>NC_066583.1:615062406-616469385 GCF_024323335.1 Lathyrus oleraceus
GTAAAAGTAAAACGAAGGAAAAGAAATCATGGGTTGCCTCCCATGCAACACTTGTTTAACGTCGTTAGCTTGACGATTTGAACTTTATATCATAGAGGTAGGAACTGGAGGGTCGATCAGAGTTTGGTCATGACATTCTGTGGGGATGTCACCTCCTTGGTATTGCTTCAGTCTTTGTCCATTTACCACAAACGGATTACAGGAACTGTTCTGGATTTCAACTGCTCCATATTTTAGGATTTTGGAAACCTCAAAGGGGCCTGTCCATCTCGAACACAGCTTACCTGGAAAAAGTCGTAATCTCGAATTGAAGAGGAGAACAGAGTCACCGATATTAAATTCCTTTTTCACAATCCTTTTGTCGTGCCAAGCTTTGGTTCTCTCTTTGTATATAACGACATTCTCGTAAGCGTTCTGGCGGAGTTCCTCTAATTTGTGGATATCTAGGATTCGCTTCTTGCCAGATGCTAGGTAATCCAAATTCAGGGTCTTGATGGCCCAATATGCCTTGTGCTTGAGTTCAAAAGGTAAGTGGCATGACTTCCCGTAGACCAACTGGTATGGTGTAGTTCCAATAGGGGTTTTGTAAGCAATTCTGTAAGCCCACAATGCTTCTGTTAGCTTTTCAGACCAATCTTTTCTAGATATTGATACAGTTTTCTCCAAGATCTGCTTAATCTCTTTGTTAGATACTTCCACTTGACCATTAGTCTGGGGGTGATATGCTGTTGTTACTCTGTGTTTTACTCCATATTTTCTCAAGACTTTATCAAATATCCTGGATATAAAATGTGATCCACCATCACTTATGACAAGTCGTGGTACTCCAAATCTGGGAAAAATATTATTCTTGAACATCTTGATGACTACTCTTGTGTCGTTGGTGGGTGCGGCTATAGCTTCTATCCATTTGGACACATAGTCAACGGCTACCAAAACGTACTTGTTTCCCATCGAAGATGGAAAAGGTCCCATGAAGTCTATACCCCAAACATCAAATAGTTCTACTTCTTGGATGTTCTTCAAAGGAATTTCGTCACGTCTTGAGATGTTTCCAGCATGCTGGCACCGGTCACATTGGACAATATAAGAATGGATATCACGCCATAGTGTTGGCCAATAAAGACCAGCTTGAAGGATCTTAGCGTATGTCTTGGATGTGCTTGAATGTCCACCATAGGGTGAATAGTGACAATGCTCTATGATGTTTCTGACTTCTTCTTCTGGGACGCAACATCGAAATATGTTATCTGTTCCTCTTTTGAAAAGGAGTGGTTCGTCCCAATAGAAATGTCTTATATCTTTAAAGAACTTATTCTTCTGTTGATAGTTGAGGTCAGGTGGTATGATATCAGCGGCTAGATAGTTCACAAAATCAGCGTACCATGGTACTCTGCTAATTTCTGAAACTGTCCCAAGGTTGTCTCTATCAGGTTCAAGGGGAACTGTATCTAACTTAGCTATCAATCTGTCATAGGTGAAGTCATCATTTATAGGTAAATGGTCTGGCTTCAAATGCTCTAATCTGGAAAGATGGTCAGCAACTACGTTTTCTGTTCCTTTTTTGTCTCTAATATCTAAGTCGAATTCTTGTAGCAAAAGGATCCACCTGAGTAATCTAGGTTTTGCATCCTTTTTGCTTAAAAGGTAACAGATAGCTGCATGGTCTGTATAGACTATAATCTTAGATCCTACAAGATAATACCTAAATTTATCGATTGCGAAAACTACAGCTAGGAGTTCCTTCTCTGTTGTTGTATAATTTAATTGAGCGGCATCTAGGGTTCTACTAGTGTAATATATTACATGTAGTTTCTTATCTTTTCTTTGCCCTAAAACAGATCCTATAGCGAAATCGCTAGCATCACACATTATTTCAAAGGGTTTAGTCTAATCCGGAGTTTGTAGAATGGGTGCTGAAATTAGTGCTTGTTTTAATTGATTAAAGGCTTTGATGCATTTTTCATCGAAAATGAATTCAATGTCTTTCATCAGAAGGCCAGTCAGGGGTTTTGTTATTTTAGAGAAATCTTTGGTGAAGCGTCGGTAGAAACCGGCGTGTCCAAGGAAACTATGGACTTCTCTAACTGTCTTAGGAGGGTTAAGGTTTTCTATAACTTCTATCTTTGCTTTATCGACCTCAATGCCTCTTTCAGATATTATATGCCCTAACACTATGCCTTCTTTAACCATAAAGTGGCACTTCTCCCAGTTTAACACAAGGTTAACCTCTACGCATCTCTCTAGGATTTTCTCAAGGTTAATAAGGCAGTCTTCAAAGTCTAACCCACACACCGATAAGTCGTCCATGAATACTTCCCTAATTCCGTTGAGATAATCTGCGAAGATTGACATCATACAACGTTGGAAAGTAGCTAGCGCATTACAGAGTCCAAACGGTATTCGTCTGTAAGCAAACGTTCCATAAGGACAGGTAAATGTTGTTTTCTCTTGATCCTCGAGGTGTATGGGTATTTGGAAAAATCCAGAATATCCATCAAGATAACAAAATTAAGAGTGTCTGGCAAGACGCTCAAGCATTTGATCTATGAATGGAAGGGGGAAATGGTCTTTCCTAGTTGCCTTATTGAGCTTCCTATAATCTACGCACATACGCCATCCGCCTTCTATGCGTTTAGCTACATGCTCGCCTCTCTCGTTCTACACGACTGTGATGCCTCCATTCTTGGGTACCACATGTACATGACTTACCCATTTACTATCAGAGATCTGATAGATTATACCAGCCTCTAGCAGTTTAAGGACTTCCTTCTTCACCACCTCGCTCATTACAGGGTTGATTCTTCTCTGATGTTCTCTGGAAGGTTTTGAATCCTCCTCTAGCGAGATCCTGTGCATACACATGGATGGGCTTATACCTTTTAGATCAGAGATGTTGTACCCTAAGGCAGAGGGGTATCTTCTTAAAACATTCAAGAGTCGATTCGTCTCGTCTTGGTTTAAGGTGGCACTAACTATTACTGGGCGGTTCATTTCTTCATCCCAAAACTCATATCTTAGGTTCTTGGGTAGTTCCTTAAGTTCTTGAGCTGGTTTTTGAGAATTTGGTGAAAGGTTTGGAGTAAGATCCAAACATTCGTTAGTGTGAGGTTCCGTTTCCTCTAGCTCGTCATCCTTTTCATTCGGGTTTGAAAATGGTTCGATCACGGGTTCTTCTCGATCAAATTCCCTTATGCACTCATCTATGATATCGATCGCATAGCATGCGTCTCCTAGAATTGGTGCCATCATGAATTTTGAAAGAATGAACTCGATCTTTTCATCCCCTACTTCGAAGGTTAATTTCCCTCTTTTAACATCTATTATAGCTCCAGCTGTTGATAAGAATGGTCTACCTAAAAGTATAGGGATATCTTCGTCTTCTTTGATATCCATGACCACGAAGTCTGTTGGGATATAAAGTTAACCAATCCTAACTGGGATGTCTTCTAAAATGCCTACAGGATACTTAACAGACCTATCGGCTAATTGGAGGGACATCTTAGTTGGTTGTAACTCTCCTAAGTTTAACCTTTTACATACAGCTAAGGGCATTAAACTCACACTAGCGCCTAAGTCTAGGAAAGCTTTGTCGATCACATGACTCCCTAAAATGCAAGGTATAGAAAAACTACCAGGGTCTTTCTCCTTCTTAGCGAGTTTATCCTTGGAAATAAAATTGCATTCCAAGGGTTTGAGATTGTCGAGCCTACGCTTGTTGGTTAAGATGTCTTTGAGAAATTTGGCGTAAGACGGAATTTGGGTGATAGCCTCGGTGAAAGGAATCTCTACATGAAGCTTTTCTATTACTTTTATAAATTTTTGGTATTGGTTATTAACTTTGGTTTGTTTAAGTCTTTGCGGATATGGGATTAGTGGTTTGTACGGGGGTGGTGGTTTGTAAGTTTTATCCGTGGCTTCTCCTTCTTGGTCGATTTGTTTTTCGGGTTCCACCGGTTCCTCTTCTTGGTTGGTAGGTATATTTTCTTTAGAAGTTTTGGACTCGCTCATCGCTGGGTTATGAGGCCCTTCGTAAGCGGTCCCACTTTGTAATGAGATAGCGTTAGCTTGCCCTCGAGGGTTTGGTTGAGGTTGTCCAGGGAATTGGCCTCCAGGTGTAGTTTGTGGGGCTTGGTTTTGTGCTACCTGTGAGATCTGGGTTTCAAGCATCTTGTTGTGAGTGATTATCTGATCAACCTTGGTTCCTAATTGCGTTATAGGTTCGTTTACGTGAATGTTCTGGTTTAGGAATTCTTTATTTTGCTGAGTCTGGCCCGATATAAAGCTCTCCATGATCTTCTCAAGGTTAGACTTCTGGGGCACAACTTGCATAGGTTGATTTGGTTTTTGGGCTTGATAACCTTGCGATCTCTGAGGTGCATAATTTTGGATAAGGTTCTGGTTTTTATAGGAAAAATTTGGATGATTCTTCCATCCAGGGTTGTAAGTGTTTGAAAATGGGTTACCTTGGGCGTAATTCACTTGGTCGGTGTTCAGGTCGTTCAAAAGGTTACACTCCGCTGATTCGTGTCCTTTAGATCCACAGAGTTCGCACTCTGTGTGGACTACCGCTGCGGTGTTAGTGTTTGTAGACATATATTCGAACCTAAGGGCTAAAGCGTCCATTTTCGCCTGCATCATGTCCAGAGAGCTTATCTCATGTATTCCACCTTGGGTCTCCTTTTTCTCTATTGATGCTCGTTCAGTTCCCTATTGGTAATGGTTTTGGGCCATATCCTCAATTAGGTCACAAGCTTCAGGGTAAGGTTTGTTCATCAACGCGCCACCTGCGGCAGCATCGATGCTCATCTTGGTGTTGTAATGAAGTCCATTATAGAAGGTGTGAACGATCAGCCATTATTCTAGGCCATGGTGTGGACAGACTCTTAATAGCTCTTTATATCTCTCCCAAGCTTCAAAAAGCGATTCTCCTTGGTTTTGAGTAAATCTACTTATTTGGTTTCGAAGAACAACAGTCTTACTAGGGGGGAAATATCTAGCAAGGAATACTCTCCTAAGGTCTTCCCAGGTAGTTATTGAACTAGCTGGAAGTGAATCTAACCATGAACGTGCTCTATCCCTAAGGGAGAAAGGGAATAATCTCAAACAGATCGCATCCGGTGAAGCGCCGTTAGATTTAAAGGTGTCGGCCAGTTGGATAAAGACTTTTAAATGTTGATTTGGGTTCTCAGTAGCGAGACCCGCAAATTGGTTTTGTTGCACTAATTGCATCAAAGACGGTTTTAGTTCAAAATTGTTAGCAGGAATAAGGGGGTTTACTATACTCGAACTAGGTTCCTCGTCAGAGGGTTGGGAGAATTCCTTAAGAGGTCTCCGATCGCGATTCTCGGCCATAGCTTTCTTAATTCTGATGAGTAAGAGGCGCGTACGAGTGTAACATTCGGGTTCCGCTAAAGGATCTACTAAATTTCCGGTACTACGGGTTCTTCGCATTTACCGGCTAATAATGACTTAGTCTAGATGGTGTAACAACAAGGTACGAAATTTGACGAAGTTGGTCCCCGACAACGACGCCAAAAACTTGATCGGTTGAATTCGCAAGTGCCAGAATCGCGTCAAAGTAATATAAAAGAATATTGATCCCACAAACACCAAATCGTCAATCTATCGATTACTATCGTTACGGTGTTTATCTAAGGCGGTATAAAAGAGATATTGTGTTTTCAAAATAACGGTAAATAATAAATACAGTGCAGATAAAGACAGTTTTGAATGTAAATCACATCAGTTAAGTGATGTTTCAATTGTCTAAATAGAACTACTTATGAGGCAATATTTTCTACTCTTGAAAAGAATCCATTTAACAGGAATTGTCGCTTTCGCGTATTCAGAACCAAATTTACCCTTAAATTAAGGTTTTTTACTATCACTTATAAAAGGTGCGCAGAACGCTAAAGTAGTAAACTTATTTTTAATAAATAAGACTCATAAACTTAGTTGAAAAGTGATTTTGATTTGGAAAGTTTTACCCAAGGAGTTTCCCGATTTTAAATCTATCAACGCGTCCGAAAACAGTTTCAAAAATAGTTTTTCCTTAAAGTGATAAAAATCCCTAGTTAACTAAGCCAGGGTGCTTTCACACTCCTCGAATAACCAAGTTTGTTTCAGAAAACTCAAGTTAAAAATCAAAACAGCCTTTAAAGTATTTCTACAGATTCAATATCTCTTTAACCGCGATCCTTACATTCTAACCTTTAAAAGATTTAGCCGGACATGGTAATACCAACAAACACAATGATATTGATCATGATGAAAAGTTGTTTTAGAATGTGAGGCGTAAGGGACGAGTAAAGCGTGTAAAAATAAAGCGTGGACAGAAAGTAAATAAAGTAAAGCGTGGACAGAAAATAAATAATGTAAAGCGTAGACAGAAAGTAAATAAAAATAAAGCGTAGACAGAAAGTAAATAAAGTAAAGCGTAGACAAAAAATAAATAAAAATAAAGCGTAGACAGAAAGTAAATAAAGTAAAGTGTAGATAGAAAGTAAATAAAGTAAAGCGTAAACAGAAAATAAATAAAGTAAAGCGTAGATAGAAAATAAATAAAATAAAGCGAGACAAGTAAATAAATAAAAACGATAAAATAAGAACCTTCTCCAAACGGAGGCTTTAAATCTGGTACAAGGAAAATAAACCTCTGACTCTGAAGATAAAGACGACAACAACTCGGAGTGACCCAACTCAATCTCACTAAAGTGCGATAACCACCCGATGTGACGGATTACCGCTTTACAGATGAAGAATATAGTCTTAGTGTTGTAAACTAAGTTGGATGATTTGAAAATGAAATGGAACGAACTATTTATAGAGGATTTCAGCAGCTTGCAAAGACCATGGTGCCCTCCAACTTCTCCTTAGTGGGAACGTGATTTCCAAAGGTGGCGCCCGCCATCCCTTCATGGCGCCCGCCATGTGTGTAAATGGGAAAGATCATGGGAACGTGGCGGTTACCTCCTGGTTGAGGGCTGATGAGTCATGGCTTCTCCTATAGCGACCGCCATGTGCAACGCTATGTGTACAATATTCGCCGAAAAACCCTAATTTTAGGTCTTTTTGCTTCGTTTCTTCTAAAAGGGTCCCGAAAGAGGTAAATATCTGAAAACAACATAAAAGAGGGCATAATACAAAAAAATGATAATAAAGTCCTAATAAACATGTGAAATCCGAGTCAAAAACACGGTGTGATTCAGTGTGATCAACCTGCAAGGCTGAATGATTATGAAATTGTGCATGTCAATATAGAGGATGAGGAAGGAGAAACAATACATTTGGCAATGTTAGCAGGTGCAGAACCCTCAAATTATCAGGATGCAATTCAAGACAATATGTGGAAAGATGCAATGAAGAAGGGACTTAGTTCAATTGAAAAATGTGGCACATGGAAACTGACTCAACTACCAGAAATAAAGAAGTCAATTGATGTGAAGTGGACTTTCATAGTTAAGTTGAGTCCAGAAGGAACAATAATGAAGCACAAAGCAAGATTTGTGGCAAGGGGTTTCCTTCAAAGACAAGGTATGGATTACTCTGAGGTATTTGCACTAGTGGCAAGGCATGAGACTATAAGACTTGTATTGGAATTAGCTTGCAGTAGAAGGTGGACTTTGTCACACGTGGATGTAAAATCCGCATATCTAAATGGTCCTCTTGATGAACAGGTATATGTGTCTCAACCTCCAAGCTTTGAAGTAAAGTTAAAAAAGCATATGATTTATAGAATATATAAGGCTTTGTATGGTTTGAAACAGGAACTAAGATCCTAGAGCAGAAGAATTGATTTTTTCTTCATCAGACATGGCTTTTAAAAATGTTCAGTTGAGTAAGGTGTGTATGCAAAATACAAGCAAGGTGAAATACAATTGTTGGTATGTTTATATGTGGATGACCTATTGATAACTGGAGAATCTCAACTAGAAATTTAAAACCTCAAGAGTACAATGAAGTTAGAATTTGAGATGTCAGATCTGGGTAACTTGTTCTACTTCCTTGGTTTGGAGTTTCTATATAAAGAAGGTGGAATAATCATATATCAAGCAAAGTATGCTACTGACTTGCTGAAAAGATTCAACATGTTGAACTGCGATGCTGTTATGACTCCTGTTGAATCAGATCAGAAGTTGGAAGAAGACAATGATGAAGAAAGGGTAGATATCATTATGTACAAGTAGATGATTGGATCATTGAGGTACCTATGCAATACTCGACCAAATATCAACTTTGTTGTATGAGTATATAGCAGATTCATGCATGATCCAAGGAAGTCTCATCTGCTGGCTGGAAAAAGAGTGCTAAGATACATCAAAGAAACCTTGAGGCATGGTGTAGTCTTATCATATGGAAGAAAGAGAAGCAAAGAAGATGTGATAGGATTTAATGATTCATAATGGTGTGGTGACATATTAGACAAGAGAAGTACCACATGTTATGTCTTCAAGTTTCAAGGAGCTCCAATCTCTTGGATCTCCAAGAAGTAACTTATTGTGGCTCTATCTAGTTGAGAGGCAAAATTAATTGCTAGTTGTTCAGCTGTTTGTGAAGCTACTTGGATTGAAGTTATATAGGCTAAAATTGGAGTGAACATCCAAGTACTAATGAAGCTCCTTGTTGAAAACAAATCTGCAATAAACTTAGAAAATAATCATGTCTCTCATGGAAGATCCAAGCATATTAAAACAAGGTTTCATTACATAAGGGAACAAGTGAACAAAGGAATGTTGGCAATGAGATATTGTCTTGCCAAGGACTAGATTATTGATATATTGACTATAGATGTAAAAGGAAAACAATTTTTTAAGCTGAAGATAGACACGTGAGTGGTGCCATTTTGTTCAGATGTTGGAATGGCTTCTGGATCACTAGCCTTTGAAGCTTTGATGGCTTCTGAATCATCAACCTTTGAAGGTATTAGATGCTGGAATAATCTAGCCAGGCGATAACCTCTGAAGGAATCAGAGGATGAAGTTGCCCAACCTTTGATAGCTTTTGAACCATCAACCTCTTAAGGAGTCAGAGGTGGGAACTACTTCTTAACCTCTAGCCTCTAAAGCATGGTTGGAGTATGAAGCAACTTCTGAGGCGTGGCTATAGTCTGAAGGCGCAGAGTTTGAAGTGTTAGCTTCTAATGTGTATCACTTGGTGTAAGTTTGAATTAAGGGAGCATGTTGTGTATTAATTCAAACTTAGTTGGTTAGTTAGCTAGTTCCTACATGTGTATATATAATAACTTCTTGTGTAGTTTTGTAACAACTCTTCCTAACATAACTTTCTCTTTTTCCATATTCAATAATCTCCTTCTTCTCTTTCGCTATAATACTCTTTCTCTCAATTAAACTTCTACATTAGTAAGGTGTGATAACACCAACAAAGATATTGGGAGATTGTAATTTTATAAAGAGAGTTATATGCAAGACATTGTGACTATTTTATTAAAATAGTCCTGATAACTTAGGATACCATTATAGGATCAAACAAAATTACCATACAAGAATGGGCAAAAGATTTGAAGGGAGAATTACAATTTCCAAATTAATCGTCAAGTTTTTTGTGCCGTTGTTAAGCATTATTGAATTATTTTAACAAGTCAATTTAGTAAATTTTACTTATTTTTAGTTTTGTTTTTGTTAATTCCTGGTTGTTTTGATTGACAGTAATTTTGGTAAAACTAACTTAGCTACAACATGTTGAACAAGATGTCCTAACATGTCGTTGCGACATCTTGTTTGAAACAGGCTTTTACCTTTGTAATGTTTGTAGGGTTAATTGTCTATAGAATATTCTAGGAATATTATGCTTTCCCTTTCTGATGTTCGTGATTGAGGAATTAGAGATGTGAATTATGGTTGATAGATTTTGTTTCCTAAATGTTAAGACATTTTAGGAAACTTTTGATGGATAGCCTAATGGTGTGCAGCTGGTGCTCGTGAAATATAAGGCCCAAATCCAATGCATTATATGGCTATAAATAGAATGTATCAAAACCTAATTACTCACGTAGAAGAGAAGATTGTTGACCGTATTAGGGTTTGTGTGTTTGTGTTATTTTGTGAGCCTCTCAAATATCATCTTGATATATGAGTAAGACTATGTAAATTGGTTGTAAGCATTTTCAAGCACTCACGAGCTTTTAAGAATTGAGTGATTGTGTGTCCTTGAAGTGTGTCTTCTAAATTTCTTGTAAGTGTTTAATTATCATTATTGTGATTGATAGGGAGGTGAGAAGGGTCTCACACCTAGGAGTGTCTTAGGTAGAAGTTAGGCACGGGTAGTGATTAGGGTGAATTATGTAAATTGGAGATAGTTTGCAGAAGGCCTACAAACTAATACTATTTAGTGAATTTCCTCCCTGGCTCGGTAGCCCCCAGATGTAGGTGTTGTTGTACACGAACTGGGTTAACAACTTTGTGTGTTATGTCATTTTATGTTCCTCTATATGTAAGTTGTCATGTTATTGTTCAGATATCAGTGTCTTGACATCTCATAGGACATCTAATATCTGCATACCATAATTTCAATTGGTATCAGAGCAGGCATCCTGCTCTGTTTCTGGGTGAGATTCAGGGAAGATACTTTCTGGTACAATGTACAAGGAAGGAGGCTTTGTGAATACACCACTTATTATTGATGAAACTAACTATGACTACTGGAAAACACGTATGGTGGCTTTCATCAAATCCATGGACAACAAGGCTTGGAAATCTGTGGTTAAAGGATGGGATCAACCAATGCTTAGGGATAAATATGGCAAGATCACTGAAGAGTTGAAGCTTGGGGAAGAATGGGATAATGAAGATGACAAATTAGCTCAGGGAAACTCCAAAGCTTTGAATGCTCTATTCAACGGAGTAGACATGAACATCTTCATAATAATAAACAATTTCACTATTGCTAAAGATGCTTGGGAGATCTTGAAGACTGCTCATGAAGGAACCTCCAAGGTTAAGATGTCAAGACTTCAAATTCTGACCACCAAGTTTGAGAACTTAAGAATGAAGGAGGATGAGAGCATCCATGACTTTCACATGAATATCATTGAGATAGCCAATGCCTCAAGTGCTCTAGAGGAGAAAATGTCAGAATCCAAGCTGGTCAGAAAAATCCTCAAGTCTTTTCCAAAGAGATTTGACATGAAGGTTATTGCCATAAAAGAATCTAAAGATATCAACAACATGAAAGTTGATGAACTGATGGGACCCCTTCAAACCTTTGAGTTAGGAATCAGTGAAAAGTCAGAAAAGAAGAAAAGTATAGCCTTTGTTTCTAATATTGAAGACCTCGAAGATGAGTGTGACCTGGATACATATGAAATGATATCTAATGCCATTGTCTTACTTGGGAGACAATTCAACAAAGTGATGAATAAGATGGAATGGAAGACAAGAGCTAATGTCAAGAACAAGCCATTCGACATCTCCAAAAATCAGGAGTTTGGCAGAAGGCCCAAAGCTAAAGAAAAAATCAACCAAGGAAAAGGAATACAGTGCCATGGATGTGAAGGGTTTGGTCACATAAGGGCTAAATGCCCCATATTTCTCAAAAAGCAAAAGAAGGGTTTGCGTGTCTCTTGGTAAGAAGATGATTCTGAAAGTGATCCAGAAGTGGAACCTACCAATCAGGTTACTGCCCTGACTGGAATTTGTGACTCAGATGAAGACTCTGACTGTGAAGAACTAACCTTTGAAGAACTTGCTGAATCCTACAAAGAATTGTGCCTGAGAAGTGAAGAAGTCTGTAAACTGAGAGAAGATCAAAAGAAAACTATTCCTCAACTATAGGCTGAGAAAGTTGAGCACCTCTCTATCATCTCTGTTCTGAAGGAGGAAGTTGTACTGCTCAATTCAAGAATTGACAATATGACTAAGTCTGTGAGAATGCTTAACAATAGTTCAGATGTACTAGATAAAATTCTTCAAACTGGTAAGAATGTTGGAAATGTTCAAGGTTTAGGCTATGACTATCAAGGAGTGTAGCACCTCAAATTTGCACCTCTCATTTGTACAGTCATTTCATTTTTTAGGTCATTAACATTGCATAGTCCATTGCATATCATTAGTCAAGACTGATCAGGAGAATCCATCTGTGCAAGAGAGCAAGAGTTTTTCCATGAGATAAGGGCACTATGGTTGTTCTAGAGAGCTTACATGAATCAAGGATCATTTTGATGCAATTTGGCCAAGTGTTGAAGGCTCAAAGTCCACAGTGCAGTTCCAGATCATCTGGGGCCCATAAAAGTCAACTGCAAGTCAACTGAGGGCTAGGAGATGGAGAAATGGTTTGAGACACTTCATTCATGTCCCAAAGAAGGTTATTCAACATGTCAAACATCTACCTTGAAGAATTTGAAGCCAGATCAAAAGTTTCCAAAAATGGAAAGTGACCTGTAATTTCAAGTTTCCAAAAATGGCAAGTTTTTGGACCAACTTCAACTCAACTTTACAACATCAAAAAAGCTTCAAATGAATTTTTGTCCAACATGAAAGTTGAAGATCTCTCTCTCCCATTTCCAAAAAGTCCAAGATCATGAAATTATGATGTGTGGTTGAGGAGATATGATCCAATCATTGCAAAGTGTGCTTGAAACTTCAAATGGCCATATCTTTTGAACCAAAACTCCAAATTTGGTGGTTCTTTTTGCATTGTTCTTCTCATGTCATGAGGTTTCCAAATCATGCATCACATTACATAAAATCTCATCACATGATCACTTGCTATTCCATACCTTTTTTGGAGGGAATTTGCAAAATTCAAAAATGGTGCATTGTATGGACTTTCTACCATTGCCATTGAGTTTAAAAAAGGATTTTAAGTGAAAATGATCAAGGGAATGGTACTGTTCACGTGTAATTAGCCCATGCACCATGCATTTTGAGATTTTTGCAAAACACCTTATTTTCATTAACCAAATTAAACATGGATTAGCAAGGTGATTAGGAAAGGATATAAATACTCTAATCATAACAGAATGGAGAGGTTAATCACAATTCACCATTTCTAGATCTAGTTTCTCTCTCCCTCCAAAATTTTCTTCAAATCAAATTTCAAAATTCTTCAACATAACACCTTGTTTTTGTTAAAGATTCATGATCATTGAGTTGAATAGATGTGAATCAAGTATTTGATTGAAGAATTCGTGCAAGAACCAAGGAGTTGAAGCCAAAAACTCAAAGATGGAAGTTGATTATTAAGCTAGATCTACACGTTCTCAAGCTTCCTTTTCTTCATCAAACATCATCACAAGCATTGTGGAGTGGATTTGGATCATCTGGAGCTTTGAATCGCGCAAAACAAGGAACTGTTCTTCAAGAGGTGAGTTTTTCGAGCTTCATAATTTCACAATCCATGTAGATATTCTTGTAGATCTTGCTTTGCTGACCGTTTTGATATAAATTTCGTGCGATTTGGATAAAAATTGAGAGAGATATGCTTGATTGAAGTTTCACATGTCAAACTTTATTTGATTCGTTTTGCATGATTAATGATGAATTAGCATGAAATGATAATGGATCTACAACATACATTGCATGAGAATTTGATTGATATAATTTTTTTTGGATTCTGAGCATTTCTGGAAATCTGGAAAAATCTGGAAAAACTCCATTGAAGTTCATGCGTGTTCATCATTTTCTGCATGAAGAAGATGAAGATTCATCTTTACGTCGGTTTTTGTGACGGTTTTGACCGCCGCAATTTTCCTAGGGCTTTTCAGCCAAAACGCAGCGTTCTCATGAGGCGCGCGCTTCCTTTTAAATATCAACATGGTTCGACTCCCAGCGCTGCACATTTTCAAAATTGCTTCATATTTTTTATGCTTTCCCTCCATTTGCCATGCCATGCTTCATATGATTTTTTCATTTTTTCACCAACTTAGAAAATGCATAACAAATTGAAAATTGATCCAAAAAATACCTGGTTTTTTGCTAATTGATCCTTGAGATGTCTAGTTTTTAATGATGATGAGTTTGAAAGTTGTGCAGTGCTGGAATTTTGCTTGCTCTAGGATGATTGAACATAGGTGCATTTGTGACATTGCCTTACTATCATGAAATGCTTGATTTTAATCCAATGGACTTGAAATTTTACATGCTGATTCTAGACACATTGATGGATGTTTTAGGCTTGGTTTGGTATTTTTCTCATGTACCAATTCTGTTTTATGCTTGTGTTTGCATGGCGTGACAATTTGTGTCACACCTTTGGTTGTTCAACTTGTGCAATTTGATTTCCATGCCAAATGACCTCTAATGCTTCTGGGTTTTTGTATGATGGATGTTTTGGATGTGTTGAATGCTCATGAATTTTTCCAGAATTATTTGAATCATTTCTGTTTTGATTGGGAATTTTCATTCATGATGATCAAATGTGTGCCTTGAATTGGTCATTGACTTCTCTTGCCTATTACATGAACTTGCATAACGATTTTGCTTTGGTCCTCTTTAGGACTTGTTCTTGAGTGAATAAACATGCTTTGTGTTGAGTTTGAGGTTCTGTTTTGGATTTTTGATCCTCTTTTGACCCTAGGCCTTGACCTAGTGGTTTGTTACTTACCATTTGAGTTGTGATTTCAGGTTCAAGTGTGCATCTCCATGATTGATGTTGCTCCTTCATTTGAGCTTGATCATTTGTTGTTGTTGGCTAACATTTGCTGTTTTGTAGGCTTTGAGAACAACTCACTTGTGTTTGCTCATTGTGCACATTGGATTTGGCTGTCTGTTTGAATATTGACTGTTGATTATTTGTCTGGATTTTGTACTGATTGGTTTAGATGTTTCCACAGGTACTTAAGTTGCTTTAAGTTCATTTGAACTTTGCTTTGCTCGCTTGTGGTTTGCATACCACTGAGGTATAATTCTTTGATCTTCATGTAGTCTGGAAGACCTGTCATGTTACTTTGGCAGGCACCTGTCTGAAGCCCTCCTTAAGAGGCAATGCTTGTGGTTGTTTAATTTTGTGCCAAGCAGCTAAAGACCTCTTAAGAGGCAATTGGCAGATAAAAGGGATGTGCAATCCATCCCCTGCTATTCAGTTGTGTCATTCACTTTGCTCACACACCATGTGTTGATGCATTGTGAATAAGAACCCAAGATCTTGTTGTGTCAGTCATGTGGAGAAGAGTTCCTACATTCTGAACTCCCACACTTTCTATTTGATTCAAGCTCTCCCAGGCCAGGGATAAGAGCTGTGAGGTCTTACCCTCATCTCCATTTCATCTGCTTCACCCTAACTCTCAATGTTAGGGTTAAGAGCTAAAAACACCCCATTCCAGTTGGCTTGTTTCTACAGCCTAGCCTTGTATGAGCCATTTGTTTGCATATAGTGTGTGTGCTTGCTTTATTGTGCTTGTATTTGCTTGATTGTGCTGTTTAGGATCGCTTGCTTCCTGTGCAAGTTAGGATAGAAACCTCAACATAGGGATCTTATGCATGACAACTTCTAGGCTCGAGTCGTAGTCTCCCTAGTAGCTTGTTATCTCCCTTGTCTCTGGTTAGGTTAGAAGTTCTTTCCCTGTTTAGGGGAACTATGTCGCCCTGATCCTCATACCAGATGAGGTATGTAGGCAGGAGATGAGCTGATCTCTTCGGGCGCCCTTTTTCTTTTTCAACCCCTTTGTGTGTGTTTGGAGTTTGACGTAAGTCCAGCGATTGGCAGTTGGTTTCTTGTGTGTGTTTGTTGGTTCGGAGTCTGATGTAAGTCCAGCAATTGGCATTCGGTTTCCATGTTTGCCCGTTTGTGTGGAGTCTGACGTAAGTCCAGCGATTGGCAGTCGGTTTCTCGTGTTTGTGTTTTGTTTGGCGTGCGTTAGTCGAGCTACGAGTGCTATGATTCTTCTCTGGTTAGAGAAGATACGTATGCATAGGATGCGACATCCTAGCGAGCACGTCTCCCCCTGTTCCGAACTACGTCGACTCTGATGTCTGTGCCTGACAGACTACGTAGGCCCAGGATGCGATATCCTGCTGAGTCCTCTTCTTTCGTCTTTTCTGTGTTTCCAGCGTGTGTGCAGTTTGTGAGCAGTTTTAGCAACCTTTCTTCTATTCTTTCTGAGCGTGGATCCCGTCGAGTACGACGGATGCGTAGGGGTGCTAATACCTTCCCTTCGCATAACCGACTCCCGATCCCATCTTTCTCTGGTCGCGAGACCATGTCTTTTCCAGGTTTACTTCGAGCATTTCCTTTCCCTCTTTTGGGATAAATAACGCACGGTGGCGGCTCTGTTGTTTCGTTTTCCCGCCGGTTTTTCGCGTAATGCGGCAGCTGGCGACTCTGCTGGGGACAAAGAGAAGTTGACCTCTTGTGGGTCCATCTTCCCTAAGTGAGTCGATCCTAGCGCTCTTTAGGATAGGGTTTGGTTGCTTTTACTGCTTTATTTATTGCATTTATGATTATGATGTGATCGTTTATGTTTACATTTATGTTTGCATTTATGTTTGCATGCATCATACTTTCATTGTGCTGGCTGTGTGTTTGTCTCTCTGTGGGGTGGGAGTTACAAGAGGTAAAAGGCCCAATACCCAGGCTATGAGTGAACTCTAGGACACCTAGGAATAGAGTGATTCATGGGAAGCGGGTGGTATTGCGCCACTTAGCGGAACATGATATCACGAGCAGTTCAGACTCTGATGGGGTATTATCGGTGCATACATCGGGTGTGTACAGGATGATATTCTTGAAAGGGTTGTTTATCCTGCGTTTCTCTTGACCTTACCCTGGCCTAGATGACACCCGTGAGTGGAGAGGGAATGAATCATTTGCAGGTACTGATGGTGACTATGGTTCAGTTGGACTTATGGATATCTATCTCTGACGCCGGAGTTCTGTCTGTCATATCTATCAGCGGGTTCCGTTTATTTCGGATCCCCGGGTTGAATTTGAAGATACTTGTTCAGAGGATCTGGTTGTCATCCGTTCAGTGGATCTCTTGTGATGATAGTGATATATTCCCCGGTTCCGTTTATTTCGGAACTTCCCAAGTTGGATTTATGGTTAATCGGGCCCTCAGATGATTGTAATCAGTTCAGAGACCGGTCCAGTACAGTTGATCCTCAGTTGACTTGGAAGATGGCACAGTGACCTGCCTGCATGCATTTTGCATCATTCCCATTTCGCATTCATCTGCATTTAACCCATGTCTATCCGTACTCAGGGTCCATTTTTGATTAAGATTCTGGTCGAGAGACATCCGGATGTCAGAAGGTTGTTGATGAAATATTATCCGTCTCAATGAAGCTAGAATCAAAGGACAGAATATTCCTCATACGGATAGACATTGCATGTGTGAGTCATATTAACCTGTTTGCTGTTTTGTAGGTGTCAGTATCTAACCAGTGCACATAGCTCTCCCGCTCAGACGTCCTGCCAGACCCGACAAGTCCAAGCTAATGGATCCACCCAACGCCGACATTCTCGAATTGAAAGAGATGATGAGAGAGCTGTTCAAAGTCGTGCAGGGGCTCGCCTTGGGGCAGAAAGCAATTGCTGAGAGGTTGGAGAGGATTGAGAAATGGCTGATAATGGAGAAAGTTCAGGGAAAGGTTCCGTCATCCGTAGTAAAGAAGCCCTCTAGCAATGGTCAGCCCGAGAAGGAGGTTGAATCAGGTGGTGTGCAGGCCAAGAAAGAACGCGGTAAGGATCGTTACCACCCTTATGCTGCCACTGTAGCCATTCCTGTTGGTAATCCACCTGTACAACAGCAACAACCGCTACCTCAACAAAAAGCACAGAAAGCTAAGGGCCAAATGAAGAAGGGGACGACGGATCGTCAGTTTGATAAGCCACCCGTGACTTATACCCTTCTGTTCAAGAGGTTGAGGGATCTTGGGTTAGTTCGACCGAGGATATTGGTTCCTGTAGAACTGCATCGGAGGCCTGCAAACTACGATGAGAATGCCAAGTGCGAGTTCCATTTTGGGGCACCAGGACATAACATTGAGGGTTGTAGAGCTTTTAAGCATGCCGTCCAAGATATGGTGGATTCTAAGGCCATCAGTTTGGCGCCAACACTGAATGTTAACGCTAACCCCGTGCCAGGTCCCGTGGGGGTGAAGGTGATGTCAAAGGACAAGAGAGGAACAGAGGTGACTGAGGGGGATCAGTTAAAAACTTCAGTGTCTGTGGTCCCAAAACATCTGATGAAGAGAGGAGCATTCCCTAGTGTTGATAACTGTTGTGCGGCCGTCGCCACAAATGGGTGTGTAGTGATGGGGGAAACGATCCAGAGAATGATGGAAGTAGAAATGGACGGTGAAAAATTTGAAACACCAAGTCAGGCAGTTGAAACCGTCAAGGTAGAGGATGCCATTATTGCTGAGAAAGAGAAGAAGCTGTCCATTTCTTCTTACAAACAGGCCATGGAAGTGGTGAAGAACAGAGAAGCCCTCGGTTGGGGAAAGATCATAGAAATTATGGTGAAAACAGATATGTTCGGGGTTGGCTATCAGCCAGACCAAGGCTCGTCTGGGCAAAACAGAGGACGTCGTCAACCGTTCACATTCGTCAGTGCCGGAATGCTGGATCTAGGTCACACCTATGCAGTGGGTGAAGATATTGACCGTGACCGCGAGCTTGAGTCGTGGATAAAGTCATGCGTACCAGGGAACTGGAAGGCCTCAAAGATCATCACCGTCACTCATCCTGAAGAGTAGTATTTCTGTTTTTCAATTCTGTTTGCATGAAGGCCATACGTTTTGTCCGAAACGTAATGGTCCATTGTAAGGGCCATCTCATGTGTTTCATTTTGCAACATTTTGCATCAGTAATAAATGGATGTTTTTGTGATTAAAAGCGGTGTTCCCTGTTTTTCATTTATTTTTGCAGTTTAAAAAGTAATAAAAATGGCAATGTTTATTTTCATTCTTCTTTCCTTTTGATTTGTCTTGTTCCGACCTCAAAAGTGACTATCCTCCTGATCTCATTGGTAACAATTCGATTACACCTTTGTATGACTTCGACAATCCGATCTATCATGCCGAAGAAGAAGGCGAAGAAGATTGTGATCTGCTGGAATTAGCCAGGTTGTTGAAACAAGAGGAGAAGGTGATTTAACCGCACGAGGAGCGATTCAAGATTGTTATTCCAGGCACCGCCGAGGTCAGAAAGGAAGTGAAAGTTGGGGCCGCTTCAGAGGCAAATGTCAAGAGCAGAATGGTAGCCCTGTTGAAAGAGCATGTTGATATCTTCGTCCGGTTGTATCAGGATATGCCAGGGCCGGATACCGATGTCGTGATGCACAAATTACCATTGAGAGAAGACTGTCCTCTAGTGAAGCAGAACGCCAGTGCCACGTATCAGAGTGACTTTGTTTCATGATATGATTCATTGTGGAATCAAATGTTATGTTGATGACATGATAGCAAAGTCCCGAGCAGAAGAGGGGCATCCGGTAGACCGGGGCAAGTTGTTTGACCGGATCGAGACAACTCAGACTGAGGTTGAGTCCGAATCGGTGCACTTGTGGAGTGCTGTCCGGTAAGTTGCCGAGGCTTATTGTGAACGAAAGAGGAATCGAGGTCGATCCTGCTAAAAAAAAACAAAAAAAAAAGGAAAAAAGCGATACAAGAAATGCCTGAACCGAGAACAGAAAAGAAGGTTCGTGGTTTTTTAGATAGATTGAATTGCATTTCACGGTTCATATCTCATCTGACAGCCACGTGGGAACCCATTCAAGGAAAAAAGATCAAACGGTCAGGTGGGATAATGATTGCCAAGGGGCATTGAAAGATAAAAGAATAAGTTGCAGGAACCTCTGATTCTGATGCCTCCTATGGAGAGACGGTCGTTAATTCAGTACTTGACAGCCCTCGAGGGGTCTATGAGGTGTGTACTGGGGCAGCATGACGAGTCTGGTCGAAAAGAGCATGCAATTTACCTTAGCAAAGAGTTTGCCGACTGTGAAACAATACATTCACTGCTTGAGAAAACTTGCTGTACTTTGGCATAGGCTGCTCGCCGACTGAGACAGTATATGCTGGTTCATACCATTTTGTGGATGTCCAAGATGGATCCGATCAAGTATGCGTTTGAGAAGTCAGCATTGACCGGACGGGTGGCGAGAGGGCAAATGATGTTGACTGAATACGATATTCAGTCTCTCAAAAGGCAGTCAAGGGGAGGGTATTGTCCGATTACGTCGCCCAGTAATCCATTGAGGATTATCAACCGAGGAAGTTTGAGTTCCCTGATGAGGACATCTCGAGGTGCTCAGATCGAAAGATTGTGAGGAACCGATCCCGGAGGAGGGGCCTGACCCTGAATCCGAACGGATTCTGATGTCTGATGGGGGGTTAATGTGAATGAGTTAGTGATGTTGTGGTTACGCCAAAGGGATCCCACGTTCCCTTCGTTGCCCGGGTTAGCATTTGAATGCACCAACAATGGTGGCTGAAGACAAAGCTTGTATCCTGGGTATCGAACCTCGGTGCGTGCATCTACTGGGGCAATGCCTTCCTCGCGGGTGTATGAGAAGGAATCGGTGCTACCATTTGAGGTCCAGATCTCATCATGGAGAGCCCTGATGGCTGAAAATTGGAAAAGGCTGAATGAGTAAGGACTCGGTATGACGCATTGAGCCTGATTGAGGAAGAGAGGCTGGCAGTTACTGGTCATGGGGCAGTTGTACCCAGTAAATGAAGCGTGTTGTTGACCAGAAGGGTGCGACCTCGTGGGTATTATGAGAGATTGGTGTCGAAAATGATCCTTCCTCCTCAAGGCGATCGTGGGGCAAGTGGATATACGGTTATGAATGGTCATTCGTGATCAAGAAGGTTTTCTCTGGCAGAGCTTTGTTGTCAATGACCATGGATGATGAAGATTTTCCATCCCTTGTGAATGCGGACACAGTTAAAAAATACTTCGTAAAAATTGACCCGCTGGACAAAAAGAATAAAAGAGTCCAGGCAAAAAAGGGCATCCCGGCGAACCAAGAAAAAAGAGAAAAGGTTCGGGCAAAAATTAGGGATAAAAGAGAAAAAACTGTACACCCGGCAAGTCAAAAACCCCACAAGGGCGACTTGGGCAAAAAAGGGTATCCCGGTGGACCGAAAACCCGAAAGGACGGTCCAGGCAAAAGAGGGACTGAAACGAACAACTGTGTCCAGCATGATCGTTTGTACTTTGGATATGACTTGGATAATCCCCGACAGAGATCGATCGGAAGCGTCTTGTTCAGAAGACAGAAAGTGCGGAAAGTCTTGAGGACATATGGGGTGTAACCAAGTTGGAACCCGATGAGATCACGGTTTCACATTGCCATTAGGATAGATTTTCCTTTTGTGCGCAATCACCTCTTTCTAGGGATTTCTTCCTGTGTTGCTCGGTTATGAGCCACCTTTTTTCAGTCAATAAATGCATGTTCAGTCAAATAATTTTGTTTTTGTCTTCATTACCGCTTTGATTGCGAAAACATCCGTTTATTTTTGATAAGAATATTTGCATTTTGAAATATAGAGGTCCCTTCCGATGCATGCTTATAAGATTGAAATCTGGAAATCTTATTCGGAAGTTTGAGTGACCTAGGTGTTGAAATGTTGGCACGCCTGGGGCACGCTTTTATCTAACGATCTCTTGTGCAGGTGCTGTTAGATATCTTCATTCACTTGCAGTTTGTGATGGGTAACATTTTGACAGAAGATCCCTGCAGAGTCCAATCAGGGGCAAGGGATAGAAGAACGGTGAAAAGACGGCGAAAGAAGGACGACGATCCTAGAGGGTAATCAAGAAGACTCTTCAAAGTCTGAAGATTAAAGTAGCTCGGATATGAGGAGATCGATTGTCTCGAAGCAAAGAAAAGACGAGAATACTAGGTGATGAATCAGAAAAGACCGGACGAGTCTGGGAGTCCTCAAGAGAGGAAAGTTGACACGGTGGTTGGATGGTGAAGGCCAGTGTTTGTCAAATCGAAGGATGTTCTGTGTCAAATAAGCCGTATCTCCCCAGTGGATTTGGGAGTGTTATCTCCACAGCAGATTCAAGATCGGTATCTCCCCAACGAGCCTGAAAATTTGCTATGTCCCTAGCGGAGTTGTTTGTGGGTAGATTGTTCCTCAACAAGGTCGTGAATGCCTTTCCCCAACAGGGTTGTGATTGTTTTCCAAGTCTGAGGTGGGAGGTCTTCCCAGCGGAGGTTTGTGTTGATGGTTTTCCCCCAGCGAAGTCCCCAAGCGGATCAGGTTCGGTGAAAATTATCCCCAGTAGAGATAAGCATTGTTTGCTTCCCTTAGCAAGGTAGTCCCCAAGCAGATCGGGTTCGGTGGAGATCATCCCCAGCAAGGGTTATCTTTCCCCAGCAGGGTGGAAATTGACGTGGTATTGAAATCCTCAGCAGAGTTCCTTGAGCTCCCCGGTGTTGTCTCTAGAGGAGACGTGTTTTTATGCATTCATCATTTAGATAAGCATAGCATATTGCATCATTAGTGCGTAGCATTTCCATGATTATGGAGCATTGCGCTAAAAAAAAAACTCATGCATCAGCATTACAAATATCCATTAGCCCTAGGCCGTGGTGACTATCCGAGAATGGGTTGTCGGAAGAGTTTAGCATCGCGCCATTGGATTGATTTCAGAACTGGATTCCTCAGCAGGGTAGAGAGGTTGGTGTTTTCCCAACAAGTGACTCCTTAGTTGAGTGGGTATCCCCAGCAATGCTACTCCCCACAAAATTTGGTAGCATCTTGCAAGCTTGGATCAATTCCCCAAGCAGATGTGGGTGTGTCTGATCTCTCCATATAGAGTCGACCCCTTAGGCAGAAAGTGTCTACCATTTCCTTCTGCACTCCCCACTGAGTTATATCCTCGTGGATGACGGTTGTTTCCGTTCCCTCCCTACACACATAATGGGATGGGTTTTCCCTATTGAGTTCTTTCCTCATTAGGATGAGTCTTGATTCAGTCTGCCTTTTTGGATCGATCCTAAATTGGCTCCTTGTGGCTGTCTCTTGTGCATCCCTGTAGTATAAATGAATAGTTGCTCACTAACCGGCACTCATTCATCTTATCCTCAGCGGAAGTTGTTGGCTTCTACCCACTAACCGGTAGTTGTAAGTCCTATCTTTGTGGTCTTCTACCTACTAACCGGTAGATGTAAACCCTCTTTTCTCCCCTTTGTGGAGTCAACCCTTGTGCTCATCCTAGTCGATGACGGTTACTTTTCCGTGGTTTTCTACCTACGAACCGGTAGATGTAATCCCCTCTTTGCGGTTATCATTATCCAGTTTTCGGTATTGATAGTCCTTTTCCCTTTTGGATGTTTGCTTTGATTAAGCAATCTTATCCCCAACGGGTCTTCCCCCTTCCTTTTGGATAAATGCTCCGAGTAAGCCATTTTATCCTCGGTGGGTCCTCTTTCATTCATCGTTTGCCGGTAATGTTTGTGGTTTCCCCGTTTGATTGGTCATCTTTACATACTTAGTCTGGTATTCCGATGCCTTCGATTTCGGTCGATCTATCCTTTGTCAACCTACAACCCGGTTATGGATGATCTTCCATGCGAGTATATTATCTACGTTTTGACGGCTATAGATAATATATCTCATGCGCTCTTTGGTCGAAGTTTTGTCCTTCCCAGTTGAGTAAGATTCGTATTCCTTGTGGAATCGAATGTCCATCCTTTAACAAGTTTGCTTTCGCTCTCTTCAGGATGATGAGTGTTTTGGAACACACACCAATTCACGATTTCGGTCGATCTATCCTTTGTCAACCTACAACCCGGTTATGGATGATCTTCCATGCGAGTATATTATCTACGTTTTGACGGCTATAGATAATATATCTCATGCGCTCTTTGGTTGAACCCTTTGTTTGCTTCCCAGTTGAGTAAGATTCGTATTCCTTGTGGAATCGAATGTCCATCCTTTAACAAGATTGCTTTTCTAGCCCTCTTCAGGATGATGAGTGTTTTGGAACACAAACCAATTCACGCCTTGGTCGGTCACCTGTTTCATGCCTACAACCCGGTATCCTGGGTGTTCCGTCCTGTCTGCTCCCTATTGCGACCTTGGTCCCCTGTGGAGTCAGATTTTCCTGAGTCGAAATATGCCTCTTCAGGTTTTCCTTAGAGATGTTTCTGGTTGATTGATATCTCTCACCCATGCGCCGGTCCTAGATATTCCTTCTTCCCGAGCTTGTTACCTACTAACCGGTAACACCTCACCCCTTTTTTTCCCCCAGTTCATCCGTTGATGTCTGGTCACCTCTCCGTTGGTGTCGATAAACGTCGAGCTTCTCCCGTTCGTCCGTTGACGTCTGGTTGAGTCTTCCCATTCATCCGTTGATGTCTGGTCACCTCTCCGTTGGTGTCGATAAACGTCGAGCTTCTCCCGTTCGTCCGTTGGCGTCTGGTTGAGTTTTCCCAGTTCATCCGTTGATGTCTGGTCACCTCTCCGTTGGTATCGATAAACGTTGAGTTTTTCCTATTCGTCCGTTGACGTCTAGTTGTATCCTTTCCCAGTCATCCGTTGATGTCTGGTCACCTTTCCGTTGGTGTCGACAAACGTCGAGCTTCTCCCGTTCGTCCGTTGGCGTCTGGTTGAGTTTTCCCAGTTCATCCGTTGATGTCTGGTCACCTCTCCGTTGGTATCGATAAACGTTGAGTTTTTCCTATTCGTCCGTTGACGTCTAGTTGTATCCTTTCCTAGTCATCCGTTGATGTCTGGTCACCTTTCCGTTGGTGTCGATAAACGTCGAGCTTCTCCCGTTCGTCCGTTGACGTCTAGTTGAGTCTTCCCAGTTCATCCGTTGATGTCTGGTCACCTTCTCCATTGGTATCGATAAACGTTGAGTTTTTCCTATTCGTCCGTTGACGTCTAGTTGTATCCTTTCCCAGTCATCCGCTGATGTCTGGTCACCTCTCCGTTGGTGTCGATAAACGTCAAGCTTCTCCCGTTCGTCCGTTGACGTCTGGTCGAGTCTTCCCAGTTCATCCGTTGATGTCTGGTCACCTCTCCGTTGGTGTCGATAAACGTTGAGTTTTTTCCATTCGTCCGTTGACGTTTGGTTGTATCTCTTTCTCCCATTCATTCGTTAATGTCTGGTCACCTCTCCGTTGGTGTCGATAAACGTTGAGCTTCTCCCGTTCGTCCGTTGACGTCTGGTTGAGTCTTCCCAGTTCATCCGTTGATGTCTGGTCACCTCTCCGTTGGTGTCGATAAACGTTGAGTTTTTTCCATTCGTCCGTTGATGTTTGGTTGTATCTCTTTCTCCCATTCATTCGTTAATGTCTAGTCACCTCTCCGTTGGTGTCGATAAACGTCGAGCTTCTCCCGTTCGTCCGTTGACGTCTGGTCGAGTCTTCCCAGTTCATCCGTTGATGTCTGGTCACCTCTCCATTGGTGTCGATAAACGTTGAGTTTTTTCCATTCGTCCGTTGAAGTTTGGTTGTATCTCTTTCTCCCATTCATTTGTTAATGTCTGGTCACCTCTCCGTTGGTATCGATAAACGTTGAGTTTTTCCCGTTCGTCCGTTGACGTCTAGTTGTACCTTTTTCCATTCATTCGTTAATGTCTGGTCACCTCTCCATTGGTATCGATAAACGTTGAGTTTTCCCCGTTCGTTCGTTGACGTCTGGCTGTATCTTTTCATTGATAAAAACCAAAATCCCCAGTGGAGTCGTGGGTAAACGTTTTGTCTGGTCCCGTGATGAATGTCAGATCCCAGTGGAAGTTGCCATTGGTGAACAGTCTTTTCTTGGATCCCCGCAGAGTGCAAATTTCTACGGTTCTTTGGTATTCAATCCCTGTGTACCTTGAAGGTCTGACAGTCGTTGCTCTCAGCCGTTCAGGTTCTCAGCTGATTGAATAGGGGCAGCTGTAGCACCTCAAATTTGCACCTCCCATTTGTACAGTCATTTCATTTTTTAGGTCATTAACATTGCATTCACATTGCATAGTCCATTGCATATCATTAGTCACGACTGATCAGGAGAATCCATCTGTGCAAGAGAGCAAGAGTTTTTCCATGAGATAAGGGCACTATGGTTGTTCTAGAGAGCTTACATGAATCAAGGATCATTTTGATGCAATTTGGCCAAGTGTTGAAGGCTCAAAGTCCACAGTGCAGTTCCAGGTCATCTGGGGTCCATAAAAGTCAACTGCAAGTCAACTGAGGGCTAGGAGATGGAGAAATGGTTTGAGACACTTCATTCATGTCCCAAAGAAGGTTATTCAACATGTCAAACATCTACCTTGAAGAATTTGAAGCCAGATCAAAAGTTTCCAAAAATGGAAAGTGACCTGTAATTTCAAGTTTCCAAAAATGGCAAGTTTTTGGACCAACTTCAACTCAACTTTCCAACATCAAAAAAGCTTCAAATGAATTTTTGTCCAACATGAAAGTTGAAGATCTCTCTCTCCCATTTCCAAAAAGTCCAAGATCATGAATTTATGATGCGTGGTTGAGGAGATATGATCCAATCATTGCAAAGTGTGCTTGAAACTTCAAATGGCCATATCTTTTGAACCAAAACTCCAAATTTGGTGGTTCTTTTTGCATTGTTCTTGTCATGTCATGAGGTTTCCAAATCATGCATCACATTACATAAAATCTCATCACATGATCACTTGCTATTCCATACCTTTTTTGGAGGGAAATTGCAAAATTCAAAAATGGTGCATTGTATGGACTTTCTACCATTGCCATTGAGTTTAAAAAAGGATTTTAAGTGAAAATGATCAATGGAATGGTACTGTTCACGTGTAATTAGCCCATGCACCATGCATTTTGAGATTTTTGCAAAACACCTTATTTTCATTAACCAAATTAAACATGGATTAGCAAGGTGATTAGGAAAGGATATAAATACTCTAATCATAACAGAATGGAGAGGTTAATCACAATTCACCATTTCTAGATCTAGTTTCTCTCTCCCTCCAAAATTTTCTTCAAATCAAATTTCAAAATTCTTCAACATAACACCTTGTTTTTGTTAAAGATTCATGATCATTGAGTTGAATAGAGTGTGAATCAAGTATTTGATTGAAGAATTCGTGCAAGAACCAAGGAGTTGAAGCCAAAAACTCAAAGATGGAAGTTGATTATTAAGCTAGATCTACACGTTCTCAAGCTTCCTTTTCTTCATCAAACATCATCACAAGCATTGTGGAGTGGATTTGGATCATCTGGAGCTTTGAATCGCGCAAAACAAGGAACTGTTCTTCAAGAGGTGAGTTTTTCGAGCTTCATAATTTCACAATCCATGTAGATATTCTTGTAGATCTTGCTTTGCTAACCGTTTTGATATAAATTTCGTGCGATTTGGATAAAAATTGAGAGAGATATGCTTGATTGAAGTTTCACATGTCAAACTTTATTTGATTCATTTTGCATGATTAATGATGAATTAGCATGAAATGATAATGGATCTACAACATACATTGCATGAGAATTTGATTGATATAATTTTTTTTGGATTCTGAGCATTTCTGGAAATCTGGAAAAATCTGGAAAAACTCCATTGAAGTTCATGCGTGTTCATCATTTTCTGCATGAAGAAGATGAAGATTCATCTTTACGTCGGTTTTTGTGACGGTTTTGACGGCTGCAATTTTCCTAGGGCTTTTCAGCCAAAACGCAGTGTTCTCATGAGGCGCACGCTTCCTTTTAAATATCAACATGGTTCGACTCCCAGCGCTGCACATTTTCAAAATTGCTTCATATTTTTTATGCTTTCCCTCCATTTGCCATGCCATGCTTCATATGATTTTTTCATTTTTTCACCAACTTAGAAAATGCATAACAAATTGAAAATTGATCCAAAAAATACCTGGTTTTTTGCTAATTGATCCTTGAGATGTCTAGTTTTTAATGATGATGAGTTTGAAAGTTGTGCATGGCTAGAATTTTGCTTGCTCTAGGATGATTGAACATAGGTGCATTTGTGACATTGCCTTACTCTTTCTATCATGAAATGCTTGATTTTAATCCAATGGACTTGAAATTTTACATGCTGATTCTAGACACATTGATGGATGTTTTAGGCTTGGTTTGGTATTTTTCTCATGTACCAATTCTGTTTTATGCTTGTGTTTGCATGGCGTGACAATTTGTGTCACACCTTTGGTTGTTCAACTTGTGCAATTTGATTTCCATGCCAAATGACCTCTAATGCTTCTGGTTTTTTGTATGATGGATGTTTTGGATGTGTTGAATGCTCATGAATTTTTCCAGAATTATTTGAATCATTTCTGTTTTGATTGGGAATTTTCATTCATGATGATCAAATGTGTGCCTTGAATTGGTCATTGACTTCTCTTGCCTATTACATGAACTTGCATAATGATTTTGCTTTGGTCCTCTTTAGGACTTGTTCTTGAGTGAATAAACATGCTTTGTGTTGAGTTTGAGGTTCTGTTTTGGATTTTTGATCCTCTTTTGACCCTAGGCCTTGACCTAGTGGTTTGTTACTTACCATTTGAGTTGTGATTTCAGGTTCAAGTGTGCATCTCCATGATTGATGTTGCTCCTTCATTTGAGCTTGATCATTTGTTGTTGTTGGCTAAAATTTGCTGTTTTGTAGGCTTTGAGAACAACTCACTTGTGTTTGCTCATTGTGCACATTGGATTTGGCTGTCTGTTTGAATATTGACTGTTGATTGTTTGTCTGGATTTTGTACTGATTGGTTTAGATGTTTCCACAGGTACTTAAGTTGCTTTAAGTTCATTTGAACTTTGCTTTGCTCGCTTGTGGTTTGCATACCACTGAGGTATAATTCTTTGATCTTCATGTAGTCTGGAAGACCTGTCATGTTACTTTGGCAGGCACCTGTCTGAAGCCCTCCTTAAGAGGCAATGCTTGTGGTTGTTTAATTTTGTGCCAAGCAGGTAAAGACCTCTTAAGAGGCAATTGGCAGATAAAAGGGATGTGCAATCCATCCCCTGCTATTCAGTTGTGTCATTCACTTTGCTCACACACCATGTGTTGATGCATTGTGAATAAGAACCCAAGATCTTGTTGTGTCAGTCATGTGGAGAAGAGTTCCTACATTCTGAACTCCCACACTTTCTATTTGATTCAAGCTCTCCCAGGCCAGGGATAAGAGCTGTGAGGTCTTACCCTCATCTCCATTTCATCTGCTTCACCCTAACTCTCAATGTTAGGGTTAAGAGCTAAAAACACCCCATTCCAGTTGGCTTGTTTCTACAGCCTAGCCTTGTATGAGCCATTTGTTTGCATATAGTGTGTGTGCTTGCTTTATTGTGCTTGTATTTGCTTGATTGTGCTGTTTAGGATCGCTTGCTTCCTATGCAAGTTAGGATAGAAACCTCAACATAGGGATCTTATGCATGACAACTTCTAGGCTCGAGTCGTAGTCTCCCTAGTAGCTTGTTATCTCCCTTGTCTCTGGTTAGGTTAGAAGTTCTTTCCCTGTTTAGGGGAACTACGTCGCCCTGATCCTCATACCAGATGAGGTACGTAGGCAGGAGATGAGCTGATCTCTCCGGGCGCCCTTTTTCTTTTTCAACCCCTTTGTGTGTGTTTGGAGTCTGACGTAAGTCCAGCGATTGGCAGTTGGTTTCCTGTGTGTGTTTGTTGGTTCGGAGTCTGATGTAAGTCCAACAATTGGCATTCGGTTTCCATGTTTGCCCGTTTGTGTGGAGTCTGACGTAAGTCCAGCGATTGGCAGTCGGTTTCCCGTGTTTGTGTTTTGTTTGGCGTGCGTTAGTCGAGCTACGAGTGCTCTGATTCTTCTCTGGTTAGAGAAGATACGTATGCATAGGATGCGACATCCTAGCGAGCACGTCTCCCCCTGTTCCGAACTACGTTGACTCTGATGTCTGTGCCTGACAGACTACGTAGGCCCAGGATGCGATATCCTGCCGAGTCCTCTTCTTTCGTCTTTTCTGTGTTTCCAGCGTGTGTGCAGTTTGTGAGCAGTTTTAGCAACCTTTCTTCTATTCTTTCTGAGCGTGGATCCCGTCGAGTACGACGGATGCGTAGGGGTACTAATACCTTCTCTTCGCATAACCGACTCCCGATCCCATCTTTCTCTGGTCGCGAGACCATGTCTTTTCCAGGTTTACTTCGAGCGTTTCCTTTCCCTCTTTTGGGATAAATAACGCACGGTGGCGGCTCTGTTGTCTCGTTTTCCCGCCGGTTTTTCGCGTAATGCGGCAAAGAATTGTGCCTGAGAAGTGAAGAAGTCTGTAAACTGAGAGAAGATCAAAAGAAAACTATTCCTCAACTATAGGCTGAGAAAGTTGAGCACCTCTCTATCATCTCTGTTCTGAAGGAGGAAGTTGTACTGCTCAATTCAAGAATTGACAATATGACTAAGTCTGTGAGAATGCTTAACAATAGTTCAGATGTACTAGATAAAATTCTTCAAACTGGTAAGAATGTTGGAAATGTTCAAGGTTTAGGCTATGACTATCAAGGAGGAATGAACAAAGGAAAAGGTCCTGCAATGAACTTTGTTCCACCCAAAGGACAACTGAAACAACATATGTAAAATCAAATGTACCAACATCAACAAGGGTGTCAAAAGGTTTATTCAGGAAGCGAGACCCAAAGATGGAAGTGTCATCATTGTGGGAAGTTTGGCCATATAAAATCTTACTGCTACAAATTTCATGGCTATCATAAACTTGCTTCACAACTCAGAAGAAAGCAAACCATGGTGAAGCCAAAGAAAAGATAGATTCCCAAAAATGGTATGCCAGGTCTCATAGCTCACACCTCCCTCAGAGCATTATCCAGACAAGACTGCTATTTTAATAGTGGCTGCTCTAGACACATGACTGGTGTCAATCAATTTTTGGTGAATATAAGCCTTATTCCACTAGCTATGTCACCTTTGGAGATGGATCAAAAGGAGAAATAAGGGGGATTGCTAAGATGGACTATCCAGGATTGCCTAGTCTAGATGATGTTTTATTTGTTAAAGGACTGACTGCTAACCTTATAAGTATTAGCCAACTCTATGACCAAGGTCTCAAGGTAAACTTCAACAAATCTAAATGTATGGTAACAAATGAGAAGGATGAAGCTATCATGAAGGGATCCAGATCAAAAGATAACTGTTATCTATGGACTCCTCAAGAAACTGATTGTCTCTCCACTTGCCTAATGTCAAAAGAAGAAGAGACTAAGCTATGGCATCAAAAGCTTGGTCATTTACATCTGAAAGGTATGAAGAAGGTGATGTCAAAGGAAGGAGTCAGAGGAATTCCCAAACTGGAAATTGATGAAGGAAGAATCTGTGGTGAATGTCAAATTGGGAAACAAACAAAGATGTCGCACAAGAAGCTTCAACTTCTGACTACCTCAAAAATTATGGAGCTACTTCATATGGACTTGATGGGACCTATGCAAGTTGAAAGTATAGGAGGAAAGAGGTATGCTTATGTTGTTGATGATGACTTCTCTAGGTTCACATGGGTGAACTTCATTAAAGAAAAGTCAGAAGTGTTTGAAGTGTTTAAAGGACTCTGTAAAAAGATTCAAAGAGAGAAGGATTATGGAATTATCATGATTAGAAGTGACCATGGGAAGGAATTTGAGAACAACATGTTTGAGGAATTTTCTGCACCTCGGAAGGAATTATTCATGAGTTCTCTTCACCAATCACCCCACAACATAATGGTGTGGTTGAGCGTAAAAATAAAACCATTCAAGAATGTGCTAGAGTCATGCTTCATGTTAAGAAACTCCCAATTCATTTTTGGGCTGAAGCCATGAACACTGCATGTTATATTCTTAATAGAGTAACTATCAGATCTAGGACTTCTGTCACAGTGTATGAACTATGGAAAGGAAGAAATCCAATTGTGAAATACTTCCATGTCTTTGGAAGTAAATGTTATATTCTGGTAGATCGTGAGCAGAGGAGAAAGATGAACCCGAAAAGTGATTAGGGAATCTTTCTAGGGTACTCTGCAAACAGCAGAGCATACAAAGTCTTCAACTTCAGAACCAAGGTAATGATGGAATCCATAAACATTATAGTAGAGGACTCAACTAATGAAGCGGATGTCACAGATAATGTTGAAACATCAACGAATGATGTCCCAAAAGATGTTGTAGACATAAATACTAATATTGAACCTACAGAGAATGATTCAACTAATAAAGGGCCCTCCATCAGAATTCATAAAGATCACCCTAAGGAGCTTATTATAGGAAATCTAAATGAAGGAATTATCACCAGATCAAGGGAAGTTGTGTCAAATTCCTGTTTTATCTCTAAATTTGAACCCAAGAATATCAAGGAAGCTTTGACTGATGAGTTATGGATTAATGCTATGCAAGACGAACTTGGTCAATTCAAAAGAAATGAGGTGTGGGATTTGGTTCCTAGACCTGTAGAAACAAATGTCATTGGCACTAGATGGTTGTATAAGAACAAGTCTGATGAACAAGGGGTTGTCACTAGAAACAAATCTAGACTTGTTGCTCAAGGATACACCCAAGTGGAAGGAGTAGACTTTGATGAAACCTTTGCTCCATTTGCTTGCTTGGAGTCTATCAGATTATTACTTGGAATGACATGTCTTTTAAAGTTCAAATTGTTCCAAATGGATGTTAAAAGTGCCTTCCTAAATGGCTATTTAAATGAAGATGTGTATGTTGAACAACCAAAAGGATTTGTTGATCCTACATTCCTAAATCATATGTACAAATTAAAGAAGGCACTATATGGTTTAAAGCAAGCCCTACGAGCTTGGTATGAAAGGGTGACTGAGTTTCTCATCAAATAATAGGATGGAAAACTTATGATAGATCAGATCTATGTGGATGACATTGTGTTTGGAGGGATGTCAGATGAGATGGTCCAACATTTTGTCAAACAAATGCAATATGAGTTTGAAATAAGTTTGGTAGGAGAACTGACATACTTCCTTGGGCTCCAAGTTAAACAGATGGAAGATTCCATCTTTCTATGTCAAAGCAAATATACTAGGAGTATTATGAAAAATTCAGATTGGAGAACGCTAGTCACAAAAGAACTCCTGCACCTACCCACCTGAAGTTATCTAAAGATGAAAAAGGCTTAAGGGTTTACTAGAGCTTATATAGAAGTATGATGAGCAACCTTCTATACCTGACAGCAAGCAGACCAGATATAACTTTTGTCATTGGTATGTGTGATAGATATCAAGCTGAACCCAAAGTAAGTCACATCAATCAAGTAAAGAGGATTCTAAAGTATGTGAATGGCACAAGTGAGTATGGAATGTTGTACTTTCATGATTCAAACTCTATGCCAGTTTGATATTTTGATGCTGATTGGGATGGTAGTGCTGATGATAGGAAAAGTACCTCTAGGGGATGTTTCTTCTTAGGAAACAATTTGATTTCATGGTTCAGCAAGAAACAAAATTGCGTATCCCTATCCACTGCTGAAGATGGGTACATAGCAGCAGGAAGCAGTTGCTCTCAACTAATGTGGATGAAAAAAATGTTGACAAAATACAATGTCACAAAAGATGTCATGACATTATTTTGTGACAACTTGAGTGCTATTAATATCTCTAAAAATCCTATTCAGCATAGTAGTACTAAACACATTGACATCAGGCATCATTTTATCAGAGAACTTGTTGAAGACAAAGTCATAACACTTGAGCATGTCAGCACGGAGAATCAGCTTGCAGATATTTTTAGCAAAGCCTTGGATGCAAGCCAATTTGAAAAATTAAGATGGAAACTTGGGATTTGTGTTAATGAGCATTTATAGAAACTACAACTAATTAAGTGTGACATATAAGAGCATATCTCTCATCATTACACTGGACACGCTTACCTAAACCCCTTACCTCATTGCGTACCCATTTGGACAAAACCTCACTACCTTTTCCACTCAAACGCCTCACTCTCCTACAATCATCTGGGCACTCCCTCCCTCAAAAACCTGTCCCTATTCCATCTGCCTCAAGTGTCTACCAACATGTCTCAACATTGCTCACCCACTCATATGCATGTCCCAGCTGAAACTAGTGGATCCTCCTCACCATCATCTAGGGCAAACACACCTTTTCAAATGATCAACCAGGAAGATCTGATTCTGGACGTTGCCCCTCTGTCCATGATTCATCCCCCTCCTCAGAAGGAAGCTACACCGTCTATGTTAAAATTTGTCAAGACTTCTGGTAAGTATTCTCAACCCATAATCCCCAGTAAAGATAAGAATGCCGTTAACGAAGAATCTAGGCTTAAAGGGTCTGAACTTAGAAACCCTAGCATGCATGCTGACGACCTTGTAAATCCCACGGCAGCAGAAAGAAGTGAAACTGATAAGGAACTTAGGAAGTTTGTTGCATCTGTTTTGAAGGAAGTAAACTCTGATGTTTTTCTAGATGTTCAAACATCTTTGGAAAAATATCTAAGCCCTGACAATGACTCAAGGGAAAAAGCTGAAGAAAATGTTCCTGGCCATGCTGCTCGTGAGAGAAGAAGTAAGAAGAAAGTCGAGCTTGTTGTCAATGTTAAAGAACTTACCTCTGATGAAGAACCCCTTATAAACATTGTTACTCCCAGTATTGCAAAGAGATTGCAGAGACATAAAGGAAAGACTGTTGCTTTTGAAGATTCTCCCACCAGGGAAGTGAAGAGAAAAGCTGATGGGTTGAAAGGAACTCCTTTTAGAATCTCCATAGGAAAATCTCATGTTGGACCCACTGGGTCTTGGAGTAAAGTTGTTACCCCTACTAGAAAGAGGAAAGTTGTTTCCTCTATTGAATCCGAGTTTGATATTACACAAGATGTCTAGGACATCACCCCTATAAAAAGATCCGCTAACAAGAAACCTCATGATGCTAGGTCCAAAGCTCTACTTGACAATGCTTCTTTACATTATGTGAAGAATGCAAAAAGGTGGAAGTATGTCATTCAAAGAAGGGTATCCCTAGAAAGGGAATTGGGGAAGGATGCCCTTAAGTGTAATAAAGTCATGGAACTGATAGAAGTTATTGGGCTAATGAAGACTGTCACACATTTTGGACAGTGTTATGAAAACTTAGTAAAGGAGTTTGTGGTAACTATCCCTGGTGGATGTGATGATAAGAAGAGTGTTGACTATGGTAAAGTATATGTGAGAGGAAATGTTGTAACATTCTCCCCGGTTATGATCAACAAGTTCCTAGGAAGACCAGATGAACCTCAGGCTGAACTGGAAGTCACTGATGATCAGGTGTGCAAAGATATCACGACCAAGTAGGTTAGACATTGGCCAAACAAAGGGAAGCTGCTTGCTGGTAAGTTAAGTGTAAAATATGCCATCCTGCATAGAATTGATACTGCCAATTGGGTGCCTACTAATCATACCTCAACAATCTCTACTGGTCTTGGAAAAATTATTTATGTTGTTGGTACAAAAAGAGCATTTGACTTTGGAAAATACATATTTGAACAAATTTTAAAACAAGAATTCTCTACTGCTGTAAAAATGCCCATTTGCTTTCCATCCCTCATCTGTGGAATCATCCTAAATCAAGACCCTGGTATTTTGCTGCCCATGGACAGTGTGAAGAAAAGGGAGTCTCCCTTATCACTCCACTACAAACTCTATGCAGGAACTCATGTCCCAAACATTGTTATGACATCCTCTCAGGAACCTGGCTCTGCCACCTCCAAGAAGAGTGTTATTTCTCAGTTGAAGGGAACATGCAAAGAGCTGGAGGACTCCATCAAATCTAACACTGCTACAAAGATTAAACTAGAGACATTGATAAAGGCAATGATGGAAGAGGAGAAGAAGGAAGCTGGACAATATGGTGATGCTAATGAAGCAACTGATGATGAAGAGTATGTTGGTGAAGATGAAGTTGATAAAGAGAAAGAAGATGAAGGAGAAGAGTATGCAACAACTGACTCAGATAGTCAGGAAGATATCTGATTGCAGTCTTATTGTGTTTTTTTATGTGGTTTTTTGGTCCGTGACCAGGATAATTTGCACCCTTGTGTGCCCCCTTGTGAGGGTTCTTGCAATGTATGAATATGGTTTTGTTTCAGTTTCTGGTTAGATGCTTACCTTTGTTAGATTATGGCTAAAAATGGGGAGTATTGTATGTGGTAACCACTAACCACTGCCCGACTGTGCTTAAGGAGATAGGAGATGCAGGTTAGCCACCTTCTAGGCTGCTATGTTATGATGTCTAACAAGGTGTTGTGACATCAACTTGACTAAGGGAAGGGTTTTGACCACTGCATATGCCTCTGATGTGTGCATGATTGACTATGCTTTAGTGGATGCTGCTACTACTGTTGGTGCTTGTGCTAATGTCAAACCAAATGTTCTAACATCTTGTCTACAATGTTTTTTTTGGAGAATCTTGGTTTCTATTATTTGTGAGGCCTATTGTTATTCTGTTGCATAAGTCTCTGTTGTCTGAACTTGGACAGTTCATAGTGTGTTGGATGTTCCCTTAAGGGGGAGTCCTGATTATGTGAAACAGGGGGGGGGGTACTGATTACTGACTATGGCTGATGTGATTGCCTGAGCACCCCTGTAATTTATATATGTGTTTAATTTTGTTCTGTTGATGTTTCAGTCCTATAGTGTTAACCTGAACTGTGGTGCAGGTGTGCAAGGTGTACTTGGTTGTTTTAGCCAAAATATGCCAATGGGGGAGATTGTTAATTCCTGGTTGTTTTCATTGGCAGCAATTTTGGTAAAACTAACTTAGCTACAACATGTTGAACAAGATGTACTAACATATGGTTGTGACATCTTGTCTGAAACAGGTTTTTACCTTGGTAATGTTTGTAGGGTTAACCGTCTACAGAATATTCTAGGAATATTATGCTTTCCCTTGTGACGTTCGTGATTGAGCAATCAGAGATGCGAATTATGGTTAACAAATTCTGTTTCCTAAATGTTAATACATTTTAGGAAACTTTTGATGGATAACCTAATGGTGTGCAGCTGGTGCTCGTGGAATACAAGGCCCAAATCCAATGCATTTTATGACTATAAATAGAATGTCTCAAAACCTAATTACTCATGCAAAAGAGAAGATTGTTGGTCGTATTAGGGTTTGTTGTTTGTGTTATTTTGTGAGCCTATCAAATATCATCTTGATATATGAGTAGGACTGTGTTGATTGGTTGTAAGAATTGTCAAGCACTCATAAGCTTTTAAGCATTGAGTGATTGTGTGTCCTTGAAGTGCGTCTTCTGAATTTCTTGTAAGTGCTTAATTATCAATGATGTGATTGATAGGGAGGTGAGAAGGGTCTTACACCTAGGAGTGTCTTAGGTAGAAGTTAGGCACAGGTAGTAATTAGGGTGTATTCTATAAATTGGAGATAATTTGCAGAAGGCCTACAAACTAATACTATTTAGTGAATTTCCTCCCTGGCCTGGGAGCCCCCAGATGTAGGTGTCGTTGTACACCGAACTAGGTTAACAACTTTGTGTGTTCTGTTATTTTATGTTCCTCTATATGTAGTTCATCATGTTATTGTTCAGATATCAGTGTCTTGACATCTCATAGGACATATGATATTTGCATACCAAAATTTCAGTTTTAGTTTAATTCCTTGAATCAGTTAATTTTTTAAATATAAACAACAATACAAAAAAAATACTTTGATTTTTAAATATTTCTTTCAATTTGTTTTGTTGCTACTAAGGTTTATTTATTTTTAGTTTTGCGGGTTAAAAGATCAAATAACTTGTAGTTTGATTCAGAGATAGAGAAGCCCTGTAAAAACTTAGAAAAGTAATACACTTAGCTAAACAAAAAAGTAAATAACAAAGATATTAGATCATGACGGAGGATCAATGATAGACCCTTATGATCATATTAATAGGTTGACATGAGGTGTTCATTTTGCGGCCAAAATAGGGTAAACGAAGACAAAAAAAGCTTAGGTTATTCACATTTACATTGACATGTAAATCAAAAGATTGGCTAAACGTTTTACTCGGTGTTTTGATCAGTATCTCGACAGAGTTATATGGGAAATTACTAGAGTGATTTTATCTAGTGAGGAAAAATGTTGACAAAATTGCATACATCACAAACTTCTAGGAAGAAGAAGCGGAATCTCTCTAAAATGAGTGAGAGATGTTTAAACTCATTGTGAAAAGGTGTGCATTGCACGATCTTGATAAGTTTACTTAAGTACAAAATTTTATGCTCCGACATAAAGGAACCAAAATAATGTTATTAGACGCCTCAACTAGAGGTACTATGAGATAAAGTTTGATACATGGGTGAAATAGTTTATTGAGAACATGACCCATAACAAATATTGTGAAATGATGTACATGGGCATTATAAGTAGGGGGAGTAGCAACACTTAACACTCAAAATGAACTAGTTAGCTAGACATAAATAAATGAAGGCATGGATTAATTCACTGACCCAACAAATTGTAGATTCCAAAATATGTCCATAATCGATACACCATGCTCAGGCCCTGATATGTGTTTATTTGGATGTGGCTATACCAAAGGCCAATGCAGTTTTGAAGGCTTCTCTCAACTTATCATCTTAAATATTTTCCCCTAACATGCCTCAAGATTGGGGATATGGATATGTTTCAAGTTTGTTTTTTGATCTGAACGTTTTTCAAATGTCATCCCTTAACCATTGTGTCTCTTCACTAAATCACACTCATTCATAGAGGTGTTAAGGTGATATATATATATATATATATATATATATATATATATATATATATATATATATATATATATATATATATATATATATATATATATATATATATATATATATATATATATATATATATATATATATATATATATATATATATATATATATATATATATTCCTATTTTCAGAAATCAAAAACCACCTCATCCATGAAATTTGAAATCTTATACTCATTCATTTTCAAACAAGTGTTTTAATCATTGAACTTTCATTAAGAATTGTTCTGCATTGTTCACATATATTAGTCCAGAAAATTCCTCTCATATTCATAAACACTTGAGCACTAATATATCCTTATAAATTGCTTGTTTGAAAGAGAATATTAATCATAGTGATTGATATATTTTGATATACTTTCTTTACTTAATATTTTCCAGAATTGGTTGTAAACACCTTGCTGTCCAGGATTGTTGGAAGCAAAAGAGTTGAGTTGAGAGGATTGTTCTCATATCAACTTGGTGAATCACAAGAGGTTTGTTCTTGGTGATTATGTAGGTCGTGTACAAGTCTCTTTCGTGTTGAAAGGGGACTAGACGTTCCTATGGACTATGAAGGGAACTAGGATACATCCTTGTGTTCTTTGTTTTTATGCACTTTATCGCTTTCTAAACTCATCACCAAACCAGAAAAATAAGAATAAACTTGTCTCTAAAACCAAAAAAATTAATTGGTCCTAATTCACCCCCCTTCTCCCCTCTTAGGCGCACTCCGAACTTACAATTGGTATCAGAGCAGGTTATCCAAATGACTTCCTCAAACTCAAATCCTGTTTTTAGAAACGGTGGCAGCAATAACAAGCCCCCACTATTTTGTGGAGAATATTTCGATTTTTCGAAAATATGCATGAAGGCGCATCTAGAGTCTCAAGGAAAAGATGTTTGGAAAGTTGTCCTAGAAGGTGCTTCCGTTCCTACTACAGTTGTTAATGGAGTTGGGACTCCTAAGCCCGAAGCACCATAGGATGAAGATGATGAGAAAAAGGTTCTTTATAACAAGAAAGCAAGAAATCTTCTTCAAGGTGCTCTTGGCATGGATGAGTTCTTTCGCATTTCAACATGTACAAAGACAAAAGAAATATCAGATACTTTGGTCGAAACACATGAAGGAACAACAGAAGTTAAAAGATCAAGATTGACAAAAAGAAAAGTGACGGCAATATACAAAAAGAAAAATCTATCAATGATGACGTCCGCAACATTGTTTTTTAAGCTCCAAGAATATGATACGGAACTTGGTAGACTTGAAAATCATGAGAATCTAGACAAGAAATCCAAAAGCATTTCTCTAAAAGTTGATTCCAAAGAAGTTGAAAAAGAAGACAATCTGGAGGAAGACGAGAACTTCATGCTTCTTGTAAAAAGGTGAGGTAAATATTTTGGTACTAACGAAAATTCTAACTTTGCAAGAAAGAAGAAATATTTTAACAAGAAGGAAGCATCTACGTCTACTCAAAACATCACTTCCTATGAATGTGGAAAACAAGGACATATAAAGACTGATTGTCCAAAACTCTCAAAGAAAAGTAGTTTCAACAAAAGAAAGGATTCAAAATCTAAAAGAGCCTACATTGCTTGGGAAGATAATGAAGTGAGTTCATCTTCCGATTCCAAAGGCGAAGAATATGTTAGTCTTACATTGATGGCTTCACACCATTTTGATGATGAAGAAGAAAAGGTTAGTAATGAAACATATTATCATATTGATACCCAAGGTGTTATTGATGAAATTCTTAATGAATGTAAGATTTTATATAAAACGGTGTCAACACAAAAGAAACAAATCTTATCTCTTGAAGAAAAGATTGACACCATGGAAACGAATTTTGAAGTTGAAAAACAAAACTTTCTTGAGAAATAAAAACAAAATCTTACATGCAAAAATTGTGATTCACTTACTTTCCAAATTGTTCAATTAAAAAGAGTTCTTGAAAGATGTGAAAAAGGACAAGTTGGATTGGAAAATGTTCTTAGCCAACAAAGGTATTCAAATGATAGAAATGGTCTTGGTTACTCTAAGTTCAACATACCAAGTACTAATGAAACCATATTTGTTAAGGCAAGTGACCAATCCAACAAGGAAAAGGTAAATAAAGCACAAAAAGTTCATCAACATCCTAAGAAGAGATTTCCTAAAAAGAAATCATATGTTCCTAGGTATATAACTAATTTTGTGCCTACATGCTTTTATTGTGGTATAAGTGGTCATACACCTAATGCTTGCTATGTTAGAAACTTTAGTATGGCAAGTGGACATTATGTGTGGGTTAAGAAATGTACTAATTATGAAGGACCCAAGGCACATTAGGTACCTAATAAAACATAATTTGTTTGGTAGGTATGATTGAAGACCACTTCAAATCTATGGTATCTCGATAGTGGTTGTTCAAAGCATATGATAGGAGATATAAGTAAAATTTCAAATCTAGTGCTTAAAGCCAAAGGATATGCCACCTATAGAGACAACAACATAGGAAAAATTCTTGGCAAAGGCAAAGTTGGAGCACCACCTTTCACATCCATTGAAGATGTACTTTATGTTGAAGGACAAAGCGTAATCTTCCAAGCATAAGCCAACTTTGTGACAAAGGCTTCAAGATCAAGTTCACTAAAGATGAATGCTTGATTGAAGATGAAGTCACCAATGAGGTAAAAATCAAAGGTAAAAGAATCAATAATATTTTTATGATAGCTTTATATAATTTTTCTTTGAAAGTAAAATGTCTCATGGTAAACAAAAATGACTCATGGCTTTGGCATAAAAGGGCGGCCCATATTCATATGGAGCACTTAAATAAACTAGTCAAACATGATCTTGTCATTGGTTTACCAAATATAAAGTTTGTCAAAGATAAATTATATGATGCTTGTCAAAAGGGAAAGCAAACCAAATCAAATTTCAAGTCAAAGAATGTGGTGTCAACAACAAGACCACTTCAATTATTGCATATTAACTTGTTTGGTCCATCAAGAACAAGAAGCTTCAGAGGTAATGTTTATACCTTAGTTACTATTGATGGTTTCTCTAGATATTCTTGGACTTTGTTTCTTGTGCAGAAAAGTGACGATTTCAAGGCTTTAAAGAAGTATCCAAAGAAAATTCAAAATGAGAAGTCATTAAAGATTGTATCTATAATAAGTGATCATGGTGGAGAATTACAAAATGCATCTTCTGAAGAATTTTGTGAAGAACATGGTATCTCTCATGATATTTCAGCACCAAGGAATCCACATTAAAATGGGGTAGCATAAAGGAAGAATCGATTTCTAGCAGAACATGCAAGAACAATGCTTAGTGACGCAAATTTACTAAAGTACTTTTGGGCAGATATGGTTAGTACGACATGCTATATTGGAAATCAAGTCATCATTAGACCTATCTCGGTAAGTTTGACGAGAAATCCGACGAAGGTATATTTCTTGGTTATTCCCTCTCTAGTAAAGCTTATAGAATATATAACAAAAGAACTTTAACTATTGAAGAATCTATGCATGTTTCCTTTGATGAGACTAACACCTATAAGGAGGACATAATTATTTGTGATGATGATGATATTATAGAACTACCCTTGGAAGAAGCTTCTAATGATCAAATTGTGAGTCAACCATAACAATAACAAGAAGTTTCACAACAAGATTCTAAACATAGTAATCTTCCTCAAGAATGGATAACCCACCGTGCTCATTGTAGCACCTCAAATTTGCACCTATCTTTGTACATACCATTTCATATTAAGTCATAGCATATCATGATCCATTGCATAACATTTGCATTGTCCCCAATTGCCTCAAGAGCAAGCAAGCAAGAATTAGGTCAAACTGATCAGGAGATCAGTCAACCAATCAAGCAAAGGTGTTTCTCAAGGAGCAAAAGCCCTAGGGATTGTCCATCAAGTTCACATGACTTGGAGGCCCATTTGAAGTGTTTAAGTCAAGGGTTGGATGTTCAGAAGCCATCAGTTCATGCACAGTCAGGCAAAAACCCTAGAAAGTCAACAATCAGTCAAAGCAGTGGATGATGGCCATTCTTGTGGAATTTGGGCACCATGATCAATAATCAAGAGTCTATACAACTTGGGACATCATTTGAAGTCAAGGTCTCAAGGAATTAGGGTTTGGAATTCATCAGAAGTGTTTCAGTTATCCAAAACCCTAGAAAAGTCAAAGTTGGTCAACTGTGGTTGATTTTGTGGTTTTGATGGATGGAAATGGTTTGAGAGAGCTCATTCATGCTTATATAAGCCTCATATATCATGTCCAACCTCATCATGGAAGAATTTGAAGCCAATCAGAAAATTTCCAAAAATAGAAAGTGGACCTGTAATTTCAACTGCCAAAAATGGAAACTTCTTGATCCTCAACTTGCATCATGATACAAGCTTCAAATGAATTTTTGCCCAACATGAAAGTTGAAGATCTTGTCCTCCCATTTTCAAAAAGTCCAAGAACTCCCAAATCCCATGAATGGTTTGCAAGATATGGTCAAATCATTTTCACATTTTCATGAACTTCAAAAGGCCATATCTCTCAAACCATAAGGCCAAATTTGGTGGGGTTTTTTCCTACAAACCACATTTTTCCTCCTCTTTCCAAAAATATAAATTTCATGAACCAAAACCTTGCCAATCAAAATGGCATTTTTTGACTTGTTCCATTTAAAAATCGAGTTTGACTCAAGTTTGCCTTTTTGATTTAAGCATTTTTTACACAATTGGCCAATTGGGATTCATTTTAAATGATATTTGCAAGATGTTCCAAGCCCTAAATTGAGCAGCATTCCATCATATCACCTCCATATACACCTTTGGTTCACAAGTGGAAAATGATGCATTTTGGTTCATTTAAGTAAATCCAAGCTAAGCACTTCATGAGCAGACCAAAAACAGATGATGTAAGTGTTATTTGCAGCTTGCCAAGGCCCATTTTCGTGGCAGACCATGCACCCTCCATATGCTTATGCACAAACTTAGCAATTTGCAATTTGGCTTTATTAAGTAAAGCAAGCTTAAGCATTTGGATTAGCATTGTTAAACAGAGGTATTTAAGTTCATTTTCTGCCATTTTCACAACCCTAGCAGCAGCCTATCATGCAGAAAACACTCTCACACTCTCATTTTGGAATTGGCACGATTTGGGATTTCTGACCAACCCTTCAAAGAACCCGAGTATCTCTTCATTACTTCATCATCTAGACGTCATTTGGAGACTATTGGAAGCAGCAAATACCAACTGGAATTGAGCACCATGTTCTGTTTTCACCAAGCTCTTCCAATGGCAGGTTGAGATTTAAGGTTTTCCAAGCCTCGTTAAGCTCAAAGTCCTCGAGCATTCATCATTGGGAGCCACAAACTTTATCTGTTTCATTACTGCACAGCCAAACAACAGCTATTTCATCATTGAGCTTCATTTTGGTTAGTTTTCGACTCTCTTCTTTATCCAATCTATGCTATGTTTATGGTAGAATGTTCATTGTTGAGTCTATTGCAACTTGAATCGTGTTAAATGGTTGAGTTATGTGGAAGAAATCTGATTTTAAAGTGTCATGTGCAAAATTGTTTTGGTTTGATTCTTCTGCTTTAGCTCAATTTGTTGATTATGGCTGTTAGAATATGCATGAGTGATGTTTGTTTGTCGTGTTGCCATGCTTAATTTCATGTTCTGGGTGTTTTGATTTTCACGGATGAATGTTAATGATGAAGCTTTGCTGTTGCGTTTTATCCTAGCTCTGCCCAGAAAATTCCCATGAAATATATTTGGTTTGTGTTGGTTTGATGTTGCATCAAATGTTAATGCTGTATGCCATGCTGTTTGGGTTTCAATTGATGATGATTGCATGGAGTCGAAATGCATGCGGTTTCTAAAACCCTAGGTTACATGATCTTTAAACCCTGCCCAGAAACAATGCATTTGATTGGCTGTTGTTGTTGTTTTTCTGTAAATTTACTGTTTCATTGGGCAACAGCCAATCACAACATTTCAATTGCCTGGCTTAAACGACCGTGTTTCGTTTAATGAGTCTCCAAATTACCAGATTGCCACTCGGACCAAATTAAATCCATGTTATTTCATTTAAATTCAAATAATTATTTCATTTGTTCATCAATCTTTGAAAAATCACAACTTGCTCGTTTCAAATCCAAATCCAGTGGGGTTTTTTGCATCTTGATCATGAAAATGTCTAGTTTTTTATCATTATTTTTACAGATTTTTTGGATCATTGGATTTTAATTGGCCTTAGGGTTTGTGTTATGTAACCAAAAATGATACATGTTGCCAAAACAATTGTGAAATGATCATGTTGCATCCTTTGGTTCCGAAATTTTTTGTGGAGAAACTAGACACATTCACCTTTGTTTCCATGTAGAGTTTATGCATTTATCATATGTGGTTTGCTGGATATGAATTTTTGAACTAGGGTGTGACAACTTGTGTCACACCAATGATGTGCATTTTCCCAATTTTGGTTAACATGCTTCCTTACATCCAAATGACCCCAAATTTTGCATGATCCCTCCCTTACATGTCTAGTTCATGTGTGATTTTTCCCGGATTTGATTGTGCTGTTTCCCATTTATTTGAGAATTTTCTTCCCTGCCTAGTCAAATGTTGACTTTTTGTGCTACACATTGCCATATCCTTTGGGAAATTCTCATACCATATTATATGATCATGAAATTTCATATGTGATAACTAGACATATTGAGCTTTGCATTGGTGTTAATCTCATTCATTTCTCATCTGTTTTCAATTTGTTATGATTTTTTGAAGTTGACCCATGTTTGTTGACTTTCATTGTGCTTACTTGAAATTATGTTGACTTCTTGATTTTAATTGACTGTCTTCCTCTCATCCAAATGCAATGAAATTTGACATGCTTGCCATGCTAGATGTTAGGATTGAATGTGATTTATTTGATGATTTTTGAGATTGTTTGGGTTGACTTTTGATGCAAGTCATTCTGTTGACTTCTTTGAGCTTTCATTTGCCTTACTTTGACTTCAAATGTTCATGAAATGATAATAGTGATTGATATGCATGTGCACCCAATTGGACTTACTTCTTGATTGATTGAATTTGATTTTGATTGAATATGGTTTGCTGTTTTGACTTTTTCTTTCATCCTTGACCCTAGGCTAGTCCTAGTGGTCTTCTGGACTTATGTTGAGTTCATCTGTTTCAGGTTAAGCGTAGTGCTTCAAAGAAACCTTGCCAATTTGGTTGAGTTGATTATATATTATGTACTAACCTTGGTTTTGTAGGTGTAACTCATATGAGTTTGGCCTTGTACTTTGGCACATCTGTTTACTGTTAACTGTTTGCTCCCTTTCTTTCTAATTTGACTTGTGAAATGTTTACTGATTAGTTTGACTCTTTCAGGTACCCTTAGTTGCTTAAGTTCTCTGAACTTGCTTTGCTTTGCTTTTTAGCAACTTGCTTGAGGTATAATCTCTTTTACTTCATGTAGTCTGGAGACCCGGCCTGTTATTTGGCCGGGCAAACTGTCTGAAGTCCTCCTTAAGAGGCAATGCTTGTGTATGTTTAATTTGTCCTTGTACAGAGTCAAAGACCTCCTAAGTGAAGAGGCAATTGGCAGAACCAAGGGATAAGCAATCTATCCCCTGCTATTCAGTGTGTCTTCTGTCTTGCTCACACCACTGTGTTGATGCATTTCAGATAAAAACCCAAGATCTTGTGCAATTGCACAGTTGAGTCAGTATCAAATGTGTAGAAGGGTTCCCACTTTATGAACCCACACATTCTTGTCAAATGCTCTCCCAGGCCAGGGATAGAAGCAATGAGGCACACCCCTCATCTCCTTTCATCTGCTTCACCTTAGCCCCTCGATGGCAAGGTTAAGAGCAACACTCACCCCATTCCAGAGGTTTGTTTGTCGAGGTTGATATGACCCCTCGACTAAAACCTAACCCATGTTTGAGCCCCCTTGTTGGTGTGTTTACTTTATGCTGAATGTGTTTGTGTGTGCCTATGTGGTGTGATCATATCCCCTAGGTTGTTAGACTCCGCGTAGTCTCGTTTGCATGTCAATTAAGGTAGCACGGTTCCTTCGTATAGGACTTCCTTTCTTGCTTGTTTCTTTAAAACACAAACAAACACCATCCCCTCTTAAGGATACATTCACTCCTTCTACTACAGATGAGTAAGTCTCCCAAGGTCGAGCATCAGGTAGATTGTGCAGTGACGTTGTCCACTTAAAAAACACAAACCAACAGTAATTGTCTAGCCGAACTACGGCAACTCTGATTCTCATGTTCAGATGAGATACGTAGGCACGAGATGCGATGTCTTGTCGAGTTTGACTAACAACTAACACTAATCCTCTTCTCTCGCCCTCGTTGCGATTGAGACCTCCCTGTTCTCTTGCCCTAGTTGCAATCGAGACCCTTGCTTCCTGTGCAAGTCTTGCTTAGGATAGGTTGGCCCTTGTGCCATTTAGCTAGAAACCTTAACTTAGGGTTGATTTTGCATGACAACATCTAGGCTCGAGTCGTAGTCTCCCTAGAGTTGTGTCTCCCTCTGTTATCTGGTTAGGCTAGTCTTTTTTTCCCTGCGTAGGGGAACTACATCGCCCTGATCTTCATACCAGATGAAGTATGTAGGCAGGAGATTGAGCTGATCTCTCCGGGCGCCTTTTCTTTTCTTTTGTGTGTGCTTGACAGTTATAGGCTCGAGTCCCCGACTCCCTATTAACTTGTTGTGTCGTTGTGTGCTTGGAAGCCGATGTAAGTCCATCGAGTGACATTTGGGTTCCAGTGTGTGTGTGTTTAGGTTCGGATGCTGATGTAAGTCCAGTGATTGGCATTCGGGCTCCACGTTTGCCTGTGTGTTGTCTGGTCTCGTTTGTGTGTGTGTCAGCCGAGCTACGAATGCTCTGATTCTTCTCTCGTCCGAGAAGATACGTATGCATAGGATGCGACATCCTAGCGAGCATGTGTCGTCTCCCCAGTCCGAACTACTTGGACTCTGATGTCTATGCCTGATAGACTAAGTAGGCCCAGGATGCGACATCCTGCCGAGTTCAGTTTCAGTCAGTCTCTTGCGTTTCTTTCAGCCAGTGTGTGTGAGTATTTGAGCAGTGTTTAGCAACCAATTTTCCTTCCTTTTGTGCGTGGATCCCGTCGAGTACGACGGATGCGTAGGGGTGCTAATACCTTCCCTTCGCATAACCGACTCCCGAACCCATCCTCTTTGGTCGCGAGACCATGTTCTTTCCTAGGTTTACTTCGAGCGTTTCCTTTCCCTCTTTTGGGATAAATAACGCACGGTGGCGGCTCTGTTGTTCTTTCTTTTCCCGCCGGTTTTTCGCGCAATGCGACAGCTGGCGACTCTGCTGGGGACATAGAGAAGTTGACCTATGCTGGTCCATCTTCCCTGAGCGAGTCTCTCCTAGCGCTCTCTAGGTTAGGGTTTTGGTTGCTGTTTGTTGTTGTATTTATTGCATTCATTTGTATATATTTGCATTTACTGTTTGCATTTATTGTTCGCATTAATGTTTGCATTCATTCATATTCATTTGCTGGCTGTGCTGTGTTTCTCTGTTTGGGGTGGGAGTTACTCGAGGTAAAAGGCCCAATACCCAGGCTATGAGTGAAATCTAGGAAACCTAGGAATAGAGTGATTCATGGGAAGCGGGTGGTATGGCGCCACTTAGCGGAACATTGATATCACGAGCAGTTCAGACCCTGGTGGGATATTATCGGTGCATACATCGGGTGTGCACAGGATGATATTCTGCGAAAGGTTATTTATGCTGCGTTTCTCTCGACCTTACCCTGGCCTAGATGACACCCGTGAGTGGGGGGATTGATCATTACAGGTACTGTTGCTGACTTGTTGGTGACTCTTGGTACTGATGGTGACTATGAATTCTGGATCGTTATTTCTGGACGCCGGAGGTTTGACCCTGGTATTGATCAGAGGGTTCCGTTTATTTCGGATCCCTGGGCTGAATGTGAGGGTACTCGCTCAGATGGTGACTCAGTTCTCCAGACTTGGGTTCAGATGCCAGCTCCTCAGATGACTTTGGGGTTTCAGATGGTTCCTCAAATGCCAGTTCCTGCCAGTCTTGGCTCCATCATTTGCATCATAGCATGTTTATTTTCCAAAAAATAGTAATGCATGAAAATGAAAAAAAAAAAGTTAACTCGCATACTCATATCCTTTCTCAGGATCATTCATGACAAAATAGTACCCATATCATGCATATCATGCATATCATGCACATCCTTGCATTGCGGACATGCTTGGGAGAGACTTCTCACTTTGGGTTTTGACTGAGAGAGGATCGTTGATCATCGTCCGCACCGCAACCAGATGGAATCAACAGAGGGGTATGGACCAGGTTCAAGCAGAATTGGCCGAAATGAGGGCAAACATGGTCCGGTTCATGACACTGATGCAAGAGATACTGACAGTTGTCATCCCTGGGGGGATCTATCACAATTGGGTCACTATGGGCGTTCCTACGGTTGTTCATAAGTCTTTGTAATAATCACTTTGTTTAAAAACCCTTCTCCCATGCCAAAAGGAGAAGTGATGACATTGTTGGCAACATTTTGTGCAATGATATTTTCAATCAAATAAATTCATGTTAAAACATTTGTTTTTCCAATTGTTTTCCCTTTTCGCTTTTTGCATGAAATTGGTGATCACAAAAAACCTTAAAAACAAGAATAAAAGCAATCTTTTCATCTGCATAATGATTGTCTTGTTTGATTTTCAAAGAGCTTTTCATACTCAAAATCTTTATGCAGGTTGTTTCTCAAACCCATTGGACATAATGGTCGGACGTCATCTCCCAATTTTGAATTCCCTGTATTCGAAGCGGAAGAAGATGATGTTGAAGGGATTCCTGACGAGATTTCCCGCCTTCTTGAGCAAGAAAAGAAGATCACTCAGCTGCATCTCGAGAATCAGCAGAACAGCCAACTGGGGCATTAATCAAAAAAAAGAGAAAGAAAAAAAATCAATCAGAAAAAAAAAAAACAAAGAAAGAGAGGGTGCAAAATCAAAAGAAATCAAAAGCAAAATCAAAAGAAAGAAACAAAAGAAAAATAGCACCCTCAAAGTCCCAAGTTGGCTGATGCTGAATTCAATCAAAAAGAAAAGATCAACTGCCATGTGTCATGGTCGGTTATATCAGCAGGGAGTGAAGAAAGCACGCGATAAGAAGGTCAAGCCTCGTGTGTTCCGAGGAACCTTGTGCTCAAGAAAGTCTTGTCTTTCGTGCCCGAGTCCAGGGGCAAGTGGACTCCAAGCTATGAGCGTCCATATGTTTTCAAGAAAGCCTTTTCAGGCGGTGCTTTGACACTTACAGCAATGGATGAAGAAGTTCACTCGTCCTGTGAATTCCGATGCAGTCAAGAAATACTTCGCCTAAAACAAAAAAAAAAGCAAAACAGCTCGCTAAGTCGAACACCCCAAAGGGCGACTTAGGCAAAAAGGAGCGTCTCGGTGGATTGAAAACCCGAAAGGGCGATCCAGGCAAAAGTTAGAGACATTGAAAAAAAAGAATTTACATCCCGCTAGATTGATCACCTCACACTGGGGCAATCTAGGCAAAAATTAGGGATTTGGCAAGTAACTGCATCTTGACAAGACTGTGCTCTATATCTGTCATCCGTCAGGGATTCTCGATTCGTCGTCGACTGAAGCTCCGAATACATCGAAAATTCGGAATGGTAGAGGAAAGGTCATTATGTTCAATGTAGCCCTCTCCAATATATATCACCGATTTCAAACTTGTACAGATCTATGGAGTCTCGCCCTTTGCAGACTACCATTCCACTACATTGATTTGAGCTTTTATCCAATTATTTGCACTCTTATTTGTTTTAACTCAACAAATGTTTTGCATGTTTTAATTGATAAAGTATCATTGTTTTCAAAATAAACAAATTTTTCAAAAATTGTTCTTAAACAAAGCGAACGTTCACAATGATGGAAGGATACTTAGGAGACCCGTAGTGCTCTCCTGAGGGTGGTATGATTACCAACAGGTAAGACATTTGTTCGTATCTCGAGCATCGAGCATAATTGTATCTTTTCCCGTAGAACCTCTTACGGTTTCTCCTCAGTGAGGTTGCTCAGTGCAGTGATGGTTGAAGTGGTTCATCTTCATGTTCCCGGCAGTACAGATTCTTCCTCCAAGTCCCTGTTAGCCCTACTGTGGGGCATCCCCAGTAGAGTGTTGTTTGAGCCCTATCGTGGGGCATCCCCAGCAAGTTTGCTGTTTCGGACATTATTGTGGGGCAGCTCCCCTAGCAGAGTGTTTACTGAAGACTTCAACTTTCGCCTCTCCAGCAGAGCAGTCTTCATCTCCCCCCAGCATGGGTGCTTTTCTTTGAAGATTCAGTATTTGGTAGATCAACATCCCAGTACTATGTCATGCCCTCAGATGGATCCCCCAGCGGAGTTGTTGGCATGATGAGCCTTATCAATGCCTATGTATCCTCATCAGAGATCTGGTTGCTTCTTGGTATCCCTGATTTCCAGCACAAGTTGTTGCGGCGCATCCGCCTGTATGTTGAACTCTGTTCACCGGTTGTGACTGACGATCCCTCCGGAAGCCTCCGGTGGCCTTCCTCCCCTGCAGGATAAGTGTTCCCTGATACCCCAGTCCCCAGTGGATTTTCTTTGCTCTCTGGCGGCTTTGGTTTTCTCTCCGGACGGTTGATTCCCGGACCTGCGTGTTGAGCATGTCTGTTTGTCAGCATTCATCATACATTCATCATGCATAATGCATACATGCATAATCATAGCATTCGGATACTCATGCTGCAGCTGTTGCCGTGTATCTGTTGATGGTTGTTTCCTGCTACCTGGTGATACAGATCTCTCCAGTAGATTTTCCTTAAGCAGATATGGGTGTGTCTGATCTCTCCATGTAGAGCCAACTCTTAAGCAGAAAGTGTCTATCCTTTCCTGCCATTTCCCCACTGAGATACATCCTCGTGGATGACGGTTGTTTCCGTTCCCTCCCAACACACATTGGGATGGGTTTTCCCTATTGAGTTCTTTCCTCATTAGGATGAGTCTTGTTTCAGTCTGCCTTTTTGGATCAATCCTAAATTGGCTTTCTGTTGTCTCCTGTTCTTCCCTGGGGCATAAATGAATAGTCGCTCGCTCATCTTATCCTCAGCGGAATTTGTGGCTTCTACCTACAAACCGGTAGCTGTAAGTCCTTTCTTTATACGGTCTTCTACCCACTACCCGGTAGTTGTAAATCCTTTATCTCACTCTGTCTCTCAGCAGATCGTTTGGTGGCCTCTACCTACGAACCGGTAGTTGTAAGTCCTATCTTTGTGGTTTTCTACCCACTAGCTGGTAGTTGTAAAATCCAACTTTCCTCCCCTTGTTGGAGCTAACCCTTTGTGCTCATCCCGATGATGACTGGTTACTTTTCCGTGGCCTCTGCCTACAAACCGGTAGCTGTAAGTCCTATCTTTGTGGTTTTCTACCCACTAGCTGGTAGTTGTAAAATCCCACTTTCCTCCCCTTGTTGGAGCTAACCCTTTGTGCTCATCCCGATGATGACTGGTTACTTTTCCGTGGCCTCTGCCTACAAACCGGTAGCTGTAAGTCCTATCTTTGTGGTTTTCTACCCACTAGCTGGTAGTTGTAAAATCCCACTTTCCTCCCCTTGTTGGAGCTAACCCTTTGTGCTCATCCCGATGATGACTGGTTACTTTTTCGTGGCCTCTACCTACAAACCGGTAGTTGTAAGTCCTATCTTTGTGGTTTTCTACCCACTAGCTGGTAGTTGTAAAATCCCACTTTCATCCCCTTGGTGGAGTTAACCCCGTGTGCTCATCCTATCGATGACTGGTTACTTTTCCGTGGTTTTCTGCCTACTAATCGGTAGATGTAATCCCCTCTTTACAGTTATCAGTATCCGCTTTGCGGTATTGATATTCTTTCCCCTCTGGATACTTGCCTTGATCAAGCAGTATTGTCCCCATTGGGTCTTCCCCCTTCTTTTTGGATATTTGCTCCGAGTTAGCAACTTTATCCTCTTTTGATTGGTCATCTTTTGCATACCTATTCCTGGTACCCTGATGCCTTTTCTTTTCGGTCGATTATTCATTTAACAACCTGCAACCCGGTTATGGATAATCTTCCATGCGAGGTTATTATCTACGTTCTGACGGCTATAAATAATATATCTCATGCACTCTTTGGTCAATCGTTCGATTGTTATCACCAGCATAGTAAGGTTCGTATTCCTTGTGGAATCAAATGTCCATCCTTTAACAAGTTTGCCTTCGCTCTCTTCAGGATGATGTCGGTCGATTATTCATTTAACAACCTACAACCCGGTTATGGATAATCTTCCATGCGAGGTTATTATCTACGTTTTGACGGCTATAGATAATATGTCTCATGTTTTCCGGTATTCAGGCCGAAGAAATTTCCGACGATCAGGTCGATGTACTCATGGCACTCAGGCCAATTTTCCGGTATTCAGACCGAAGTGGCGTTCAGGCCAATTTCCGATTTTCAAATAGAAGAAGTATTCCTCATTCCCAGTCATCGGTAAATGTCTGGTCATTTTTTGGTGTCGGTAAACGCCATTGTTTCGGTGTCGGTAAACATCGAGTCTCACCCAGTCATCGGTAAATGTCTGGTCATTTTTTTGGTGTCGGTAAACGCCATTGCTTCGGTGTCGGTAAACATCGAGTCTTTCCTTCAGTCATCGGTAAATGTCTGATAATCCCCCAACAAAAATCCCCAGTAGAGTCATCGGTAAATGTCCTACCTGGTTTTCAGTTGCAAATATTTGTTTGTCTCTCACCAATAAATTTTTCATCCCCGGTCATCGGTAAATGTCTGGTCATTTCTTTTTGATGTCGGTAAACATCATCTTTCGATGTCGGTAAACATCGAGTTTCATCCCCAGTCATCGGTAAATGTCTGGTCATTTCTTTTTGATGTCGGTAAACATCATCTTTCGATGTCGGTAAACATCGAGTCTCACCCCAGTCATCGGTAAATGTCTGGTCATTCTTTGTTCTCTTGTTAATAAAATCAAGACCCCCAGAAGTCGTCGGTAAACGTCTTGTCTGGTTCCACTGCAAAGATTTTGTTCCTCCCCAAGTGGAGATGCCATCGGTAAATGGCCCAGTTTTCTTCGATATCGGTAAATATCGAATTCCCAGTTGCAGCAGCCATCGGTAAATGGCCTTGATATCGGTAAATATCAAGTTTGCTTTGAAGCCACCATCGGTAAATGGTCTTGCTTCCTTCCTACATCCAATTATTTCCCAGCAACCATCGGTAAATGGTCTTGCTGAAGTTGATATCGGTAAATATCAAGTTTTAACCATCGGTAAATGGTTTTGTTTTTCAGAAGTTTGTTTTCCCCAGCCGCCATCGGTAAATGGTCGTGCTGAAGTTGATATCGGTAAATATCAAGGTTCCAGTTCTTCAACCATCGGTAAATGGTTTTGCTTTTATGAAGCTGTCATGCAGTTTGTCATCGGTAAATGACGTGGTTCTTGTATTATATCCAGTCGGTGCAAATTTCTACGGTTCTTTTGTATTCAATCCCTGTTTACCCTGAAAGTCTGACAGCCATTGTTATCATCTGTTCGGGTTCCCAGCTGATTGAATAGGGGCAGCTGTAGCACCTCAAATTTGCACCTATCTTTGTACATACCATTTCATATTAAGTCATAGCATATCATGATCCATTGCATAACATTTGCATTGTCCCCAGTTGCCTCAAGAGCAAGCAAGCAAGAATTAGGTCAAACTGATCAGGAGATCAGTCAACCAATCAAGCAAAGGTGTTTCTCAAGGAGCAAAAGCCCTAGGGATTGTCCATCAAGTTCACATGACTTGGAGGCCCATTTGAAGTGTTTAAGTCAAGGGTTGGATGTTCAGAAGCCATCAGTTCATGCACAGTCAGGCAAAAACCCTAGAAAGTCAACAATCAGTCAAAGCAGTGGATGATGGCCATTCTTGTGGAATTTGGGCACCATGATCAATAATCAAGAGTCTATACAACTTGGGACATCATTTGAAGTCAAGGTCTCAAGGAATTAGGGTTTGGAATTCATCAGAAGTGTTTCAGTTATCCAAAACCCTAGAAAAGTCAAAGTTGGTCAACTGTGGTTGATTTTGTGGTTTTGATGGATGGAAATGGTTTGAGAGAGCTCATTCATGCTTATATAAGCCTCATATATCATGTCCAACCTCATCATGGAAGAATTTGAAGCCAATCAGAAAATTTCCAAAAATAGAAAGTGGACCTGTAATTTCAACTGCCAAAAATGGAAACTTCTTGATCCTCAACTTGCATCATGATACAAGCTTCAAATGAATTTTTGACCAACATGAAAGTTGAAGATCTTGTCCTCCCATTTTCAAAAAGTCCAAGAACTCCCAAATCCCATGAATGGTTTGCAAGATATGGTCAAATCATTTTCACATTTTCATGAACTTCAAAAGGCCATATCTCTCAAACCATAAGGCCAAATTTGGTGGGGTTTTTTCCTACAAACCACATTTTTCCTCCTCTTTCCAAAAATATAAATTTCATGAACCAAAACCTTGCCAATCAAAATGGCATTTTTTGACTTGTTCCATTTAAAAATCGAGTTTGACTCAAGTTTGCCTTTTTGATTTAAGCATTTTTTACACAATTGGCCAATTGGGATTCATTTTAAATGATATTTGCAAGATGTTCCAAGCCCTAAATTGAGCAGCATTCCATCATATCACCTCCATATACACCTTTGGTTCACAAGTGGAAAATGATGCATTTTGGTTCATTTAAGTAAATCCAAGCTAAGCACTTCATGAGCAGACCAAAAACAGATGATGTAAGTGTTATTTGCAGCTTGCCAAGGCCCATTTTCGTGGCAGACCATGCACCCTCCATATGCTTATGCACAAACTTAGCAATTTGCAATTTGGCTTTATTAAGTAAAGCAAGCTTAAGCATTTGGATTAGCATTGTTAAACAGAGGTATTTAAGTTCATTTTCTGCCATTTTCACAACCCTAGCAGCAGCCTATCATGCAGAAAACACTCTCACACTCTCATTTTGGAATTGGCACGATTTGGGATTTCTGACCAACCCTTCAAAGAACCCGAGTATCTCTTCATTACTTCATCATCTAGACGTCATTTGGAGACTATTGGAAGCAGCAAATACCAACTGGAATTGAGCACCATGTTCTGTTTTCACCAAGCTCTTCCAATGGCAGGTTGAGATTTAAGGTTTTCCAAGCCTCGTTAAGCTCAAAGTCCTCGAGCATTCATCATTGGGAGCCACAAACTTTATCTGTTTCATTACTGCACAGCCAAACAACAGCTATTTCATCATTGAGCTTCATTTTGGTTAGTTTTCGACTCTCTTCTTTATCCAATCTATGCTATGTTTATGGTAGAATGTTCATTGTTGAGTCTATTGCAACTTGAATCGTGTTAAATGGTTGAGTTATGTGGAAGAAATCTGATTTTAAAGTGTCATGTGCAAAATTGTTTTGGTTTGATTCTTCTGCTTTAGCTCAATTTGTTGATTATGGCTGTTAGAATATGCATGAGTGATGTTTGTTTGTCGTGTTGCCATGCTTAATTTCATGTTCTGGGTGTTTTGATTTTCACGGATGAATGTTAATGATGAAGCTTTGCTGTTGCGTTTTATCCTAGCTCTGCCCAGAAAATTCCCATGAAATATATTTGGTTTGTGTTGGTTTGATGTTGCATCAAATGTTAATGCTGTATGCCATGCTGTTTGGGTTTCAATTGATGATGATTGCATGGAGTCGAAATGCATGCGGTTTCTAAAACCCTAGGTTACATGATCTTTAAACCCTGCCCAGAAACAATGCATTTGATTGGCTGTTGTTGTTGTTTTTCTGTAAATTTACTGTTTCATTGGGCAACAGCCAATCACAACATTTCAATTGCCTGGCTTAAACGACCGTGTTTCGTTTAATGAGTCTCCAAATTACCAGATTGCCACTCGGACCAAATTAAATCCATGTTATTTCATTTAAATTCAAATAATTATTTCATTTGTTCATCAATCTTTGAAAAATCACAACTTGCTCGTTTCAAATCCAAATCCAGTGGGGTTTTTTGCATCTTGATCATGAAAATGTCTAGTTTTTTATCATTATTTTTACAGATTTTTTGGATCATTGGATTTTAATTGGCCTTAGGGTTTGTGTTATGTAACCAAAAATGATACATGTTGCCAAAACAATTGTGAAATGATCATGTTGCATCCTTTGGTTCCGAAATTTTTTGTGGAGAAACTAGACACATTCACCTTTGTTTCCATGTAGAGTTTATGCATTTATCATATGTGGTTTGCTGGATATGAATTTTTGAACTAGGGTGTGACAACTTGTGTCACACCAATGATGTGCATTTTCCCAATTTTGGTTAACATGCTTCCTTACATCCAAATGACCCCAAATTTTGCATGATCCCTCCCTTACATGTCTAGTTCATGTGTGATTTTTCCCGGATTTGATTGTGCTGTTTCCCATTTATTTGAGAATTTTCTTCCCTACCTAGTCAAATGTTGACTTTTTGTGCTACACATTGCCATATCCTTTGGGAAATTCTCATACCATATTATATGATCATGAAATTTCATATGTGATAACTAGACATATTGAGCTTTGCATTGGTGTTAATCTCATTCATTTCTCATCTGTTTTCAATTTGTTATGATTTTTTGAAGTTGACCCATGTTTGTTGACTTTCATTGTGCTTACTTGAAATTATGTTGACTTCTTGATTTTAATTGACTGTCTTCCTCTCATCCAAATGCAATGAAATTTGACATGCTTGCCATGCTAGATGTTAGGATTGAATGTGATTTATTTGATGATTTTTGAGATTGTTTGGGTTGACTTTTGATGCAAGTCATTCTGTTGACTTCTTTGAGCTTTCATTTGCCTTACTTTGACTTCAAATGTTCATGAAATGATAATAGTGATTGATATGCATGTGCACCCAATTGGACTTACTTCTTGATTGATTGAATTTGATTTTGATTGAATATGGTTTGCTGTTTTGACTTTTTCTTTCATCCTTGACCCTAGGCTAGTCCTAGTGGTCTTCTGGACTTATGTTGAGTTCATCTGTTTCAGGTTAAGCGTAGTGCTTCAAAGAAACCTTGCCAATTTGGTTGAGTTGATTATATATTATGTACTAACCTTGGTTTTGTAGGTGTAACTCATATGAGTTTGGCCTTGTACTTTGGCACATCTGTTTACTGTTAACTGTTTGCTCCCTTTCTTTCTAATTTGACTTGTGAAATGTTTACTGATTAGTTTGACTCTTTCAGGTACCCTTAGTTGCTTAAGTTCTCTGAACTTGCTTTGCTTTGCTTTTTAGCAACTTGCTTGAGGTATAATCTCTTTTACTTCATGTAGTCTGGAGACCCGACCTGTTATTTGGCCGGGCAAACTGTCTGAAGTCCTCCTTAAGAGGCAATGCTTGTGTATGTTTAATTTGTCCTTGTACAGAGTCAAAGACCTCCTAAGTGAAGAGGCAATTGGCAGAACCAAGGGATAAGCAATCTATCCCCTGCTATTCAGTGTGTCTTCTGTCTTGCTCACACCACTGTGTTGATGCATTTCAGATAAAAACCCAAGATCTTGTGCAATTGCACAGTTGAGTCAGTATCAAATGTGTAGAAGGGTTCCCACTTTCTGAACCCACACATTCTTGTCAAATGCTCTCCCAGGCCAGGGATAGAAGCAATGAGGCACACCCCTCATCTCCTTTCATCTGCTTCACCTTAGCCCCTCGATGGCAAGGTTAAGAGCAACACTCACCCCATTCCAGAGGTTTGTTTGTCGAGGTTGATATGACCCCTCGACTAAAACCTAACCCATGTTTGAGCCCCCTTGTTGGTGTGTTTACTTTATGCTGAATGTGTTTGTGTGTGCCTATGTGGTGTGATCATATCCCCTAGGTTGTTAGACTCCGCGTAGTCTCGTTTGCATGTCAATTAAGGTAGCACGGTTCCTTCGTATAGGACTTCCTTTCTTGCTTGTTTCTTTAAAACACAAACAAACACCATCCCCTCTTAAGGATACATTCACTCCTTCTACTACAGATGAGTAAGTCTCCCAAGGTCGAGCATCAGGTAGATTGTGCAGTGACGTTGTCCACTTAAAAAACACAAACCAACAGTAATTGTCTAGCCGAACTACGGCAACTCTGATTCTCATGTTCAGATGAGATACGTAGGCACGAGATGCGATGTCTTGTCGAGTTTGACTAACAACTAACACTAATCCTCTTCTCTCGCCCTCGTTGCGATTGAGACCTCCCTGTTCTCTTGCCCTAGTTGCAATCGAGACCCTTGCTTCCTGTGCAAGTCTTGCTTAGGATAGGTTGGCCCTTGTGCCATTTAGCTAGAAACCTTAACTTAGGGTTGATTTTGCATGACAACATCTAGGCTCGAGTCGTAGTCTCCCTAGAGTTGTGTCTCCCTCTGTTATCTGGTTAGGCTAGTCTTTTTTTCCCTGCGTAGGGGAACTACATCGCCCTGATCTTCATACCAGATGAAGTATGTAGGCAGGAGATTGAGCTGATCTCTCCGGGCGCCTTTTCTTTTCTTTTGTGTGTGCTTGACAGTTATAGGCTCGAGTCCCCGACTCCCTATTAACTTGTTGTGTCGTTGTGTGCTTGGAAGCCGATGTAAGTCCATCGAGTGACATTTGGGTTCCAGTGTGTGTGTGTTTAGGTTCGGATGCTGATGTAAGTCCAGTGATTGGCATTCGGGCTCCACGTTTGCCTGTGTGTTGTCTGGTCTCGTTTGTGTGTGTGTCAGCCGAGCTACGAATGCTCTGATTCTTCTCTCGTCCGAGAAGATACGTATGCATAGGATGCGACATCCTAGCGAGCATGTGTCGTCTCCCCAGTCCGAACTACTTGGACTCTGATGTCTATGCCTGATAGACTAAGTAGGCCCAGGATGCGACATCCTGCCGAGTTCAGTTTCAGTCAGTCTCTTGCGTTTCTTTCAGCCAGTGTGTGTGAGTATTTGAGCAGTGTTTAGCAACCAATTTTCCTTCCTTTTGTGCGTGGATCCCGTCGAGTACGACGGATGCGTAGGGGTGCTAATACCTTCCCTTCGCATAACCGACTCCCGAACCCATCCTCTTTGGTCGCGAGACCATGTTCTTTCCTAGGTTTACTTCGAGCGTTTCCTTTCCCTCTTTTGGGATAAATAACGCACGGTGGCGGCTCTGTTGTTCTTTCTTTTCCCGCCGGTTTTTCGCGCAATGCGACACTCATCCAATAGACAAAGTAATTGGTGACATAAGTAAAGAAGTTTCAACAAGATTAAATCTCAAAGATACTTTCCTAAACATGGCATTTGTTTCTCAATAAGAACCCTCCAATATTGATGAATCCTTAGGAGACGATCAATGGCTAATTGTTATGCAAGAGGAATTAAATCAAATTGAGAGAAATCAAGTTTGGGAACTTGTTCCTAGGCCAAGTGACAAACACATCATAGGTACCAAATAGGTGTTTAAAAACAAACTTGATGATAATGGTATAATTGTTAGAAACAAATAAATATTGGTTGCTCAAGGTTATAATCAAGAAGAAGGAATCGAATTCGAAGAAACATTTGCTACAGTTGCAAGGTTAGAAGCTATCTGTTTATTATTTGCTTATGCGTGTTCACTAAATTTTCAGCTTTTCCAAATGGACGTCAAGAGCGCTTTCTTGAATGGTTACATTAATGAAGAATTCTATGTCAAACAACCTCCCGGTTTTGAAGACTTCAAGAATCATTCACATGTCTTCAAGTTGAAGAAAGCTCTTTATGGCTTAAAAAACAAGCACCAAGAGCATGGTATGATAGACTTAGCAACTTTCTATGCGAAAGAGGATTTGAAAAATGTAAAGTTGATAAAACCTTATTCATTAATAAGATCAAAGTTAATACTTTATTGGTTCAAGTCTATGTTGACGATATCATATTTGGTTCAACAAATAAAGACCTTTTGAAGAATTTACATTGATGATGCAAGGAGAATTCGAGATGTCTATGATGGGAAAGATGAACTACTTTCTTGGACTCCAAATTAAGTAATTAAAGGATGGTACCTTCATCAACCAATCCAAGTATTGCAAAGAATTGTTGAAAAAATTTGATATGGATAATTGCAAAGAAATGGCAATTCCAATGGGTTCGGGATCGAATGTTCACATTGGTTAATCTAGTATTCCAGTTGATATCACTAAATATAGAGGTATGATTGGTTCTTTATTATATTTGACGACAAGTCATCCTGACATAATGTTTTGTGTGTGTCTATGTGCTCACTTTCAAGCAAATCCAAAGGAATCGCATCTCATCTTCGTTAAAAGGATCATGAAGTATCTCAAAGGGACAACAAATGTTGGACTATGGTATCCTAAAGGTAGTATTTGCAATTGTGTTAGTTACTCTGATGCGGATTATGCAAGAAGTAAAACTGATGGAAAAAGCACTAGTGGTACATGTCACATTCTTAGAAATACATTAGTATCTTGGGCTTGCAAGGAACAAGGATGTGTTGCTCTTAGCACGTACGAAGCTAAATACATAGCAGCAGGTAGTTGTTGTGCACAAATACTTTGGCTTAAGCAACAACTTCGTGACTACAAACTCGATCTTGGTTGCATCCCTCTATGTTGTGACAACACAAGTGCGATAAATATTACAAAGAATTTGATCATGCACTCAAGAACCAAACATATTTACATACGACATCATTTTCTTTGTGATCACGTACTTAAAGAAGATGTAGAAGTTACATTTGTGGATACTCATAATCAACTTGCCGACATATTCACAAAACCTTTGGCACGAGAACCATTCTACAAAGTTCAAAGAGAATTAGAAATCTTGGATGAAAAAGACATATGATGAATGTTCCTTTAAAAACAATATGTATCTTAATGTAGTTCCTTGGTTAGTTATATTTTGCTATGTTCATGATAAAATGCTTATCTTTTAACCCTTTTCCCCATCCTTTTTGTTAATGACAAAGGGGGGGGGGGAGATATTATGCTTTTTTGTGTGTCTTTCTCTAACAAATTTTGCAGCAAGCCTTAAATTGTAAAACTCTCATGGATGCATGGATCAAGGGGGAGTTATCATTTTTAGGGGGAGCATTGTACATAAAGCTTCAATTGTTTGTCATCATCAAAAAGGGGGAGAATATGAAGTCAAGACTCTTCATCCAATCTGTTTTGATGAAGACAAAGTGAAAATCAAATGGTCATGTCAAAAGTATGGAAAAAGCTTCAAGTGAATTTAATCAAATCAAGTACTCAAAATTCAATATGTGTGAAAGCTAACATCAAAGGATTCAAGACTTATATTTTGAAGACTAGCACTGGTCTTGATTTATTGAGGTACAAGCATGCAATATATATTGATAACTTAGTGCTCAAAATTACTCCAAATATTCCTTGAGTGCATGGTCCATTGTGTCTGAAATGTTACACTGTTTCTATACTATATTTCAAGTATTTTTTCAAGATTCAATTCAGGAAATCAATTACCCCTTTATCAGAAATCGATTTCCATTTTGTGTCCTACCTTTTCTGTGTTTTCCAGAATTCAATTTTCACACAAGGAAGTCGATTACCCCCTTTTGAGAAATAGATTTCCCTCACGAAATTTTGAATTTTCATAAGCAACGCTTCAGTGAAACCGATTACCCATTTTTCAGAAATCGATTTCCACTTAAGCAGTGGCTGTTTCGAGTCTGTTTTTGGATCTGAACGTTTTTCAAATGCCATCCCTTAACCACTATATCTCTTCATTGAGTCACACTCATTAATAGAGGTGTTAAAGTGATATATATTTTCTTATTTTTAGAAATCAAAAACCACCTCTTCCATTGCAATTTGAAATCTTATATTCATTCATTTTCAAACAAGTGTTTTGATCATTGAACTTTCATTAAGAAATTTTATGCATTGTTCACATATATCAGTCCAGAAAATTCCTTTCATGTTCATAAACACTTGGTCACTAATATATCCTTATAAATTGCTTGTTTGGAAGAGAAGATCAATCATAGTGATTGATATATTTTGATATACTTTCTTTACTTCATATTTTCCAGAATTGGTTGTAAACACCTTGATGTCTAGGATTATTAGAAGTAGGAGAGTTGAGTTTGAGAGGATTGTTCTCATATCAACTTGGTGAATCATAAGAGGTTTATTCTTGATGATTCTGTCGGTCTTGTACAAGTCCTAACAAATAGTAAAATCTCTTTCGTGTTGAAAGGTGTAACACCTCAAATTTGCCCTCCTTTTCTTTAAAAAAAAAAAAAAAAAAAAAAAAAATTTTGCAGGCTATGAGTCGACCATAAGGGTCAGCGCATAGACCTCGGGTCAGCGCATAGCATGTTTGAGCCGACCTATGGTCGACCATAAGGGTCAGCGCATAGACCTCGGGTCGACGCATAGCAGACTATGAGTCGACGCATAGCAGGCTATGAGTCGACCGCTCGCGCGAAAACTCAGTTTTCTGGGTATTTTCCACAGTGTGAAGCTGTCTTTTGGTTGTTAAGTTACCTATTTTCCAAATTTTGTTCACACAACTCATTTTTCACTAATTTCACTTCATTTTGCTAATTGTGATTAAGGAGTGGATTAGGATGTGATATATAACCTTAACTGTAACAGAAATTGCTAATGACATTTCACAATTTCAGATCTAACAAACTTTCCCTCCAAAACCTCTCAAATTCTCCAAACTTCATCTCATTTTTTTCACCATTTCTCCAAGAAATCTTCATCAAACTTGTTCATTCTTGCTGGATCCACACTCTACAAGTGTTGGTGCACAATTGTTTCATCCAAATCGTGGCAAAGGAGTGAAGAATTTGGACTGTCATAACCTCACACTTCCATGGCAAATTGATGAATCTTGGACCTGTTGCTGTTTTGAGCTGAGCTAATCGTTTCAATCAACTTCTACATCAAGAATCTTCATCTGTTTTGGAGTTTTGGACATTGAAAAGCACGATTCAACTTCTGCCATCTCCATAAGGTCAGATTTCGATTTCTTTAATTGCATGAATTGAGATATGGCTTAGATAGATCTTTCAATGTAGATCATCATGCAACTTGTGGTTTTGGATTTGGTTGAGTGTAGAGAGAGATATCTTGACTTGAACATTTGATGTAGAAACTTCTTTCGCTCGATCCGGTTGATAGGTTTAGAATTAGGAGAAACTGAATCCATATCCATGATGTACGTGTTTAGACGGTGATTTTGATGTATAGCATGATTATTTTGGTGAAGAAATGTTCATCGTGATTTTCTGGATTTTCTGGAATGGTTCTTGTTCAAGAACGCGTTCAATAGTGTGTTTGATCCAAAATTTCCTTGCCTGAGTTTGAATTTGTGTTTGGCGCCATCTCCAGCCAATGAGAACGCGCCATGCAGTTTAATGAAACTGCAGCGTTTTGGCTTGGCGCAGGAATATTACAGAAATGCCACTGGTTCATATTATTTGTATTATTTCATTTCTTTTTCTTTTGGTTATTTCATTTTTGTTACAAGAACTTCCAAAATTCATATCTCACTCATTTTTCATCCAAATTGAGTGAGACTTTTTTCACCATTTTCATGAGATTGTGTAGAATTTAATGGATATTTTTTGGAATTTTTTTGCATGAATGGAAAAATAATGAGCCTAGGGTTTGTAGAATGTGTGTATTTTTACATGTTTTGCCATTTTCATTGTGAAATGCTCATACATTAAAAGAAATTCATGAGATTTTTTGAGCATATTCTAGACATGTTGCTGGTGATTTACATGTAAAGTTTGTGGTTTTTGGATACCTGTGGAGTGAGATATGATTTTTTGAACTTAGGTGTGACAATTTGTGTCACACCTAACTAGGTCATCTTCATGAATATTTTTGCCTGGCCTATGATTGTTGAAATGGAGTGAAATTTTGCATGAATGATTATGGATATGTTCAGATGCTATGTGAATATTTCTGGATTTTTCTATGGCATTTTCAATTTGATTGATATTTTTCATCTCTGTTGGTCAATTGTGCAAGCTCATATGACACATGTTTGTATATCTTGTGTGAAATTCTCATATGGTTTTGGATGAATGTGAAATTTGGTATGCTGGTTGTAGACACATTGTAGGACATCCCTGTTTTGGTCCCATTCATTTCTTAATTGTTTTCATTGACTTATGAATTTTTGAAGTGAATGTATGTGTTGATGCTATGGTTTGGCTTGAATAATTGTGTCTGTTTTTCTTGATTTTCATTGACATAGTTCCTTTTGTCCAATTGAGCTGAAAATTGACATGCTATACCTTGAATATGTCCTGTTTAGGTGTGAATTATTTGAGGATTTTTGGAATTATTTTGGTATGCTTTTGATGGAATTCATTCTGTTTGGACATTGGATGTTGCATTTAACCTAGTTTGTGATGTTTTGGTCATGAAATGAACATGGTGAATGATATGAGTATGGGATCAATTGCATTTTGCTTTCTATTTGCATTAATTTGATTTTGGTTGAGAATTGTTTGCTGCTTAGATTTTTTCTCCCTTTTGGACCCTAGGCTTGGCCTAGTGGTCTAGTTTCTCACATTTGGTTTGACTTTTCAGGATGAAATGCACAAAGCTTAAGGAGAATGATTCAAGTCAATAAAATTGAATTTGTTTGATGTGGAGAACTAACATAACTTTGTTTTGTAGGTTGTGAAGCTTGAGCTTGAGCTTGTAGCTTGCATTTATGTGCTTGTGTTGTTTGTATAGTCTGACTGATTAACATTTGCTGTTTATTGTTGTTTGTCTGAGTACTGATGATACTTGATTGATTTCAGGTACATTTAGTCGCTTACAGTTCTTTAAGAACTTGCTTGCTGCTGCTTGGTTTTTAAACCACTTGAGGTAGGACTTCTAATCTTCATGTAGTCTGGAAGACCTGGCCTGTTACTTGGCCAGGCAACTGTCTGAAGTCCTCCTTAAGAGGCGATGTTTGTGGTTGTTTACATTTGTGCCAAGCAGGTAAAGACCTCTAAGAGGCAATTGGTGGATCAAAGGGATATGCAATCTATCCCCCACTATTCTGTGAGTCGTCCCTCTGCTCACACGGCTGTGTGTTGATGCATTGGGGCACAAACCCAAGATCTCGTGCTGTTGCACAATCGAGTCAGAGTCTTTGAGCGTAGAAGGGTCCCTCCATTCTGGACCCACGCTCCTTTGTCTAAAGCTCTCCCTGGTCAGGGATAAGAGCTGTGAAGTCTAATCTTCACTCACCTTTCATCTGCTTCACCTTAGCCTCGTAATGGCAAGGTTAAGAGCGAATAATACCCATGTACAGATGACTTGCTTCGGCAGTCAAACCCATTGTTTGAGCCTCACTTGATTGGTTATAGTGTGTGCTATGTGAATATTTGCTTGAAATGCTTGTTTTGATCTGTATGCTTGTATGCTTGCTTTATTCCTGGATAGGATTAGCTTGCAGTTGTGCAAGTAGGTAGAAACCTGAACATAGGGTAATGATGCATGACAACACTAGGCTCGAGTCCAGCTCCCTGGTAGTGTGTCTTCCCTTGGTTTCTGGCTAGGATTTCTTTCCCTTGAGGGGGAACTACGTCGCCCTGATCCTCATACCAGATGAGGTACGTAGGCAAGAGACCGCGCGAGGTCTCTCCGGGCACCCTTTTCTTTTTTGCGTGTGTTCTGTTTGGTAACTATTAGGTCCGAGTTCCCGACTCCCTTTTAGTTTGTGTAGTTCCTTTCCCTTTAGGGGAACTACGTCGCCCTGATCCTCATGCCAGATGAGGTACGTAGGCAGGAGACCGTGCGAGGTCTCTCCGGGCACCCTTTTTTCTTTTTGCGTGTGTTCTGTTTGGCAGCTATCAGGCTCGAGTTCCCGACTCCCTGTTAGTCTGTGTGTGCAGTTTCTTCTGACGTCTCAGCGTCTCTTCTGGCTTGCTTGATGACTTGTAGGCTCGAGTTCCCGACTCCCTACTAGTTTGCATGTCCATCCTTTCCCTTTCAGGGGAACTACGTCGCCCTGATCCTCATGCCAGATGAGGTACGTAGGCAGGAGACCGTGCGAGGTCTCTCCGGGCACCCTTTTCTTTTTTGCGTGTGTTTTGTTCGACAGCTATCAGGCTCGAGTTCCCGACTCCCTGTTAGTCTGTGTGTGCAGTTTCTTCTGACGTCTCAGCGTCTCTTCTGGCTTGCTTGATGACTTGTAGGCTCGAGTTCCCGACTCCCTACTAGTTTGCATGTCCATCCTTTTCCCTTGAGGGGGAACTACATCGCCCTGATCCTTGTTCCAGACGAGGTATGTAGGCAGGGGGTCGTGCGAGACCTCTCAGGGCACCCTTTTCTTTTTTGCGTGTGTTCTGTTTGGTAACTATTAGGTCCGAGTTCCCGACTCCCTTTTAGTTTGTGTAGTTCCTTTCCCTTTCAGGGGAACTACGTCGCCCTGATCCTCATGCCAGATGAGGTACGTAGGCAGGAGACCGTGCGAGGTCTCTCCGGGCACCCTTTTTTCTTTTTGCGTGTGTTCTGTTTGGCAGCTATCAGGCTCGAGTTCCCGACTCCCTGTTAGTCTGTGTGTGCAGTTTCTTCTGACGTCTCAGCGTCTCTTCTGGCTTGCTTGATGACTTGTAGGCTCGAGTTCCCGACTCCCTACTAGTTTGCATGTCCATCCTTTCCCTTTCAGGGGAACTACGTCGCCCTGATCCTCATGCCAGATGAGGTACGTAGGCAGGAGACCGTGCGAGGTCTCTCCGGGCACCCTTTTCTTTTTTGCGTGTGTTTTGTTCGACAGCTATCAGGCTCGAGTTCCCGACTCCCTGTTAGTCTGTGTGTGCAGTTTCTTCTGACGTCTCAGCGTCTCTTCTGGCTTGCTTGATGACTTGTAGGCTCGAGTTCCCGACTCCCTACTAGTTTGCATGTCCATCCTTTTCCCTTGAGGGGGAACTACATCGCCCTGATCCTTGTTCCAGACGAGGTATGTAGGCAGGGGGTCGTGCGAGACCTCTCCGGGCACTTTTTTTTCTTTCTTGTGTGTGTTTGCTTGTTATCTTCTGGTGTTTGGTTCGGATGCCGACGTAAGTCCAGTGATTGGCGGTCGGGCTCCACGTTTGCCCTTTTGTGTGCGTTTTGGTTCGGATGCTGACGTAATTCCATCAAGTGGTTGTCGGGCTCCATGTTTGCCATCTGTTTGTGTGTTTTGTGTTGTTTGGCGTGCGTAAGCCGAACTACAGTGGCTCTGATTCTTGTTCCAGACAAGATATGTAGGCATAGGATGCGACGTCCTATCGAGCTTCCTTCTCTTAACCCCACCTGCGTTCCCTGTGTGTGTGTGTGATGTTTAGCAACATATTCTTTATTTTAGAACGTGGATCCCGTCGAGTACGACGGACGTGAGGGGTGCTAATACCTTCCCCTCGCGTAACCGACTCCCTTACCCTTTCTCTTTGGTCGCAAGACCATTTCCTTTCCAGGTTTCTCTGAGCGTTTCCTTTCTCTCTCTTGGGATAAATAACGCGCAGTGGCGGCTCTGTGTTGTGTTTTTATTTGAGTCCCGCCGGTTGTTTTTCGCGGATGCGACAACTGGCGACTCTGCTGGGGATTTATAGGATGTTGACCTGTGCTGGTCCATCTTCCCTAAGCGAGTCCTTCCTAGCGTTCTAGGGTAGTTTAGGTTGCTTGGTTTGCTTTATTTATTGCATTTATTATTCTGATTGTGTATATATTTGCATAAATGTCTGCATGCATCATACTATCATGTTGCCGTCCTCTGTGCAGGTGGTTCCTCTGTTTGGGGTGGGTGTTCTGAGTGGGGCTAAAACCCAGGCCCGAGTATACACCTAGGATTAGTGTGGTCTCACGTTCCTCATTTGCTAAATCAGCATATTGTTGCAACGTGACATGCCACAAGCCAGACGAGGTTCATTTGATAGTGCTTTCCTCTGTGGGGTACCCCACTTTGGTTGAGTTACTTCATCTGGATTATTGACTCTGGTGACCGATCATTTCCCGGATCTTTGGTTTAGATGATCTCAGGAGAGCTACAATGGCACACCCGAAAGGGCAAACCCATTGAGTATCTTTGCCCGATTGTCGAGACTATTATCCGCCTTAGGATAACCTGTTTAGAATTTACCTGTGAGGGAAGGGTGATTCTTTCAGATGCATGTTCAGATGGCGACTCAGATGGTGACTTTTTGTTCCGTGGATCAGAGTCCTATTTATAAGTCGGATTTATGGCCGTTTATTTCAGAGACGCCGGAGTGCTGTCCGAGTTATTTATTAGTGGGGATCCGTTTATTTCAGGATTCCCTGGGCCGATTTTATCAGTGGGGATCCGTTTATTTCAGGATTCCCCGGGCCGATTCAGATGGTTATGGGTATCTGCTCAGAGATGGTTTGATGATGATGATGATGTATCTTCCGTTTATTTCGGAACCCTTGAGTCGGATTTGTGGTTACATGTTCCCTCAGATGGTTATGATCGGTTCAGAGACCAAGGCTTCAGTACAATAGATGATCAGAGGACTTGGAGGATGGCCCAGTGCATTGCATTCATACATCTGCATCATTTTGCATTCATCTGCATCTAACCTACGTCTAAGCCATATGGGGAGTGTTATTGATTGAGAATCTGGTTGAGAGACATCTTGAATTTCAAAATGTGGATGTCAAAATATTATCTGTCTCGATGAAACCAGGATCAAAAGACAGAAGCTTCCTCATATGGATAGACGTTGCATTCATGCATACTAACCCATTTGCTGTTTTGTAGGTGTCAACCGGTGCGCATAGCTCGTTTGCTCAGATATCCTGCTAGGGGCAACAAATCCAAACTGATGGATCCTCCCAATGCCGACATCCTCGAACTGAAAGAGATGGTGAGGGATTTGTTCAATGTTGTACAAGGGCTCGCCGAGGGGCAGAAAGTGATCGCCGAGAAGGTGGAGAGGATTGAAAACTGGATGAGAATAGGGGAAACCCGGGGAGATGCTCTATCGTCTGGAGTAAGGAAGCCCTCTGGCAGTATTCAGTACAAGAAGGAGGTTGAGTCAAGTGATGCGCCTGCCAAAAGGGGTAAAGATCGTTATCACTCGTATGCTGCTGCATTGACTATTCCTGCTAGTAATCAATCTGCACAACAGCAGCAACCGCCACCTCAATTGAGAACACAAAGAGCTGGGGGCCAAGTGAGAAGGAGGACGACAGATCGTCATTTCAATAAGCCGCCCGTGACATATGCTGTTCTGTTTAAAAAGTTGATGGATTTTGGGTTGGTTCAGCCGAGGGCGATGGTTCCGATGAGATCAGATCAGAAGCCTCCTAACTACGATGAGAACGCCCAGTGTGAATTTCATTCTGGAACACCGGGGCATAACATTGAGGGCTGTAGAGCATTCAAGAATGTTGTCCAGGATCTGGTAGACTCCAAGGCCATCAATTTTGCGCCATCACCGAATGTCAATGCTAATCCCATGCCGGCGCATGGTCAGGCGATGGTGAGTGCAATTGCTGAAGATTCGGATCACGCCTGTGCAATGGGTGGAGAGGACGACAGTGACTGCAAGTTTGATAGTTGGATAAAGCCGTGCGTACCAGGAAGCTGGAAGGCCTAACAGATCAGCACTGTCACTCTACTTGAAGAGTAATAATTTCTGTTTTGATTTTATCTGCATGAAAGCCATACGTGTTGCCCGACACGTAATGGTTCATTGTAAGGGCCACCTCATGTTTACATTTGCAACATTTCTGCATCATCAATAAATGGATGTTTTTCAGTCAAAAAGCGGTGTTCCCTGTTTTTCATTTATTTTTGCAGTTTAAAAACAAATAAAAATGGCAATGTTTATTTTCGTTTTTTTCCTTTTTGATTTGTCTCGTTCCGAATTCAAAAATAATTCTCCGGATCTCGTTGATAACAATTTGGTTACACCTCATATGACTTCGACAAACCGAGCTATCATGCCGAAGAAGAAGGCGAAGAAGATTGTGATCTGCTGGAAGATTAGCCAGGTTGTCAAAACAAGAGGAGAAGGTGATTCAGCCGCACGAGGAGCGGGTTGAGGTTGTTATTCCAAGCACCGCCGAGGTCAGGAAAGAAAAAAAATTGGGGCCGCTTCAGAGGCAAGTCGAAAGCAGAATGGTAGTCCCGTTGAAAGAGCATGTGGACACCTTCGCTTGGTCATGTCAGGATATGCCAGGGTCGGATACCGGTGTCATTGCGCACAAGCTACCGTGGAAAGGAGACTGTCCTCCAGAGAGGCGAAACGCCGGTGCTACTTATCAGAGAGCCATGGTGACTCTGTTTCATGATATGATTCATCGTGGAATCAATTGCTATGTTGATGACATGATAGCAAAGTCCCATACGGAAGTGGGGCATCTGGCTGACCGGGGCAAGTCGGTTGACTGGTTGAGACAATTCAAACTGAGGTTGAATTCGAATGAGTGCACTATCAGAGTGTGGTCCGGTAAGACGCTGGGGTTCGTTGTCAGAGAGGAGTCGAGGTTCATCCTGCTAAAAAAAAAAAACAAGGAAAAAAGAAAGAACAATAAGAGAAAGGCCTGAACCGAGAACAAAAAAGAGGTTCGTGGTCTATTAGGTAGATTGAACTACATGTCATGGTTCACATCTTATCTAACAGCCACGTGTGAACCCATATTCAGGATGTTGAAAAGAAAGATCAAACGGTCAGGTGAAATAATGATTGCCAAGGGGCATTGAAAAATTAAAAAAATTGCAGGAGCCTCTGATTCGGATGCCTCCCTATGGAGAGAGACTGTTAATTTGTACTTGACGGCCTTCAAGGGGTCTATGAGGTGTATTGGGTCAGCATGACGAGTCTTGTCGAAAAGAGCATGCAATTTACCTAAGCAAAAAGTTTACCGACTGTGAAACAATACATTCACTGTTCGAGAAAACTTGATGTACTTTGGCATAGGCTGCTCGCCGACTGAGACAGTATGTGCTGGTTCATACCACTTTGTGGATTTCCGAGATGGATCCGATCGAGTATGGGCTTGAGAATCTAGCATCGACCGGACGGGTTGTGAGAGAGCAAAAGAATGTTGACTGATTTGTGATGCTCTCAGAAAGCAATCAAGGGGTGTATTGCCTGATTACATCTCTCTGCAACCCGTGGAGGATTATCAACCGATGAAGTTTGAGTTCCCTGATGAGGACATCTCGAGGTGCTCTAATCGAAAGATTGAGAGTAACCGATCCCGGAGGAGGGGCCTGACCCTGAATCCGAACGGATTCTGATGTCTGATGGGGGAGGTTAAGGTGAATAAGCTTTTGTTGCCCGGATAGCATTTGAATGCACCGACGGTGTGATTGAGTATGAAACTGGTATCCTGGGTATCGCACGTCGGTGCGTACATCTACTGGGGCAACTCCTTTCTCATTGGTATATGGAATGGAAGCAGTGTTGCCGGTTGAGGTTCAGATTCCCTCTTTGAGAGTCCTGAGGGACGTGAAGTTGCAAGAGGCTGAATGGGTAAGGACCCGGTATGAAGAGTTGAGCCTGATTGAAGAAAAGAGGCTAGCAGCCATCTGTCATGGGCAGTTATACCAGCAGCGGATGAAGCGTGCTTTTGACAAGAAGGTGCGACCTCGGGTGTATCACGTAGGTGATATGGTGCTGAAAAGGATCCTTCCTCCTCAAAACGATCGAAGGGGCAAATGGACGCCGAATTATGAAGGTCCGTTCGTGATCAAGAAGGTTTTCTCTGGTGGAGCCTTGTTGTTAACGACCATGGATGGTGAGGATTTTCCATCCCCTGTGAATGCGGACGCAGTTAAAAAATACTTCGTATAAATAGACCCGCTGGACGAAAAGAACAAAATAGTCCAGGCAAAAATGGGCATCCCGGCGAACCAAAAACAGAAAAAAGGGTTCGGGCAAAAATTAGGGATAAAAATGAAAAAATGTACACCCGGCAAGTCGAAAACCTGAAAAGGCGACTTGGGCAAAAAAGGGTATCCCGGTGGACTGAAAACCCGAGAGGGCGGTCCAGGCAAAAGAGGGATTGAAACGAATAACTGCGTCCCGCATGATCGTTTGCGCTTTGGTTAAGGCATCATGGATAATACCCGGTGGGGATCAATCAGAAACGTCTTGTTCAAAAGGCAGAAAGCGCGGAGAGTCTGAGGACATATGGGGTGTAACCGAGTTGGAACTCGATGAGATCGCGGGTTTCACATTGCCATTAGGACAGATTTTTCCTTTTGCGCAATTACCTCTTTTCAGGAATTGCTTCCTTTGTATTGCTCATTTGAGCCACACTTTTCCAATCAATAAAATGCATATTCAGTCAAATAATTTTGTTTTTGTTTTTCATAACCGCTTTGATTGCAAAAACATCCGATTATTTTGATAAAGAATCTTGCATTTTAAAACATACAGGTTTCCTTCCAATGCATGTTTATAAGATGGAAAGCTTGAAATCTTATTCGGAAGGTTGGGTGACCCAAGTGTTGAAATCTTGACACGCCTGAGGCACGGTTTTATCTGACGATCTATTTTGCAGGTACTGTTAGACATTCTTCACTCACTTGCAGGTTGTGATGTGGAAGCTTTGTAGCAGATCCCCAGAGAGTTCGCTCAGGGACGAATGAATGAAAAACGACGAAGACGTTGAGACGTACGACGATCCTTGATAGTAATCAAGAAGACTCTTCAAAATCGGAAGATTGGAAAGTTTGTGGAAATTCCCCGCAGAGTCTGATCAGGGACAAGCAAGATGGAGAACGGTGAATAAACGACGAAGTGACGTTGAGGCGTATGATGATCCTTGATGATAATCAAGAAGACTCTTCAAAGTCGGAAAATTGAAATTTCTATATAATTCCCAGGAGTACGTCTCGTCGAGCGTGGAGCGATTGGGAATACAAGATGATGGAGCAGAAAAGGTCCAGACGAGTCTGGGAATTCTCAAAAGTGGAAAGCTGATACGAGTTTGGGAGGTGGATACCGTGGTTCGACGAGTCGACGGGTGTTCTGTACCAACTTTTCTCATTTCCCAGCTAAGCCCCAAGCAGAATTAGAGGACCAAACTCCCTAGCAGATCCGAGGTCTGTGGTTCCCAGCCGAGTCGTGATGGATATCCCCGGCAGGTTTAAAACGATGTTTCCTCAGCAGCCTGGTCCGAAGGTTTCTATCCCCGAGTGGAGCGGGTTTCAATGAAATATATCTCCAGCAGTGTTCATCCTACCAGTGGATTGGACGAGTTTCCGTAGCAGACGGATATCTATATTCCCAGCCGAGTGTATCCTACCTGTGGATTGGATGGGTCTTCCCCAGCGGATTCAAGGTTCCCCTAGCAGGGTCAGGATGGTTATCCCCAGCAGGTCTTGGATCAATGTTTCCCCAGTCGCCGGGTCTGAAGGTGGCTGTTTCCCCAGCAGGGCTATCTGAGAGCATCTCCCCAGTGAAGTTGCCAGGTATCTGTGAGGGTTTCTCCAAGCAGAGTCGGGATTGATATCCCCAGTAAGTCAAAGACTGTTGTATCCCCACAGGGTGTAATGGTGGATTCATCCCCAGTAATCCCCAAGCGGATCGGGTGCAAAGAAGGTTCTTCCCCAGCAAGGGTTACCTTTTCCCCAGCAGCAGTGCAATTCCCCAGCAGGGTGGAGGTCGGAGTGTTGACGAGTTCCTCGGCAGAGTGTCTCGTGCTCCCCTGGAGAGTCCTTTGAGGGGGATGTTTTTTATGCATTCATCATGAAAAATAGCATAGCATATTGCATAGAAAAATAAATAATCGCGTAGCATTTCCATAATTATGGAGCATTACGCAGAAAAATCAATCATGCATCATATTGCCCGCATAGGCTAGTCTCAAGCTGTGGTTACCGTTTGAGAGGTGGTTTTGCCCGAAAGCGAAGGTGTTACTCCGAGGAGTTTGGCGCTGTATTTTTATCAACAGTACTTCCCCAGCAGTGCGATACTAGAGGAAGGGTTTCCGTCGGACAGAGATGGAAGTGAAGATCGCGATCAGCGCGACTCAAGCTGTAGTTACTATCCAAGAATGGGTTTTGCCGGTCAGTGAAGATGATACTCCGAGGAGTTCAGCATTGTGACGGTGGGTCAATGGTATTTCCCCCCAGTAGCGCGATATTGGAGGAAGATTTCTGTTGTGCGAGACAGAAGTTTGAAGGTGTTACTCCGAGGAGTTCAGCAGCTTAATTTTGGGGCAACAGTATTTCCCAGTTATTTCCCGGCAAGCGTCTGCCCGGTTTTGGACAAGTGTGGATGTCATCCTTGTGTTACCCGTGAGTGTCATGTCAATCCCAGTCTGGTCAACATCATTGTTTGATGCCTGTCAACATCATTGTTGATGCCTGTAAACATCATTGTTTGATGCCTGTCAACATCATTGTTTGATGCCTGTAAACATCATTGTTTGATGCCTGTAAACATCATTGTTTGATGCCTGTCAACATCATTGTTTGATGCCTGTAAACATCATTGTTTGATTCCTGTCAACATCATTGTTTGATGTCCTGTCAACATCATTGTTCGATGTCCTGTCAACATCATTGTTCGATGTCCTGTCAACATCGTTGTTCGATGTCCTGTAAACGTCGCGTTTTCTCCCAGTCATTGTTTAATGGTTGGTCGAGTTTTCTTTGGTGTCAAGTAAACATCATCGTTTGATGTCCAATAAGCGTCGAGTTTCTTCCCAGTCATCAGTCAGTGTCTGGTTGAAGGTGGTACTCTGAGGAGTTTAGCATCATGACGTCAGTTCAGCAATGTTCCCCAGTAGTGCGATATTGGAGGAAGGGTTTCCGTCGGACAGAGATGGAAATAAAATCAGAAGACGTTACGCGATCAGCGCGATTTTCCGGGGTTCAAATGGAGAAAAGGAAATGTTGCGACATTTTCTGGAGAGCGGGGTTCAATCAGAAAAGGAAATGCTGAGGCATTTTTTGGGGTTCAAATAGAGATTGAAGTTGAAGATTATATCCAGGATGAGGTCCGCAGGATTGTCTTCTGTTCATGTGTCACCTTAGACTCTGGCTGAGGCCAATGGAGGTCGTTATAGGTGTCTTCTGAGGAAGAATTACACATGTTACCTTCTTTTGTGAAGGTTTACCCTCTGACATGTCGCCCTCAGAGTGGTATTTGGTGTTATTTCCGTTGTTGCCAGCGGAATTATCACGAGAAATTGGAGAACGGGGTTCAAATGGAGAAAAGGAAATGTTGAGGCATTTTCTGGAGACGGGGTTCAAATGGAGAAAGGGAGATGTTGCGGCATTTTCTGGAGAACGGGGTTCACATTGGCGATCACAAGTTATCGTCAGGCGACTGGGGTTCAAATGGAGAAAAGGAGACACGAGGTGTTTTCTGGAGAATGGGGTTCATTATTTTGGCAAACAGGAGAGTGGGGTTCAAATGCAGTGATCCGAGGATCATTTGCGCAAGAGAAAAATTTCGGGGTTCAAGAAAATAATAAAAAAAAAAGGAGAAAATTTCGGGGTTCAAGAAAAGCAAAAAAAAAAAGAAAAAGAAATGATAATCCCGAGCGGATGAGTGGTGTTCAAGCCATGGTTATCCCTGTGTTACCATTTATTTTGGTATCCAGGTCGATGTTGTTGTTTCGGTGATCAGGCCGACTTTCTCCGTACCAGACGGGTTGTTTCTTTGAGATTGTTTCTTCGCCGATTCTGACAGGCGTTGTTATTTATTTTCCCATCAGAGTGCAAATTGTTCGTCTGTTCTTGGTATTCAATCACTCTTCATCCTGATCATCTGAAAGTCGAGGCTATTCATATCGACAGGTTCACAGTGGATTGAATAGGGGCAGCTGTAACACCTCAAATTTGCCCTCCTTTTCTTTAAAAAAAAAAAAAAAAAAAAAAAATTTTGCAGGCTATGAGTCGACCATAAGGGTCAGCGCATAGACCTCGGGTCAGCGCATAGCATGTTTGAGCCGACCTATGGTCGACCATAAGGGTCAGCGCATAGACCTCGGGTCGACGCATAGCAGACTATGAGTCGACGCATAGCAGGCTATGAGTCGACCGCTCGCGCGAAAACTCAGTTTTCTGGGTATTTTCCACAGTGTGAAGCTGTCTTTTGGTTGTTAAGTTACCTATTTTCCAAATTTTGTTCACACAACTCATTTTTCACTAATTTCACTTCATTTTGCTAATTGTGATTAAGGAGTGGATTAGGATGTGATATATAACCTTAACTGTAACAGAAATTGCTAATGACATTTCACAATTTCAGATCTAACAAACTTTCCCTCCAAAACCTCTCAAATTCTCCAAACTTCATCTCATTTTTTTCACCATTTCTCCAAGAAATCTTCATCAAACTTGTTCATTCTTGCTGGATCCACACTCTACAAGTGTTGGTGCACAATTGTTTCATCCAAATCGTGGCAAAGGAGTGAAGAATTTGGACTGTCATAACCTCACACTTCCATGGCAAATTGATGAATCTTGGACCTGTTGCTGTTTTGAGCTGAGCTAATCGTTTCAATCAACTTCTACATCAAGAATCTTCATCTGTTTTGGAGTTTTGGACATTGAAAAGCACGATTCAACTTCTGCCATCTCCATAAGGTCAGATTTCGATTTCTTTAATTGCATGAATTGAGATATGGCTTAGATAGATCTTTCAATGTAGATCATCATGCAACTTGTGGTTTTGGATTTGGTTGAGTGTAGAGAGAGATATCTTGACTTGAACATTTGATGTAGAAACTTCTTTCGCTCGATCCGGTTGATAGGTTTAGAATTAGGAGAAACTGAATCCATATCCATGATGTACGTGTTTAGACGGTGATTTTGATGTATAGCATGATTATTTTGGTGAAGAAATGTTCATCGTGATTTTCTGGATTTTCTGGAATGGTTCTTGTTCAAGAACGCGTTCAATAGTGTGTTTGATCCAAAATTTCCTTGCCTGAGTTTGAATTTGTGTTTGGCGCCATCTCCAGCCAATGAGAACGCGCCATGCAGTTTAATGAAACTGCAGCGTTTTGGCTTGGCGCAGGAATATTACAGAAATGCCACTGGTTCATATTATTTGTATTATTTCATTTCTTTTTCTTTTGGTTATTTCATTTTTGTTACAAGAACTTCCAAAATTCATATCTCACTCATTTTTCATCCAAATTGAGTGAGACTTTTTTCACCATTTTCATGAGATTGTGTAGAATTTAATGGATATTTTTTGGAATTTTTTTGCATGAATGGAAAAATAATGAGCCTAGGGTTTGTAGAATGTGTGTATTTTTACATGTTTTGCCATTTTCATTGTGAAATGCTCATACATTAAAAGAAATTCTTGAGATTTTTTGAGCATATTCTAGACATGTTGCTGGTGATTTACATGTAAAGTTTGTGGTTTTTGGATACCTGTGGAGTGAGATATGATTTTTTGAACTTAGGTGTGACAATTTGTGTCACACCTAACTAGGTCATCTTCATGAATATTTTTGCCTGGCCTATGATTGTTGAAATGGAGTGAAATTTTGCATGAATGATTATGGATATGTTGAGATGCTATGTGAATATTTCTGGATTTTTCTATGGCATTTTCAATTTGATTGATATTTTTCATCTCTGTTGGTCAATTGTGCAAGCTCATATGACACATGTTTGTATATCTTGTGTGAAATTCTCATATGGTTTTGGATGAATGTGAAATTTGGTATGCTGGTTGTAGACACATTGTAGGACATCCCTGTTTTGGTCCCATTCATTTCTTAATTGTTTTCATTGACTTATGAATTTTTGAAGTGAATGTATGTGTTGATGCTATGGTTTGGCTTGAATAATTGTGTCTGTTTTTCTTGATTTTCATTGACATAGTTCCTTTTGTCCAATTGAGCTGAAAATTGACATGCTATACCTTGAATATGTCCTGTTTAGGTGTGAATTATTTGAGGATTTTTGGAATTATTTTGGTATGCTTTTGATGGAATTCATTCTGTTTGGACATTGGATGTTGCATTTAACCTAGTTTGTGATGTTTTGGTCATGAAATGAACATGGTGAATGATATGAGTATGGGATCAATTGCATTTTGCTTTCTATTTGCATTAATTTGATTTTGGTTGAGAATTGTTTGCTGCTTAGATTTTTTCTCCCTTTTGGACCCTAGGCTTGGCCTAGTGGTCTAGTTTCTCACATTTGGTTTGACTTTTCAGGATGAAATGCACAAAGCTTAAGGAGAATGATTCAAGTCAATAAAATTGAATTTGTTTGATGTGGAGAACTAACATAACTTTGTTTTGTAGGTTGTGAAGCTTGAGCTTGAGCTTGTAGCTTGCATTTATGTGCTTGTGTTGTTTGTATAGTCTGACTGATTAACATTTGCTGTTTATTGTTGTTTGTCTGAGTACTGATGATACTTGATTGATTTCAGGTACATTTAGTCGCTTACAGTTCTTTAAGAACTTGCTTGCTACTGCTTGGTTTTTAAACCACTTGAGGTAGGACTTCTAATCTTCATGTAGTCTGGAAGACCTGACCTGTTACTTGGCCAGGCAACTGTCTGAAGTCCTCCTTAAGAGGCGATGTTTGTGGTTGTTTACATTTGTGCCAAGCAGGTAAAGACCTCTAAGAGGCAATTGGTGGATCAAAGGGATATGCAATCTATCCCCCACTATTCTGTGAGTCGTCCCTCTGCTCACACGGCTGTGTGTTGATGCATTGGGGCACAAACCCAAGATCTCGTGCTGTTGCACAATCGAGTCAGAGTCTTTGAGCGTAGAAGGGTCCCTCCATTCTGGACCCACGCTCCTTTGTCTGAAGCTCTCCCTGGTCAGGGATAAGAGCTGTGAAGTCTAATCTTCACTCACCTTTCATCTGCTTCACCTTAGCCTCGTAATGGCAAGGTTAAGAGCGAATAATACCCATGTACAGATGACTTGCTTCGGCAGTCAAACCCATTGTTTGAGCCTCACTTGATTGGTTATAGTGTGTGCTATGTGAATATTTGCTTGAAATGCTTGTTTTGATCTGTATGCTTGTATGCTTGCTTTATTCCTGGATAGGATTAGCTTGCAGTTGTGCAAGTAGGTAGAAACCTGAACATAGGGTAATGATGCATGACAACACTAGGCTCGAGTCCAGCTCCCTGGTAGTGTGTCTTCCCTTGGTTTCTGGCTAGGATTTCTTTCCCTTGAGGGGGAACTACGTCGCCCTGATCCTCATACCAGATGAGGTACGTAGGCAGGAGACCGCGCGAGGTCTCTCCGGGCACCCTTTTCTTTTTTGCGTGTGTTCTGTTTGGTAACTATTAGGTCCGAGTTCCCGACTCCCTTTTAGTTTGTGTAGTTCCTTTCCCTTTAGGGGAACTACGTCGCCCTGATCCTCATGCCAGATGAGGTACGTAGGCAGGAGACCGTGCGAGGTCTCTCCGGGCACCCTTTTTTCTTTTTGCGTGTGTTCTGTTTGGCAGCTATCAGGCTCGAGTTCCCGACTCCCTGTTAGTCTGTGTGTGCAGTTTCTTCTGACGTCTCAGCGTCTCTTCTGGCTTGCTTGATGACTTGTAGGCTCGAGTTCCCGACTCCCTACTAGTTTGCATGTCCATCCTTTCCCTTTCAGGGGAACTACGTCGCCCTGATCCTCATGCCAGATGAGGTACGTAGGCAGGAGACCGTGCGAGGTCTCTCCGGGCACCCTTTTCTTTTTTGCGTGTGTTTTGTTCGACAGCTATCAGGCTCGAGTTCCCGACTCCCTGTTAGTCTGTGTGTGCAGTTTCTTCTGACGTCTCAGCGTCTCTTCTGGCTTGCTTGATGACTTGTAGGCTCGAGTTCCCGACTCCCTACTAGTTTGCATGTCCATCCTTTTCCCTTGAGGGGGAACTACATCGCCCTGATCCTTGTTCCAGACGAGGTATGTAGGCAGGGGGTCGTGCGAGACCTCTCCGGGCACCCTTTTCTTTTTTGCGTGTGTTCTGTTTGGTAACTATTAGGTCCGAGTTCCCGACTCCCTTTTAGTTTGTGTAGTTCCTTTCCCTTTAGGGGAACTACGTCGCCCTGATCCTCATGCCAGATGAGGTACGTAGGCAGGAGACCGTGCGAGGTCTCTCCGGGCACCCTTTTTTCTTTTTGCGTGTGTTCTGTTTGGCAGCTATCAGGCTCGAGTTCCCGACTCCCTGTTAGTCTGTGTGTGCAGTTTCTTCTGACGTCTCAGCGTCTCTTCTGGCTTGCTTGATGACTTGTAGGCTCGAGTTCCCGACTCCCTACTAGTTTGCATGTCCATCCTTTCCCTTTCAGGGGAACTACGTCGCCCTGATCCTCATGCCAGATGAGGTACGTAGGCAGGAGACCGTGCGAGGTCTCTCCGGGCACCCTTTTCTTTTTTGCGTGTGTTTTGTTCGACAGCTATCAGGCTCGAGTTCCCGACTCCCTGTTAGTCTGTGTGTGCAGTTTCTTCTGACGTCTCAGCGTCTCTTCTGGCTTGCTTGATGACTTGTAGGCTCGAGTTCCCGACTCCCTACTAGTTTGCATGTCCATCCTTTTCCCTTGAGGGGGAACTACATCGCCCTGATCTTTGTTCCAGACGAGGTATGTAGGCAGGGGGTCGTGCGAGACCTCTCCGGGCACTTTTTTTTCTTTCTTGTGTGTGTTTGCTTGTTATCTTCTGGTGTTTGGTTCGGATGCCGACGTAAGTCCAGTGATTGGCGGTCGGGCTCCACGTTTGCCCTTTTGTGTGCGTTTTGGTTCGGATGCTGACGTAATTCCATCAAGTGGTTGTCGGGCTCCATGTTTGCCATCTGTTTGTGTGTTTTGTGTTGTTTGGCGTGCGTAAGCCGAACTACAGTGGCTCTGATTCTTGTTCCAGACAAGATATGTAGGCATAGGATGCGACGTCCTATCGAGCTCCCTTCTCTTAACCCCACCTGCGTTCCCTGTGTGTGTGTGTGATGTTTAGCAACCTATTCTTTATTTTAGAACGTGGATCCCGTCGAGTACGACGGACGTGAGGGGTGCTAATACCTTCCCCTCGCGTAACCGACTCCCTTACCCTTTCTCTTTGGTCGCAAGACCATTTCCTTTCCAGGTTTCTCTGAGCGTTTCCTTTCTCTCTCTTGGGATAAATAACGCGCAGTGGCGGCTCTGTGTTGTGTTTTTATTTGAGTACCGCCGGTTGTTTTTCGCGGATGCGACAAAAGGGGACTAAACGTACCTTTAGACTATGGAGGGAACTAGGATACATCCTTGTGTTCTTTGTTTTTTTGCACTTTATCGCTTTCTAAACTCATCACCAAACCAGAAAAATAAGAACAAATTCGTCTCTAAAACCAGAATTTTTAATTGGTCCTTTCTTTTCTTTATGATATGAGACGTCTCTATCTGCAAATTTGAACAAATTCTTCACTAATTTATCTAACATGATGAACCAATTCTTGTTACCTACCATGTGATCGCTACACCATGAATCTAGATACCACACCTTAGCTTGATCATCACTAGGTAGAGCGTTAGCCATTAGCAGCACATCATCAGAGTGATTTCCTCCTGTATGAGCAAACTGAAAATTTTCCTTATCTTTTTCCATTGACTCCTTGCTTAGATAACAATATCTTGCATAATGGCCTAGTTTTTTTTACAATAATAGCATTGCACCTCCTTCATGTCAATCTTCTTCGTGAAATTCTTGTGGAACATACCTTTCTTGATTGAATCATTGTGATTCTTTGAATTCTTGCTTGAATTCTCAATATGAGCAATATTCTTTCTCTTCTTTTCTTTTCCCTTTCCAACTTTCTTGATGAACTTTGCTTGTAGTGGTTGTTCATCTACCTTCTCCCTCTCTGAGCTTATTTTCTTCAATCTCATCTCATGAGCCTCTAATGAAGCTTGAAATTCTTATAACTTCAACTTAGCTAGGTTCTTGGACTCTTCTATCGACACTATAATGTAATCAAATATTGCACTTAAAAGATCTCAACACTTTCTTGATCTTTTACAAATCATGGATTGATTCACCACACACCTTCATTTAGTTTGTTAGCTGCACCAATCGTGAGAAGAATTTTGAAACTGACTCGTCTTCTTTCATTTGAGTCATCTAAAATTAATTTCTCAAGGTTTGCAACTTTACTCTCTTCATCTTCTCATCCACACCATACAACTTATTCAACTTATCTCATGTTTCCTTGGTCGTTTCTTCTTCGATGATCTTCTCAAAAATCTTCGAATCCACACACTTATGAATCGAGAAGAGAGCTTTCCCATCTTTCTTCCTTTGTTCCATGTGTGCAGCCTTTTGAGCATCATTTGCATTTATCTCCACTACCGATACTCAATCATACATGATTTCAACCACATCATGAAATCTAAATATGACCTTAATTTATGCAATCCACCTCTCATAGTTTTCACCTTTGAAAATTGATAGATTTGCTTGAAATTGATTCGATGTTGTGCTTCCATTGGCCATTGCAAATAGCTGAATCGAACCAGACTCTGATATCAATTTGTTGGAACAATCTTGTGTTTTTTTAGAGTGGAAAAAGAGATTACGTTGATTGTAAGGAAATATTATTGTAATTTTATTTGTTATTAAGAGAGAAGAGTTGTTATTTACAACATAGTGACACACACACACACACACACACACACACACACACATACACACACACACACACACACACACACACACACACACACACACACACACACACATATATATATATATATATATATATATATATATATATATATATATATATATATATGTTAGAATCAAATGACACTAAGGTGTCAAACTTAGTAACATGACACCTTCAATAACTCTTTACCGCATATCCGCATAACAAAATCCACTATTGGTATGTTAAAATGACACTAAGATCATCTTTATAAAATTTAACATCAATCGAAAATTATTTGATATGTTAAATAGAATGATCAAAATTACGGTTTTGCTAAAGTTTTATAAGACGTTAATTTTTATGCATCTCGTTAACATATCAAATGATTTTCTATTAATGTTAATTTTATATAGATGATCTATATGATAATAACTTTCAATTTAACGATGTATTTTGTTATACAGATGTGTGTTGAAGAGTTATCGAATGTATCATGTTACTAAGTTTGACACCTTGGTGTCATTTGATTCATATATTGTTAGATGCCCAAAAGTGCTTATTTGAGCTATCAAATGTGGGCATCTTTCACTCTTTTTTGTTGCTAAAGTGTTCGAAACCGCCTTTGTTTCAGATGAATTGCAATACAATGTTAAACGATCTTGGTACCTTTAATTTGTGCGTTATTGTGCAGGAATTAGGCATGAAATAATAGAAAATGAAGGCACAAGAAAGTTGGCAAAGAGACCAAGAAAAAGAATGCATTCATCAGCTTGCTCGCTAGGCGAGTGCTGTGGCGAAGTGCTCGCTAGGCGAGCATCCAGCGAACATCTCCAGTATTTTACAGTAGCAATATCAGTAAACTCGCTAGGCGAGCAGCCAGCGAAGGTGGTAGCGAACACGCCCAGACTTGGTCAAAAGCGCAGCCAGCACTCACTCGCTAGGCGAGCCATTAGCGAGCTCCCAGCGAGCAATTCCAGTAGCAAATCCACCTAAACTCGCTGGAGCGAAGGTGGAAGCGTGGGCTTCGCCTAGCGAACATGTGAATTCTTGACTTAGATATTTTCTGGCGCAGGTGCCTCAGGTGCCTCATTTTGGGGCTCGCTAGGCGACCCATTCTGCTCGCCTAGCGAGCATGACAGCTCAGACACTAGTAGTATAAGTAGCTGGGGCTACTTTTTGGAAAAAAAAGGACTTTTAGAACTTAGATATTTTCCAGCATTGTTCTAGAGATATTTTGTAACCTAGAAACACTTTTTCTTCATTTTTCTTCATCTCTTAACAAGATTCCACAAAAAGAAGGTGGATTCCCATCCAATCTCGATTCTTCGACTTGGATGTTGATCAACCTTCAACCGAGACTTGTTGTACAAGCCACCATGAAAATGAGTGGCTAAGTTCTTCATTTTGTCAAGGTTAGATGTAGATGATCATAAGCTTTGTGTGTATATGAGTTGATCTTCATTTGTAAACTCTTTAATGATAAATATATGGTGAAAACTTTGTTTTATCGATAACTCTTTGTGTTGGTTTATGATCGAGAGATGTTTACCAACTCTTTACCTAGGTTTTCATCCAATCTTGTTTGTTAGCTAGAGATAGTAATGAATGATTTTGTTCACCATAAAGTTGAACCAAAAAGTTGTCATTTTGATAGATTGTGTTATAGATAAACAATGGATCAAAATGGGAAAACCCACAATGTGTGTTAGAGATAAACACATTGGGAGGACTTTGTGAAATAGTTTATCATCTAAAGGAGTTTATGAGTTTTGTTGATCGAACATATACATGCAAAGTGATCGTCGAACCCTAACTTTGACAGTATTTCTCAAATAGAAAAACCAAAAGTTTTACCGCATTTTCTTACACTTTTATGCAAGATACCGTGACTAAAACCAAAACCCCCCTTGTTACTACGAGTTAAGAACTAAAACAACTGTCGAAAGGCGGCGATATCTCACAATCCCTGTGGAGACGATAACAAAAACCCGACATACCAACACTACTTCCAACAAAATGGCGCCGTTGTCGGGGATTGTGAATTGATATTGCGAGCATCGCAATAGTTGCTTAATTTTTAGCTTTCGAATTTTTGATTTGTGCTTGTTAATCTGTTTGGTTTAGTGTGCAGCTATCGTTTTATGCGAGGGCAGATTCCTGAGGACCAACTTCTTTTTGATCCTGAGATCGAAAGAACCGCAAGGAGACTGAATAGCCGAACGAGACGAAGGAGGCAACAAGCTAGACAACGACAAGAACAAGGAGAAAGTTCTTCTACAATACATCCACCACCTTTCATACCTATCATGGATCAACCACCACAACCACCGCCCATTTCCATACCATGTGTCAACAGTCCAAGGAATACTGCTCAGTTTGCCAAGCACACGGGAAGGCAAGCCGAGATGAAGACGGGAACTCTGAACTTGCTGTATGGAAGTCCATTCACCGGAATGGACCATGAAGATCTCTTTGCTTTTCCCACCAAATTTTATGAGATAGCATTGGCGGCCGGAGTTGATCAAGGTCAAGAGCTACCGTTGTTCAAAAGACTTTTTCCCCACGCTTTGCTCGGCAAAGCGAAAGATTGGTACTTGGATCAAACACCTGCAGTCATGACGGATTGGAACGTGTTGGAAGAGAAGTTCATTGAAAGATTTTTCTCCCACAACCGTTTCATGGAATCCAAAACGACAATCTCCGTGTTTTCACAAGGGACCAACGAATCATTGAATGAGGCGTGGGAAAGATTCAAATCCATGCTTCGGAAGTGCAAAGGGCATGGATTTGACGAATTGACTCAAATCCACATTTTCAAAAATGGCCTTCAACCAAATTGCAAGACTTTGTTGGATGCTACCTCGGGTGGTTCTTTGTTGTCTAAAAGCGCCGAAGAAGCTACAGATATCATTAACCGAATGGCTCTAAATGACCTCCAAAGTCAAAGTAGAGGCAACTCTTTGAAGAAACCGGGAGTGCTTGAACTTGGGACGAACGATGCCATTCTTGCCCAAAACAAACTCATTTCACAACAAGTCGAACTCTTAACTCAACAAATAAAAGAGTTGAGAGAACCTTCAAAAGCTAAACAAATAGCTTGTTGTGAGCTTTGCAAATGTGAGCATGACACCGGATTTTGTCCACCTCCCGGGTTCGAAGAAGTGAATTACATGGCGAACCAACGAGACTACCAACCGAGGCAACAACAACAACAACCGTATCAACCACATCCTTAAAATCAACAACAACACTTTCAAGGGAATCAAGGGTTCCAACCAAGGAGTAACTATTACCATAACCAAGGTTATGGGGGTGGTTCTTCTAACCGTCAAAACCCTCCCCAAAATCCTTACCAACCTCAACAACCGCCGGTCGTGACTTCAAAGTTGGAAGAGACATTGACACAATTTATGCAAATGTCAATGGCTAATCAAAAGAGCAACGATGCAGCGATCAAAAATCTCGAAACTCAAGTCGGACAACTTGCTAAGCAACTAGCGGAACAACAACCCGGTCCATCTTTTTCGGCGAACACGCAAACGAATCCTAAAGAGCATTGTAAGGCGATAACAACGAGAAGTGGAAGGGAGTTGGTTAGTGAGAGTAAAAAAAAGAGATGAGAGTGAAAAAAGAGAGGAAGAAAAAATGATGAGGAGAAAATAATAGAGGATAGTATTGATGGTGAAGTTGGGGAGTGGAGTGAGGAAGAAGTTGAAAAGGATGAAAAGAATGGTGAAGTCAAAAATAAAGAAAGTGTGGAAATTGAGAAAAATAATAATGATGAAGTGAAGGTGGAGCCAGTGAAAAAGAAAAGAGCGAGAAGTTCTAGAGTTGCTAAAGGAAAGGAGGTAGTGAGCGCTACTCCAATCCAAAACCTTCCGTATCCACATGCTCCATCTAAAAGGGAGAATGAACGGCATTACGCCCGGTTCATGGATATATTCAAACAATTGAAAGTGAACATTCTGTTTGCCGAAGCATTGGAGTAAATGCCTAAGTATGCAAAATTCATGAAAGACATACTTACTAAAAAGCGGAGGTACACGGAACCAGAGACAGTCTTGCTTGATGCACGATGTAGTGCCATCATTCAAAAAACTCTCCCAAGGAAGGAACCCGATCCGGGACGAGTCGCTTTACCGGTAACCATCGGAGACACCTACACGGGTAATGGCTTGATTGACTTGGGATCGAGCATCAATTTAATTCCCCTCTCCATAGTTAAAAGATTGGGAAATGTTGAGATCAAATCTACAAAGATGACTTTACAACTAGCTGATAAGTCTACCACTGCACCATATGGAGTGGCTCAAGACATGTTAGTGAAAGTTGACAAATTCTTCTTCCCGGTTGATTTCATTGTTATTGATATGGAAGAGGACGATGATGCTCCACTTATTCTTGGCCGACCATTCATGAAAACCGCACGCATGATGATTGACGTTGACAACGGTTTGATGAAAGTAAGGGTCCAAAATGAAGAGGTAGCCTTCCATCTTTTTGAAGCCAAAAAGCATACCAATGAGAAGCATGATTCTTTCCGAATCGATGCCACCAAGGAAAAGCTAGTGGAGGTCGCAAACCAGGTTCATGTTTCTAATCCTTCCGAAAGATCTCTTATCGGAGTATACAAAGTTCCAACCAAAAATAAAGGAAAAGAGATGGAAGCATGGTTGCATGAATTAGAAGCTTGTGGAGAACTTGTTTATCATGAAGACACAAGCGAAGGTTTGGATATGACAAAGAAAGTGGAGGAGCCAAAACTAGAGCCACATTTGAAGTATGTGTTCCTTGGTGATAACTGTACTAAACCGGTAATCATTAGCAACACTTTGTCCACGAAAGAGGAGAATCAATTGATGCGAGTGCTGAAAAAGAAGGACGTTGTCAAACTAGTAGAGGCCGGGATGAATTGTTCTATCTCCGATGGTGAATGGGTGAGTGTTGTGCAAATAGTTCCGAAAAAGGGTGGTATCAGATTTTATCGAAGGTTCATCAAGAACCTGTTGAAGACAACAAAGCCCTTGAGGAAGTTGCTCAACAAAGTGGATCGCGGAAGCTGCGCAATCTCCTTGGATGCTCCTCTGTGAGCATCGAACCGTCAAGCTTATCCGACGTTAAACAAGCGCTTGTTGGGAGGCACCCCAACATTGTAAGTATTTACAGTTTTCTGTTATGTTGTATTGGTGTCCATTTTGAAAAACCTTGCTGATATGTGCTTGAAATGCTGTTTTGAAAAATCAAAATGTTGTCATGCTCGCTAGCTGCTCGCTAGGCGAAGGCAGTAGCGAGCTGATTCGCTAGCTGCTCGCTAGGCGAAGCAGTAGCGAGCGCTGCATGGCAGAACTCATTTAGTTCTCAGCAGGCCACTCTTTTGGGCCCAAATACCATTTTTCTTTTTAGTGTTTTAGTCGGAACAAGAACTCACAAACACTCTCTCACTTTTCATCTCACTCAAACCCTAACTGTACATTACATTGCAAACCTCACGTTGCATTCCAACTTCAATCTATCTCTCAAACCAGGTTTGCCCTTTCTCATTACTTTATGCTTTCACATTGTAAATTTCTGAAGTATATGTCATTTAGGGTGAATTTGGGACTGTGGGTATTATTAGGTTTTGCATGTGGGTTTAGATTTGCATGTATCTTAGAACAATTCTTTGCATGATAAATCATTTTGTTCTGAAATAGATACCATGAGACCTTGGGTTTTTCTGAAATTTCAGTGTTAACAAGGAAGAACCCAAAAACCCGTAAGATTCGCTAGCATCTCGCTAGGCGAATCAGTGGCGAGCATTCGCTGCCACTTCGCTAGGCGAACCTGTAGCGAAGCTTCGCTAGGTCCTCGCTAGGCGAAGCAGCAGCGACCATGACAGTAGTTGGATTTTCTGTTTTGCTTTCTAATCTGTTTTGTGTTTGTGTTGTTTCCTCTCTATGTCTTTGCAGATGGCATCCAAGTCCAGTATTTCAAAGAAAAGGAAGGTCGGGAGCACTTCCCGTACCGTGCCCATACAGTTCGACACCGACAAATTTGTCGGGGCAAAGCAAGCGGCTAGATATGTGGCTTTGGAGAAGAGAAAGATTTTTCCGGAAAAAAGATTTCTAATCAACCCCGAAGGCACCTACCGTACATTTGCCGGGTTGATTCACAGCAAAAAGTGGGACCGGTTGATTGCTCCGCTTGAACACTATGACATCGAAACAGTGCGTGAGTTCTACGCGAACGCACTGCCTAACGATGACGAGCCATTCACATGGACGACTAGAGTCTCCGGCCGTACTGTTGCTTTCGATCGGGACACAATTAACCGTGTCCTGGGTGAACCGCTCCATCTGGGAGCGAATGAGAGAGACACATACCATAGGGATTTGAGGCTTCACTGGGATACCGATTCAATTTCTGCTGCCCTGCTTTTTGAAGGGAAATCAGTTGAGCTGAACCCATCTGGGGTTCTAATGAGATACCATAGGGAGTACATGATTCCCTTGGCTCAACTGATCCTTTTGTTGGTTCTGACAAATATAAAACCCAAGTCTCACACCTCAACCGCGCCGATCCCAGTGGCACACTTGGTTCACTGTATTCTCACGAATATCCAGATTGATGTGGCAAGGATAATTGCTTTAGAGTTGAAGTCCGTGATTGAGAGCGGGCTAAAGTCGGGGGCACGAGTTAACTGTCCCCTTGCTTTCCCGTGTCTCATCATGGCTTTGTGCCAACATGCGAGGGTGAAGCTACCCTCCAGGAGTCAAGTGAGGATCCCGCCAGCCATTGATGACAGATATGTGGCCAAGTACTGCAAACCGAAGAACTTAAGGAGTAGTTCAGCTGCTGATGCTACCGGGACTTCTGATGGTCCTGGTACTTTTGCTCATGGATCCGATCCTTTCCAGCAGGCTGTCTGCAACTATAACTGGGATTGGATGGCGGCAACTCAGCGCGCCATGCTAGATATTCATGATTCTATGAAGCTGTTACAGTTACAAGTGCGTGACCCCTCCGGTGAGCATTCAATGATGACACGTGAGCAGTTTCTGCAGAACGCTAGCTGGCCTGTGGACAGGCCTGTGTTCGGAGAGGGGGCGGGTGCCGGTGCTTCTGGTGCTGGTACTTCTGGTGGTGCTGAGGATGTTGATGATGATGCTGATGATGATGATAGTGAGGATGCTACCGGTTCTGAGGCCGGTAGTGATGAGGTTTCTGAGTCCTTTGGGGGCTAAGTTTGTTTTATTTTTATTGTATTTTCAGATTTGTTGTATTTTGATTTTGGTTATGTACTTTTGGGGTGTTTTGTCCCCCATGCACATTTTTAAATTTTTTAAGTAATGAGTATTATTTATGTTTTTAATTTGTGTGTTTGGTTTAAATTTCTTTTGTTAATAAATTTTTGGTTGTTGAGTGTCAAACCTTCTAGATTGGTTGCTCCTCAAAGAAGTATCCAATGAAGGTGCATCCGAGCTTGGATGGCAATGATAAAAATAAACAAGTGAATAATGCTAAGGTACATGGTTACCTTCGGTTAGAATTTTAGAATGCATTAAGAACTTTACTCTTTTTGTAATTGAATATTGTTCTTTTTGCAACATAATTGAATGAATGTTTCATTTAGGACTTAAAACCACAAATTGTGAGGAAACCTCCATTATACACTTAAATGCTGGATTCTAATAAACTTTGTTGATTCATTTGATTCATGCTTTGTCTTTTATTATTGTGAATTTGTGGAAGCAATTAGAAATGATCAAGGCGCTTGTTTTCTTATGAGCATAACCAGTTCCAAATACAACTTACCCGTGAGCAGAGAGAGTATTCGTTAACCCCTTTGAGCTTAAACAGTTGAATCTCAGCTTGAAATAAAGCGAGATGTCAAAAATCTTTTTTTTGAAACCCGGAAAATTTTGATAATTGTTCTTTTGCCGTAAAAAGTCAAGAGCATTCACTTAGGGTGAGTAAGAAATAAGTTGGGGAGAACGAAAAAGAGAATCGGTAAGTGCCACAACTCTTGAAAAACCGAGCAAGCATTAAAAAAAATTTAAAAAAAATTAGAAAAGAGAAACATCTATTTTGTGAATATGATGTGAAAAAAATTAAAAAAAATAGAGAAAATGAAAATGAATGCTTGCTTGGATGAAAAATAGTGAAAAACAAAAATTGAGTTGTGAAATAAGAGTTGTGAAGGTTTCTAATGAGAAACAAATGGAACGAAGTTGAGATGTGTGAATAGTGTACAGTGAATGTCTCTTTTGCATCGGCAATTTCGTTTTCAATGGCCTTAGAAATGACCCTTGTTTGTAAACCTAACCAAGCTACAACCGAAAAGTCCTTAGTGATCTTCGCGCTTCCGCATTTTCATTTATAATTGTTAGACATTGTATGAATTGAATTGATTTCTTCATTGTTTGTTGGAGAGAGAGATTGTCCCCGCGGTTGCAAACGCGTAATTTCTTCAATCCTTATTCGAAGAGGAGAGATAAGGTGATTCATTCAAGATAATATTGTTGTGGATAGATACATATTTCGCATTGCTATTAAGTTTTAGTTCTTGTGTATTATGTTATTCTAACCATTGGGAATTTTGTCGCATCCGCGAAAAACAACCGGCGGGAAAAAGCAAAACAAACAGAGCCGCCACCGTGCGTTATTTATCCCAAAGGAGGGAAAGGAAACGCTCGAAGTAAACCTGGAAAGGAAATGGTCTTAGGACCAGAGATTGCAAGGATCGGGAGTCGGTTACGCAAGGGGAAGGTATTAGCACCCCCTCACGTCCGTCGTACTCGACGGGATCCACGCTCAGAAGAATAGAATAAGGTTGCTGAAACTGCTCAAAGAATGCACACACACTGGAATAAAACACAGATGGAAGAAGGGGGGAACGGGCTCGCTAGGATATCGCATCCTATGCCTACGTATCTCATCTGGAATGAGAATCAGAGCTACCGTAGTTCGGCTAACGCAAGCCGAAACAAAACACACGCACAGACGCTAAGACGTCAAAGCAAACACACAACTGGAAACAGACTGCCAATAGCTGGTCTTACGTCCGACTCCAAACAACAAACACAAACGAGGAAACCGAATGCCAATCGCTGGACTTACATCAAACTCCAAACAAAAACACACAGGAAACCGACTGCCAATCGCTGGACTTATGTCAGACTCCAAGCACACAAACAAACACAGGAAATCGACTGCCAATCACTGGACTTACGTCAGACTTCGAACAAGCAAACACACACAGGAAACCGACTGCCAATTGCTGGACTTACGTCAGACTCCAAACAAGCAAACGCTAACCGGACGCTGAGTCGTCAAAAGAAACACAAAGGTTGAACAAACAAGCTAACAGGGAGTCTGGTACTCGAGCCTGCTAGCTGTCAAGCAAACACACACAAAAAGAAAAAGGGTTGAACACACAGACTAGAAGGGAGTCGGGAACTCGGACCTAATAGCTGTCAAGCAAAACACACGCAAAAAAGAAAAGGGCGCCCGGAGAGATCTCGCACGATCTCCTGCCTACGTACCTCATCTGGTATGAGGATCAAGGCGACGTAGTTCCCCTGAACAGGGGAGAAATTTCTATCCTATCCAGAGACTGGGAAATGACAAACTAGAAGGGAGACTGACTCGAGCCTAATAGTTATCATGTAATCCACAATAGTCCTAGGTTGAGGTTTCTAACAAGAGTTTGACTCACACAGGCAGTGAGTCAACTCAAGTCTATCTCGACGTATGTCAACTTCCTCAAAAGTTGATCATACGACTCCTCCAGAAAGGAGATGAGAAGCTAAGCAGATAAACATCAAAAGCAAATAGCACACACTATACACAATCAATGGGCTCAAGCAAGGTTGGGCTTTAGTCAAGGGGTCATATCAACCTCGACAAACAAGCCAACTGGAAAAGGGTGGTCAGGCTCTTAACCTCTAACATTGAGAGTTAGGGTGAGCAGATGAAGTGGAGATGAGGGTTATGCCTCATAGCTCTTATCCCTGGCCTGGGAGAGCTTATATCAATAGAAAGTGTGGGAGTTCAGAATGTAGGAACTCTTCTCCACATGACTGACACAACAAGATCTTGGGTTTTTATTCAAAGTGCATCAACACATGGTGTGAGCATAGCGAATGACACAACTGAATAGCAGGAGATGGATGACACATCCCTTTTATCTGCCAATTGCCTCTTAAGAGGACTTAACCTGCTTGGCACAAAATTAAACAAACACAAACGTTGCCTCTTAAGGAGGGCTTCAGACAGGTGCCTGCCAAAGTAACATGACAGGTCTTCCAGACTACATGGAGATCAAGGGATTATACCTAAGTGGTATGCCAACCACAAGCAAAATCAAAGCAAAGTTCAAATGAACTTAAAGCAACTTAGGTACCTGTGGAAACAACTAAACCAATCAGTACAGAATTCAGACAAACAGACAACAGTCAATATCAAACAGACAATCTCAATGTACAACATATAAGCCATAAGGCAAACTCAAGTGAGTTATCATCAACCTACAAAACAGCAAATGTTAGCAATCAATAGAAAATATCAACATTTAAATGATGAAGCATCATCAACCATGGAGATTAGGTGCTTGGTCCTGAAATTCAAAGCTCACATGTAAGTACAAACCCCTAGGTCAAAGCCTAGGGTCAAAGGTGAAGAAAAAATTCAAAACAGGAGCTTAAATTCAACACAATGCAACTTCAAACACATACTAACATGTCCTAAAAAGGACCACAACAAAATCATCAAGCAAAAGCATTTCATGTGCAAAGGAAGTCAAAGACAATTTCAAAGCTCACATATGATCATCATGAATGAAAATTCCAAATCAAAACAGAAATGATTCAAATAATTCTGGAAAAATTCATGAACATTCAACACATCCAACATGTTCAACATACAAAAAATCAGAAGCATCCAAGATCATTTGGCATGGAAATTAAATTGCACAAGTAAGAACAACCAAATGTGTGACACAAATTGTCACACCATGTTAACACAAGCATAAAACAGAAATGGTAAATGAGAAAAATACCAAACCAAGCCTAAAACATCCATCAATGTGTCTAGAATCAGCATGTAAAATTTCAAGTCCATTGGATTAAAAACAAGCATTTCATGATAGGAAGAGTAAGGCAATGTCACAAATGCACATGTGTTCAATCAACCTAGAGCAAATAAAATTCCAGCCAGGCACAACTTGCAAACTCATCATCATAAAAAACTAGACACAACAAGGATCATTTTGCAAAAAATTGGGAGTGATTTGATGCATTTTTCAATTTATTATGATTTTTCTAAGTTAGCATACCAAATGAAATTCAAAAATGATCAAGCATGGCAAAAGAGGAGGGAAAACATGAAAATGGAATGAATATTTGAATATTGCACTCGGCAGGAATCGAAGCATGTCCAAATTCAAAAGTGAGCGCGCGCCAATACACAAAACGACACCGTTCCCTAAAACCCTAAGCCTGCGTAGATTTGGACGGTTCAAACCGACGCTATTTGCCAAAACCGACGCAATTTTTCCAGAAACCGTCACAATGCATGCATCTTCATCTTCTTCATGATGAAGATGATGAATGTTCATCCTCAAATTTCCAGAAATTCCAGAAATGTCCAGAAATCCACAAAAAGCATATCATTCAAATCCTTATTACATGTACATCATAGATCAACTAACAATTCATTCTAAAACATCATAACAAGTGTGAATCGAGCATGAACATTTTTGGATGCAAAACTTCAAATGCACATAACTCAGTCAATAATGCTCCATTTCACACAATTTTTGGCTCAGAATTCTCAACAAACAAAGATCTACACGAATATACTCATGAATTGAAGAATTATGAAGGTCGAAAATCATACCTCTTGAAGAGCAGGTTCTTGTTTTGCACGTTCCACAACTTGTAATGATCCAAATTCACTCCACAATGCTTGCAATGATGTTTGATGAAGAAAAGGAAGCTTGAACACGTGTAGATCTAGCTTAATCTTGAATTTCCATTTTCAACTTTATGAGCTTCAACCGCTTGATTCTTGCACGAATTCAACAAACCAGCACTTGATCTGCACTAAATCAAAGCTAGGGAACAAGAATATGAAGTAAAATTGCAATGCTATTTGAAGAAAATTTGAATTATGAATGGAAGAAAATTTTGGAGGGAGAGAGAATTTTGGATCTAGAAATGTGAATTGTGATTAACCTCCTGAAATTCTGTTATGATTTAGTATATATACCATGTGCTAATCCTATTTTAATTAAAATTAATCAAGGTTTAGTTGAAGTTAAGCAAGATAAGGTGTGGTGACAAAAATTGGAAATTTGCATGGTGCATGTAGTAAATGGACGTGAACAGTGCCATGTGCTTGATCAAAGTCACTCAAAATCATTTTTTAAACACATTGGCAATGGTAGAAAGTCCTCATGGTGCACCATTTTTGAATTGGCCATTTTCCCTCCAAAATTGACTTGAAATAGCAAATGATCATATGATGGAAATTCATGCAATGTGATGAATGTTTTGGAAAGTTCATGTCATGAGAAGAAAAATGCAAGAAGAACCACCAAATTTGGAGTTATGAATCAAAAGTTATGCCCTTTTGAAGTTTCATGTACACTTGGCAATGATTTGATCATATCTCCTCAACCATTCATCATAAATTCATGATCTTGGACTTTTTGGAAATGGGAGAGAGAGATCTTCAACTTTCATGTTGGACAAAATTTCATTTGAAGCTTCTTTGATGATGCAAGATCAAGTTGAATTTGAACCAAAAACTTTCCATTTTAGGAAACTTTCAATTATAGGTCACTTTCCATTTTTGGAAAGTTTTGATCTGGCCTCAAATTCTTCAAGATATGCATTTGACAAGATTAATAAGCCTCTTTTGAACATGAATGAGATGTTGAAACTCATTTCTCCACCTCCTAGCCCTCAGTTGACTTTCTAGGGCCCCAGATGACTTGAACATGCTCAGATGACTTTGAGCCTCAACCACTTGATGAGATGGCTCCAAAATGAAACCCTAGCTTATACAAGCTCAATAAAATCAATATGATAATCTCCATCTCAATAAAGACCTCATCTCCTTGAGAAACCCTGACTGATAGAATGCAACTGATCAGGGTTGACCGGAGGTCAAAACCCTAATCCCAAAGAACATGATCAGAAATAATGAACCATGATGATGATGATGTACCATTTCAACCAAGATAATACTCAACCTCCTTTAGGAACCAAGAAACCCTAATTGAAGAGCAACCCTCAGATGGCTAATGATCAATTTATGAGACCCTCAGGCTTGCATCTCTTAACCTCTCTATCTTCTGAGAAAGACTTAGGAGGATGACCTGCTTATTCTCTCATGATATGCAATATTCAAATGCCTAATGCCCTAAACAATGAAATGCAATATGCTAAGCTAGTCCCAAGAGAGGAGGGCAAATTTTGAGGTGTTACAAATTTGTATCTGGTTGATTCGCTTGTGTTTGAGCCATTTTATCCGACTTCGGAGAAACCTTTTTCTTTAAGCAAATCCTCTTGTCCTTCAAGAGGCATACTTTGCTTGAGGACAAGCAAGAATCTAGTTGGGGAGAGTTGTTAGATGCCCAAAAGTGCTTATTTGAGCTATCAAATGTGGGCATCTTTCACTCCTTTTTGTTGCTAAAGTGTTCGAAACCGCATTTGTTTCAGATGAATTGCAATACAATGTTAAACGATCTTGGTACCTTTAATTTGTGCGTTATTGTGCAGGAATTAGGCATGAAATAATAGAAAATGAAGGCACAAGAAAGTTGGCAAAGGGACCAAGAAAAAGAATGCATTCATCAGCTTGCTCGCTAGGCGAGTGCTGTGGCGAAGTGCTCGCTAGGCGAGCATCCAGCGAGCATCCAGTGAACATCTCCAGTATTTTACAGTAGCAATATCAGCAAACTCGCTAGGCGAGCATCCAGCGAAGGTGGTAGCGAACACGCCCAAACTTGGTCAAAAGCGCAGTCAGCACTCACTGGCTAGGCGAGCCATTAGCGAGCTCCCAGCGAGCAATTCCAGTAGCAAATCCACCTAAACTCGCTGGAGCGAAGGTGGAAGCGTGGGCTTCGCCTAGCGAACATGTGAATTCTGGACTTAGATATTTTCTGGCGCAGGTGCCTCAGGTGCCTCATTTTGGGGCTCGCTAGGCGACCCATTCTGCTCGCCTAGCGAGCACGACAGCTCAGACACTAGTAGTATAAGTAGCTGGGGCTACTTTTTGGAAAAAAAAGGACTTTTAGAACTTAGATATTTTCCAGCATTGTTCTAGAGATATTTTGTAACCTAGAAACACTTTTTCTTCATTTTTCTTCATCTCTTAACAAGATTCCACAAAAAGAAGGTGGATTCCTATCCAATCTCGATTCTTTGACTTGGATATTGATCAACCTTCAACCGAGACTTGTTGTACAAGCCACCATGAAAATGAGTGGCTAAGTTCTTCATTTTGTCAAGGTTAGATGTAGATGATCATAAGCTTTGTGTGTATATGAGTTGATCTTCATTTGTAAACTCTTTAATGATAAATATATGGTGAAAACTTTGTTTTATCGATAACTCTTTGTGTTGGTTTATGATCGAGAGATGTTTACCAACTCTTTACCTAGGTTTTCATCCAATCTTGTTTGTTAGCTAGAGATAGTAATGAATGATTTTGTTCATCATAAAGTTGAACCAAAAAGTTGTCATTTTGATAGATTGTGTTAGAGATAAACAATGGATCAAAATGGGAAAACCCACAATGTGTGTTAGAGATAAACACATTGGGAGGACTTTGTGAAATAGTTTATCATCTAAAGGAGTTTATGAGTTTTGTTGATCGAACATATACATCCAAAGTGATCGTCGAACCCTAACTTTGACAATATTTCTCAAATAGAAAAACCAAAAATTTTACCGCATTTTCTTACACTTTTATGCAAGATACCGTGACTAAAACCAAAACCCCCCTTGTTACTACGAGTTAAGAATTAAAACAACTGTCGAAAGGCGGCGATATCTCACAATCCCTATGGAGACGATAACAAAAACCCGACACTCTAACCCTACTTCCAACATATATATATATATATATATATATATATATATATATATATATATATATATATATATATATATATATATATATATATATATATATATAGTTACAAGTGTCAATTAGTTCAAAACTTAGTAATTAATCTCACAAACTTTGTAATTAATATTACAAATTTGGTAACTAATCTCACAAACTTTGTGACCAAAAAGTTTGTAACAAACCTCACAAGTGTTTTAACTAACCTTACAAACTTTGTAACTAACCTTACAAACAGTGACTAATCTCACAAACTTTATAACTACAAAGTTTATAACTAATCTCAGAAACTTTGTAACTAATCTTACAAACTTTATAACTATTTTTACAGACTTTTTAACTACCATAATTGTTGAGAATGTAATTCATGGTGTCGAAGCATGTTGTTTTCGAAACACCTAGTTGTCGAAGTGTTAAGGAGTTAGCATCAACATGGATTTTTACTTAAGTCCAATTTTGCAGTGTTAGCAATGTCACGGCTGGAAAAATGACAGAGTTGCCACCATCCTTTATTCGTTCCTAAGGAACAGGGGAATAATAAGAAAACCTAATAACTAAGGGTAATATGCTAGGTTCAGGAGTCAGTTAAGTAAGAGGAAGGTGTTAGGAAACCCTTACCTCCATTGTACTCAATGGGATCCTCCTTTAATTCTAGGGTTATTACATGTCTAAGGAATATTTCCTTTGTTATCTATTTATTGTTTAATTATTATGTATTTACAAAAATGTTTTATTATTTTAATAAGAAAAGCCCTAAAATTTATTTTTTGATTATTATACTCGCTAGAGTCTTACAACTCTATGCCTACGTACCCTCAAATTTATTGAAGGATCAGAGCCTCGTAGTTCATCTTAAAAATGTTGGTTGGTTGATTGTTTTTATTCCTTGAAAGTTCTCACGCATAGGGGGGCGAAGAAATAATTGATTTTGAAAAATGTCTCAATGCACTAGGGCAGAGGACTTATAGTTTAAGATGAGTTTAGATTGATTTTATCCCAATTGATTATTTGCAAAAATATAATTATTAATTTATTTAAGAAAATAAATTAGTAATGATATTATGTATTTACTTAATAGAAATATTAAAATGTTAATTATATAAACCTAAGTATTATATCTCTTATCCCTAATTTTTTTATCCCTTAAACCCTAAAATTTCCTTAGAGATTTATCCCATGATTATTCTCATTATTGATTAAAAGATAAATAAATAAAATATAATACTTAATAAGTATTATATATTTATATGACATACCCCTTTTGACTTATTGAAAAAAAACTAACTATTTTGATTTAAGAAGGTAAACTCATAGTGATATTATATATATATATAATATATATATATATATATATATATATATATTATATATATTATATATATATATAATATATATATTTATTTATTTTAATAAACATATTAAAAGTTTAATTATATAATCTCAAAGATCATATCCCTTATCCCGGATGTTTGTCCCTTGATTTATCCCAAAAATTATCCCATAAATTAACCCTAATTGATTAATATTCCATAATTAACCTTTTTTTTATATTATTATATTAACTCATTCAAAATTAATCATTAATTTCAATATGTTTAATTATAGAATTAATCATAATCCCAATGTAGCGGGGTTTTCGTTACCTTTAGGTTTATTGTTTAAACCAAAAGTCAACATACAATTCGAGTCGTCACCGCACTTTTATTTGTCCAAAGGAAAGGCCAAAAAGCGAACAAAAGCCAAGTAAGAAGTTTTTTCAAATCAAAAACTAATAAAAATGTCAGAGATCTAGGTAAGGAGGTTGGTTATGAAATGGGAAGGTTTTACGCACCAAAAACATCCTTAGTACTCTAAGGGAACCCTTTTTGCAAATATGTGTTGTAGGTTGGTATTTGTGAAAAGATTTGTGCAAAAAGATTGGAGAGATGAGAAAAGAATATATTATATTTACAAATTTTGTTGTTTGAATGGATGAACCCATTGCCTACGTACCATCACAAAGGAGGATCAAAACCTCGTAGTTCGAGGTAAAAAATCTCAAAGATGGGTGAATTGATTTTAATCAAAAGCCTTAAGGTCTTTTGTTATTAAAGGGAGAAAACTCAACCTAAACCAACAATCCACCATGTGAGGAAAGGCTTCAACATGCTGGTGAGGGGTTAACCCTATAATAAGCATGGAAGACTTATAATCCAACACTAAGGATGATGTGAGATTTACATCAACCACTATGATAACTCAAACCTATGACTAATGTTTTGAAAAGATTTTAACAAAGTGGTCATTGGAACCACAAAACAACTTGAAATTGGTTAATATTTACAAGTTAGACTTATTTACAAAATGAAGTCAAAGTTGAATTAGAGTTTATTCACAATGAGTATTTATGAAAATGGTTTTGAAAAGTCAAAGGCATAAGGCCTAGGTTTCTAATTTGAAACAAAGTCAAAGTTTTGAAAATAATTTTTGGCTTGGTTAGATTGGGGAGAAGAAGAGAAGGGCTACTCCTAAAGCATACAAAGATAAGAGGAGAAAGATAAAACCCTTGGAGTTCCTTTTCTTGAAGTCATAGAGATGACTCAAGATGCTCCTTTCCTTTGGACTTAGCACACAAACAAGCAATCAATAATTTGAATTCAAGATCCTAGGATCTCCACTTGGCTTGGCTCTTAACTTGGCTACTCATGACAAGGGTCCTCTTTTCACAATCTCAAGGTAGGATCCCTGTCACACAAAAGCAAACATCAAAAAGTTCACAACACAATAAAGGGAATGGACAAAGAATAAGTTTGGAGGAGAAGTCCTTTAAGATCAACTTTGAATTTTAGCATTCTAAAGGCATGAGGCCTAGTTGCTCTTCAACAAATTTTGCATTCTAAAGGCATGAGGCCTAGTTGCTCTTGAACTCCTTTAAGCATAGGTAAATCCTAATTCTAAGTCCTTTCTCCTTTTTTCATTTGGTTCACATCAAACAAACACAAAACAACACAAGATAGCAATATATTTATATACAATAATGGGCTCAAGTGAGCAAAAGAAAAATGACATAAACATAAAATATGTGCTCAAGTGAGCAAAGTGAAAATCAATATGAATAATGAGCAAGAAATAAATGACATTAAAAGTAAATTACAAGAAATTAAATGCTCAAATTAAAGTTAGTAGTTAGTAAGGTTATGTTAGCTTGTCATAAGACAATGTAATGCTATGTTAAGCAATCGTAAGTGGATTAATGTAGTAGTCACACCTATCTGAGGCCGGTCAATAAAAAATATAGGCAAAGAACACAAGCTAGAAATCATGACTAGTAAGCCAAGCTCCATAAACTTTCCATGCCAAACAAAAGGGGAAGGGCCTTGTATTGACTTTTAGTTATTTGCTTGACCAAGAAGCAACCTATCTTGGACACAAAACAAATCACTTGATCATGGATCAAGTTGAGTTTGGTTTGGATCAAAGAAGGTTAAACTTCTCATTTGTCAAGACCAACTTCAAGACTTTAACTCATTGGCCATTGATGGAAAGAAAGGGATGAAGATGAAAGGGAGGGGAAAAGAAGACCACAACCAAATCCAATTGATCAAATATGAATCAAATCAACATCAATCCACACCAAACAGAAGAGAAATGAAGATAACAAGTCAAGAAGTCAATGATATTTTTTTGGTATTTTTTGAATTAAAATAAAATGCAAATAAAAAACAAACAAATAAGGTTGAACCTCAAATTCAATTCAAATCAACTTCAAATCGTCCAATTAAGTTCTCATAGGTTCAACATAGTCAAACAAGCTTTGACTAATTTTCTCACCAATTTTTGAAACCAGAAAGTATTTAAAATCAATTAAAAACAATTAAAAATAGCATAATATGAATTAAAATCTCAAATAATCTCAAAACAATCAAGAAATTGTTGAGACTATTTTTCATTGACTTATCATGATCCATAGATGCTATGAAAATATTTTTGTATTTTTCAAAAGTCAAAAAGTATTTTAAAATGAATTAAAACCATTAAAAACCAAATAATTCATGAAAAATATCAAATGAAGTCACAAAAATAATTAAAAATCATAATATGAAACTAGATTTTTCAAGAAAATTTTTGGAATTGGTCTCATATTTTTCTGACTTCAAATGAATTTTAAATGAATTTTTGAAAATAAAAGGAATTAACAGAAAATAAATGGAAAATGGAATAAACGGAAAAACCACAGCCATGTGATGCATTTCATTAATTGACGTGGCGCTTATGGATGGTCCAGATCTGAGGACACACGCTGGGCTTGAGTCAAACACGCAACAACATGTATTAAATGAAGTAATTGAAACAGACGTGTGAGATTAGATCCCGAACACAAGATCCAAAGGCCAGGAGGATGCATACGTGGTGGTGGTGGTGGAAACCACCATCTTCTCCGGCGAGACAACAACTTCCGGCCACCAGTTGCAGAGAAATAAATTTTAATGAAAATGGAAAACGAGGACATGGAAATGAAGCTCGCGTGATGGAGATCATCATTGTACCATTGGATCTCCCTCATTCTTCCTAAATTGATAGAAATGTGGAGGAGAAAATCATGGTGTTCAAACTGAAAGTTCATGAAATGAAGAATTGAAAGCACCAATGGCTTGCCTCAAGTGTGAGGACTTCAGAAAACCACAGAAACACAAGAAAGCTACATTGAATTAAGAGTTCTAGATCCAAAAAGTTTGAGAATAAACCTTTGAATTGATGCACTTTTGGCCACAAATTCTTCAAGATCCTTGCTCCTCTTTGATCTGTGAATGTAATGGAAGTGATAGGCTAAGGAATTTGGCTTTAAAACTCAGCTAATGATGGTGAATTTCAAGCTCAAAAAATTGAAGAAAAGTGATTAATTCCTTTGGTAATGGCTATGGTTTCACTCCTGTAGCACTTGGGATCTCCAAAAGGTTTTCCAATGAAGCTCATGAAGGTGCTATTTATAGCTGAATGTGGTTGTGCATCACACTTTGTTCATGTGCATGAGAATTTGAATTTGGATGCATGGGCCTGTGCAAGCGTGTGGAAGGCCCAATGATGATTGCAGAAGTTTTCTGAGCTCACATGAAGAACATTTGGTCGTGCACTTTGAATGGAGAAAGCTTGCATTTCAAGTTTTAGCATATAATATCAAAAATGCACCTTAATGGAAATAAATTCGAAACTCACAAATGGTAGACCCCGAGGAAAATTGTGAGTAATGGTTGGAAAGCCCTTGAAATAAGGAACAAAAGTTATGTTGGGCAAAAAATCATTTGGCATTTGTAAATTGATCAAAACTGGGTTGGAAAATTCAAGTACAAAACATGTTCAAATCACTTTGAAAAATTTCACCAAAAGCAAGCCTAGTCAAACCCCTCTGTTTTCATGATGCAAGCTTCAAATGGAAAAATATCCAACATCAAAGTTGTATATATTTTCAATATAGTCAATATATAATCAAATTTTGCATAATTTGGATTTTCTATGACAAAGTTATGGGCATTTGAAGTTGGGTACTTTTTCAAATACAATGAATTAGGTCCAAGATGACCTATAATGTTTTGCATTATCACATGTATTTATTTTAGGATTATGAAATTTTATACAACATAAAATTTTAAGTAGAAATCTCAATATTTCCAATGAATTTGGTATCACCTCAAAATCATAAAGATTAAGGAAATTATGCCCTTGGTAAGTTGACCCAAAATTAGGGTTTCAGACAAAATGACCTATAATGTTTTGAAATGAATGATGACCTTCCAAGTTTCAAATGGATTTTTTATGAAAATTAAAGTTGTTCATATGGTTCTTAAGAACATTTTTTCTCTTGGGATCATATTCATGTTACAAACACATCAAAAGTTATATTTCAGGGATTCTCAGCTTAGTCAGATGACTTGACTGGTCAACTTTTTCAAGGCCAAACTTCCAATCTTGATGAATAAATGACTGAGGGGCCTTAAATAGGCTCACATATGCATAAAATGATGAATGAAAGAACTTACCTTGATTAAATTTAATCATAAGTTAAGGTTGATTCATGGGCAAGGCATAGTCAAAGCACGGTGAAATTAGGGTTTCCTTGGGAAACAATCCTCAAGCCTTTTGGGTTATCTTGATCAAATTGGCAAATTAAGATACTTGGGATACATATATGATGATTAAGAGCTTTGTGGACCATTGTCATGCTTTTTCTCATCTTCATATAGCCATTTCATTGGGCTTAGGAGCCTCCTAGGAGCATTGTGGAGCACATGATCACTTGAGCTTCAAAACAAAGAGTTAGTGAGATATTTTTGTGCTTTTGGTCAGTAATCAAATAAGAAAAGCAATAATATACAATACAAGCATGCTTGGTGGTCTCAAAACACTCAAACAAGTCCCAACCTTAGGGTTAAGGAGCCAAACATGCTATGATCCTTGAGGCAATGCACTTATGCAATAACATGATGCCATGAGGGATCTTAGGGTCAAAATTAGGGTCTTACACCCAACCCTTATTACATTTTTTTTTGTATTTTCGTTCCATGTTGATTATAATTATTATTTGGAAATAAGATATTTATTTTATCTTATTATTAGTTAGGAACTAAACAACTCCCATTTTTTTCATAATATAAATCATAAATAATTAAAACTTGATTTTTTTAGTTTTATTAGTATAATCTGGCGTATGTATTTTATTGAGAAATTTCGTGGTTTTGAAACAGGATGTTGTTAGTTAAAGAAAAGATTTATGATATATATTTTATGATATTTGTTAAGAATGTTTATGATATTTGTTTAAATGTTTGAAATTGTGTTTTAGATTATTTGAAATATGGTTTGGGTTTAATTTGAAAGAAATTATGAGGTTTGAGTTTGAAACTTAACCAAGGTATTAGTTTTTTAGATTTGAATATATTATGATTTTGTTAAAAAAACTTTGATTCATGTTAAAAAATTATTTTAATTCATGGTATTTTTTAAAGAAATGTCTTTTGTAATATTAGCTAAAAAAGTTAATTTGATTTTTTATTTCATGATATTAGTTAAAAAAGTTTTTTTTTGTTTTAAAAAAATGATTTAAAAGAAAAATTGATTTTTAAATGATTTGCTTCATGACATTAAAAGTTGTTAAAAAATTGAAAGGAAAAATAAAATTAATTTTTACAAAGTCATTCATGATATTAAAAGGTTGTTATATGATTTTAGTTTAAATTTGTTTAGAACGTGATTATGTGTTTTTGAATAAGTTATTATTATAAGTACTATATGAATAGACTAAGACACCAAGGTACAAATTTTATTGCAAATATATAAACATTAATGAAGGACCAATCTACAGGGAGAAGGATTTCCCTAGTTGTGTAAAGGTGCAGTTCCTCTTTATTTCTCTTTCTTTCTTTTTTTGCCTCGAATTCCTTCTAACTCCTCTTCTCTTTTCTTAGATTGCAAGGATTGCTTGCTGAAAATTGGATTGCATGAAGGGTTGAGTTGAGGCTTAAATCAGGGTTTTAGTGTTGTTGTTCTTCAATGAGAAAAAGTGTATAACATATGTGTTATTTATAGATAAAATTAGGTTAAAAAAATTAAATTGCATGGAGGGTTGAGTTGAGGCTTAAATCAGGGTTTTAGTGTTGTTGTTCTTCGATGAGATAAAGTGTATAACATATGTGTTATTTATAGATAAAATTAGGTTAAAAAAATTAAATTAAATTGAATTGTTTAAGAAAGATTTTATTTAACCTGATTCTACATATTTTTAGAGCTCAAGCTAATGAATCTAGATGGATTCATGACTTTGTGAATTTAGATAAGTAAAAAATAAAAAATTATTTAAATAAATGAAAACAATCTAATAATGATAAAATATTCTTATTATTTTTTATTTTTATGATTTTTTGAGAAAGGGAGAAAGGTGGAATTCAAACTCATGACATTCCCTTTTGTAACTCCTTATACTTATTTTTGTAATCAATTAGATTATTCCACTCATTTGAAATAAAATAGCCTTAGCGAGTATATAATAATAATCTTAATGATAAATTCATGATAATATTAATAATAATAATAATAATAATACTAATATTATGTTCTGATAATCCAATTATGACCCTAATTAGATAATATATCAATTAATGTTAATATGATTTAAAAAAATAATTAATTTAACCCTAATGAATCTCAATATTTATCTATTCCTAAATAACAATAATATAACTTAATATTAATATGTAAAAAAATAAACATAATACTAATATTAATCTATCACCATTTAACTAATAACTTTATTATAACCTATTATACCCCTGCTATTAAAACAAATGATCCCCCTAATTATTATTTTTTACTAATGTGTTTTAATAAGACAATGTCCTAGTTAGTAATGGTAATATCCCTCTAGCATAACTCTCCAAATTATTACGTTCCAAGCAACATCCATGAATTAAAACAAATCCCTAAGAGGGACTAAAAAGTTAAAATGACCCCCCTTTGACTTTTTAGGTCATTGGGGATGACCAGATGCCTTATAAAGGGTCCTGAGCATGTTAATGACCTAGATTCTTAGTCAATAACAAGAAAGAAATAATGGTCAAAATTTGGGGTACGACAAGTAGAATTAGGTATTTAGGTTTTGCTTGAGGAGAAAGTAAACCCAAAATCTATAAATATGGAGTAACCCTTATTGATTGTAATACAAGATAACAGAAGTGCGGTTGCACAATTGAACAAAATCTCAATTTGAGAGGAGAGAGTTACTCTGCATAAATTCTTCTTCTTCTTCCTTTTCTCGTAAACCCTAAATCCCCTTTCTTCCAAATTTTCATATTTTATTTCTTCTTCCATTAACAATTGTGCAACGATATAATCTTACAACCTAGTGTGGTTGATTCACTCGACTTAAGAGTGAAGAACAAGAGGAGTAATTAATCGTAAATATTGATTCTCGTTCATCAAGATTTGGCTGAAAATTCTCCATAGGTTTTGGTGAATTTCTTGAAGGGAAATTGGTAAATTTCCAACATCTTGTATATAGAGCACTGGTTGAGCGATTTGTGGGACGTAATACATGATGGTGACGAATCATCCGAACGAGCATTTTTCGGCGAGTCTCCTAATTCTGAAGAATCAGAATTATGAGAATTCGTGCAAGCAGATAAAGGTTGTCTTTTTCTATCAAGATCTTTCGGATATTGGGAAGGAGGGAGTGACAGATAAAGAAAAGGTTGCACACAAATAATTGAAGAAGAAAGATTATAAAGCTCTCTTTATGATCCATTAATACGTTGATACGGACAATCTCTAAAAGGTTAGTGATGTTGAATCAGTGAAAGAAGCATGGGAAATTCTTGAAAATCAATTGGAGGTGCATAAATGGTGAAAGAAGTGAGGCTATGAATTTACAAAAGAATGTATGAATTGCTTTCAAATGGAAGATAATGAAAGCATAACTGATTTTTTCACTAGGGTTACAAAACTGGTGAATCAAATCAAGGTATGGGGAGAAATGTTAACATCAAGATCAATTATTTCAAGTATCTTGAGGTTATTGGCTCCAAAGTTCGACCACATGGTAATATCCATAAAAGAGTCAAAAGATTTGTCAACATTGACAAAGGAAGAGCTTCAAGGGAAACATGAATCTCATAAACAAAGAATGACTGAAAGAGTTGCAGGAAAGTTGAAGAGTGATATGGATTTGCAGGCACAATTAGCAAGAGAAAAGAAAGGTAAAGGGAAGTGGTTCAACAACAAAGGCAGAGGATGCTATAACAATTCGACTGGTCAAAATCAGCAAGAAAGTGGTTGGTCAAATCAAAGAAAGCTCTCATACCAAAGAAACCAAAGAGGTCATGCTGCATGTAGAGGAAAAGGTGGTGGTTGAAAACCTGACGAAAGTCACATTCAGTGTTTCAACTGTCAGAAGTATGGTCACTACTCTAGTGATTGTCCTGAAAAACAAAAGAATCAAGATAATGATGCGAAATTTGCAAAGCATGAAAAAGAAGATATGTTGTTAATGGTCACAACAAGAGATGGAGAAAGATTCCAGGACCAATGGTACTTAAACTTGAGATGTTCATCACACATGAGTGGTAGGAAAGATTGGTTTGTCAACATGAAACCCTCAATGAAGAACATGGTAAAATTTGTAAATGACAATACATTAGCAGTCAAAGGTATTTTTGATGTTCCGATTATGAGGAAATATGGAAATAGGTTAGTAATTTCCCATTTATTGTATACCAAGCATGAAAAGTAATTTTATCAGCATAGGGAAGTTGTTCGAAAAGAACTACAAAGTGTCGATTAAAGACAAAATGATGAGAGTTCTCGACTTAGGTGGAAGGTTAATCTTGAAGGCACCTTGTCATACCCCAACATTTACCCTTCCCTTTTCCATCTTGGTTTGTGACCTATATGCATACATGAGATCATATCATTCATCAAACAATGTCATTAGCATGACCATTTCATTTGGTCATGGGTTCACAAGCATAGTTATTCTTGAAGTGGTGCTTGGGAGTAGGGTTCTGCTTTCTTATCTTACCAAGGTTTAATTAAGACTCTCATTGGCAGGCTCATGCTACCTTTTGGGTACTTTGTCTTTGTGCCATCATCTGTAGACTAGGGTTTACTTATTCATCAATTATTACATCTAACACTTATGCATCCAAAACACAAAATATGTTTCATTTTGTCTCTTTTCCTTTATGTTCATGTAGGTATACAAAGATGAAGAACATTGTGGTACTTTAAATCAAGCTCAATTAGAGCTTCATATGGTCAACCCCTCAAGGCATACTTATTATGGGACAATTGTGACTTGTCAAAAAAGGCTCAAACGATCATTTTTTTGGTAAGAAACATGTTAGCCATTCATGGGCAAGGTTGTCATCCAAGATGAACTTAGGAATGGAATCAAGATATATTTGGTGCATGAGGCTTCCTTATCCAAACTTCATCCAAATGGCTATGGCACATATGATTTTCCCTTTCTAGACAAGGCATAACTTAAGGTTGAATCAAGGTTGACCATTCATCAATCTCAAGTACAAGATCAAGTTTCAAGTATGCATCATTTTGGCTTGTGAATCAAAGGTTAAAGTGGGAGTATCAAGCATTCAAAGTGTACTTCATACATGGCTCATGTAACATGCTTACCTTCATACTTCAAGTACAAACAAGGCCATACAATTCAGCTTAGGCATGGCTTGATCAACATGGTCCATAAGTGCATTCAAGTGATCATTTCATATAACATTTCATGGCAAGTATGGCATGCTAATGGAAATTAAACAATCATCATTCAAACTTTTCTCATCATGAGTAGATGGATTCCATCATCAAGGCTTCATCATCATCCAAAGTATTGGCTAAGGCAAGGCAGAATTTGGAGTCACCATGATCAAGTGTAGCATAACCATCATCATCACCATTGAAATAAGCCACATGAAATCTCCCAAATGCCATGATCAATCACCAAAATCAACCAAGTTTGATTCAATTCAATATCAGGTACTGAAAGAAATGAAGAATAATGAGTTGCAAGCTTGAAATCATGTGCAAAACAAGTGTTATGCTTGAGCCAAACGCAAGCCAAAGAACATGAAAAACATGAGCACGGGTTCAAGGAAAATGATACAAAAAGAAAAAATTGGAGATCCTTCTAGAATTAAAATGATTGCCACATCATTTTTCAATCGTTAGCATACAAATTGGAGTGGATTAGGTCACATTTTCCAGCTCACCGACCCAAACCTTTTGACACCATACCCAAATATGAATAAGATGAATCTCACTCCAATCCATCACCACTCTTCATTCATCACCTTACCTATAAATAGAGGAAGGTTCTCCCTCATTTTCCCAAGCTTCCAAGTGTCATACCCTAATTTTTAACCCTAAGATCCCACACATCATTTGCACCAAACACCTCTTTATTGGTATTTTACCTTTGTGTTTATATGATTAACTGCTTATCTAACCACTAATCAAAATAGAAAAAATATGTTCTATTTCCTTAAGTTTATTGTGCAAGGTATGACTTTTCAATCAAGAGCATCTCAAAGTTTTGTTGCTTACTTCTCAAGGAAATTCAAAGGTCCATGTGTTTATTTTCATGCCTTCTTCAACAAGCAACTTCAATCTTTGAGAAATTTAATCAAGTGGAAATCAAGGACACCTTATTTTGAGTTCATATGATCACCCATATGCTTTGAAATGCAAGGAAAGTCCAAGTACACAAGCTTGTTCCTAATGGTTTGACCAAAAAGTCAACATTTGAAATCAAAATTCCAAGGATCACAACTCCTTCAATTCTCAACATTTTTGAATGATTATTTTTGCATATGAATCTTCTCAACATCATCTATAACTTATATTTACATGATAAGAGCCAATTATTGTTGGAGGATCATCAAAAGTTTGGAGACATTATAGGTCATTTGTGGACTTAGTGAAATTTGACCTATTTTCAAGTGACTTTTTCTCAACTTTCAAAGATCATAACTTCTTCAATTTTCAACATTTAGGGATGATTCTTTTTGCAAAATGTCATTTGTGATTCCATCTACAAGTTTTTTTTCAAGGATCAAGGTTAAAATATGATTGGGAGGCTATGGAATTCATTGAGACATTACAGGTCATTTTGAGTCATGGAACACTTGAATTTTTCTAAGTTATATGATCAGTTTTCATGCCAACTTCAACATGACATAACTTTGTGCTCAAACATACAAATGCAACCTTTTTTGTCACATTGTAATCTTTTCTATGATGTCAACACATTGCAAAAAGAATGGGATCAAAAAGCCTCTTGAGTAGGATGCCCCATTGGGTTGAACATGGTGACTTGGAACTGAAGAAATTGCCATTGCCCGAATTTTTAACTTCACTAATCTAAATACCGAGCCAAATTAGCATGTTTTTTGGACCTAAACATGTTTAACCAAGTCTCCAGAAGTTAATTGACCTTTGAAACACATCATTTGGCTGAGTTTTGATGAGTTGCAAGTCACACTTTTCTCACATTCGGATCAAATTCGTTTTGCACGAATTTAACATCATTCCACATGTATTTGGATCCAAACACATTCCCTATAAATAGAGGAAGCTACTACATTCATTTCCAAGCTTTTGAGAGCCAAGAAATCCTTGCTGCAACTTGAAAGTTTCCAGAAAAAATCAACTATTGTGCTTTGAGTTTCAGCTTGTTTCAATCCAATTTCTTGATTCCATTAGCATCTTCGGCATCCTCTGAAACTTTTGCAACAATTATCAAGCTCTGAGACCTTCTGAAGTGCTCTAACTAGAGAGAGATTCATCAACTTCTGATCACCATCTGGACAAGTTAGTTCTGAGCATCATTTGAACTCAAACAAGTTACCACAATATAATTCACCCTCTGATGCTTTCCCCTAACTTAACTTGTGTTGATTGATAGTGTTCATCATTTAATTTTATTTTTCGTGGCTTGCTTGCTTCTAAAACTTCTCTGAAATTCCCTTTGCTCGATTTAGATAAATGAATTTAGAGCATAAGGTTGAATTCAGGATTAGAAGAGGATCACAATGGTGGTGGTCTCGTGTTCTGAATTTACTAAATGATGAAACTCTGATGAGAGCTCACCGGAGAAGATGACAAGAGTGTTCCAGGTCGTCTGAGTTTGGCCAGACATGTTGGACAAACGAAATGCTTTGATTGACTGGTTTTGAATTGGATCTCATATGTTGTCTGTAGCGCGTTCCATCGTGCATCCTAATGTGAGGAGTGTTGGATTTGCCACGTCAATTAATGAGGCGTGATCCAACGCTTCGTGTTTTTTCTGATTTTAATTCTTTTTCTTTTATTATTTTTAATTGTTTTTTCTTTTAAAATTCATAGTAATTTCATTTTTTATCCAAAAAAATCCAAAATAATTTCTAAAATTCTCTTTTATTTTTCTTCATCTGATTTTTATTTTTCCATATTTTATTTCACTGATTTTCTATTTTTCATGAATTTTCTCTTTTCTCCTTTATTTTTCTATATTTTTTAATTCTGAAAAATTTATTACATGCTTCTTATTTTATTTTCAACCTTCCATAATTTTCTTGATCATTTATTTGGTGTTTTGAAGGATTTTATAGATTTTTCAATTTATTTCTATTTTAAAATTCATTTAAAAATACTTTTGGTGCATTTTTATTTCATTTAATTGCAAATTATATTTGTGTGACCTTTGTGAACTTCTGTTGGTCTTGGATCATTATGGTTTGGATCATGAGTCTCATCAAACTCAATGGATCTTGGGTGTTGATGGGGTGAAAACTCTAATCCACCAAAATGGATGATTGATTTTGATGATGACTTGATTAAACTTTTGGTCCAATTTGGGTGTGACCTCTCTTGTCATCTTCTTCTTGATCTATTTCTTTTCCTTTTGATCAATTGGATAACTTGTGTCTATCTTGTTCATGATGTATGGATTGGTGCTTGATGAATTTTCATCATTTCAAATCTATCTCCTAATTGATCATGGATCATTTAAGGCACTTTAGATTAATGCATAAGTTTGTCCCAAGTGTCATGAAGTATGGATTTAAGTAATGGACCATCCTCCTAGCTTTTGTGCTTGATCACCGGGGATGGGAGATCTTCACCATCCATAGTTGCAAGGATCAAGGCTCCTCTGGAGAAGACATTTCTTACAACATACGGACCTTCGTAGTTCGGCGTCCATTTTCCCCTTGGGTCAGTATGGATTGGAAGAATCTTCTTCAATACGAGGTCTCCGGCCTTTAGGCTGTGGGGGAAAACCTTTTTGTCATGTTCCCTCTTGATGCGCTTTTGGTAAAGTTGGCCATAGAAGATGGCTGCTAAGCGCTTCTCATCAATGAGGTTTAGTTGGTCAAATCGAGCTTGTACCCACTCAGACTCATCAAGCTTAACATCTGTCAAATTCCTTAAGGAAGGAATTTCTACTTCGACCGGTAAGACTGCATCCATGTCGTATGCAAGGGAGAAGGGAGTTTCCCCAGTGGAAGTGCGTACGGAAGTACGATAGCTGTGTAATGCGAATGTGAGCATTTTGTGCCAATCTTTGTAGGTTTCCACCATCTTTTGCACGATCTTCTTGATGTTTTTGTTAGCTGCCTCAACAACGCCATTGGTGGTCGATCTTGAAATTCTGGCATAGCTCTTTCATCATTTTATTATTGAGGTTAGATCCATTATCAGTAATGATCTTGTTGGGGACCCCATAACGGCAGATGATTTCTTTCCTGAGAAATCGAGTCACCACTTGTCTGGTAACGTTGGCGTACGAGGCTGCTTCTACCCATTTTGTGAAATAGTCAATGGCTACAAGGATGAAGTGGTGTCCATTCGAGGCAGTTGGCTCTATGCGTCCGATCACGTCAATGCCCCACATGGCGAAAGGCCAAGGTGATGTTAGGACGTTGAGAGGAGTTGGCGACACATGGATCTTATCAGCATAGATTTGGCACTTGTGGCAGGTTTGGACGTGGCGATGACAGTCAATCTCCATAGTCATCCAGTAATATCCAGCCCTTAAAATTTTCTTCACCATAGTACTCCCACTGGCATGCGTCCCAAAGGATCCTTCATGAATTTCCATTATAATCTGGTTTGCTTCTTGCTTGTTCACACATCTAAGCAAAACAGAATCATAATTTCTCTTGTATAATACCCCTCCACTTAAGAAGAATTTGGATGACAGTTTTCGAAGATACTTCTTGTCGGTGATAGACGCGTCTGCAGGATACTCTTGGTTCTCTAAGATTTTCATGATGTCATGGAACCAAGGATGATCGTCAGCTTCGTCTTCTGCTTCCAGACAGTAAGCAGGTTCGTCCAAGTAGTTCAGGTGAAAGGACGACACTTCGTTCTTCTACTTAACTTTAAATATGGACGCCAAAGTTGCCAAAGCGTCAGCTAGCTGATTCTCTTCTCGAGGAATGTGGTGGAATGTAATTTCATCGAAGTAGGGGACTAGTTTCAAGACATGCTCTTTGTAAGGAATGAGATTATGATCTCTAGTATCCCAATCTCCTTTGACTTGGCTAATTACCAAGGTTGAGTCCCCATAGACTTCCAGGATTTTGATTCTAAGATCGATATCAGCTTAAATGCCAAAGATACAAGCCTCGTATTCGGCCATATTGTTTGTACATTCAAAACATAATCGGGCGGTGAAGGGGAGGTGGAAATTAGTTGGAGAAGTGATTACTGCCCCAATGCCATTGCCATGAGCGTTAGAAGCTCCATCAAAAACCATGGTCCATCGGGATCCAGGCTCGGGTCCTTCCTCGGGACCGGGGATGTTGCAATCCCTAATCAACATGATATCCTCGTCGGGGAATTCGAAACGCATAGACTGATAGTCCTCTAAGGGTTGTTGTGCAAGATAATCAGACAATACACTCCCTTTGATGGCCTTTTGAGTGACATGTTGGATATCGTACTCGGTCAGAGCCATTTGCCATCGGGCTACTCTACCAGTTAGAGTCGGCTTCTCAAAGATGTATTTGACAGGATCCATCTTAGAGATCAACAATGTCGTATGAGTGAGCATGTATTGTCTTAAACGTTTGGCAGCCCATGCTAGTGTGCAACAAGTCTTTTCGAGCATCGAATACCTACTCTCGCAATCAGTGAACTTCTTGCTCAAATAGTATATTGCATGCTCTTTTCTACCAGTCTCGTCATGTTGGCCGAGGACACAACCCATTGATCCTTCGAGAATGGTGAGATACATGATTAATGATATACTAGGTACATGAGGCATCAACACAGGAGGCTCTTGCAAATATTCCTTTATTTTCTCAAATGCGTCTTGGCAGTCATCGTTCCAAATGATGGCTTGATCCTTTCGAAGAAGTTTGAAGATTGGATCACAAGTGGCAGTGAGGTGAGATATGAACCTAGCAATGTAGTTCAATCTACCTAGGAATCCTCAGACTTCCTTCTCGGTTTTGGGTGCAGGCATAACTTGTATGGCCTTTACTTTCTCGGGATCTACTTTGATGCCACGTTGACTAACGATAAAGCCTAATAATTTGCCGTATCTTACCCCAAATGTGCATTTGTTGGGATTAAGCCTCAATTTGAACTTCCTCAGCCTCTCAAACAACTTTTCTAGATTGACAAGGTGTTCTTCTTCGGTTTGAGACTTGGCTATCATGTCGTCGACGTAGACCTCAATCTCTTTATGGATCATATCATGAAAGAGAGTGACCATGGCTCGTTGGTATGTGGCACCGGCGTTCTTCAATCCAAAAGGCATCACCTTGTAGAAGAAGGTGCCCCATGGTGTTATGAAAGTGGTTTTCTCCATATCTTCTTGAGCCATGCGGATCTGGTTATAACCGGAGAAACCATCCATAAAAGAGAAAACAGAGAACTGAGTGGTATTATCTACTAGCACGTCAATGTATGGCAGTGGAAAGTCATCTTTGGGACTTGCTCTATTTAGATTTCTATAATCTATGCACATTCTTACTTCGCCATCCTTCTTAGGTACATGCACAATGTTAGCTATCCATTGAGGATAATTGGAGACCACTAGGAAGCCGGCGTTGAGCTGCTTTTGTACCTCCTCCTTGATTTTCATAGCCATGTCGGGACGGGTCCTTCGTAGTTTTTGTTTTACTGGAGGGCATTCTTCTTTAAGGGGTAGATGATGGACCACAATGTCAGTATCAAGGCCAGGCATATCTTGGTATGACCATGCAAACACATCTTTGTATTCCTTCAAGAGCTCAATTAATTTTGTTTTCACCTCGTCTTGTAGAGCGGAGCCGACTCGGACTTCTTTCACTTCCTCATCTGTCCCAAGGTTAATCACTTCCACTGATTCTTTGTGCGACTGGATGACTTTTTCCTTCTGCTTGAGCAGCCTTGCCAATTCTTTTGGGAGTTCGGCCTCTTCCTCACACTCTTCATCAGCTTGATTAATCGGGTTGTCAAAGTCATATGAGACTGTAGCAGAATTATCATTGGTGGTTGTCGAGGATGATCTGCATGATTTAAGGTCCATGCTTTTATTGGTATGAAAGAAAGGATGATTTGAAAAGAATTATTTCTTTTTAAAACGAAAAATGCCATTTAAAAAAGGTGAAAGAAATAAATGAAAGGCAAGGATCTCAAAATTGATTGCGAACATGAACCCTTTTTCATTAATGATTAATAAGGAAATTTGATGATGCCCTACAAATGATTCCCCCATTCCTTGGGCTTGACATGAGTTCTTTTGATAAAAAGGAAGGGAAACAACACTGGGAATTACATTTCAATCAAGGTCACTTTAGGTATTTCAAACTCGGTCTATTGGTGGCACCATTTCCATCAGTCTTTGTGAAGATTAACCCATCATCTTCTTCTTCTTCTTCTTCCACGGCACAAATACGGTTGTCATCCAGGTAACGAACACTTGAGAAGTTTTTGGATAGCAGGAGCATTGATCCCCTTGTAGCTATCGATGTGGGTTTCTTCAAATTCTGGGAGTTGTATCCCAAACCGGTGCGCTCCTTGTTGGCAGGGAGTTCAAGCAATCTTCCCCATCCTTGGGGGTGTCCATCCTTTATGATTGTCAGGGCGTCTTTAAGAGATGCCATGGGATATTCGGCATCTTTGGATTCGTCCCTTGCTGGGCAAACCATTTCAACATTGATAACTTCAAATGATTGGAATGGGACTTCCCTTATTTCCCCTTCTCCTTCAACGTATCGAAAGGATGTGAGGTGACTTACCACAATGTCCTCCTCACCCTCTACAACAACTAGTTTATCATCAGCTAAGAATTTCAATTTTTGGTGGAGCGTTGAAGTGACTGCACCAGCTGAATGGATCCAAGGCCTCCCAAGCAGACAACTGTAGGCTGGATAGATGTCTATTACGAAGAAAGTGATAGGGAAAATATGGGGACCAATCTTCATAGGCAAATTCACCTCACCGATTACAGTCCTTCTAGTCCCATCAAATACTCTTACTATAAGCTCACTCGGCTTCATTACGAGTCCTTCAACATTTAGTTTAGCAAAGGAGCTCTTAGGCATCACATTGAGGGAAGACCCAATGTCTACCAAAACTCTTGATAGGACTGTGTCCACGCACTCAATAGAAATATGGAGAGCTTTGTTATGATTCCTCCCCTCGGCGGGAAGCTCTTCATCACTGAAACCCAAGCTTAAGCTAGTAACGATATTGTTAACTACTCCTTCAAACTGACAAACAGATATCTCTTGCGGCACGTGAGTTGTCCTCAGAAATTTTACCAAAGCATCCCTATGGGCCTCCGAGCACATTAATAAAGACAACATTGAGATTTTTGAGGGTGTCTGGTTAAGCTGATCAACTACTCGATAATCGCTCTTCTTGATAATGCGTAAGAACTCGTCTACTTCATTGGAAGGTGTGGGGTCTTCTCTTTGCTGAGCGCCATCAATTTGTTTGCCTTTGTTCGAAGTTGAAGGATTGATAGTTCCAATTGGAGTGGGTGTTGGTGCAAATATCCTTCCACTTCTCGTGATTCCGCTAGTGCCGATGATATTGATCATTGGATCACTAGACTTTAACGGTTCTTCTTGAATCTTCTGACCATGAATGTAGACTGAGGTGTCATACATCCATGGGACTGCCTTGGTGTCAACATATGGGAATGGTGTGGGAACTGTTATTACGATTGGAGTAACAGGATTTGTCGACAGAGTTAACTGAGAGAAGTCATATGGAATTTGCAGAGGAGGGACTTCGTCGTATGGTATCTCGAGGGTAGACACATCTTCCTTTGTGGACGGGCGGTCTACCACCAAGATCCCTTGGTTCATTAATTGTTGTATGATAGACTTCAATGTTCTACATTGTTGCGGGTTAATCAGACAGTGTTCACAGTCATTACCGCAGATGGGAAAGGTATTATTCTTCATTAAAGCATTCTTGATCTCGATGAGTGGTGTTTTTAACTCGTCCACACAGGACATCAATCTCCTTCCATTGTCAGCTTCCATCATATTCACTGATGCATTGTTGTGAGGGGGCATCAGGTTGTTATTTACATTCGGCCCCTTGGGGGCGAACGTGATTGCCTTAGAATCAATAAGATCTTGAACCTTGTACTTTAATGCATTACAATTCTCGATTGAATGCCCAGGAGCGCCAGAATGAAATTCACAGTGGGCATTTGCGTCATAACCGGGAGGAAGAACCGCTGGTGGGGGTCCTAACTCCCTTAGTTGTACAAGTGATCCCCTCAATGAATATGGTAGAATGTGGCTATAAGGCATGGGATTTGGGTCAAATCTTCTCTCGGGCCTTCGTATCCTTTGTTGTTGTTGATATTATGGTTGTTGACGTTGCGGTTGTTCTTGATACCGTTTTTGTTGTTGAGTTTGAACAGGAATTGTAAATGGTTGTTGTTGACTCGGTTGGACGGGATCTATGGCAGCTACTTGTGGATAAGTGGGATTTCTTGTTCGAATGATGGAGGCAGCATTGGTCTCGCCTTCTCGTTTTTTACCGTAGGGAACAAAAGGTTTCTTCGATGCACTAGAAATACTTGCAGAGTTCTAGATCTTTCCCATCTTAATCATATTTTCTATCCTTTCACCGGCTAAGACCAGGTCGAAAAAGCCCGAAGAGGTGCTCCCTACCATTCTATCAAGGTATGGACCTTGCAGGTTTCCTATAAACATGTCTACCGTTTCTCTTTCTAGCAATGGGGGTTATACCCTAGCAGCTAATTCCCTCCACCGCTGGGCATACGCTTTGAAGGACTCCTCAGACCTCTGAGTCAGATTTTGCAACTGCGTGCGATTAGGTTCCATATCAGTATTGTACTGATAGTGCTTGAGGAATGCCTCGGCCATTTCCCTCCAGGTGTGAATATGGTTGCCCTCGAGTTGCATGTACCAATCCAAAGATGCCCCACTGAGGGAATCCTGGTAAAAATGCATTAAAAGTTGATCATCGCTGGAATAGGCAGCCATCTTTCGGTAGTATGCCCTAATGTGCTTTCTAGGGTCGCTATTTCCCTTATATTTTTCAAAGTCCGGAACTTTGAACTTGGCTGGAATGATGACCCCAGGTACTAAGCACATTTCTGCCGCATCAATGCCCAAAATGTCAATGCTCCCCATTACTTTGAGCTTTTCCTCGATAGCCTTTACCTTCCTCTCGACCTTGTTGGTTACCGAACCGAAGGCGTCATCCTGAGAAGCATCCCTTGGGTTGAAGAATGCATCGAGTTGGTCGTCTGTCTAAAAAATATGAGGACGAGGGTTGTCGTTTGGAACACCGTCGGGTGCATTAATGTTAATTGGAGGATCAACTTGAGGAACTGGAGTCGGAATCTCGATCGCTGGAGGGGTAGGAGGATTGGTAGTACTGGCACGTTGGTTCATTTCTTCTTGCATTTTTGCCAGAACCTCTTGGCCTCTTGCGATTGCTTGAATAGTCTCCATCAACTGCCGCATTTGGGACCGTATTTGGGATACTTCTTCCTGAAGGACAACTTGATTCTCTTGAAGTTGCTCCATGACAGCTTGTCGACGTCCTCGTGTATCGTACCAAAAAGTCAACTTTGGAGAGTGGTTCTGGAAGGAAAAAAGGGGTGGATGGATGAGTTTTTTTATGTTTTTGTGTTTCGAAAGATGCATATGATGCATGATTTTTTTTGGTGTTAAAGCAAAGCTCTTTTTAGTTATTCATGTTTATTCATTGCAAAAACTACTTGACGATTCACGTTCACAATCATGAATAAAGGAAAACACAATAGAGAAAAATCACAACTTTCATTCATCCTTTGAAGGGAAAATAGACAACAATACATAGAAGATGCAAAATACAAGTAATGGAAGCAAATAAACCAACTAGATATCCACCCTAAAAGTGACCCCTTGAGACTTGTGGAGAGCCTCAATGTCGGTGATGAGTTCGACCATTGTTCTTTTGCAGAACTTGACGAAGTGGTAGACCTTCTTGGGGGTATTATCTAGGCACATGATCAGATCTGCCTCCTTCAACTTGTCGGGAAAGTCTTGAAGGGCATAGTTCGTTAATACCGTCATGTTGGTGTACTTGTCCCTCCATTCTTCGTAAAGGGCTTGGAGATTATGGATGATTTCGTCCCTTTGAACAATGGCAGCTTCGAATCCATGACAACGTTCCTCCCAATGTCTGCAGTTGTTTTGCAATTCTACATAGGCTTGGTCATAGATTCCCCTCTTCAAGTTCTTGATTTGCTCGCAAGCTCGTCCAAGGTTGAACTGCTCATGCATGAAGCTTCGGTGAATCTTTTCTTTCTCTAGTTGCTCCTTGGCTAGAAAACCCTTATACTCTTTTAAAGTGGTCCTTAGTTTGAGAATATGGGCCTCGTAATCTTCCCTCGCTTCTTTCTTCATGGCATTAGACCTCTCGACAGTATTTTCAAGGTCCTTGATGATTCGGGTTGCTCGATCCAACTCCTTGTTGCGGAAGTCTAGCTCAGAATTAGCTCCTTGTAAAGCTCCACCAATCCAAACTCTTTGTCCCTCGGCTAATCGGAGCCTTTTCTTGCTATCTTCAAATTTTTCACAGACTTACTTACCCTTATCCTCCAAGACGTGGTTACGTTCCTTGGCGCGATTGAGTTGGACTTGTAGTTGAGTGTTTTTCAACTCGAGCTCTTTGATTTGGCTGGTAAGTTTGTCCATGTCCTCTTGTAGGATAGGCTCGGGCTCGGGCATCAATGGGAATGAAGAAGGATCAAAGAGAAACGACATCTTAACCACCCTAGCCCTCTCTTTTACCCACACATAGTAGAGTTCCTTGGCTAGTATATTTTTCCTGCCCCATTCATGGTCAATACGGACTATGCTTGTCCAAGCTTTTCTCACTCTTTTCACGTTTGAATCAAGCGGATCCACGGTATTGATGACAAATGGAATGAAATCTCTTTCCTCGGGAGGACTTGTCATGGCATACCCTAGTTGTCTCTTGAGTATAGCAGGGTTGTAGTTGATGCAACCTTGTGTTCCTATCAAGGGTACGTTAGAGAACTCTCCACATCTTGCGATGACATCCTTTATATCCCATTCCCTCTTGTACCATAGAATTGAGTTGGCAGAGAGAGATGCGAACCTTTGCGGCCATGTCAGTTTGTTTTTGGCGAAAGGTCCACTTTGAGGCATGCGGGCCCTCATCCAAAGATGTAGCATAGGAGCGCAACAAAGGAAAGTACCTCCCTTCTTCTCATGCCTTGTATGGAAGGTATGGTAGAAATCGGCAAGTGAAAAAGGCACCGGATTCTTTGTTAAAAAGACTTCAACTGCTAATTGATCCATGAACTTGTCCAGATTTGGGAAGAGGACAATTCCATGAATCAAAAGTGTCAAGGTTGCACTACAAAAGTCGGGTCTTTCTTCTTTAATCATTTCCCAAGCATGGGCTTCTAGGAACTTTTGATTTAAACCTTTGAGGGATCCTTTAACGCCTCAATTGTCCACTAGCTTGTTGGTGTTGATACCCAAGGTGAGTGAGAGCTCGGTCAAATAGAATCCTTCTTCCAATTTCGGGAAAGGGTTGTATTCCTTGATTGGTCGATTGAGGAGTCTCTCGAGGTCTTCCAAGGTTGGAGAGATTTGGAAGTCGGGGAAAGTGAAGCATCTTAAAGGGACGTCATAGTATTGGGACATTGTAGTGATAGCACAATAGTCAACCTTCTCGGTTAGAAGATCTACGATGTTCCCAAAATTGGCTCTAAACTTGTTGTCTTTGAGAGCTACGACCTTTGAACAGAGGACCTTTAATGACCTGATGTCGGGACTCTTGAAGCGGAAAGAAGAAGTGCTTTTCCTTGTTGAAGTATCCATGATTGTGTCGGAAAATGGTCTTGTAATTCTGCATCCGAACAAACGAAAATTTTAAGAGCTTTGCTTATTATTTTGATGATGAATGAATGTATGAATGAATGATTGGTTTATTATTTCCACATGATTTTAGGCATGGGTTCATGGTTTTGGACCATCGTGATGAAGCATGGAGTTAATAATGACTGCTCAGTAAACCAAGGTTCTCGCTTTGTATGATCTAAGGCTTTTGGAAAATTGGGTGTAAGACACTGCCCCTAGAGTCATGGACTTCCTTGACTGTCAGCCGCTTATGTCAATTTACTTTCCAGGCGACTGCTCCATCAAAGTCATCTACTCTAAGTGAGATCTTCGTATCGATCCTTACGAGGAAGGCACCTCGGTGGCCTATACTACGCGACCATCGGTCTAGGCTAGCCATAGTTTTAAAGGTTCTAAAAGGGGTCTTAGGGTCATTGACTCTAGTAAAAGAAAGGATGCTTATGCCGAAAACATGACGGTCATCAATCCCCTTAAGAGAATCTACCACTAAGTGAGGTTCTCGTACGACCCTAACGAGGAAGGCACCTCGCGGATCAATACTACTCAACCTCTCCTATCTCAAGCAAACTCTCAGACTCAGGTGGGGAGTCTTTCACATAAGGTTTTTTCCTTTGCAATCATTATTGCTTCCAAAAATTCTTCGTCACATAACCAAAGTTTTGGACCAACAGGTAAACAAAGAAAATATGCACAGGTTAGCAAAGAAAGCAATATATACAAAAAAAATAGATAACAAATATATCTCCACGTACGTAAAAGAGGAACAACCCAAACTAGGATAGACTTGCTTAGGGAATTTTGGTGTCCCTAGCAGAGTCGCCAGCTGTCACTACCGGGATTTCACGATAACGAAACCGGGACTAAAGAGAATGCCAAAGAGAGGCAAAGTCAGAAGAGTCGCCACCGAATTTTATTTAGTTTACCTCTATCGGAGAGGAGAGGGGAAATAGTCGATAAAACCCTCGGAAAAGAGACGCGCACGGGAAGCGCTTAAAGAGAATAAGGAATCGGTCTCGCAACCGAGATTTGGGTTCAGAAGTCGGTTACGTAAGGGGAAGGTATTAGCATCCCTTACGTCCATGGTACTCCATGGGAACCATTTGGGTTGTTTTACATACATGGGATTTATCTATTATTGTTTTATTTTCAAAAGAATGTGTGAAAGAAGGTTGTGTTTTTGTTATTATAGTGCTCGCCAAGGATTGGGGCCCTTGTGCCTACGTATCACTCATTCGGGGATGAGGAATCAGAGCTCCGTAGTTCGGAGTAGAAAATATTTGTGTGTTGGTTGATTTTACCTTTGAAAAAAGGGTTTTCGGGATGATGCCCTAAGGCACAAAAAAGAGTTTGATGAGTTGTATTGTTTTTACCTTGAATAAGGGTTTTATGAAAGAATGTTTGTGATTATATTGTACTAAAGTCTATGGGCGGAGGTGATTATTCTAGACAACAAGCCAAGCGTCTTGTGTCCAAAATAATCAGAGTAAGGGTAGAAATGCTCCATTCTCACTCATTCTTCACCACTTAAGGCTCGTGGCGCACAATAATAATCGTAATTATTAAGTATTTTGAATTTGATTATAAAAATGCCACTTGACGTTGAATCAAGGGTTTATTTTATTTTGATTATGAAATTTGGCTTATGCAACATGAATGCAAAGTAACCAACAAGAAATTAAAGAGTCTCATTGTAAGGTAGCCCAAGAGAAAGCCTTTTGTGTGCAAAAGTGACTTAAGCTAAACAAAGGATAATGGTCTTACAAACATGTTCCCCTAAGGTGGTGCCATGATACCATTCTTACAACATGCATGTAAGTTACGAATGAAAATCCAAGTGTTTACAAAGTATCACAAAGAGTAAAGGAAGGCCTCCAAGGAAAGGTCCTAAGATGAAACCCTCTAAGTCCAAGTTGATTAAGAGTGAAGTGAATATTTTTGGTCTTACCATTTTATCATGTTTTTGTTGTTTTTAGTGTATAATGACAATAAAATAAATAACAAATAAATAAACATGCATGATGAGTTTGTACAATGATGATGATAATGAGTACTTGAATGTAAATTACAAGGTAACAACATAAAAGTAAATCACAAGATAAAGAAAGACAATATCACAATAATAATGGTTAGTGAATGTAAATGACACAAAATAAACCACAAGTTAATGGTAACAAAAAAAAAACACAATAACAAAGGTTAATGATAAAAAAAAAAGTTAGTGAAGTATAATTAGTGGTTAGTAATATGTACACAATGAACATCTTGAGGACTATTTTTCATAGGTCAAAAAGACTCAAAATATGACACATTAAGGGATAGCTTATCATTGATGCAAAGTATTGAAGATGATTGAAACATCAACTAACAATAGATTTATAACAAAGAAAGTTATGCAACACTAAGTCCATCTATCAATATTATGATTTGTTCTCTTTATTTTTGTTTTTTTACTCCTCTTTTATTTAGCAAGATAGTAAGAGAGTAAATAAATTAGTATAATGTAAATGATATGGTTAGATAACAATGAACATAAACATAAACATAAACATAAATTACTTGAAATAAAGTGAACAATAAAATAAATTTCAAGGAAGTAAAGTGCAATAATGTAAATGTTAGGAGTTAGTAGTTAGTGGTTAGTAGAATAACAATAAGCAAATAGAATAACAAGTTAATGTAAAGAAAATGGTTTCATCTATGTATCAAATGACCCAAATATGGTTGAAATAGAGGCAACCTATCAATGCCTCAAAGTATCATGAAGGATCTATTGATCAATCATTAATAGGTTTGAAACATTGAAGGTTTTATCAACTCTAAACAACCATGGCCACGATCTAATAGATCTCATCAACCAAATAAATGTGAAAACAAGTCAACAATAAATAGCAAATGAAACAAAATACAAAGTTTGATTAAAGATGGTAAACAACCATTTTCAACACAAAAAAACAGAACCAAAAATTAACAAAGTTTAAGCTAAAATCATTACCCAAAAAATGTTGAAAAAGGGTAGGTTGAAATGGTGTTGAGCTTGGGTATAAAGAAAGGGGTTTGGGATGAAAGTGTTTATGGTGGAAGTTTAGTGAAGGAGATGAGTTATGAGTGTTAGAGAGTGAGAAGCTTTGGAAAAAAATATGAAAGAGGACAAAGAAAAGTTGGTGGGGTGACTTTTCTAAGTGAGAAAGATTTTTTATTTTGACTTAGGTTTGGAGAGGAGAGTAAATGGTACTTGGACAAAACTTTTGGGGGCTAGGAAGCATGAAAAATGAGGGGAAATAGTACCTCTATTTATAGGGAAGCAAAGGGGTTGAAGTGGGTGAACCAAAGGGTCCTCTGTGTAAAAAACAGAGATATTTCTGCTGTGTGCGCATGTGTAATCGGTTACCCTGATAAGGGTAATCGGTTACATAGTCCCAAAATGGCCAAAAAAATCAGTTTTTGGTCTGGGTAATCGGTTATCATGATTAGGGTAACCGGTTACCCAATTTTTTTTTGAAATAATGAATGTATGCATGTGTAGTAGGGTCATGGATCAGATGAAAGTTGTATCGGAGTAGGGTGAATTTTGGGGTATGACACACCCTAGGCAATATTATGCTATAGAGTGATTCCTTTCGGTTTAAAGAATGCTGGTGCAACGTACCAAAGAGTCATGACTAATCTTTTCCATGACATGATACACAAAGAGATAAAAGTCTATGTTGATGATATCATTGCTAAGTCAAAGACTGAAGAAGATCATGTTGACTATTTGTTGAAGCTGTTTCAGTGGTTGAGAAAGTTTAAACTCTAGTTAAATCCTAATAAATGTACTTTCGGTGTCCGTTTAGGAAATATATTGGGTTTCATTCTTAGTCAGAAAGGTATTGAAGTAGATCCTGATAAAGTCAGAGTTATTCAAGAGATGCCTGCACCAAAGACAGAAAAGCAAGTCAGAGGGTTCCTCGAGCACCTAAATTACATATCCAGATTTATATCTCACATGACTTCCACATGTGGGCCAATCTTCAAGCTTCTTCGTAAAGATCAAGATTGTGTTTGGACAGAAGACTTCTAGAAAGCCTTTGATAACCTCAAGGAGTATCTGCTTGAACCTCCTATATTGTCTCATCCAATGGAAGGAAGACCATTGATTATGTATTTGACTATATTAGAAGAGTCCATGGGTTGTGTGCTTGGACAACAGGATGAAACCGGTAGGAAGGAACATGCCATCTACTATCTGAGTAAGAAGTTTACAGATTATGAATCTCGGTATTCCATACTTGAGAAGACTTGTTGCGGTTTGGAATGGGTTGCCAAACGTCTACGCCAGTACATGATCAATCATACCACTTGGTTGATTTCAAAAATGGATCCAATCAAGTATATTTTTGAAAAGTTTGCTTTGACTAGGAGGATAGCTCGTTGGAAAATGCTATTGTCTGAATATGATATTAAGTACCATACTAAAAAAGCGATTAAAGGAAGTATTCTTGCGATTAATTTGGCTCACCAGCTGATCGATGATTATCAATCCATTAGGTTTGACTTCCCTGATAAAGATGTACTTAAAAGCGAAAGATTATGATGAGCCATTGCCTGAAGAAGGACCAGAGCCTGGATCCCCGTGGGGTTTAATGTTTGATGGAGTTGTTAATGCTTATGGTAATGGAGTTGTGGTAATCATTATTACTCCTAACGGTTCTCATATCCCTTTCACTGCAAGATTGATGTTTGATTGTATGAATAGTATGGCAAAGTATGAGGCTTGTATCATGGGTCTTGAAGAGGCCATTGATTTGAGAATTAAAATCCTTGATATGTATAGGGATTCAACTTTGGTGGTTAATGATGCGTTTGGTTAACTTGATGCGGTGTTCGCAAGTATACGAACGCGTCAGAGTAATATAAAAGATTATCGTATCCACAGAGACCAAGTGTCAAGCTATCGTTATCTGTTGTTATGGTGTTTATCAAAGGCAGTCAAAATAGGTGTTTTTGTAGTGTGCAATAAAAAGTAAAGTATTGAAATAAAGTATAATTAATAAAGACAGGGTCAAATGTAATTCACGTAATCAATTGATAATCCAAGTACTTGCTAATAGAATTACTTATGGGCAATGTTTCCTACTTTGAAAAGAACTAATTTAACAGGAACTGTCGCTTTCGCGTATTCAGAACTGAGTTGTACTCCCTAATCAAACCCTCTTATTGTCACTTATAAAAAGGCGCGCATTGCGTTAGAGTAGTAAACCTATTTTTAAGAAATATAGTATCTTGACTAAGTTGAAAAGTATTATAACCTGGATTTCTTAACCAAAAGAGGTTCTCACGAACCAGACTCTAAACTTATAAACGCGTCCGAAAATAGTTTTAAAATCTCTTTTCTTCTTGATGTTAAAAACTCCTAATGAACTAAACAAAGCGCTTTCGCTGTTTTTGAAATAGTTAAAAACAATTAAGTTTATAAAGACGTTGGACGGCTTTCGATCTTACCCAACGGAATTGAAGTGCGGGAAAACTTAAGTTGAAAGTTAAAATAGCCCTTTAAGTGTTTCTACGAACAATTGTACGGATTACTGGTTTAATTACAATCCTTACATTCTAGCCTTATAAATTTAGCTAGACATGGTAAAGTAAAAGTGCATTAAAATAAATAAAAGCAGTGCGAGTGCGGAAAGTAAATAATTTAAAGCGAGTGCGAGGAAATAAACAAAAGTAAAGCGAGTGCGGGAAAATAAATAAAGTAAAGCGAGTGCGGGAAATAAATAAAGTAAAAGCGAGTGCGGGAAATAAATAAAGTAAAAGCGAGTGCGGGAAATAAATAAAGTAAAGCGAGTGCGGGAAATAAATAAAGTAAAGCGAGTGCGGGAAATAAATAAAGTAAAAGCGAGTGCGGGAAATAAATAAAGTAAAGGCGAGTAATAAAAACCTGCTCCAATCGGAGGGCTGAGTAAATTGCAATGCGGAAAAGAAAATGGCGGCAGGATTAACTTCCTTCCAAAGTGCTCCAAACTCGATTACAGACTCTATCATAGACTTGATTACACAATTGTGGTAACACTCCAATGCGAAGCGATTACCACTATAAAATACTGAATATATGCCTAAGTGAAACAAAGTTGCTTCTGAGTTTGCCTCTGCTCTAAGTTTGGATCATTGTAAAACTGAATTCGCGTTTCTATTTATAAGCAAATAAAAAAGGTGGAATTGACTTAGATGCCCTTCAACTTGAAAATAGAGGAAACCGTTTCCTTCTTGTGGCTCCCGCCACAAGCACAAAGTGGGGCGCCTTAGTGGATGAAGTGGGGAAACGTGGGAGTTAAGGAAGTTGGACTTGGACACGTCATGGCTTGGTCTGTGGCGCCCGCCATGGGGTAGGCCATAAGCACAAAATGCTGAATTTTAGGGTTTTTAGCCCTTTTTCACTCCTTTTCTCGATCGGGGCTCCGATTAAAGTAAAAACCTGTAAACAAAGGAAAACACAGTAATAACACAACAAAATGACAATAAAACAACTAGAATGCATGTGAAATCGGAGTCGAAAATACGTAAATTTTAGTGTGATCAAACTCTCCCACACTTAAACCTTTGCTTGTCCTCAAGCAAAACATTGAAAAGCTCATAAAAGAAAATTTGTGTAAACGAGTGCTTCAGGTAAAAATTCTAAGTTCAAGTCGGGATGCAGTGATAGGTACTAACTGAGTGAACTAAGGGTATCATGATGACACTAATCCGCAAATACGGACATAAACTTCATTTCTATATTAACCAACCCATATTATCCCACAATACCTAGGCCTGCCTCCTCATCTCTTTTGTGTCCTTTTCATTCAGGCACAATCACATTAAGCCCGTTATCCGTACATACTTCATAGTAGAGTGGCCTGTTAGTGATTATGATTAGAACTTGGGGTTTCTGGCACATAAACATGTGTAAACCCTTTTATTGGACCCAACTGTAGTTGTGGGGGATCGGATCATAATCCGCCCTACCGAGTTCAGTGCCAGATACCTCTGAACCAACTAACAGTGAGTACTGCTTTTCTTTTTCTTTTTCTTTTTCTTTTTGTAGCAATTTTTTTTACAATTCTTTGGTTTAAATGACTTTGTGAGGGTCACCTATACCGGAGTTGCCTTTTTGCTTTCTTTTATTTTTTGTTTTTTTTTCTGGATCATTCACTTATTTGCATCGGTCCCCTACGTAGAGGGTGCGTAGGCCGGAGCTGACTGCTGAGATAAACTACTAAGGACTTATACGGAAATGATGATTAAGGCCATGGTATATGGGGTTTCGGGAATGATTCCTATATTTACGAAGCTTATGGTGCTAAAACAGATACTGATGTTTCGCAAAGTTCTCCCAAGTCACCGCATCCTTACTCAAAACATGTCCTTAAAACCTGAAAACTTACGAAATAACACTATTTTCTTTTGCAAAAAATTTTTTTGGTGGGGCTAAAGGTATGGGGAGACTAGATTGTACTAAAGATCTACTGTATTTGGTGACTCGTCAGACTCATGCATTATACTAAAGAGCAAAATAAACAACTAAAAGGAAAATTAAACAACCTAAAAACAGCAAATAAAAACGATAAAGGAAAAGCGAGAAAAACAATAAAGAAAAGACGATAGAGTCTCCTCCCACACTTAAATCGAACATTGTCCCCAATGTTTCGAAATAAGATAAGGAAGAGTTACCTGGCAACTTATTGTTGACCACTAGTGCCCTCGCCATCCTGAGGTGGACGACGGGATCGGGTACGACGACGATCTCTCTGATCCATCCCCGCCTGCAGGGCATCCTGAGCGATCCTCACCTCTCGAAGGTGACCTAAAATGGTACCCTGAGTGTTTTCTATGAGAGCAATATGCTGACGGTGGTGGTGTTGCTGACGGGCTTGCGTATCGGTGATCACTTGCAGGGACTGTAGAACAGTGTCGTAGGACTTGTCTGTCCTCTGCTGTGATTGTTGCATGAAGTTCATATTATCCGTCATTTGTTGCTGGAGGGTAGAGAGTAGGTCGTCACGCCTTTGCTCTCTAGCCATGTGGTCACGCCACATCTCCTCTGTAATATAGAAGCCATGAGTGGTACCTGCAGAAGAAGAAGATGGTGCGGTGTGTGGTGGTGAAGGATGATGGGGGGACACATGGGGTACGGGAGATCTCTCTCTCCGATCATATTCATCATCGGTGTCTGGTCCCGCCTCATCAGGAATGTTAGGAGGAAGAGGACCCAAAACAGGTGGAGCATCTAAATCGTAGGTCCAATTCCTCTCATTACGTATATTTGTACGTCTAGTGCAAGGTAGAATAATGGATGAGATGGCTACACCATGAATCATAAGTGTATAACCTCCTTCTCTCCTTGAACGACACAATTTCAAGTCTCTCAGAAATTTTAAGTTAATTGTGCGAGGAGGTAAGGGGTCTAGGGTAGCCAGCTCATTGTTCAGGTTAACTACCCGAGCAATAGACGTAATCAATCCACCAAAAGAAATCGGTCCCGCCTTATTCAGAGTTAAAATCATATGGGCGAGCATAAACGGAACCGAATTGATTCTCCTATTTGTGAGGCTTGCATAATTTTATAAAAGTAAAAACGAAAATAAAAAGTGAAACTGAAACAAAAACAAAAACAGAAATTAAATATAAATAAATAAATAACTGAAAAGTTAAAATGCAAATAAAATAAATATAAAACATATATAGATAAAAATAGAAATACTAATGTATAGTAGTAGTTTATATAATATCCAAATGCGATAATATAAAATGAGTAATGCAAATACGATAAATATATAAAAGAGAAATAAAGTGAAATGAAATGGTGAAATCAGGTATTAGGGGCGTCGTCTGCCTGAGTGGATCCACGGAGCACGGTTATCTCCTGCCTGAGCTCTGCGATCTCCTGATATAGACAATCGGCTTCAGTAGCATGGGTGAGATCAGACACTCCTATCTGTAAAGTTAGGTCCGCCACTTCCTGTCTAAGCTCTGCAATCTCTCTACGGCACTCAGCAATCTGGGTGCGTATGTCGGGTGTCTGCAATGAATGATTATTAGAGAAAACAGTGATTCTAGGAGATGGTGGTGTAGGCGTGTATTTAGCAGCGGGTGGTGATCTCGGTGCCTCGACGGTCTCTCCCTGGCCCTCTAGAGCATAACTCTAATTCGCTGGATCATGCACACTGGTCATCATAGGGTCTGGCAATGTGAAGTAATGGATAGCCTCACTGTCGACTAGCAATCGGAACTGACATGGGTGGAAAGAGGCTCTCCTCATCAATCCTCTGGTCAAACAGAAATCGATGTCCATGGTAGTGTATCCACAGTAGGTCCGAAGATGCAACAGCTTGCGAGACAGACCTAAAGCGACAGCAATCTGTGTGATGATTCCACCAACATGGATGACTCCTTCGGTGGATCTAGAGATACCGCTGAGATTATTCAATAAAAAGTTCCCACATGCTACTGGGCGAGACTAGGATGCGCAAAATAATAGGAAGATCTCCTCTTCACTTAGTAGTGTCTCTGCATCCGGTCTTCCCAAGAAGGAATGTGCTAATATCATCTGAAAATATCTGAAGGCTGGGTTATGTATGACATAAGATAACTGTGTAGATGGATCCTGACTTCCGCCACCTGATATATCACTCCAAAACTTCTCCACTTCCTTACCCAGGAAATATCCCAAAGGTGTCTCCGGGATAGCATCAGGAGTAGTCTGGAAACCTAATAAGTCGCCGAACTCTTTCTGGCTGAAGGAGTACTCAACTCCAAAGAGCCTGAAAGCAGCATACCCATCTGGTCCAGAATATGGGTCGTAGTCGAATGAACTCAGGAACTCCAAAGTCAGGTTCCTATATGTGTTGCTCAAGTCATCAGCAAATTCGTCCCAGTGGAGCTGGTGGCTAAGGAATCGGATACTAGGCTCGATACCCAGTGCCTCCATACAATGCTGATCAGGGTAACGTGTGGGTGCCATAGGGCACTGATACAAAGCAATGTAGCGCTCCCTCTGAGCATTGTCTCTATAGGCAACATGCATGTCATCAAAACCCTGCATCCTGTAAAAGTTAAGAAAGTGATCCTGAAAATACAAACCATTCAAACTTTTAGTCTCAATGCAAAATAAGATAAAATAAAATAAAAATAAAAATAAATGTAAATAAATGCGAAAAAATTAAAATGAAAAGAAAAACCATGGGTTGCCTACCACGCAGCGCTTGTTTAACGTCATTAGCTTGACGATCAGAATTTATACACCTGTAGTAGTGGGAATCAGTGGACCAATCAGGGTGTGGCTTGAGTAGTATGCTGGAATGTCTCCTCCTTCGTAGAGCTTCAGTCTTTGTCCATTTACAATGAATGGGATACAGGTTTGGTTCTTGATTTCTACGGCTCCGGATCTCAGAATCTTGGATACTTCGAAAGGACCAGTCCATCTTGAACGTAGCTTTCCAGGGAAGAGTCGTAACCTAGTGTTGAAAAGGAGAACAGAATCGCCTACATTGAAGTTTTTCTTTACTATACTTTTGTCGTGATAGGCTTTTGTTCTCTCTTTATATATTTTTGCATTCTCGTAAGCAGATTGCCTAAGCTCTTCTAATTTATGAATGTCTAGGGTACGCTTTTCTCCAGCGGCTAGGTAGTCTAAATTCAAAGTTTTAATGGCCCAATAGGCTTTATGCTCTAATTCGAATGGTAAGTGACATGATTTTCCATAAACTAGTTGGTAAGGAGTAGTTCCTATAGGGGTTTTGAAAGCGGTTCTATAGGTCCATAATGCTTCTTGAAGCTTCTGAGACCAGTCTCTCCTAGAAATAGAAACAGTTTTCTCTAGGATTTGTTTTATCTCCCTATTAGATACTTCTACTTGGCCACTAGTCTGTGGGTGGTATGGTGTTGCTACTCTATGCCTAACTCCATATTTTCTTAAAAGTTTGTCAAATATTCTCGATATAAAGTGTGATCCTCCATCGCTTATGACTAAACGTGGTGTTTCAAATCTAGGGAATATATAGTTTTTAAATAGTTTGATTACTACCCTAGTGTCGTTTATGGGTGCAGCTATAGCTTCAATCCACTTAGACACATAGTCTACAGCTACTAAGATATACCTGTTTCCTAAGGATGGTGGAAAGGGTCCCATGAAATCTATACCCCATACGTCAAAGAGTTCTACTTCCTGAATGTTTCTTAAGGGCATTTCATCACGTCTTGAAATGTTTCCAGTGCGTTGGCATCTATCACATTTGACAATGTAAGCATAGACATCACGCCACATGGTAGGCCAGAATAGGCCAGCTTGAAGAATCTTGGCATATGTCTTAGAGGTGCTTGCATGTCCACCATAAGGTGCAGAATGACAATGCTCGATAATACTGTTTACCTCTTCTTCTGGAACGCAACGGCGAAAGATGCCATCTTTACCCCTTTTGAAAAGGAGCAGTTCGTCCCAATAGAAGTTTCTCACATCGTGGAAGAATTTCTTCTTACGGTGGTAGTCAAGATCAGGGGGTACTATATCAGCAGCTAGGTAATTAACGAAATCTGCATACCAGGGTACGTTACTTATTGCTAAGGAATTTTGGGAATGCTCATAAGGATCTAGGTTATTATCTTCAATGGTTTCTACTCTAGCGATCAGTCTATCATAGGCGAAATCATCATTTATGGGTACTAGTTCAGGTTTTAGATGTTCTAGCCTAGAAAGGTGATCGGCTACTACATTTTCAGTGCCTTTTTTTATCTCTTATATCTAAATCAAACTCTTGTAGTAATAGAATCCATCGGAGTAACCTGGGCTTGGCATCTTTTTTACTTAATAGGTAACGAATGGCAGCATGATCGGTGTAAACAATAATTTTTGCTCCTACCAGATAAGATCTAAATTTGTCTATAGCGAAAACTACAGCGAGTAATTCTTTTTCGGTTGTTGCGTAATTAAGCTGGGCAGCATCTAGGGTTCTACTGGTATAATAAATGGCAAGTAATTTTTTATCTTTCCTTTGTCCTAGAACGGCTCCAACTGCATAATCACTAGCATCGCACATTATCTCAAAAGGTTCCGACCAATCGGGCGGTTTCATAATGGGTGCAGAGATTAATGCTTGCTTTAAAAGATTAAATGCGTCATTACATTTTTCGTCGAAAATGAATTCAGCATCTTTCATTAAAAGTCCGGTTAACGGTTTAGTTATTTTGGAGAAGTCCTTAATAAAATGCCGGTAGAATCCAGCGTGTCCAAGAAAACTTCGGACTTCTCTGATGGTTTTTGGTGGTTTTAGGTTTTCTATAACTTCTATTTTAGCTTTATCTACCTCTATACCTTTTTCGGAAACTATATGTCCTAAAACTATTCCTTCGGTTACCATGAAATGACATTTTTCCCAATTTAGCACGAGGTTCACCTCCACGCATCTCTCCAGGATTTTCTCAAGGTTAGCAAGACAATTGTGAAAATTGAATCCGCAAACCGAGAAATCATCCATAAACACTTCCATGATACCATCTACGTAATCTGCGAAGATTGACATCATGCAGCGTTGGAAAGTAGGCAAAGGTTCCATAGGGGCATGTAAAGGTAGTTTTTTCTTGATCTTCGGGGTGAATAGGTATTTGGAAGAATCCAGAGTATCCATCTAGATAGCAGAAGTAAGAGTGTCTGGCTAGACGCTCCAACATCTGGTCTATAAACGGTAAAGGGAAGTGGTCCTTCCTAGTTGCTTTATTTAATTTTCTATAATCTATACACATCCGCCATCCTCCTTCTAAACGTTTTGCTACATGTTCGCCTTTATCGTTTTGCACGACTGTGATGCCTCCCTTTTTAGGTACTACATGCACAGGGCTCACCCACTTACTATCAGAGATCTGGTAGATTATACCTGCCTCAAGCAACTTAAGAACTTCCTTCTTAACAACATCACTCATTATAGGGTTTATTCTTCTCTGATGCTCCCTAGAGGGTTTTGAATCTTCTTCTAACGAAATCCGATGCATGCATACGGATGGGCTTATACCTTTCAGGTCAGAGATATTATATCCTAAGGCTGAGGGATATCTTCGTAAAACGTTTAAAAGTTGGTTCGTCTCCTCTTGGCTCAAGGTAGCACTAACTATAACTGGACGGTTCATCTTTTCATCGAGGAACTCATATCTCAGGTTCTTAGGCAGTTCCTTAAGTACTAAGGTTGGTTTCTTAGGGCATGGCATAGGATCTGGAGTAAGGGATAAACATTCGTAAAGGTTATCATCGATGTAAGGTTCTTTAAAGTCATCATCTTCCTTTATGGGGGTTGATGGTAACTTAATAATTTCTTTTTGTTCTAATTCTCTAACACATTTATCAATGATATCTAAGGCATAACATGAGTCTCCCATCACAGGTGCCATAAGAAATTTCGAAAGTATAAATTCTATTTTCTCGTCACCTACCTCAAATGTCAACTTTCCTTTCTTGACATCTATTATGGCTCCTGCAGTCGATAAGAATGGTCTACCCAGAAGAATTGGTATATCATTGTCCTCTTTGATGTCCATGACGACAAAATCAGTAGGGATAAATAGTTGACCTATCCTAACAGGGACATCTTCTAAAATGCCTATCGGATATTTAACAGATCTATCGGCTAACTGAAGTGACATCTTAGTGGGTTGTAATTCTCCTAAGTTTAATCTCTCACAAACTGCTAGAGGCATTAAGCTCACACTAGCTCCTAAGTCTAGAAAAGCTTTTTCGATGACATGATTACCCAAAAGGCAAGGAATGGAGAAATTTCCAGGATCTTTATCTTTCTTTGCTAATTTGTCCTCGGAAATAGCATTACATTCCAAAGGCTTCGGATCGTCAAGTCTACGTTTGTTGGTAAGGATGTCTTTGAGAAACTTTGCATAAGAAGGTATTTGAGTGATGGCTTCTGTAAAAGGGATTTCTACATGAAGTTTTTCTATAACTTTAATAAATTTTTGGTACTGTTTATTGATCTGGGTTTGTTTGAGTCTTTGGGGATATGGTATAGGTGGTTTATATGGCGGGGGTGGTACGTAAATTTTATCTTTAGGTTCTTCTCCTTTATCTCGACCTTCCTGGTTTTCAGATTCCTCCGGTTCCTTTACTTCGTCCGTGGGTTTGGTACATTCCTTAGAAGTTTTGGGTTCACTTAATCTAGGGTTTGGTGGCTCATCATAAGCGTTCCCACTTCGTAGGGTAATGGCATTGGCTTGTCCTCTCAGATTTTGTTGAGGTTGTCCAGGGAATTGTCCTCCAGGTGTAGTCTGAGGGGCTTGGTTTAAAGCTACCTGAGAGATCTGGGTTTCAAGCATCTTGGTATGAGTAACTATTTGGTCAACCTTGGTTCCTAACTGAGTAATCAATTCGTTAACATGAATGTTTTGGTTCATGAACTCCTTGTTTTGTTGGGTTTGAGCGGTGATAAAATTTTCCATAATTTTCTCAAGGCTCGGTTTTGGTGGTACAGGTTGCATAGGTTGATTTGATCTAGGGGCTTGATAACTAGGTCTCGGAGGTGCATTATTTTGAATAGGGTTATTGTTTTTATAGGAGAAGTTAGGGTGATTCCTCCATCCAGGGTTATAGGTATTCGAATATGGGTTCCCTTGGGTGTAGTTCACTTGCTCGGAGTGGGTTTCGTTCAATAGACTGCATTCTGTGGATTGGTGTCCTTGGGTTCCACATATCTCACAATCCGACGAAACTGCGGCTACAGTATTTGGGTTTATGCACATATGCTCGACTTTAAGGGCTAATGCATCCATTTTAGCCTGCATCATGTCTATAGAGCTTAGTTCATGCACTCCTCCTTGGGCTTCCTTCTTCTTAACTGTCGCTCGTTCGACTCCCCATGATTGATGGTTTTGAGCCATATCTTCGATGAGGGCACTGGCTTCAGGATAAGGTTTGTTCATCAGAGCACCGCCTGCGGCAGCGTCGATGGTCATCTTTGTGTTGTAATGAAGTCCATTATAGAAGGTTTGAATGATTAACCAATTTTCTAAGCCATGATGTGGGCATGCTCGTAACAATTCTTTATATCTCTCCCAAGCTTCGAACAGCGATTCTCCTTGGTTTTGGGTAAATCTAGTTATATGGTTTCGAAGAACGGCGGTCTTACTTGGGGGAAAATATCTAGCAAGAAAAACTCTTCTAAGGTTATCCCAAGTCGTAATGGAATTGGGTGGAAGGGAATCTAACCATGATAGAGCTTTATCTCTGAGGGAAAAAGGAAATAATCTTAAACGTATTGCCTCAGGAGAAGCTCCATTGGTTTTAAAAGTATCAGCTAATTGAAGAAATATTTTTAAATGTTGGTTTGGGTTCTCAGTAGCGAGACCCGCGAATTGTCTCCGTTGCACTAGTTGCAACAGGGATGGTTTAAGTTCAAAATTATTGGCTGGGATGATTGGGTTTACTATACTAGAACTAGGTTCTTCATTAGATGGTTGAGCGAAATCTTTAAGAGGTCTTTGGTTTTGATCTTCGGCCATAGCTCTCTTAATTCTATGAAAGAATAAACGTGCGCAAGCGTAACGTTCAGGTTCCGCCAGAGGGTATACTAAACTTAAACTTCCGGAGCTGCGAGTTCTTCGCATCGACCGGCGGGAAATAACCTAAGTCTAAACGATATAACAACAGGAAAATGAAATTTGACGAAATTGGTCCCCGGCAACGGCGCCAAAAACTTGATGCGGTCAATAACTTGATGCGAATTAAAATCCTTGATATGTATAGGGATTCAACTTTGGTGGTTAATGATGCGTTTGGTTAACTTGATGCGGTGTTCGCAAGTATACGAACGCGTCAGAGTAATATAAAAGATTATCGTATCCACAGAGACCAAGTGTCAAGCTATCGTTATCTGTTGTTATGGTGTTTATCAAAGGCAGTCAAAATAGGTGTTTTTGTAGTGTGCAATAAAAAGTAAAGTATTGAAATAAAGTATAATTAATAAAGACAGGGTCAAATGTAATTCATGTAATCAATTGATAATCCAAGTACTTGCTAATAGAATTACTTATGGGCAATGTTTCCTACTTTGAAAAGAACTAATTTAACAGGAACTGTCGCTTTCGCGTATTCAGAACTGAGTTGTACTCCCTAATCAAACCCTCTTATTGTCACTTATAAAAAGGCGCGCATTGCGTTAGAGTAGTAAACCTATTTTTAAGAAATATAGTATCTTGACTAAGTTGAAAAGTATTATAACCTGGATTTCTTAACCAAAAGAGGTTCTCACGAACCAGACTCTAAACTTATAAACGCGTCCGAAAATAGTTTTAAAATCTCTTTTCTTCTTGATGTTAAAAACTCCTAATGAACTAAACAAAGCGCTTTCGCTGTTTTTGAAATAGTTAAAAACAATTAAGTTTATAAAGACGTTGGACGGCTTTCGATCTTACCCAACGGAATTGAAGTGCGGGAAAACTTAAGTTGAAAGTTAAAATAGCCCTTTAAGTGTTTCTACGAACAATTGTACGGATTACTGGTTTAATTACGATCCTTACATTCTAGCCTTATAAATTTAGCTAGACATGGTAAAGTAAAAGTGCATTAAAATAAATAAAAGTAGTGCGAGTGCGGAAAGTAAATAATTTAAAGCGAGTGCGAGGAAATAAACAAAAGTAAAGCGAGTGCGGAAAAATAAATAAAGTAAAGCGAGTGCGGGAAATAAATAAAGTAAAAGCGAGTGCGGGAAATAAATAAAATAAAAGCGAGTGCGGGAAATAAATAAAGTAAAGCGAGTGCGGAAAATAAATAATGTAAAGCGAGTGCGGGAAATAAATAAAGTAAAAGCGAGTGCGGGAAATAAATAAAGTAAAGGCGAGTAATAAAAACCTGCTCCAATCGGAGGGCTGAGTAAATTGCAATGCGGAAAAGAAAATGGCGGCAGGATTAACTTCCTTCCAAAGTGCTCCAAACTCGATTACAGACTCTATCACAGACTTGATTACACAATTGTGGTAACACTCCAATGCGAAGCGATTACCACTATAAAATACTGAATATATGCCTAAGTGAAACAAAGTTGCTTCTGAGTTTGCCTCTGCTCTAAGTTTGGATCATTGTAAAACTGAATTCGCGTTTCTATTTATAAGCAAATAAAAAAGGTGGAATTGACTTGGATGCCCTTCAACTTGAAAATAGAGGAAACCGTTTCCTTCTTGTGGCGCCCGCCACAAGGCTATGGCGCCCGCCAAAAGCACAAAGTGGGGCGCCTTAGTGGATGAAGTGGGGAAACGTGGGAGTTGAGGAAGTTGGACTTGGACACGTCATGGCTTGGTCTGTGGCGCCCGCCATGGGGTAGGCCATAAGCACAAAATGTTGAATTTTAGGGTTTTTAGCCCTTTTTCAATCCTTTTCTCGATCGGGGCTCCGATTAAAGTAAAAACCTGTAAACAAAGGAAAACACAGTAATAACACAACAAAATGACAATAAAACAACTAGAATGCATGTGAAATCGGAGTCGAAAATACGTAAATTTTAGTGTGATCAGTTAATCAGATTGAAGGAGAATAGGATAGTCGTCATCCTGGCTTAATTCCTTACAAAGATTATGCAAGGAGGTTATCAACTTTCTTCAATAAAATAGAGTTTCACCATATACCTCGTGAAGAAAATCATATGTCCGACTAAGAAGCTAGATGGAATCATGCCAGAAGAATGTTGGTCCGGTCTCAAGCCTAACTTGAGTCATCTGAAAGTATTTGGATCTATAGCACATGCACATGTGCCTGATCAGTTGACAAGAAAACTTGATGACAAGTTGAGTTAGATGATACTAATATGATATCATTTGATTAGAGGTTACAAGTTGTTTGACCTAGTGAACAACTAAGTAGTGATCATCAGAGATGTGATAATAGATGAGCTTAAGGAATGGTATTGGACTAAAAATGTCAAGAAAGATTCAGTAAGAATCTTATATGAAGATCCAACAAGTGATGTCGAAAGAGAAGTTCGACAAGAAGAAGTCAGAGGTCAAGCAAGCACAAGAAGACCACAAAGAACAAGACACATGTTGGAAAGGTTGCAAGAATGTATGATTTCATCAGATGATATGGTCGATGATGAAGGTGAGCTGGTACACTAATTTTTCTATGCAGATGTTGAACCAGTCAATGCAACTGAAGCATTGAAGGATTCAAAGTGGGTGAAAGCAATGAATGAGGAACTGGAGTCCATCGAAGTCAATAATACTTGGTCAGTTATCGAATTTCCTTAAGGCAAGAAGGCAATCAATATGAAGTGGCTATACAAGGTGAAGTTGAATCCCAAAGGTGAAGTAAATCGGTACTGTTGATTCTAAGAGTTGGCAGCAATTTTGGTAAAACAAAGAGTGTTCACAAGATGTTATGTGTGATGTCTTAACATGAGATATCCTTTGTACCTGCTGGAGTTCAAGAACATATGCATGCAGGATTGTTTCAGAATGCCACATACAATGACAAGGCTTCTGATATTGGATGTACCTGCTGGAGCTTAAATGAAAGACATGTTCATGCAGGATCGTTTCAGATGACATACACAATGTCATGGCATCTGATATGGCTGTACCTGCTAGAAGTTATAAAAGAAATTATTGGATTATGCAGGATTTTTCCAGGATGTCAGACCCGATGTCATGACATCCTGTACACAGAACATTCAGTATGAATGTCTGGTGTTTTGTGATTGCACAATTAATGGCAATCTTTGGATGATTGAAGATATGGCTAGCTGGCGCATTCAATCATAGATTACAACCAGATTTACTTATTTTCCAAGGAGATCTATACAACTGTTATAAAAAGATTTGATTGGAAAATATATTTAGGATTTTCAAGATGTCCAAGCCCAGCTGAGAGCTTCTATAAAAAGGGACTTAGAAAACCTGTTACACACACAACCAAGACTGAGCAAAATATAGAGAGAGAGCTAGGGTTTGTGTCTATTTAGTCGTAAGACTTATAGGTCATTCAAGTCATCCATTGATGATTGAATTGGACTGATTTGTGGTTGTAATTTGTCACTCTAAAGCTGTTAAGAAAGAGTGTGTGTCTTCTTGATCAAAGTTGTGAAGCAAGATCAAGAGTGTGTCTTCTTGATTGAAACTATGAAGTAAAATCAAGAGTGTGTTATTGAAAAGTATTTTTCTTTTCACAAGGGATTGTTGTTTAAAATCACTGGTGTGTGATTGTAAGAGAAGTGAGTGGGTTCTCATATCTAAGAGTGCTTAGGTAGAAATTGCACGGGTAGAGATTAGGTGAGAAAGACTGTAACTTGTTGAAGTGTACGGAGAGTCTTTGAACTAATTCTATTTTAGTGAATTTCCTTCCTGGCTTGGTAGCCCCCAGACGTAGGTGAGTTGCACCGAACTGGGTTAATAATTGCTTGTGTTATTTGCTTTACCATTCTGCTTTTGTTTATCCATTGTGTATTACCAGATATTACTGTCGTGACATTACCTTCGACATCTTATATCTGATACCAGAATTTCAATTGGTATCAGAGCAGGCATCCTGCTCTGGTTCTGGGTGAGATCTAGGGGCAATACTTTCTGGTACAATGGAGAGAGATGGAGGATCTGTTCATAGGCCACCAATTTTGGATGGTTCTAACTATGACTATTGGAAACCCAGAATGGTAGCGTTTCTGAAATCCCTTGATAACAAGGCTTGGAAAGCTGTGTTAACAGGTATGGTACATCCTGTCATTACTAAAGAAGGAGAAGCCACCACTAAGAAGCCTGAAGAACAATGGTCCAAGGAGGAGGATGATCTTGCTCTTGGAAACTCTAAAGCCTTGAATGCAATAATCAATGGGGTAGACAAGAATATTTTCAGGCTGGTAAACAACTGTGAAGTGGCCAAAGAAGCTTGGGACATTCTCAAGACCACTCATGAAGGCACCTCTAGGGTAAAGATGTCTAGACTTCAGCTGCTCACCTCCAAGTTTGAAAACTTAAGAATGAAAGAAGATGAAAATATTCATGAATTCTACATGAGTATCCTTGAAATTGTCAATGCCTATAGAGCCTTGGGTGAGAAGATGTCAGATGAAAAGTTAGTAAGACAAATACTCAGATCACTCCCCAAGAGATTTGCTATGAAAGTAACAGCCATAGAAGAATCACAAGACATCTCAAATATGAGAGTTGATGAGCTAATTGGATCCCTCCAAACATTTGAGATGGGAATATGTGATGGAGCTGAAAAGAAAGCCAAGAGCATAGCATTTATGTCAAACACTGAAGAGGAAGATGAGGAAGGTGGTCAAGATATTGATGAAGACCTGGCAAATGAAATAGCAATGCTGGGAAGACAGTTCAACAGACTGATAAAAAAGGTAGATGTGAGAACAAAGGGAAATGTCAAGAACATCACATCTGACAAATCCAACAGCCTTGGTAAGAAACCAAAGTCTAAAGAAAAGCCCAAAGAAGTTCAGTGCTATGAGTGTAATGGGTATGGTCATATTAAAACTGAATGCGGGACCTACCTAAAGAAACAAAAGAGGAGTCTTGTGGCCTCTTGGTCTGATGGAAGTGAAACAGAAGAAGCCACAAACCATGTGACTGCTTTGACAGGAAGATGGGGGTCTGAGGAAGAGTCAATGGATGATAAAAGAACCCTTAAAGAATTGTGCCACAGAAGGGCAGGAGTGTGCAGACAAGTTGATAGCCAGAAGAAAGTGATAGCTCAGCTGGAAAATGAAAAGGAAGAGCTTGTGGAAACCATCTCAAAATTAAAGGAGGAAGCTGTACTTTTGAATTCCAAACTAGATGAGATGACTAAGTATGTAAGAATGCTTAACAATGGATCTGCCATCTTAGACAGGATTCTCCAGACTGGCCAAATAACAGGAAACAAATTTGGTATTGGATTCAAGGCTGAGTACAGTTACACTGGGTGCAAACCAAAATCCAAACCTAAGTACAGCCATGTTAAAAGCAAACCTGAGATGTCACAACAGATGTCACAATAGCAAAAAGGGAAGCATCAAAGATGGAAATGCCAATACTGTGGAAAATTTGGCCACCTATAGCCCTTTTGCTATAAGCTATGTGGCTATCCTGGCCCTGTTCAGTCTCAATACCAATCAAGGTCCAAGTATCACAAGACTGTCAACAAAAAGCAATGGGCTCCTAAGACAAAGGTCACAAGTCTCATAGCTCACACTTCCCTCAGAGTTTCTGCCAAAGAAGATTGGTATTTTGACAGTGGTTGCTCCAGACATATGACTGGGAACAAAAATCTGCTAACTGAACTTCATCCTCATGCCATGAGTTATGTTACCTTTGGTGATGGTGCAAAGGGGGAAATCAAGGGAATGGGTAGGCTGGATTTCCCTGGAGTTCCTGACCTTGATGATGTCCTACTTGTTAAAGGATTAACTGCTAATCTTATAAGCATCAGTCAACTGTGTGATCAAGGTCTGAATGTAAACTTCACCAGAACTGAATGTCTGATTACTAACAAAGAAAATAAAGTAATCATGAAGGGAGTTAGGTCCAAAGACAACTGCTACATGTGGAGCTCTCAAGAAACTAGATACTCCTCAATGTGTACCTTAGCCAAAGAAGAAGAGGTGAAGATATGGCATCAAAGATTGGGCCATCTGCACCTTAAAGGTATGAAAAGGATCATATCTGTTGAAGCTGTTAGAGGAATTCCCAACTTAAAGATTGATGAGGGAAAAATTTGTGGAGAATGTCAGATTGGAAAACAAACAAGGATGTCACACCAGAGGCTTAGACATGACACAACTACCAGAGTCCTGGAGCTTCTTCATATGGACTTGATGGGACCCATGCAAGTTGAAAGCCTTGGTGGGAAGAAATATGCATATGTGGTGGTAGATGATTTCTCTAGATACACCTGGATCAATTTCATAAGAGAAAAATCTGATGTATTTGAAGTCTTTAAGGAGCTTTGTTTGAAACTTCAAAGGGAAAAAGAAAGTCCTATTGTCAAAATTAGAAGTGATCATGGGAAGGAGTTTGAGAACAACAAATTTGCTGAATTCTGCTCATCAGAAGGAATTCATCATGAGTTCTCATCCCCCATCACTCCCCAGCAAAATGGTGTGGTGGAAAGAAAAAATAGGACTCTCCAAGAATCAGCCAAAGCTATGATTCATGCTAAGAAATTGCCCTATCATTTTTGGGTTGAAGCCATGAACACATCCTGCTATGTTCACAACAGAGTGACATTGAAGAAAGGAACTCCCACAACCCTGTATGAAGTCTGGAAAGGAAGAAAATTCACAGTCAAATACTTCCATGTATTCGGTAGCAAATGCTATATCCTGGTTGATCGTGAGCAAAGAAGGAAGATGGATCCCAAAAGTGATGAAGGAATATTTCTGGGCTATTCAACAAACAGTAGAGCTTACAGGGTCTTTAATTCCAGAACTAATGTTTTGATGGAATCCATAAATGTTGTGGTTGATGACCAACAGACGGATGTCACAGACGATGTTGAGACATCTCTGAATGATTCTCCAGTTGACCACTCAGACAAAAATAAGGAAGAAGAACCTCCTCAAGCTGAACCTGAAGATGACAAAATAAACAAGGGACCCTCTATCAGAATTCAGAAGAATCATCCCAAAGATCTTATCATAGGAGATCCAAATAAAGGAGTCATTACTAGATCAAGGGAAGTAATCTCACATGGCTGCTTTGTGTCAAAGATTGAACCCAGAAATATCAAGGAAGCCTTGACTGATGAGTTCTGGATCAATGCAATGCAAGAGGAGTTAGGCCAATTCAAGAGGAATGAAGTATGGGAATTGGTTCCTAGACCTGAAGGAGTAAATGTCATAGGAACAAAGTGGGTCTATAAGAATAAATCTGATGAACAAGGGGTTGTTACTAAAAACAAAGCTAGATTAGTAGCTCAAGGATATACTCAGGTTGAAGGAGTGGACTTTGATGAAACATTTGCTCCTGTAGCTCTCCTTGAGTCCATTAGACTATTGCTTGGAGTGGCATGTATTCTGAAATTCAAGCTGTTTCAAATGGATGTAAAAAGTGCCTTCCTAAATGGCTACTTAAATGAAGAAGTATATGTTGAACAGCCTAAAGGATTCACAGATCCAAATCTTCCACAACATGTGTACAGATTAAAGAAAGCCCTCTATGGGTTGAAGCAAGCTCCCAGGGCTTGGTATGAGAGACTCACAGTGTTCCTCACTAACAATGGATACAAAAAGAGAGGTATTGACAAAATTCTGTTTGTGAAGAATAAAGGAGGAAAGCTCATGGTGGCACAAATATATGTAGATGACATTGTTTTTGGTGGGATGTCAGAACAGATGGTTGAACATTTTGTTAGACAAATGCAATCTGAGTTTGAGATGAGCCTTGTTGGAGAACTGACCTACTTTCTTGGGCTACAAGTCAAACAGATGGAAGACTCTATCTTTCTATCTCAAAGCAAGTATGCCAAGAACATTGTGAAGAAGTTTGGAATGGAAAATGCTAGCCATAAAAGGACACCTGCTCCTACTCATGTGAAAATCTCCAAAGACAAAAATGGTGTCAGTGTAGATCAGAGTCTATACAGAAGCATGATAGGAATTCTCCTATATCTCACAGCAAGTAGACCTGACATTGCATTTGATGTAGGTGTTTGTGCTAGGTATCAAGCTGAACCAAAAGTCAGTCACATAAACCAAGTGAAGAGAATACTAAAATATGTCAATGGTACCAGTGACTATGGGATGTTGTATACTCATGGATCTGGATCCATGTTGACTGGTTACTGTGATGCTGACTGGGCTGGAAGTGCTGATGATAGGAAAAGCACATCTTGGGGATGCTTCTTTTTGGGGAACAATCTGATTTCATGGTTTAGCAAGAAACAAAACTGTGTATCTCTATCCACTGCTGAAGCTGAATACATAGCAGCTGGGAGTAGTTGTTCTCAACTGGTCTGGATGAAGCAGATGTTGTCTGAAAACAATGTCACACAAGAAGTCATGACATTATACTGTGATAACCTGAGTGCCATAAACATTTCCAAAAATCCTATTCAACGTAGCAGGACAAAGCACATTGACATTCGTCATCACTTCATCAGAGAACTAGTAGAAGAGAAGATCATAACTCTGGAGCATGTTACTACTGAAAAGCAATTAGCAGACATTTTCACTAAAGCTCTGGATGCCAATCAATTTGAATGTTTAAGGGGGAAGTTGGGGATCTGTGTTCATGAGAATCTATAGCAAGCAAAGGAGTGTGTGGTTATCCCAGAGGATATTTCTGCCTGGGAAAACTTTGTTGTGGCAAGGACTAGACTGTGTGGCTGGAAGCTATTCTGTTGCTGATTGAAGTCTTATATAAGGTCACCTTTGGTCAATTTTGACTAAAAAGGGGGAGAAGTGCTTGATATAGAAGTACTGATTTGGAGGAAGCTGATGTGGAAGTTATATGTGGCTGGACAGAAGGACAACTATTATTGAAAGAAGTGCACAGGTGCTAAAACAGAATGGTGTTCTGTTTACAGATGTCAAAGAGGATGTCTGATATGGTGCACAGGTGCTGATGTTGAAGCAGATGTCAGAATGACATTCTGGCTGGTACAGGTGCTGGAGTTACAGTAGCTGTTATGTTTGTTGTATGCACAGATTTAGGGGAGAAGAAGTACCCTTGTGCATTGTGCATTTGTGTGTCTTACTAGTTGCATTCATAACTAGTAATTCTTATTGTTGCACAGATTGGGGGGAGGAGAAGTACCCTTGTGCATGTGTGTATTACTAGTAGCCATAGCTAGTAATTGTTTTACTTCTGCTGCTGATTAAACTTCTGTTATGTTGTTTAACTGCTGATAATTTACCTTGTGAATAACAAAAAGGACAGATATATGTTTTAGCCAAAATTTGCCAAAGGGGGAGTTTGTTGATTCTAAGAGTTGGCAGCAATTTTGGTAAAACAAAGAGTGTTCACAAGATGTTATGTGTGATGTCTTAACATGAGATATCCTTTGTACCTGCTGGAGTTCAAGAACATATGCATGCAGGATTGTTTCAGAATGCCACATACAATGACAAGGCTTCTGATATTGGATGTACCTGCTGGAGCTTAAATGAAAGACATGTTCATGCAGGATTGTTTCAGATGACATACACAATGTCATGGCATCTGATATGGCTGTACCTGCTAGAAGTTATAAAAGAAATTATTGGATTATGCAGGATTTTTCCAGGATGTCAGACCCGATGTCATGACATCCTGTACACAGAACATTCAGTATGAATGTCTGGTGTTTTGTGATTGCACAATTAATGGCAATCTTTGGATGATTGAAGATATGGCTAGCTGGTGCATTCAATCATGGATTACAACCAGATTTACTTATTTTCCAAGGAGATCTATACAACTGTTATAAAAAGATTTGATTGGAAAATATATTTAGGATTTTCAAGATGTCCAAGCCCAGCTGAGAGCTTCTATAAAAAGGGACTTAGAAAACCTGTTACACACACAACCAAGACTGAGCGAAATATAGAGAGAGAGCTAGGGTTTGTGTCTGTTTAGTCGTAAGACTTGTAGGTCATTCAAGTCATCCATTGATGATTGAATTGGACTGATTTGTGGTTGTAATTTGTCACTCTAAAGCTGTTAAGCAAGAGTGTGTGTCTTCTTGATCAAAGTTGTGAAGCAAGATCAAGAGTGTGTCTTCTTGATTGAAACTATGAAGTAAAATCAAGAGTGTGTTATTGAAAAGTATTTTTCTTTTCACAAGGGATTGTTGTTTAAAATCACTGGTGTATGATTCTAAGGGAAGTGAGTGGGTTCTCATATCTAAGAGTGCTTAGGTAGAAATTGCACGGGTAGAGATTAGGTGTGTCGCAACGCGAAAAACAACCGGCGGAAAAAAATACAGAGCCGCCACCGACGCTATTCATCCTATGACGGAAAGGGAGCGCAGGACTAACCTAAGAAAGGGAAAGGAACGATCTTACGACCAGAGATTGCAAGGTACGGGAGTCGGTTACGCAAGGGGAAGGTATTAGCACCCCTCACGTCCGCCGTACTCGACGGGATCCACGCTCAAAAGATAGCTCAAAGGAAAGGAAATGGGTTGCTAATAAACTGCTCGAAGAAACTGCACAAACTGGAATAGTAAACAGGAGGGGGGAAAGAAAGAAAACGGAGGAAGTGGACTCGGCAGGATGTCGCATCCTGGGCCTACGTAGTTTGTCAGAAACAAACATCAGAGTCAACGTAGTTCGGGGAAGGGAGACATGCTCGCTATGACATCGCGTCCTATGCCTACGTATCTTCTCTATCCAGAGAAGAATCAGAGCACTCGTAGCTCGGCTAACGCACGCCGAAACAAGACAACAAAAAGAGACGCTGAGAAGTCAAAAGAAACACTCAAAAGGAAACAGACTTCCAATACATGGACTTACACCCGACTCCCAACAATAACAAAAAGGAAACAGAATGCCAATACATGGACTTACATCCAACTCCCAACAACAACAAACAGGAAACAAAATGCCAATACATGGACTTATATCCGACTCCTAACAATAACCAACAAAAGGAAACAGAATGCCAATACATGGACTTAGATCCGACTCCTAACAACAACAAACAAAAGGAAACAGAATGCCAATACATGGGCTTATATCCGACTCCCAACAATAACACACGCTAACCAGCGAACACCAAAGAAAAAGGTTATCAGAATGAACCCCAAATGAGTGACAATCGTCACAAATGAACCCCAATATGAACCCCAAATGAGTGACAACCGTCACAAATGAACCCCGAGATGATAACCATCATCACAAATGAACCCTGAATCAATATAGGTGAACCCCAAATAACAGAAGAAATCCCCGAGGTATAAACATACCACACACGCCCACGCTGGACAAACAAGTACTCACACCAAAACAAAGAAGAGGGTGACCACACACACAAAAAAAACAAAAGGGTGCCCGGAGAGATTGCTCACAACCTCCTACCTACGTATCTCATCTGGTATGAGAATCAGGGCGACGTAGTTCCCCTTAACAGAGGTAAAACACTCGCCTAACCAGAGACCGGGGAAACAACAAACTAATAGGGAGACTAGAGCTCGAGCCTAATAGTTGTCATGCAAACAATATCCCTAGGTTGAGGTCTCTAACAAGAATTTGACTCGCACAGGAGGCGAGTCAACTCAAGTCTAAACTCTACATACGTTCAACATCCTCAGAAGTTAATCGTATGACTCCTACAGAAGCGGAGATGAGAAGAGGAAAGCAACTAAACACACCAACACAAGTGAACAAGCATCACACACTATATCCATACAAGAGTCCCAAACAATGGGTGGGCTTTAGTCAAGAGGGGTCATATCAACCTCGACAAACAAGCCAAACTGTAATGGGTAATCTGTAGCTCTTAACCACTAACATTGAATGTTAGGGTGAAGCTGATCAAAATGGTAATGAGGATGAGACCTCATAGCTCTTAATCCTGGCCAGGGTGAGCTCATGACATAGAAAGCGTGGGGATCCAGAAAATGGGATCCTATTCCACTTGACAGACACTGTACAAAGATCTGGGGTACATGTTCAGAAGCATCAACACGTAGTGCGAGCATAAAGAACGACTCACTGAATAATGGGGGATTGGCTGCTAATCCCTTTTATCCGTCAATTGCCTCTTCTCTTGGAGGTCTTATCAAATATCACATGCCTCTCCTTGGAGGTCTTTGGAACAATTGTAAACAAACACAAACAGAGCCTCTGAAGGAGGACTTGCCAGCAAAATGCCTGCCAAAAAGGTGTCAGGACTTCCAGACTACATGAAGTAAGAAGCTAACTACCTGAGTGGTGTGTCAACCACAATCCAATGCTTAAGCAAAAGCAAAAGCAAGCAAGCAACTAAGGTACCTGTACAAAAGCTAAACAGTTAATACTTCAGTCATAAAACCAACAGACAAACAGTGAAACCATTCAACAGTTATACAACTCAATGAACAATGCTTAAGCACTCAAATGAACTCATGAGCTCAAGCACATCACTTAGAATCCTACAAAACAAACAAAAGTTAGAACTCAAAGCATTTGTATCTCACAAAGTGAGAACAAACTCAACCATCAATGCTAAATGTCCAAACCTGAAACACAAAGCACAGTTAGTTTATGCACAAAACACTAGCACAAAGACTAAGTTCAAAACCAAACCAAATGATCAAAACAGAACCCAATCTTTTACATAATGCACATTCAAACAATCCATAAAATGTCCTCAAAAGGACCAGCATCAAATCAATAAGCAAATATCTCAAATGGCCTATGCTATGCAATGCCAAAAAAAATGCACAAAATGAACTTCCAACTTAGAAAATCCAAATCAAAATAGAAATGCATGCAATGGCTTTGAGATTTTTTATGCAAGTTCCTCATGTTATGAACAATAAATATGCAAAAGATCAAATCCAGAAAGGTTCAAATGATAGATGAACAAAAATGCACAAATTCAATGTCAAAAATGTGACACAAATTGTCACACTTAACTCTATGTGTCAAACGTGGTGATAGCATATGAGAAAAAATCCAAACCAGTGCTCAAAAATTCATATCATGTGTGAATATTAAGCATACAAAAAATTGGATCAATTGGCTTAAAGATGTGGATTTCACAATGCAATGAATGCAACATATCAAATTAGCACAACTTCAATTCAAAAATACACACATACAAAACCAGACATCAACAAATCATGAAATTAATACCATAAAAAACTAGACATTCATACAAAACTAGGAAAAAAAATTGGAGTTAATTTGGATCATTTTTGAATTTTTAATGAATTTTCTAAAATGAACAAAATAAATGGGAATATGCTTGGAAAAAATGGAGGGAAATTCAAATATTCGAAACAAATCAGAAAAAACATCCACCACACGATCTGGCGCGCAGTGAGAATCAAAGGTCCAGGTTTAAACAAGCAAAACGCTGTGTTTCATTAAACGCGTTGGCGTGCCACTCAGCAGGTCAAAACACGCGTGGCAAAGTCAAGGCAATGCCGTCCAATCAAACTTCCAAGCGAGCGCATACATGGAACACACGTGGATCCACATCACACAAACCCTAGGATTTGCAGAGACGCCGGAGCTAAGCTACGGCCAACATCCACGGCGGCTCCAACAATTTTTTTCCAGAAATCAATAAGACCGGTACCATTCGAACCGTCCTCTCACATTGAATCCAAATATCAAATCAATTTCATCTAAATCTTCCTAGATTTTCCAGATCGAAGCAAAACATTTTCATGACCAAAACTTTCAGTTCACATAACATGCATAATACTCAACCATTTTCAAATCTAAACATATCTACAAGCTCTACTAATCAAGATCTACACATCTATGTACATAAAACAGCAAAAAGAGATGATGGATTTTGACTCACTTGAAATTGAAGCTTTCTGAAATCGTGCTCTCAAGCGTTCATACGCTCCAGATCTACTCTACTTTACTTCATTTGAAGCTCCAAGCAAGAATTAACAGTTGAAAACTCTTTAATCCTCTTCAATTTTCAAAATCGATCCACATGAAGATGCTCTTGAACTACACGAAATCTTGATGAATTGCTTCAAGTAATGGATGGATCTTGCTCAGTGATGCACCAGGAACAAGAATATGCAAGAAGTTTTGGTGTTTGTGTGGAGAAAGTCAAAATTCGAAGAGAGAGAAATTGGAGGGAGTTTCTTGAATTTGATCTGAAATAGTTCTGTTATGCAGTTATGATTAGGGTTTCAGCTTATATACTCCATGCTAATCACAATGCTAATCACTTAAGCCAATGGTTAATCATGATTAAGGAGTTATGAAGCAAAAATGAAGAAATGCAAATGAAGCTCACAAAGCCATAATCCATGTGTACAGTCCCATGCTAGGCTTCCAATCCACTTAAAAACATCCAATGGCCATGATTTGATGATTAATTTGCTTGCACCTTAAGCCAATAATGAATGTTGAATATTTTTCTCAAAATGAACATGTGTGAACTAATGAATTCATGGTCATGATTCCTTTGCACAATTGAGACAAATGATGTCAATTTGAGATGTCTTGAACATGAGAAGCATTTTGCAAAAAGAATGAATCAAATTGGAGCATCGTATCAAAAATTATGCCATTTTGAATTTCCATGTACACCTTGTGATCAAATGACCATAACTCCTCAACCATTCATCATATGGACATGAATTAGGACTTTTTGGAAAGGGGAGACAAAGATCTACAACTTTCATGTTCACCAAAAATCCATTTGAAACTTCTTTGACATTGACAAGTCAAGTTGAATGTGGACCAAAAACTTGCCAAATTTGGAAACTTTGAATTACAGGTCATTTTCCATTTTTAGTAACTTTTGCCATGACCTTTGAATCTTCAAGATGGATGTTTAGAATGATGAATAGGCCCCATTTGAACATGATTGAGGTGTCTCAACTCATATCCCCCACCTCATAGCCCTCAGTTGACTGCACAGTTGACTTTTGGTCCTCAGATGACCTTGAAATGTCTTGATTAACCTGAGCCTTTACCACTTGGTGGAATTGCTTCAAAATGAAACCCTAGCTCATGTAAGCCCCTCATAACAATAATGTGATCCTCATCCCAAGAAAATACCTCATCTCTTTGAGAAACCCTAGTTGGGAGAATGGCATTGATTAGGGTTGACCAGAGGTCACAACCCTAATCCAAAGGAACCTGAGGGAGAACTCTGAAACCCTTGATGATGATAGAACCATGATGATGATAATATATCCTTGCAAACAAAATGATGCTCAAGACCTTTGAAGAATCAAGAAACCCTAATTGAAGCCCATACCCTCAGATGGTTGATAATCAATTCATAGAGACCCCCAGGCTTGAATCACCTAACTTCTTCATCTTCTGAAAAGACTTTGGAGGATGACCTTCTCAATTCACATGAGATGCAAAATGCAATGCCTAATGCCCTAAAACATGAAATGCAAAGACCCAAGCTAGTCTCAAGAAGAGGAGGGCAAATTTTGAGGTGTTACAGCTGCCCCTATTCAATCCACTGTGAACCTGTCGATATGAACAGCCCCGGCTTTCAGATGATCAGGGTGAAGAGTGGTTGAATACAAAGAACAGACGAACAATTTGCGCTCTGCTGGGAATTAAGTAACAATGCCTGTCAGAATCGGCAAAGAGGTGGTCCTGAAAGAAGAATCCGTCTGGTATGGTGAGAGTCAGCCTGAATACCGAAAAAGAATGTTAACCTGGATACCAAAATAAATGGTACACAGAAATAACCATGGCCTGAATGCCGCTCATCAGTCTGAATACTGGAAATGACTTCGATCTGAGCATCGGAAGATATGAGATTATTAATATCGGTCTGAACACCGGAAAGCTGGCCTGAATGCCACAAGTTGCGTCGACCTGAACGTCAGAAACTTCTTCGATCTGAACATCGGAAAAACTGGCCTGAATGCCACTTCGGTCTGAATACCGGAAAACTGGCCTGAATGCCATATCGGTCTGAACATCGGGAAACTGGCCTGAATGCCACTTCGGTCTGAATATCGGGAAACTGGCTTGAATGCCACTTCGGTCTGAATACCGAGAACCTGGCTTGAATGCCACTTCGGTCTGAATACCGGAAAGCTGGCCTGAATGCCACTTCGGTCTGAATACCGGGAAACTGTCCTGAATGCCACTTCGGTCTAAACACCGGAAAACTGGCCTGAATGCCACTTCGGTCTAAACACCGGAAAACTGGCCTGAATGCCACTTCGGTCTGAATATCGGAAAACTGGCCTGAATGCCACTTCGGTCTGAACACCGGAAAACTGGCCTGAATGCCACTTCGGTCTAAATACTGGAAAACTGGCCTGAATGCCACTTCGGTCTGAATACCGAAAAACTGGCCTGAATGCCACTTCGGTCTGAATACCGGAAAACTGGCCTGAATGCCACAAGTTGCATCGACCTGAATGTCGGAAACTTCTTCGATCTGAACATCGGAAAATTGGCCTGAATGCCACTTCGGTCTGAATACCGGAAAACTGACTTGAATGCCACTTCGGTCTGAATACCGAAAAACTGACCTGAATGCCACTTCGGTCTGAATACCGGAAAAATGGCCTGAATGCCACTTCTGCTGGGGATTTTTATTATTTTTTGCTTTTCTTGAACCCCAAAAACTTCTTTGATTTTTATTTCTTGGACCCAAAACAAATATTTTTCTTTCACACGGATGATCCCTGATCACCGCATTTGAACCCCAACAACTCCATGTCACTCTTGTTGCCAAACAATGAACCCCATTCTCCATTTGAACCCCAGTCGCCTGACGATAACTCTCGATCGCCGTTGTGAACCCCATTCTCCAGAAAACACCCTGTGTCTCCTTTTCTCCATTTGAACCCCGTTCTCCATTTTCCCGTGCTAATTCCGTTGGCAACGCCGGAAATAACACCAACCACCACTCTGATGGCGACATATCAGAGGGTACACCTTCACAACAGGAAGGTAACATGTGCATTTCTTCCCTTGAAGACACCCATAACGACTTCTCTTGGCCTCGCCAAAGTCTAAGGTGACACATGATCAGAAGACAATCCTGAGGACCTCATCCCGGATACAATCTTCAACTCCAATCTCCAGTTGAACCCCGTTCTCCAGAAAATGCTCAGCACTTCCTTTTCTCCATTTGAACCCCAATTTTCGCGTTGATCGCGTAACGTTCTCCGATCTTCATTTCCATCTCCGCCCGATGGAACCTCTTCCTCCAATATCGCGCTACTGGGGAATATTGTTGATCCAACGTCACGATGCTAAACTCCTCAGAGTAACATCTTCACCAACCAGCTAAACCAATTCTCAAACGGTAACCACGGCTCGAGACTAGCTTATGCTTGCAATGCTGATGCATGAGTTTTACAGCGTAATGCTCCATAACCATGGAAATGCTACGCAATTAATTATGCAATATGTTATGCTTCTCTAAATGATGAATGCATAAAAAATATCCCCCTCAAGGGACAACACAGGAAACTCTGCTGAGGAACTCGATATCACTCCAATCTCCAACCCTGCTCGGGATAACACTGCTGCTGGGAAAAGAGTATCCCCCGCTGGGGATGACCTCCACTGAACCCGATCTGCTTGGGGACTTCACTGGGGAAAAACTACCAACGCACACCTCCGCTGGGGAAACAACAACCTTCCGACCTGCTGGGGAAATACGGAATACATAGCATGGAACACCTGTCGACTCGTCGAACACTGGTATTCACCGTCTCCATAGTGTCAGCTTTCCACTTTTGAGAGTTCCCAGACTCATCCGGTCTTTTCGATCCATCACCTTGTCTTCTTGACTTCTCCTTACTTCAAGAAAATCGACCTCCTTAGATTCGTGCCAACTCTCCAGTCCTCAGATTTTGAAGAGTCTTCTTGATTAACCTTCTAGGATCGTCGCACTTCTCTCGCCGTCTCTACACCATTCTTCAACCCCTTGTCCCTGATTGGACTCCAGAGGAGTTTTTCGTCAAAAAGAAACGCTTCGCACCACCACCTGCAAGTGAGTGAAAATAAACCAACAGCACCTGCAAAAGAGATCGTTAGATAAAACGTGCCCCAGGCGTGCCAAAATTTCAACACCAAGGTCACTCAACCTTCCGAATAAGATTTCAAGTTTTTAATCCTATAAACATGCATTGGAAGGGACCCCTATGTCTCAAAATGCAAAGATTCTTATCAAAAATAACCGGATGTTTTTGCAATCAAAGCGGTAATGAAAACAAAAACAAAATTATTTGACTGAATATGCATTTTATTGATTGACAAAGGTGGCTCGTAACTGAGCAATACACAGGAAGCAATCCCTGAAAAGAGGTAATTGCGCACAAAAGGAAAATATATCCTAATGGCAATGTGAACCCGTGATCTCATCGAGTTCCAACCCGGTTACAACCCATATGTCCTCAAGACTCTCCGCACTTTCTGCCTCCCGAAACAAGGCGCTTCCGACCGATCTCTGCTTTCAGATTATCCATATGTCATATCCAAAGTACAAACGATCATGCTAGATGCAGTTGTTCGTTTCACTCCCTCTTTTGCCTGGACCGCCCTTTCGGGTTTTCAGTCCACCGGGGTACCCTTTTCTGCCCAAGCCACCCTTGTGGGGTTTTCGACTTGCCGGGTGTACAGTTTTTTTTCCTTTTTATCCCTAATTTTTGCCCGAACCTTTTTCGTTTTTATTCGGTTCGCCGGGATGCCCATTTTTGCCTGGACTATTTTATTCTTTTCGTCCAGCGGGTCTCTTATACGAAGTATTTTTTAACTGCGTCCGCATTCACAGGGGATGGAAAATCCTCGCCATCCATGGTCGTCAACAACAAGGCTCCGCCAGAGAAAACCTTCTTGACCACGAATGGACCTTCATAATTGGGTGTCCACTTGCCTCGACGATCGTTCTGAGGAGGAAGGATCCTTTTCAACACCATATCTCCCACATGGTACGCACGAGGTCGCACCTTTCGGTCAAAAGCACGCTTCATTCGCTGCTGGTACAACTGCCCATGACAAATGGCCGCCAGCCTCTTTTCCTTAATCAGGCTCAACTCCTCATACCGAGTCCTTACCCATTCAGCCTCTTCCAATTTCACATCCATCAGGACTCTCAATGACGGAATCTGGACCTCAACTAGTAGCATAGCTTCCATCCCTTACACAAGCGAGAAAGGCGTTGCCCCGGTAGATGTACGCACTGAGGTTCGATACCCATGCAATGCAAACGGCAACATCTCGTGCCAATCCTTATAGGTCACGTTTGCATAAGACGCCGCTTCCACCCACTTGGTGAAGAATGTCAACAATCTCCTCATATAATCCCGGTATGGAATTAAGTGGGATTGATGCGCATACCACTTCCCGTTAACCTGGTTCACAACCAAAGCTGAATCTCCATAAATAACAAGGTTCTTGATTCGCAAATCAATCGCCTCTTCGATACCCAAGATACAAGCTTCGTATTCAGCCACATTGTTGGTGCATTCAAATGTTAGCCGGACAGCAAAAGGAATGTGGGATCCCTTCGGCGTAACCAAAACAGCACCAACTCCACTACCATTCACGTTAACGGCCCCATCAAACATCAGAATCCATTCGGACTCAGGGTCGGGCCCCTCCTCCGGGATAGGTTCCTCACAATCTTTCGATTTGAGAAACATGATGTCCTCATCAGGGAACTCAAATTTCATCGGTTGATAATCCTCAATGGGTTGCTGGGCGAGGTATTCAGACAATACACTCCCCTTTATTGCTTTTTGAGAAGTGTATTGGATATCGTATTCAGTCAAAATCATTTGCCATCTCGCAACCCGTCTGGTCAATGCTGGCTTCTCAAATATATACTTGATCGGATCCATCTTGGAAATCAACAAAGTGGTATGAACCAGCATATACTGTCTCAGTCGGCGAGCAGCCCATGCCAAAGTGCAGCAAGTTTTCTCGAGCAGTGAATATCTTGTTTCACAGTCGGTAAACTTTTTGCTAAGGTAGTAAATTGCATGCTCTTTTCGACCAGACTCGTCATGCTGCCCCAGTACACACCCCATAGACCCCTCAAGGACTGTCAAGTACAGGATTAGCGGTCGCCCCTCCACAGGAGGCATCAGAATCGGAGGCTCCTGCAAATATTCTTTTATTTTTTCAAATGCCACTTGGCAATCATCATTCCACCTGACCGTTTGATCTTTTCTCAATAACTTGAATATGGGTTCACACGTGGCCGTTGGATGAGATATGAACCGTGAAATGTAGTTCAATCTACCTAAGAAACCACGAACCTCCTTTTCTGTTCTCGGTTCAGGCATTTCTTGTATCGCTTTTACTTTAGCAGGATCAACCTCGATTCCTCTTTCACTTACAATAAACCCCAGCAACTTACCGGACCGCACTCCAAAAGTGCACTTATTCGGATTCAACCTCAATTTGAATTGTCTCAACCGGTCAAACAACTTGGCCAAGTCTACCAGATGCCCCTCTTCAGTTTGGGACTTCGCTATCATGTCATCAACGTAGCATTCGATCTCATGATGAATCATATCATGAAACAAAGTCACCATAGCTCTTTGATACGTGACACCGGCGTTCTTGAGACCGAATGGCATCACCTTATAGCAAAAAGTGCCCCATGGTGTGATGAACTTTGTTTTCTCCATATCATCTGGCGACATTTTAATTTGATTATAGCCAGAAAAGCCATCCATCAAGGAAAACACCGAGAATTGAGTTGTATTATCTACCAACACATCGATGTGAGGTAATGGGAAATCATCTTTCGGGCTAGCTCTATTCAAATCCCGGTAGTCCACACACATCCTCACCTTTCCATCCTTCTTTGGTACCGGCACAATGTTCGCGACCCAAGGCGGATAATTAGTGACAGCCAGGAAACCAGCATCCAACTGCTTTTGTACCTCCTCTTTGATTTTCATGGCCATCTCGGGTCGAGTTCTGCGCAACTTCTGCTTTACTGGAGGACAATCTTCTCTCAATGGCAACTTGTGCACAACAATAGTGGTATCCAACCCTGGCATATCTTGATAAGACCAGGCGAAGATATCAACATACTCTTTCAACAGTGCTACCATTCTGCTCTTGACATTCACCTCCAAAGCGGCCCCAATTTTTACTTCCTTTCTGACCTCCTCGGTGCCCAGATTAACAATCTCAACTTGCTCCTCGTGCGGTTGAATCACCTTCTCCTCTTGTTTCAACAACCTGGCTAACTCTTCCGGCAGTTCACAATCTTCTTCGCCTTCTTTTTCGGCATGATAGATCGGATTGTCGAAGTCATATAAAGGTGTAACAGGATTGTTATCAATGAGATCTGGAGAATAATCACATCTGCATGAATGTTGATTCATGCATTGCTTTTAGAACCGGAACGAAGCAAATTAAAAGGAAGAGAAATGAAAACAAACATTGCCATTTTTATTGTTTTATTAAACTGCAAAAATAAATGAAAAACAGAGAACACCGCTTTTGATGTGAAAACTTCCGTTTATTACTGATGCAAACAATGCAAAATGAAACATGAGGTGGCCCTTACAATGGACCATTACGTTTCGGGCAAAACGTATGGCTTTCATGCAAACAGAATTGAAAAACAGAAATATTACTCTTCACGCAGAGTGACAGTGATGATCTTTTCGGCCTTCCAGTTCTGGATCTCCATTCCTGGTACGCACGGTTTTATCCACGAGTCAAACTCGCAGTCACTGTCAGTCTCTTCACCCACCTCACAAACGCGATCTGGATCTAGCATTCCAGCATTGGTGAACGTGAACGGTTGACGACGTCCTCTATTCTGTCCAGACGAGCCTTGGCCCGACTGATAATCGACCCCAAACCTATCCTCCTTCACCGCAACTGTAAGACCCCAATTTTGTCCCTGAGATCCCTCATGGCATCATAAGCATAGCATTGCATAGCCTCAAGGATCATTTGAGCATCTTGGCTTCCTTACCTTTGGGTGGGATCTTTTGTTGAGTGGTTTTGGATCACCAGGCATGCTTGCATTGTATATCATTGCTTTTCTTGTTTTAATCACTAACCAAAAGCACCAAAAATATGTCATCTAACATTTTGTTTTGTAGCATCCAGCAAGCACAGGTCAAGCAATTCAAGAGCATCCTTTGTGTAAGAGCAGATGGTTATCTAAGGACCAATACAATCAACTGCACAGTCAACTGAGGGTTTTGAGTTGGGGAATTGATTTGAAGCACCTCATTCATGTTCAAACAAGGCCTATTCATCATGTCAAACATCTATCTTGAAGATTTTGAAGTCAAATCAAAAGTTTCCAAAAATGGAAAGTGACCTATAATTTCAAGTTTCCAAAAATGGCAAGTTTTGGTTCACATTCAACTTAACTTTCCAACATCAAAGAAGCTTCAAATGAATTTTTGATCAACATGAAAGTTGAAGATCTTTCTCTCCCATTTCCAAAAAGTCCAAGATCATGATCATCTGATAATTGGTTGAGAAGTTATGGTCAAATGATTGCAAAGTGTATATGGAAGTTCAACATGCCATAACTTTTGATCCAAAACTCCAAATTGGTCCACTCTTTTTGCAAAATGCTCCTTGTGACCAATAGATTCCAAATCAACCATTGCTTTGCATGAAAAAAGTTCACATGATCATATGTTCATTCAAGTGCATTTTGGAGGGAAAATGGAGAATTCAAAATTGGTGAATCATACAAGCCATTTGATCATTCCATCATGTTCATTAGATGTTTTTGAGTGAAATTGCACCTTGCATGGCACTGTTCACGTGCACATTACTCATGCCACCTCACACTTGCCAAATTTGCATTTCACCTCATTTCTCATTAATTTTCAATTAGCCAATGCCTAATCTTGATTACAGCATCATTAACACATCATATATAAGCCTAATCCTAACTGCATTTGCCAGAGAACAATTATAGATCTGAAATTCAAGATTCCCTCCATTTTTTCTCTCACTTCAAACTTCAAATTTCTTCACATAACTCATCAATTTTCTTGCATAATCTTGTTCATTGAGCATTATTGAGTAGGAATCAAGCTTTGGATTGAAGAATTTGGTCAAGAATCGTGCAGATCCAAAGCTTGAACATGAACAGGGAAGCTTCAATTTGAGCTGGATCTAGGTGTTTCCAATTGCCAATTCGTGCATAGAGCTTCAAGTTGAGGTTAGAGGAGAAGATCTGGACGTTTTGGAGGCTTGAACACGTGAATTTGAACACTGCAAGTTTCAAGTAAGTGAAATTCGATCTTCACTATTTGTTGTTTCATGTACATGATTAGATAGATCGTGCTTTGCTGAGAATTCTGATATAATTAGATCTTGATTTGGTTGAGAAACAAGCATGTTATGTTGATTTGAATTTTTGATGTTCATATTGTTTCTCTTCGATCCGTGTGTATTAGTGAGAGTTAGATCAAATGAATATGATATTTGAATTCCTCGTTGCAAGATCTTCCCAATGATGTATGGTTTGCTAGTTTCTGGAAAATTTCTTGATGTTGCTCCGCCTGTACCATCGGAGAAGACGGTGGAAACTGCCGTCCACCACCGTCTGTAAATAGTGCTAGGGTTTGCATGCCAAACGCAGCGTTTTGAGTAAACGCGCTTGGAACCTTTGAAGCGCGAGTTCGATCCTGGCGCATTGCTTGTTTCTGATTTATTTTATGAGCGCTTCTTTGACTTGCCTTACCTGCGTTCGATCCTCCGCTCAGGCATTTTCTGAATTGCATTTGTGATTTATCATGTGACCTAGCGCACGCTGGTTCGATACCTGGCCATGCATGTTTCCTTTAATTTCATTTGATTTTCTCATTTTCTGGCGCGCCTGGGTTCGATTCCTGGCCTTATGCACTTTCTGATTTTCATTCAAATTCCATTTTCCATTATTTCATGTTATTTCCTATTATTTTCATCAAATTTCAAAAATCATAAAAAATAGAAGACATGTCCAATTTGATCCAAAATTTTTTTCCACATGCTTGTGTTGATGTCTATTATTTTGTGATGTTAATTTCCTGATTTTTGTATTTCTGGATTTTTAATTGTGCTTGATTGTTTGAACATGATGCCAAAATGACATGTTGTGCTAATTGATTTGTGAAATGCTTATGGTTTGTCTAATTGCCTTGAAATTTGACATGCTTATTCATAACATGTGACATGATCTTTTGGCTTTTGTTTGGAATTTTTACCATTTAATACCACTGTTTTGGACACATGAACATATGTTGTAACATTTGGTGTCACATTCTTGACCTTGCTTATGTGCATTTTCATTCATATATCATTTGTTTGCTTCTGGACTTAATTTTTGGCATGATGCTTGTCCATAACATGTTGTATGCACATAAAAAATTTCATGATCATTGGACACATTTCTGTTTTAATGTGGATTTTCTATGTTTGATGTCCAATTTTGATCACATTGTTTGCCTTTGCCTTATCTTGATTAATTGATGGCTTTGCTTAATGATTCGGCTTTGGTCCTTTTGAGGACTCTTTCTTGTTTGATTGAATGTGCTTCATATGAAATGTTGACTTCTGTTTTGGTCATTTGACTTGCCTTTGACCCTAGTCTTTGCCCTAGTGGTTTGTACTCACCAATTGTGTTTGTGTTTCAGGTATTTAGCACTAATGATTGGTGTGGCCTCATTACTTGAGATGCCATTTGCTTTGATTACTAACCTTTGTTGTGTTGTAGGTCCATTGATGTGATGAACTCACTTGAGTGCTTGCATTTGAGACTTACATCGTGTATAATTGTTGGATGATTCCACTGTTGTCTGTTTGGTTTCCTGAATACAATATTAACTGTCTGGCTTTTTGTACAGGTACATTAGTCGCTTTTAGCTCTTGCTTGAGCTTTACTTTGGAGTGTGGTTGGTACACCACTTAGGTAGCCACTCTTTTTCTCCATGTAGTCTGGAAGTCCTGCCACCTTTTTGGCAGGCATTTGGCTGAAGTCCTCCTTAAGAGGCCATGATTGTGTATGTTTATATTTGTGCTAAAGACCTCCTTGTCGAGGCATGTTACTTGTTAAATCCTCCTAAGTGAAGAGGCAATTGACAGATAGAAGGGATTAGCAATCAATCCTCTGTTAATCGTTGAGTCGTTCATTATGCTCGCACTACGTGCTGATGCTCTTGAACATAACCCAAGATCTTGTATAGAGTCAGTCAAGTGGAATAGGGCCCCTCATTCTGGATCCCCACACCTTCTTTGATTCAAGCTCGCCCAGGCCAGGGTTAAGAGCATGAGGTCTAATCCTCATTACCTTTCATCAGCTTCACCCTAACTCTCAATGTTAGTGGTTAAGAGCTTCAGAACACCCCTACAGTTTTGGCTTGTTTGTCGAGGTTGATATAACCCCTCTTGACTAAAGCCCAACCATTTGTCTGAGCCTCTTGTTTGTATATAGAGTGTGATGATTGCATTTTGTGTGTTTGCATTTGTTGCTTGTTTGTTTTAGGAGTTAGATGTAAGACCATCTATTGGCTTTCTGTTTCCTATTTGTTTGAGGAGTTAGATATAAGTCCATCTATTGGCATTCTGCATCCGTTTTATGTTGTTCAGGAGTTGGATATAAGTCCATATATTGGCATTCCGTTTCCGTTTTATTGTGCTTGGAGTTGGATGTAAGTCCATTGATTGGCATTCTGTTTCCTCCTTTTGTGGCTCTCTTATTGAGACTTTTGCTTTGGCCTTGTGCTTATTCCAAAGGAACTTACTTGGATAATCTCTATGATCTCGAGAAAGCAACCCTATTTGTGTGGCCTTATTCCTTTTTCCCCACCTCTTGCATGCTTAACCTTGATCCACATTTCCATCCTTAACCCAAACCAGAAAATCTTTTGTGCAAACATTTGACTTGTTTTCAAAACTAGAAACCTAAGCCTTAGCCTTTTGATTTTCAAACTCTCTTTTTACTAATACTCATTGTAAATGAACTCTAATTCATACTTTGACCATGTTTGTAAAATACTTCTAATTGGTTAATTCAACCCACTCAATTGTCTTTTGTGGCCCTTGTCCACTTCTTAATCAATTTTTCATGCATTAGCCATAGGTTTGAGTTATCTCAGTGGTTGATGTAAATCTCACCGCATCCTTAGTGATTGAATTGTAAGCCTTCCATGCTTATTATAGGGTTAACCCCTCACTAGCATGTCGAAGCTATTCTCACATGGTGGATTGTTGGTTTAGGTTGAGTTTTCTCCCTTTGATAACGAAAGACCTTAAGGCTTTTGTTTAAAATCAATCCACTCATTTGTTTTGAAATTTTTTACCCGAACTACGGGGTTTTGATCCTTATCTTTCATGAGAAGGTACGTAGGCAATGGGTTCATCCATCCAAACACAAAAATGTAAATAAACTTGTATATTCTTTTCTCATCTCTTCAATCATGTTTGCACAAAATAATTTCATAAACAATAACTCTTTATAACAAGTTGTGAAAAGAGGTTCCCTAGGAGTACCTAGGATGTTGTGGGTGCCTAACACCTTCCCATAGCATAACCAACCCCCTTACCCAGATCTCTGACCCTTCTTTTACTAGTTTTGTTTGTAAAACTTTTAGGCTTTTGTTCGCTTTCTAGCCATTCCTTTGGATAAATAGAAGTGCGGTGGCGACTCGACTTTGTATGCTTTACTTTTGATTTAGTCAATAAATCTAAAGGTAACGAATACACCGCTACAGAAAAGTGGCGACTCTGCTGGGGATATACTCTTCACCAGTGGGTTTGCCTACTTTTCACACTTGTTGTATTATATTTGTTTATGACATATTTTTGTGCAATTTGGGATTACTGTATTGTTTGTAATGTTTGAATTGCTTGATATATCAATTGGTTGCATTGCTTTGGTGATCTCTGTGAGATTAGTTCTATACCCGAACTCGAGTGCACTTATGATAGGAGAATGGCATAGTCTCGTCGACTTGTGTGGAGTTATTCCTTAGCAAGTTGACTTGCGAGTCCATTCACTTGGTGGAGGTCATGTTGGGATCAATAATGTCACACAAGTCATTTGTGGTTAGACATTACTCTTTCCAACATGTGCCTTAGAAGCCAAGGACCTTAGTTTACCAAGCCCATCTTGGCCTATTTTAGGACGTAGTGCGGAAGTCGTTCAAATGTAAGATTTGATGCGATTGTTACGCGATACTACACTCATAAGAGTCTCTCTTGAGAATATTTTTGGAATACGAGTATTCGTTTCTCCGATAATATTCGAAAGATGGGATGATGACTATGGGAACCTCTGGTAGAACATGTTCGGCAGGTTTAAACCATAGTACACTCCCTTTGGGTGGTTCTTAACCGAGACTCCATGCTCGTGACTCACAACAAACCCGTGATTCATGGTTGATCTGTTCATACATCGTTAATATCAATGGAACTTGGGTGTTGATAAGGTGAAAACCATAATCCACCAAAATGGATGATTGATATTAAGGATGGTTGAGCCGTTCATATATCGTTAATATCAATGGAACTTGGGTGTTGATAAGGTGAAAACCATAATCCACCAAAATGGATGATTGATATTAAGGATAATATGAGTCATCCCATGACCTTTGTCTGGTGTGCTTTGCTTGATCCTTGAGTGTGATTGTTTCATTCATGCATCCATGCATTCATTTGCATCCATATCATCAAAAAATGAGAATTTTTTTTTAAGGAACTTGAGGGGTTTCTTTGCAAAAAAATTTCAGACATGGAAAGACAAAGAATTATTCAATGAGATATTTCCATATGCGATAAAATGCTTAATATTTCAAAGTTTGCAAATAAAACCCTAGAGTTCCTTTGAAATAAAAACAAATCATATGCACAAGCATTACATGCATCATATACATAAGCAGGTTTTGTTCCGGTCTCCAGTCCTGTGATCTGACTCTGTGCTCTTCATTTATTTTGAAGACAAGCTGACTCACCGGTACTACACCAGAGCCAACTCTTCCAGACTGATGGATCATCTTGAGCAAGAGAACCGTGAACTCAAAGAGGAAGTTGCCAGACTGAGTGCTTTGATGGATGCTTTCCTGGTTAGCCACTTGTCTTCCTTCTCATACATAGATGCTGAGGATGAAGTTGGAACTCCTTTCCAAGCTTTATCTATAGTTGAGCCTGTTGAGAAGAGAACTCCTTCATTTGCTTCCTACCGAGATGCGAAATTGGCCATTGAATATGGTGCGATTGCTGGTCTAGGAAAAATGATCGAGCTTGAAGACAATAAATCCCGGGCTGGCATTGGCTATTCTTCGGGGGTCTTCAATGAGAAAGGGCTGTTCAAGAGTGGAGGTTTCATCCACACTAGTCAGAGTGAAGAAGTTGCTGCTATCTTGGAAGAGGATACAGAGGATTCTGACAACTTTGTCATCCCTGGAGGGGTCTGCCACAATTGGGTCGCTGTGGATGTTCCTACAGTTGTCCATAAATCAAAGTAATAATCACTTTGTTTAAAAACCCTTCTCCCATGCCAAAAGGAGAAGTGATGACATTGTTGGCTAGCATAAATACAATGATATTTTCATTCAATAAATTCATGTTAAATGTTTGTTTTTCCAATTATTTTCCATTTTCGCTTTTTGCATGAAAATGGTGATCACAAAAAAACCTAAAAACAAATAAAATCAATCTTTTCATCTGCATAATGATTGCCTTGTTTGATTTCTAAAAAGCTTTTCATATCCAAAATCATTATGCAGGTTGATTTCTAAACCCATTGAACATAATGATCCAACGCCATCTCCCAAATTTGAATTCCCTGTATTCGAAGCAGAGGAAGATGATGTTGAAGGGATTCCCGACGAGATTACCCGTCTTCTTGTGCATGAAAAGAAGATCATTCAGCCGCATCTTGAGAACCTGGCAACAGTCAAATCAGGGTCTTACAACAAAAAAGGGGTGAAAAATAAAAAAATAAAATCAAAAAAAAAAAAAAAGAATAATAAAAAAGGAAAGAAAAAATAAAAGAAAAATGGCACCCTCAGAGGCCAAGTTGACTGATTGCTGAATGGATTCAGAGTCGTTATGACCAGTTGAATTTGATCGAAGAGAAGAGATTGACTGCCATGTGCCATGGTCAGTTGTATCAACAAAGGATGAAGAAAGCCTTTGATAAGAAGGTCAAGCCTCGTGTGTTCCGAGAAGGTGACCTTGTGCTCAAGAAAGTCTTGTCTTTCGCGCCCGATTCCGGGGGCAAGTGGACTCCAAACTATGAAGGTCCATATGTTGTCAAGAGAGCCTTTTCAGGCGGTGCTTTGACACTTACAACTATGGATGGGGAGGATTTCACTCGTCCTGTGAATTCAGATGCAGTCAAGAAATACTTTGCCTAAAAATAAAAAAACAGAATGACTCGCTAAGTTGAAAACCCGAAAGGGCGGCTTAGGCAAAAAAGAGCGTCTCGGTGGATTGAAAACCCGAAAGGGCGATCCAGGCAAAAGTTAGAGACATGAAAAAAAGAATATTTGCATCCCGCTAGATTGAGTACCTCATCCTGGGGCAATCTAGGCAAAAATTAGGGATTTGGCAAGTAACTGCATCCTGACAAGACTGTGTTCTACATCTGTCATCCGTCAAAGATTCTTGATTCGTCGTCAACTGAAGCTTCGAATACATCGAATCCGGAATTGGTGGAGAAATGGTCATTATATTCAATGTAGCCCTTTTTCCAATATATATCACCAATTTCAAACTTGTAAAAGATCTATGGAGTCTTGCCATTTGCAGGCTACCATTCCATCAAATAAATTTGAGCCTTTTATCCAATTATTTGCACTCTTATTTGTTTCTATTCAACAAATATTTTGCATGTTTTAATTGATAAAATATCATTGTTTTAAATAAATGAATTTTTCACAAATTGTTTTTAAACAAAGTGAACATTCACAATGATTGAAGGATACTCAGGAGATCCTCAGTGCTCTCCCAAGGGTAGTGTGATTCCCAACAGGGTAAGACATTTGTTCATATCCCTGGCATATACTGTATCCTCTTCTTCCAGACTTTTGTTGGGATTTTCTCCTCACTGGAGTGTGTTGTGATTAATATTCCCCTGCTAGAGTGCTTGTTGAGATTTTTCATCTCCTGACCTCCAACAGAGCAGCAGTCTTTCCTGTTCAGCAGTTGTGTCCTCTCTGGAAGATTCGTGTTGAGGGGTTGTTCCCCAGTAATTCCTCTATCCATCAGACAAACTCTCCAGCAGGTTGTTGATGGTGATGAACTTTATCTGTATGGTTTATCCATGAGTGGTGTTTGTTGGGATGTCCACCACTTCTCCCCTAGCAGAAGAGCAGTGATTTTCCCCTTAGCGGAAGTGTTTTCTTTGGAAGGTTCTGTATGTGGTGGTTGATCCCCAGCATTCCTTCTCTTCCTCAGTTAGTTCATCCCCAGTAGAGTTGATGGTGATGGATGTTATTTGTGAGGATAGATCCCCAGCTGAGTTGTTGGTGTGTTGGATCCTATCCTTGATGATGTTATCTTCCTCAGATAGATCCCCAACCGAGTTTGTTGGTGTGTTGGATCTTATCTATGATGTTGCTATCTCCTGCATGAGATATTATTGTTTCCTCAAACGAATTCTCATCAGAGTTATTGGTATGGCAGTCTTCATCTGAGATGATTCCTTCCTTGCTGAGATACTGTTTTCTGGTATCTGGGTTTTCCCAGCATGGGTCGCTTTTGTGATAGTTTCTACTTGCACAATGGATCTTTTTCTCCGGCTGTGACTGATGTTTCCTTCGGAGCCTTTGGGGTTTATTTCCCCACGCAGAGTGTATGGTAAAGGTATTTTGTTGCCTCCTTCCCCCTCAGCAGGTGAGAGCTCTTGGTGTTTGGCCTTTTGAGAGCTTCTTTTGTGATTTTTCTCTGGCGGAGTGGTTTCTCCAGCAGAATTTGTTTGCGCTGTGATCCGGTTCGCAGTTGGAATGGTTGTTCATTCCCCAACAGAGATTTGGTGTTTTCTTGATATCTCTGATTCGCCAGAAGATTGGTGGCATGGTGGATTGTATCTGTGTTGGTTCCTCCCCTGCAGAGATTTGGTGATTTCCTGATACCTCTGATCCCCAGTAGAGTTGCTTGTGTGGCAGGGTCTACTTGTGTGATCTTTTCTCCATCAGATGGGTTTCCCCCAGTGGAGTTGTTTGGAGTTGCTTTTGTGGCAGTTTCTGCCTGTGCAGTGAGCTCCTCTTTCCCGGCTGAGACTGATGATTCATCCTTGCAGATGATTTTGTTGTCTTTGATCCCGGCAGATTGGATATTCTCCGGTGATCCTGGCTTTCTCTTTCGAGATGTAGTACCGGGCGTTTGATTCCTGGACCTGTTTGTGTTAGATATGTCTGTTTGTCAGCATTCATCAAACATAAATCACGCATATACATGCATATTTCAACATTCAGATATTCATGTTGCATTTTTTGCCATATATCTATTGTTCTTGTCTCCTGCTATTTGGTGGTATATTGTTCCCCAAGCAGATGTCGGGTGTCTAATCTCTCAATATAGAGTCAGCCCCTTAAGCAGAAAGTGTCTGTCCTTCCTTCTGCATTTCCCCACTGAGATATATCCTCGTGGATGACGGTTGTTTCTGTTTCCTCCCAACACATATATTGGGATGGATTTCCCTATTTGAGTTGTATCCTCATTAGGACGAGTCTTGATTCAGTTTGCCTTTTTGGTTTGATCCTAAATTGGCCTTTTGTGATTGTCTCTTGTGCTTCCCTGTGGTATAAATGAATAGTTGCTCAGTAACCGGCAATCATTCACCTTATCCTCAGCGGAATTTGTGGCCTTCTACCCAGTAACCGGTAGTTATAAGTCCTATTCTTTGTGGTTTTTTACCCAGTAACTGGTAGTTGTAAATCCTATTTTCTTTCTCTCCAGCAGAGTTTGTGGTTTTCTACCCAGTAACTGGTAGTTATAAACCCTATTTGTTTTTCCCCGTGCGGAGTAGTGATCCTTTCGCTCCCCACGTGGAGGCTTTGGTCTTCTACCCAGTATTCGGTAGTTGTAAACCCTATTTTTATCCTCATCAGAGTCGTTGGTTTCTACCCAGTATTCGGTAGTTGTAAATCCTACTCTCTCCCTTTTGAAGAGTTAACCTGTGTGGTTCATCCTATTTGATGACGGTTACTCTTGGTGGTTATCATTATCCAGTATTCGATATTGATTTTCCTTGCCCTCTTCTGGGTAATTGCTCTGAGTAAGCAATTTTATCCCCAGCAGGTCTTTTCCCCTTTTTGTGGATAATTGCTCTGAGTAAGCAATTTTATCCCCAGCGGGTTGTTCCCCTTCTTTTGGATAATTGTTTTGGTAAGCAATTCATCCTCAGTGAGTCATCCTTCGTCTACCCTGTTGTTGTTGGTAATGATTGGTTCTCCTTGATTGGTCATCTTTATATACCTAGTTTGGTATCCCGATGCCTTTCTCCTTCGGTTGATTTATCCTTTGTTAACCCAGTAACCGGTTGTGGATAATCTTCCATGCGAGTATATTATCTACGTTCTGACGGTTATAGATAATATATCTCATGCACTCTTCTGTCGAAACCTTTTGGTCTTTCCCCAGTTGAGTAAGATTCGTATTTCCTGTTTTGGAATCGAATATTCCTTTTCCGTGGTTTTCTACCCAGTATTCGGTAGATGTAATCCCCTCTTCGTGGTTATCTTCATCCAGTATTCGATGTTAATAGTCCCCCTTTTTTTGTTTGGATAATTGCCGTATGCTTGCAATTTATCCCCTGTGAGTCATCTCTCATTTATCCTCTGTTGATAATGATTGTTTCTCCCCTTGGTCGGTCACCTATTATATGCCCAGTAACTGGTATCCCTGGTGTTCCTTCCTTTCGAGTATATTATCTATGTTCTGACGGTAATAGATAATATATCTCATGCACTCTTTGGTCGAAGTCTTTTGTTGTTCTTCCCCAATTGAGTAAGATTCGTATTCCTTGTGGAATCGAATGTCCATCCTTTAACAAGTTTGCTTTTGCTTTCTTCCAAGATGATGAGTGTTTTGGAACACACACCAATTCACGATTTCGGTTGATTTATCCTTTAACAACCTACAACCCGGTTATGGATAATCTTCCATGCGAGTATATTATCTACGTTCTGAAGGTAATAGATAATATATCTCATGAACTCTTCAGTCGAAGTTTTGTCTTTCTTTAGTTGAGTAAGATTCGTATTCCTTGTGGAATCGAATGTCCATCCTTTAACAAGTTTGCTTTCGCTCTCTTCCAGGATGATGAGTGTTTTGGAACACACACCAATTCACGATTTCGGTTGATTTATCCTTTAACAACCTACAACCCGGTTATGGATAATCTTCCATGCGAGTATATTATCTACGTTCTGACGGTAATAGATAATATATCTCATGCACTCTTCAGTCGAAGTTTTGTCTTTCTTCAGTTGAGTAAGATTCGTATTCCTTGTGGAATCGAATGTCCATCCTTTAACAAGTTTGCGTTTTGCTCTCTTCCAGGATGATGAGTGTTTTGGAAGTAAACCCCAATTCACGCTTTGGTTGGTCACCTATTATATACCCAGTAACCGGTATCCCTAGTGTTCCTTCCATGCGAGTATACTATCCATGTTCTGACGGTAATGGATAATATATCTCATGCACTCTTTGGTTGAAGCCTTCTGTCCTTCCCCAATCGAGTAAGATTCGTTTTCCCTTTGCGGAGTCGAATGTCCATCCTGTAAGTCGATTTGCTTTTTCAAGCCCTCCTTTCGGATGATGAGTGTTTTGGAAGTAAACCCCAATTCACGTTTCGGTTGGTCACCTATTATATACCCAGTAACCGGTTGTGGATAATCTTCCATGCGAGTATACTATCCACGTTCTGACGGTAATGGATAATATATCTCATGCACTCTTTGGTTGAAGCCTCTTGGTCCTTCCCCAATCGAGTAAGATTCGTTTTCCCTTTGCGGAGTCGAATGTCCATCCTGTAAGTTGATTTGCTTTTTCAAGCCCTCCTTTCGGATGATGAGTGTTTTGGAAGTAAACCCCAATTCACGCTTTGGTTGGTCACCTATTATATACCCAGTAACCGGTATCCCTGGTGTTCCTTCCTTTCTGCTCCCTATTATGACCTTGGTCCCCTGTGGAGTCAGATTTTCCTGAGTTGATGTACCTTTTTCGGGTCTTCCTCAGATGTTTTTGGTTGATTGATATCTCTCACCCTTATACCGGTCTTAGATATTCATTCTTCCCGAGCGTGTTGTTCTTTCACCCAGAAACCGGTGTTCAGATCACATGTCTCTTTGAGCTTGTTACCCGGTAACCGGTAACACCTCATCCCCTTGCTTCCCCCGGAGAGTCTTTGATAGACTTCCCCATCGGAGTATTCTGTTGTGATTTTCCCTTTTGCTGTGTTGGAATTCCCTAATACATGCATTTTTCCCCGGCAGGGAGGTTCTGTGTGAATCTTTCCTTAGCCTGAGTCCGGATTTTTATCCGAGGTATCCTTTGTGGATAGTTTTGCTGTATTGGCATTTTCCCCAATACACGCATTTTTGAGTCAGCTTGAGTCTTTCCAATGGATTTGTTCCCTCTGGAAACTTTTTCCCCAGTTTTGAGTCGTGATCTGCTCACGCAGTCTCAGTCTTTTATTCCCCAGTATAGTCTCCAGTTTCGAGTCGTGACCTGCTCACGCATTTCTTTTTCTATCCCCATGAGAGTCCCAGTTTGAGTCTCTGTCCTAGTGAGTGTATTACTCCAATGGATTGTCTTTTCTCCTGATTTCTTTTCTTCTTTATGGACACATATCTCCACAGAGTTGTTTGTTTTGCATTCATACATTTGCATCATGAGGTCTCTTAGGGACCAAAATTTGGCTCTTTGTTATTATTTAAGCCCATTCTACCGCGTCGAGATGAAGATTTTAACCTTCACTTCTCCGGCTAGAATGATCTTAAATAGGGGCATCTGTAAGACCCCAATTTTGTCCCTGAGATCCCTCATGGCATCATAAGCATAGCATTGCATAGCCTCAAGGATCATTTGAGCATCTTGGCTTCCTTACCTTTGGGTGGGATCTTTTGTTGAGTGGTTTTGGATCACCAGGCATGCTTGTATTGTATATCATTGCTTTTCTTGTTTTAATCACTAACCAAAATCACCAAAAATATGTCATCTAACATTTTGTTTTGTAGCATCCAATAAGCACAGGTCAAGCAATTCAAGAGCAACCCTATTTGTGTGGCCTTATTCCTTTTTCCCCACCTCTTGCATGCTTAACCTTGATCCACATTTCCATCCTTAGCCCAAACCAGAAAATCTTTTGTGCAAATATTTAACTTGTTTTCAAAACTAGAAACCTAAGCCTTAGGCTTTTGATTTTCAAACTCTTTTTTTACTAATACTCATTGTAAATGAACTCTAATTCATACTTTGACCATGTTTGTAAAATACTTCTAATTGGTTAATTCAACCCACTCAATTGTCTTTTGTGGCCCTTGTCCACTTCTTAATCAATTTTTCATGCATTAGCCATAGGTTTGAGTTATCTCAGTGGTTGATGTAAATCTCACCGCATCCTTAGTGATTGAATTGTAAGCCTTCCATGCTTATTATAGGGTTAACCCCTCACTAGCATGTCGAAGCTATTCTCACATGGTGGATTGTTGGTTTAGGTTGAGTTTTCTCCCTTTGATAACGAAAGACCTTAAGGCTTTTGTTTAAAATCAATCCACTCATTTGTTTTGAAATTTTTTACCCGAACTACGGGGTTTTGATCCTTATCTTTCATGAGAAGGTACGTAGGCAATGGGTTCATCCATCCAAACACAAAAATGTAAATAAACTTGTATATTCTTTTCTCATCTCTTCAATCATGTTTGCACAAAATAATTTCATAAACAATAAATCTTTATAACAAGTTGTGAAAAGAGGTTCCCTAGGAGTACCTAGGATGTTGTGGGTGCCTAACACCTTCCCATAGCATAACCAACCCCCTTACCCAGATCTCTGACCCTTCTTTTACTAGTTTTGTTTGTAAAACTTTTAGGCTTTTGTTCGCTTTCTAGCCATTCCTTTGGATAAATAGAAGTGCGGTGGCGACTCGACTTTGTATGCTTTACTTTTGATTTAGTCAATAAATCTAAAGGTAACGAATACACCGCTACAGCAACATCTATCACTCTTCCCCAACCTGGGGCCTCTCCATTTTTCACTACCTCCACAGCCTGTTTATAAGAAGCAATGGACGGCTTCTTCTCTTTCTCAGCAAAAATGGCATTCTCCACCTTCTCGACGAGTGCTTTCTTCCCCAAGGCGAAACCTTGCATGGAGTTGATCAACTCACTCATCTTCTCTTTCAGCTCGAGAATGTCAGCGTTGGACGAATCCATCAGTCTGGGTTTGTTGCGTCTGGTAAAGTATCTGTGCGGACGAGCTACGTGTCGAGGGATGACTCTGCGTGCGTGAGCAATGATTCCTGAGTCAATCAAACACGTTAGGAACCGACACCTGCAAAACAGAAGACAAGTTATCCTGATTCATGCATGAATGCAATGTCTATCCGTATGAGGAATATTCTGTCCTTCGATTCTGGCTTCATCGAGACGGATAATAATTCGACAGTAACATTCTGATGTAAATCATCTGGCTTTGCCATACGGAACAGAAAGTTATGAAGATGTCTCTCAACCAGGATCTCAATCAAGAATGCACCCGGCACACGGATAAACATGAGTTAGGTGCGGATAAATGCAAAATGGGAATGATGCAGATGCATGAATGCAATGCATGGTGCCATCCTCCAAGACATCTGAACACCAACTATACAGAATTCCGGTCTCAGAACTGATCACAACCATCCAAGGGACTAAGTAACCATAAATCCAACTCGGGGGATCCGAAATAAACGGAACTAGAGGATACATCACCATCATCACAGGAAAGTCATTGAACGGAGCAACAATAAGATCCTCTGAACAAGTACCCTCAAATTCAACCCGGGGCTCTGAAATAAACGGAACCCGCTGATAAATACCACGGACAGAACTCCGGCGTGTCGGAAATAAATATCCATAAATCCAACTTATAAATAGAACCCAGATCAAGAACTGAACCAATAGTCACCATCAAAGAGTCACCAACAGAACCTGTACTGTAGGAACCAAACCCTCCCCTCACAGGTGAATTCTAATAAGGTCATCCTAAGGAGGATAATGGTCTCGACAATCGGATGAGATACTCAACGGGTTTGCCCTTTCGGGTGTGCCGTGCAGCTCTTATAAGATCATCTAAACCAAAGATCCGGGAAAGAACGGTCATCGAACTCAACAGCTCAAAAGAGAGATAACCCAACCATAGTGGAAACTCCACAAGGAAGAGCTTCTCTCAAAAGAACCTCGTCCGGCTGTGGTATGTCACGTCTCAACATCATGTTAATCCAACATGTGAGGAGACATGAGACCACGCTAATCCTAGGTGTATACTCGGGCCTGGGTTTTAGCCCCACTCAGAACACCCACCCCAAATCATAGGAACCACACCTGTCCAAAATCCAGCACAGTGATAATATGATGCATGCAAACATATATGCAAATATATACAATCACAATATAATAATCACAAATGCAATAAACAAGCAGTAAAAGCAACCCAAACTACCCTAAAAACTACGCTAGAGAGCGCTAGGATTGACTCGCTTAGGGAAGATGGACCAGCAAGAGGTCAACTCTTTCCCCAGCAGAGTCGCCAACTGTCGCAACGCGAAAAACAACCGGCGGAAAAAAATACAGAGCCGCCACCGACGCTATTCATCCTATGACGGAAAGGGAGCACAGGACTAACCTAAGAAAGGGAAAGGAACGGTCTTACGACCAGAGATTGCAAGGTACGGGAGTCGGTTACGCAAGGGGAAGGTATTATCACCCCTCACGTCCGCCGTACTCGACGGGATCATTGCTCAAAAGATAGCTCAAAGGAAAGGAAATGGGTTGCTAATAAACTGCTCGAAGAAACTGCACAAACTGGAATAGTAAACAGGTGGGGGGAAAGAAAGAAAACGGAGGAAGTGGACTCGGTAGGATGTCGCATCCTGGGCCTACGTAGTTTGTCAGAAACAAACATCAGAGTCAACGTAGTTCGGGGAAGGGAGACATGCTCGCTAGGACATCGCGCCCTATGCCTACGTATCTTCTCTATCCAGAGAAGAATCAGAGCACTCATAGCTCGGCTAACGCACGCCGAAACAAGACAACAAAAAGAGACGCTGAGACGTAAAAAGAAACACTCAAAAGGAAACAGACTGCCAATACATGGACTTACACCCGACTCCCAAGAATAACAAAAAGGAAACAGAATGCCAATACATGGACTTACATCCAACTCCCAACAACAACAAACAGGAAACAGAATGCCAATACATGGACTTATATCCGACTCCTAACAATAACCAACAAAAGGAAACAGAATGCCAATACATGGACTTAGATCCGACTCCTAACAACAACAAACAAAAGGAAACAGAATGCCAATACATGGGCTTATATCCGACTCCCAACAATAACACACGCTAACCAGCGAACACCAAAGAAAAAGGTTATCAGAATGAACCCCAAATGAGTGACAATCGTCACAAATGAACCCCAATATGAACCCCAAATGAGTGACAACCGTCACAAATGAACCCCGAGATGATAACCATCATCACAAATGAACCCTGAATCAATATAGGTGAACCCCAAATAACAGAAGAAATCCCCGAGGTATAAACATACCACACACGCCCACGCTGGACAAACAAGTACTCACACCAAAACAAAGAAGAGGGTGACCACACACAAAAAAAAACAAAAGGGTGCCCGGAGAGATTGCTCACAACCTCCTGCCTACGTATCTCATCTGGTATGAGAATCAGGGCGACGTAGTTCCCCTTAACAGAGGTAAAACACTCTCCTAACCAGAGACCGGGGAAACAACAAACTAATAGGGAGACTAGAGCTCGAGCCTAATAGTTGTCATGCAAACAATATCCCTAGGTTGAGGTCTCTAACAAGAATTTGACTCGCACAGGAGGCGAGTCAACTCAAGTCTAAACTCTACATACGTTCAACATCCTCAGAAGTTAATCGTACGACTCCTACAGAAGCGGAGATGAGAAGAGGAAAGCAATTAAACACACCAACACAAGTGAACAAGCATCACACACTATATCCATACAAGAGTCCCAAACAATGGGTGGGCTTTAGTCAAGAGGGGTCATATCAACCTCGACAAACAAGCCAAACTGTAATGGGTAATCTGTAGCTCTTAACCACTAACATTGAACGTTAGGGTGAAGCTGATCAAAATGGTAATGAGGATGAGACCTCATAGCTCTTAACCCTGGCCAGGGTGAGCTCATGACATAGAAAGCGTGGGGATCCAGAAAGTGGGATCCTATTCCACTTGACAGACACTGTACAAAGATCTGGGGTACATGTTCAGAAGCATCAACACGTAGTGCGAGCATAAAGAACGACTCACTGAATAACGGGGGATTGGCTGCTAATCCCTTTTATCCGTCAATTGCCTCTTCTCTTGGAGGTCTTATCAAATATCACATGCCTCTCCTTGGAGGTCTTTGGCACAATTGTAAACAAACACAAACAGAGCCTCTGAAGGAGGACTTGCCAGCAAAATGCCTGCCAAAAAGGTGACAGGACTTCCAGACTACATGAAGTAAGAAGCTAACTACCTGAGTGGTGTGTCAACCACAATCCAATGCTTAAGCAAAAGCAAAAGCAAGCAAGCAACTAAGGTACCTGTACAAAAGCTAAACAGTTAATACTTCAGTCATAAAACCAACAGACAAACAGTGAAACCATTCAACAGTTATACAACTCAATGAACAATGCTCAAGCACTCAAATGAACTCATGAGCTCAAGCACATCACTTAGAATCCTACAAAACAAACAAAAGTTAGAACTCAAAGCATTTGTATCTCACAAAGTGAGAACAAACTCAACCATCAATGCTAAATGTCCAAACCTGAAACACAAAGCACAGTTAGTTTATGCACAAAACACTAGTACAAAGACTAAGTTCAAAACCAAACCAAATGATCAAAACAGAACCCAATCTTTTACATAATTCACATTCAAACAATCCACAAAATGTCCTCAAAAGGACCAGCATCAAATCAATAAGCAAATATCTCAAATGGCCTATGCTATGCAATGACAAAAAAAATGCACAAAATGAACTTCCAACTTAGAAAATCCAAATCAAAACAGAAATGCATGCAATGGCTTTGAGATTTTTTATGCAAGTTCCTCATGTTATGAACAATCAATATGCAAAAGATCAAATCCAGAAAGGTTCAAATGATAGATGAACAAAAATGCACAAATTCAATGTCAAAAATATGACACAAATTGTCACACTTATCTCTATGTGTCAAAAGTGGTGATAGCATATGATAAAAAATCCAAACCAGTGCTCAAAAATTCATATCATGTGTGAATATTAAGCATACAAAAAATTGGATCAATTGGCTTAAAGATGTGGATTTCACAATGCAATGAATGCAACATGTCAAATTAGCACAACTTCAATTCAAAAATTCACACATACAAAACCAGACATCAACAAATCATGAAATTAATACCATAAAAAACTAGACATTCATACAAAACTAGGAAAAAAATTGGAGTTAATTTGGATCATTTTTGAATTTTTAATGAATTTTCTAAAATGAACAAAATAAATGGGAATATGCTTGGAAAAAATGGAGGGAAATTCAAATATTCGAAACAAATTAGAAAAAACATCCACCACACGATCTGGCGCGCAGTGAGAATCAAAGGTCCAGGTTTAAACAAGCAAAACGCTGCGTTTCATTAAACGCGTTGGCGTGCCACTCAGCAGGTCAAAACACGCGTGGCAAAGTCAAGGCAATGTCGTCCAATCAAACTTCCAAGCGAGCGCATACATGGAACACACGTGGATCCACATCACACAAACCCTAGGATTTGCAGAGACGCCGGAGCTAAGCTCCGGTCGTCTTCTCCGGCCAACATCCACGGCGGCTCCAACATTTTTTTTCCAGAAATCAATAAGACCGGTACCATTCGAACCGTCCTCTCACATAGAATCCAAATATCAAATCAATTTCATCTAAATCTTCCTAGATTTTCCAGATCGAAGCAAAACATTTTCATGACCAAAACTTTCAGTTCACATAACATGCACAATACTCAACCATTTTCAAATCTAAACATATCTACAAGCTCTACTAATCAAGATCTACACATCTATGTACATAAAACAGCAAAAAGAGATGATGGATTTTGACTCACTTGAAATTGAAGCTTTCTAAAATCGTGCTCTCAAGCGTTCATACGCTCCAGATCTACTCTACTTTACTTCCTTTGAAGCTCCAAGCAAGAATCAACAGTTGAAAACTCTTTAATCCTCTTCAATTTTCAAAACCGATCCACATGAAGATGCTCTTGAACTACACGAAATCTTGATGAATTGCTTCAAGTAATGGATGGATCTTGCTCAGTGATGCACCAGGAACAAGAATATGCAAGAAGTTTTGGTGTTTGTATGGAGAAAATCAAAATTCGAAGAGAGAGAAATTGGAGGGAGTTTCTTGAATTTGATCTGAAATAGTTCTGTTATGCAGTTATGATTAGGGTTTCAGCTTATATACTCCATGCTAATCACAATGCTAATCACTTAAGCCAATGGTTAATCATGATTAAGGAGTTATGAAGCAAAAATGCAAAAATGCAAATGAAGCTCACAAAGCCATAATCCACGTGTACAATCCCATGCTAGGCTTCCAATCCACTTAAAAACATCCAATGGCCATGATTTGATGATTATTTTGCTTGCACCTTAAGCCAATAATGAATGTTGAATATTTTTCTCAAAATGAACATGTGTGAACTAATGAATTCATGGTCATGATTCCTTTGCACAATTGAGCCAAATGATGTCAATTTGAGATGTCTTGAACATGAGAATCATTTTGCAAAAAGAATGAATCAAATTGGAGCATCGTATCAAAAATTATGCCATTTTGAATTTCCATGTACACCTTGTGATCAAATGACCATAACTCCTCAACCATTCATCATATGGACATGAATTAGGATTTTTTGGAAAGGGGAGACAAAGATCTACAACTTTCATGTTCACCAAAAATCCATTTGAAACTTCTTTGACATTGACAAGTCAAGTTGAATGCGGACCAAAAACTTGCCAAATTTGGAAACTTTGAATTACAGGTCATTTTCCATTTCTAGTAACTTTTGCCATGACCTTTGAATCTTCAAGATGGATGTTTAGAATGATGAATAGGCCCCATTTGAACATGATTGAGGTGTTTCAACTCATTTCCCCCACCTCATAGCCCTCAGTTGACTGCACAGTTGACTTTTGGTCCTCTGATGACCTTGAAATGTCTTGATTAACCTGAGCCTTTACCACTTGGTGGAATTGCTTCAAAATGAAACCCTAGCTCATGTAAGCCCCTCATAACAATCACGTGATCCTCATCCCAATAAAATACCTCATCTCTTTGAGAAACCCTAGTTGGGAGAATGGCATTGATTAGGGTTGACCAGAGGTCACAACCCTAATCCAAAGGAACCTGAGGGAGAACTCTGAAACCCTTGATGATGATAGAACCATGATGATGGTAATATATCCTTGCAAACAAAATGATGCTCAAGACCTTTGAAGAATCAAGAAACCCTAATTGAAGCCCATACCCTCAGATGGTTGATAATCAATTCATAGAGACCCCCAGGCTTGAATCACCTAACTTCTTCATCTTCTGAAAAGACTTGTGAGGATGACCTTCTCAATTCACATGAGATGCAAAATGCAATGCCTAATGCCCTAAAACATGAAATGCAAAGACCCAATCTAGTCTCAATAAGAGGAGGGCAAATTTTGAGGTGTTACAAGGTGAGAAAGACTGTAACTTGTTGAAGTGTACGGAGAGTCTTTGAACTAATTCTATTTTAGTGAATTTCCTTCCTGGCTTGGTAGCCCCCAGACGTAGGTGAGTTGCACCGAACTGGGTTAACAATTGCTTGTGTTATTTGCTTTACCATTCTGCTTTTGTTTATCCATTGTGTATTACCAGATATTAGTGTCGTGACATTACCTTCGACATCTTATATCTGATACCAGAATTTCAGGCACAAGGCAAGACTTGTGGCGAAAGGATTTCTTCAGAAGGAAGGAGTTGAGCTCGATGAAGTTTTCGCACTTGTGGCTAGAATCGAAACGATCAAGTTGGTTGTTGGTATAGCAAACATGAACAACTAGAACACATGTCAAATGGATGTGAAATGTGCATTCCTGAATGGTCCCTTAGATGAAGAAGTTTATGTTGCACAACCAACTGGGTTTGTGAAACATGGAGAATAAAGCAAGGTATATTGGCTATATAAAGCCTTGTATGGACTTACGCAAGCTCTGAGATCCTGGAATAAGAACATAGATTGTTTCCTAAGGGAGAAGGAATTTGTGAAGTGCACAACTGAGCATGAAGTATATGCAAGAAGAAGAAATAGTGAGTTTCTTATACTATGTATCAATGTCGATGACCTGTTGATAATAGGAAGTTGCAAGACGGAGATCGAAGATTTCAAACATGACCTAAGTGAGGAGTTTCAAATGTCAGACTTCGGAAATCTCTCATATTTCTTTGGCATCGAATTCTACAAGAGTAGTAGAGGCTTGATGATGCACCAAAGAAGATATGCAGGCGAAATACTTAAGAGATTTGAGATGCAAGGTTGCAACCCAACTTCGACTCCAGCTTATCTTAGGTTGCAACTGTCGAAAGACACAAATGAAGATGATGTTAATCTAACACGGTATAGATGACTCATTGGATAACTTCGATACCTTTTTCACACAAGGCATGATCTAGCATACAATATAGGTATTTTGAGTAGAGTCATGCAGAAGCTAAAGGTATCACACCTAGTAACAATGAAGAGGATACTAAGGTATATGAAAGGAACTCTCGACTATGGAATTTTGTTTCCTGCCGCTGATGAAGGAAAAGAATGTAAGCTAGTGGGATACACCAAATCACTTTGGTGTAGTGATGCTGAGGATAGAAAATCCACAACTAGTTATGTGTTTATGCTAGGTGGTGCACCCGTTTCTTGGAGTTAGAGAAAATAACCAGTAGTAGAAATGTTGTCATGTGAAGTAGAGTACATAAATGATTCTCTATATGAACGCCAAGTAATATGGATGGTGAATTTAATCGAAGAGATTACAGGGAAGAATCATGGAGCAATTACCATGAAGATCGACAACATGTCTGCTATCAATCTGGAAAATAATATGATAGCGCATGGACGAAGCAAACACATCGAAATGAGGTTCCACTGTCTTTGAGAGCAGGTAGATAATGGGAAGCTGAACTTGGAACACTGTAGAACTAAGAATCAGATTGCAGATATCATGAAGAAAGGAGTGCAAGTTGATGTTTTCCAGAAATTAAGATCTATGATGAATGTAGATAGCTTAGACACAATGAATTAGGTGGTGTGTTGAGAATGAAATTTATGGTGTCAAAGCATGTTGTTGTTGAAACACCTAGTTATCGAAGTGTTGAGGAGTTAACCTCGACATGGATTTTTTCTTAGGTCTAATTTTGCAGTGTTAGCAGAATTAGGTATGTGGGTTTTGCTTGAGGAGCAAGCAAGCCCAAAATTTATAAACATGGAGTAAACCTTATTGATTGTAATACAAGATAACATAAGTGCAGTTGCACATATGAATAAAATCTCAATTTGAGAGCATAGAGTTACTTTGCAGAAATTCTTTTTCTTCTTCCTTTTCTCGTAAACCCTAAATTCCATTTCTTCCAAATTTTCATCTTTTATTTCTTCTTCCATTAACAATTGTGCAACAATATAATCTTGCAACCTAGTGTTGTTGATTCACTCGAGTGAAGAGTGAAGAACAAGAGGAGTAATCAATCAGAAAGATTTATTCTTGTTCATCAAGATTTGGTTCAGAATTCTCCATAAGTTTTGGTGAATTTCTTGAAGGGAAATTGGTGGATTTCTAACATCTAGTATCTAGAGCACTATTTGAGCGATTCCTGGGAAGCAAAGCAAGATAGTGATGAATCATCCAAACATGCATTTTCAGGAGAGTCTCCCAATTCTGAAGAATCAGAATTATAAGAATTGGTGCAAACAGATAAATGTTGTCTTTTGTTATCAAGATCTTTGAGATCTTGTGAAGGAGGAGGTGACTCAGCTTACAGCAAATGCGAAGGATGAAGAAAAGGTTGCACCCAAAAAATTGAATAAGAAAGATTATAAAGCTATCTTTATGATCCATTAATGCGTTGATGCAAACAATTTTAAAAAGGTTAGTGGTTTTGAATCAATGAAAGAATCATGTGAAATTCTTGAAAAATGGTTTGGAGGAGCATAAAAGGTGAAAGAAGTGAGGTTACAAACTCACAAAAGAACGTATGAATTGCTTCAGGTGGAATACAATGAAAGCATAATTGATTTTTTTATTAGGGTTACAAAACTAGTGAATCAAATCAAGGTATATGGAGAAGTGTTGACATCAAGATCAGTTGTTTCAAAGATCTTGAGGTCATTGGCTCCAAAGTTCGACCATGTGGTAATAGCCATTGAAGAGTCTAAATATTTTTCAACATTGATAAAGGGAGAGCTTAAAGGGACACATGAATCTCATGAACAAAGAATGACTGAAAGAGTTGTAGGCAAGTCGAAGAGTGATGTGGCTTTGCAGGCACAAACAATTGGAGAAAAGAAAGGTAAAGGGAAGTGGTTCGACCACAAAGGTATATGACGCTACAATAATTCGAATGGTTGGAATCAGCAAGAAAGAGGTTGGTCGAAACAAAGAAAGCTTTCATACCAAAGTAACCAAAGAGGCAATGTTGCAGGTAGAGAAAGAGGTGGTGGTAGAAAATCTGACAAAAGTCACATTCGGGGTTTGAATTATCAGAAGTATGGTCACTACTCTAGTGATTGTCCTGGAAAAACAAGATAATAATGCAAAGCTTGCAAAGAATGGAGAAGAAGAGATGTTGTTGATGGTCACAACAAGAGATGTAGAAAGATTCCAGGGCCAATGGTACTTGGACTCAGGATGCTCATCACACATGACTTGTAGGAAAAAATTGGTTTGTCAACATGAAACCCTTAATGAAGAACATGGTAAAATTTGTAAATGACAATACTCTAGCAGGTGAAGGTTGTAGATGTTTGATTGACTGCATTTTATGTTAAAACATTAACTGGACTCTAATGTCTTGACTGATGTCATGACATGCTCTGGAGATGTTTGATTGGCTGCATTTTGTGTTAAAACACTAACTGTACTCTGATGTCTTGACTGATGTCATGACATACTTGAGTAGTATGCTGCAGGTTTAGCTAATACATGATTTACTGAATGTCAACCTGGATAGTGTGACATTCATCCCTGACAGCAGATACTGAGGTATAGAATAGCTGGTTGGCTGTTATAACTCAGTATGTAGTTCAGTCTGTTTATCAAGGGAATAACAGACCTGGCATAAGGCCTACTGTCTGAATGTCAAACTGGATGTTGTGACATTCATCAGTGACAGCATATACTGAATAATAGGCAGGTTGGTTTTTCTGCTTCAGTTCAGTATTTAATTCAGTTTGTTCTTCAGGAGGATAACAGACCTGGCATAAGGCCCATTGTGAAAATGTCAAACTGGATGTCTTGACATTTATTACTGTAAGCTGATACTGAAGTATTGACTGGTTGGTCTTTTACAGTACAGCATTTAGCACAGTCTGTTTTTAGGAAAATAACAGACTTAGCATATGGTCTATGTTCTGGACGTCAAACTGAATGTTGTGACATTCATTCCTGACAGCATATGCTAAATTGTAGGATGGTTAGTTTTTCTATTTCAGGATTTTTCTCAGGCTATTCTTCAGGAATCCAACAGCTGATCTAAAATCCAGGAAACTAACAACTGAGCTACAATTAATGAACCTAACAAATAGCCTATTTGTTAGCACCCTAATATGTGGAAATTATGTTAACTTGCTTAACCTTAATTTTAGGAGCGCCTGTGTATAAAACTGAATTAGTTAATTATGTTATGTGTTAACTGATTTAATATTCTGTGATTAGTTAGAATCCTATGTGGCGTTATTTGTGGAGGTCTTGAAGACTCAATCAGAATAAACAGTTTCTAAATATGGAGATATTTTAGGAACTAAATATGGAGATATTTTAGGAATTAAATATGGAGATATTTTAGGAACTAAATATGGAGATATTTTAGGAACTAAATATGGAGATATTTTAGGAACTAAAAGATTGAAGACCTTGATTGTAGCAGAAATTTTCTGTTGGCTTTGTAACAGCAAAGGAGAAGTTTGCTGCGATTTCTGAAGGCCCAAATCCAGTTGGGTGCTTAGGTTATAAATAGCATAGTGTAACCTAGGTTTTGTAAGCCTCAAACCATGTAAAATTAGGGGGGTGTGTGCGGTAAACCTCCTAACCTGTGGGAAGGTTACCATGTGTTTCTCAGTGCTCAAAGCATGAGATTATTTGTGACTCAAAGCCTGTAGGTAAGATTTGTTATGGTCTTGAACGAAGATGTGAAGCAAGTTCAAGTTGTTTAGCATTACATTGTAATTGTAGTGATAGGAATGGAAACTGGTGGTTTCTATCTAGGAGTTCCTAGGTATAGATTGCATTGGGTAGGGATTAAGTGAAGAGTTGTAAATGGGGGAGTTTAACTCTGAATTAATACTGCTGATAGTGGATCTTCTTCCTGGCTTGGTATGCCCCCAGAGTAGGTGATGTTGCACCGAACTGGGTTAACAATTACTTGTGTTTTTACCTTCTGCACGTCATAATTCTGTCTGTTATAAAATAAGGTCAACTTGTAATGCTGTAACAGGTGATGCTCAAATCAATGTTGAGACATCATGCTGATAACTGTGCAGGCTCAACAGAAGTAAGTGCAATGTTTGATCTCTGCTGTGTCTTTGTACCAGATGGACAGAACTGGGTGTTCTTCCATTCAATGGTGATATAGTAGCAGATGTCGTGACATCTGTGAATGTGTGCATATCAGTACTGGGTTTTAATTTGTATAACTGTCTTGCTGTATTAGTAACAATGTTGGATCAGATGTCATTACTTGGAGTAGAACATCTGAACTCTGACTACACCATAATTTCAATTGGTATCAGAGCAGGCATCCTGTTCTGTTTCTGGATGAGATCCATGGGTGATACTTTCTGGTATCTTGCAAGGAGTTATGTTAGTACTGATGTTGAAACCTGTGGAAGGTTCTGTGATTTTCCTGAATGGTCCCTTGAAGTAGGTGGATGGACTATTCATGACAGGAATTGTGTGTACCTGTCTCTAGAGGTTGGCAATTGGCCTTTGTGTGGGACAGTTGTGCTAGTATTGAATCATATTCAAACTTGGTATGTTCTTGGAGGCTGATCTGGTGAAGTGTGTGGTCAGAGGTTGAGTTGTATTATGATTTCCGCTGTATAATACCTGGCAAAACTCAAACTTTGATGTAGTTTCCTCTCATGTGGATGAAAGGCTGCTGTATTCAAGATTTCATCATAATCTACTGAAGATGTCAAAGATACTTGAGTCTCCTCAAGTCCACTCATCATGACGTTCTCACTTCAGGATGGTAAGAATCACCTGACCACTGATTCTTTTACTCTCTTGGGTAGTGTATATGAAGACCTTGAAGACTTTCAAGGAGGGTTTGTTCCAAGGAGGTGGAACTAATGTTCTATGTGATGTTAGAACATGTTGTTCAACAAGTATGCAGCTACTGGTTGAAGAGCAGATGTTTTTAGGTGTCAAACAAAGGGATACTTGTGTTTGGAACCTACTCCTGACCTGGAAGAGGAGACATCTGTGTGTGCTAAGTTGACAAGGGTAGGGTCAACTGTGTGTATGCTCAAGAAGGTCACTTTTAGACGTCTGATCTCTAGAAGCGGAGTTGGTTGAGATGTGACATTGTACTATTTCCTGCTGTTTGTCTTATTCCTGTAGATTGATCAGGGTTGGATAGTTGTTCCCTGAAGTACTATGTTGTGTTGGAAGACAAGTCCCCTGGATGTTAGAAGTCAATAATGGGGTAACCTGATTGCTGTTTCATTTAAGAGGATTGGGACCATGAATCTTGTTATTCAAACACCACGCTCAGAAGTGACAGTTCCTTCAAGGAGTGAGAATATGAAGATTCAGAGGTTGGTTGAGGTAGTATGCTCTGGCAATGCATATCTACTATTGACTGGTGTTGTTGTTTTTCACTAGTACTTATGGTCAGCTGGAGTCTGATTGGTGTGATTGGAGTATGTATAGGTATAACTCATAGAGTTGGTTGCCATTGGTAGGGATGGTGTATGTCATGTTGAGACATTTGTGTACAATGCATGGATATTGGTGTGGAGTTTCCATGATTGTTAATTTGAGGGGGAGTTTTGGTTAACCTCCTCACGTTTGGTCAGCCTAGGGTCTGGTTGACTGTTGACCTGTGTCACATGGGTTCTAGTTGTTGTGTGACACATTTGCAAGGAAGGATTCATCTCTCTCATTCCTAAGGGTGAGTCTAATCTGGGAAGATTCTCAAAACTGTTGAGGTGCTCGCAAGCAGAAGATGTTGACACAAGAAGAGTATTTTCAAAGTATTCTTATGGTGGAAGTATCTGAAAGGATAATTGGGAAAAGATTTAAGATCAATGTCTACTTGTGCCAAGTACAAGTATTTAATTGATTATCCTTGGAGATAAAGATAATTGATGTTCTTAAAGATGTTGGAACATCTCTTCTTCAAGACCCTGTGCAGAATCACATGAAGGATAGTACATTGGTTTATGATCTATCTCTTTGGTGGCAGCAAAAGCATATGACCTCTGAAAAGGTTTCCTGGCAAGAAACATGTTCAGCCTTGGTGTGTACAAGAAGAAGAAGACATCATAGTCTTGATGGTGGCTACTTGGATCAGTTTATTTCTGATCTAGGTAAGGAAGTGCATTGGCTAATGCACACTGTGGAGTTAAGAATAAGTGGCATCATTCTTGAAATCATCGAAACAGCCTTGCTTTAGGAAGTGGAATCCTTGGTATAGATGAAGGGTTAGTTTCTAACTGGTCCTTCTGAAGACTCATGCATCAGAGTGTCTGATGTCTTTGGAGAAGAAGCAGGGATTCATCAAGGTGTGAGCGTGGATGACTTAACTGCAAACCTGCAGGATGGAGGTTGTTTACTCAAACTTGGTTCCACAATCAAGTCTATGAGAGCGTTGAACTCTTGTTCTGTGTAGGGAGGAAGTTCTTTCAAGTGGCAGAAGAAGGAGCTGAATTCAACAGCTAGATGTTAAAACACAATGTTGTGACATTTGGTTCAACATCAGAATCTTAGTTGGTGAAGTGGCACATCAACTTAAGATAGAAGGGTCTACAGAGTTGTAGATTGGGTACCTCAAAAAGATAGCTCTCATTGCAGTTCTTTGGAGTTGCTGGATGGAGAAGATGTTACATGTTCATGTCTTAGAGAATCTAAGTTTTGTTTAACATGTAGCTTGAAGTTCAAGTCTCACTTGGAAGGTCAGAATATCTTTGGGAGAAGTCTGATAAACGTGGAGAGGTCAATAAGTGGCATTTGACTTTTTCATATGAGGATTCATGAAGGAGGTAATCAACCAGTGGCATTTGGTCTATCTCAGAAGTGAGTTCGAAGAATCAAGATAATCAACATATGGCAGCTGATTATTCTTGAGGAAAGTCTGAGACAAATTACTTTTGAGCAAAAAAGTAGTAAGTTGAAGATAAAAGGAGGTGTTTTCTATTCATCTCTTGGAGCTTGTGGTAGGAGTTCTGAGCTATCTATGGAAGATTATCTCTCGTAATGGGATGAGAATATATATGTCCCAATTTATGTCTGGGTTCGTTTGGATCAAGCTGGTGACTCAGTGATATCTGAAGATTATCAAATGGTGTTCTTTGGTATGTTGTGAAGGATGTCCTAACTAATGTTAGAACATTTTGTGAAGTGGTTTTCTGTTCTGGTTAAAAGAGAGATTGACACAGAGTGTGGATGTGTTCAGCCAAGAGGGTTGAACAGAGGGGGTGCTCTTGAAGACATGAAGATGCGTCTTATGTTTTCCATTCATCAAGTGGTATGGGTTCTCTTTGAATCAGGAAGTATGTGAAGGTCCAACTTTGGGGTGTTGGATATGTTCATGTGTGATCTCCAAGTTTCAAGAGGAGAGTTGGTTGTTCATGACAGGGGGGTTCTGTCTTTGTGCTGCAAGTAATCATCAAGCTTGTGGTCTATGTGTTCTTAGATAACAAAAGTATGGCACCTTGTTAGTTATTGGGATGATGTGGTGTGTGTCAAGGCTGAGTGAGCAGAAGAATGTCTGACAGGATGTCATGACATTGCCTAGGACAATATTGTTATTTCCTTCTGAAACTTACAGTCATAAGGAAATATGGATGTGGTGTATCTCATTATGATGAGCCTGTATGTTACTTGCTGCAAGTGTGGTAACAAGATGTTAAGGGGATATCCTAACATGATACAGCCTATGTGCCTGCTGGAGTTCAAGAAAGTGTTCATGCGGGAGTGGTTCAAGATGTCAGACTCAAAGTCATGGAATCTGATATGGGTGTACCTGCTGTGAAGCAAGAGTGTGTGTCTACTTGATCAAAGCTGTGAAGCAAGATCAAGTGGGTGGTGCCTTGATCTAAGCTGTAAAGCAAGATCAAGAGGGGGTATTCTTGATTGAAGCTTTGAAGTAAAATCAAGATTTTAAGTGCTGCTTTGGCAACATTTTTGACAAAAAGGGGGAGTAACACCTGTACCCCAGGACAACAGATTATTTGCTAAACAGATATTGAAGATCCTCTAATCCAGAGGTTGTGCTGCAGCTGATGTTCCACTTCTATGAGTGTGAGTGTGTTTATGTGTGCTGCTATTAGAAGTTTTTATTTAACTTTTATGTGTGATGAGTGTATGTGTGCTGCTGTTAGAAGTTTTTATTTAACTTCTGTATGTGTGCTGATATGTGAAGTATTTAGTTAACTTCTATCTGTGGTGAGTGTGCTGCTGCTCTGAGTGTATTAGCTAGGTTAATTTCCCTGCTAGATGTGTGTTTTCCGCTGCTATGAACTCTGTTGTGATGCCAAAGTGTTTTAGCCAAAAATTTGCCAAAGGGGGAGTTTGTAGATGTTTGATTGGCTGCATTTTATGTTAAAACATTAACTGGACTCTAATGTCTTGACTGATGTCATGACATGCTCTGGAGATGTTTGATTGGCTGCATTTTGTGTTAAAACACTAACTGTACTCCGATGTCTTGACTGATGTCATGACATACTTGAGTAGTATGCTGCAGGTTTAGCTAATACAGGATTTACCGAATGTCAACCTGGATAGTATGACATTCATCCCTGACAGCAGATACTGAGGTATAGAATAGCTGGTTGGCTGTTATAACTCAGTATGTAGTTCAGTCTGTTTATCAAGGGAATAACAGACCTGGCATAAGGCCTACTGTCTGAATGTCAAACTGGATGTTGTGACATTCATCAGTGACAGCATATACTGAATAATAGGCAGGTTGGTTTTTCTGCTTCAGTTCAGTATTTAATTCAGTCTGTTCTTCAGGAGGATAACAGACCTGGCATAAGGCCCATTGTGAAAATGTCAAACTGGATGTCTTGACATTTATTACTGTAAGCAGATACTGAAGTATTGACTGGTTGGTCTTTTACAGTACAACATTTAGCACAGTCTGTTTTCAGGAAAATAACAGACTTAGCATATGGTCTATGTTCTGGACGTCAAACTGAATGTTGTGACATTCATTCCTGACAGCATATGCTAAATTGTAGGATGGTTAGTTTTTCTGTTACAGGATTTTTCTCAGGCTATTCTTCAGGAATCCAACAGTTGATCTAAAATCCAGGAAACTAACAACTGAGCTACAATTAATGAACCTAACAAATAGTCTATTTGTTAGCACCCTAATATGTGGAAATTAGGTTAACTTGCTTAACCTTAATTTTAGGAGCGCCTGTGTATAAAACTGAATTAGTTAATTCTGTTATGTGTTAACTGATTTAATATTCTGTGATTAGTTAGAATCCTATGTGGCGTTATTTGTGGAGGTCTTGAAGACTCAATCAGAATAAACAGTTTCTAAATATGGAGATATCTTAGGAACTAAATATGGAGATATTTTAGGAACTAAATATGGAGATATTTTAGGAACTAAATATGGAGATATTTTAGGAACTAAATATGGAGATATTTTAGGAACTAAAAGATTGAAGACCTTGATTGTAGCAGAAATTTTCTGCTGGCTTTGTAACAGCAAAGGAGAAGTTTGCTGCGATTTCTGAAGGCCCAAATCCAGTTGGGTGCTTAGGTTATAAATAGCATAGTGTAACCTAGGTTTTGTAAGCCTCAAACCATGTAAAATTAGGGGGGGGTGTGCGGTAAACCTCCTAACCTGTGGGAAGGTTACCATGTGTTTCTCAGTGCTCAAAGCATGAGATTATTTGTGACTCAAAGCCTGTAGGTAAGATTTGTTATGGTCTTGAACGAAGCTGTGAAGCAAGTTCAAGTTGTTTAGCATTACATTGTAATTGTAGTGATAGGAATGGAAACTGGTGGTTTCTATCTAGGAGTTCCTAGGTATAGATTGCATTGGGTAGGGATTAAGTGAAGAGTTGTAAATGGGGGAGTTTAACTCTGAATTAATACTGCTGATAGTGGATCTTCTTCCTGGCTTGGTATGCCCCCAGAGTAGGTGATGTTGCACCGAACAGGGTTAACAATTACTTGTGTTTTTACCTTCTGCACGTCATAATTCTGTCTGTTATAAAATAAGGTCAACCTGTAATGCTGTAACAGGTGATGCTCAAATCAATGTTGAGACATCATGCTGATAACTGTGCAGGCTCAACAGAAGTAAGTGCTATGTTTGATCTCTGCTGTGTCTTTGTACCAGATGGACAGAACTGGGTGTTCTTCCATTCAATGGTGATATAGTAGCAGATGTCGTGACATCTGTGAATGTGTGCATATCAGTACTGGATTTTAATTTGTATAACTGTCTTGCTGTATTAGTAACAAATGTTGGATCAGATGTCATTACTTGGAGTAGAACATCTGAACTCTGACTACACCAGAATTTCAAAGGTATTAGTTATGTTTTGGTTATGAGGAAATATGGTAAGAGGTTAGTAATTTCCCATGTATTATATATACCAGGCATGAAAAGTAATTTTTTCAGCATAGGGAAGTTGATCGAAAAGAACTACAAAATTTCGATCAAAGACAAGATGATTAGAGTTCTCGATTCAGGTGGAAGGTTAATCTTGAAGGCACCTATGTCTCAAAATATAACCTTTAGGATTAGATTTAATATGATGAAGCACAAATGCCTTGCAACTACAGCTAGCAGGGATAAATGGATATATGGGACTATAGACTTGACCATCTCAACTTCAAAGACATTATAGATCTAAAGGGAATAAATATGGTTTCATGATTACCCGGAATTGACATTCCAAATGAAGTATGTGAGGAATATGTGTAGGCGAAGCAGCATAAGAACAACTTCAGTAAGGATGCATGAAGTAAGTCGAAGGCAATCCTTAAAGTCATATACTCTAATGTGTGTGGTCTTATCCAGGTGAATTCAATTGAAGGTAACAAATACATTGTCACATTCATAGATGATTTCAGTCGAAAAATATGGACTTACCTGATCAAGAAGAAAAGTTAAGTGAACGAGGTATTTGCCAAGTTTAAGTCTATTATCGAAAGACAAAGTGGTTGAAATCTCAAGATTCTGAGGACTGATGGTGGTGGAATATATGTGTCGAAATATTTCAACATGTTATGTGAGAAAGAAGGTATTATGCATGAGGTTGTGCCACCCTACACCCCACAACAGAATGGAATTGCGGAAAGGAAGAATAAAACCATCATGAATATGGTGAGAAGTATGTTGAAAGGAAAACATCTACCCAAAGAATTATGGGGAGAAGTTGTGTCGAAAGAAACATATATTTTGAACAGATGTTTGACGAAGAAGCTAGATGGAATCACACCAGAAGAATGTTGGTCTGGTGTCAAGCCTAGCTTGAGTCATATGAAAGTATTTGGATCTATAGCACATGGACATGTTCCTGATCAGTAGAGAAGAAAACTTGATGACAAGTTGAGTTATTTGATCCGAATAAGTTATCATTCACTGGAGGTTACAAGTTATTTGACTCAGTGAATAAGCAAGTAGTGATCAACATGGACGTGGTCATAGATGAGCTTAATGAGTGAGATTGGACTAAAAATGTCAAGAAAGATTCATTAAGAATCTTATGTGAAGAACCAACAAGTGAAGTTGAAAGAGAAGTTCAACAAGAAGGAGTCAGAGGTCAAGCAAGCACAAGCAGACCTCAAAGAACAAGACACATGCCTGCAAGGTTGCAAGAATTTTTGACTATATCAGGTTATGTGGTCGATAATGAAGGTGAGCTGGTACACTATGCTTCTATGCAGATGTCCAAGGTTGAGAATGCTCCCCAAAATGATAGTTAGGATTTTGTTAGTTTGGAATTTAGTAGTTGGTTTAGCTTTGATTTTACCTAGGTAGTTTAAGGATAAGTAATTGAGGATTTTGTGAGGAATGAGGTAGTTAGAGGTGAAGTGTTGGAATTTTGGAGAAGTGTCAAGTTAGGATGTAAGGCAAAATGTCATTAGTGATAAACTTGAACTTAAATGCTTTGGCTTGATACTTTTGACTATTTTTTTTTATGAATCAAGCATGGATGGAAGTTGTAGGATTAAGCTCTTCCATGGCAATTGAAAAGTGATTTTACATGTTGAAAAATGAGATTTTGAATGGTGTAAACTCATGAACCAACTTCTGGTTTTTTTCAGTCATATAATTGCTTTGAAATGCATTGAAGAAACCATAATTTTACTTAGCGAAAATGCAGAATTTTCCTTTTATTTCTCGAGTTTTTCATGACTTTTTGATGATTTAACTTCATGATATGGTAGCTTAACTTAGTCCTCCTTTTTCCTTGTAGCAAAGTGGTCGTTGTAGTGGAAGAACAAGATAAGGACAACAATGAATACATGTAGAAAAGTCATGGAAATGGAACCTTGAAGGATAAAATACTTGTTGAAAACTCTTGGATTTTCCAATGAATGATAGAATAGGTCCAGGAAAATTCAGGAGTCGAAATCGAGTTAATGGTCAACCGTTGACCAAAAATCAATCCTTAACTAAAAGTCAATTATGCCAAAATTTTACTGTTTTTTTCTTGTAATTGATCATTTTCCTTGTAATAAAGTTTGTGATGCTTGTAATGTATTCCAATTACTCATGAATGAAGATATTCCTTTTCTTTTTAAAAAGTCAACAAAAGTCAAAGCATGATCAAAGTGAAAATAATAAGGAAATAGTCAACAATGATTAGTGTTCATAACGATTTAAACTCAATAACATTCAATCAATGCCGAAAAGTCAATAATAATTAAAAGTCAATGATAATGATAAAGTCAACAATTATTTTTGAGCAAGGTTAACAATATTGAAATGATCAAAGTCACTCAATAGTCAATTATAAGTCACAAATCGAATTTTTTTTTTAAATATCCAGAAATTTTAAAAAAAATTCAAAATTAACCATTTTTTCAAAAATATTACACAAATGGGCAAATTTTGCCCTAAATTACTACATAGGCGCCACCCTAGTTGGCGCCTACCCTTAATGGGTAGGGCAAGTCGCCACTAGGAGTGGCGCCTACACCCATTCCATTTTTTTTTTATATGTTATATTTTTTTTTTTTAATTTTTTTTTTTAAATATTTGATATTTGATAAATTTATATTTTTTATAAATTATATTAATTTATATTAACATAATTATATAAATAAAATTATTTATAAGATATATATATATATATTAATTTATATATATATTAATTTATATATATATATTAATTTAATTTATAAACAATTAATATTATACACATGTAAATTAATATATATAAATATTTATTTACAAGATATATATATATATATATATATATATATATATATATATATATATATATATATATATATATATATATATATAATATATATTATATATATATATATATATATTATATATTATATATATATATATTTATATATATATTAATTTAATTTAGAAGTAAATATTATTATTTATAAATTGTTGGGAGAATTAGGGTTAATCATGTTAATGTTAATTTATCAATTATAATTAGGGTTTATTGATCGGTTATAATCAGAGTTTGTTAGTTATGACCTAATTGAAACCCTAATTAATCAAGTGCGACACTAATTAGGGTTAAGTAGATTGGTGTACAACCCAGATCTTTTCCTATAAATAAAGTGTTATTTCCTTGCATTTTCTTCACCACTATTTCTTATCACTTTCTCTATCAAGTTGAGTTCATGGCATCTCCAAGACCGTCGTCATGGCAGCGAACATCATCAAGGCGTCCGGATCCTGAACAAGTAATCTTAAAAAGGGATGGGCATGTTATTTTTTCGCCTTTGAAACCCCCAATGGAGATGAAATTTTGGAACATCTGTTCGTTGGACCAACTAAAAAGGTCCTTGATGTCTTGGTTAGAGGGAGATTACCAACCTGGTGAAGTCATTAGAAGGATTCAGAGGCTTAGAACAAGGTTCTCATTTGAAACTGGAGAAACAATACGTTGGTGGGTTGAAGTTGAAAGCGACATTGATTGCATCCAAATGATGCATGGATCAGACGATATAGTGTTAATTGTTGTAATTTCTTAGATTTTAATGGTTGTCTGTCATGTTGTTGTTGTATTTGTTATTGTTCTAGTACTTGTTCTTGTTTTAGTACTTGTTTTTGTTCCAGTGTTTGTTTTTGTTTCTCAGGTAATTGGTGTTGTAATGTTAGATGTTTGTGTTTGTTGTTCAAGTGTCATCTTCTATTTGGAATAAAAAGTAAACTTTAATGATAAATAGCATTGGTACACAGATTTATGAATATGAAAACTAAGTTGTGGAAGTAGATCCACGATATGGACATTTGTTCTTATTATGCCCTAGTTGTCTACATACGCTACACTTCCTCTGCATTTTCTCTGCGACGTCCATTTCAGTTCTAATGCGCCTGCTATTTGGGCGACCACTTTTATTCCGCCGCATCGATTCGTTGTGCCAAACAATTTCCCCGTCATACTCTGGCCAATACGCCTCCAATGCTACCACCGGAAAGGGATTGTCGTATACATTGAGCAATGTTGCAACTTTGTAGATGGGAGACACTAGCGATAATGCATCGAAGTGGCTGTGTGAACACGCTGCAATGACATGGGAACAAGGCATACGATAGGCCTGAAATTGACCACAGTCGCACCAACGGTCTGGTATTAGGACCCTATACTCTTGTCTGGGCAGCCCTTGGTTGTGGTCAATTGTTTCCTTGACACTAAAAGTGTGGCCATGGCGGTCGAATTCCGTAACCCGATGGCTGCTGGCTTTGGCAGATTCCTGCCTCATAAACTTCATGCAGGCATCACTATATACCTGACTCGTCTGCAACACTTCATGCCAGCGCCTGCCTCTTGTTACGAACAACGTTGCCATCCGAAAATAGGTCGCACTCACCAATGCGGTTACCGGGAGGTTACGTATGCCCTTAAAGACGCCGTTCATTGATTCCACAAGATTTGTTGTCATGTGGCCCCACCTCACCCCATCGTCGTATGATCTAGTCCACTTCGCTCTGTCGATATTATCAATCCACCTCCCTGCATCAGAATTTGCCAACACTATTTCCCGGCGGTAGTATTGGAATCCAGGTTGGTTTAATGCATACCCCGCGTTTATCAAATGTTGCTTCAAGAAGTTATCCTTGAACTCCCGCATAAAATTTTGAGCAATATGCCTGATGCAGTAAACATGGGTAGACGGGGGGTCATGCCAACCATTTGCTGGATTATTGTATGCACTGTCTATTGAAGCGTGCCTGTCAGAAATCACACATATGCCAGCTTGTGGAGTCACGTGCGTTCGGAGATTCTTAAGGAAGAAACTCCAAGCAGCAGCCGTTTCTCCTTCAACCAATGCAAAGGCTATTGGGAAAATATTAGAATTGCCATCTTGTGCGACCGCCATCAGTAACGATCCTTTGTATTTCCCATACAGCCAAGTTCCATCGACTTGAACAAGTGGTTTGCAGAATGTGAAACCGATGATGCAGGGACGGAATGCCCAGAAAAGTCTATGGAAAATTCCATTACCTTCTAGACGAGTTCCGTCAGGGGATTGTGCCGGCAAGGTCTCCATTATAGAAACCGTCCCAGGTGAATACAATCGTAGTGCAGCCAGGTAGCGTGGTAGTTGTTTGTATGATTCCTCCCAGTTACCGTATACCAGTTCAATTGCCTTGGTTTTCGCTAACCAAGCCTTTCTGTATGACGGTGTATATTTGAAAACAGCCACACAATGGGAGATAATTATTTTGACCTTCAGTGACGGGTCAGCCTCAACTAGAGGTAATATGGAATGGCAGATCATATCATGGCTAAGTTTGCGATGATCCTGTGCCATGTTGGTGTTGACGCAAATGTGAGCTTGAGATATGGACCCTATCACCCACGCATTATGTTTCTTCTTGTACGATGCCATCAACCTATACCCACACTCCGGATTTTTGCATACAATAACGTATCTTTCCGAATTTGATTTGATGACATCGTAGTCAACACAGTTTTTCAAGTGCCAGTTCTTTATTGCTAACAGACACTCTTCCTTGGTCCGAAATTGGTCACCCTTCTTTAAGTCCTCATCAGACCTCATATATGGGTTGTAGAACATATCTGATGAGGGCTCATCCTCGCCCAAGTTAAGTGTTGTGAAGTGCGCAGGCGGTGAGTAGCGTTGCGCTATAGGTATTTGAAATTGGTCTTCGTCTTCAGAATGACGGTTCACCAAGTCATCAACCACGTCTTCAGCATCATCAACCACATCGTCTTCAACGTGGTGCTCAACATCTTGTTCGTCATCAATCACAGGATCAATAACCTGTGATTGAATATTCTGAGTTGGTTGAGGTTGTTCCAACACAATGTACAACACTATGTATTCGTAACCAGAGTACTCATGGTTACGAAGCATGTATTGTGTCTCCATGTCATTTTGTATCAATGACTTATAAAACTTGACAGAGTTATTTTCTGGAAAAAAAAGGTTGTTGATAAAAAATTTGGGACACGGGTTGTCTTAGTTTGGACTCAATCTTCCTTTTCAGATAAGAGAAGTCAGCTCCTCTATTTAGACAAAACCGAGTGCATTCGGTGTTTCTAAATAGGAAGCCAGACATATCACATTCATAAGTCTCACCATTGACGTGAGCTTTGATTTTGTATTGTGATGAAAATGACATGTTTTGTGAAGGTTTTGTGAAGATATTGTGATGGTTTTGTGAAGATATTGTGAAGATATTGTGAAGGTTTTGTGAAGATTTTGTGAAGGTTTTGTGAGGGTTTTGTGATGATTTTGTGAAGGTTTTGTGAAGATTGCTGTGAAGATATTGTGAATACCTTTGTGAAAATGTGTGTGCATATTTATACTGCAAGATTCCGACACATCTTTGCATGCATGTCTTCAACCAAGCCTTCCCCAAGAGCAACGCATGCAAAACTTGGACACGTGTAAAGCATGCAAGAAACCAAGCCTTCCCCAAGAGCAACGCATGCAAAACTTGGACACGTGTAAAGCATGCAAGAATCTTGCAGGCAAGGTGGAGCTGCATGCATGTAATAATTTTGACACGTCTACTGCCTATCCATCAAATGTATTCTCCACATAGTCTGAACTTAGTCTCAGCTTTAGCTTTGCTTGCACCAAAAACTTAAACTTCTTGAACTTCCAATACTGAATATCACACTTCCAATACTAAACTACCTCTTTTTTCCATTATGTGTTTAAACAACCTGATTAATTATTTTAAATAATATTCCCACGCATGCCTGATTATTTTAAACAACCTCTTTTATTCAATTTTATTTAAGCTTAATTATTTATTTTAAACAACCTGATTATTTATTTTAAACAACCCACCTAGTCTGCACCAATGCATGCCAACACTACCACCTAGCCTGCACCTATTCTGCAGGATTCCCACGCATGCCTTCCACGTGTCACACCTTTGCATCACCAGATTCCACCAAGTCTTCCCCAAGACAAGACAACTCCCACCTAGTCTGCACCAATGCATGCCAACACTACCACCTAGCCTGCACCTATTCTGCAGGATTCCCACGCATGCCTTACACTTGTCACACCTTTGCATCATCAGATTCCACCAAGTCTTCCCCAAGACAAGACAACTCCCACCTAGTCTGCACCAATGCATGCCAACACTACCACCTAGTCTGCACCTATTCTGCAAGATTCCCACGCATGCCTTACACTTGTCACATTTTTGCATCATCAGATTCCACCAAGTCTTCCCCAAGACAAGACAACTCCCACCTAGTCTGCACCAATGCATGCCAACACTACCACCTAGCCTGCACCTATTCTGCAAGATTCCCACGCATGCCTTACACTTGTCACATTTTTGCATCATCAGATTCCACCAAGTCTTCCCCAAGACAAGACAACTCCCACCTAGTCTGCACCAATGCATGCCAACACTACCACCTAGCCTGCACCTATTCTGCAAGATTCCCACGCATGCCTTACACTTGTCACATTTTTGCATCATCAGATTCCACCAAGTCTTCCCCAAGACAAGACAACTCCCACCTAGTCTGCACCAATGCATGCCAACACTACCACCTAGTCTGCACCTATTCTGCAAGATTCCCACGCATGCCTTACACTTGTCACATTTTTGCATCATCAGATTCCACCAAGTCTTCCCCAAGACAAGACAACTCCCACCTAGTCTGCACCAATGCATGCCAACACTACAACGCATGCCTTACACTTGTCACATTTTTGCATATTCAGTCTACTTGAAAACAAGTATAAATAGAGGGTCATTCTTGCAAGTTTTCATCAACCACTAACACTTTTATTCAGAGAACTCCGGCGAAACTTCTCATCCACCAAGCTTCGTTCTACATTGCAGTCATGTCTCTTCTTACCATGGGCCAAGAACACAGAGGCAATAGGGCAAACATTGCCTCATTCGTAAGTTTTTCTTGAACATTGCCTCTTTCGTATGTTTGTAATTAGTTTTTTAAAAGTCCAATCTAATGATTGTTTATATTGTTTGTTTTTAAAGGATCCCAAGAAATTTCGTCAACGTTCACACCCAATGCCTTATCCAGACCCATGGTGCGTACCTTACATAGAGCGTGCGGGTTTCGGTCATGTTATGCATGTCGTAAATGCCACAATTGATGTCAAATTCATTTTGGCTCTGTGTGAACGTTGGAGACCTGAGACACACACTTTTCACCTACCAACTGGTGAATGTACCGTCACATTAGAGGACGTGTACATGCTTTTGGGTCTTAGAATAGATGGTAAGCCTGTGACCGGAAATGTTCAACAGCCTAACCAAATATGTGTTCAAATGTTGGGGGTAGATCTGGTCGAGGGTGAGGGGTCTGCCAAAGCAAGGGGTCAGGGTATTAAATTATCTAGCCTACAATTGTACCACGACTCCATAACTTTGACTGAGGAATCCTCCGAACAAGAAAAAGTCATAAAAACCCGGGTTTACATTATGCTATTGTTTGGGAACTTGCTATTTCCCGAAGGGACGGGAAATAGCATAAACTTTATGTACTTGAGTTTGCTCGGGGACATTGATAGAATAAGCACATATAGTTGGGGTTCTGCAGTATTAGCATTCCTATATAGCTCTTTGTGTAAAAATGCACAAAATGAGCACTGTACATTTTCTGGATGTGCTTTTTTGCTCCAAACATGGGGGTGGTGGAGATTGCCGAGGCTAGCCCCAGAAAATCCTAATGTCTACTCCTTCCCCTACGCAACTAGGTAAATTTATGATGTTATTTCATTTTGTATATTTATTCTATAAATATTTTTAAATAATATTATTTATCTTTTTTGTTTAGGTTCATTACAATCGGACTGGATTACAGTCTTACCCCCAAAATAAAATTATATTTTATCGTCAACTCTTGGATCGTCTCCGAGCACAAGATGTATTACCACTAAATCACTCAGCTTCTAACTGATTTATTAATATCATGCATTCTCGATAAATAACATATTTACTTTTTTCTTTGCAGTTTATTTGGAGGCCATATTTGGGATTGGAACATCAACCCAACCCCGAAGATGCAGCTGTTTGGACAGCAAAAACGGCCATAATGCGGTTCACCACTGTGGAGATGCACCAAAGTGACCGTGTCAAGCTTCAATTCGGAATGCATCAAGAAATCTCAGGCCCCCCAATGTCTATGGAACCTTGGCATCTAAAAAAAGTCAGCCACCAGTGGTATGCCCAAAATTGGAAGGAATTTGCTAAGGAGTTTCGAAAAATGTGGAAAGACCGTGCCCACTATGTTCTACAATTTCCGGTGGCGCCCAACGAAATGAAGCCGACAAGGGAATATGTGGATTGGTATAGAGCAAATACAAATCCAGAAATGATTGTGTCTGACCCGTTCTATTTGGACGATCCCCGGATGCAACAGCCATATTTCCAACAACAACAACCACCACAGTATTCCCAACAACAACAACCACCACCTTATTACCAACAACAACCACCACCACCATTTTACCAACAACAACCACCACCACCTTATTACCAACAACAACCACCACCACCATATTACCAACAACCACCACCACAACACATGTCCACCCCCCAACCAAATCAACAATACATACCACAAACTCAACCCCAATACCATGAAGACTACCAACAACAAACTCAACATTCCCACCACCATCAACAGTCCCAACACCTACCACAATATCAATCCCCCCACTTCCACCAATCCCAACACTTCCATCACGACAATGTCCCGAGCTCTTCCAGTCCTCCACCTAGCCCCGACACGGGTATACAAGAGGACTACCAACAGGACTACTACACACCACATCAAACATTGTACTTTGGCCAACCCGATTCAACCCTAAACTACCAAAGACCACAATTCGAGGGCGCACCCAGCAGTAGTCAGTTTGTCCCACCGAGACAAAGCTTTGAGGGCGCAGAGGGGACCCGTCTTTCCTACAGCACTGAAGGGACTTCGACCCAACCACAACGGCAAACGGCAAGGGGACGCGTTAGGGCAAGGGTGGTAATAGGGAAGCACCACCACCACGTGAACCGTCTAGGCGAGTAATTAGACCTCCCCCGTGCGGATCGTACCAGGGACCGCATCATATGTGATTAATCATATCTTTGTAATATTTGTCTTGTCTATTATTATAATAAAAATATTTTCTGTTTATATATTTATATCTTATCTTTATCTTTAAAGATATTGTCTATCATATTTTATATATATATATATATAATTATATATATATATATATATTATATATATATATATATATATTATATATAATATATATAGATATAATATATATATATATATATATATATATATATATATATATATAGATTATATATAATATATATATATATATATAGATATATATTATATAATTTACATGTGTATAAATATTTATTTACACGTATATAATTAATTTTTTTCCAAAAAATTACAAATAATACTAATTATTTATAATTAAATTAAATATCTTTATATAAATTAATATATATATATAAATTAATATATATAATATATATATATATATATATATATATCTTGTAAATAATTTTATTTATATATATGTGTTAATATAAATTAATATAATTTATAAAAAATATAAATTTATCAAATATCAAATATTTAAAAAAAAAAAATTAAAAAAAAAACAATATAACATAAAAAAAAAAAAAAAAAAATTGGAATGGGTGTAGGCGCCACTCCTAGTGGCGACTTGCCCTACCCATTAAGGGTAGGCGCCAACTAGGGTGGCGCCTAGGTGTAAATTTTGGCCAAAAATGGCCATTTGTGTAATTATTTTGAAAATTGGTGTATTTTTGAAAAAAAATTTAAATTTTTGGATATTTTAAAAAAAAATTCTCACAAATCAATAAAATATAAAAATTAACAGAGAATCTTTGAACCATCAAGTAAAATGACATGTAAGGTGGACCAGATGAAACTTTTTATGATGAATCACATGAATTTAGCCTGAGTAAGAAAAAAAAATGAAACAAAAATAAGGTATGACAATAGGTTTGACAAAATCTATTAAAAAATAAATAGCTAGTATATATATATATATATATATATATATATATATATATATAATATATATATATATATATATATATATATATATATATATATATATATATATATATATATATATATATATATTATATATATATATATATATATATAAAATGATGGGATTATCATTGTAAAATAATTATGTATTTTTTATAATTATCTTAACCATCTTAAATTTTATAGATTGACAAAATATATTAAAAAATAAACAAGTAGTTAAATAATTACATATAATATTTTTTTTTAAATCTGACACTATTAATTAAGTAATTTCAATTTTATTTCAAAATTATTAATAAATAAAAATATAATTAGTCCTTATACTTTGACACATTATAAAATTGGTCCTCCATTTTAAAATTCCACAGTTTTGGTCCTCCATTTTAAAAGCATGTATTCAAAGTGTAGTTATGTGAACTACATTATACTTTTCTGATAATCTATTTTTGGACAACTTTATCTAAAGTAGATCTATTTTAAATTTAATATATATTTTGTTATTTAAAAAAAACATCATGTACCTTTTAGAAACAAAGAGCACCTTAGAAAAATGATGAGGGCTCAATTAGTTTAACTTGGTGGCATGTACATGGGGAGAAGAGAAATTTTGCAGAATGGGAATCCCCATATATAAGATCGTTATGCGTCTATTTTCTATGGTATAACACATATAAGAATTATTGCTATCACATCTTAAAAAGAGAAGTGTCACATTAAACGAGTCTAATTAAACCAGTTATATGAGTTTGAATATGCAATATCATTTGTTTATCTTTAAAAAGATTAATTTAAACCACTATAATAAAAAAAACACATTAATCCAAAAAAAAAAACAATTGCTTTTATATTCCAAAAAAATTATATCCACATATTAAAACTATATGGGTTTTCTTAAACCCCTACTCTGTTATACGATTATTGAGAACCAATAAAGTTTTCAAAAAAATATTATTTCAAAATTTAGAGTTAAAACCCTACTCTATTATACAATCATTATGAATACCTTTCTTTACCCACAAAACTTCCAAATTTTATTTCACTCAAATTTGTTGAGCCAAATTCTTTTCTTCTTATTGACCCCACAAACTTCACCATCAAATTTAATGTAGGAAGGTTACACCATCTTGAGAGTTTATTATATAGGAATTTTTTTTGACTCCTTCAATTACAAAAATTATTCTAACATGTCACTAATTCTCATTTTTAGCTTAATTTACGGGTTTTAAAAAAAACCTGCTTTTAACATTTTTTTTGGGGGAGTGATGATCAACTAGAGCCTCCTATTTAAATTTACTCTAAATGTTTATGACATAATGTATATTGGTGTACAATCTGAAATGAAAGAAGAGAAAAAAGAAGATAGAATATTAACTTTCACTACTCTGTTAAAACAATTATAGTAAATGGTTGCACACATACTGCTACGCAAACGCTCTTACAACTATTACATTCTTAATGGCTAAGCACACGACTACTTATATACACAAACAATAATGCCACGTAGTCGAAATACTAAAATACTGAATTACTCTTCAACACCATCCCTTAATTCAAGATTTAACTAATAAAAATTAACAACACCAATTCCATCCCTAAAATGGAGAAATTAACCAGTCTTGATTGCTTTTGTCAGAACATTTTCCAGATGCTTCTGAGTGCTACAATGCATAACTTCTAGCACTCCATTCTGAACCTGACTTCTCAGAAAATGATACTTAGCCTTAATATGTTTGCTTCTCCCATGCAGCACTAGGTTCTTTGAAAGATTGATTGCAGACTTGTTACCAATCATCAACTTCAAAGGCTTGTTTACCTTGATCTTCAGATCATGCAGTAAATTCAGAAGCCGAACAGCTTGATACGTAGCCATAACACCTGCAATATATTCTTCTTCACAGGTTGACAAAGCAAAAATTGATTGCTTCTTGGAACACCAAGAAATAGGACTTCCCAGAAACTTAAACAAGTATCCAGAAGTACTTCTCTTGTCAACTCTGTCTCCACACCAATCAGAGTCTGAGTAACCCGTCAACTTTGAATTAGCCTTTCCTCCATAAGGGAACAAAACTCTATACTTCAGAGTTCCTTTTATATACCTCAGAATCCTGACAACAACTTGGTAATGGGACCACTTCGGTTTACTCATGAACCTACTAACCAATCCAACTGCATAGCAAATGCCAGGTTCGGTATTACACAAATACCCCATAGAGTCAACAAATTGCTTGAAAGTTGTGGCATCTACATCACCACCTTAAGAATCAGAATCCAATTTGTGATTTGTTTCTGACGATGTGACATCAACCTTAAAATTCAGCAGCTTAAATCTCTTCAGAAGCTCAAGTTCATATTTCAGTTGATGCAAAATGATACCCTTCTCATACGACATAAACTCCATATCTATGAAATATGTCATCTTTCCTAGATCAGTTATCTCAAACTCATTCATCCTCACCTTCTCGAACTTAGTTATCTCATGTTCATAACTCCCTGTTAGAAATATGTCATCAACATAGAGACACACCAGAATCATATTGCCTTCAGAAGTATGCTGAACATAAACGTCATACTTCATCTCACACTTTTTGAATCCTTGGAGCGTGAAAAATGAATCAATCTTCATATTCCAAGCTCGAGGAGCTTGTTTCAGTCCATACAAGGCTTTCTGCAACTTGTACACCATCTCTTCCTTATTCTTTGTATCAAATCCAGGAGGTTGTGAGACATATACCTCTTCTTGCAATGGACTGTTCAGAAATTCAGATTTCACATCTAAATACATCAAAGGTCAATTCCTGTTAGCAGTTATCGTAATCACCAGTCTGATTGTCTCATGTCTCGCTACAGGAGCAAATTCCTCAAAGTAGTCTAACCTGTGAGGGCAAAGATTACTAGGCCTTATTTTAATGATGTCAAACCTTTCTAGTTGCTCATACTGTTTGCTTTGGACGGTATCATCATATCATAAAACGCATTCATCCTCCAACATGCTCAAAGTATAAGTGAAATGTGTCCATGCATACAAGAGCATCTCATTGACCTGAATAATGCACGTGATCATCATTAGTACCTTAGGTTCATAAAAGAATGGTTTCAAATGATCAAAAGACGTCTCAAAAATCATTTTTCGACAGTCTAAGAATTTTGAGTCGACTCACATCTTGGAGCGGTCAACTCATTCATACATATCCCAGTCTGTGAAACTCTCGGGTATGAACAGGTCGAGTCAGAGGTCGACTCAATCCTGAGAAAACCAAATGAGTCGACTTATCCACATGATTGCGTCGACTCATTGCCTGATTCATTTAAAACATGATTACCACAGGTCGGAACAGGTCGAGTCATAGGTCGACTCAACTCTGGAAAAACCCCGTTTGAGTCGACTCATCCCTTGTTTGAGTCGACTCATCGCTTGCTTCACTTGAGTAATATTTGCCTTGGGTCTGAACAGGTCGAGTGACCTGTGTGAACAGGTCGACTTGTCGTTGTTGGCACTCAATTATCTGTTGTACATTTCTACAAAATTGTTCTGTTATTTCTGTTACTTTGTCTATGCATCATATAAATATTTTAGAGTCTCTTCTTCAACAAGTAACAAGAAAAGTGAAAGATATACACTAAAGTGCTCTTCATCTTCATTCTTCATTGCATTTCTCAACAATCATACATAACAATCTTTGTTGATCATTGTGCATTATTGTGGTGATAACGTCCAAATAAGATTGTGTACTTTTAGTTTGGGGAGAGACTTTGAGTGGGTTTTTCTTGAATAAAACCATTGGGGTTTTGTCCTCTAAGAATTGGGGTTTTTTGCACTGATCTTTGCTTCATAGATTCAGCCGAGTGAAAGGTTTGAATAACGATGGGTTCGTTCAAACAAGTAACGGTAATCGGAGGATTGTGAAGGAAGGTTAGGGTTCAAGCGTCTTGTGATCGAAATCAGCCGAGCTAGAATTTTGGAGAACGTGAAGTTATTGCAATAAGGTAGCTGCAACCAGAGGTTTGTTCGGAACACTTGAAGGACTTGGTTCAACTCGAATCAAGGGGAGAGAAGTGAATAGGATCTGCAATAACACTAGGGGTTGGTTGGTGGTGATCATTTCTTCTCTTGTATTTACTTTGCAAATTGATAATAAAGATCTCAATTCTAGTTTTAGAATTGGGGGAAGACGTACCCTAAGCGAGTGCCAGTTTAACAAGTGCCAGTTTTAGAATTGATCTGAGACAATTGGACTTAGAATTTAGGCAACACTCCATATGCAAAGGACTTTGCCAATGCCAACTTTCATATAACCAAGTGCTTGTAATCTGAAACTTCATCTGATACATTATTGAAGATCCATTTGAGTTCATCAGCAACATGATCATTGTGAAGCTGTTATTTTGAACCTGTGACTTATGGCATTGTGGAATTCATCTGCTACATGGGAAAATTTGAAGAAGATCATGAAATGGCTAAGCTTGGATGTGGCTATCTTTATTTGATGCCTTGCTCTTCAAGTTAATATTGTGCATTGTTTGTTGCTTGATTCTAATGTCCAAGGGAATTTGGGTTTCTATATGACATTCTTGTCTATTGGATTGCAGCCCATTGATCAGATCTTTTCAACTCTTAACTTTTAAATTTATGCTTAGGATTAGTCTCTTCATCTTCTCCCCATCTCTTTAATTTCAAAATCTCTCCCTCCTTTTAAAAACTTCTTTGTTTGTACTTGTCTTTTTTTTCTTCTAAACTTAGACCATTTTGCAAACTAGAAACTTTGGCCTTATGCCATTACCTTTTAAACTTCTTTTCTTAAATCAAACTTGTAAATAAACTTAACTATACTTGACTTAAAATTTTCAAAAGCCAAAAAGAACTAACTCATTCAATCCATTTTTAGGCCTTTGTGCCTTTCAAACTTAATTTTTGTTAAAAGCAATGCATCCACTTTGAAATTTGTATCACGAACTACGAGGTTTTGATCCCTCATTTTTATGTTGGTACGTAGGCGCAAGTCCGAAGGTCTTGTCAAACACAAAAATATAATTAATGAATTCTTTTCTCACCCCCACTCTATTTGCTTGCAAACATCATTTGTACAAAATACATATGCATACAAGAAAGGGCTCCCTAGGAGTACCTAGGACACTTTGAGTCCTAACACCTTCCCTCTGTGTAACCAACCCCCTTACCTATAATCTCTGGCATTTTATTAGTTTTGATTTGAAAACTTCTTATTTTTTGGGTTTTGTTCGTACTTTCCCATTTTCCCTTGGAAACAATAAAAGCGCGGTGACGATTCTTGTTATTTGATATCTAGTTTATCCATATCTTGATGATCATGAATTTACCGCTACAGAAATTAAGTGGTGACTCTGCTGCGGAGTAGTCTCCAGTGGATTTAGCTTACTTTTGTGTGTGTATATAATTGTATATATTTGATGTATGTATATTTGTTTGTGTGATATAATCTGCTTGTTGTGCTTGGTGATCTCTGAGTAGTGAGATAAGTTCTAACCCGAACTTGAGTGCAATTAAGATAGGAGGATGGCATAGTCATGTCCAACTTGTGTGGAGTAGTCCTTAACAAGTTGGCTTGAGATCCATCTGCTCAGTGGAGACCCTTTTGGATTTGGAAATGTCACACAAGTATTTGTGGGTAGGCATTACTATCTCTAATTTGGGGTCCGAGAAGATGAGGACCGTAGAACATTTAACCCCACTTGGCCTATTTAGGACGTAGTACGGAGACTGTTCAAGTGTAGACTTGATAACAGTTGTTACGCGATACTACACTCAGACGAGTTTCTCTTGAGAATATTATGGGTCGATGAGTCAGTCATCTTGACCTGTAATATCCGATAGATGGAATTAAGACTCTGGGAACTTTTTGGAACATGATTTACAGGTTTTATCCTCAGTTCACTCCCTTGGGATGGTTCTTACCCAGACTCCATGCTTGTGACTCACAACAAACCCTTGATTCTTGGTTGATCCAATCAAGTCTTGTCAATATCAATGGAACTTGGGTGTTGATAAGGTGAAAGCCATAATCCACCAAAATGGATGATTGATCTTGACAATGACTTGATTCATCCCTTGAACTTTGTTTGTTTTCCTTGTGTGTGATCCCTTACTTGTGATTGTTGCATTCATGTATTCATGCGCATCATAACATTCATCACATGAAAATTTCAAGGAATTGAGGTGTTATTTGCAAATATTTTCAGACCATGGATTATGGACGAAGGAACACTAAGAAGTACAGTTTCAGATGTCCCGATTTGAAAGAGTTGAGGAAGCTAGCATCTTTTGTATTAGATCCCTTGGACTTCAAACAACGTCATGGGAAGCTTTTATCTATCTTGTCTGCTGATGTGGTTGAAGGCCTTTTGAGTGTATTAGTGCAGTTCTATGATCCTCTCTACCGTTGCTTCACTTTTCCTGAGTATCAGCTTGTGCCTACGTTAGAGGAGTATGCTCATCTTTTGGGAATACCTGTTTCTAGCAAAGTGCCTTTTAGTGGATTGGAAGAGATTCCCAGATCTCATCTTATTGCTGAAGCTCTTCACTTGAAGAAGTCTGAGATAGAGGCTCATTGGGTGAAGAAAGAAGGATTGTTTGGGTTGCCATCTGATTTTCTCATCAAGGAAGCTACTGCCTTTGCTCAAGCTGGTAGTGTGGATACTTTTGAAGCCATCTTTGTGTCGCTCATATATGGATTAGCTTTGTTCGCTAACATTGACACTTTTGTTGATGTTAACACCATTAGAATTTTCTTGATTGGGAATCCTGTGCCTACTTTGTTGGGTGATTTGTACTTCTCTTTGCATCTAAGGAATTCTAAGGGTGGTGGAACGATTGTTTGTTGCATTCCTCTTCTGTACAAGTGGTTTATTTCGCACTTGTCTCAGACACCTGCTTTTGTGGAGAACAAACAATGTCTACGGTGGTCTCAGAGACTTATGTCTCTCACTAATGATGATATAGTTGGGTATGACCCTTCTTTGAGCAGTTTGGAGATTATTGATAGTTGTGGTGAATTCTCTAATGTGCCTCTCATTGGTACGCAAGGAGGAATCAATTACAACCCTGCTTTGGCTCGTCGTCAACTTGGGTTCCCCTTGAGAGACAAACCTAATAACATGTTGTTAGAAGGTCTTTTCTATCAAGAGGGTAAAGATCCCCAACATTTGAAGTAGAAGATTGTGCATGCTTGGCATAATGTGCATAGGAAAGGAAGATCTGAGCTTGGTCCGTGCAATTGTGTAGCTTTGGAAGCTTACACTCTTTGGGTGAAGAAGAGAGCTTTGGAGTTTAAGATGCCTTATCCTTGTGAGAGACATATGTCTATGGTTGTGGTTGAGCCATTAACTATCCCTAACCAAGATGTATAGGAGTTGGAAGACGCACTCGCCAAGATGAAGCGAGAGAAGGATATGTGGGAAGAGTGTTTCCGTGCTTTGAGCCAAAAGCATGAGGAGTTGCAGCTTGAGTCTAAGGACAAGGATGCACTTATTGAGTTACTTGAAGACCGAGTGACAAAGAGACAGAGAGATCTGGAGGTTTCATCTTCTAGCATGCCTCAGCCTTCCGTTGCTTGGAAAAGGATTGTTGATCAGCTTGTCCTCGAGAAGACTTAGATGAAGGCTTCCTTTGAGACCGAGATTCGACGCCTTCGAAGGAAGTACGCACCTGCAATCAGATCTTCTAACGTTGTTGTTAGGGATCCTTAGGATGACTAGTCTCCTTTTCTCTTATATTTTTCATTTGGTTTCTGAAATTGTACTCAGTGTAATCCTTCCAATTATATAAATAAAAGAGAAATTTTGGTCATATCAATTTTTTTGCAATTTACTGTTATATATATTTTCAAATAATATAAAGTTCCTTGAAAATAAAATCAATCAAGCATTGCATTTCATGCATCATTTGCATAAGCAGGTTTCTCTTTCGCCAGATGTCTCATTGGTGTTTCTTCTGTGCTTCAGCCAAGCTGACTCATCGGTACAATGCTCGCGCCAATCACTCCAGAATCATGGAACATCTTGAGCAAGAGAATAGAGACCTGAAAGAGGAGATCGCCTGCCTGACTGCCATGATGGAGTCAGTTCTAGCCGCGCAGAGCCAGTCTTCTCCAACACCTGCAACTCCTCCTCCTCAAAGGACTGTTATTTCAGAGGTGTCTACCTCCAATATGCCTGCTGCTACTGCTCATTTTGCGCCTGCCATGCCTGCCGGATTCCCGTGGGGAATGCCGTTAAACTTCATGCCTGAGGGCTTTGCGCCCACATTATCTTCCATGTCGTTATCTAGCCCGGTCATGTCTATGCCGCCACCTGTAGTGCATACCTTACCTCGTGTGGAAGACACCATTTATCATTCCGAGCCATCTGAGGGCCCAGACGTATATGAGAAAATGGATGAAATGAAAGATCAATTTCTTGAGCTGCACAAGGAGTTGAAAACGTTGAGAGGTAAGGACCTTTTTGGAAAGAGTGTTGCTGAATTATGTCTGGTACTGAATGTGAAGATTCCGGTGAAGTTCAAAGTGCCTGACTTTGAAAAATACAAAGGGAACACATGTCCACTCAGTCATTTGGTTATGTATGCCCACAAAATGTCCACTCAAACAGACAATGATCAACTGTTAATCCACTACTTTCAAGACAGCCTGACTGGCACCGCGCATCACGCCCTGGGTGGAACGTAAGACTTGGATATGCATGAATAAACAAAGAAAATTACTCTTTAAGAAGAGTGACTTGGATAATCTCTTCAGAAGACCAGTTGCGGAGAACTTCACCCGGGACCCTTGGACGCACCCAGTTGTTAATGTCGCAATCACTATCCCCATCTTCTTTGTTGATTGCAGAGACCTGGCCGTACTGAATGGTGCCAGCACTAGAGAAAGTAATCGGCCCCTGACGAGTCTGAGGCGTTGAAGTTGCAGAAGTCAATGCTGGCTGATACCCAATCCCAAACTTGTCTTCCTTTACAGGTAAATCCAACAGACGTCCCCAACCGGGAGCAACACCTGAATTTACCAAGGCATGTGCCTGCTTGAAGGACAAAATAGAGGCACCTGCTTCAACCTCTTCCACTGGAGCTGCATCCTTGACTTGAACTGCCTCAAAGGCCTGACACAGGGTCTCATGAATCTCACCTTCTACCTCTACATACTTGAATGTAGACATGTTATTGACCAGAATATCCTCCTCACCACAGACAGTGATAATTCTTCCATTGACCGGGAACTTGATCTTCTGATGCAAGGTCGAGGAGACTGCCCCAACATTGTGGATCCAAGGATGACCCAGCAGGCAGCTATACGAGGGACTGATATCTATCACATAGAAGACAGTGTTGAAGGTTTGTGATCCAATCTGAATGGGCAATTTTACCTCTCCGAACACCGACCTCTTAGAACCATGGAAGGCTCTTACCACAAGATCGGAAGGCTTCAAGATCAAACCTTCTACATCTAACCTTGACAGGGCTCTCTTGGGTAGCACATTGATAGAGGAACCTGTATCCACCAGAACATGGGATAGCACAGTGTCTTTACACTCCATCGAGATGTGCAAAGCCTTGTTATAATCGCGTCCAGCTGGCGTCAAGTCAGATTCAATAAAACCCAACCCGTTGCTTGTATGAACATTTGCAACGATCCCTTCCAGTTGGTTCACTGAGATCTCCTGAGGCACATATGCAGCATTAAGGACCTTCAGGAGTGCCTTCCTGTGTGCCTCCGAACACAGTAGGAGTGAGAGAATAGATATCTTGGATGGCGTTTGAATCAACTGATCGACTACCTTGTAATCGCTTTTCTTTATAATTCTCAAAAGTTCGTCCACATCCTTCGCAAAAGCAGGCTCAGAGCCAGCATGTGGTGCAGAGGTACCCTCATTCACAACTTGCTTGCCTTTGGCCTTCGCCGCGGCGTCAGCACTATCCGATTGGGTAGCTGGTGGTGAGAACAGTCTACCACTTCTGGTGAATCGCCCGATTCCACCAACATTGTCCACTGCGGGATCTTTTAACTCAACTCCAGATCCAGACTTCTGATCCTACACCTCTTCTACTCTCAGTGGCTGCTCCACTCCATGACCATGCGTGTACACACTCCCCCCGTAATGCCAAGGAATGGCCCTTTCGCTGGTGAAAGGTAAAGGACCAGGGGTCGTGATGGTCATAGTGGATTGATGCGGTCGCACTGGTGGTACCGGTTGCACTACTGGCACACTGATCTGAGCAGTTGGGTAGAAAATTGTGATAGTGGCAACATCACAGTCATACTCAGAAATCTTATTTATTGAAGTACAAACATCTGAAACATCGGAATCAAGTTCAGCAAGTACATCAGAATCAAACACCATGTTTGGAATATCAGCAACAGCATCAGAAAAATTAATTACATAATTGGGAATTACAAAGTCAGCAGGAACAACATTTGTAAATTCTTCAGCATCTTCAGGAAAGAGAGGATCAACATTTGCATTCTCAACAACCCCTTCAACAGACCTTTGGGCAGATAGGTCTTCAGCTTGAAGGACACCATCGTCAAGCAAGGCCTGGATACCCTGCTGCAGCTTCACACAACCCCTACTCTATGCAGTACAACCCAAACAACCGCTCCCACAACCGGGGAAAACATCTGCCTTTAGCAAGTATTCTTTGATTTCTAACAGCGGAGTCTTCAGCTTCAATACATCTTTGACTGATTTGACTTCTCCTTCCACCATGTTAACATTTGTTCTACCATGCTGCGACATAGGATTGTTGACAACATTAGGAGTTGGCGCAAAGTTGATGGCATTTGAGTCAATAAGGTCCTGAACTACATGCTTAAAAGCTTTGCAGTTCTCAATAGTGTGGCCAGGTGCCCCAGAGTGGAAATTACACCTAGCATTGGCGTCATAACCCGCTGGAAGCTTGCCAACAGGAGGAGCCAAAGTGCGTAGCTTCACAAGTTGCAACTGCTGAAGGTTGGGAAGCAATTGGGCATACGACATCGGAAGAGTGTCGAAACGCCTATCCATCATCCTCTGTCTCTGTTGATAAGCAGGTCTGTTACCCTGTTGTTGTTGGTATTGATTTTGTTGACGTTGAGGTTGTTGTTATTGCACTGGTGCTGCAGCCGGAATGGTCACAGCTGCAACATAAGGTTGTTGATGGTAATTCTGAAAGTTATTCCTGCGGTTACCCCTGCTCTGATAAGAAGACACAACATTTGTATCCCCTTCTCTCCTCTTCTGTCCTCCTAAGAACGGCTTCTTTGACCCCGAAGATGATCCAACCCCATTTTGGATCTTACACGTCTTCAAGTAGTTCTCCACCCTCTCACCGGTAGAGACCACATCAGCAAAATTCGAGGCGTTGCAACCCACCAGACGTTCCAAATAAGGTCCAGGCAGTGTGTTCATAAACATGTTGGCCATCTCTTTTTCCAACATCGAAGGCTGAACACGGGAAGCCAACTCTCTCCAGCGTTGAGCATACTCTTTGAAGCACTCGTTGCTCTTGAGAGACAGATTCTGGAGCTGAGTCCTGTCAGGTGCCATATCCGTATTGTACTGATATTGCTTCACAAAGGTCTCAGCCAAGTCTCTCCAGCAGCGAATATGGGCTCTGTCCAGCCTCATATACCACTCCAAGGATGCCCCAGCTAGGTTGTCCTGGAAGAAGTACATGAGCAGCTTCTCATCATCAGAATACGCGATCATCTTGCGGAAGTAAGCTTGTACATGAGTCTTCGGGCAAGAGTTGCCATTGTACTTATCAAACACGGGACTCTGAACTTTGGCGGAACTCTCACACCTGGGACCAGCCCCAAGTCAGCAACATCCACACCAAGAGCATTTTGCCCTTCCACAACTTTCAACCTCTCTTCCAGTTTCTGAAACATAGGGTCCATACCATGGCCCATGCCAAAGTCCTCCTGAAGCAGGGAGAATTGATCCTCCTGATCATCATGGATGGGTTGTTGACCAAGGTTGCCATGTGGGATTGGGATAGGCCCCGATCCATTGGGTCCATTAGCCTCTCCAGCGGGAGGATCAGCCACAACCTCCGGTTGAGTAGTAGAGGGGTTCCCCTGTACCAACAATCTAATCTCCTGCTGTCCCTGAGCCACTCCTTGAACCACTTCCATGAACTGATTCATGCGAATCCTCATCTCAGCGAGCTCTGCTTGTAGACCTTCCATTGCTCTCTGTTGATTCCTTCGGGTACCGTATCGGTGAATGCCTGAGTCAACTATCCTAATAATGGAATACCAAACAAGATGAGAACACTGCGGCGGTACCTGTTATGCAAGACATGCTAATGAATATGCAAATGCAATGACATGTTTATCAATTTCAAAGGGTATTCTACCCCTTGATTCCAGTCTCACATTAGATAAACAGTGTAAGAAAATCGAGCCGTGGATAAACTTCTAAAAAACCCGACTAGAATCAAAAGAAGATATAAACCCCCGGGAGTAGATAAACATGTGTTAAATGATATGAATGTGAAATGAAAATTTGCAAATAGACCTCTTAAGTTCCTTGAAATTTTTCTCATTGTTGATGATATGGATGTGTATGAATGCATGAATGCATGGATGCAACAATCACACTCAAGGATCAAGCAAATCACACCACACAAAGGTCATGGGATGGATCAAGTCATCCTTAATAACAATCATCCATTTTGGTGGATTATGGTTTACACCTTATCAACACCCAAGTTCCATTGATATTAAGGATACACGAGAACGGATCAACCACGAATCAAGGGTTTGTTGCGAGTCGCGAGCATGGAGTCTTGGTTAAGAACCACCCAAGGGGAGTGTACTATGGTTAAACCTGACAATCATGTTCCACAAGAGGTTCCCATAGTCATCATCCCATCTTTCGGATATTATCGGATAAACGACTACTCGTATTCCAAAAATATTCTCAAGAGAGACTCTTATGAGTGTAGTATCGCGTAACAATCGTATCAAATCTTACACTTGACCGATCTTCGCACTACGTCCTAAAAATAGGCCAAGATGGGCGTGGTAAACTAAGGTCCTTGGCTTCTAAGGCACATATTGGAAAGAGTAATGCCTAACCACGACTACTCGTGTGACATTATTGATCCCAACATAACCTCCACCAAGTGAATGGGCTTGCAAGTCAACTTGCTAAGGAATAACTCCACACAAGTCAACAAGACTATGCCATTCTCCTATCCTAAGTGCACTCGAGTTCAGGTATAGAACTCATCTCACAAAGATCACCAAGCATACAAGGAATTAATATTTAAACAATTCAATCATTACATACAATACAGTAATCCCAAATTGCACAAAAACATGTCACAAAGCAATATACCATACAATACAACAAATATGAAAAGTAGGCAAAACCCACTAGGCAAATGATACTCCCCAGCAGAGTCGCCACTTTTTTGTAGCGGGGTATTCGTTACCATTAAAGATATTGACTAAATCTAAGGTAAACCATACAGGTCGAGTCGCCACCGCACTTCTATTTATCCAAAGGAATGGTTAGAAAGCGAACAAAAACCTAAAAGTTTTATCGAATCAAAAACTAGTAAAAATGTCAGAGATCTGGGTAAGGGGGTTGGTTATGCAATGGGAAGGTTTTAAGCACCCAAAACATCCTAGGTACTCCTAGGGAGCCCTTTCCATAAGTGTTGTTCTAGTCTAAAGGGTATAGGTATATCTAAAGTACTATTTACTAAAAGGAATGTTAAAAGAAAATGACTCGCAAGAATGTCGCATCCACTGCCTACGTATCTCATCTGAGTATGAGAATCAGAGCCTTTGTAGCTCGGCTACCTATGGGTTAAAGAGAAGTGTGCTCGGTAAGACGTCACGTCTTATGCCTACGTATCTCATCTGGAATGAGAATCAGAGCAAAACGTAGTTCGGCTAACTACGGGAACAAGGGTCTCGATTGCAACTAGGGCAAGGGAAAGGGACGGTCTCGATCGCAACGAGGGCGAGAGAAAAGAATCGCAGCGAGGGCGAAAGCAAACAGGGATTAGTTGTTAGTTGTCAGTCAAACTCGGCAAGACATCGAGTCTCGTGCCTACGTATCTCATCTGAACATGAGAATCAGAGTTGTCGTAGTTCGGCTAACTAAGGGTTAAGGATTGCCATCTGAACATGGACTTACAAAAGAGGACACCAGCTGTGTCAAAGGAAAGTGGGCAATGTGTTCAACGTCCTAGCAGTAGGTGTCGCAGCTCGCTGAATCGAGTCTTAGGCAGTTACCTCTTTGCAATAGAATGGACTGACATGCCACAAGATCGGGGACGCACGGAAGGTCTAAAAGTGGGGAAGCTCTGCTCTAGAGTTGTCATGCAATATGGACCTATGTGTTAGGATTTACAAAGGGGAACATCTACCTAATGTTAGCATGCAAAGAATAGGGGAATTCTACTTATGTTATCATACAAAGGGTTCTACCTAATTGGTGCTACCTAAACGGAACAAGAGTCGACGGATGGAGCGCGGAGAGGAATTACGGATAAGGGTAGATGGCGATGCCGGAGGCAATCGACTTACAGGTAGATGGCGATGCCTGAGGCAATCGACTTACAAGAGGATGGATGAATGCGTGTTGGTTCTGTTAAGTTTTGAAAATGATTACTCGACGTTGGATCGAGCTTTTGATCTTATTTTGAAATGGTTATCGGATGTTCGTTTTAATTCTTGTATTAACAGGTGAATAAAGAAATAAAGAAATAAATATTATACACTTTATGGGAGAGGGGTACATTTGTTATGAATGGGGATTGTTCATGGCAAACAAACAATAAGAATATATGCCTCATACATCATACAAGTAGGCAACAGTTATCAATCAGATCGGATAAATAAACAATATATAATCAAACCAAAGAATCAAATAATGGAGCATTTAAACAATGCATGGGAGTATGAACATGTTAAATAATCAAGCAATAGAAAGCATGAATGAGAGAAACAAGTATAAAAGATAACAGATGAAAATATACACACAAAGGGTCCACTGAATAATTTAATCGGGAAATGAGGTAAGTACCAAATAAAATCAAGTTGAAAGACCTCTAATACATGGCATATGAGATGAACAAGGGAGGATCAAAAGATCTCTTCAATTGCCATAAGCAATCCCTAAGTCAAACATCGATCATAAAGAAGTCAACTGGAAATTCAAGTCAACTTAAAAAATAACAAATAAATAGCAAATTAATCAAGAAAATTATGAAAAATTAAACTAAATAAGGTGGGGTCAGGACATCATCATCCCCCAAAATGATTTTTAAAATAATGAAAATTGGTATGTGAATTAATTAAAACAAAACATAGGTCAAACCAAAAGTCAATTAATAAGACTAGGTCAAAAATAAATCCAAAATAAATTGAAAATGTGAAATAAAATTCCAAGAAAAGTTCAGGTTGACCATGAGACTGTGGTCAACCTTCATCCCAAAAATCAAATGCTAAAAATAGTTTTAAGTCATAAAAATAAAATCAATAAAAAAAAGCGTGTTAAAATGGACCATTTAGAATAAATAATTAAAATAAAATATTAATATTAAAAAAATACGAAAATAAAAATTATATAAAATTAAATAAAACGTTAAGGAAAGTGAAAAATATTTTTGGGTAATTTTATGGACGAAGAAAATATTTTAAATAAGAAAAATAAATATGAAAATGGAAGGGTTAATGGTGATGAACATGATAAGCAAGCGTAGATATATCAAAACATGGTCATGGAAGAGATGATTACCTATTGGAAAATAGAAGTGGAATGGAATCTGATATGTGATGAAGCTTTGCCTCCTTGCCACAAAATTCCAATGCTCCTTTAAGGTTAGGGTTTCAACTTCTTAAATAGGGTGGATTAGGTGTTCTCATGGGCTTTTTAATAAGTGATTTATCCATAAGAATAAAAGTGTGAAGTGAGGTGTAAAATGTTGTTATTTTGGGCCAAACTTAAGTGAATGGATGTCCAATGCATGGCCAAAAGAGGTAAAAAAACGTGACTGGTTTGTGCAGCATGCTTAAAAAATCTGATTGGGCCAGCCAGACCCAAAATCTGCCTAGAAAATCAAGTCATGGTGCCCACTTTAAATGAATGTATCTCTCAAACCATGGATCCAAATGAGATGATTCCAAAGGATGTGAAAGAGGGCATGGCAAGGTACAATTATTGTGAAGAAAGTATTTTCAAATAATGCCTTTAAGTGCAAGAAAACTGGCCAAGAAGTCTTGACAAATTTTGAAGATTTTGGACTTAGAATTTTTTCTAAGTGTCCTGAAAAAATGTCTCACTTTGACTAAGCATAACTTTCTCAATTCTAATCCAAATGGAGCAAACTTTATATATCTAGAAAGCTTGGAACAAGAGTAACAACTTTAATTTTTGAGAAATTTTCAAATGGAGCTTTTATCTTGATGAAAAATGGGCTTAAAGTGAGTGCAACGATCATGAAAACTTGCCCTAAATGGAAAGTCAACCATTTCCAAATTAAGTAACTTTTCCAATTCCTGATTAAATGATGAATCCATGATCCAAACTTGATAAAATTTCACATGTAGGATACCCTAGGCATGGATTTTGAGATTCCACTCTCAAAATGTCAGGAGTTGACTTTTCTGGCCCCACAATTGACTTTTCCCAAACTGTTTGATTCCTGATTCCATTGATCAATTGAAGCACTTCTAGCTCAAATAAAGAGCTGATTTTTTGTATGTAGACCCTTGTGGACATATGGAGGTCCATGGAAAAGAGTTTCACCCAAAGAATCAGAAATAAACTGATTTTATACCAAACCCTAGTTTTAGGGCAAAATGATCAAGAACTGATTGCACTGATTGTCAATGGATCTTTCTGAGATAATTGTGAATCTTCCTAGGTAAAGATGCCTCTCTAATCATGACATGGATGAGCTCCTCTACTTCCAATTAAACATTTCCTGTTGCAGGTAGCCATGAAACCCTAATTTCTGATTAAATCCAGATGAACACTCTGATAGCTTTGAATCCTTCACTGATGAACTGAGGACCATAATAAGATACTTGGACCCCCCTGAGACCCTTGAGACTTGTATACTTAGAAAATGAAGTCCAATTCTCAATCTTGCTTTGTGTGGGCTCCTTCTGTTAAGGAGTGATCAATCAAAACCTGATCTCCATGTCACTAATGCAGTATGCAATGAGTATGACCTAATATGATACTAATGAAGTGTAAAACATAATCCCATGCTTCCAGGAAAAATGAAGGGTAAATTTTGGGGTATTACACTTTGCTAGAGGATGACGAACAGGAAGACGGCACAAATTTTGTGACACATGGAAAGGCTTGCGACAATTGGATTGCTGTTGATATTCCTATTATTATGCATCGATCTAAGTAATTGCTTTTATTTGTTTTCAAAATCCTTCTCCTATGCCAAAGGGGAAAGTGAACATTGTTGGGCATTTCAAATTTTGATCATCAATGAAATTAATTCTATTCATCCACATCTATGATGTTTGTTTTTACTTTTTGCTTTATTCTGAAAATGGTAATCACAAAAAACATAAATAAATAATATAATTGTCCATCTGCATAATATTTGGTCACAAATTCACTTCTCTAAAATCAAAATATTAAATCATTATGCAGGTTGGTTTCTAACCCTATTGAATACAATGATCCTTCTCCTTCTCCAAATTTTAAATTCGTTGTGTTTGAGGCTGAAGAGGAAAGTGATGAAGAAGTGAGTGATGAATTGTCTCGTCTTCTTGAGCACGAGGAAAAAGCCATTCAGTCATTCGAAGAGCAGATTGAGCTAGTCAACTTGGGTTCCGAGGATGATGTGAAGGAAGTAAATATTGGGTCTCGACTGTGTACAGGTGTTAAGAAGGGGTTGATTGATCTTCTCCAAGAATATTCAGATGTGTTTGCTTGGTCCTATCAAGACATGCCTGATCTGGATTCTGATATTGTGGAGCATAGATAGCCGTTGAAGCCAGAATGCCCGCCAGTCAAGCAGAAGTTGATAAGAACGCATCCTGATATGGCAGTAAAGATTAAAGAAGAAGTGAAGAAGCAGATTGATATCGGTTTCCTTGTAACAGCTGAGTATCCGCAATGGGTGGCCAATATTGTGTCTGTTCCGAAGAAGGATGGAAAAGTTCGTATGTGTGTTGATTATAGAGATTTGAATAAATCCAGTCTGAAAGATGATTTCCCTCTGCCACACATTGATATGTTGGTAGACAATACTGCTAAATTCAAAGTTTTTTCGTTTATGGACGGATTTTCCGGATATAATCAGATCAAGATGGCACCCGAAGATATGGAGAAGACCATATTCATTACACCTTGGGGAACATTTTGTTATAGAGTGATGCATTTCAGTTTAAAGAATGCCGGTGCAACTTACCAAAGAGCAATGACTACTCTTTTTCATGATATGATGCATAAAGAGATTGAAGTTTATGTCTATGACATGATTGCTAAATCAATTGATGAAGAGGAACATGTTAAGCATTTGTTGAAGCTATTCCAGCGTTTGAGGAAGTATAAACTCCGCTTGAATCCCAATAAGTGTACTTTTGGTGTTTGTTCTGGTAAGTTGGTAGGCTTTATTGTCAGTGAGAAGGGTATTGAAGTTGATCCTGCCAAGGTCAAAGCAATACAAGAGATGCATGTGCCCAAAACTGAGAAGCAAGTCAGAGGTTTTCTCGGCCGCTTGAATTATATCTCAAGATTCATTTCACACATGACTGCCACATGTGCGTCTATATTCAAGCTTCTTCGGAAAGATCAGTCTTGTGATTGGACCGAAGATTGCCAGAAAGCTTTTGACAGTGTCAAGGAATATTTGCTAGAACCTCCGATTTTGTCTCCACCTGTTGAAGGAAGACCATTGATTATGTATTTGACTGTGCTTGAAGATAGTATGGGTTGTGTTCTTGGTCAGCAAGATGAGACTGGAAAGAAAGAATTTGCAATTTACTACCTCAGTAAGAAGTTCATCGACTGTGAGACTCGGTATTCTATGCTTGAGAAAACTTGTTGCGCATTGGCTTGGGCGGCCAAGCGTCTGCGTCAGTATATGTTGAATCATACCACTTGGTTGATATCCAAAATGGATCCAATCAAGTATATATTTGAGAAGCCTGCTTTAACTGGGAGGATTGCCCGTTGGCAGATGTTGTTATTAGAGTATGATATCGAATACCGATCTCAGAAAGCTATCAAAGGTAGTGTCTTGGCTGACCATTCGGCTCACTAACCGATTGAAGATTACCAGTCAGTGCGGTATGATTTTCCTGATGAATAGATCTTGTATTTGAAGATGAAAGATTGTGATGAACCATTGCTTGAAGAAGGGCCAAAACCTGGTTCTCGTTGGGGCATGGTTGTCGATGGAGTTGTTAATCAGTATGGTAATGTCATTGGGGCAGTAATCATTACTCCTCAAGGCATGCATTTTCTGTTTACAGCTAGAATAACTTTCAAGTGCGCAAACAATATGGCAGAATATGAAGCTTGTATTATGGGGCTTGAAGAGGCCATTGATCTCATAATCAAGCACTTAGATGTCTTTGGAGATCCAGCAATGGTGGTGAATCAGATCAAAGGTGAATGGGAGACGAATCAACCTGGTTTAATACCATATAGAGATTATGCGAGGAGGATTTCAACTTTTTTAACCAAGGTTGAGTTTCATCATATCCCTCGAGATGAAAACCGGATGACAGACGCTATTGCAACATTGGCATCAATGATTATAGTGAAATATTGGAATGAGGTTCCCAATTTGACTGTGATACGTCTTGATAGGCCAACTCATGTGTTTGTTGTTGAAGAGGTCAAAGACGAAAAGCCGTGGTATTATGACATCAAGTGTTTCCTCCAAAGTCAGATTTACCCATTTGGGGCATCTTTTAAAGATAAGAAGACTTTGAGAAGATTAGCCGACAATTTCTACCTGAATGGTGATGTTTTGTATAAGAGAAACTTTGATATGGTTCTACTCATATGCGTGGATAGACACGAAGCAAACCTGTTAATGATTGAAGTCTATGAAGGTTCCTTTCGTACTCATTCCAATGGACATGCAATGGCAAAGAAGATGTTGCGAGCAGGTTACTATTGGCTGACAATAGACTCTGACTGTTGCAAGTTTGTGAAGAAGTGCCACAAATGTCAAATATATGCAGATAAGATTCATGTTCCTCCGACACTGTTGAACGTTATTTCCTCCCCATGGCCCTTCTCCATGTGGGGAATCGATATGATTGAGCCCAAAGTGTCGAATGGACATCGTTTCATTTTAGTGGCAATTGATTAATTCACAAAATGGGTTGAAGCGGCATTATATGCGAATGTAACCAAACAAGTTGTTGTAAGGTTTATCAAGAATCAGATTATATGTCGTTATGGTGTGCCAAGTAAGATCATTACTGATAATGGATCGAACTTGAATAATAACATGATGAAAGCTCTTTGCAAAGACTTCTAGATTGCACATCATAATTCTTCTCCCTACAGACCTAAGATGAATGAGGCTGTTGAAGCGGCGAACAAGAACATCAAGAAGATCATTCAGAAGATGGTTGTAACATATAAGGATTGGCATGAGATGCTCCCATTTGCTTTGCACGGTTATTGTACATCCATCCTCACTTCAACAGGGGCAACCCCTTTCTCTCTTGTATATGGTATGGAAGCAGTGCTCCCTGTAGAGGTTGAGATTCCTTCATTGCGTGTGCTCATGGAAGCCAAGTTGGCTAAGGCTGAATGGTGTCAAACCAGGTATGATCAATTGAATTTAATCGAAGAGAGGAGATTGACTGCCATGTGCCATGGTCAGTTATATCAATAGAGGATGAAGAAAGCTTTTGATAAGAAGGTCAGACCTCATGTATTTAGAGAAGGTAACCTTGTGCTCAAGAAGATTTTATCGTTCAAACCAGATTCTAGGGGAAAATGGCCTCCTAGTTATGAAGGCTCATATGTTGTTAAGAGAGCCTTTTCAGACGGTGCTTTGATTCTTATAACTATGGATGGTGAAGAGTTCACTCGTCCTGTGAACGCAGATGCAGTCAAGAAATACTTCGCCTAAAAAACAAAAGAATAGCTCGCTAAGTTGAAAACCTGAAAGAGCGGCTTAGGCAAAAATGAGCGTCTCGGTGGATTGAAACCCGAAAGGGCGATCCAGGCAAAAGTTAGAGATATAAAAAAGAAAGATTACCCCGATAAATTGATTACCCCACCTTGGGGCAATTTATGCAAAAATAAGGGATTATGGCAAGTAACGGCATCCTGTTGATCTTCAGATTTTGAAGATTTTGTTGAGCACAACGGTCGACGGTGGTTCATCATCCCCAGTAGCGACCAAAAGCATAGTGGACATCAAAAGTTGGTGGAAGGATTAGTGATCATTTGTATTCAATGTAACCCTTTTCCATGTAAATTACCATTTTTAACTTTGTAAAAATCTATGGAGTCTTGTCATTTATAGACTACCATTCCATTAAATAAAGTTGAGCTTTTATCCAATTGTTTCTACTCGTGTTTATTTCAGCAAATAGTTTTAAATTTTATTATGATCATTTTTGAAATTAAAACTTTAAATTAAAACCATTTTTCTTAAACATATAAAAGCATGAATTTTAAGCAATCGATTTCATTTAAAAAGAAGTATCATTAGCGGTTCGAAAGCAGTAAGCCCTAAGTGTGAAGCAGTATTGGTCCTCCCCGAGCAGTAGGCGCAATTTCTCTTTCATCCTCAACAACATCTTAGCATTTCAGCCATGGTTGTCCGCTATTCCCCGGTAGGATAGCCATCAGAGTTGGTTGTTTCAGTCCCCTGCGGAATGTTTATTCCTCAACAGAATTTATGTTTATTCCCTAGCTGAAAACCGGTTTCCTCAGCAGTTCGCGTGGTAGCGGTAGAACTTTGGTTTCCCCACCAATCGCCATCAGATTCACTCCCAGTCAGAGTTTCCTCCTGGTTTCTGACCAGCTATTTGTGTTTATCCTCTGCATGGTTGTCTCCCATTTGATATGGTGTTGACCTAAAATCTCCCGCAGATTCGGTGTAAGACCCCAATTTTGTCCCTAAGATCCCTCATGGCATCATACCATAGCATTGCATAGCCTCAAGGATCATTGGACACCTTGCTTCCTCCCCTGTGGGTAGGATCTTTTTGTGAGTGATTCTTGATCACCAAGCATTTCTTGCATTTGTATATCATTGCTTTTCTTTTAATCACTAACCAAAAATGTACAAAAATATGTCATCTCACATTTGTCTTGCAGCTTAAGCAGTCAACAGGTCAAGGCAATTCAAGTGAATTCTTTGGGCAAGAGATGAGGTTTTCCTTGAGATATGGATCATGTGATCATTATATTGAGATTATATGAGCTATAGGTTCATTTTGGAGCAAGATCCCCAAGTGGTTGAGGCTCAAGTTCATCAGAATGTTTTCAGGTCATCTAAGGACCAATGCAGTCAACTGAAAGTCAACTGAAGGCTTTGAAGTGTGAAATTGAGTTTCTTCATCTCATTCATGTTCAAACAATGCTTATTCATCATGTCAAACATCTACCTTGAAGAATTTGAAGTCAAATCAAAAGTTTCCAAAAATGGAAAGTGACCTATAATTTCAACTTTCCAAAAATGGCAAGTTTTTTTGTCCAACTTCAACTCAACTTTCCAACATCAAAGAAGCTTCAAATGAAATTTTGTACAACATGAAAGTTGAAGATCTCTCTCTCCCATTTCCAAAAAGTCCAAGATCATGATCATCTGATGAATGGTTGAAGAGATATGATCCAATCATTGCCAAGTGTGCATGGAACTTCAAAAGGGCATAACTTTTGACTCATAACTCCAAATTGAGTGCTCCTTTTCGCATAATTCTTCTCATGACATGTATTTTCCAAATCATTCATCACATTGCATAAAATTTCATCATATGATCATTTGCTCCTTCATGCCCATTTTGGAGGGAAATTTGAAAATTTAAAAATGGTGCATTACATGAACAAATTTCCATTGCCATTGTGTTGATAAAATGATTTTAAGTGCATTTGAGCTTACATTGGGTACTGTTCACGTATGCATTTGCCATGCACCTCCAATTTTCAATTTTTTTGCCATACACCTTATCTTGTTTAATCTCAACTAAACCATGTTTAATTTTGATTAGGAGTTGATTAGTACAGAGTATATATACATAATCCTAACAGAATTGTGGAGGATTTTCACCATTTCTAGATCTAAAACTTTTTCCCTCCAAATTCTTCTCTCCATCCAAATTCAAAATTCTTCCACATAACATTGAGTTTTTCTTCCATATTCTGGTTCTCTGGTATTGATTTAGTGTAGATCAAGCATTGGATCATCAAATTTGGACCAGAATCGTGCTGTGCAAGTTCAAGAACACAAACATGGAAGTTCAGATTTGAGCAAGATCTAAGCCACTACAAGCTCCAATTTCTTCACAAAGCTTCATAACAAGAACTTAGGAGTGGATTTGCAGCTTGCCAGGCCTTGGAATTGCTGATTCCAGAAGTTGATCTTCAAGAGGTAGGTTTTTCGAACCTCCTAATTCTCAAATCTTTTGCCATGATCTTGTAGTTCATATCATGCTGATCACTCTGCTGAAAATTTCGTGTGAAATGGTGGCTTATTGACTGAGATATGCTTGATTGAAGTTTTGTGCATCAAAATGTTTTTGCTTGAATCTCATTATCCATGGCTTGTTTTGATGAAATGTTGCTCGATCTGTAACCTACATTGCATAAGCTTTCTGTTGATATAAAAATTTCGTAATTCTGGAAAAATAATTTCGCGTGAGCACTGTTGCTCCGCCGTCTTCGCGAGGAAGACAGTTGTTTCCTCCCTAGCGCCACCGTCTGGTTCATGATGAGTTGGCTAGGGCTTGGTCCCATTCAGATGCCACGCGAGCGCCATGCTAGCAAAACGATAGGCCTACGTTAGTTGACCGAATCCACATATTGCTTTGACCGCTGACTGTAGCGCCAAGTCACATTAATGAAACTCAGCGTTTCATACGCTCTCACTTCGAATCCTGGCACCAGCATTTCTGATTTATTTTTGTTCAGCACGCTTTATTTGAAATGCTACTGAGTTCGATTCCTGCCTATGCCATATTTTCAAACTTATTCCATTTTCTTCCTTTCCCTCCATTTTCATGTACATTGATCATTTTCATTTCAATTTTTTTTTGTCAACTTTGAAAATTCATATCAAATTGAAAAATGATCCAATTAATTCTAGATTTTTTTCTACATGATCATATGAATGTCTTCTATTTTTTGATGCAAATTTCTGGAATTGTGCCTGGCTGGAATTTTAATTGTGTTAGAATATGTGAACATGTATGCATATGTGACATTGCTCCATTCTTTCTATCATGAAATGTTCAATATTGATCCAATTACCATGAAATTTTGCATGATTGTTCCCAACATGTTGCTTGACCTTTGAGGCTTGATTGTGCATTTTTACCATGTTTCATTTCTGTTTTATGCATGTGTTTGTATGGTGTGACAATGTGTGTCACACAATTGGATGTCTTGCTTGGGCAATTTTATATCCATATCAAATGAGCTTCTCTGTTTATGATTTTTGGCATGATGATTGTATTGGACATGTTGTGTGCACATAAAAATTTCCATAATTGTTTGATTCATTTCTGTTTTGATATGGAATTTTGATTCTTAATGTCCAAATGTGTGCCTTGAATTTGCCTTTGACTTCTCTTGCTCACTACATGGCTTTGCTTGATGATTTTGATTTGGTCCTTTTTAGGACATATTCTTGGTTCATTAAATGTGATTCATGTTGAGTTTTAGCTTCTGTTTTGACTTTTTTCTCTATCTTTGACCCTAGGCTTTGCCTTAGGGGTTTGGACTCACATTTTGAGCTGTGCATTTCAGGTTCAAGCTATAAGTCCTAATGGATGATGTGATCCTTTTTGCTTGAGACACAATTTGCTTTGTTTAACTAATGTTGATTGTGTTGTAGGTCCTTGGGTGGCTAACTCATTTGAGTTCTATGGCTTGCTCATTGTGTATATTGGTTGTCTGACTGTTGTTGATTGTTTGATTTGTCTGAATGTAAATATTGACTGGTTTAGCTTTTCTTACAGGTACTTTAGCCGCTTTAACTCATTATTTGAGTTGCTTTGCTTTGCTTGTGGTTGGCATACCACTTAGGTAAATTCCTACTCTCCATGTAGTCTGGAAGACCTACTGTTTTTGGCAGGCACCTGTCTGAAGCCCTCCTTAAGAGGCCATGTTTTTGTTTGTTTATATTTGTGCCTTGTACTTCAAAGACCTCCTAAGTGAAGAGGCATTGGCAGATAAAAAGGATGTGCAATCCATCCCCTGCTATTCAGTTGAGTCTTTCATCTTGCTCACACCATGTGTTGATGCAGTTTGAATAAAAACCCCAAAATCTTGTATATAGAGTCAGTCATTGTGGAATAGAGTTCCTCATTCTGGACTCCCACACATTCTTTGATTCAAGCTCACCCAGGCCCGGGTTAAGAGCTATGAGGCATAACCCTCATCTCCATTTCATTTGCTCACCCTAACTCTCAATGTTAGAGGTTAAGAGCCTGACCACCCTTCCAGTATTTGGCTTGTTTGTCAAGGTCGATATGACCCCTTGACTAAAGCCCAACCTTGCTTGAGCCCCTTGGTTGTGTATAGTGTGTGATAATTGACTGCTTGTTTGCTTATTTGTCCATTTGTGCATAATTGTTTGTGTGTGCCTCTGTGCATTGTTTTCATCTTTGAGCATTAATTGTATATCATTTCATGATCATTGTTCATACTTTGTGACATTTTGTTTTGTCCATTGAGGAGTCAATTGTAAGTCCAGCTATTGGCATTTGTTTCCTGTGATCTGGTAGGAGTTGGAACTAAGACCATTGATTGGCATTCCATTTCCTTGGAGGCTAGTGTAAGTCCATAGATTGGCATCTGGTATCCATCTTTGTTTTGTGAGGCTAGTGTAAGTCCATTGATTAGCATCTGGTTTCCATGTTTTCTTTGCTTTGTGAGGCTAGTGTAAGTCCATTGATTGGCATCTGGTATCCATCTTTATTTTGTGAGTCTGGTATAAGTCCATTGATTGGCATCTGGTTTCCATTTATTTTGGCTATTTCTGATACATTGTTTATCTGTTAACTGCTTTGTGTTGCCTTATTCCAAAGGAACTTCCTTGGATCATTTCTATGATCTTGAGAAAGCAACTCCTATTCTGTGGCTTTGTCCCTTAACCTTAACCCTCACCCTTTTGTGCTTAACTTTGAACCTTATTTTCATTCTTAACCAAAAACCAGAAAACTTTTGTGCAAACATTCTCACTTGTTTTCAAAACTAGAAACCTAGGCCTTAGGCCTCTGATTTTCCAACTTCATTTTCATCAATACTTCTTCTGAATTGAATCTAATGTCAACTTTGACTTCATTTTGTGAATAATTCCAAATGGTTAATTCAACCCACTCAATTGCTTTTTGTGGCTCTTGTCCACTTCTTGATATGTTTTCATGCATTAGCTATAGATCTGAATTATCATAGTGGTTGATGTAAATCTCACCACATCCTTAGTGATTGAATTGTAAGACTTCCATGCTTATTATAGGGTTAACCCCTCACTAGCGTGTTGAAGTTGTTCTCACATGGTGGATTGTTGGTTCAGGTTGAGTTTTCTCCCGTTGATAATGAAAGACTTTAAGGCTTTTGTTTAAAATCAATCCACTCACTGTTTGGAAATCTTTTAGCCGAACTACGGCGTTTTGATCCTTATCTTTCATGAAAAGGTACGTAGGCAATGGGTTTCATCCATCCAAACACAAAAATAATAAAATTGTATATTCTTCTCTCATCCCTTCAATCAATGTTTGTACAAAAATAATTTCATAAACAAATAATTTGATACAACAAGTTGTGAAAAGAGGTTCCCTTAGAGTACTAAGGATGTTGTGGGTGCCTAACACCTTCCCACAACATAATTACCCCCTTACCCAGATCTCTGACCTTTTATTAGTTTTCTATGCATAAAACTTCTTAGGCTTTTGTTCGCTTTCTAGCCATTCCTTTGGATAAATAGAAGTGCGGTGGCGACTCTATCTTGTATGCTTTGCTTTCGATTTAATCAATAAATCTAAAGTGACGAATACACCGCTACATTCGGTAACGGATTTTTCTCAACAGATCTCTTCTTTCCCCGGCTAGGTTTGAGCCTTTGGGATGATGATCTCTCTTTTCTCCAGCAAGTCGTCCCCCTCTTTTGTGGATTGACCGAGAATTGTATCGATGATTCCAATTGCGACAATTTTATATCCTTTGCGATTGTTTTGTCAGCATGATCATCATATATACATATAAATATACATATACATATACATGTACATATACACTCACATTATTCCATTATTGCATCATCATTATTGTCAATTCACTCATGTGATTCTTATTCTTCGTTATGGCGATGCTTTATCCCCATACCAGTTTGATGTCTGTCCTCCCTCAATTGTAGAGAGTCAGCCCTTTAAGCAGAAAGACTTTAACCTTTCTCCTCTCCCCACTGAGTTATTTCCTCATGGATGATTATTATTTCAGTTTTCTCCCCAGTTGATTATCTGGATGGAATCACTCCCCTTGAGTTATATCCTCATTGGGTTGAATCTTGATTGACCATTTCTTTCTAGATCATACCTAGATAGATGCGTTAGGTCCCCTAAGAATTTATTACCCAGTGACTGGTAATATTTTTCTTAGTGTGCAGTTTGCTACTTTTTGCCCGATACCCGACAAAAGTACCCTTGTTTTCTCCGCAGTGGAGTCCCCAGTGGATTCATCTTTTTTTGATTCCTCAGGAAGTATATCCTCGATATGTTCATCCTAACCAATGACAGATATTATTCTTCCTTTATCTAAGTCTATCCTTGACATGTTCATCCTAACCGGTGACAGATATTCTCATCTTTGGTATTCTACCTAGTAAAAAGGTAGTTGTAATCCTTATTTTGATTCCCCAGAGAGTTAATCCTTGATATGTTCATCTAACTGATGACGGGTTTCCTTCTCTTTGTCGTCTTCTACCCAGTAACCGATAGTTGTAAAACCTAATTTTCTTTCCCCTTGTAGAGTTTATCCTTGATATGTTCACTTTAACTGGTGACGGGTACTCTCTTGTTTGGTATTCTATCCAGTAACTAATAGATGTAATTCCTATTTCTTCCTCTCAGAGTCTATCCTTGATATGTTCATCTTAACCGGTGACAGATATTTCTCTTTGATGGTATTCTATCCAGCATTCGATAAATGTAATTCCTACTTTTTGTTCAGTTGGTTTATCCTTGATATGTTCATCTTAACCGATGACGGATATCCTCCTTAACATCCCCAGACAAGTCTATCCTTGATATGTTCATCTTAATCGATGACAGATTTTCTTTCCTTTGAGTCTATCCTTGATATGTTCACTTTAACCGGTGACGGATATTCTCATCTTTGGTCTTCTACCCAGTAACTGGTAGTTGTAAATCCTATTTCTACAGTTCTCCCCAGCAAGGCTATTCTTACCCAGTAACCGGTAACGAATACACCCGCCTGGTGGTTCCCAGCGAGTCATCCTTGATATGGTCATCCTAACCGATGACAGGTGTCCTCTTTGTCAGATCTTTATTATCTCCTTACCCAGTAGCCGATAGTAGATAATGAATTTCTGCTCCTCCCGTGTTGAAGTCTATTTCTTCTCCAGTTGAGTTGAGTGCGTATTTCCATAACGAAATCACTTTTCCTGCATGATTCAAGTATGTCAGTTTTATCCTGATCTACTCGTTTCCCCTGCAGATGTTTTTGTTCCCCGACTGAGTCCTTCCATTTTTATGGAATTTCTCTAGTCCCGCAGCAGTTTTTAAGTCGTAGCCTGGCCTTCGCATAATCTCATTTATCCCCTCAGAGTCTCTGTCTCCCCAAAATGCCTTGTGTTCCTGCGGACCTTCGGTTTCTCTGATTTCTTTTCCTTTGTGGCAACATTTCCCCACAGAGAATTTGCTTTTACATTCATATCATATGCATCATGAGGTCTCTTAGAGACCAAAATTTGTTTCTATATGTTGTTATTTAAGCTCATTCTACTGATTCGACATGAAGATTTTAACCTTCACCTCCTCAGTTAGAATATTCTTAAATAGGGGCAGCTGTAAGACCCCAATTTTGACCCTAAGATCCCTCATGCAATCTCATCATATGCATTAGCATTGGGATCATACCTTGGCATCCTCCTTACCCCTCTTTAATTGGGTTTGTTTTAGGAGAGATCACCAAGCACCATGTGATTGTATCATACTTGTATATTACCATTTTACTAACCAAAATACCAAAAATATGTCTTTGCTCTTTTGTAGGTAGGGCATGATCTCCATTGATCTATAAAGTTCATATCTAGGGTTTGAGACCCTCATGGCTAAGGACATAACCAAGGAATGATCCACATTGGCTCTAAGCATCATACATGGGTCCCCATGATCTTTACATGTTATTTTGATCAAGATTTCTTCAAGAGTTTGGAGTTGGTTTGCCTTGGAAACCCTAGTTTGTCTGGGTATCTTGAGTAACTTCTTCAACAAGATTCCTCATCAATTGATCAAATTTCTCAAGAGGCACTTCAAAATTCATCATCTTATACATATATAATCTACCATGAGCCTAAAAAGTCAAGAGAATTGCAAGTTAGCAAGTTGGTTGATGGTGGCTAGCCAAATGAATTCATCTAATCAAAACTGGGTCTCCCTAGACCCTATCTCCTACAATTTTCATCATATGAAAATGATCCCAAGATCCAAGTTACTCTAAATGACATTACAAACAACTTTCATGTTGAAGTCTAGATCTAAGTTTTCTTGTAAAATCATTTTCTATGTTGAAACATTATAGGTCATTTTGTCTAAACCCTAATTTGAAAGTCAACTTCCCAAGGCCATAACTTGCTCAATTTTTATGAGATGAAAGATTTCCAAGTTTCACAATCAAATTCAAGATCTCTACTTAAACTTTGATGTATGGAGTGAGATCTAAATAAAGTTTTATGAGCATGTTATATGAGGATACGTTATAGGTCATTTTGGACCAATACCATTGAACAAGTGATTTTCCTCAACTTAAAAAATGCATAACTCTATCATTATAAATCCAAATGACATGAAATTGGTGACCATTTTGAAGGTATTTGAAAGAGATACAACTTTTATAAAGACACTTTTCTCATTTGGAGCTCACATAAAATTTTTAGTAAGGTGGAACATTGAGATATATGGCTTGACACTTAGAAAATTTTTCAACATGTTGAAATTTCCAAACTTCCACCTCAAAATTCACCTTGATCCAAGTTCCAAATTGAAAAGTGTTCAACATAAGAGTTGTTCCCCTTGATCTTAGATTTCCTAAGAGTCCTATTTCATTCATTTTGGTCAAGGTTTTCTAGGGCTGCGCATGGTCTTAATAGGTCTCCATCAAGTGGAAAGATCAAATGTTCAAAACATCACATAACATTGCCTTGCCATTCAAGCTTCACTTCAACTTCATTTCAGATGCATTTGGACCAAAATGGATTGCTTCATGGGCCTGTACACGCCCATGCAAGCATGTGCATGACATTGCCAAATTTGGAAGCAAATTCAAGTGTGAAAATATCATTCCCATTTGCTATAAATACGAGCCCTCTGAGCCCATTTGAAGGATCCTTGCGTGTCGGCTTTGCCCCCTCTCTTCAAACCCTCACAATTCAAAGGAAAACCTGATAATTTTCAATCTGAAAATTGAGTTTGAATCTCACTGTTTGGAGATTCAAAAACTCCAGGATCCAAAGCTTTGTTCCATTTCCAAACCACTTCTGCAAGCTCCCTGAGTGTGATCAAGCAAGGATTGAAGCAAGCAAGATCAAGTTCTGCACAACATTGAAGGTATTTTCTAGAAATTTTCTTCTCTTCGATTTTCACTCAATTCTCATTAATTCTCTTGGATCTTTGATTGTCTGAAGTCCTACCAATGTAGGCAAGAAGATTGAGTTGCTTTGAGGTTAAATTGAAGCAACTCAGTTGACACACCTCAAAATTCAACTCCCCATATCTTTCTATATATGTGGAGTTAGTTAAAATTGAGGTCAGATTCGTGCTCTACGCCATTTTTTCTTTTAGATCATGTCCTCTTTTTTCATTTATATGATGGTGATGACTGAACCGGTCCGGCGAGGTTCGCCTGAGAAGGTGACCGAAGGTTTAGCGCCGGTGATGTGTTGGACAGGTTCTGAGCCACATGATCAATTCAAATTGTTTTAATCTCACGCGTTGATTTTGATTACCATCCATGTGGCGCATTGACTTAAGTCCATAGTGGAAAGCGCGCTGATGACCACTTGATCTGCCACCTCAATTAATGAGGGAGATCAAGTGGTCCACGTTTTTTTTGTATTTTCTGATTTTTATTTTATTCTTTTGATTTTCATTAATTCATATTAATTTTAATATTGATCCAAAAAATATGAGAGTTTTGCCAAAAAAATTTAAACAAAATCCTCTTTCATATTTTGAATTAAAATTATTTTTTGGATCATTATTAATATTTTTTATGATTTAATTGATTTTGTGAATATTTTTAATTGTTTAAAAATACTTTTAAGTCTCTAAAAATTCTGAATTTTTTTCTCCAAGGTCCTTTGACCTTGTTTGACCTATGATAAATCTCATGGCCATTTCTTTGGTGTTTTGATGAGGTTTTAGGAATTTGACAAACCATATTTAATTTAATGCATTATTTTTAGTATTTTTTTAACTGAATAAATGCCAAATAATTGTGTTGAGCCATTTTGATTGTTTGTATGAGTTTGACTTGTGTTATTGCGCCTTGGTCAAGGTTGATTTGACTTTGCTAGGTTAAGATCATTGGATTTAGGGGATTGATGGAATGTACATTCCATCTCCCAAAATGAGTGAATGACCTTAATTTGGTAAAAGTCCTCCTTTGTCCAATTTGAGTTTTATCCATTTCCCCTCCTTCTTCATCTTATTCCCTCTCTTTATGCATTCATGTCATGGTCCTATGATGTCTCAATGTCCTAAGGCTAGTTGATTGAAAATCAACATAAGTATGGATGAGATTAGGCCACCTCTTTTGCATATTCTTTTTGTGTGTGGTATGTTTCATGAGCATAGTTCATTATATTATGTCTCTAACATGCATTAACACCAAAATTCTATTGCCCGACCTCAAATAGTTGTAACTTCTACATAAGTCCAATTACGATTGCTTAACATAGCGCTAAATTTTTGACACAAAAGGCATATCATTCTAGTTAGTGAGATTGTAAGTCTCCCCTCTTTCATGGTATTGTGTGGAAACTTGGCCTTTTTCCTTCCTTTGGAAGATGTCTTGGTTCAAGGATCCATGCTTGTGATAAGTGGGTTGAGTGTTCTCCAAAGAATGACTTAAAAAGAACAAAAAAAAAAGCAAAAGCAATACTAACTTCTAACTCGTTAACAACTAACATTTACTTTCAAGTTATTTACTTTAATGCACTTTATTTTTAAACTCTATTCATTTGCCATTATTCATACCATTCTAATTGTTTATGTTAATGTCCTTTTCACTTTGTCCACTTGGACCATATTTTGTGACATATTTTGTTTGTGTATATTGTGTTTGTTTGTGTGGTCTTTGACCATTAATGTACATAATAAGAACAAAAAACCCTAAAAGACATCTTGTGTGGAGTGTTGGTTTGATTTGAGACAATTAGACTTAGAATTTAGGCAACACTCCCTATGCAAAGGACTTGGCTGATGCCAACTTTCATATAACCAAGTGCTTGTAATCTGAAACTTCATTTGATACATCATTGAAGATCCATTTGAGTTCATCTGCAACATGATCATTGTGAAGCTATTATTTTGAACCTGTGACTTATGACATTGTGGAATTCATCTGCTACATGGGAAAATTTGAAGAAGATCATGGAATGGCTAAGCTTGGATGTGGCTATCTTTATTTGATGCCTTGCTCTTCAAGCTAATATTGTGCATGGTTTGTTGCTTGATTCTAATGTTCAAGGGAATTTGGGTTTCTATATGACATTCTTGTCTATTGGATTGCAACCCATTGGTCAGATCTTTTCAACTCTTAACTTTTAAATTTATGCTTAAGATCAGTCTCTTCATCTTCTCCCCATCTCTTTAATTTCAAAATCTCTCACTCCTTTTAAAAACTTCTTTGTTTGTACTTGTCTTTTTTCTTCTTCTAAACTTAGACCATTTTGCAAACTAGAAACTTTGGCCTTATGCCATTGCCTTTTAAACTTCTTTTCTTAAATCAAACTTGTAAATAAACTTAACTATACTTGACTAAAATTTTCAAAAGCCAAAAAGAACTAACTCATTCAAACCATTTTTAGGCCTTTGTGCCTTTCAAACTTTATTTTTGTTAAAAGCAATGCATCCACTTTGAAATTTGTATCACGAACTACGAGGTTTTGAACCCTCATTTTTATATTGGTACATAGGCACAAGTTCGAAGGTCTTGTCAAACACAAAAATATAATTAATGAATTCTTTTCTCACCCCCCCCCCCCCCTTCTGTTTGCTTGCAAACATCATTTGTACAAAATACATATGCACACAAGAAAGGGCTCCCTAGGAGTACCTAGGACACTTTGGATGCTAACACCTTCCCTCTGTGTAACCAACCCCCTTACCTGTAATCTCTGGCATTTTATTAATTTTGATTTGAAAACTTCTTATTTTTTGGGTTTTGTTCGTACTTTCGCCTTTTCCCTTGGAAACGATAAAAGCGCGGTGGCGACTCTTGTTATTTGATATCTAGCTTATCCATAGCTTGATGATCATGAATTTACCGCTACAATAGGTTCATCATCATAATCTCCTCTGACTATGTTTGCTTCTTCTGGCTTCCTTTCCTTGTTTGACCAACAGTCCTTAGCAAAGTGTCCAAACCTATTACAATAGTGGCATTGAACCATTGTCTTGTCAAGCTTCTCCCTTCCCTTATGATGTTTTTTCACATCATAATTGGAGGCTTATGAATCTTGATACCTACCATGTATTTTCTTGGCCTCTGACCAAGACTGCTTTCGGTCCTTCTTGATAAAATAAGCTTTCAGAGTATGCTCTACCTCTCTCTCAGAGGTTCTATTAGTCAGACGCAACTCTTGCGCCTCTAGACTACTTTGCAGCTCTTTAGTTCTCATGGTGCTCAAATTCTTAGAATATATAATTGCTACAACGATGTAATCAAACTGAGGAGTAAGAGATCTAAATACCTTCTCAATGATGCTTTCTTCAGAGAGAGTTTCTCCATACGACTTCATCTCATTTGTGATCATAACCACTCTGGAGATGTATTCAGGTACCTTCTCATTGTTCTTCATGTTGAGACTCTCAGACTTCTTACATAGAGACTAAAGCTTTACATTCTTCACTGATGCATCACCGTCGTAGCACCGTACCAGTGTGTCCTACATATCCTTCGCCGTCGTTGAATTGACGATTTTCTCAAACACATTCATATCCATACACTGATGGATGTAGAATAACGCCTTCTGATCCTTCTTCCTCAGATCATGATGAGCATTTGTCTGCGCATCTGTTTCATTTTCAACAACTAGAACGTAACCGTCGTTAACGAGATCAAGAACATCTTGAGTATCAAACAACACACGCATCTGAATCATCCAACGATTACAGTTCTTACCATTGAACATTGGAAGCTTGGTACTCAAATTACTGTTTTCGTTCATCTTCAACCTTATGCAACACTCAGATCTCACCAAACACCAATGTTTCCCAATCTCGCAAAATCAAGAAATGTGATTCTATTACGATTCCAATCAAAAGTTCAACACGAACTCAAGAAACAAAATCAATCGCACAACGCCTCACCGTTCACTCGTGTTTCCATGTGTTTCCTCGTGGATATGAACTAGAGCTCTAGGTAGCAATTTTTGGTGCACAAAGTGAAATGGATAAAGATGGAAGAAGAGAGAGAAGAGAGAATAACAAACTTCCACTACTATACTAAAATGGTTACAGTAAAGGGTTGCACGCACGCACACACACGCTGCTACACAGACTGTTCTTACATCTATTATATTCTTAATGACTAAGCACACTATTAGTTATATACACAAACAATAATGCCACATAAGCGGAATACTAAAATACTGAATTACCCATCAACAATAAGATATTGTTTAATAAAATTATCTATTTTTTAATATTTTAATTCTTGTCTCAAAATGTAATATATTTAAATGTTCTTTAAATAAGCGTCATATTTTACTTTTCTAGAGAAAATGGTAAAATAGTAAAGCTCGAAAAAAAATCAAACTGCAAATAATACATCAATCAAATTAAAATATGTGTAATAGTTTCATATTTTTCAAGATTTTTAATCAAATTAAAATAAAAGTGATAAATCATTGATGTGTTTTATTTATATTTATGTAATGAATAAAATTATATAAATTCTAAAGTATAAATTAAAGCATGTGTTCATCTTATTATTTAAAATTAAATAATGAATAAAATTGTACAAATTCTAAAGTATAAAATAATTATATTATAAAAAAGTTCAAACTTTTCAGATTTGATTATAGATTAAATTAAATTCAAAAATTTGAGTCACCCTAAAGTCGTTATAATGGACTAGTCCATATGAAAAGATTTGTGAAACCCAAAAAATTATAGAATTTGAGCTTTTTTTAGTCGGTCCTAAATCCCTGTTACCCGATTAGAATTAACCCATATGAGCTCCGGATAACCCGTTACACCCACATAACTATAAATTTTAAAAAATTATATTAATATTTATGCTGTCTCCTTCAAAATAATACATTAATTTTTCTCACCTCGTTAAATTTAATATATATTCTATTCAATATTTTTTATTTAAATATTTTATATTAATATAATCAAATTAATATTATTTTTTTGTGTTTTACTATAAAATTCCTTGTTTTCTGATAGTTTATCTCTTTTAAGGATTTAATTATTATTATATACACTTTAAAAATATATTATAATATTTAAAAATATATTAAAATATTTATATTAAATTACAATTTTGATCGCCTTATAATGCTCTGTTCACGAAATCAATCATTTTATTTTATTTTTATACAATTTTGGTCCTCTATCCCCAATTTTGATTCAAAAAGCGCTCAAGTGTTAGTTTTTTTATTAAGTGTCACTATTTTGATGATGTGGCATAATATTTATTGATTTTTATTTTCCATGTCATTTTTTATTAATATTTTTATCAAAATAAATTAATAATTAATAATTTTAATTATTTTTTTTAAAATTAATTAATATAAAACATTTATTAGACTTTAAGCCCAACTTAACGACGAATGAGATATATAAATAATCAAAAGAATCACATAAATGATATGGGATTTGATATAGTTTTATTCTTCAACTTCATTTTCTTCAAATAAATCTCTGAATTCAAATTTATGAATCCAAAAATGATGAAAAGATGAAAATCCCTTTTAAGTGTGTCTCAATAGTGAAAAACACTTTCAAGATTTTAGTAGAGTAGTGCTTTTTGAGATCAAGAAAAAAAAATTGTAAAGAGGTGGATGGAAAAGTTTCATGCGTGTCTCAATAGTATAAAAACACTTTTAAAATTTTATTAAAGTAGTGTTTTTTGAGATCAAGAAAATAAATCGTAAAGAGGTGGATGTGTTATCATAAAACTTTGTATCGTAGTAATGTATTATAAAGTTGTTGTATCTACCCAACAATTCAGACAAAATGCAATCCAACATGTTAATGAATAAAAGTAGGTGAATGACATTGCAAATCTTGATGTCGAACAAACGAAGTCAATTGTAGTTAGTTTAAGCTGTCAAATTATTTATACTGTAATAATAATACCAAGAGTGATATTATTAAAATGAAAATATTGTTATTGAAAATGTAGTTTAACTACAGCAACAATACCTATGGTGTGGAGTATTTGGAAACAACACATATTTGGTATAATAACATAACAATTCAAAAGGTTAATAAATCTGTCCAATAACAAAGAGCAACTCAGATAAAAAAATAGTCATTATTGCACCGTTTCAAGACCTGCCTGGTTAATGTTTCGACTTTCTCAGCGAAATATTTCTTTTCGTTTTCAAAATGGCAGCCACGACGGTAGATTGGGGAAATGAAACAAAGATAAGTGAGAGTTATGGAGAGATTGAGAAAATTGAGATTATTATTGTTAGAGATTTTATTCTTTTCATTGTTTTTAGAATCATAAATTTGAATTCATGAATAGATTGTTAGAGATTTTATTGTTTTGATTGTATTAGTTTGTGTGATGAGTTGCGTCTAAAGCCTAATAATTATTTTTATATTAATTAATATCTAATTTTTTTTTAAAAATAATTAAAATTATTAATTATCAACACATAGAGCACTTTTTGGATTAAAATTGGGGACGAGGACGAAATTGTTAAAATAAAATAAAATAAGAGGATTGATTTCGTGGGTGGAGCGTAATAGAGAGGTCAAAAGTCTAATTTAATCTAACATTTATAAAAAATAATATAGTATTTAAAAATATATTATGCTTACAATAATATAGTTTTTTTATTATATTGATACTAAATATTATAAGTGTTTATTTTAATTCTTGTATAAAAATAATTTAAAAAAAAATAATTTTAGATCGAATAATTCAAGTCCGTACAGGATCGGACTTGAGTAATAATTTTTGAGCCCATATTATGACAAACGCTTTTTGCTTCGATCCTAAATTATTTAAAGCTCGTCAAAATCGATCAGTTTAATATCGAATAGCCTATTTTAAAAAACAGCTCTAAATCTAAGTGAGGCTAATAATGAGAGGTGCTATCTCCAATCCTCTACAACTACACATTAATCATGTCCTCTTTTAGTAAATTACTAATACCAAAACTTCATAACAGATAGAAAAAATATATTGAAGGTAAGATAGATAGAAAAGATCAAGAGAGCTTGAAGAAAATGTACAAGAACATTGACAAGTAAAAGTTGATAGGTTAATCACATATTTTAGAAATATTTAGATCTATTAAATTTTCGGATAAAAATCGGATAAATTGTGAAACATACTACATGAAGGAAAACTTAAAATCTCATATTTGTATTAACAAAATCCAAAATATGGAGAATAAAGCCAACCATCACAAGAATTAATGTATACAAGTGAGAATATTTGTATGAACTACCTAAAAAGTCATGCAATATTTCAAAAGTAGGAAGAAGTGGTGGATACAAAGAACTGAATATCACCTAAGTTTACCATGCACCTTGGTTGTCTGATGTAAATAGAATGACACTTATCAATTGAATGATATAAACATACAATATATATATATATATATATATATATATATATATATATATATATATATATATATACTTATTTTATATAAAGAAATTAAAATTGATTATTTAATAATGTCAAACATTTTTTAAAATTTATTTAAATAAATTTAATTATTTTAAATTTATAGTATTTTTTATTTATTAAATTTTAAAATATTAAAATTAATTTTAAAAATATATAGATAATTTTTATGGCAAATTTACCAAGATAACCCACTTTTTCGAAGAAATTCCCAAAATAACCCAGTTTTCAAAAAATTTCCCAATCTACCCCACTTTTAGGAGGAGGCGCCAATTGGATTGGCGACCCCTCTTAAAAATTGCAAGGAGGCGCCAATTGGATTGGCTAGGGCACCTGCCCTAGCCAATCCAATTGGCGCCTATGTGTAATTTTTAAGAGGGGGCGCCAATCCAATTGGCGCCTCCCTTAAAAAAGCCTCAAATGAAAAAACCTCCAACATGAAAGTTGTAGATCTTTTCAAGACAATGAATTTGGATATAAATTTTGCAACATTTGGAGTTTTTATGAGAAAGTTATGGGCAGTTGAAGTTGGACTTCTGAGTTTTTTAACTGTTATCTAACCTATAATGTATTGCATTATTGCATGTGTTTATTTTAGGAATATGAATTTTTGTCCAACATAACATTTGAAGTAGACAACTCAAATTTTCCAATGCACTTGGTCCCACCTCAAAATAATTAAAAATGAGTGAGTTAGGTCCCTGCGAACTTCACCCAAAATTAGGGTTTCTGTCAAAATGCCCTATAATGTTTTGAAATGAATGATGAGCTTCCAAGTTTCAAATGGATTTTTGATGAACATGAAAGTTGTTCATATGGCGACTGTTGTTAAAACTTGAATGGAGGCGCCAATTGGATTGGCTAGGGCAGGTGCCCTAGGCTAGGGCATGTGCCCTAGGTTAGGGTAGGTGCCCTAGCCAATCCAATTGGCGCCTATGTGTATGTTTTAAAAGGAGGCGCCAACTCAATTGGCGAGTCCTTCATAAAATGCCTTTTTTGTCTTATAAATAGATGCGTTGTGTGACCTATTGTTCCACAACTCATATAATCATTTGGCTATCATGTTTGGTGTTCGTCGCCGATACGGTAAGGTGATTTATGCGAGAGACAAACCTCAATTGCTGATGCTGTTTTGGAACATCACCACGTTAGATCAACTGAAGAGGGAGCTGGTTCGATGGTTAGACGGGAAAATACCAGAAGGGGAAAAAATCAGAAGTATTGAGAGACTTGACAGTATCTTTGGTTGGGTGCGAATGAAGACTGATAAGGATGCTAGGGAAATGATGTTTGGTCGAGACGACATTAATTTGATTGTTGTAATCAGTTAGAATTATTTATGTTTTCAGATGTTTTGTACTGATGTTGGTTATGAAACTCGTTGTAACAAGAACTTAATGATATATATTGATTGATTGTTACAGAAATACAATGTTACAAAAAGCATAAGATCAAGATAAAATGTTACAAAAAGCTTAAGGTCTAGATAAAATGTTACAAAAATCTTAAGATCTAGATGATGCTCCTTGATTGGGACAGTTGTTTTTGTTGTGTCCTGGTTGACGACAGATACTACATAATCTTATCATTTTATCTGTGGAATCCATCTCTGTTCTGATACGTGTGCTGTTTGGCCTTCCTTTCTTCTTTCTACGCATCTCTTCATTGTGCCAAACAATATCTCCTTCATATGGAGGCCAGTAATCCTCCATTGGTAGTACTGAAAAGCTTTGACTATATACATTCATGATGGTGTTGGCCTTGTACACATCAGATAAATGGGTGTAAGCGTCTTGACGAGTATAAGCGCATGCTGCAATGACATGGGAGCAAGGTATGCGGAAGGCCTAAAATTTTCCACAATCGCACCAACTTCTGTGTAGTTTAACCGCGTAGCTAAATTTGGTCTCCCCTCGCTGTTGCCCATTGTTTCCTGGACGCTGAAATTTTGTCTTTGACGGTCAAACACTGTTACAGCGTGTGTCGTAGCTTTGATGCTCTCCTCTTTCATGACCTTCATGCAACACTCACTAAATACTTGTCCAGACATTAACACTGCACTCCATCTTTCACCTCTGGTTGCGAAATAGAAGCCAACCTATAATAGGTTGATCTTACCAAGGCGGTTATCGGCAGGTTTCGAATTCCTTTGAAAACCCCGTTCATGCATTCCACAATGTTTGTTGTCATGTGGCCCCATCGACAACCACCGTCAAATGCTCTTGTCCACTGCTCTACTGGGATGTTATTTATCCATCTCCCCGCGTCTTCATTAGACAGACGAATCTCATCACGATAATATTGAAAAGACGGTTGAGTTAAAGCATACCCAGCATTCACCACCTTCTTGCGAAGATTCTTATCTTTTATAGCACGCATGAAGTTTTGTGCAATGTGTCTGATACAGTAGACATGTGTAGAAGGAGGATCATGCCATCCGTTGTCATGGTTGTTGTAGGCACTTTCGATGGCAGCATGTCTATCAGAAATCAAACATAGATTGGCTTGTGGAGCGACATGCGTTCTGAGATGTCGAAGAAAGAAACCCCATCCACCAGCCGTTTCACCTTCAACAAGAGCAAAGGCAATGGGAAATACATTGTTGTTACCGTCTTGTGCAACTGCCATGAGCAAAGTACCCTTGTATTTTCCGTATAACCAAGTGCCATCAATTTGCAAGAGAGGTTTGCAGAAAGCGAAACCTTTGATGCACGGGTCAAATGCCCAAAAAAGACGGTGAAATATTCTATTACCTATAGCACAGGTTCCGTCTGGCATCATTGCTGGCACTGTCTCCAGAATTGCCACAGTTCCTGGGACATAAGTTTTTAGTGCCCATAAAAACCGTGGTAATTCCTTGAATGAGTCCTCCCAGTTGCCGAAAACCTGCTCAACAACCTTTGTCCTCGCAATCCATGCTTTCTTGTAAGATGGAGTATAATTATATGTTGTTCGGATATGGGATATAATTATACTCACCTTCACTGATGGGTCTTTATTTACCAATGGCAGAATGTCTTGACATATCAAAGCTGTGCTCAGTTTACGGTGATCTTGTTCAACGTTAGTTGCAACGCAACTGTGTGGTGGGTCTATTGAGGCGATCTCCCAAGAGTCATTTTTCTTCTTGTAAGATGCAGCCAAACGAAACTTACAAAGCATGTTACGACATTCGATAACATACCTTCTAGAGTCAGTGCGTTTCACTGTAAAGTCAGCAAAGTTGTTCATATGGTATTTTTTTTATTGCCAAGACACATTCCTCTTTGGTACGAAACATGTCTCCCACCTTTAATTCGCCTACTGGTCTCGGATACGGATTATAGAAGACACTGTCGGACGTTTCATCGTCGTGAAGATCCATATTTGTCATATGTTGAGGAGGATTGTAGGCATGAGTAGGAGGTATTGGTGGTGGTTGAGCCTCATCTTCATCGTCGTTGTTAAGGATGTGATCAACCTGTACCTCAGTCTCCTCTTCTTCTTCATCAACAACGTCGACCTCTACTTCGGCTTCTGGGTTGAGTTCATCTGACCATTGTGCATCATCTGCAGCATCTTCACCAGCTGGATCCTGATCGGTTAGTTGAGACTGTTGAGACGGTATACATGGTTGTATAGTAATGTACAACTCGATACAATCCATGCCTGAATGTTCATGACTAAGAAACATGCTTTCAACATCTTCATCGTCTCGTATCTTTAGGGGGAAAAACTTGCATTGACCATTCTCAAAAAATATAGGATTCTGATATGTCATCTTTGACACAATACCTGATGCTATAAAGGATTGTATTCTTTTTTTGAAATGCAAAAAGGTTGCATTTCTCTTCATTGTCACTCTAATGGTATCAGTGTTTCTAAAACAAAAACCATGAAGCTCAGACTCAAAAGTTTCACCGTTGCAGTGAACGTTGATACTGTATAATGATGAAGATGACATTTTGGAGATAAAAAGTATTTTGCAAGTGCAGATGAATGTGAGTGAAGATGAAAAGTATTTTGCAGATGATAAGTATTAATGTGAGTGAAGATGAATGTGAGTGAAGATGAAAAGTATTTTGGAGATGAAAAGTATTTTGCAAGTGCAGATGAATGTGATAGTAAGACACTTAAATAGATGGTATCAGTGTCTCACATTGAAGCTACTCTGAGATACCGTGTCAAGCATGCAAGTAATTTTAGAGATGAGGTGTCTGTCATGCAATACAGTGTGAGTTGATGTGTCAAGCATGCTAGCTAGTCATGAGTTGATGTGTCTGTCATGCAAGACAGTGTGAGTTGATGTGTCAAGCATGCTAGCTAGTCAAGACAAAAGTGAGTATTCAGCATGCAGGATACTAGAGAGCCACGTGTCTGAGATGATGTGTCAATCCTGCAAGACAGTGTGACTTGATGTGTCAACCAGGCAAGCTATCAAGAAGGTAGTCATCAGCATGCAGGAGACAAGACAGACACGTGTCGGACACCTAAGATGGTCAGAGATGATGTGTCAATCATGCAAGCCATCCATAAGTGAGTTGTTCAGCATGCAGGAGACAACAATGCCACGTGTCAGACATGCAGAAGGTGGCGCCAATTGGTTTGGCGCCTACCTTTAAGGCTTGTACATGGTCGCCAATTTGAATGGCGCCCCCATGGAGTCAGTCCTCGAAACCAAGCATTCAGAACTAGCCTTGCATGCATGTACCCTATGGTGTCGCCAATTTGAATGGCGCCCCCTCTTTAATATTGTACATGGTCGCCAAATGAGGTGGAGACACCATGCAAACACAATTTTTTATGCACTCCTCCATTTGCCTATAAATTCATCCACTCCTTCAACAATTCTTCCACACCAACATTCTCACTACTTCATCTACATTTCTCACTACTTCATCTACATTACTTCTTTTACAATTTCATCTTCAACAAAATCTTCCATTTTCATCTACACCAACTCCCCAACAATATGTCTTTACTCACAATGGGTGAAGCACACAGAGGAACAGTTGCAAACATTGCGACATACGTAAGTTTTTTCTTATACTTATTTTTTATGTTTCATCTCCACCAACCCCATTTTATTTTGAAATACCGACTTAGTCAAGTGTTACATTATTTCTATTATAGGATGTCTCAAGGTTTCGAACTCGAGTCCACGAATTTGTCCCAATGGACCCGATGATTCAACCTTATGTTGAACTCGCCGGTTTTGGTCACATTAGCAAAATTATGTCTTGGTCTATAGATAACAAGTTCATTCTAGCCTTATGCGAAAGATGGAGGCCAGAGACACACACATTTTGGTTTCCAACCGGTGAGTGTACCGTGACGTTAGAAGACGTCTACATGCTTTTAGGACTACGAATTGAAGGCAAAGCTGTTAATGGTAAGACCAACTATGCAAATTCAATTTGCATGGAGCTTTTAAACACTGATTTGTTAGATGATAATGCTAGGGGACAAGGTATACTACTCTCACGCCTAAAGTCATATTATAATAGTTTTTATTTAGATGAGCATTCTACCGAAGATGCTCGAATCATCAAAACTAGGTGTTACATTATGTTGTTACTAGGATCCTTTTTATTTCCCGAAGGTAGTGGTTCTAGCATGCATATTATGTACTTACCTTTACTTAGACATATAGATAGAATAGGTAGTTATAGTTGGGGATCCGCATGTCTAGCCTATCTCTATAGTTCGTTGTGCAAAAACTCCCACAAAGACACTTCTACATTTTCTGGATGTGCTGTTTTGCTACAAGCATGGGGATGGTCAAGACTACCGTCTCTAGCACCGGTCAATAACAACCCCTTCACTTTTCCATATGCAAAAAAATAAGTTGTTTAAATTGCTATATCTTTACTTCCTTCCTTACAGTTTAGTACCCATAACTAATTTATTTTAACTTTTTGGTGTAGATGGTCGACACGCGGTATGAATTACAGCAGATGTCCGAGACACTGTATTACTCAATATCGCAACCTGTTGGATCACCTTCGACCGGCAGACGTAAGCAAAATAATTTCATTATTTCTTCATATTATGTTGACTTTTTCTATATTCATTTAAATCCTATCGTCTTTAACATTTCAGTTCATTTGGCGTCCATACCTTAATATGGATCATGAGCATCAGATCAACCCTGAAGACGCAGCCGTATGGACAACATGCACACCGATAATACGGTTCACAACAGTGGAGATGCACAACACCGATCGTGTGAAGCTGCAGTTTGGTATGGTCCAGAATATCCCAGATCCCCCAGCTAGCCTAGGAGAATGGCATATGCGTAAAGTGAACGACCAATGGAACTACAACCCTTGGCAAACCTTCGCAAGATCAGAGTGTCGCAAGTGGAAGCACCATCATGACCATGTCTTAACTGACGCAGTCATGCCAAATGAGGTAAAACCAAGTTGTACTTATATGGCTTGGTATAGATCAGTTGGATTTCAATTCATCGCCGATGATATGTACCTCTACGACCCACGCCAGACAAGTTACACACAAGAAGGATCAACATCTAACCCCCAACAACATTCTCAGCCCGGTTACTCACAACCACCTATCCGTCAAACTTTCCGTTCCACAAACACACAAACATACAACCAAAACATGCCATTCACCCAACCCCAAAACCAAGAACATCCCCCATACCACCACCAACAAATGGACCATCAACCTTCGACCGAACATCGCTTCGCACCCACACCATCACCCTACCAAAGTCGCCTTAGCCAAAACACTAACCGCCCCTCCTCCTACCGTAGCCAAGAACCCCAAACATCACAATACCAAAACATCCCACAACCATACCCTTTCCAAACACCCCAACAACCTTTCCAACCGTTCCTAGACCCATCATTCACACCCATGTCTCCCTTCAACCGTCCCGGTCGCCCATCCATGAGTCAACCACACCCCAACTTCTCTGGCATGGGTCATGAGCTCAGCTACGCCGGTACACCATCATTGAATACTGAAGACTATGTTGAGTTGGCTGAATACCTCAACGGATCTTCTCCTGTAGGAGGTAATGACGCTCCTGGACCATCAGATGAACAAACACCGGTGCAGAATCGTCAACGTGGGTTAGGGCCAAGGGTTAGGGTAGCTAGGGGATGTGGGATCGGAGGTCGGTTAGGTGATCCCGGTCATCACCATTAGGATTCTTTGTGTAAAATCCAAATTTTATTAATATCAATTCGTATTATGTCAAATTTATCTTTGTGTAAACTCCAAACATTAGGTTTCTTTCATAATTCTAAAATAAACACATATCATAATACAAAACATTATAGGTCAGAAACCCTAATTCAAGGACTTGTTATTGTTATGTTGAAGGGCTTGAATTTGGTCCCTTTTGGCAAAATTCACATACACATGTTTTGACAGAAACCCTAATTTTGGGTCAAGTTCGCAAGGACCTACCTCACTCATTTTTAATTATTTTGAGGTGGGACCAAGTGCATTGGAAAATTTAAGATGTCTACTTCACTTGTTATGTTGGACAAAAATTCATAACTCTAACACAAACACATGCAATAATACAAAACATTATAGGTCAGATAACAGATAAAATGTCAAAGAGTCCAAGTTCAGGTGCCCATACCTTTCTCATAAAAATTGCAAATGATGCAAAACTTTAGTCCAAATTCATTATCTTGAAAAGATCTACAACTTTTATGTTGAAGGTTTTGTCATTTGAGGCTTTTATAATTCAAACTAAAGGGCTTGAAGTTGGTCCCTTTTGGCAAAATTCACATACACTTGTTTTGACATAAACCCTAATTTTGGGTGAAGTTCGCAGGGACCTAACTCACTCATTTTTAATTATTTTGAGGTGGGACCAAGTGCATTGGAAAATTTAAGATGTCTACTTCAAATGTTATGTTGGACAAAAATTCATATTCCTATAAGAAACACATGCAATAATACAAAACATTATCGGTCAGATAACAGTTAAAAAACTCAGAAGTCCAACTTCAACTGCCCATAACTTTCTCATAAAAAATCCAAATGATGCAAAATTTATATCCAAATTCATTGTCTTGAAAAGATCTACAACTTTCATGTTTGAAGTTTTTTCATTTGAGGCTTTTTTAAGGGAGGCGCCAATTGGATTGGCGCCCCCTCTTAAAAATTACACATAGGCGCCAATTGGATTGGCTAGGGCAGGTGCCCTAGCCAATCCAATTGGCGCCTCCTTGCAATTTTTAAGAGGGGGCGCCAATGCAATTGGCGCCTCCTCCTAAAAGTGGGGTAGATTGAGAATTTTTTTGAAAACTGGGTTATTTTGGGAATTTCTTCGAAAAAGTGGGTTATCTCGGTAAATTTGCCAATTTTTTATAAGGAAAGTTTTTTAGTTTAAATATAATATATATTTTATCATGTCACAATTAAATTTATACTAAGCACATAAAATAATATAATATCATATTTTTAATCATGAGTGCATATCATAGGCCAAATACATGAGAGGATAAAACTATCATATTATTATCGTATCATATCCTCATCACAACTTCTTCTCATATTTTTTCTCTATCCAAAATATCACATGCATCAAACAGACCTTAATTATTTTTGGTGAAATGCAAATCTATTAAGTTTAGTTGGCAATATTGTTATCTCTTTTTTTTTTGTCTTAGACCTAAATGACAATATCAACTTTGGAGTGATACACTTTAAGGAGGCTTTGGGGCAAGACGAGGGATGTGCTTTTGACCTTTTACCTTCTTAGATCGTCCTTGTAGTAGTTTGATCTCCCTTGTTTTGGTTCGAGCGTCCCTTGACTAGTTGTGTCGCCTAAGTCTCCAAGTTTCTCGTTCTTGACGTGCGATTGTGTGTAAAGAGTCAAATGGGTCAACTGAAGTTACATAATAAGTCGTGGGACTTAATCACCCTTCCTGGATTTCAGGGCATCAACCATTCACGCTTAGAGTGGTTGGTGAATTATATGGGGACTCAGTCCAGTTCTCTGATCTATAAATACATTTATATTATCATAAAATAGAAGGCCAATCTCTAACGCAGAGAAACCACTTATGCAAATTTTCCCACTTCATCTTGTGGGCTAGCTTTAATCCTTAACGAACTCTAAAACCTCTGATATCCCTTACTCAATAAGGCTTGTCACAGTCATTTTAATTCCATCCAGTACAATTGGCGCCCACCTTGGGGCCATGGTAAAACTGACCTTGGTCACCCTTACTACATTCAACCAGAGTATTATCTTTAAACTCACCCCACATCATGGTGAGCAAGAAGAAGCTGCTTCGACCAATGAAGAATTTGACGATAAGGAAATTGTCATAGCAGAGATGTGTGCCGCTATGGATGACCTTAGGCATTATAACCAATACTTGGAAGATAACATTTACCATGTCCAAAAACACCTGCAACGAAGCGACTACCAAGGTGATCCATCCCAAATAGTAGATGTCTGTAGGTGCATTTCAAAACGTGCTTATGGAAGGACACTTCATTGAATCCCTCTCCCAAAGACCAACGACGATGTTGGCTGAGGTAATGACACGGGTAGAATGTTAAGTACACGAAAAGTAATGATGAGAAGAAGGTAAATGGTGCAAAAGAGCCCACTTTTGACGCTGACAACTCACGAAGGAGCCAATACATGTCGCCCATGAGAGACAGAGCAACATTTAAGCTGAGTGGAAAGTCCAACAACCCCCTTAATGCCCTACGAGAACAAATATGGTGAGAGATCCTACAAATGCACAACATCTCCCAATTAATAGCTCCCAAAATGGAGGTCACAAGGCTTCATCTTTACAATTGGTGTCAATTCAATAAGGGGAATGAACATTATATAAAAGATTGTTACCAACTAAAAATGGAGATAAGCGCCTCATTCATGAAGGACATCTACATAAGTATATTAATGGCAACTCAGCTAAAGGATCAGGCGAATCCAACTCTCAAGTTCAAGATCCATCGGACAATTTGAGATCTAAGAAGGGTAGTGAGCCGACTAAAGGTGGTGAGATCAAGTTATTCGGCATATGCTTAACACTATTGTAGGAGGATTCATTTAGTGCAAGATTTCTAGTCTCGCCCAGAAAGAACGAACTCGCAAAATCATCCTTGTTAATAGTTCATCCAATGGTATTGAAGGTAATGAGTCAGAAGATCTTGAGGCTAGGATCCCCTTTTTAGATAAGGATGCCGTTGGGATTCACCCTTAAAATGATAACCCCATGGTTATCGCCATCTGTTATGATGATTGAGAGATTAAAAGATTTTAGATTAACCAGGGAAGCTCTGCGACCATCATCTACTAGGACACATTTTAGATGCTTTGTCTGAACATGAAGGACCTAAAACTCTTCTAGGGATCGCTGATAATTTTTTCACGCAAACTGACAAAGGTAAAAGGATACTTAACATTAGGGACTAACTTCGGAGCAGGAGAAAGAGCTATAGAAATCTATATAAGGTATCTAGTATTTGATGCGCTCTCATCGTATAATATGATCATAGGGCGGCCTACTTTTAACTAGTTAAAAGTCGTCATATCACCCTTGTATCTATGTATGAAGTATCCACTCCCAAATGGGTGGGTAGGCATTACCAAAGGAAATAAAGAGATCTCTAGAAAATGCGACGTGTAAAGCTTAAAGTTAAAGAAGGTAAGAATAGTATGCGTAAGCACCATGAGCACGAAAACATGGATAGAACCACTGGAGAAAACTTTCGTTAGCGAGATTCTTTCCAATTATGAGGAAGAGATTACCAAGTATGCAACAAGGGCGAGATGATCAACGGGGAAAACCCCATCCTTTAGTTTATTTTGTTTAATTTTATTTGTTTATGCAAGTTATAATCCCGAGTATGTTTGTAAGGATATTAATGTTTTTCTAAGGGACGCTCTTTTCCCTCACTGTTTGACCACAACTTAGTTTTTAATGAGGTCCTCTCTTTATTTATATGAATGTTGGATTGATATTATTTTACTTGCATAATCTCAAAAGTCAAAGGATCAAGGTCAAGATTTCCTCTTAAGGATATTAAACATGACGGATCCTTACGTGGGAATCCTTCCCGCCTCTTAATGGTCCAACTTCTATGGATGATTTGTTATTTACAAATACATATTCAGCTTCATAAGATGATAATGCTACTATTCCTCGCTTCCTTGAACTCCAAGTGATTTAAGCACCTCTAGTCATGAATAGGTAGCATGCAATACTCTTCTTATCATCTTGATTGTTTAGCTTTATAACATCTATAGGAGTTTTTCCATCCATATTCTGCAGAGTAGTTGTAACACCGTTTTCAACAAGCAAGGCCACACATTCCTTCCTTTCATAACCTGCTGCATAATGAAGAGTTATGTTCTTATTATTATCCAGAGCATATACTTTAGATCCAACCTATAAAAGAACTTACACACATTTCACCTAACCGTAACGACAAGCAAAATGCAAAGCACTTCTTCCCTCTGAATCCTCTTCATCTTTATTAGCACCAGAGGCTATCACAACTTTCAATCCCTCAATGTCACCATCACTAGCATTATGATGAACAATTGATTCATCTTCATTTCTCACATCTTCTGTTCATCTGGCCCAAAATTTTCAGAAGCGACAACCGCTTCTCTAGTGGTTGTAGGAATTCCCATGGCTAGTCTCAAATTCTTCAAAACCTCTTCATCATTCAAGTATCTCATCATTTGTTCAGGTACATGCCTGAAACACATTGATCCAAACACCTTGAAGTGACCAACATTTTGCTTCAACACTATATAGGCCTCATAAGGTGTCTTTTGCAACATCTTATTGGTTGGACTTTTGTTAAGGATGTACACTCTATTAAAAATGCTTCACCCCAAAATCTCTTTGGCATACCCTTAACTTTCAACATACTCTTGGCCATGTTCATTATACTTATATTCTTCCTTTCAACTATTCCATTGTGTTGTGGTGTATAAGGTGCAATGATCCCATGCTCTATTCCTTCGTCATTATAGAATTTTGCAAATTAGAGGTGTATTCACCTCCACCATCAGTTCTTAATTTCTTAGTATTGAATTCTCTTTGTTTTTAAACATGCAATTTAAATCTCTTGAATTGTTTGAATACACCACTCTTTCTTCAATCAGATAAATCCACATATGTCTTATTATCAGAGTGAAATTAGGAAATAACAGTTACCTCCATTTGATCTCAATTCAAAAGGTCCACATACATCATAGTGAACAAGCTACATCTTTTGTCTTGACTTTATAGGCAAGTCATGTTTGAATGACCTCCTTGCTTGTTTGGCTATGCAACATTACTCACACATCCGACTTGGCTCATTTATTTGAGGTATACCATACACCATATTCTTCACGTTGAGCATACTTAAAATTCTGAAGTTCAAGTGCCCATACATGTGATTCCATAACCAATTCTTGTCTTCTTTTATAGTTGAAACAATACATTGATGATCTAAATGTTGAAGGTTTTGTTATCTGCCAATGGTGCTCTCAAGATCAATCTTCCTTCACCATCATACATCTTCATATGATTATCTTCCATCTTCATGTTGTAAACTTTTGCAAGTAATTGACGTATGCTTATAAAATTACTTGTTATATAAGGTACATACAATACATCTGAAATGGTAGCCTTCTGACCATTTTTTCTCACCACAATTATGTTTCACTTTCCTTATGATGTGACATGTTCGTCACCTACGAATCTGATCATCCCCTCAACTGATTCATCTAACATGATAAACTAATTCTTGTTATCAGTCATATGATTGCTACACCCTGAATCTAGATACCACACCTTAGCTTGATCATCACTAGGTTGAGTGTTGGCCATTAACAGTTGTCATACCCCAATTTTATCCTACCTTAATAGAATTACATTTCATCTGCACCAACATGACCATTGGATCCGGTCATGTATTTTCATCAAATAAAAAATAAACAAAAAATAATATATTCATCTGCATACATGATTTTCATCTTCATTCTTGATTATTGCATTGAGTCATGCATATTCATCAGTCAAAATCCTTCATTTGCAAGCAGTCAAACAAAAATCAATCAAAGTCATTTCAAGGTTACATGCCCTAATTGCCTTAGAGTTTGTCTTGGTTGCATTCATCATTTTGGTTTTTCTCTTCTAATTCTTATACCTTTGTTTTAAAGTTAACTAGCATACCACTTCATATGCTATGTTATTTTGCATCTTTTTAGAAAAGTCAACCTTTTTAAACCATTATGCCAAATCTACATCATTCACATCATCCTCGTGTCACCCTTCTTTTCATAATCACTCCATTTTGTGTTTTTAATAATCATTTCATCTTTACTTTACTTTCATTTTTTTTTTTTTTTTTTTTTATTTTTTCTTTCATTTATTATAACTTGTTAAGTAATAACCATTTTGTCTCATTTTTATAATCTTTTCATTCTCATAGATATGCCACTTTCATTTAAATAACACTCACATTTTTTTTTATTAAAAGAAGAAACCAAAAGAATTGAATTTGTAAATACAATTAACTGCATCAAAACATTACCAACCATTTGTATCACTAGAGTAACAAAAGTTTTTGCATCAAAAAAGGGATTCCATTTACATTAGTAACCAATAATTATGCATCGGTAGAAATCAATAGAATTAACACCAATAAAAAATCAAAGTAACATTTCATTGAAAATTATAGTTTACATTCAATATGCAATGTCTGTTACAGGGTGGACCCCATCCCATTTACACTACACTCAAACTCTCACACATTCCCAGGATTTCAGCAAGAAAATATTCCTCTCAAAGATCCATTAGTAAAATAAAATATATGATTGCATTAAAAAGCTCCTCACAACAGGAGATATTTTTGAGCCAAGTCTTCACGCATTTCACCCATTGCTCTTGCCAGCTCTACAATCGCACATCCTTGCATACCCTCACACACTTGAGAAACTTCTTCGCACATATCTCTTTTTTTCTTCCTCGCCTATAAAATAAGTTAATATCTGCAGAAAAGAAAAAAAGGACAGAGAAATCAGAACATACACACTTCTTTTCACAGTTTTAATTTAACGCTCAGCTTCTCAAGAGATTGTTCGTCATATGAACGAACACTGAGTTACTTGCTTAGAGATAATTCAATGTGTCATACCCTAAATTTTGTTCCATCTTTAAAGCATTCATCTACATTATTTTATAACCATTTCATCTGATCATAAGACTTCATTTTCATACATAAGTCAAAGTTCAGAAATTGATCTTAAGTTTTTTTTTTCATTCATATTCATTCTCCTCTCATTCATATTTCATTCACTTTAATTCATAATTAATTCATATATCATCCATATCTTAAATCATCTTATTCATCTTCAAAACTAATCATTCACATTATCTCCAAAAATCAAATCTTTTCAAGCCTACATGTCCTAATTTCACTTTTCCATTTGAAATTTTTAGTTGCATTCACCATTTCCGTAAGCCATTGTAAGACAAGGATATATCATACTTGTGTCCTTGGCATTAATTTTGTTTTTTGAGTTTTAGCATGATAGAATGTCATTTTGATTCACTATATTCCTAAGCATAGACGAGAGAAAATTAAAATTGAATTTAGGATAAGACCATCATGTTACCTTTCTTTGATAAATTACTTCATTAATACAAATATATTTCATTTTGTACATAGTCCATCGTCATTTATGCCTTCAAGTTCTAGATTAGGATTTGCATTTACACTATCACCATCCAATAAATAGAAAATTAGAAAAAGAGACAAGTAAGAGGAAGGAGTCTAATTTGGCATTGGACGGAATTACTACAACACAAGGTGACCTTTGCAAACTCAGATTGCATACAGAACTGCAAATCACCAATTTTATGCACAAGTTACATGTGAATTGCAACTTTTACCAAGCTCTAAGTTACAACGAGTCCATTGAATCATAAGTACAAAACGCGGTGAGCAGAAAAAAGCTACCAATTGGAATTAATTTGGACTTGATATGCCTTTTCACTGTGGCCTCTTTGCTTCATAAAATGCAGCTCCACGACCTGTCAAACATGGCAAGGAAACAACTCCAAATCAATACAAAAGAGAAAAATAATTTGAGATTCATGAGGTTTAAGTGCCAAGTAACCAGTTAGAATACATCACTAACATGAATTTCGATGCCCTTTGCATCATTTTTGACATCCATTCAAAGTGGGGACCACACCTATTTTTTCTAACAGTCATTAGCATACCACAAAATAATTCAAAGGGGCAAATACATGAATCTAATTTTTACAACAGTGAAACTAAAGGAAATCAGTGAGGGATCTCGTCACTTCTAGAAGCAATCCTAATTTTACTACAAACAAAGTTGAAACCTATTACAATTTCAAGGGTCCCTAAAAAAATCTGAGTGAAAATTCTCCAACGAATTTCAAATGTTTAACAGCTCTTGATTGGATAAAATCAACCTAAATTATCATACACTCAAAGGAATCTTACATGATTTTCACACATATCCTACACTCAATTTTCTCATATAAAAATACATTACTCAATCATTGCAAGAAAGGACCCCTCTCTAAATAAAGAAACGTTGCAGAAATCTCACCCAAAAATTTGTCACTTACTACCTTAAAGCTCCTCATAAAAGTTAAAAATAGCTTCAAATTGAAGCTCTGAATAACTTGAGCTCTACCACCCCTCGATTTTATGAGATAATCGAGGTGAAAATGTCGTTTATCCGTCAGTGAAATGACAAAACTGGGGGGACATGTGTTTTTGCCATTTCATAATTCCAAAAAAGTCTCCATGGGAATCGAACCCATAACCTTTACACATAACCGTCAAATTTTTTTAAACCGAAAGGTAAAATGTGCACTTTTCATAATGCTCTTCTTTACCTCGCCTGTGAAACCGAGGTAAGACCTCTTTTTCAACCGACGTAAAATGCATTTTTTTTGTAGTGATTGTATTATTGAGAGGATAAACTTACATTATGAATTTCACATCCTTAATTGTGGTGTATGATTTACATCATACACTTGATGAAATAACCTATGTTAGTGTTAAGTGAGACCACTTGTATGAGATCTTAGCGAAATCTCTATAGCACTCATGAAAATAACTAGGCACGAGCACGACCTATAACCTATAAGCGCACCACATAGTCAACAACAAGGATATAAACCTCTAAATGTTAATTCAGTACTCTTTTATTCTTCTTTTGAACTTTTGAAATATGTGGGGTAAGTTTTAATTATATTTCAAAAAATTTAAATAATCTTTGTCTCAATTTTTAAGTGAAAAACATGAGAAAATATTTTTAAAGATAATTATTATTTATTTTATTTTTAATTTATAACAAAATTTAATTTGATCAATAATTAACTCATTTTAATGTTGACTTGACTTACTCAAAGCCTTTAAATACTATATCTATCTTATATAAATATTCATTTAGTGTTGGGCCATGTAAAAAAAACCAAGAACACATAAGGTGAAAAATATCTTTTGTCTTCTCTTTCTTCTTTTTAGTTCTTTTTAGTTACATCTTCTTGCAAAGATTTGTTGTTGTTGTTGTTCTGTTACCTCAAGTTACCGAAATTATCGAGATAAAACATCTTTTTTAATTATGGAGGAGTCGAACTTTAATAACCATCTTTTGATCTTAAGGATGATTGCACGTTCTCCCATCATCATCACCTCTTCAGCTGTTCTTGTTTCTTCCACTATAATAGTCAAAACCAAAGGAATACCTTGGATAATATGATTGGAAGCCATTGGAGGGAAAGAACAGTCATTTGACCTTAGGTATAAGACTGAGTGTCATTTGGGAAAGGTTTTCAAAGTTGAAATACGGAAAGGGGAATTTGTATAAGTATAACCAAAGGAAATTTTGGTCGTGTGTGAAGAATTCATTGCAATTTATACGTATCGAGGTTCTAAACATGATTGACACCGTTATAGAAGTTGAAGAGAAATCTCGAAGGTATGCTGTAACTTGAAACTTGAAGAAATCTGATGCCACGGGATTTGGCTTAATATGTTGGTGATATTTTGAATGGAGTCCATGGGTTGTATAAACACTAAAATTGTAACCAATTGATCATTCTTCTGCCATAGTAATTCACCAAGAAGGTTGTGATCAATATCTCTCAGTTATATTTATATTTACAAGAGAAACTTCTAATATATATTATATATACTATTTTCTTCGGCTAATTATCCAAGAATTAAGCAAATATATATTCTCCTCTACGGATAATCATCCTAGAATTATGCCAAAAGAAGTAGAACCTTTATAAATAAATACGTATACTTTTAAATATATTAAATTTGAACACACCCAAAATGTTTAAATAATTTTTGTTAAAGCAATAGATATTTTAAAAATTAGTCCTAGAAAACAACTAATATATATATATATATATATATATATATATATATATATATATATATATATATATATATATATATATATATATATATATATATATATATATATATATATATATATATATATATATATATATATATATATATATATATATAAAACAAGGGACCACAGTCCAAGTCAATGATCAATGATCCTAAACTTTGACAACCAAGTTTGTTCTTCACCAAATTACTTCTCAAAAATAAAGGCAATTGATTTCAAAAAGTAAAACTGTCCAAACTGAGACCAAAGTTAGCTAAAAGATTTGCACATGTGTTTCCTTCTCGATAAATATGGATTATGATACAGTTCATAGTTTGAAGGTGTCTTTGACAATTCTCCCATTTGTTTCTTAAGGTTCCAGGAACTATGGAGTGATTCTTGAAAGCAAGAATGGTTAAGGAAGAAAGCTCAAATTCCATTAACGCGCCACTGATTTCTACCATCAGATTCAAAGTTGAACTCAAATTTTAAGCAAAAACGGCCACAAAAATCACCAAGGAGATCCCTGAAAACGCCACCATAAGCATAAGAAGAGGCCGTAGCAATACCATCGGTGTTATATTTAAGCCATCCAAACTTAGGGGGACACCAAAAAATTTCAATGATTAAGGGAGCTTTGGGAGAGTTCATCTAAAAATTGAACTTTTTAAGGACTTAAAAGTCTTCCATGGAGATTCTAAAGGTCAACTTAGTGTCATTGTCAAGCAAAGTCACATTACGAGAAATTAAACTGGTTTCACTCTTCTAAGTGGCCAATTTTTTTTTAAACCTAGCATTGCTCCTAACCTAGCAAATGATGTTGATGATATTAACAATGCATGTCTGAAAAAAAACCTTCACTTGAGGAGACAGGTTTCTCTCACACAATAGCAAAATCTCATGAACAAAGTTGAAAGAAATGAGAATGTTCAAAGTCTCAAAGAGCCATATCTAAATTCAGGTGGAAAAAGGACATTCAAAGAAGAGATGGAAAAAGTTTTCTTGATTTTTCAGGCAAAGATTGCAAATTGAAGAGACCTGACACCCTCTCAACATCAAATTTTCATCAGTTGGCAATTTGTTGTGCATTAACCTCAAATCAATTAAATATTTAGAATGAGGGGTGCCCTTATGCCAAATGGACTTGGCCCAACCATACAAATTGAAGTTCAGACTTTTGAATTTGAAGTTGTAAGCCTCCAGCAAAATGAGCTCCCCCGATTCAGTATGCTTCCAGCATAGGATATCACTTTTAGGCATATAACGGATAGTGACTTTATTAATCAAATTTCTCAAGTTGGGAAATTAAGCCTCAAGATCGAGAGGAATTTCTCAATTGTTGCTTCCGATGAGGTCACTGTTATATCCTAAATTTTACCCTGAGTTTTTTCACCCGCAACAACATTGCATAATCATTTCATTTTATCATACAGTACATTAGTAAAAAAAATTCATCAGAATTTAGATGAGAAGTCAAGAGTTATGTTATTTTATCTGGTCTTGATGATATTCATTCAGTCATCTGTTGATTAAAGAAGTCAAAAGACTTATTTTCTCAATCTTAGTGCTTTGTCAATTCCATTGCATCATGTTTCAGAGGTTCAAAGGGTGACAGTGAAAAATATTATCGTCATCTGAATCTTTGTATGATTTTGAGTGTGATTGAGAATTAGAAGCAAATTTTACATCTAATTGTCTATTCACGATTTCTCTATCGGTAATTCAATGCATTCATAAGACATTTGCATTTTTTACTTATCGTAACATGCATTTTATTTCGCATAATGCTTAAAATATCACTCAGAATATTTTTTCGGATCTATAGACAAATCAATTGAATCAGATCTCAAATATACGTAGAATTAGCGGATGAAAATTTTCAAAGTCAAGCTTGCAGATATATGTATTATTAATCTACGATTCACGTATTTTAACTCGGCATGCTCAGCTTATTTTTCAACTACTTTTTCGGTCTCATTTTGAACGGCCTGAGACTTTTAATCGATTGATTTTTATTTCAAAATCTGATCAAAACATGTATGTTTCCGAGAAGTTTATTTCGCGCTGATCATTTTAATGGATTCAATTTATTTTTCAAACATTTTTGCACTCAATTTTTATTTATTTTTTATCCGATTATTTTTGGTCTTTCGCCAAAATAATCGGGAGATTTATTTAGAATTATCTTTGTTTTCGATTTGATTTTTATTCATTTTTGTGTATTTTAATTTAATTAGTAAAATTTTAAAAAAGATTATTAGTTTTTAACCAACCAATCAACATAAGCATTTGTGTTTATTTAAAATTAATTTTAAAAAAAATTAACCATGGGAGGATACAACTTGGCCTTGCTTTCTTTCCTTCTTTTCTTCTCTTTTTCTTTTCTCTCTTTCTGATGTCTCATTCTTTACATACTTTCTCCAAAATATCTCTCTTCTTTCTCATAACACTTCCTTTCTTCTCAACACCGCCTTCATACAAACTACAACATAAACAAGTCTTCAGCTTCTTCACAAAACCAACACCACAAACCATTATCACCACCTTTTCTTTATCATCAACCTCACTCTTTTCCATTCTTCATAAACCGCACAAATGCATCACTCATTCTTCATCCTCATCATAAAATATCACAACAAGATAAATGAAACTTTCTCACATCAACACATAAACCACCATAACTTCAAACCCACTTCATCTCTTCATAACAACAACTCCATCATCATCTAAACTCCAACGAAACATAAACCATAACATAAATCTCCTCCTCTCATACAACTCACTACAACAATAACTCATAACTTTTCAACATAAACCAACACTCACTTCCTCACTTACAACAACAATATTTTCATCATCTTCACCAACAAAACCACATTTTAGAGTAAGTGGAAGAAAAAAAAACAAATTTTCTTATTATTTGAAGTCATGTTGTTGTTGTTACTTGTTCTTGTTTATTTAAAAGGGGGATTCGATTTTGATTTTATCTTTGTTTCTCACGGAGAGTTGAAGAGTTTTTCGTTCAAAAACATACTTTGTTTGTGTTTGAAAAAAGAGTAGAGTGAGAACTCTCTGTTTTTTCTTTCTTTTGTTACTGTATTGTGAGATAGAAGGAGAATAGATGTTTTTTTATTTCATTATTCCTTGCCACGTGTCAGAGACTCAGAGTATTATTGGGGAGGTGTTGATATTTTGAAAAAAATCTCTCTCTTTTCCTTCAAGTTGTCCCCCTCCCTTTTTTTCTTTATTTTTTATTTTTTATTTATATATATTATGACTAATTATTATTAGTAGTAGTATTAATTATTACTAATATATATTATTTTACACTATTATTCCCATTATATTTCTAATTGTTATAATTATTGTCATACGGTGAACTGACTTTGTGTGTTTTTGCTTTGGAAAGCAAATGTCGCGGATAGCAAGAGTCGCCACCGACTTTTCTTTTATCCAATAAGGAAAGGTGGAAAAGAACAGGAAAGACCTTAATTAGATTTTGGGTTCGGGAGGTACATTATACAAAGGGAAAGTGTTAGCACCCTTTGTATCCATGGTTATCCATGGGCTCTTAATTGCTGGATCACTTATGTTTTTTTTGTCTGAAAAAAGTGTTTGTGAATTGCTTAGAAAATGTTTTGAAAAGAGAGTTTAACTTTGTAATGATTCTTGTACGAATGTATACAAAGTATTTATCTCGTTTAATTTTGAAAGTTGTTTAGAAAAATATAACTTGGCAATGATTCTAGTACGAATGTATGCCAAGTGGTGATTTTCTAATAGATGTTTTGCAAAGTGTGAAGTGTGAAAAGTATTTTTAAATTGTGAGTCAGCATTTAAGAGTTATACCTACCCAAGGTCTTTATGGGTATTTCCTACCCTTATGAGGGAAAACTGTCCTTACTATTGAGAAGTAAGTAGTTTTATCCTTTGGATGTAAAAGGGACATCGTAGGGTCATCGATTGGTCATTGAAGGCAACATTTGTAAGGATACCTTAGCATTCGAAGGGACGATCATCATTTAACCGTAGGCTACAACGACGGGTCACCGAGGGACAAAATCATATATTCGCAGGCAACATCCGAGGGACGATGATTTTATAGGGACATGATGATTTAATCGAAGGGTTTTTGCTAAGTGTATCCCCACATTCGCGGGACATGACCATAATACCGTAATACCGTAAGGCAACAAAGAGAGGTCCAAGATCACATATTCAAAGGCAATATTTTATAATCAATTAGGTAATTAGGATGAATCTCCACATTATAATCAATTAGGTAATTAGGATGAATCTCCACAAGGGTATCCCACAAATAAAGTGGAATACCTAGCAAGCTACCTTTTCCGGGAGTATGTGAACCCTTACAAAATTCAGCAAACAGGTCAGAATACCAAATCAGGGTGCAATCGAGAATTGCACCAAACAAAAGGAATCACAACAGTAATAGGGTCAGGTAAACAATGCATGGCTATGATAAAACATGTCAGATGAGCAAAGATCAGAACAGAAAAGTCAGCGACTGTCACGTTCGCTGCTGCCTCGCCTAGCGAGGGCTTAGCGAACACTCGCTACAGGTTCGCTTAGCAATGTGCTAGCGAACGGCTGTGGGTTTTGAATTTAAGAACAATACGATTTCAGCGAGCTCCAAACCCTATGGCATCCATTACAGAAATTACATGGTTAAACATTCAAGATATCCAGGCATACTTAAATCCACATGCAAAACCTCAAATATATTTATGAATTCAATTATGATATCACATATAAATTAGGAACATAAAGCGGTAATGGTAATGCAAACCTGTTTGCAATTGAATTGCAACCTTGAATTGGCAGATCACTCTTAGGGTTGGTGCCGGATTGAGTTGGGCGGAGGTAACCTTTGTGCGGATGAGTTTCCTTCAGGGTTTCCTTTAGGGTTGCTCTGAATTCTCTGGGTTAGCCTCTAGGGTTTGCTGTGCCTTCTTTCTATCTCTCTGTTTTCGTTCCCCTCCCTTCTCCCTTTTTTCTGAATGAAGCTCTGGTATTTATAATGATTTTTGTGACCTGATGGGCTCAGAATAAAGCCCAGAATTTTCTGGTATTCGTAAGCTTCGCTAGGCGAGTGGCGTAGCGAAGGGTTCGCTAGGCGAAAGATTTGCTCGCCTAGCGAGCATGCCAGTTTGAGTCATTTCCTCGGTTTGGCCACCTGTGAGCTGGGTCTTTGTTCCTTTAGGATCACTGCCTTGAAAAACAAGTTGGAGTGCCTTGAAAAATTCTTGTAATATTAACGGGCAAATTTTGGGGTATGACAATTATTATTGATATTATTATTATCATTATTTTTGTTGATTACTATTGTTTAATTGTTATTATTGATTATATTATTATTATTATTATTATTATTATTATTATTTATTATTATTATTATTATTATTATTATTATATTATTTATTACCATTATTATTATTATTATTTTTATTGATTATTATTATCTTTTATATTGTTTATTATTATTGTTATTTATTATTTATTGATTAAATTGATTATTTTAAACTGTAAAAAAAATTGATTTATTTGTCCGATTGATTTTCACAGATGTGTTGCAATTTCATAGTTAAAAATTCAATTTAACTCCAGAAACTACTTAAACGCATAAAGTTTATTGACCAACCTCAAACAAAGTGATTCCTCCGGGAATCACTTTACGATTGCTTAACATAGCGATAGATTCAATAGTTTAATTATCGTTTTCTTTTTACCTTTAAAAATGTCGTTTAAAATCTTTAAGTTGTTGGATTTTCAGAAGCGTTGCAATTTTAGAGTTTAAATTCAATTTAACTTCAGAAACTGTTTAAACGCATAAAGTTTATTGATCGGCCTCAAATAGAGTGATTCCTATAAGAATCATTTTACGATTGCTTAACATAGCACTAAATTAAGTAGTTTAAAACTCCAATTTATTTCTGGTCCCTTGACTTTCTCTTAGGCCTTCTTACAACGAGATTTTTGTTATTTATAGTTGTTTATTGAACTTGTTTTGTTAATTATTCTATTGTATCCTCATTCAACAAGTTATACCCTAATTCCCATAACGTGTAATAAGTTTACGGCTTTCATTTATTTTCATTGTGTTAGTTGATTAATAATCTAATGATTAAAATCAACCATTTTCAGAAAAAGAATAAAAAGTAAACACTTGATCCAACGTCGAGTCTTTTTCCCAAATTAAATCCAAATTAAATGCAAAGTCGAGCATCTCTTCCGATTAATCCAAACTCTTTTCATAAAGCAATTTTAGACACTTGATCCAACTCCAAAGTGTTCCTATTTTTAAAGCTTTTCATAACAAAAATGGAAGAATTTGATTATTTTTAGACTTTCTCTTCTCGAATGTTAGGATACTGTTGTAGAGCTTCATGTTCGAACATCCGTCTTCCATTTTAAAATACAATAATCATCTGAATTAAGTCATTTCTCTTATAGAAGATAAATATTGATTGGGTATCGACCTTCTCCTTCCCGATTATTTGGGCACTGCTATAGAGCTCCCTGTGTGAATAATCGTCTTCCGTTAATGAACTTTGACCTAATTTGCCACACATTTTCATAATAACTCTTAGATGAAAACAAAGTAATTGAGCTTAGGCCTCTTCCTTTTCAGAATTTGAGTACTACAGTAGAACTCCCTATTTGGATGCTTGTCTCCACTTAAAATTTACTCAGACAAATCAATTGTTTTTGCCCTTGCACGAACTCAAAAACATTTAGAAACGAGTATGCTTTATCCATATCGACGTGAAGCAAACAAAGACTCCCTCCTCCAAGAGCGAGCAATAAGCAAAGATTTAGTCACTCGATATGTCTAAAGGATCACTCCTTAAAAGCAATCAACCCAGTAGTTCTTTCTAAGTAGAACTACATAGCCTTGAGTTCTCCATAGCACTTAGAGATATGTAGGAGCAGAATTTGGAAGTCTTGTCAGACACCTCTTTAGTAAAAAAATGTTCTTCTTTTCTCTTTTCTCAGTCGATAAATAAAAGATTGCAAACTAATATCATGCTAACACTCTTACATGAAACTAACTAAATGGGTCCCGTTGAGTACAATGGATGTGAGGGGTGCTAATACCTCCCCCTTGCATAACCGACTCCTGAACCTGATTTGGTTGCGATGACCATTTCTTTTTATTTTTCATGGGGTGAAAAAATGTGATTCCTAAGAGGTCCCATGTTTCTCAAAGCTCTAGTCTTTAGAATCAAAGCCTAAGGCTCCAAGGACCTTGTCATTTCCTAACCTAACTTAAGGTTTGTAGCTTCATTAAGGTAAATTAGAGACCTGGTACCAAGCCCTCCTTGGACCAAAGTGTTGGTGTAAGCCCTAGAGGCCAATACTTTTGGTACTTGTATCGAATTATTTATTAATAATAAAAGGCTTTTTCTTTATTATGTTTGTCTAATAAAGTCCCTAAAATAGATAGTCTGTTTAATGTATCAAGTGTGACTTAATCATGAGATCACATTAAACATAAGGACACTATTCTTAAAGTATCCGTAGTCGAGCTTTATTGTGAAGTGGGATAACATTAAAGCATTAAGACTATTATGTATATAGACTGATGATCACATCTCATGGATCATGGATAAGGAGTTATCAAGTCTTAAACATATGTATGAATATTAAGAGTAATATTTATACTGGATTGACCCGCTGTGAGAATACTATATAGAATATTATGCAAAGTGTCATAAGTTATTCTCATGGTGATAATGGTGTATACCACCCTTCAACCTGAAACCACTATGAACCCTAGGTGTAGAGTCGAGTGTCTTATTGCTGATTAAACATTGTCCGTAACTAGATGACCATAAAGACATTTGATGGGTACTCCACAAAGCGTGCTAAGGGACATGAGTGACCTAGATGGAATTTGCCCATCCAGCGTAACAGGATAAATATCTATGGGCCCAATATTGAACTGGACAAGGATGACACGGTCTATGCCTTGTGTTCAATATAGACATAAGGGCAAAAGGGTAATTATACATATAAGTATTATCACAAAAGGATTTGTCAGATCACCTGACATTTTCGTATCTTGGGTAGCAGTGATGTGTTGCTAGATACCGTTCACTGTTTATTATGTTAAATACGTGATTTAATATAATTGCCAATGCTGCGAAAACCTACAGGATCACACATAAAAGGACGGATTGATGAGAGCTAGAGTAACTAAGGAATACCGTAATGTACGGTGCCCTTAAGTGAATTGTAAAACATTGTAAGGTACAATGTACTTAAGTAGAATACAAAATATGGTAAGGTACCACACGCTTAAGTGATTTTGGCATATTATAAGATATGGGCCACATACACTTGAGTGGACTTTTTAGCTTGCAGTCCACACAAGTGGTTCTATAAATAGAACCCTTGTGTAGAAGCATTTGTGTAGTTGCAATTTCGTTTCTCTCTCTCTCTCTCTCTCTCTCTCTCTCTCTCACTCAAAGCCTTCATTCGTAGCAGCTAGCATTGAGATTGAAGGAATCCGTTCGTGTGGACTGAGTAGAGGCGTTGTCATCGTTCAACGTTCGTGATCGCTCCATAGATCTGCATCAAAGGTTACAATCGCCACAAGAGGTAACGATTCTATCACTGATCATGCCCATTCGTAAGGATCACTAAAGGAGAAATTTTAAATTCCGCTGCATTTTGGATCGCTCTTCTCCTTCAGTGGTATCAGAGCCACTTACGAAACCATGCATCTGATAGTTGTTTATTTTCTGTATTAATACGATTAAAAGACAGAATGAATCAAAGAATAAATGAGTAATTAAATTTGGCATCATGTGTGTACGATTTGGATGTTTGATGTTGACTATGCTTCGGAATCCGACATTAGTATGGTGAAGCAGCGATACATCGATCGTCCATAGGTAATCCTGATGCAAAATACAGTATATATGATATACTGTTTCTGTTTCGTTCATTCAAACACTTAATGGTTGTTTTCCTTTGAGCGATCAATGGTCGTTTGCTTCTTGATCCGACATTAGTATGGTGAAGCAATGACGTGTTGATCAATCATATTGAATCAACAATCGAGATAGGTGTTGACGGTCTGAAATTGGTGCATTAGGGTTAATGACGGCACAAGGGTTGTGTTGTCAAAGAGTTATGCGATTAGGGTTGTGACTGCGTAAGAGTTGTGCCTTAAAGTATCAAGTGTTGATGCGAAAAACGACGTCGATTTCAAATGAATTGTTCATTAAAACTGTTGGTGTAAGCCCTAGAGGCCAATACTTTTGGTGCTTGTATCGAATTATTTATTAATAATAAAAGGCTTTTTCTTTATTATGTTTGTTTAATAAAGTCCCTAGAATAGCTAGTCCGTTTAATGTATCAAGTATGACTTAATCATGAGATCACATTAAACATAAGGACACTATTCTTAAAGTATCCGTAGTCGAGCTTTACTGTGAAGTGGGATAACATTAAAGCATTAAGACTATTATGTATATAGACCGATGATCACATCTCATGGATCATGGATAAGGAGTTATCAAGTCTTAAACATAGGTATGAATATTAAGCGTAATATTTATACTGGATTGACCCGCTATGAGAATACTATATAGAATGTTATGCAAAGTGTCATAAGTTATTCTCATGGTGATAATGGTGTATACCACCCTTCGACCTGAAACCACTATGGACCCTAGATGTAGAGTCGAGTGTCTTATTGTTGATTAAACATTGTCCGTAACTGGATGACCATGAAGACATTTGATGGGTACTCCACGAAGCGTGCTAAGGGACATGAGTGACCTAGATGGAATTTGCCCATCCAGCGTAACAGGATAAATGTCTATGGGCCCAATATTGAACTGGATAAGGATGACACGGTCTATGCCTTGTGTACAATATAGACATAAGGGCAAAAGTATAATTATACACATAAGTATTATCACAAAAGGATTTGTCAGATCACATGACATTTTTGTGTCTTGGGTAGCAGTGATGTGTTGCTAGATACCGCTCACTATTTATTATGTTAAATACGTGATTTAATATAATTGCCAATGCCGCGAAAACCTATAGGGTCACACACAAAGGACGAATTGATGAGAGGTAGAGTAACTAAGGAACATCGTAAGGTACGGTGAACTTAAGTGAATTGTAGAACATCGTAAGGTACGGTGTACTTAAGTAGAATACGAAATATGGTAAGGTACCACGCGCTTAAGTGATTTTGGCATATTATAAGATATGGGCCACTTACACTTAAGTGGGCTTTTTAGCTTGAAGCCCACACAAGTGGTTCTATAAATAGAACCCTTGTGCAGAAGCATTCAGTGTAGTTGCATTTTTCGTTCTCTCTCTCTCTCTCTCTCTCTCTCTCTCTCTCTCTCTCTCACACACACACACACTCAAAGCCTTCATTCGTAGCAGCTAGCACTGAGATTGAAGGAATCCATTCGTGTGGACTGAGTAGAGGCGTTGTCATCGTTCAACGTTCGTGATCGCTCCGTAGATCTGCATCAAAGGTTTCAATCGTCACAAGAGGTAACTATTCTATCACTGATCATACCCATTCGTAAGGATCAATAAAAGAGAAATTTTAAATTCCGCTGTGTTTTGGATCGCCCTTCTCCTTCAAAAACAATGGGTCAAACTTAACTAAACAAATTATAATAAGATTATATATGTTTAGAAGCAAGAGTTGGAAATGATCCATGTGATGGATTGGTATAAGGAGTTATTCACCCAACTAAAATATTCGAGAGTTGTGTTAGATACAATTGGAAGGAGTTCCTACCTAAATAACCTAGTTTTGTGTAATCTGCCTACGCGGACTTAAACACAAAGTGAAATGTGGATCTCGACCCACTAGAAAATCTTCCAACGGGATTTTCCGAATCAAATGGTGAGGGTCATTTGTTTTAAGTAAAATAGTGGGAGCATATTTAATTAAAGGCCTAATTAAATATGTTATTGATACTTATATTTTCATTATTTTTCATGTAGATTACCATGACAACAAACACCTCTAACAACATTTTGTGATCAATCTTTGACAAGGAAAAATTGTCTAGGATAAATTTTCTGGATTGGCACCGAAATCTGAGGATTGTCCTCAAACATGATAGAAAGTTGTATGTCTTGGAGAAACTTGTTCCTGAAGAGGAACCTCCTAGTTCTGCACCTAAGGCATAAAGAGATGCTTATAAGAACCATGCCAATGAAACTACTTGTCTCATGCTAGCTACCATGAACTCAGAGTTGCAAAAGCAACATGAGAACATGGCAGCGTTCGATATGATCGAACACCTGAAGATGCTCTATCAAGAGCAAGCAAGGCATGAAAGGTTTGAAGTTTCAAAAGCCCTTTTTAAGGCAAGTTAGCTGAGGGAGCCCCTGTAGGTCCCATGTGCCCAAGATGATTGGGTATGTGGAGAATCTTGAGAGGTTGGGTTTTCCCCTCGGAAAGGAACTTGCGACTAATTTGATCTTGCAATCGTTGCCAGATAGATTCATTCAATTTGTCCTAAATTTCAATATGAATGATATGGACAAATCTCTTCTTGAACTGCTAGCCATGTTAAGAACTGCTGAGCAGAATCTGAAGTCAAAAGGGAAGTCCATTCTGATGATCGGAAATGGAAAGAGACAGAACAAAAGACCCACCAAACAGGATGATAAAGGGAAAGGCAAGGAAGTTTCCAAACCCAATCCCACTGTTGCTGCTTTGAAGCCTAGTGGAGGCATAGCAAAGGAAGGCTCCTGCTTCCATTGCGATAAGACCGGACACTGGAAGAGAAACTGCCCAAAGTACCTGGAAGATAAGAAGAATGGAGTAGAGACTTCAACTTCAGGTATTTTTGTTATTGAAATTAATTTATCTACTTCTGCATCATGGGTATTAGATACTGGATGCGGTTCTCACATAGGAGTAGAGATTTGGCAAAAGGTGAAGTTGACCTACGAGTTGGCAATGGAGCAAAGGTTACTGCTTTAGCCGTAGGAACTTATGTATTGACTTTACCTAGTGGTTTAATAATTCAGTTAGAGAACTGTTATTATGTACCTGCAATTAGCAGGAATATTATTTCCGTTTCTTGTTTGGACAAGTTTGGTTTTTCATTTATAATAAAGATTAATTGTTGCTCAATTTATTTGAATGATATATTCTATGCTACTGCACAAATGAACAATGGACTATATGTCCTTGATCTTGAAATGCCTATTTATAACATTAATACTAAAAGGATGAAACCTAATGAGTTAAATCTAACTTACCTTTGGCATTGTCGATTAGGCCACATAAATGAGAAACACATTTCCAAACTCCATAAAGATGGACTCTTGGACTCTTTTGATTATGAATCATATGAGACATGCAGATCTTGTTTAATTGGAAAGATGACAAAGTCTCCATTCACAGGAAAAGGGAAAGAGCTAATGATCTTTTGGCCCTCATACATACTGATGTACGTGGACCACTGAACATACCAGCCAGAGGAGGTTTTCAGTACTTCATCACATTTACTGATGATTTCAGTAGATATGGTTATGTGTATTTAATGAAACACAAATCAGAGTCCTTTGAAAAGTTTAAGGAATTCAAGAATGAAGTACAAAACCAACTAGGTAAGAATATTAAAACTCTTCGATCAGATCGAGGTGGTGAGTATTTAAGCCTAGAGTTTGACGACCATCTGAAAGAGTGTGGGATCCTATCCCAACTTACTCCTCCTGGAACACCCCAATGGAATGGTGTATCTGAGAGAAGAAATTGAACCCTGTTAGACATGGTCCGATCCATGATGAGTCACGCCGATCTTCCAAACTCCTTTTGGGGACATGCACTACTGACAACAGCTTACACACTTAACCGTGTTCCATCCAAAAAGGTTGAGAAGACACCATATGAGATATGGAGTGGTAAGAAACCACATATGTCTTACATGAAGATTTGGGGTTGCGAAGTTTATGTGAAACGACAGATTTCAACTAAGCTTGAGCCCAAATCTAACAAATGCTTATTTGTGGGGTATCCTAAAGAAACAAGAGGGTATTACTTCTACAATCCTTCTGAGGGCAAAATGTTTGTCGCTCGAACTGGAGTTTTCCTAGAAAAGGATTTTATTTCCAAAGGAATCAGTGGGAGGAAAATAGAGTTTGAAGAAATTCAAGAATCACAAAGCATCGATACACCTATGGAGGAATTAGAGAAGGAAACACAAGTAGTTGTGGAAGAGCAACCTGCTCAAGTAGAATAAGACCAGCGTAGGTTAAGCAGGATACGTCACCAACCTGAGAGATATGGATATCTCATAACTGATCAAGGTGATGTATTACTCATGGATCAAGATGAGCATGTGACCTACCAAGAGGCCATAACTGGTCCTGAGTCTGAGAAGTGGCTAGAAGCCATGAAATCTGAAATGGATTCCATGTACACAAACCAAGTTTGGACCTTGGTAGAGCCTCCTGTAGGAGTTAACCCTATAGGATGCAAGTGGGTCTTCAAAAAGAAGACTGACATGGATGGTAAGATACATACCTATAAGGCAAGACTGGTTGCAAAAGGATATAAACAAATTCATGGGGTTGACTATGATGAAACCTTTTCACCAGTTGCAATGCTTAAACCTGTTCGGATTTTACTTGCTATTGCTGCATATCATGATTATGAAATATGGCAGATGGATGTCAAAACTGCTTTCCTTAATGGGAATCTTCATGAGGATGTGTACATGACACAACCTGAAGGATTTGACATACCAGAAGAAGCCCAAAAGATATGTAAGTTACAAAGATCAATCTATTGATTGAAGCAAGCTTCCAGAAGCTGGAATATTCGTTTTGATGAAACGGTAAAACAATATGGATTCATCAAGAACGAAGATGAGCCTCGTGTCTACAAGAAGGTTAGTGGGAGCATGATCGTTTTCCTGGTATTATATGTAGATGACATATTACTCATTGGAAACGATGTCCCTACCCTGCAACAAGTAAAGTCTTGGTTGGGGAAATGCTTTTCTATGAAGGACCTGGGTGAAGCAACCTATATATTAGGAATCAGAATTTATAGAGATAGATCACAAAAACTGTTTGGCCTAAGTCAGAGTACGTACATAGACAAAGTGCTGAGACGCTTTAATATGCATGATTCCAAGAAAGGATTCATACCTATGCAACATGGCCCGTGTCTATCAAAAACACAATCCCCTTCAACTAAGGAAGAAAGGGATCGCATGAATAAGATTCCATATGTATCTGCAATAGGATCTATCATGTATGCCATGTTATGTACTCGACCAGATGTCTCATATGCTTTAAGTGCAACGAGTAGGTACCAATCTGATCCTGGTGATGCTCATTGGGTAGCTGTCAAGAATATCCTTAAGTATTTGAGAAGGACTAAGGACTCATTATTGATATATGGAGGTCAGGAAGAGCTGGCTGTAATTGGATACACCGATGCTAGTTTCCAGAAAGATAAGGATGACTTTAGATCGTAATCTGGTTATGTGTTTTGCTTAAACGGTGGCGCTGTGAGCTGGAAAAGTTCAAAGCAAGACAGAGTTGTTGATTGTACAACCGAGGCTGAGTATATTGTTGCCTCAAGTGCAGCAAAGGAAGATGTTTGGATCAAAAAGTTCATTAGTGAACTTGGTATAGTTCCTAGCATTGTGGACCCCATTGGTCACTATTGTGATAACAATGGTGCCATCGCACAAGCTAAGGAGCCTAGATCTCACCAACGGTCCAAACACATACTTAGGTTTTATCACCTCATTCGAGAGATAATAGATAGAGGAGATGTGAAAATATGCAGAGTACCTACACTTGACAATATTGCTGACCCACTGACAAAGCCTCTTGCGCAGCAGAAGCATGATGGTCATACTAGATCTATGGGCATTAGGGGTATGCCTGATTGGCTTTAGTGCTAGTGGGAGATTGTTGGTGTAAGCCCTAGAGGCCAATACTTTTGGTACTTGTATCGAATTATTTATTAATAATAAAAGGCTTTTTCTTTATTATGTTTGTCTAATAAAGTCCCTAGAATAGATAGTCCATTTAATGTATCAAGTGTGACTTAATCATGAGATCACATTAAACATAAGGACACTATTCTTAAAGTATCTGTAGTCGAGCTTTATTGTGAAGTGGGATAACATTAAAGTATTAAGACTATTATGTATATAGACTGATGATCACATCTCATGGATCATGGATAAGGAGTTAGCAAGTCTTAAACATAGGTATGAATATTAAGAGTAATATTTATACTGGATTGACCCGCTGTGAGAATACTATATAGAATGTTATGCAAAGTGTCATAAGTTATTCTCATGGTGATAATGGTGTATACCACCCTTCGATCTGAAACCACTATGGACCCTAGATGTAGAGTCGAGTGTCTTATTGCTGATTAAACATTGTCCGTAACTGGATGACCATAAAGACATTTGATGGGTACTCCACGAAGCGTGCTAAGGGACATGAGTGACCTAGATGGAATTTGCCCATCCAGCGTAACATGATAAATATCTATGGGCCCAATATTGAACTGGACAAGGATGACACGGTCTATGCCTTGTGTTCAATATAGACATAAGGGCAAAAGGGTAATTATACATATAAGTATTATCACAAAAGGATTTGTCAGATCACATGACATTTTCGTGTCTTGGGTAGCAGTGATGTGTTGCTAGATACCGTTCACTGTTTATTATGTTAAATACGTGATTTAATATAATTGCCAATGCCGCGAAAACCTACAGGATCACACACAAAAGGACGGATTGATGAGAGATAGAGTAACTAAGGAATACCGTAATGTACGGTGCCCTTAAGTGAATTGTAGAACATTGTAAGGTACAATGTACTTAAGTAGAATACAAAATATGGTAAGGTACCACAAGCTTAAGTGATTTTGGCATATTATAAGATATAGGCCACATACACTTGAGTGGGCTTTTTAGCTTGCAGCCCATACAAGTGGTTCTATAAATAGAACCCTTGTGTAGAAGCATTTGTGCAGTTGCAATTTTGTTTCTGTCTCTCTCTCTCACTCAAATCCTTCATTCGTAGCAGCTAGCACTGAGATTGAAGGAATTCGTTCGTGTGGACTGAGTAAAGGCGTTGTCATCGTTCAACGTTCGTGATTGCTCCGTAGATCTGCATCAAAGGTTACAATCGCCACAAGAGGTAAAGATGCTATCACTGATCATGCCCATTCGTAAGGATCACTAAAGGAGAAATTTTAAATCCCGCTGCATTTTGGATCGCTCTTCTCCTTCACAAAGGCGAACAAATGTTTTTCCAATTACCAATTACCAATTTCCTTTGGTTAATATCACCAGACTAGCTGAAAGTTTTTATCCATTTTTTCAAATCTCTCAATAAAGAAACTGGCCAAGCATAGATTGTGATGGTGCGCACTAGCATGCTTTGCACCATATATTTGACAAGCTGAACTCTACCAGCAACAAACAAGAGGGAGGCTTTCCAGGTGAAACTAGCGGAAATATACCTGAACGTATCGCAAAAAGAATGGGGGAAAAGGGAAAGAAATAGACAAAATGCTCGGTGAGGATTAGGGCCCTCATGCCTACATATTCTCATTGTGCAATGCAAAATTCAGAGCTTCGTAGTTCAAGGAACTAGAGGCGGGAAATGAAAAGAAGTGATAGAAGTATGGTCTGAACCAAAGGATAGTGTTTTGAACTCCAACAAGGGTGAAAAGATGAACCCATGATTAAGGTGACTGTTACCAATATGTGGATCAACAGGCCGCCACTAGCCGAAAAAGATGAAGAAATAGGTGTTTGGGCATAATCCCAAACATCTCTTGGCTCACAAGGTGATGTAAGAAGGAGCACAAAGAGGTAGTGTATTTGGCTCAAAGACAACTGGTATATCACATGGAGTGAAGGAAGGTAAATTATGAATGTATTGTGGAGATGGACAGAATGAAGTGACCTAAGTCATAGAATTGAATATTTGATGATAAGTGACTGAAGAAGTATTATTTGAAATCAAAAGGTAAAAGTGTATTGGAATCCATAAGGGAGGTGAGATTCATACCATAGAGGGAAACAACTTTAACCGATATGTGGACCAACAAGCCGCCACTATAGGGTGTATAGCCCAAAAAAGAAGGAATTAAATATTTGAGGTTGTAGCCCAAACAACTCTAGGTAGAAAGACATACTACATTAAGTGTCCTAAAAGGGTATGTATGGAATCCCGAAGAAAATGAATTTCGATGTCAAAGAAATAGTGTGTCACTGGGTGAACGATTTATGATCGAAGGTAGGCAGTGAATAGTGAAAGATATGAACGGTGCCCTAAGGCGTAGGAGGAATAATTAGAAGTATGCTCGCCAAGGATTCTTATCCTCGTGCCTACGTATTCTCATTGTGCAATGAGAAAGTCATAGCAATCGTAGTTCGGAACTACGAGAATAGAGGGAGAGACATTTGTCTAAGCAACGGGGGCTCACAAGATAAACATCACTTTAACGAATGATTGTAGTACTATAGTACAAGGAAATTGTATATCACTCGCTGGGGAAACGAATAGTTTGAGATCAAATAGAATACGGTATCTTGGATCCAAGAAGGAGATATTCTCTGAATCGAAGAGCAAGGTAGGCATTTACCCATACGTGGACTAGCAGGCCACCACTGTAAGGTAAACCCAAAAAGAAAGACCGAATTAAATGTTTGGGCATGGCCCCCAAACAACTCTCGATTGAGGAGATGGACTGTCATTAAGACATCCCGAAAGGGCAGGCAAGGAGTCCAAGGAGAAATATGATTGATCTCAAAAGGATGATATGATCGAATGAATGGAGAATGATAGATTGATGAATAGGGTAGCAATAGATAAGATAGATTGATAAATAAGATATCTCGCGAAGAATCTGGGTTCTCCGGCTTACGTATCCTTATAGTGCAATAAGGAAATCAGAGCTTTTGTAGTTCAGCCCACTAGGGTTGAAAGCGAGATGATTAAGGAGGCAAAAGAATGTGATTGAATAATTGAATTAAAATGATTGGAATGGAGGATGAATAGACTTGATAGTTACTTGATAAGAATCACATTAAAGTCTATGAGTAAAGGTGGATATGATAAGCAACGAGCCAAACGTCTCGCACCCAAAGATATCCAGAATGAGTGTAGGAAAGCTCCAGTATCATTCCTTCTTTACTTCTTAAGGCTCGTGGCATGTAATTCTCGTCTTAACTTTCAAGTAGAGAGAGAATAATATTTATTGTTGTTTCTTGTGTTGATGAAGGCCTGATTCGAATTGCACTAAAGTCTATGAATAAAGGTGAATACAATGAGCGCTGGGCCATTCGTCCCATACCCAAAGATACTCAGAATGGGGGTAGGAATTCTCTAGTCCCATTCCTTCTCTATTGCTTAAGGCCCGTGTCATACAACTTGATTCATGATTGATAAGTTGTTGATGTAGTCTTTGCTTTGCATGATGCTTTATGAAGAGAGAGACTTGCCAATCATATGGTTAGAATTGTGCTAAAGTCTATGAATAGAGGTGAATACGATGAGCGCTGAGTCATTCGTCCCATACTCAAAGATACTCAGAATGGGGGTAGGAATACTTCAGTCCTACTCCTTCTCTATTGCTTAAGGCTCGTGCCGCACAATTCCAACTTTGAATTAACAAGCTTTTGCAGTTTCCACCTTTGAAGCATTTGTATAATCCGCTGCTTAGTATGACCGATGATGCCTTGATTGAAGATCTTGACTTAAGGCTTCGAGCTCCACACTTACAAGGAAAGTCTTGTTAAGTTACCAATGGTCTTTTGGTCACTCAAATTAGACTGTGGGATTATACAAGTTCAAAGGATTTAATTGGTCAAAATTGCTTTTGATCAACTTAATCATGGGTTTATTTTGATTGGAGAACTAGGTTAGCCTCTAATCTAATGGTTAGAATTAATCACACTAATCTAAGGGATCATGTCATGATTAGTCAAAAATTAGATTAAAAGCCTATATTAAGGAATTCCTAAGGGAACATGTTATTGTTAAGAATTTGATTAAAATTCTAAGTTCAAGTTCTAGTTCTGAGGGAACATATTATTGTTAAGAATTAGTTAAAGTTCTATGCAAAATCCTAATCCTAGAGGAGCATGTGATTATATGAGTAAAATGGTCTTTTGACAATTTTATGGAATCTATAATCCTAATTATGAAAATTCTAGTTGAACTCCTAATTGATCTAATTAACCTAAATTCTAACAATCAAAATTATCTAATTAATAAAACAAATAAAATATGAGGGCCTTTGCAAAACCGAGGGTGCAGGCCTAGTTTGAATGTATGCAGGAAAAGAGAGTAAAACAGAGTCCAAATGCATGGGCTTCAGTTGGCAAAGCCCAATGCTGAACAAAAATCTTTTCAGCCAGGGGGTGCAACAAAGTAAATGGAGTGATATGATATTGCATTGGGCTTGGAATATGACAAGCCCAAACAGAAATAAGCCCACAGATCGGGGACTGGTTTGGAAAAAGCCAACAGAAATTTGAATATGCATTGCGCCTTCTCCATGACAACTCAGACCGCCGACGCCGAAGCTCCACCGCAGACCAATGGTGAGGATTCAGGAGCAAACAACTGATTCCATATGGAAATTGGTGAAATGTTACATATGGTGATGGTAATGATTAGTGTGCTATGGTCCTATGGGGGGGGGATCCAGGAGCGAGATGGGCATGTGTTGTTCATAATGGTACCACATGCATTATTAAGTCGTGGTGTTGAGTTCATTGCATTCATTATTTGTATATGCATTGAATGATTATGTTGATGTTGGTGATTGAGAATGTTTTGGTGATATATGCAGTTGAATTGTGTTGAATAACTGTTAATGTTTGTTTAGGATACCCTTACATACTTTTGCACCATTATATATTATGAACGTATTCTTAACTCTTTGTTATTTGTGTGGTAACTGAGTAGTTGCTTAGAGGCTGAAGGATGACGTGGTTGTTGTTATTCTTTTTCTTATTTTATGCGCTTATTTAGTATTTCTTTGTGGTGATTTGTAACACTGGGCGAGCAAATGTTTTGTTTAGCTATTTGACATTATTTTGATGTTGTTATGTTGAAGGCATTTAGCCGTAACCTTGTTTTATGATGATGAAGTTTCTTGGTTGTTGATTTATTTCTGTTGCGATGAGCCATGTTTAGGCGAGCATGTGATGACATGTTTTTAATCTAATGCATGTTTTAAATAACCCCTGTTACGGAGCAGGTTTATGTTGTGTGTGAGTGACACCCTATGTGTGTATTTGTGTTATCTTCGCTTTATTTCGAGTTTCAGGGTTTAGGGTGACACACATGGAGCATTAGACACACCAGACCACATCACTGAGTACTCATAGTGACGTTATCGAGTCCTAAACATTGTCTTCAGAATATCTTCAACCTTTACTTGAATCTGACGATAGTCTGATCTCAAATTAATCTTACTAAACACACAAACACCAACCAACTGATCCATAAGATCATCAATTATGGGAATATGGTACTTGCTCTTTATAGTCACCTTATTCAACTGTCGATAGTCAAAACATAACCTCATACTACCATCCTTCTTCTTCACCAACAACACTGGTGCTCCCCAACGACGATACACTTGATCTAATAAATTTCTTTTCCAGAAGCTCTTCTAGTTCACTCTTTAGCTCACCCAACTCTGAAGCTGACATTCTATAAGGTTCCATCGACACAAGTCTAGCACCAGTTATTAAATCTACGACGAATTCAACTTCTCTTTCTGGCGATAAATCACTAATGTCATTTGGAAACACATCAGAAAACTCGCACACCACCAACAAATCAACAATCACAGCTCCAGTCTCAACTTTCAAAGAAGCGAACATATCAAACATGTGAGTCTCATCCTTCAAGAACTCTTCCACTTGGTTAGCAGATATAAACCTCGAATCTTCTTCCTCTTCAAACTCAGGAAACAACACTACCTTATCCAAAAACCTGCACTTTTACAATCAGCGACACGATGAACCAACCCTCCACACCTAAAACATCTTAAAGAAGCATAAGCTTCTCCCCCACTTGTTACAATCCCGCTCTTGCTGACAAATGGTTAGGAAAGAAAAGCGAGATCGACGATGTTCACACATGTCGTATATAAGGGAAATATACAAATTCACACAATCTAGACCGAATGGACCGACCTGCTCTGATATGAACTATATAATACCTTAACTTCAAAATACATACTTAAAATTTGTATCAAACTTTCATACAAATTTAAAACATAATCTATTAATAAATAAAAAATAAATTAAAATATGGATTTCACCTAAATCAATCTTAAAACTTCATATAGTAGAAAATCTATGAACACAGAAAATATGAATCATATTTAACACCATATCCAATTTTCGTTCAAATTTTTCCTATAAAACATGATAAAAAAAATAAAAATATGGGTCAACTAAAATGAATTTAATTAAAATATACAGATAATATAAATATTTTACAGAAATAATTGTAATCATTAATTTGTTAAAAGTTTTTTAATTTTTATTATATTCACATATAAAATAACATAAACGGACGATTGTGGTGGATTAATGACATTACAATGCATAACAATTATTCTCGTATAAAATATTTTCTAAATTTTATATATTAAAAATTCATCCCTAATCAACGTGAAATAACATTATTTTGAAACAAAATCTATTATGTCCAATTTTTTTCTCAAATAAGCAATTTTCTAATAATGTAATAATATATTTTGTTTTCTAAAAACTCATATTCAATTCCAATATCAATTAATCTTAAAGATTTGAAAAATTTAAATTATTTATATGACATAAACGATACTCCCTCCGGTCTCATATGTAAGCAAAAAAAAAAGCTCACCCTTTAAGAAAGTGGCTATATATTCATTTAAGTAATGGAAAATATACATTTTTCCATATTTACCCTTATTTTTTAATTTAGAAATAAATTAATATTTTTATTATAACCATTTAATGGTTAGTCAATTTTTATTAATACCATTTAATGGTTAGTCATTTAGTGGTTATATATTCCACTCACTCTTACTAAAATTTCCTGTAGAAATTTGTCCCGCCTAAAAACAACACTTCTTAGTCCATTTACTGTATTCTCCACCCGCCTAAATTTCCATGGTCCCGCCCTGTAGAAATTTAACATTTTCATAGTGAGTTCTATAAATACTAAAGCTTTTGGTTCTCATTTTCATAGCCAAAATTTTACATTTCCTGTATCATTATCTTTTGGTTCTCATAAAAATGCCTCTTAATATTGATCTAAACACTCCATATATTGATCATGAAATGATGGAATGCAACATAGCACCATCCATTAATCTAAATGATCCTTCTTCAAGTAATTTTAACTTGTCTTTTAAGGACCTACATGGTAGTTCATCAAATGAAGAATACATGAAAGAAGCTAATATGTTCAATTGTGAAAATGATTTTGAACATGGTATTTTTAATATTAATGAGGACATTGATGTTGATGCTTTATATTCAAATGAAGTTCATGTCATGGAAGAAGGTAATATGCTCTAATACTTTTATGTTAGATAATTTTTGAACAACTTAATTAATTTTTTTCACTTTTAATACTGTTTTATAAAATTGCAGAGAGTGAATTTATTCCAAATGAAGAAGATGGAGAGGAGACTGAATTTAATCAATATGAAAGTGATGGAGAAACTGAAAGTATTGCAGCTAGTAAGATTTTTTATCATATCATTATATTTTTGTTTGTTCATATCATTACTGTGTCATCTTTTTTTCATATCATATCATTACTTTTTGTTTTCTATTCATTACTACATTGCCATATTTTGTTTATAAATATAAAACATGCATGAGTCATGCATTAGCAACAAACATGAGACATGCATAAATTAATATAAATGGAGTGTCATCATTTGTTTTCTATTCATTACAGAGCCATATTTTGTTTGCCAATAAGAACATGTAGTAACAAACATGAGACAGTAGCAGCGTAGCAGCATATACTTGTTTCTTAATTATTTTCAATTTTTTCATGCAGTGTCCACAATGGTTCAACATGAACCTGAAACTTTTAGGAAAAAAAGATCATTTTTAAACAATGATCAACGGAAAATAATTGCTCAATTATTGATAAAGAATAGTTGTGGTGGAAAACTAAAATCCGGAACTGTTATATGGTTGGCATCCAAATACTCGGTATCCATCGATGTTATTTATCGAATTTGGAAGCAAGTATCTCAAACAGGTGATGCGTCTCATAAAAGAACAAAAAATTGTGGTCGGAAAAGAGTTGCGGTAGATATTGAAAAAGTGCGGGATATTTCGTTAGCTAATACCTTCTTGAAAATGAGGATGAGCCATATCGCACATGCAAAAATAAAAATTTTATTGGAAAAGTCATGTTTTTAGTAGTAGTCGCTAGGCCTAGATTTGATGACGGTGATAAGGAGATATTTTCGGGAAAAATTGGCGTCTTTCCTCTTGTTCAAAAAGTTGCAGCAAAAAGGTCAAGTATCAATAGAGCTTCGGGTACACTTGAAACTAAACCGATTACTTCTATCACTAAAGAAGTTAGTCGAAATTTTCTAATCAATAAAGTGTTACCTGCAATTAAAGAAAAATGGCCGAGAGAACATGCAATGGAAACAATTTATATACAACAAGATAATGCTCCGTGTCATGTTTCTATTGACGATGAAGAATTTCGTAAAGCAGCTTCTGAAGGAGGATTTGACATCCGTTTATCTTGTCAACCACCGAATTCTCCTGATTTAAATGTTTTAGATCTGGGTTTTTTCAATGCCATTCAATCATTACAACAAAAGGAAGTTTCAAAATCAGTTGATGAACTCATTGAAGTTGTGCAAAACTCATATGATAATTTTTCTAGCAAACAATCTGACAAAATTTTTCTCACACTTCAATCTTGTATGATTGAAATCATGAAAATTAAAGGATCTAATAATTACCGAATTCCCCATATGAAGAAAGAAGTGTTGCTTAATCGAGGCATACTACCTACGCAACTAAAATGTGACCGAGAGTTAGTTGAAAATACTTTTCAATATTTAAACAATGATAATTAAGGTACGAACTTGTTGGTTTATATAATCGTATTTTCTATAAATTTTTAAATAAAATAGTGTACGCTAATTTTTGTCAAATTTGATTTATTCATTTTTCAGGAGGTTGGTTCTAGATCATGGAATTTACATGGAGAAGGAAATATGAAGAATGCTAGTTAGTTACATTAGACTTATTAGTTTATGTGTTGTACTACCTATTTCATATTATTGGTACTGTACATTACAATAAGAAGAAAATATGAAGAATGCTAGTTAGTTTACATTAGACTTACTAGTTAGTTTCATGAAGAATGCATGTTAGTTCCTTACTGATGGCACTGGTACTGCACGTTAGAATTTTTTAACAAATGAAAAATAAAATAGACAATGACATTACTCCAAAAAACCAATAGAAGATGATTAGAAAAATAAACATTAAACATCACAATCATAAAGAAACATAGCAGTACAATTCTTTAACAGTGCAATAGAAACAACAAAGAAACATTAAACATCATAAAAATCCAAATAAGAACACACCTAGTTTAAATAATCTAAGTAAATTTTTATCATATCTTTAACCTCTTCTTTCTTGACACCAAAGTTCAATGCTGGTAATTTGTTCAGATCAAACTCATCCATATCTAAGTATTCAACAATGGTGTTTTCATTTGTTGGAGTTAGAGCATTTTCACTTTCATTCTTTGGAGTGAAATTTTCTGCACTTTCATTTGTTGGAGTTTGAATTGTTTCAGGAACTTTATTGTCTTCGATACCTAAATCAAAAGATGGAAACTCATTAGCTAAATGATGTGGGTTTGCCATTTTTAGAGTATAAAAAAAAAGGAAGAACAAGACTCATGGAGTTTTGTACAAGATGATACTGCACCATTTATAATAGGATATGACTTTTCAAAAGCCAATGATAACAAATGCAACGTTTCAGAATAAATGCTCTTTTAGAAGTGTAAAAAGTGGAGTTATTATAGAAATAAACATGAATATTGAAAAACTAAATTTGAGGGTAAAATTGGAATGGTATATTTAATTGTAACCATTGTAATTAATTTTTGCTTATATTTGAGACTCCAGATTTTTTTTTTTTGCTTACATATGAGACCGGAGGGAGTATATTTCTATTGAAAAATAATGCAATTTTTTTTTGTAAACGCTTCGATTAAACTCGTTAAAGAAAAGAAAAAAAATTTCAATCTTAAACTCATTTTTAGTATTATTAATCCAAACCGATGCTTGAATTCCAAAGTTCAAATAATACCTACACGTCATCACACAACACGCTCCCTGGCAGTTCATATGTTCAACAGCGTGCAAAGGTCAAATACGTCATCTCATAACCTACATTTTGTTATAATTTATTCTAAAATAATAAATTAAGAATTTAATGAAGATGCATTGTGAGAATATACCACGATTTTATATAAATAATTCAAAATTTCATATAAATAATTTAAAATTAATTAATTGTTAATGAAAATTTATTAATATATGAATTTTATATTGATTCTCATCTTATAATTTATCTCTTATCTCTTACAAATAAAACTTATATTGTATTAAATGTAATCATTCAAAAAATAATAAAATATAACACACTTTCAATTTCTTAACATTGAAGCAATTTTAATTTTACTATAGTTGTTGAATTTTAGTCAAATTCCCCATTTTTTATTTTAAAAAATAAAATATACATAATATATAGACAATATAAAATAAATTTATATCATAAATTAGAAAAAATAGAATATACATAGTATATAGATAATATAAAATAAATTTATATCATAAATTAATAAGGGACGTTTCTATAAATCAATAAGCTAATTATATAATATATATATATATATATATATATATATATATATATATATATATATATATATATTAAATTATAATTATAATATTCTAAATTTATTTAATTTATAAAATAAATTCTCTATTTATACTTAAATAATTTTGATATTTTAAATTTAAATAATTTTAATCCCCTCTTCATGTTTTGTTATAAAAATCTACGTGTTAATTTTATTTTTTAATTTATATTTTAATTTATAAAATTTAATAATATATTTATATATGATAATTTATTATGTTTTATAAATAATTTATAATTTAAAAAATAAAAATATAATTAAAAAAAATAAAATAATAAAAGGATCAAAACGGGAGGATTGTAAAATTGTAAAAGTATTTTACACTTGTATTATTTAACGGGATTGAGAAACGGGCGACGAACACATAAAAGAAATGCGTGACACATCACAAAAGAGTTGAGAGTAAGAAAAAAGAATGCCGAAATCGCTAACGCCAACAACACGAAGCAACAGTCGCAGAAAACCGCATTTCGGAATGGCGGATCCTGAACGTTCCAACAAACCCTACCGTTTTCTCTCTCTCTGATCCCAATCCGAAACCTTTCTACCATCACAAAACAACGTTTCAGGTTTTCAATCTCTCGCCATTGCAATGAATTAATGCGTGTGATCAATTATCTTTTTCTTTACCGAATTTTTGATTTGTTGAATCTGGATCGTGTTGTTTGTTACAGGTATGGTTGAGGTGTCGAAGATATTGTACTTGGTGGTGGTGGATGAAGGCGACAAGAAAGAGAAGGTGAAGTTGAAGGAAAAGGAAAAGGAAAAGGAAAAGGAAAAGGAAAAGGAAAGGGAGAAGGAGTCGTTTCGTTATACGCGTCCTGTTCTACAGAGTACACTGCAGCTTATGGGATGTAAAGCTCGTCATGCTTTCAAGGTTTGTTGTTTGTTCAATTTTATTTCATAATTTTATCATTATTATTATTATTATACAATACTATGTTTGTTATCGATTTCGTTGTGGATTATTTGTTATTGTGGTTTGATAATCTTCTGCTTGTTCATGGATGAATGATGGGAGATCGGGGAAGCGAATGTTTTAACTTTTGATGTTTGATGTTGTTGATGTTTTGGATTAGTGATTTGTTTGTTTGCATTTGTGCTTTTATCATTTGGCATTTTTCTGGGGCACAATTTTGTTGACTTTGTTGGTTTTGTTTTGCTGTCGTTTTGGACTGGTTTTAAGTCATGTGAATCATTTTTATCTTTCTCCTTATCTTGTGCACATGGAGACTGCAAGAACAATACGATTTGAATAAATCAATTTAATTTGCAGCTTATAGCACAAGGTATTTCCATAACAAAAGATAAAATTAAGTCAAAATGTTTTCGCTTAAGATATGTTGGTAGGGTTATGGAAATAAGCTAAAAACAACTTACTAACATGTCATACGATGTTTCCATAAGTTTTTCAAAACAGTCTTACAAGTGCTTATGCAAGTAGATAATCTCAAATAAGCTCATTCGAATAAACCCATAATATTATGTGTTCCTCACAAAACTATAGATGGGTTTAACATGTGTTTAAACTTCATCCTTTTTATTCATTCTTTGGTGTTATTTATTCATTTTAAGTGAAAGATTAATTGAGTTACACACTCAAGTAACTACAGTGGCTCAAATTTGGACCTTTTTTTTAAAGACTTGTTAACTTCAATAGACTATAGTGGATATTTTGTTTGCCCATTTGTGTTTATGTTTGGAATTTGAGCTCCAACATCTAGTGTCGAGCTTTGGATTCAATCCTATATACAAATGTGTCTTGTCTTCTTCTTGCCACATGCCTTCTTTTTTAACATCGATAAGTCATTATTGTCAAAGACTAAAGTGAGGATATGTTTCCCTATTAGGTTGGCTACAATCTATGCTAGGTTCCAATTAATTGTGGTATGTATATATTCTCGATTTAGGCTCTTGATTATTGCCTGACATCTCTTCGAAATGTGTTTTTATAGTAATGCATGGTCCACCAATAATCAATTACATGTGGTTCAAGCTAGGCCATGGAGCTACCAACAAAAAAACTGACGCCATGGCATTGTAAAATGGCAGATTCTGTGCCAGCCACAACATCCATTATATCTGCCATGTTTCCACTGTTGGCCTCAAGCCCACGTCACTATGAATATTTTGCAGAATTTTAGCCATGATCTGGCATCTGCCATTAATATCAGTGGTCTTTACTCATTAGATCACATCTGCCAATTTACTTGATGTCTTGCATATCTAAATTACGTCTCTATTGAAAGTTAGTCCTCATATTTCTGATGATTGACTTTTTTTCGTATCAGATCAGCCAAAGGGTTTTTGAACTCACAAGGAGTGGGAGTTCTACTGAGGCTTTCAAGTCCGAAGGAATGGTTTTATCAGGTTTTGATGCTTCTAAAGGAAATGTGAAAAAAGATTGTCAGGAAGCTTCTGCTTGCCTGAGTAAAACAGATACGGACAATCACTTACCTTTAGGAAAAGATCACGAAAGCACGAGTGTGCCATTTGAGTTGTACAAAAAGCGTACAACTGTATTTGTTAAGAGAGAAGCTTTTCTAGATATTGTCTGTGATGTTCTGGCTGAGTACAAGTATGTGGGTCCAAACCAGAGAGCAGACTTGATGCTAGCTTGCAGGTATTTATATCTTTATGGAAGCTATTTTGACAGAATCTGAATAGAAGAAAAGATTAAATTCTTGTATTGTGGTTGTGGCATCGCTTGTATACCGATTTTCCGTATTTTTCATGTGGTTGAGATTTTTAATGACTAGCCATAAGATTTGTTTTGTCAAAGTTGACAATGTTTTAAATGACAGTTTTTTTACTTTACATGGAAACTGTATTGATTTGCTAGAAGCTTGTAAAAAGGAGAATGATAAATCTCTCAAATTTTCAAATCATAGGCAAGCCAATTTGATTCTAGTTGGCCGGTCAAACAAATTCACTCTATTTTTCTGTTTGTTATTATAAATATTTTCTACTTCCGATTCTGTACGGTTTGTCATCAAGATAATGAATAGATTAAATGTTCCTTCTTCGTTGTTTTGTAGAAAATATTTTTTCCTTATGAATGAAATTACTGCATTTCAACATGAGCACAGCATAGAAACATTTGAAGCTCACTAAAACTTATACCTTCAATTTGTCACAAATTTGAAAATGCAGTACAATTTCCCATCTTGAACATGTGACTATTTTCTCTGATGGCAGGATCCGAGAACGGAAGGAATCTGTGACAGTGCTGTTGTGTGGCACTAGCGGTTGTGGCAAATCCACATTGTCTGCATTGCTGGTATATTTGCACTAGAAGCAGTGTCTTTGCGGCAGGATATGTAACTTGCAGTGACTAATAATGAATATGAAACTTAGTACCATTTATATTACAGTTTAATAAATTAAGTTCTATTTATATCTTTACTTTAGGGAAGTCTGCATTGCTGGTATATTTGCAAATAGAAGTAGTGTCTTTTTGCTATGAGAAATATGTAGGGCCAGTTTTACTTAGCTTGCGGCAGGATATGTAACTTGCAGTGACTAATAATGAATATGAAACTTAGTACCATTTATATCATACAGTTTAATAACTTAATTTCTATTTATATCTTTACTTCAGGGAAGTCGGTTGGGAATCACAACAGTTGTATCAACCGATTCTATTAGGCACATGATGAGAGGTTTTGCTAGTGAAAAGGAAAACCCCTTGTTATGGGCCTCTACCTACCATGCAGGCGAGTGTTTGGATCCTGTTGCTGTTACAAAAGCAAAGGCAAAGGCAAAAAAGAAAGCAAAAAAGATGGCTAGTGTATCACAGTCACTTCCTAAGGATGAAGTAACTGAGGGTCACACCTCTAGCAAATCTGATATACATACAATGGAGGCTGTCTGTGGTGCGGCCGAACTGTTGAATTCAAAACAAATGGCTGTTGAAGGATTCAAGGCCCAGAGTGAAATGGTGATTGACAGTCTAGATAGACTAATCACTGCATGGGAAGAAAGAAAAGAGTCTGTTGTTGTTGAGGGTGTTCACTTGAGTCTCAACTTTGTTGTATGTCTTATTCTCTTGGGTCATTCAATACTTGGATTACTGTGCATGTTAATTGCGTTACTTTCGTTTTCACATTAAAACACTAACTTAATGTCATGCAGATGGGGCTTATGAAGAAACATCCTTCAATCATACCCTTCATGATATACATTACAAACGAGGACAAGCACATGGAACGATTTGCCGTACGTGCAAAGTATATGACCTTGGACCCAGCTAAAAACAAATATGTGAAGTACATCCGAAATATAAGAACAATCCAGGATTATCTCTGTAAGCGAGCTGACAAGCATTTAGTTCCCAAAATAAACAACACAAATGTTGACAAGAGTGTTGCAGCTATCCATGCCACCGTGTTCAGTTGTCTACGTAGGCGTGAAGTTGGGGAACAATTGTATGATCCTAGTAGAAATATTGTAACTATTATTGATGATGAATATAGAAATCAATGTGCTGCCAATTCTTTGACCTCGAAAGGAATGTTTCAATTGATCCAAAGACAGGGTTCTTCAAGGCATCTTATGGCTCTTGTTAATACTGATGGGTCTGTGGCAAAGGCTTGGCCTGTTAATTCAGTGGACTCTAATGGGAAGCCTATATGGGGCCATGGACTAGAGAAGGAAATTGGAAGTCCAATGTATGGACCCTTGCGGATTGGTAAGGCAGAACCAGTAAACCTTCAGTTTGGTTTTTATGGGATCAGTGCTTGGCCCTCCGATGGTGGAACAAGCCGTGCTGGAAGTGTTGATGAGTCAAAAGCTGACGGGACTGACACGGGTAGTAGATATGTATCCTCCTGCTGTAGTTCCCCCAGGATGTCTGATGGACCTTCAAAGGAGGTAAATTGGAACATATTTTTATCTTTCCGTTCAACATGAAAATTAATGGCTTGTTATCAAGTGGGAAAATATCAATAAAATTATTCCCTCATTTGGTTTTTTCCCCCTTTTTGCTATAACTTTTTTAGCTTAAGGAGGATCTTTCAGTGCATGGTAGTGATGAAGAGATTGATGATCAATTAGAGGTGGGAAGTGATGATGATTTCAGTGACGACGGTGACAAACATAATCATGAGGAGGTAGTGTTTAGTTCTATATATTGGCCTATATTTTGAGATTTAGCAATATAAGCAGAGTCTCAAACCATTTGGGTTGCCTTAAGTGTTGCCTATTGCTCACAAAGACAATGAATTGATGCTTTATGCCGAAGTGATTATTTAAAAAGAAAATGCCTTGGTTGCCATGTGTGTATTTATGAACTTATACCAGCTTAATTGAGTTATTATGGCATGGAACATCTATTGAGTTATTTCTAATATATACTTTTTCATGTTGTACAGGTAGGCTCAGTTGATGAGGAATCAACCAAGTCTGACGAAGAATATGATGATTTAGCAATGCAAGATGTACTTGAAAATGGATATTGTTCAGATGATGATGAAGAGTTCAAGAGTAAAGTCGCCATTGATGATGAGGACCTAGGAACTGAAATGCAGGGAAATAAGTATCGTCAAAACCTGGATCTGTTCCTTAGAACCAGAAGTGAGCCAATGCCAGACTCTTCTTTCTACCCATATTCCTCTTTGCTTATGGAAAAGGTTGAAAGGAGACTGCCACCATCTGGCAAAGCCAGATTGAGAAAACGTTCTCTTAGTATTTCGGCATTGGGGAAGGGTAGTTCAGCAATCCAGGATCCCATTCCCTCTGGAGCTCCTCAAAGGTAGCATGACACTCGTTCTTTAGTCGAATTCTTGACGACAAGCCCAACTTTTTCTGCTATGCCTTTTGACTTTAGAACTTTGTTTCTGTGTTTTAAGTCGACCCGCTGTCTATATAGTAACGTCTCTTGAGTTTATATCGAAACTATTTGTTTTGGTATAGAGGAGCTACTTAATCAGATTGAGAGTTGTGAAAAGTAGATTTTGCTTACAGTCTAGACAATGAAATTTGCAGAACGAAACGTGTGCTCTTTTATTTAAGATGCATAATAGCGGTTTTATTAAACAATCAAGTTTCTGTTTTACAAAATGCTCAGCTTTTTCCAATTTTTAGCTTCAATATATTGGCAATTAATGCATGTCAGATTTACTTTTTTGAGAGGAAAACGTGAGTTTAGAAAGATGAAATTAATGCAGTTAGATTTACTAGTACGTGTTTAAGATAGAATTTACTTTCTTCAAAATTGATTCTAATTTGAAGTTGAAAATTGGAGCTTTTGCCTCCAAATGAAACCTTGGAAGTGCTCCATTTACGGGAAAGGATTCACTACCTTTCAATTTTGTTGATTTTGTGACTTTGTGTCTTTATCTCTCCTAAACTTTCTTTCTGTCTCGTCTTAATATTATTTTAATCATTCAAATAGACACTAAAGGCATCAAAGTTACCAAACTTCAAAGGCACCAAATCCTATCCCTCCATTTACAGCCATGTGGTGATGTGGATACGGAAACCGTGGTTGGAAAGAAACTCTTCTAGGGGTTTTTTGATAGATATTAATATTAATACATCGCCCATATGACAAGGTCTTAAGGCATTAATTAAAAACCTTTATATGAGTATTATTTGTATCATATCAAGAACTAACATTAGATAACCAAAAAATGGTAAGACCTTGCTAGGTTACTCGTAAAATTTGTAGTTAATTTATCCATCAATAATAAATTTGCAAGTGGTACATATTAACTAATTTTTATTCCCCTTGCAAAGTTATGTTATTTAGTCATTTTTAATTATTGTTCGATAAATTATTCACACACTTTTCAGAAAATAAACTTATAAAGAAACCTAAAATAAAATCTAGAGTGAATTTAAAGCATAAATACGTAATATCAATTCAAAAAGATGTACAATATTGTTTTAGATGGAAAGGAGATATGGAATATGCGTGGGTCCCTTGAGTTGCATGTCTGCCACATATACACCAATATGACATAACACTGGCAAACGCAGGGACCATTGCGTACGATACTTGGGGACCAAAGATCTCTTAATAATAATACACCCTCCGTTTTTTTTATCGTTTTATTTTTATTTTTATTTTTTTTAGTTGTCATGCAATTTTAAATTAATATTAATTATAATTTTATTAAAATTACTTATAAATAATTATTATAGATAAAGAAAAAATAAATAAAATAAAATAAATAATTAAAAATATTATAAATAAAAGAAGAATTATTATTTAAAAAAGAGCGGAAAAAATAATAACTTAAAAGAAATGAACCATATAGCTAGATCCGCTATTCAAATTCATTTGAAGTTTGTGAGTAAGCATAGATTTTAGCAATAATTAAGGGGATTGCATCTCCCATCTTAAAATGGTGGATAAATACTTTAAGGAAATCCAGAAGGCATTTTTTAATGCACATATTGCACAATAAATACACATGTCAATAATAGGGGTGTTCAAATCCAATCCAATCCAAAAAAAAATCGAAAACCGAACCAAAAAAACCGAAAACAAAAAAAAACTGAATTTTTTTGGATATGTTTGGACCACCTTGTAGAATAACCAACCGGTTCGGTTCGGTTTTCGGTTGGCTGCATGAAAACCGAACCAATCCAAACCGAACCGATATTTATTCATATAGTATTCTCATTAACTCTAATTAATTAAATACAATGCACCGTTACAAATTAAATACAAAGCTCTCTTACACCAAAGACAGTTGAAGCATTAATTTGCACACAAAATTGGTGTAAAGCATCCCCAGTGTCAGTTGATATTGAAGAGCTTGTGTCAGTTGATATTGAAGAGCTTGTGGATGAATTAGAAAATCTGGAATTAGGTAAATTAATTATAACTTGTATTATTTTTTTGTTTAACATTCTTATCCATTCATATTAATATTTATCTTGTTTTTATCTTGAATATGGTTTACTTTTGTAGAACTTGTTCCAATTCCACAATTGAATGAAGATGTATCTGATATTGATTCTGATTAGCTATGGTACTTTGAGCTAGTCTTGATATGGTATGACTGTATTGCTTATACTAATATGATCATATTGTTTGTTTAGTTGCTGCAAATGATTCACTCTATTGATATGTTTGTTTTTTTGTTTTTGTTTTTGCAGACCAGACCAATTAGAAAGAATGAATATTCTTATTAACAAGCTGGAATTGTTGTAGGCTAATTAGAAAGAATGGTGATTTTGATTATCAGGAAATACACATGCTTTTATTATGATTTTCTACAGTTATGTTATTGTTCTGTTGATTCCTGTAATAATTTTCTGAAAACCGTTGTTGTTCCTGCAATGTTGTTGATTTTTGTTCTGTTGCAGAAAAATTAAATTTCTACTGGAAAATTGAATTGTTCTTGAATTTGCAATTCAATAATTGTTCTTGATTTGCTTTTCTACAATGATGATGATTGTTGTTCTGTTACATACAGGAAAATTGAATTGTTGCAAGATTCTAAAGTATATTAAATTCAATTAAATTAAATTCTTTATTGCAATTCTATTGAAATTATATTAAATTTATTGTTGTTCTTTTGTTCAAATCCAATTGTTGACGGAAAATTAAATTGAATTGTTTTCCTGTCATGCAAATTGATTGTTCAAAAAATTCACCAAGGCATGTAAAAAATATTAAATTGTTGCAGGAAAATTCAATTTAATATTTGAAGTGTCATATTGGAAAATTCACCATCCACGGATTCCACGGGCATGTAAAAATTAAATTGGTTTCTTTATATATATATATATATATATATATATATATATATATATATATATATATATATATATATATATATATATATATATATATATATATATATATATATATATATATATATATATATATATATATATATATATATATATATATATATATATATATATATATATATATATATATATATATATATATAATGTCATATAGAAAATATTTTTGCCAGAATTTAAAAAAAAATTAAAATTAAAATTATTTTAGATTTAGAAGTAGTGTTTGTTTAAAAACCGAATAAAATCGAATAAAACCGAACCGAAGTAAACCGTATAAATTGGATTGGATTGGATTGGATTTTTTTTATTGTCATCCAATAACCGAACCAAACCGTATGCTCTTTGTATCTTTGGATCGGATGATTTTTTGTCTCAAAACCTATCCAAACCAAACCGCGAACACCCCTAGTCAATAAATCATACTCTTTTTTTTATTAACCATATGTATACCTCATGCATTATTAATTGAGACACACCTATTTTTTCTTAAATTAATATGAAAATATACTTTTGTATTTGTATTTACCCTATACGCACCTCGAACAATCATGACCGAGTCACATTCATTTTGTTTTAAAATGATCTTGAAATGCATTTCTCTATTAGATTACGGAGATGCACTTATGTATTTTCCCTAACAGTAAATTTTGACTTTTTATTTTATGAAATACACCAATATATTTGTTTTAAAATTATACTATCATAATTTTTTTTTAAATTAAACCATACACTTAATACACCTGTTGAAAATATCATATATGAATAAATCAATCAATAATATAGTCACATTACAACAATAAAGTAACAAAAGATGATAATATCCATAATGCCCGATACAAATCCTACATAATACAAAAACTACACTATTGCATATGCCGGACTCCCCATTCCTACGTTGCTTCATGTATTACAGTGCCCCCATGCCTAATAAGAATGACATCTACGATGTCCTCACATCAGAGTCTTCCGTAAAGACTCTTATGTATATACATGCTTGCATAAGATCCATGATACGTGGACATCTAGGCAACACATCAACAACATGATCTTCCCTAGTCTGCTCCTCCTTTAGTATCTCCCGTTGAGCTGACCTGGGTGGATCTCCTGGAGCATACAATGTCATATCAGGATGCGATGCCTTAAATATCATTAAACGTGTATGCACAACTTCAGTCGCTAGGAGCTAGAGTGCCTCGTGCGTCACCCGATACCAAATGATTAATGTCATCATCCTACATGACATCTACATCTCCGTGGGCCATAGGAAGAACAAAATCAGAGGGGTTTCTAGGAGCAAAATGCATATATCTGAACTAATGTATGACGCACTCGGGCAGACGTGGATACATCAGATGAGACCACAAGCCAACCATCCAGTGTAAAAGGCTATGTCGTCTAAGAGACGCGCCTGCCGGTGATCTACATATGCTTGGAAGTGACACGAAAGTGACAAAAATGCATGCAAATCAAACCTTCTCAACAAACTCTTAGGCTCTTTCTCATTCAATTTCGATACTTCTCGACCAACCTCTCTCGCTCCTCTTACTCCTTCTGGACAGTCTCCCGCACCTGTTACATCAAACCCTCACTCTTCTCCTGAATCCACCTCTCTCTTACCTTCCCCACCTTTACAACAACTATCTCTTTAATCTCTCTCCTACGGTTTACTTTGAAGGTGAGAAAAATATACACAAGAAGAGGGGGAGGGGGTTGAATTGTGTATATGGAAATTTACTTCTTTTTCTTAAACCTGTTAAGAACCTGAGATGTCAAGCTCAAATTCTGATCTAAGTAAGAGTCTGAATTAAGAGTTTGTCGCACATCGGAATATAAATGCATAAGTAAATAAAGAGACACACAATATATCTTGGTTCCTCTCAACTTGAGAGTACTCCAGTCCCCTTACAACATATGAGATTTTCACTATAATCAATCAAATTACGATTTGCTCAATTCAAACTAGAAAGAGACTTTTGCTCAAGCCCTCAAGCAAGAGACTTCATTTCCTTAACAACCTTGAGACTTTATTTCTTAAACAACCTATTCAGGACTTCCCGCTCAACCCCACATAAAGAGACTTCTTAATCAATCAAACTCTAAAATATACTTCTTGCTCCACCCTTAAGCATGAGACTTCGAATGCTCAATCTATCTAGAAAAAGACTTACTCTGAGCACAAAGGCTAGAGTCTTCAGATTCTCTTAACAAAAGACACTAGTATTAACCTTATGTTTATATGCGTGCTTCTAAGTGATAAGTGGTTTTTATATCATTTTTATTAGTTGGTTTTCCTTCATATTTTACTATTTTGTTTGCTTTCCTTTCATTTTACCATATTTTAGGCTTTGGTATTGTGTTTCCTTTGTTTTCAGGTCAAAATAAGCATTCCAAGCGAAAGAAGGACGAAAAATGGATAAAACACGGAAAAAGGAGAAAAATAAGAAATTCTCCATTAAAAAACAAGGGGCTTGTTACAAGCACTCGTAATGGCTATAACGGGCCGTAACAGGCATGACCCCCAACCTTAGTTTTGAAGCGCCCAATACAAATATCAGAGGCATATTACGACCACCTATAATAGTCATTACGGGCTGTAATAGGAATGCGAGCTTTTCCCTGATTTGTTTCCTTTTCTGGAAATTTTCATATGCCTAAATGCTTTTGATTGCTTGGATCTAATCTTCATTAGTTATAATTGGAATTGAAACCAAGGAGATTCTTTCCATGTTTAGGATTTAATACGAAAACTCATAGGTAGTCCTGAGTTTTTTATCCAGTTTACGCTTATTTTTATCGCATTTTATAAAAGTCTCCATTGGAGAAGTTGGATCAATTTCTTAATTCAAGTATTTCTTTTCTGTTGTTCGGGTTTTTATTTATCGCTTTATTTATCTGTTTTTCTATTATGCCTTTATCTGCGATAATTGTTTTGGTTAGATCATTCCTCACCATGAGTGAGTAGTCCAATAGGAACTAAGGGTTATGAACCCTATCACATGACTATTCGTATGATCTTAAGCTAGTTACGAGAATTCCACCTTTTTTATTTTAAAAGTATGAATTTTTAACTCAAACCTCGCTACGAAAGTAGGAGTGTTTTTAGACATTGGGCTTACGCTGAAAGGGTAGAGGCGAACGCTGAAACGCAGTTTTTTAAACAGTCAAGTCCGAAGTCACGAAAGTGTTTGGACGAAATTGAGAAAAGTTCCAATTTTTAATAGCTATGCAAATGTAATGACCACTAACGAAAGTTTCTGCGTGAGCGAAAGTCGACGAGCATCCCATTCGTTAGAGTTAGGGCAATAGGCTGGCAAAAGTAGGTATTGTCATAATAATCTATTTTTCTATAAACTGAGTTGAGATTCTCGTAATAGAAATGCTTAAGTCATGTGGAGACATATAAGTTAGCAGTCATAACCCTGAGTCCTGTTTGTTATATTTTCATTCAATTAAGCTGTTTTAACTTAAGTGTTTTTTGACTTAAGTCGCTTTATTCTCCATTATTCGGTTGCTCTAGCTTTACAAAGATAGGATATAAATCAGTAATTAACCAATGGTCTCTGAGGATCAATACTTTTTTACTACTCTGACATCTGCCATACGCTTGCAGCGTGTCAAGTTCTTGGCGCCGTTGTTGGTGATCAATTGCATTAATATTGAAGTTATATCTGATCACCGTAGAGACTGGAATGCTACTTTTGTATGAGAAGAACACGTTCTATTGATACAATAGTCGAACCTGTTGACGAGATCGAGTGCTTTTTACTAGAAAGGCATCAAACATAAAAACAACTTGTTATGGTTGACCCCATTGTTGATACGAAACCTTTGAATGATTATGCGGTTCTGCCGAAAGAGGAACCACATTGCAGTATCGTGCACCCGCCTATTGGGGTAAACAATTTTGAATTTAAACCTTTATTGATAGGTATGATCGAACAAGACCAATTTTCAGGTTTTCCTTCGAAAAACCCGAACTTGCACCTATCTATTTTTGTCGATAACTTTGGTACTATTAAGGTGAACGGAATGACTATAATGCTATTCGCCTAAGAATTTTCCCCTTCTCTCTGAGAGGTCGAGCGTGGGCTTGACTTTAATCCTTTCCTGCAAATTTGATAACTTCTTAGCCTCAATTGAAATCCGCTTTCCTTGAACGGTATTTTTAGCCAAGTAAGACAACCCAAGTTAGGAATGAGATAAATAATTTTAGGAAAGAAGAGGGGGAATATTTGTTTGACGCATGAGAGCGTTTTAAGGACTTGTTAAGACTTTGCCCTTTCCATGGGCTCGAAAAATGGATAATAATCCACACTTTTGATGCGGCTTCTGGCGGAGCCCTTATGAATAGCCCATAAGATGTGGCCTACAAACTTATAGAGGACATGGCCAAAAACAATCATTCTTAGGGAAGTGTGCGACAAGTCGTTACAAAAACCACCCCTAAAACTAGAGGGATGTATGAAGTGGGTCATCTAATCACATGAATGCCAAAGTCGATGCTCTTTATAAGAAAATGGATGATTTGAGTATCACCATTCCTACCCCTACCCGTATAGTCTCTGTTGCCCTCGCAAACCTCAACTATGAAATTTGCAGCATAAATGGGCATATGACTAATGATTGCCAAATGATTCTCACCGGAGGATCTGTTCAAACCAATGTGAACTTTGTGAACAATTTCCAATAGAACAATCCGTACTATAATACCTGCAACCCCGGGTGGCAAAACCACCCGAATTTTTCTTACAAAAACAACCAACTTCAACAGATTGGGGGACCACTTGGTTTCCAAAATGCTTCCCCAACTACCCAAAAGAAATATAATCCAGAATTAATGGTGGAAAATTTCATGGTGACACAAACTCTCATAAGATGCTGGAGACTCAAATCTCTCAAGGTTGATGGCATTGCTACACATTCTAAGATGCTGGAGACTCAAATCTCTCAAGTTGCTCAACAACAAGCATCCACCTCCGTTCCTATAGGAGCTTTTCCGGGACAACCCGAGCAAAATCCTAGGGGACATCTGAATCCTATAACAACCCTAAGTGAGGAGCAGTTGGTTAGCTTAAAGGGGAATGAAATACAGGTTGAGGAAAGTTTTAGGAAGATAATTGGTGAGATTAAGAAAGACACACCAGCACCACCTGAGAAGGAGACCGTTGAAGAGGAAGGGAAGAAAGCCACTCCCATTGCTTCATCCCATTCAAAGTTCGAATTCTGCCTCAGAAAGAAACCCTTAAAACTAAGAAGGAATCCTATCTCATAAGCTTTGTAGAGTTATTGAAAAAACTCTACGCCAATATCCCTTTTTCTGAGAATCTTTCTCAATTGCCCACTTTTGAGAAGATCCTAAAGATAATCCTTTCTAAAAAAAGGAAATTGAAGGATTATGGAACCATAAAACTTACTGCTAAGTGTAGTGCTTTGATCTAACATGGAACACCCCCTAAGTTAGGAGACCCTGGGGACTTCTCAATCCCTTGTGAGATAGGATATTTGAAATGTCTTAACGCCATTTGTGAGCTTGGTGCTAGTTTTAACATGATACCTATAGCCATTCATATGAGGCTTAACCTCTGAGAGATGAAACTCTCTAACCTATGTCTATAGCTTGCCGATGGGACGGTAAAACATGTGTTAAGAATTATAGAGGATGTGCCCGTCAAAGTTGGAAATGTATACATAGTTTTGGTGATAGATGTAGAGGAGGACCATAATATTCATGTTATCCTAGGGAGACCCTTCATGGCCACGTCCGAAACAATTATATATGTTAAACAAGGAATGCTAACAATAAATGTAAGGGAAGATAAGTTAGGATTTTACTTCCCTAATGATCATGATCTTTTTTATGCCCAAAACTATTACCAAAACCTTAACCTTATACGAGAGATGCCGACATGGGGTAGGCCTAAAAAAAAAGAAATGGAGAAATATGAGATTCGTGAGGAAGTGGGTTTAGTGTATGAACTTTCGAAGAGGAAGAAAAAGAATGGATGTATGAATTGGATGAAGAGGATTGGTTGGGGTCCCAAGCTAGAAAAAGGAACTTATAGGGACCTAAGTTTGAGATGAAACCCTCTTGAGTATAAACACTCAAGAACTGTCGAGCCATGCGACGTTAAATGAAGCCCTACGTGGGAGGAAACCCACACTTTTCGTTCTAATCTATTTTCTTGTTTGTTTTTGGTTTTGTTATTTTCTTTTCAGGTGATTAATAAGTACTCGCAGAAGAAGGCAACATAATTTTATATAGTTGAAAAGTTGAAAAAAAAATCGACATCGAAACCCTACTAAAAAAAACCAAATTGAAACCAAGAAAAACAAAAAAAACCATGGAACCAACAAGCTATTACGGGCACCCGTAATAGCCATTACAGCCCGTAATTAGGGGTGTTCAAATCCAATCCAATGAAAAAAAAAAACGAAAACCGAACCGAAAAAACCGAAAACAAAAAAAAAACCGAATTTTTTGGATATGTTTGGACCACCTTGTAGAATAACCGACCGGTTCGGTTTTCGGTTGGCTGCATGAAAACCGAACCAATCCAAACCGAACCGATATTTATTCATATAGTATTCTCATTAACTCTAATTAATTAAATACAATGCACCGTTACAAATTAAATACAAAGCTCTCTTACACCAAAGACAGTTGAAGCATTAATTTGCACACAAAATTGGTGTAAAGCATCCCCAGTGTCAGTTGATATTGAAGAGCTTGTGTCAGTTGATATTGAAGAGCTTGTGGATGAATTAGAAAATCTGGAATTAGGTAAATTAATTATAACTTGTATTATTGTTTTGTTTAACATTCTTATCCATTCATATTAATATTTATCTTGTTTTTATCTTGAATATGGTTTACTTTTGTAGAACTTGTTCCAATTCCACAATTGAATGAAGATGTATCTGATATTGATTCTGATTAGCTATGGTACTTTGAGCTAGTCTTGATATGGTATGACTGTATTGCTTATACTAATATGATCATATTGTTTGTTTAGTTGCTGCAAATGATTCACTCTATTGATATGTTTGTTTTTTTGTTTTTGTTTTTGCAGACCAGACCAATTAGAAAGAATGAATATTCTTATTAACAAGCTGGAATTGTTGTAGGCTAATTAGAAAGAATGGTGATTTTGATTATCAGGAAATACACATGCTTTTATTATGATTTTCTACAGTTATGTTATTGTTCTGTTGATTCCTGTAATAATTTTCTGAAAACCGTTGTTGTTCCTGCAATGTTGTTGATTTTTGTTCTGTTGCAGAAAAATTAAATTTCTACTGGAAAATTGAATTATTCTTGAATTTGTAATTCAATAATTGTTCTTGATTTGCTTTTCTACAATGATGATGATTGTTGTTCTGTTACATACAGGAAAATTGAATTGTTGCAAGATTCTAAAGTATATTAAATTCAATTAAATTAAATTCTTTATTGCAATTCTATTGAAATTATATTAAATTTATTGTTGTTCTTTTGTTCAAATCCAATTGTTGACGGAAAATTAAATTGAATTGTTTTCCTGTCATGCAAATTGATTGTTCAAAAAATTCACCAAGGCATGTAAAAAATATTAAATTGTTGCAGGAAAATTCAATTTAGTATTTGAAGTGTCATATTGGAAAATTCACCATCCACGGATTCCACGGGCATGTAAAAATTAAATTGGTTTCTTTTATATATATATATATATATATATATATATATATATATATATATATATATATATATATATATATATATATATATATATAGAAAATGGTTTTGCCAGAATTTAAAAAAAAATTAAAATTAAAATTATTTTAGATTTAGAAGTAGTGTTTGTTTAAAAACCGAATAAAATCGAACCGAAGTAAACCGTATAAATTGGATCGGATCGGATTGGATTTTTTTATTGTCATCCAATAACCGAACCAAACCGTATGCTCTTTGTATCTTTGGATTTTTTGTCTCAAAACTGATCCAAACCAAACCGCGAACACCCCTACTTCTTATGGTACTATTGTTTCAATTTCTGAGGAGTAATTATGATCCAGTATGACATGCTTAATTAGTGATTAACTTTGAGAATTTTAAAGATCCGAAACTGATAAACACAAAGTGTTCGATCTTCTAAGATTTTTTTATAAAAGCTCACAACTTGTTCAGGCCAAATCACAAATCCACATTCACTTCACATACATATGGTTCAAGATGAATACAACTTTTGAACAATCTACTACTACCATTTTTTTAGAGGCTCCTATAGTCTCTGAGGCAACTTATGATCAAAAGGTCAGACCCTCTGAAGAAATTCCTTCAAGATTTCTTCCTCAGGCACTGAAGGCACATAAGAAGATCAATAATAATAATAATAATAAGAAGAAGAAGATTAAGAGAAGTAGTTCATTTCGATTCAGAAGAAGAAGAAGAATTGGATTTAGATCAGGGAAACTTTTTCCATGCTTGGAGACTTAGGGATAATTAGATTAATGTTATAAACATATTTTTGTAATAATTTATTTATTTCAATGAAGTTATTTTCCCTTTTTAATTTGCATACTATAGCGGTAAATTCATGACCATTAAGCTATGGATAAACTTAACGTCAATAAAACCAGAGTCGCCACCACGCTTTTATTATTTCCAAAGGAAAAAGGAAAAGTACGAACAAAACCCAAAGATAAGAAGTTTTTAAATCAAAACTAATAAAATGTCAGAGATTACAGTTAAAGAGGTTGGTTACACAGAGGGAAGGTGTTAGCACCCAAAGTGTCCTAGGTACTCATAGGGAGCCCTTTTTCATGTGTGTATGTGTTTTTGGTATAAAAGATGTTTGCAATAAATAGAGTGTGAGGATGACAAAAGAATTCATTGATTATATTTTTGTGTTTGACAAGACCTTCAGACTTGTGCCTACGTACCAACATAAAATGAGGGATCAAAACCTCGTAGGTTGTGGTATCAATTTTAAAATGAGTTGGTTATTTTTAATCAAAATTTAATTTTAAAAGAGGCACAAAAGGCCCAAAAGCTTGAATGGGTGTTAGTTCTTTTTGTCCTTTGAAATTTTAATTCAATATGGTTAAATTCATTTAAAAGTTTGATTTAAGAAAAGAGTTTAAAAATTCAATGGCATAATGCCAAAGTTTCTAATTTGCAATAATGTCTAAGTTTTGAAATCACAAGCAAAGAAAGTTTCTAAAAGGGGGAGAGATTTTGAAATTTAAGAAATGGGAGGAGATGAAGAGACTAATCCTAAGCATAAAATTAAAATTTAAGAGTTGAAAAGATCTGACCAATGGGATGCAATCCAACAGATAAGAATGTCATATAGAAAACCCACTTTCCATTTGGACTTTTGAATCAAGCAATAATAAGCAATCAATTAGAAATATCAAATATCATGAAGATCAATGCATCAAATAAAGATAGCCACATTCAAGCAAGCAACTTCACAACTAACAGTCTTCTTTGTCTTCTCATGTATCAGATGAAATACTTCTTGACTTTGCTCAAAATATGACCGTAGGCATGAGATCAAAATAACAGTTGCATCAAGACCCTGTAGCAGATGAATTTAAGTGGATCCCAATACTTGCATCAGATGAAAATCCAGATCACAATAACTTGGTCTCAGAAATGTTGGCATTGACCAAGTCCTTTTTGCATATGGATTGTTGCCTAATTCTAAGTCCAAAAGCTCAGATCAAACCCAACAGTCCACACAAACATTTTTTAGGGTTTTTGTTCTTTATTAAGTATTTTAAGGTCCTAAGACCACAAACACAAACAAAATATACAAACGAATATATACAATCACAATATATGACTCAAATGAGCAAAGTGAAAATGGCATAAACATAAACAAATTAAATGCTATGTAAATGACAAATGAATGTTAAGTGATTTGAATTTAAATTGCATAAAGTAAATGACTTGAAAATAAAAGCAATATTAATACAAGTTAGTCAATTGTTAGTTAGTTAGATGTCAGTGATGTTTTGCTTTTTAATTGATTAAGTCATTCTTTGGAGAACACTCAACCCTCTATTCACAAGCATGGATCCTTGAACCAAGACATATTCCAAAAGAAGGAAAAAATGCCAAGTTTCCACACAATACCATGAAAGGGGGGAGACCTACAATCTCACTTACTAGAATGCTATGCCTTTAGGGTCAAATTTAGCTCTATGTTAAGCAATCATAATTGGACTTATGTAGAAGTCACAACTATCTGAGCTCGAGCAATAAAAATTTAGGTGCTAATGCATGTTAGAGATTTAGTATAATGGACCAAACTCCTAAAACATATGACACACTAAAAGAAAAAACAATCAAAGGAAGGACCTATCTCATCCATACTTGTATTGGTTCATCTAACATAAGGTTACTAATGAACCAATCAGCCTTAGAATGTTGAGATTTCATTGGTCAATGAAAGGGATGGGATAGAAAAAGATTGAATATGAAGAGGGAGGGGAGATGAGAGAAACACAAATTGGTCATAGGAGGAATTTTATCAAATTAAAATCATTCATTCATTTTGGGAGATGAAATGTACATTTCACCAATACCCTAAATCCAATGATTTTAACTTAACAAAAGTCAAATAAACCTTGACCAAGGCCCAAACACATAGTCAAACATCACAAGTCAATAAAAATGGCTCAACATAATTTCTATATAATTAATCAATTAAAAATTAAATTAAAAATGCATTTAAATTAAAATTAGTTTGGTAAAAACCTAAAACCTCTTCAAAACACCAAATAAATGGCCAAGAGATTTATCCCAGGTCAAACAAGATTAAAGGACCTTAGACAAAAAATTTCATGATTTTTGAAAAGTCAGAAGTATTTTTAAACAATTAAAAATATGCAAAAAAACAATTAATTCATGAAAAATACCAAAATTAATCCAAAAAATAATTCTAATTCAGAAAATGAAAGAGGAAAATATTTAAAGATTTTTGGTGAAAGTCCCATATTTTTTGGATTAAAAATGATATTAATATGAATTAATCAAAATAAATGGATTAAACATAAAAAAAAAACGAGGGCCATCAGATCTCCCTTATTAATTAAGGTGGCAAATTTGATGGCCACACGCGCGCGTTCCACCATACGTCTTGGTCAATGCGTTGTACACGTGGTAATAATAATGAATGCTTGAGATTAAAACATTTGAATCATATCAGATGGCTTGGACCTTGCCAATGCACCACCAGAGTCCTAACTCCGATCATCTTCTTCGGTGATCACCAACGGTCTGGTTCAAGCTCAACTTCTTGAAAAATAAAAAGTGAATACATTAATTTGAATGAAAAATGCTCAGGAGCACGAATCTGGCCTCAATTTTCTCCAATTCCAAGTATATAAAAAGATACAGGGATTTGAATTTTGAGGATCATGAACTGAGTTGCTTCAATTTGACCTCGAAGAAACTTGAAATTCTGGTATCAGATATGAGATGTCGAAGGTAATGTCACGATACTAATATCTGAACAATACAAATAGGATAAAGATAAAGAACAATAATGCAAGAGACACAAGCAATTGTTAACCCAGTTCGGTGCAAACTCACCTACGTCTGGGGGCTACCAAGCCAGGAAGGAAATCCACTAAATAGAATAAGTTCAAAGACTCTCAGTAAACAACACAGGTTACAGTCTTTTTCACCTAATCTCTACCCGTGTGACTTCTACCTAAGAACTCTTAGATATGAGATCTCACTCACCCCCCTCAATCACACCAGTGATATTAAATAAGAATTACTTAAGAAAAGAAGACACTCTTCAAAGACACACACTTGATCTTACTTAGCAGCTTCAATCAAGTAGACACACACTCATGCTTAAAAGCTTAGAGTGACAAATTACAACTCAAAAATCAGACCAATTCAATCATCTATGGATGAATTGAATGGCTTACAAGTCACACGACCACACAAGACTTAAACCCTTATTCTCTCTCAATATTTCGCTCTGTATTTATTGTGTTTCAAATCAGGTTTTCCATGTCCTTTTTATAGAAGCTTTCAGCTGGGCTTGGACATCATAAAACCCTAAAACTATTTTCCATTCAAATCTTCTTATGACAATTGGTTAGATCTCTTTGGAAAATAAGTTAATCACGTTGTAATCATTGATTGATAGAGTTTACAATTAACTCATCAATCAAACATAGATTGCCATTAAAAGCGCAATCACATAACACATAACATTCAGACTGAATGTTCTGTGTACAGATGTCATGACATCGGGCCTGACATCCTGGAACAATCCTGCATAATTCCATTTTAAATATCCAGCAGGTACATTATATCAGATGTCATGACATCGGGTATGACATCCTGAAACAATCCTGCATAATTATATTTTAAACCTCCAGCAGGTACAAGATATTTTATGTTAAGACATCACATGTAACATCTTGTGAACACTCTTTGTTCTACCAAAATTGCTGCCAACACTTAGAACCAACAAACTCCCCCTTTGGCAAATTTTGGCTAAAATATATATCTGTCCATTTTGTTCACAAGAAAAAAAACACATCAGCAATTAAACAGCATAACAACGTTTAAGCAGCAGCAGAAGCAAACAGAATTACTAGCTATAATAGCAACTAGTAAAACACAGATAAACATGAGTACTTCTTCTCCCCCTAAGTCTCCTCAAATCAGACATCTCCTCCAACATCACAGAACAGAACATCATTCTGTCCCATATCAAACATCAAACATCTCCTTCAACATCAGCTGTTCATCTGTTTAGCCTACATCAGCACTGCAGATCTCCACATCCACACATTTAACTACAGCTCTCCACATAATAACTTCTCCCCCTTTTTAGTCAAAATAGACCAAAGCGACCAATTAGACAAAATAAATGTCAATCAATCCAGCAAAGAATGTCACAAAGGATGTTATAACATATCAAATGTTAAAACATAAATGTCAGGTGGTACGAACCATAATTATACACAACTGCAATAGCTGAGATAATCAGAAATCCAGGGAACTCATAAAGAGCCCAAATATTACATCATGGCATCAGAAAGGACTGCCAAAAATTACAAATATCAAACAGAAAAACATCAAAACATCCAAGCTTCCAAAACATCCAAAACAACATCCAGAACAACACAGTCTTCATAACAGGGGGACCATTACAACTTAGTCTGAGGAAGTAGCATCTTCTTCACCTTCAGATTCAGAACTGCCACTAGATTGATCTTGAGAATTGGACCTCTCACTTGAGGTATGGGCATCTGACTCCTTGGCTTCACCAACCTTATCCATCTCTTCTTGCTCCAAGCTACTAATGAGAACCTCTAAAGCCTCTTTCCTAGCCTTGGAAACCCTAATCCCAGTTTCCAGCTCCTTACAAGTTTCCTTCAATTGAGCAATCAAGCCACCTTGAGAGGCTGGCTCCTTCCTTACAGATGTCATGACAATATCATTGACATGGCTTCCTTTAAATAACTTGTAGTGAATGGACAATGGAGGTTTCCTTCTGCTGGGAATATCACTTGTGTTTAGAATACCAGGATGCTAGCTTAAAATAATTCCAATAATGATAGAGGGAAAGGCAATAGGCAGCTTTACTGCATTAGTGGAGGCATGTCTAACAATTTGTTCAAACATGAACCTTCCAAAATCAAAGTTGAGCCTGGTTCCAATAGCATATATAATCCTTCCAAGACCATTAGAGATAGTTGAGATATGGCTTGTTGGCACGCAGTTGGCTGAACCAATCTTATGCAAGATGGCATACTTAACAGTTAATTTGCCAACTGATAGATGCTTTTTGCTTGGCCATTCCTTGACTTGGCCAGTAGTAATTGTCCTACAGACTTCATTTTCTATGGCTTCTAACTCAACACCTCCTTTAGTTCCTCTTCCTAGGAACTTATTGATAACAGTAGGGGAGAACCTTACACACCTTCCTCTCACAAAGACCTTGCAAAATTCCTTGTTATTTTTGTCAGAGATATCCTCTGGGATATTAACCACAAACTCCTTCACTAATCCTTCAAAACATTAGGGTAATGCAACAACTGTTTTCATCAAACCAGTAGTCTTGATTAATTCCATAACCTCCTTCACTTCTACAGCCTCCTTCCCTAGCTCTTTCTCCACAACAACTCTCCTTTGAATAACAAACTTCCACTTGGCAGCACCATCTTCCAGATGGAAGGAAATGTTGTCCAAATGTACAACTGCAACCTTAGCTGGAGACTTTTTAACAGTCTTCCTTTTAGCAGGAGAGATGTCTGGGACATCGTCTTCGACATCATCTTCAGAATCAGAGCTTTCTCTGATCTTCCTCTTCTTGACCTCTACTTTACTCCATGATTTAGAGGGTCCTACAGCAGCAATCTTCTTCCTAGTTTTGGCTGTCAACATCTTAGCCACAGTCTTGCCTTTCCTGGTCTTCATTTTCCTTGCAACAATTGGTTTCAAATGATGAACCAATGTGTCATCTTCCTCTTCTGAACTCTTTTCCTCCAAATCAACAACCTTCTCAGCAGTTTCATGAGAAACATCTACTGGTTTCTTACTATGCAAGGTTTTACCTAGAGAGCATAGTCCCTCAGCAGCCATGTCTTTCTCTGATCTAGATGAATCATCATCTTTCTCAGTTTGAGGTTCCACCTCAGGTGAGGGCCCCCTTCTAGACAGAGGGGTTGAAACACCCTTGATTGAATGTCCTTTATTCAGGATCCTAGTTACTAGGTTCCTAATGACACGATCTGCATAGTGCATGTCATCCTTAGGAGGAGGGTTTTCAGAGTTGTTACCTTGATTGTTTCCAGCCATGGAAGAAGGGCTAGGGGCGTCGCATGGGATTACAAAAAGAGGAATAACCTCCAAAATATCTTCATCTAGAAACTCCATGGAGGGAGTCCTTGCTTTGTTAGTGGGTTTTGAACCAGAGGATGAGGGATGTTGCGACATTTTGTTGAACTTTTGAGAAAAATCTTGTTGCCCTAGCAGAGGTTGTCTGAGAAGTTGGATGAAGATAGAATAGGTTGTGTTGAGGTAGCGTGTGAAAATGGTATAGATGCTAGGTCCAATACTAGGTAATGATTTACCATAAATGAGGCACTTTCTTTTAAGTGGGCAGACAATATTTTTATTACCTTTTCCACTCCACTTTAATTGCTATAAATTCTCATGAACACAAATCCCCAATTTCCCTCTTAAACATTCAAACTGATTAGCATCCAAAGCTTTTGTAAATATGTCAGCTAATTGCATTTTAGTAGTAACATGCTCCAGTGCTATGATTTTCTCTTCCACAAGTTCTCTAATTAAGTGATGACGAATATCAATGTGCTTTGTCCTGCTGTGCTGAATAGGATTTGTGGAATTATTTATAGCACTCAGGTTGTCACAGTATAATGTCATGACATCTTGTGTGACATTGTATTCAGTCAACATTTGTTTCATCCAAACCAGTTGAGAACAACTACTCCCAGCTGCTATGTATTCAGCTTCAGCAGTGGATAGGGACACACAATTTTGTTTCTTGCTAAACCATGATATCAAATTGTTCCCCAAGAAGAAACATCCTCCTGATGTGCTTTTCCTATCATCATCACTTCCAGCCCAGTCAGCATCACAGTAACGAGTCAGCATAGACCCAGATCCATGAGTATATAACATCCCATAGTCACTGGTGCCATTGACATATTTCAGTATTCTCTTCACTTGGTTTATGTAACTGACTTTTGGTTCAGCTTGATATCTAGCACAAACACCTACAACAAATGCAATGTCAGGTCTGCTTGCTGTGAGATATAGCAGACTACCTATCATGCTTCTGTATAGACTTTGATCTACACTGACACCATTTTCATCTTTGGAGATTTTCACATGTGTAGGAGCAGGTGTCCTTTTATGACTTGCATTCTCCATGCCAAACTTCTTAATAATGTTCTTGGCATATTTTCTTTGAGATAGAAAGATAGAATCTTCCATTTGCTTGACTTGTAGCCCAAGAAAGTAGGTCAACTCTCCAACAAGGCTCATCTCAAACTCAGACTGCATTTGTCTAACAAAATGTTCAACCATCTGATCCGACATCCCACCAAACACAATGTCATCTACATATATTTGTGCCACCATGAGCTTCCCTCCTTCATTCTTCACAAATAGGGTCTTGTCAATACCTCCTTTCCTGTATCCATTGTTAGTGAGGAACACTGTGATTCTCTCATACCAAGCCCTAGGAGCTTGCTTCAACCCATAGAGGGCTTTCTTCAATCTGTACACATGCTTTGGAAGATTTGGATCTGTGAATCCTTTAGGCTGTTCAACATATACTTCCTCATTTAAGTAGCCATTCAAGAAGGAACTTTTTACATCCATTTGGAACAGTTTGAATTTCAACATACATGCCACTCCAAGCAATAATCTAATGGACTCAAGGCGAGCTACAGGAGCAAATGTTTCATCAAAGTCCACTCCTTCAACTTGAGTATATCCTTGTGCTACTAATCTTGCTTTGTTTTTAGTAACAACCCCTTGTTCATCAGATTTATTCTTATACACCCACTTTGTACCTATGGCATTTACTCCTTCAGGTCTAGGAACCAGTTCACATACTTCATTCCTCTTGAATTGACCTAACTCCTTCTGCATGGCATTGATCCTGAACTCATCAGTCAAGGCTTCCTTGACATTCCTAGGTTCAATCTTGGACACAAAGCAGCCATGTGAGATCACTTCCCTTGATCTAGTAGTGACCCCTTTATTTGGATCTCCTATAATGAGATCTTTGGGATGATCCTTCTGAACTCTGATGGAGGGTCCCTTGTTGATTTTGTCATCTCCAGGTTCAACTTGAGGAGGTTTACTCTCCTTATTTTTGTCTGAGAAGTCAGCTGGGGAATCATTCAGAGATGTCTCGACATCGTCTGTGACATCAGTCTGTTGGTCATCAACCACAACATTGATAGATTCCATCATTACATTAGTTCTGGAATTAAAGACTCTGTATGCTCTGCTGTTTGTTGAGTAGCCCAGAAATATTCCCTCATCACTTTTGGGATCCATCTTCCTTCTTTGTTCATGATCAGTCAAGATATAGCATTTACTACCAAATACATGGAAGTATTTGACTGTAGGTCTTCTTCCTTTCCAGACTTCATATAGGGTTGTAGGAGTCCCTTTCTTCAATGTCACTCTGTTGTGAACATAGCAGGCTGTGTTCATGGATTCAGCCCAAAAATGGTTGGGCAATTTCTTAGCATGAATCATAGCTCTGGCTGATTCTTGAAGAGTTCTATTTTTTCTTTCCACCATACCATTTTGCTGGGGAGTAATGGGAGATGAGAACTCATGATGAATTCCTTCTGAAGAACAAAATTCAACAAATTTGCTGTTCTCAAATTCCTTCCCATGATCACTTCTAATTTTGATAACTGGACTTTCCTTTTCTCTTTGAAGTTTGAGACAAAGATCCTTGAAGACTTCAAAAACATCAGATTTCTCTCATAAAATTGATCCAGGTGTATCTGGAGAAGTCATCCACCACTACATATGCATACTTCTTCCCACCAAGGCTTTCCACCTGCATGGGTCCCATCAAATCCATATGGAGGAGTTCCAAAACTTTGGTAGTGGTGTCATGTCTGAGCTTCTGGTGTGACATCCTTGTCTGTTTTCCAATCTGACATTCTCCACAGACTTTTCCTTCATCAATCTTCAAGTTGGGAATTCCTCTAACAACTTCAATAGATATAATCCTCTTCATACCTTTAAGATGCAGATGGCCCAATCTTTGATGTCATATCTTCACTTCTTCTTCTTTGGCCAAAGTACACATTTAAGAGTAACCAATTTCTTGAGAACTCCACATGTAGCAGTTGTCTTTAGACCTAACTCCTTTCATGATCACTTCATTTTATTTGTTAGTAATCAGACATTCAGTTCTAGTGAAGTTTATATTTAGACCTTGGTCACACAGTTGACTGATGCTTATTAGATTAGCAGTTAATCCCTTAACAAGTAGGACATTGTCAAGGTCAGGAACTCCAGGGTAATCAAGCTTAACGATCCCCTTGATTTCACCCTTTGCTCCATCACCAAAGGTTACATAACTTGTGGCATGAGGATGAAGGCCAGTTAGCAGGTTTTTGTTTCCAGTCATGTGTCTGGAGCACCCACTGTCAAAATACCAATCTTCTTTGGCTGAAACTCTGAAGGAAGTGTGAGCTATCAAACTTGTAACATTAGTCCTAGGAACCCATTGCTTTTCATTGACAGGTCTGTGATGTTTGGGTCTAGGTTGATAATGAGCAGGCTGAGGGTAACCATACAACTTATAGCAGAAGGGTTTTATGTGGCCAAACTTCCCACAGTAAAGACATCTCCATTTTTGGTGTTTCCCTTTCTGCTATCTTCCTTTATGATGTTGTGACATGTGATGTGACATCGCAGGTTTGCTATCAATATGGCTGCACTTAGGTTTGGATTTAGGTTTGCCACCAGTGTAACTGCACTCAGCCTTAGATTCATTGAACCCAATGCCAGATTTGTCTCCTGTTATTTGACTAGTCTGGAGAATCTTGTCTAAGGTGTCAGATCCATTGTTAAGCATTCTTACATACTTGGTCATCTCATCCAATTTAGAATTCAAGAGTACAACTTCAGTCTTCAACTTGGAGATGGTTTCCACATGTTCTCCCTTCTCATTCTCCAGCTGAGCTATCACTTTCTTCTGGCTTTCAACTTGTCTGCACACTTCTGCACTTATGTGACACAACTCTCTGTAGGTAGTGGCCAGCTCTTCAAAGGTTACTTCATCATCACTTGAATCTTCATCAGAGTCCCATCTTCCAGTCAAGGCAGTCACAAGATTTGCAGCTTCTTTTGTTTCACTTTCATCAGACCAAGTGGCAACAAGACTCCTCTTCTGTTTCTTGAGGTAGGTCCCACATTCAGTTCTAATGTGACCATACCCATCACATTCATGGCACTAAACTCCTTTTCCTTCTTTGGGCTTTTCATCTGACTTTGTTCTTCTTCCAATATTGTTGGATTTACTGATGTCAGATGCTATGTTCTTGACATTGGCCTTAGATCTAACATCCATCTTTTTCATAAGTCTGTTGAACTGTCTTCCCAGCATTGCTACATCATTTTCCAGATCTTCATCAATATCTTGACCACCTTCCTCATCTTCCCCTTCAGTGTTTGACATGAAGGATATGCTCTTGGCTTTCTTTTCAGATCCATCACACATTCCCATCTCAAATGTTTGGAGGGATCCAATTGGCTCTTCAACTCTCATATTTGAGATGTCTTGAGATTCTTCTATGGCTGTCACCTTTGAAATTCTGGTATCAGATATGAGATGTCGAAGGTAATGTCACGACACTAATATCTGAGTTATGCAAACAGGACAAAGATAAAGAATTGTAATGCAAGAGACACAAGCAATTGTTAACCTAGTTCGGTCTAACTCACCTACATCTGGGGGCTACCAAGCCAGGAAGGAAATTCACTAAAATAGAATCAGTTCAAAGACTCTCCGTACACTTCAACAAGTTACAGTCTTTCTCACCTAATCTCTACCCGTGCAATTTCTACCTAAGCACTCTTAGATATGAGAACCCACTCACTTCCTTACAATCACACCTGTGATTTTAGACAACAATCCCTTGAGAAAAGAAAACACTTTTCAATAACACACTCTTGATTTTACTTCACAGTTTCAATCAAGAAGACACACTCTTGATCTTGCTTAACAACTTTGATCAAGAAGACACACACTTGATCTTGCTTCACAGCTTTGATCAAGTAGACACACACTCTTGCTTAACAACTTTAGAGTGACAAATTCCAACCACAAATCAGACCAATTCAATCATCAATGGATGACTTGAATGGCTTACAAGTCTCACGACTAAACAAGACACAAACCCTAGCTCTCTCTCTGTATTTCGCTCAGTATTGGTTGTGTGTTCAATCAGGTTATCCAAGTCCCTTTTTATAGAAGCTTTCAGCTGGGCTTAGACATCTTGAAAACCCTAAAACTATTTTCCAATTAAATCTTCTTATGACAGCTGGTTAGATCTCCTTGAAAAATAAGTAAATCAGGTTGTAATCAATGATTGAATGCGCCTGCAAATCAGATCCTCAATCATACATAGATTGCCATTAAATGCGCAATCACATAACACCAGGCATTCACACTGAATGTTCTATGTACAGGATGTCATGACGTCGGGTCTGACATCCTGGAACAATCCTGCATAATTCCATAATTGCTTTTATAATTTCCAGTAGGTACAAACATCAGATGTCATGACATCGTGTATGACATCGTGAAACAATCTTGCATAGTTTCCATTTAAACTTCAACAGGTACATAACATCAGATGCCATGTCATTATGACATTATGAAACAATCCTAGATGATTATGTTTCTTAGGCTCCAGCAGGTACATAGGATATCTTATGCTAAGACATCACACATAACATCTTGTGAACACTCTTTGTTTTACCAAAATTGTTGCCAACACTTAGAACCAACAACCTTCATAGAAAATCTCTTAGGGAGTGACTTGAGTATTTTCCTTACTACCTTTTCATCTGACATCTTCTCTCCCAGAGCTCTTAAGGCATTAGCAATTTCAAGGATATTCATGTGAAATTCATGAATATTTTCATCTTCTTTCATCCTTAAATTTTCAAACTTGGTAGTGAGCAGTTGCAATCTAGACATCTTCACTCTAGAGGTGCCTTCATGAGTGGTCTTGAGAATGTCCCAAGCATCTTTAGCCACCTCACAGTTGTTTACCAATCTGAAGATATTCTTGTCTACTCCATTGAATATAGCATTCAATGCTTTAGAATTTCCAAGGGCTAGATCCTCCTCCTCCTTGGACCATTGTTCTTCAGGCTTCTTATCAGTTGTGGCTTCTCCTTCCTTAGTAACTACTGGATGTTCCCAGCCTATTAACACAGCCTTCCAAGCCTTATTATCAAGAGATTTTAGGAAAGCTACCATTCGAGGTTTCCAATAGTCATAGTTAGATCCATCCAAAATTGGTGGCCTGTGAACAGATCCTCCATCTCTCTCCATAGTACCAGAAAGTATCGTCCCTAGATCTCACCCAGAACCAGAGCAGGATGCCTGCTCTGATACCAATTGAAATTCTGGTATCAGATATGAGATGTCGAAGGTAATGTCCGGACACTAATATCTGAACAATACAAACAGGATAAAGATAAAGAACAGTAATGCAAGAGACACAAACAATTGTTAACCCAGTTCGGTGCAAACTCACCTACGTCTGAGGGCTAGCAAGCCAGGAAGGAAATCCACTAAATAGAATCAGTTCAAAGACTCTCAGTAAACAACACAAGTTACAGTCTTTTTCACCTAATCTCTACCCGTGTGACTTCTACCTAAGAACTCTTAGATATGAGATCCCACTCATTCCCCCTCAATCACACCAGTGATATTAAACAAGAATTACTTAAGAAAAGAAGACACTCTTCAAAGACACACACTTGATCTTACTTAGAAGCTTCAATCAAGTAGACACACACTCATGCTTAAAAGCTTAGAGTGACAAATTACAACTAAAAAATCAGACCAATTCAATCATCTATGGATGAATTGAATGGCTTACAAGTCACACGACCACACAAGACTTACACCCTTATTCTCTCTCAATATTTCGCTCTGTATTTATTGTGTTTCAAATCAGGTTTTCCATGTCCTTTTTATAGAAGCTTTCAGCTGGGCTTGGACATCATAAAACCCTAAAACTATTTTCCATTCAAATCTTCTTATGACAGTTGGTTAGATCTCTTTGGAAAATAAGTTAATCACGTTGTAATCATTGATTGATAGAGTTTACAATTAACTCATCAATCAAACATAGATTGCCATTAAAAGCGCAATCACATAACACATAACATTTAGACTGAATGTTCTGTGTACAGATGTCATGACATCGGGTCTGACATCCTGGAACAATCCTGCATAATTCCATTTTAAATATCCAGCAGGTACATTATATCAGATGTCATGACATCGGGTATGACATCCTGAAACAATCCTGCATAATTATATTTTAGACCTCCAGCAGGTACAAGATATCTTATGTTAAGACATCACATGTAACATCTTGTGAACACTCTTTGTTTTACCAAAATTGCTGCCAACACTTAGAACCAACAAAACTCAATCTTCTTGTCTACATTGATAGGACTTCAGACAACCAAAAATCACAAAGAATGGTGAAGAATTGGGAGAGAATCGAAGAGATGAAGTTTCTGAAAAATCACCTTTGAGTTGATCCAATTTCACTTGATATTGATCTGGATTTGCTTGCTTTCTCTTCCTCTTTCTTGTAGAAGCCAATTGAGATGAAAAGGGGAAGTGGATTTCTGGAGTTTGAACTTCCAAAGAGAAGATGAAGTTCAAGCTCAATTTCAAGAGAAACCTTCAGAAATTCTATGGCAGTGAGGGTTTGGATCAGTCTAGCAAAGCTTGGGCAGGGTGTTCATGTTAACTCTGAAGCCATGAGCTTGTTTAAATAGGCAATGGATTTGATCTTTGCACCACTTGAAATTTGGCCAAATTAAGAAACCACCTTACATGGATGCATGAGACATGATTTAGGACTGATGTAATCCACTTCCAATTCATGTGCAAAGTGTACTGAAGTCATCATATGGAAGCATGCAAAGAAGAATGATCATTTGAATCCAAATCTTGCCAAAAGACTTCCCACAATGGAGCCATGTGAAAGTCCCTCAATTTTGATCCAAATGAAATGATGTTGGACTTCTTGAAAAGGTGAGATCAAGGGAAACAACTTTCAAGTTGAACACTTTTCCATTTGAAACATTGATCATGATAAATTTTGAGGTGTAAGTTTGGGAAATCAAACATATTTGAAAATTTTCAAAATCCCAAGTCAAATGTTTACTTCTTCCACCTTGAATAACGTTTTCTATGGACTTCAAATGAGAAAAGTTTCTTCATAAAAGTTGTATATCTTTCAAACCTATTAAATTTAGTCACAAATTTGACCTCATTTGGATTTGGCATGAAGGAGTTATGCATTTTAGAAGTTGAGGAAAATCACTTGTTCAATGGTATTGGCCCAAAATGACCTATAATGTTTCCTCTTGGAACATGCATTTGCAAGTTGAATTTGAACTTCCTCAAAACATAAAAGTTGGACTATACATCTTGAATTTGATCATGGAATTTTATTGGATTTCATATCATAAAAATTGAGCAAGTTATGGTCTTGGGACAAAATGACTTTACAAGCAAAAATAACCCTTTAACTAAACATGAAAGTTGTTTGGAATGTCATTTTGAGTAACTTTGATCTTGGAATTATTTTCATATGACAAAAATTGTAGGAGATAGGGTCTAGGGAACCCCAGTTTTGACCAGTTAACTTTCTCTGGTCAACCACGATGAGCCATCTTGCTAGCTTGATATTATCTTGACTTTTGGGACTCATGGAGGATCATATATGCATGAGATGATGTAGTATGAAGTATCCCTTGAAATATTTGATCAGTTGTTAAAGAAACTTATTGAAGAAGTTACACAAGATACCCAGATGAATTAGGGTTTCCAAGGCAAACAAACTCCAAAGTCTTGATGATCTCTTGATCAAAATGATATGTGAATATCATGGGGACCCATATATGATTCCTAGAACCAATGTGAACCATTTCTTGATTGAACTCCTTGCACTAAGGGTATCAAACCCTAGACATAAGCTTGATAGAGCATGGGTGAGCACACACACCGCCTACAAAAGTAACAAACTATATATTGACATATTTTTGGTATTTTGGTTAGTAAATAATGAAAAAAAAATTATGATACAATAAAAATATGCTTGGTGATCTCTCCAATGCAAACCCAATGAATGAGGGGTAAGGAGGATGCCAAGGTGTGATCCCAATGCTAATGCATATGATGAGATAGCATGAGGGATCTTAGGCTCAAAATTTAGGTCTTATAGCTGCCCCTATTTAAGGACATTCTAGCTGAGGAGATGAAGGTTAAAATCTTCATATCGACTCAGTAGAATGGACTTAAATAACAACATATAGAAACAAATTTTGGTCCCTAAGAGACCTTATGATGCTTATGATATGAATGTAAAAAATAATCTTTGTGGGGAAAATTTTGCTACAAAGGAAAAGAATCCGGAGAGACTGAAAGTCCACAGGAGCATAATGCATTCCATAAGGAAAACTTGCTAGGGAGACAGAGACTCTGGGAATAAAAAGATGTGCCTATGCCAGGCTACGACTTAAAAATTGCTGGAGACACAAGGGGATTCCATGAAATTAAATCAATGGAAGGACTCGGTCGGAGATAAAGAAGAAAATATGCAGAGGGAATGGGTAGATCAGAACACAACTGAAACACTCGAACCAAACAAGGAAATGGCGGCTTCACTGAGGAAATACGCACCCAAACTCAACTGGGGAAGAATGAACTTCAACACAGGAGTACCAAAAATATATTATTCGTTAACAGTTACTGGGTAGGAGGATAACATAATCTGACAGAGAGACATCCATTACCGGTTAGGGTAAACATATCAAGGATGACTCGCTGAGGAATAGGAAGTGTATTCGTTACCGGTTACTGGGTAAGAACAACCTACTAGGGAAAATATCAAATAGGATTTACAAATACCGGTTACTAGGCATAAGACCAAAGAGAGAATATCCTTCACTGGTTAAAGTGAACATATCAAGGATAGACTCCAAGGAAGAACATCCGTCATCGGTTAAGATGAACATATCAAGGATATACTTCCGGGGAAAAGTAGGAATTATATCTATCAGTTACTGGATAGAATACCGAAAAGAGGATATCTGTCACCGGTTAGGATGAACATATCAAGGATAAACTCAACAGGGGAAAGTAGGATTTACAACTACCGGTTACTGGGCAGAAGACCGCAAAGAGGAGAAAATCTGTCATCGGTTAGGATGAACATATCAAGGATTAACTCTCTAGGAAATGAAATAAAGATTATAACTACCTTTTTAATGGGTAGAAAACTAAAAAGGGAGAATATCTGTCATCAGTTAAGATGAACATATCAAGGATAGACTAAAAGGGAAGAATATCCGTCATCGGTTAGGATGAACATATCAAGGATATACTACCTGGGAAACATAAAACGAATCCGCTAGGGAAAATAAAAGGAAGTAGATTACTTTTACCAGGTATTGGGTAAGAGTAAGGTACTCATAAATCGAGAAGAATATTACCAGTTACTGGGTAATAGGCTCTCGAGAGACCAAAGCATCCATCTAGGTAAGAGCTAGAAAGAAACGGTCAAACAAAGACTCGACCCGGTGAGGATATAAGTCAGGGGGAGTGGTTCTATCTAGATAAATAACTGGGGGAAGCTGAAATAATGATCATCCACGAGGAAATAACTCAGTGGGGAATGAGAAAGGTTAAATTATTTCTGCTTAAGGGGCTAACACTCTACAATTAAGGGAGGACAGACACATCAAATCTGCGTAGGGAAATAATATCACCGTAGCAGATGATCAAAAATAAGGAATCAAATGCAATAAAAATGCATAATGAAACATCTGATGTATGAATATATATGTATATATGGTTGATGATTATGCTGACAAAACAAACGCAAAGGATACAAATGTCATTAATCTGACTCATCGCTATAACATTCTACTAATCTCGACAGGATTGAGGCATCAACTGGAGAAAAAGTTAGGGATGAAAATAAATCATCCATCACTGAACATCTCAGATCCTGCCGAGGAAGGAGAAAAGATGTGTTGAGGATACGAATCATCATCTATCCGGGGAATTTAGGTCAACACCATACCAAATGGGAGACAACCTTGCAGAGGACCAAGAATACTGCTCAAGAATCAGTGCTGACGGGGATCAGGAGTGAACTCCGCTGGGGACTTGCAGGAACCAAAATTCAGTGCTGGATTTATGCGAGCCGTTGGAAACATGTGCCTACAACTCAGTTGGTGAGGCGATTATAAAACTCGACTAGAGAAAATGAATTGTCGTGTGGAAGGAAAAAGTGACCAAACCAACTACTTGGGGAAGACCAACAATCTCTCGCACTTTCAAGACTTACATGTTCTCAGACTGCTGTTGATATTCCTTACTAAAATCGATTGCTTTTAAAAGTAATTGCTTTTATTATTTTAAGAAAAAATGATTTTAATTTTTATTGATTCAAAAATTTCAAAATTATCATCATAAAAATTCAATTCTATTTAGCTAAAAGATAAATAAGAGTAGAAACAATTGGATAAAAAACTCAACTTTATTTTAATAGAATGGTAGTCTGAAAATGACAAGACTCCATAGATCTTTACAAAAGTTGAAAAATGGTAATTTACATGGAAAAGGGCTACATTGAATACAATGATCACTAATCCTTTCACCAACTTCAATCCACTGTGCTCTTGGCTTCGGTTGAGAATGATGAATCCGAGTTGACTGACTTGCTCAAGACCGGAGATCAACCGAGTGCAGTTACTTGTCATAATCCCTAATTTTTTGCATAAATTTCCCCAAGGTGGGGTACTCAATCTACCGGGATAATTTTTTTTGTTTTATGCCTCTAATTTTTGCCTTGATCGCCCTTTCGGGTTTTCAATCCAACGAGACGTGTAAGACCCCAATTTTGACCATAAGATCCCTCATATAATTTCATCATATGCATTAGCATTGGGATCATACATTGGCATCCTCCTTACCCCTCTTTCATTGGGTTTGTTTTGGGAGAGATCACCAAGCACCATGTGATTATATCATACTTGTATATTATCATTTTACTAACCAAAATACCAAAACTATGTCTTTGTATTTGCCTAACTCTTTTGTAGGTAGGGCACGATCACCCTTGATCTATCAAGTTCACATCTAGGGTTTAAGACCCCCATTGCTAGGAGCACAACCAAGGCATGATCTATAATGGCTATAAGCATCATATATGAGTCCCAATGATCTTTACATGTTATTTTGATCAAATATTTTCAAGAGTTTGGAATTGGTTTGCATTGGAAACCCTAGTTTGTCTGGGTATCTTGAGTAACTTCTTAAACAAGCTTCCTCATCAATTGATCAAATTTATCAAGGGACACTTCAAATTTCATCATCTTATGCATATATGATCTATCATGAGCCTAAAAAGTCAAGAGAATTGCAAGTTAGCAAGTTGGTTGATGGTGGTCGGCCAGATGAATTCATCTGATCAAAACTGGGTCTCCCTAGACCCTATCTCCTACAATTTTAATCATATGAAAATGATTCCAAGAGAAAAGGTACTCTAAATGACATTCCAAACAACTTTCATGTGGATGTCTAGAGCTAATTTTGCTTGGAAAGTCGTTTTCTATGTTAAAACATTATAGGTCATTTTGTCTAAACCCTAATTTGAAAGTCAACTTCCCAAGGCCATAAATTGCTCAAATTTTATGAGATGAAAGATTTCCAAGTTGCACAGTAAAATTCAAGATGTCTACTTCAACGTTTATATTTGAAGTGAGATCTAAATCAACTTTTTTGAGCATGAGATATGAGGATACATTATAGATCATTTTGGACCAATACCATTGAACAAGTGATTTTCCTCAACTTCAAAAATGCATAATTCAATCATTCTAAATCCAAATGATGTCAAATTGGTGACCATTTTAAAGGTTTTGGAAATAGGTACAACTTTTATAAAGACACGTTTCTCATTTGGATCTCACATAAAAAGTTAAGCAAGGTGGAATATTGAAGTATATGACTTGACACTTAGAATATTTTTCAACATGTTGAAATTTACAAACTTCCACCTTAAAAATCACCTTGATACAAGTTCCAAATGAAAAAATGTTCAACATAAGACTTGTTCATATTGATCTAAGCTTTCCAAAGAGTCCTAATTCATTCATTTTGGATGAGGTTTGCTAGGGCTGCGCAAGGTGTTAACATGCATGCATCAATTGGAAAAATCAAAAATTCAATTGATCATTTCACTTTACCTTGCCATTCAATCTTCATTCAGATTTCAGCATGGTTGGTTTTGGACCTAATTGCATTGCTTCATGGGCCTGCACACGCCCATGCAAGCATGAGCATGACATGACTAAATTTGGACAAAATTTCAAGTGTGCAAATAACACTTCAATTTGCAATAGATAGAGACCATCTATGCTCATTTCAAAGAACCCTTGCGCGCCAACTTTGCCTCCACTCTTCAAACCCTCTCAATTCAAAGGAAAACCTGATAATTTTGATTTGAAAATTGAGTTTGAATCTCACTGTTTAGAGATTCAAAAACTCCAGGATCCAAATCTTTGTACCAATCCTACACCACTTCTTCAAGATTCTTGAGTGAGATCAAGCATGAATTGAAGCAAGAAAGATCAAGTTCTGCACAACATTGAAGGTATTTTCCAGATTTTTTCTTCTCTTCGATTCTCACTCAATTCTCATCAATTCTCTTGGATCTTTGGTTGTCTGAAGTCCTACCAATATAGGCAAGAAGATTGAGTTGCTTTGAGGTCAAATCAAAGCAACTCAGTTGACACACCTCAAAATTCAAGTCCTCATATCTTTCTATATATTTGGAGTTAGTTAAAATTGAGGTGATATTTGTGATCTACGCCATTTTTTCTTTCATATCATGTCCTCTTTTTTCATTTTAGTTATGGTGATGATTGAACCAGTCCGACGAGGTTTGCCTGAGAAGGCGACCGTCCTTTGGCTCTGGCAGTGAGGTGGCATGGTTCAGAATCATTGATTTGGTTTAAAATGTTTAAATCATAGGCGTTGGTTTGGATGACTAGTTTTACATTGCGCTGACGAAGTTCCATCATGGAACGCGCGTTTGTGACCACTTGATCTGCCACCTCAATTAATGAGGGAGATCAAGTGGTTCACGTTTTTTTGTAATTTCTGATTTTTTATTTTATTCCTTTGATTTTCATTAATTCATATTAATTTTAATATTGATCCAAAAAATATGAGAGTTTCACCAATTTTTTTAAAATAAAATCCTCTTTCATATTTTGGATTAAAATTATTTTTTGGATCATTATTAATATTTTTCATGATTTAATTGATTTTGTGATTAGTTTTAATTGTTTAAAAATACTTTTATGTTTCCAAAAATTCTGAAATTTTTTCTCCAAGGTCCTTTGACCTTGTTTGACCTATGATAAATCTCATGGCCATTTCTTTGGTGTTTTGATGAGGTTTTAGGAAATTGACCAACCATATTTAATTTAATGCATTATTTTTAGTATTTTTAATTGAATAAATGCCAAATAAGTTGTGTTGAGCCATTTTAGTTGACTTTGTAAGTTTGACTTGTGTTGTTGGGTCTTTGTCAAGGTTGATTTGACTTTGTTAGATTAAGATCATTGGATTTAGGGGATTGATGGAATGTACATTCTATTTCCCAAAATCAATGAATGATCTTAATTTGGTAAAAGTCCTCCTTTGTCCAATTTGAGTTTGATCTATTTCCCCTCCCTCTTCATCTTATTCCCCTTCTTTATACATTCATGTCATGGACCTATAATGTCTCTATATCTTAAGGCTAGTTGATTACAAAATCAACATAAGTATGGATGAGATTAGGCCCCCACTTTTGCATATTATTTTTGTGTGTGGCATGTTTCATGAGCATAGTTCATCATACTATGTCTCTAACATGCATTAATACCAAAATTTTATTGCCTGACCTCAAATAGTTGTGACTTCTAAATAAGTCCAATTACGATTGCTTAACATAGCGCTAAATTTTTTTACACAAAAGGCATAGAATTCTAGTTAGTGAGATTGTAAGTCTCCCCTCTTTCATGGTATTGTGTGAAAACTTGGCCTTTTTTCCTTTCTTTGGAAGATGTCTTGGTTCAAGTATCCATGCTTATGATAAGTGGGTTGAGTGTTCTCCAAAGAATGACTTAAAGCAAAAGTAATACTAACATCTAACTCATTAACAACTAACATTTAGTTTCAAGTCATTTACTTTAATGCACTTTATTTTTAAGCCTTATTCATTTGCCATTATTCATACCATTCTATTTGTTTATGTTAATGTCATTTTCACTTTGCCCACTTGGACCATATTTTGTGATATATTTTGTTTGTGCATATTGTGATTGCTTGTGTGGTCCGTGACCATTAATGTACATAATAAGAACAAAAACCCTAAAAAACATCTTGAATGGACTTTTGGTTTGATCTGAGACTATTGGATTTCGAATTTAGGCAACACTCCCTATGCAAAGGACTTGGCCAATGCCAACTTTCATGTAACCAAGTGCTTGTAATTTGAAACTTCATCTGATACATCATTGGAGATCCATTTGAGTTCATCTGCAACATGATCATTGAGAAGCTGTTACTTTGAACCTGTGATTTGTGCATTGTGGAATTCATTTGCTACATGGGCAAATTTGAAGAAGATCATGGAGTTTCTAAGCTTGGATGTGGCTATCTTTATTTGATTCTTTTGCTCTTCAAGTTGATATATTGTGCATTGTTTGTTTCTTGATTCTAATGTCCAAGGGAATTTGGATTTCTATATGACATTCTTGTGTGTTGGATTGTAGCCCATTGGTCAGATCTTTTCAACTCTCAACTTTTAAATTTATGCTTAAGATTAGTCTTTTCATCTCCCCCAATTTCTTTAATTTCAAAATCTCTCCCTCCTTTTAAAAACTTCTTTGCTTGTGCTTGTTTTTTTTTTCAAAACTTAGACCATCTTACAAATTAGAAACTTTGGCCTTATGCCATTGCATTTTCAAACTTCTTTTCTTAATCAAACTTGTAAATATACTTAACTATATTTGACTTAAAATTTTCAAAAGCCAAAAATAACTAACTCATTCAAGCCATTTTTAGGCCTTTGTGCCTTTCAAACTTAATTCTTGTTAAAAGCAATGCATCCACTTTGAAATTTATACCACGAACTACGAGGTTTTGATCCCTCATTTTTATGTTGGTACGTAGGAACAAGTCCGAAGGTCTTGTCAAAGACAAAAATATAATTAATGAATTATTTTCTCATCCCCCCATTCTATTTGTTTGTAAACATCATTTATACAAAAACACATATGCACACAAAAAAGGGCTCCCTAGGAGTACCTAGGACACTTTAGGTGCTAGCACTTTCCCTCCGTGTAACCAACCCCCTTACCTGTAATCTCTGGTATTTTATTAGTTTTTATTTGAAAACTTCTTATTTATGGGTTTCGTTCGTACTTTTCCCTTTTCCCTTGGAAACAATAAAAGCGCGGTGGTGACTCTTGTTATTTGATGTCTTGCTTATCCATAACTTGATGATCATGATTTTACTGCTACAGAAACTGAGTGGTGACTCTGCTGGGGAGTAGTCTCCAGTGGGTTTAGCCTACTTTTTTGTGTGTATATAATTGTATATAATTGATGTATGTATATTTGTTTGTATGATATAATTTGCTTGGTGATCTATGAGTGGTGAGATAAGTTCTAACCCGAACTTGAGTGCAATTAAGATAGGAGGATGGTATAGTCATGTTCGACTTGTGTGGAGTAGTCCTTAACAAGTTGGCTTGAGATCCATCTGCTTAGTGGAGACCCTTTTGGATTAGAAAATTTCACGCAAGTATTTGTGGTTAGGCATTACTATCTCTAATTTGGGGTCCGAGAAGCTGAGGACCGTAGAACATTTACCCCCTCTTGGCCTATTTAGGACGTAGTGCGGAGTCTGTTCAAGTGTATACTTGATAACAGTTGTTATGCGATACTACACTCAGACGAGTTTAGCTTGAGAATATTATGGGTTGATGATCAGTCATCCTAACCTGTAATATCCGATAGATGGAATTAAGACTCTGGGAACTTTTTAGAACATGATCTACAGGTTTTATCCTTAGTTCACTCCGTTGGGATGATTCTTACCCAGACTCCATGCTCGTGACTTACAACAAACCATTGATTCTTGGTTTATCCAATCAAGTCTTGTCAATATCAATGGAACTTGGGTGTTGATAAGGTGTAAACCATAATCCACCAAAATGGATGATTGATCTTGACAATGACTTGATTTACCCCTTGACCTTTGTTTGTTTTCCTTGTATGTGATCCCTTATTTGTGATTATTGCATTCATGCATTCATGCGCATCATAACATTCATCACACGAAAATTTCAAGGAACTGAGGTATTATTTGCAAATATTTTCAGACCATGGATTGTGGACGAAGGAACACTAAGAAGTACAATTTCAGATGTCCAGATTTGAAAGAATTAAGGAAGCTATCATCTTTTGTATTAGATCCCTTGGACTTCAAACAACACCATGGGAAACTTCTATCTATCTTGTCTGCTGATGTAGTTGAAGGACTTTTGAGTGTGTTAGTGCAGTTCTATGATCCCCTCTACCGTTGCTTCACTTTTCCGGATTATCAGCGCATGCCTATGTTGGAAGAGTATGCCCATCTCTTAGGAATACCTGTTTCTAACAAAGTTCCATTTAGTGGATTGGAAGAGATTCCCATATCTCATATTATTGATGAAGCTCTTCACTTGAAGAAGTCTGAGATAGAGAATAGAGATTTGAAAGAGGAGATCGCCCGCCTGACTACCATGATGAAGCCAGTTCTAGCTGCACAGTGCCAGTATTCTCCAATGCCTGCAACTCCTCCTCCTCAGAGGGCTGTCATTTCAGAGGCTACCTCCACCATGCCTGCACCTGCTGCTCATTTCGCAACCAACATGCCAACCAAATTCCCTTGGGGAATGCCTCCCAACTTCGTGCTTGAAGGCTTTGCGCCTACATTTGCTTCTATGCCGGCATTTAGCCCGGTCATATCTGTGCCACCGCCTGTTGTGCATACCTTGCCTCATGTGGAAGACACCATTTATCATTCTGAGCCGTCTGAGGGCCCGAATGTATATGAGAAAATGGATGAAATGAAAGATCAATTTCTTGAGCTACGCAAGGAGTTGAAAACTTTGAGAGGTAAGGACCTATTTGGGAAGAGTGTTGCTGAGTTGTGTCTAGTGCCGAATGTGAAGATTCTGGTAAAGTTCAAAGTGCATGACTTTGAAAAATACAAAGGGAACACATGTCCGCTCAGTCATTTGGTGATGTATGCCCGCAAAATATCTACGCAAACAGTTAATGATCAGTTGTTGACCCACTACTTTCAAGACAGTCTCACCTGCGCTGTGTTGAGATGGTATATGGGGTTGGATAGTGCGAGCATCTGCACTTTCAATGACTTGGGTGAAGCATTTATAAAGAAGTAAAAGTACAACGTTGATATGGATCTCGACCGAGATCAGTTGAGATCACTGTCTCAGAAGGACAAGGAAACGTTTAAGGAGTATGCTCAGAGGTGGAGAGAACTCATTACTCAGATCAACCCTCCTTTAGAGGAAAAGGAGATGACCAAGATTTTTCTAAAGACCCTTAGCTCATTTTATTATGAGAGGATGATTGCCAGTTCCCCCAGTGATTTTACCAAAATGGTAAATATGGGGATGAAGCTAGAAGAAGGAGTCTGAGAAGGACGGTTGTCTAAGGAAGAGGTATCGTCCAGCAAGAGATGCGGCAGTAGTTTTGGTAAGAAGAAGGACAATGAAACCAATGCAATTTCCAGTGGGAGGCAGAGGAAGCCTCAGATCAGAAGAAGTCAACCACCCTGTCAACATCATCATCAGGTATCATTAGTAATTCCTGTGTTTTCAGCCAGTCAATCAACACCAGTTCAACAACAACAATGTCAATAACAACAACCACAACAACGAACAAACACCTACAACAACAACAATACCAACAATCATCAACAACAAAATTTTGAGAGGAATAAGGCCTCTTTCGACCTGACTCCGATGACATATGCAGATCTATACCCATCATTGGTTCTCAAGAACCTGCTACAACCGAGAAATCCTCCACAAATACCTGAACCATTTCCATGGTGGTACAAGCCGAAACTCCAATGTGCTTTTCATCAAGGGGCACCCGGACATGATATTGAGAACTGTTATCCACTCAAGTATGAAGTTAAGAAGCTAGTGAAGAGTGGAATGGTGTCCTTTAAGAACCGTGCACCCAACGTGAAAGCTAACCCATTACCAGCCCATGGAAATTCATCTGTTAATATGGTGGACAGTTGTCCAGGGGAATTCAAAGTATTCGATGCCCGCTTCATTAGAAGGTCCTTGGTGACGATGCACAAGGATATTTTCCTGGTTAGTGAATGTGAGCACAACCATGATGGTTGTGCTATCTGCAGTGTTAATTCAAGAGGTTGTGAGATTGTGAAAAGGGACATCCAGCGGTTGATGGATGAAGGCTTGATCCGGATTGTTCAATCCCATCACATAGATGACGATGTCAATGTAATTATTCCCATGTTTAAGACTCCCGAGAGAGTGGGGATTCAGTATGATAACAACAACAATAACAGTATCAGCCAGAGATCGGTATCACCGTTGGTCATACGGTTGACGGGTCCAATCCTGTACGCATCCAATAAGGTTGTTCCTTATCAGTACAATGCAACTATGGTGAAGGATAGTCAAGAGGTTTCATTACCTACAACTAGTTATGTCGTGAACATTGCTGATGTTACCAAGGTGACCCGCAGTGGTCGAGTTTTTGGGCCGGTGTTCCCAAAAGATATGGAAGATTCAACAATCAGTAAGAAAGTAGAATTGCCTGCAGTAAATCCAGTTAGTGCTCTAAAGCGTCAGTCTGGTGAATCCATCAATTTGAAGACTAACAATGATGATGAGATACTTCAGTTGATTAAGAAAAGTGAGTTCAATGTGGTGGAGAAGCTTCTCCAAACCCCCTCAAAGATTTTAGTATTGTCTTTGTTGATAAATTCAGAAGCGCACAGAGAAGCACTGCAAAGAGTTCTTGAGCAAGCGTTCATGGAACATGATGTTACGGTGGATCAGTTTGATCATATTGTAGCTAACATCACTTCTTGTAATAATCTCAGTTTATATGATGAAGAACTCCCTAAGGAGGGTAGGAATCATAACTTGGCTTTGCATATCTCCATGAATTGCAAAGATGACGCTTTATCCAATATGCTAGTTGACACCGGATCTTCATTGAATGTCCTGCCGAAGTCGACATTATTAAAGCTGTAATACTAAGGAGCGCCTATGAGATATAGTGGTGTAATTGTCAAGGCTTTTGACGGTTCGCGCAAGACGGTGATTGGCGAAGTGGACCTTCCAGTGAAGATAGGTCTGAGTGACTTCCAGATTACTTTTCAAGTAATGAATATCCACACGACCTATAGTTATCTATTGGGAAGGCCATGGATCCACGAGGCGGGAGCTGTTTCCTCCACGTTGCATCAAAAGCTCAAATTTGTCATGAACGGGAAATTAGTCATTGTTGGCGGGGAAAAGGCGTTGTTGGTTAGCCACTTGTCATGCTTCTCTTATGTTGAAGCTGAGGATGAGGTTGGAACTCCGTTCCAAGCCTTATCTATTGCCTCTGAAAAGAGAGTTGGGGCACCTATGTCCTCATTGAAATATGCAAGGAAGATTGTTGAAGAAGGAATCGTTGATCAATGGGGACGAGTGGTAGAGGTCTCCGATAATATAATAGAACCGGTTTGGGTTTTCAGCAAGGATTGTCAGCTGCTAGATCAGAGGATATGCAACTCAGCTTCCGTAGTGAAGGGTTCATTCATGGCAATGAACAACACTTAGCTCCTGTGCTAGAGGACAGCGAAGAGGAAGACTGCACCAATTTCGTGACGCATGGAAAGGCTTGCGATAATTGGACTGCTGTTGATATTCCTGTTATTTGCATTGATCTAAGTAATTGCTTTTATTTGTTTTTGAAAATCCTTCTCCTATGCCTAAGGGAGAAGTGAACATTGTTGGGCATTTCAAATTGATCATTAATAAAATGTAATTCTATTCATCCACATCTATGATGTTTTGTTTTTACTTTTTTCTTTATTCTGAAAATGGTAATCACCAAAAAACATAAATAAATAATATAATTATCCATCTGCATAATATTTGGTCACAAATTCACTTCTCTAAAATAAAAATATCAAATCATTATGCAGGATGGTATCTAACCCCATTAAACGCAAAGATCCTTCTCCTGCTCCAAATTTTGAATTCCCTGTGTTTGAGGCTGAGGAGGAAAGTGGTGAAGAAGTAAGTGATGAATTGTCTCGTCTTCTTGAGCATGAAGGAAAAGCCATTCAGCCATTCGAAGAGCAGATTGAGTTAGTCAACTTGGGTTCCGAAGATGATGTGAAGGAAGTCAAGATTAGATCTTGATTGTGTCCAGAAGTTAAGAAGGGGTTGATTGATCTTCTCCGAGAGTATTCAAATGTGTTTGCTTGGTCCTATCAATACATGCCTGGTTTGGATTCTAAGACTGTGGAGCATAGATTACCGTTGAAGCCAGAATGTCCTCCAGTCAAGCAGAAGTTGAGAAGAACGTATCCTAATATGGTTGTAAAGATCAAAGAAGAAGTGCAAAAGCAGATTGATGTCGGTTTCCTTGTGACCACTGAGTATCCGTAATGGGTGGCCAATATTATGGCTGTTCCGAAGAAGGATGGAAAAGTCCACATGTGTGTTGATTATAGAGATTTGAATAAATCTAGTCCCAAAGATGATTTCCCTCTGCCACACATTGATATGTTGGTAGACAATACAACTAAATTCAAAGTCTTTTCGTTTTTGGACGGATTTTCCAGATATAATCAAATCAAGATGGCACCTGAAGATATGGAGAAGACCACATTCATTACACATTGGGGAACATTCTGTTATAAAGTGGTGCCTTTCGGTTTGAAGAATGCTGGTGAAACCTACCAGAAAGCAATGACTACTCTTTTTCATGATATGATGCATAAAGAGATTGAAGTCTACGTTGATGATATGATTGCCAAATCAATTAATGAAGAGGAACATGTTGAGCATTTGTTGAAGCTATTCCAGCGTTTGAGGAAGTATAAACTCCACTTGAATACCAATAAGTGTACTTTTGGTGTTAGTTCTGGTAGGTTATTGGGCTTTATCATCAGCGAGAAAGGTATTGAAGTTGATCCTGCCAAGGTCAAAGCAATACAAGAGATGCCTGCGCCCAAAACTGAGAAGCAAGTCAGAGGTTTTCTCAGCCGTTTAAATTATATCTCAAGATTCATTTCACACATGACTGCCACATGTGCGCATATATTAAATCTTCTTCAGAAAGATCAGTCTTATGATTGGACCGAAGATTGCCAGAAAGCTTTCGATGGTATCAAAGAATATCTACTTGAACCTCCGATTTTGTCTCCGCCTGTTCAAGGAAGACCGTTGATCATGTATTTGACTGTGCTTGAAGATAGTATGGGTTGTGTTCTTGGTCAACAAGATGAGACTGGAAAGAAAGAATTTGCAATCTACTACCTTAGTAAGAAGTTCACCGACTGTGAGACTCGGTATTCTATGCTAGAGAAAACTTGTTGCACATTGGCTTGGGTTGCTAAGCGTCTGCGTCAGTACATGTTAAATCATACCACTTGGTTGATATCCAAAATGGATCCAATCAAGTATATATTTGAGAAGCCTGCTTTAACTGGGAGGATTTCCCGTTGGCAGATGTTGTTATCAGAGTATGATATCGAATATCGATCTTAGAAAGCAATCAAAGGTAGTGTCTTGGCTGGCCATTTGGCTTACCAACCAATTGAAGATTACCAGTCAGTACAATATGATTTTCCTGATGAAGAGATCTTATACCTGAAAATGAAAGATTGTGATGAACCATTTCTTGAAGAAGGGCCAGAACCTGGTTCCCGTTGGGGCATGGTATTTGATGGAGCTGTTAATCAGTATGGAAATGGCATTGGGGCAGTGATTATTACTCCTTAAGGCACGTATTTTTCGTTTACAGCTAGATTGACTTTCAAGTGTACAAACAATATGGCATAATATGAAGCTTGCATTATGGGGATTGAAGAGGCCATTGATCTCAGAATCAAGCACTTAGATGTCTTTGGAGATTTAGCTTTGGTTGTGAATCAAATCAAAGGTGAATGGGAGATGAATCAACCCGGTTTGATACCATATAGAGATTACGCGAGGAGGATTTCAACTTTCTTTACAAAGGTTGAGTTTCACCATATACCTAGAGATGAAAACCGGATGGCAGATGCTCTTGCAACATTGGCATCGATGATTGTAGTAAAGTATTGGAATGAGGTTACCAACTTGACTGTAACGCGTCTTGATAGGCCAGCTCATGTGTTTTCTGTTGAAGAGGTCAAAGACGAGAAGCCATGGTTTTATGATATCAAGTGTTTCCTCCAAAGTCAGATTTACCCATCAGGGGCATCTTTGAGAAGATTAGCCGGCAATTTCTACCTGAATGGTGATGTATTGTAAAAGAGAAACTTAGATATAGTTTTGCTCAGATGCGTGGATAGACACGAAGCAGACCTGTTGATGACTGAAGTCCATGAAGGTTCCTTTGGTACTCAGTCCAATGGACATGCTATGGCAAAGAAGATGTTGCGAGCAGGTTACTTTTGGCTGACAATGGAATCTAACTGTTGCAAGTTTGTGAATAAATGCCACAAGTGTCAAATATATACGGATACGATTCATGTTCCTCCGACGCTGTTGAATGTTATTTCCTCCCTATGGCCCTTCTCCATGCGGGGAATTGATATGATTGGAATGATTAAGCCTAAAGCTTCGAACGAACATCGTTTCATTTAAGTAGCAATTGATTACTTCACAAAATGGGTTGAAGCGGCATCGTATGCAAATGTAACCAAGAAAGTTGTTGTAAGGTTTATCAAGAATCAGATTATATGCCTTTATGGTGTGCCAAGCAAGATCATTACTGATAATGGATCAAACTTGAATAATAATATGATGGAAGCTCTTTGTAAAGACTTTAAGATTGCACATCATAATTCTTCTCCCTACAGATCTAAGATGAATGGGGCGATTGAAGCTGCAAACAAGAACATCAAGAAGATTATTCAAAAGATGGTTGTGACGTATAAGGATTGGCATGAGATGCTCCCATTTGCTTTGCACGTGTATCGTACATCCATCTGCACTTCAACAGGGGCAACCCCTTTCTCTCTTGTATATGGCATGGAAGCAGTACTCCCCGTAGAGGTTGAGATTCCATCATTGTGTGTGCTCATGGAATCCAACTTGACTAAGGTTGAATGGTGTCAGACCAGGTATGATCAATTGAATTTAATCGAAGAGAAGAGATTGACTGCCATGTGTCATGGTCAGTTGTATCAGTAGAGAATGAAGAAAGCTTTTGATAAGAAGGTCAGACCTCGTGTGTTCAGAGAATGTGACCTTGTGCTCAAGAAGATTCTATCTTTTAAGCCATATTCTAGGGGAAAATGGACTCCTAATTATGAAGGCCCATATGTTGTTAAGAAAGGCTTTTCAGGCGGTGCTTTGGTTCTTACAACTATGGATGGTGAAGAGTTCACTCGTCCTGTGAACGCAAATGCAGTCAAGAAATACTTCGCCTAAAAAGAAAAGAACAGCTCGCTAAGTTGAAAACCCGAAAGGGTGGCTTAGGCAAAAATGAGCGTCTCGGTGGATTGAAAACCCGAAAGGGTGATCCAGGAAAAAGTTAGAGACATAAAAACAGAAAAAGAATTGTCCCGATAATTTGAGTCCCCCACCTTGGGGAAATTTATGCAAAAATTAGGGATAACAGCAAGTAACTGCATCTTGCTGATCTTCGGTTTTAAAGATGTTCTTGAGCACAACGGTCAATTTTGATTCATCATCCCCAGTATAGTTGCCAAGAGAACAATGGATATCAAGAGTTGGTAGAAGGATTAATGATCATTGTATTCAATGTAGCCTCTTTTCCATGTAAATTATCATTTTCAACTTTGTAAAGATATATGGAGTCTTGTCATTTATAGGCTACCATTCTATTTAATAAAGTTGAGCTTTTATCCAATTATTTCTACTCTTATTTATTTCAGCTGAATAGTTTTAAATTTTACTATGATCATTTTGAAATTAAAGTTTTTAAAATCAAAATCATTTTTCTTAAACATATAAAAGCATGAATTTTAAGCAATCGATCTCATTTAAAAAAGAATATCAACATTGGTCTGAAAGCAGTAAGCCCTAAATGTGGAACATTATTGGTTCTCCCCGAGCAGTAGGCATTTCTCTTTCGTCCCCAATAGTATTGATTCAGCGATCGGAAGTTGTCTATTTTCTCCGAATATTCTGGTTCGCCATTTACCCAGTAAAGGGTCAACTGAGTTGATTGATTAGTCCCCTGCAGAGTTGAGTGTTTATTCCCAAGCCGATTTTTGGTCTCCAGCAACGTAAGAGCGGGTTTCCTCAGCAGTTCGTGTAGGTGCGACAGAACTTGGGTTTCCCCACCAATCGCCATCAGATTCTCTCCTAGTCAGAGTTTCCTCATGGTTTCTGAGCAGCTATTTGTGTTTATCCTCTGTATGGTTGTCTCCCATTTGATATGGTGTTGACCTAAAATTCCCCGCAAACTCGATAACGGTTTTTCTCAGCAGATCTCCTCCTTCCCTAACTAGGGTTAAGCCTTTGGGATGTTGATCTCTCTTTTCTCTAGCAATTGTTTCCCTCTTGTGGGGATTGCCCGAGAATTGTATCGATGATTCAAATTTGCGACACCTTTGTATCCCTTGCGATTGTTTTGTCAGCATAATCATCATATATACATATACATATACATATACATATACATATACATATACATATACATATACATATACATATACATATACACTCATATAATATCATTATTGCATCATCACAATTGTTGATTCACTCCTGCAATTTTTCATTCTCTATTATGGTGGTACTTTATCCCCATACAAGTTTAGTGTTTGTCCTCCCTCAACTGTAGAGTGTCAGTCCCTTAAGCAGGAAGATTTTAACCTTTCTTCTTTCCCCACGGAGTTATTCCCTCGTGGACGATTATTATTTCAGTTTCCTGCCCAGTTGATTATCTGGATGGAATCACTCCCCTTGAGTTATATCCTTATTGGGTTGAGTCTTGATTGACCGTTTCTTTCTAGATCTTACCTAAATAGATGTTTTGGGTCCCCTAAGAGTTTATTACCCAATAACTGGTAATATTCTTTTTAGTGTGTAGTTTATACCCTTTTTCTCCCCAACGGATTCATTTTTTATGTTTCCCCAGGAAGTATATCCTTGATATGTTCATCCTAACCGATGATGAATATTTTCTTCCCTTGTTTTGAGTTTATCCTTGATATGTTCATCCTAACCGATGTCGGATACTCTCATCTTTGGTATTCTACCCAGTAAAAAGGTAGTTGTAATCCATATTTTGTTCCCCATAGAGTTAATCCTTGATATGTTCATCCTAATCGATGACGGGTTTTCTTCTCTTTGCGGTCTTCTGCCCAGTATCTGGTAGTTGTAAATCCTGCTTTTCTTTCCCCTCACAGAGTCTATCCTCGACATGTTCATCCTAACCGGTGACGGATTTTCTCTTTGATGGTATTCTATCCAGCATTCGATAGATGTAATTCCTACTTTTTGTTCAGTTGGTTTATCCTTGATATGTTCATCCTAACTGATGACGGATATCCTCCTTGACATCCCCAGGCAAGTCTATCCTTGATATGTTCATCTTAACCGATGACGAATTTTCTTTCTTTTGAGTCTATCCTTGATATGTTCACTTTAACCGGTGACGAATATTCTCATCTTTGGTCTTCTGCCCAGTAATTGGTAGTCATAAATCCTATTTCTGCAGTTTTTCCCCAGCAAGGCTATTCTTACTCAGTGACCGGTAATGAACACTCCCTCCTGGAGATTCCCAGTGAGTCATCCTTGATATGTTCATCCTAATTGATGACGAATGTCCTCTCTGTCAGATCTTTATTATCCCCTTGCCCAGTAACAGGTAATGGATAATAAATTTCTGCTCCTCCTGTGTTGAAGTTTACTTTTTCCCCAGTGGAGTTGAGTGCGCATTTCCTTAGTGAAATCGTTTTTCCTGCATGATTCAAGTACTTCAGTTTTATCCTGATCTACTCGTTTCCCCTGCAGATGTTTTTGTTTCCCCGACTGAGTCTTTCCATTTTTTTATTGAATTCTTCTAGTCCCCCGGCAGTTTTAAGTCGTAGCCTGGCCTACGCATAACCCTTGTATCCCCTCAGAGTCTCTGTCTCCCCAGTGAGCTTTCCTTACGGAATGCATTATGCTCCTGCGGACATTCGGTCTCTCTGATTTCTTTTCCTTTGTGGCGATATTTCCCCATATAAAATTCGTTTTTACATTCATATCATATGCATCATGAGGTCTCTTAGGGACCAAAATTTGTTTCTATATGTTGTTATTTAAGCCCATTCTACTGAGTCGATATGAATATTTAAACCTTTTCCTCCTCAGTTAGAATGTCTTTAAATAGGGGCAGCTGTAAGACCCCAATTTTGACCCTAAGATCCCTCATGTAATTTCATCATATGCATTAGCATTGGGATCATACCTTGGCATCCTTCTTACCCCTCTTTCATTGGGTTTGTTTTGGGAGAGATCACCAAGCACCATGTGATTGTATCATACTCGTATATTATCATTTTACTAACCAAAATACCAAAAATATGTCTTCGTATTTGCCTAACTCTTTTGTAGGTAGGGCATGATCACCCTTGATCTATCAAGTTCACATCTAGGGTTTAAGACCCTCATTGCTAGGAGCACAACCAAGGAATGATCCACAATGGCTCTAAGCATCCTATATGAGTCCCAATGATCTTTACATGTTATTTTGATAAAATATTCTTCAAGAGTTTGGAATTGGTTTGCATTGGAAACTTTAGTTTGTCTGGGTATCTTGAGTAACTTCTTCAACAAGCTTCCTCATCAATTGATAAAATTTCTCAAGCGAAACTTCAAATTTCATCATCTTATGCATATATGATCTATCATGAGCATAAAAAGTCAAGAGAATTGCAAGTTAGCAAGTTGGTTGATGGTGGTTGGCTAGACGAATTCATCTGATCAAAGTTGGGTCTCCCTAGACCCTATCTCCTACAATTTTCATCATATGAAAATGATTCCAATATAAATTTTACTCTAAATGATATTCCAAACAACTTTCATGTTGAGGTCTAGATCTAATTTTTCTCGGAAAGTCATTTTCTATGTTAAAACATTATAGGTCATTTTGTCTAAACCCTAATTTGAAAGTCAACTTCCCGAGGCCATAACTTGCTCAATTTTTATGAGATGGAAGATTTATAAGTTTCACAATCAAGTTCAATATGTATAATTAAACTTTCATGTTTGGAGTGAGAGCTAAATCAACTTTTTTGAGCATGTGATATGAGGATACATTATAGGTCATTTTGGACCAATACCATTGAACAAGTGATTTTCCTCAACTTCAAAAATGCATAACTCAATCATTCTAAATCCAAATGATGTCAAATTGGTGACCATCTACAACTTTGATGAATACACGTTTCTCATTTTGAGCTCACATAAAAAGTTAAGCAAGGTGGAATATTGAAGTATATGACTTGACACTTAGAATATTTTTCAACATGTTGAAATTTCCAAACTTCCACCTCAAAATTAACCTTGATACAAGTTCCAAATGAAAAAGTGTTCAACATAAGACTTGTTCCTCTTGATCTAAGCTTTCTAAAGAGTCCTAATTCATTCATTTTAGATGAGGTTTGCTAGGGATGCGCATGGTGTTAACATGCCTGCATCAGTTGGAAAAATCAAAACTTCAATTGATCATTTCATTTTGCCTTGCCATTCAATCTTCATTCAGACTTCAACATTGTTGGTTTTGGACCTAATTGCATTGCTTCATGGGCCTGTACACGCCCATGCAAGCATGAGCATGGCATTGCTAAATTTGGACAAAATTTCATGTGTGCAAATAACACTTCAATTTGTTATAAACAGAGGCCAATTGTGCTCATTTCAAAGAACCCTTGCGCGCCAGCTTTGTCTCCACTCTTCAAACCCTCTCAATTCAAAGGAAAACTTGATAATTTTAATTTGAAAATTGAGTTTGAATATCACTATTTGGAGATTCAAAAACTCCAGGATCCAAAGCTTTGTACCAATCCTAAACCACTTCTGCAAGCTTCCTGAGTGAGATCAAGCACGAATTGAAGCAAGAAAGATCAAGTTCTGCACATCATTGAAGGTATTTTCTAGATTTTTTCTTCTCTTCGATTCTCACTCAATTCTCATCAATTCTCTTGGGTCTTTGGTTGTCTGAAGTCCTACTAATGTAGGCAAGAAGATTGAGTTGCTTTGAGGTCAAATCAAAGCAACTCATTTGACACACCTCAAAATTCAATTCCTCGTATCTTTCTATATATTTGGAGTTAGTTAAAATTGAGGTGATATTAGTGATCTATGCTATTTTTTCTTTCAGACCATGTCCTCTTTTTTCATTTTAGTCATGTTAATGATTGAACCAGTCCGGCGAGGTTCGCCTGAGAAGGTGACCGACCTTTGGCTCCAACAGTGCGGTGGCACGGTTCAGAACCATTGATTTGGTTTAAAATGTTTTAGTCATAGGTGTTGGTTTGGATAACTAATGTTACAGTGCGCTGACTAAGTTCCATCATGGAACACGCGTTTGTGACCACTTGATCTGCCACCTCAATTAATGAGGGAGATCAAGTGGTCAAGGTTTTCCTGTAATTTCTGATTTTTTATTTTATTCCTTTGATTTTCATTAATTCATATTAATTTTAATATTTATCCAAAAACTATGAGAGTTTCACCAATTTTTTTAAATAAAATCCTCTTTCATATTTTGAATTAAAATTATTTTTGGATCATTATTAATATTTTTCATGATTTTCATGATTTTGTTATTAATTTTAATTGTTTAAAAATACTTTTAAGTTTCCAAAAAATCTGAAATTTTTTCTCCAAGGTCCTTTGACCTTGTTTGACCTATGATAAATCTCATGGCCATTTCTTTGGTGTTTTGATGAGGTTTTAGGAAATTGACCAACCATATTTAATTTAATGCATTATTTTTAGTATTTTTAATTGAATAAATGTCAAATAAATTGTGTTGAGCCATTTTAATTCACTTTGTAAGTTTGACTTGTGTTGTTGGGCCTTGGTCAAGGTTGATTTAACTTTGTTAGATTAAGAACATTGGATTTAGGGGATTGATGGAATGTACATTCCATCTCCCAAAATGAATGAATGATCTTAATTTGGTAAAAGTCCTCCTTTGTCCAATTTGAGTTTGATCTATTTCCCCTCCCTCTTCATCTTATTCTCCTAATTTATGCATTCATGTCACGAACCTATAATGTCTCTATATTCTAAGGCTAGTGGATTGCAAAATCAACATAAGTATGGATGAGATTAGACCCCCACTTTTGCATATTCTTTTTGTGTGTGGTATGTTTCATGAGCATAGTTCATCATACTATGTCTCTAACATGCATTAACACCAAAATTCTATTGCCCGACCTCAAATAGTTGTGACTTCTAAATAAGTCCAATTACGATTGCTTAACATAGCGCTGGATTTTTGACACAAAAGGCATATCATTCTAGTTAGTGAGATTGTAAGTCTCCCCTCGTTCATGGTATTATGTGGAAACTTGGCTTTTTTTTCCTTCCTTTGGAAGATGTCTTGGTTCAAGGATCCATGCTTGTGATAAGTGGGTTGAGTGTTCTCCAAAGAATGACTTAAAGCAAAAGCAATACTAACTTCTAACTCATCAACAACTAACATTTAATTTCAAGTTATTTACTTTAATGCACTTTATTTTTAAGCCTTATTAATTTGCCATTATTCATACCATTCTATTTGTTTATGTTAATGGCATTTTCACTTTGTCCACTTGGACCATATTTTGTGATATATTTTGTTTGTGCATATTGTGATTGCTTGTGTGGTCTTTGACCATTAATGTACATAATAAGAACAAAAACCCTAAAAAATGTCTTGTGCGGACTGTTGGTTTGATCTGAGACTATTGGACTTAGAATTTAGGCAACACTCCCTATGCAAAGGACTTGGGCAATGCCGACTTTCATGTAACCAAGTGCTTGTAATTTGAAACTTCATCTGATACATCATTGGAGATCCATTTGAGTTCATTTGCAATATGATCATTGTGAAGCTGTTACTTTGAACCTGTGATTTGTGCATTGTGGAATTCATCTGCTACATGGGCAAATTTGAAGAAGATCATGGAGTTGCTAAGCTTGGATGTGGCTATCTTTATTTGATGCCTTTGCTCTTCAAGTTGATATATTGTGCATTGTTTTTTTGCTTGATTCTAATGTCCAAGGGAATTTGGGTTTCTATATGACATTCTTGTCTATTGGATTGTAGCCCATTGGTCAGATCTTTTCAACTCTCAACTTTTAAATTTATGCTTAGGATTAGTCTCCTCATCTCCCCCCATTTCTTTAATTTCAAAATCTCTCCCTCCTTTTTAAAACTTCTTTGCTTGTGCTTGTTTTTTTTTCAAAACTTAGACTATCTTGCAAATTAGAAACTTTGGTGTTATGCCATTGCATTTTCAAACTTCTTTTCTTAATCAAACTTGTAAATATACTTAACTATATTTGACTTAAAATTTTCAAAAGCCAAAAATAACTAACTCATTCAAGCTATTTTTAGGCCTTTGTGCCTTTCAAACTTAATTCTTGTTAAAAGCAATGCATCCATTTTGAAATTTATACCACGAACTACGAGGTTTTGTTCCCTCATTTTTATGTTGGTACGTAGGCACTAGTCCGAAGGTCTTGTCAAACACAAAAATATAATTAATAAATTCTTTTCTCATCCCCCCATTCCATTTATTTGTAAACATCATTTATACAAAAACACATATGCACATAAAAAAGGGCTCCCTAGGAGTACCTAGGACACTTTGGGTGCTAACACCTTCCCTCTGTGTAACCAACCCCCTTACCTGTAATCTCCAGCATTTCATTAGTTTTGATTTGAAAACTTCTTATTTATGAGTTTTGTTCGTACTTTTCCCTTTTCCCTTGGAAACAATAAAAGCGTTGTGGCGACTCTTGTTATTTGATGTCTTGCTTATCCATAGCTTGATGATCATGAATTTACCGCTACAAGACGCTCATTTTTGCCTAAGCCGCCCTTTCGGGTTTTCAACTTAGCGAGTTGTTCTTTTTATTTTTAGGTGAAGTATTTCTTGACTACATCGACATTCACAGGATGAGTGAACTCTTCACCATCCATAGTTGTAAGAATCAAAGTGCCGCCTGAAAAGGCTCTCTTAACAACATATGGGCCTTCATAATTAGGAGTCTATTTGCCCCTAGCATCTGGTTTAAAAGATAGAATCTTCTTGAGCTCAAGGTCACCTTCTATAAACAAACGAGACTTAACCTTCTTATCAAAAACTTTCTTCATTCTCTGTTGGTACAACTGACCATGGCACATGGAAGTCAACCTCTTCTCTTCAATCAAATTCAGTTGATCATACCTGGTCTGACACCATTCAACTTCAGTCAACTTGGATTCCATCAAGACACGTAGTGATGGAATCTCAACCTCTACAGGGAGTACAACTTCCATACCATAAACAAGTGAGAAAGGGGTTGCCCCTGTTGAACTGCGGAGGGATGTACGGTACCCATACAAAGCAAATGTGAGCATCTCATGCCAATCCTTGTATGTCACAACCATTTTCTGAATAATCTTCTTGATGTTCTTATTTGCAGCTTCAACAACCCCATTCATCTTAGGTTTGTAGGGAGAAGAATTATGTAGTGCAATCTTGAATTCTTTGCAAAGAGCTTCCACCATATTATTGTTCAAGTTCGGACCATTATCAGTAATGATCTTATTTGGCACACCATAACGACATATAATTTGGTTCTTGATAAACCTTACAACAACTTGCTTGGTTACATTCGCATACGATGCCGCTTCAACCCACTTTGTGAAGTAGTCAATAGCCACCAAAATGAAACGATGTCCGTTTGAAGCTTTAGGCTCAATCATACCAATCATATCAATTCCCCACACAGAGAAGGGCCGTGGAGAGGAAATGACATTCAACAGCGTTGAAGGAACATGAATCTTATCTGTATAAATTTGACACTTATGAAATTTCTTCACAAACTTGCAACAATCAGATTCCATTGTCAGTCAATAGTAACCTGCTCTAAACATCTTCTTAGCCATAACATGTCCATTGGAATGGGTACCAAAGGAACCTTCATGGACTTCAGTCATCAATAAGTCTGCTTCGTGTCTATCCACACATATGAGCAAAACCATATTAAAGTTTATCTTATAAAGCACATCACCACTTAGGTAGAAATTGCCAGCTAATCTCCTCAAAGTCTTCTTATCTTTTAAAGATGTCTTAGACGGGTAAATCTGCCTTTGGAGGAAGCACTTGATATCAAAATACCACGACTTTTCATCTTTGACTTCTTCAACCGTAATAACATGAGATGGCCTATCAAGACACACCATAGTCAAATTGGGAACTTCATTCCAGAATTTCACCATAATCATTGAAGCCAAAGTTGTAAGAGCATTTGCCACCCGGTTTTCATCTCGAGGGATATGATGAAACTTAACCTTTGTAAATAAAGTTGAAATCCTCCTCGCATAATCTCTATATGGTATCAAACCGGGTTGATTCATCTCCCATTCACCTTTGATCTGATTTACAACCAAAGTTGAATCTCCATAGACGTCAAGATATTTGATTCTGAGATCAATGGCCTCTTCAAGCCCCATAATGCAAGCTTCATTTTAGCCATATTGTTTGTACATTTGAAAGTCAATCTAGATGTAAATGGAAAATGAGCACCTTGAGGAGTAATAATCACTGCCCTAATGCCATTACCATATTGATTAACAACTCCATCAAATACCATGCCCCAACGGGAACCAGGTTCTGGCCCCTCTTCAAGCAATGGTTCATCACAATATTTCATTTTCAGGTACAAGATCTCTTCATTAGGAAAATCATACTATACTGACTGATAATCTTCAATTGGTTGGCGAGCCAAATGGTCAGCCAAGAGACTACCTTTGATAGCTTTTTGAGATTGGTATTCAATATCATACTCAGATAACAACATCTACCAATGGGCAATTCTCCCAGTTAAAGCAAGCTTCTCAAAAATATACTTGATCAGATCCATTTTAGATATCAACCAAGTAGTATGATTCAACATGTACTGACGCAGATGCTTAGCAGCCCAAGCCAATGTGCAACAAGTTTTTTCTAGCATAAAGTACCGAGTCTCACAGTTGGTGAACTTCTTACTGAGGTAGTAAATTGCATATTCTTTCTTTCCCGTTTCATCTTGCTGACCTAGAACATAACTCATAGTCTCTTCAAGCACAATCAAATACATGATCAATGGTCTTCCTTCAACAGACAGAGACAGAATCGGAGGTTCATCAAGTTATACACTTAGAACATTTTCTTGAATATATCTTAAGTGTAAGCTCTGTTTTAACTTGTGTATCTGCTTATTTTAGAAGCAACTTTGTAAAAACAATCTTGTATTCTTAACATTTGGTTAAATACCTTGAGAGACTAGATTATAGTCAGAATTCTCAAGAAGTCTTATATATGTTGTCTTTAAGTTTGTAATCAAGTCTTTGATTAGTGGATTAAGTCCTTATTGAGAATGAAAAATCAATCTAGCGGGTGGACTAGACGTACCTTAGTTAACTGCGAACTAGGATAAAAATAATTGAGTCTTTTATCTTTGTTGAATCTTTGTTGTTTGTGTTCTTGGGTAGCAAAAAAGTTTTAATCTAAAAACTCAATTTAAACCCCTGTTTCTTGTTATTTTTGAACCTTTAGGTCATACTAAGCTGTCATCATTACTTCACGAATAATGCATACCATCGAAACACTAACTGAAGGTCCCATTCCCAAAACTTGGAACACATCTAAGTTGAAAATGTTTTACAACTATTTTTTGGAACAAATTATACGTTATTGTCTTGATCAATATAAATATTCAAGATACTTTTATCTATATTTATTTTGTCTCTTTTATAATTATTTTATATATTACATATAATCATAGTATACAATACCTTTAAAAGGTCAATCAAGGAAGCTTTTCTTGCCCCCAAAAGGGAATAAAAAGGCGAAGTCCACAATACAACTATGATTGTTTGGGAACCTTGCTCGAACGACTAGACACTCTCGAGATGAGCGTCCCGTAAAGAGATCTAAGCTTTCTCAAGTTTTATAGCATGGAAATACATTGGGTGAAAACAATTTTGGTTGAGAATGTCCTCACAAGCTAATAGGTAGAAAAAATTAACAAGATGCATGTGATATGAAAATAATAATAATAACAAAAGCATAGATAAATGAAAACTAAGACATAGCCCACATTACCATCATTAAATTACAACATAATGGACTGGGAACAAATTCCATGAGCCAAGAAAGAAAATTTATCACAAAAATGAAGAAGGGGACCAGTCCTCCAAGACAAGCTTCCCATCCACCAAGAATGGTACCGATTTCGTTACACCATTTTTTTAAAACTTTTCTTTTACAAAATCAAAGTTCAAAATGTGGAAGTAAAATATGACAACCAGAAGCAAAATATAGTTGATGGATGCAAGAATTCTATGTTTCATTGTATTAATAATATGGATGATTCAATCAAAATTAAAATTGACAGATACGAGAAATCACCTTAAAACGTAATTAATCCAAGTCTAGAGTTAATACAGTCTTAATTGGAATATAAAATGTTCAATAAACTAGATGCATCACATACCTAAACTTATATGGTGAAACACTATAAATAAGATCTAAATCTAAATGACATTCTAAAGTTGAGAAAAGCCTAAGGAATATTACACGATGTAGAAAATTAAGAGAGGTAGGAAAGAAAAAATTTACACCAGATATATAGTGGTTCATGAATTATTCCTTGCTATGCCTACTTCACTCTTTAATGGTTTTACCTTTGGAAATAGTAACTTCCAATATTTTAAAGATGATTATACAAGTATTTTGGTACAACAGATTATTATCGAACTGAACACTAAAATCCCAATGCTTTAGACAACATAGATAAAAAATGATATTCCCTTATGTTGAAGTAGATTACTCAACTCCTAAATCTCAATATTTTCAATGATCTTGATCTAACTAACTTTCTAGACACAATATTCTCGCTCTAAGCTTCAATTTTGTAGTAACCGTTACTCGAATATGATGAAGTCTTGTTTGAGTGATTGTTCTAAACAAGAATGATTGAACAACTCCCGACTTTGTTCTGCATAAACCTTTACTCACTTTCACCAAAGTCTTCCATCGATTATAGAGAAACTCTTTTGTTACTAGATAAACACCACCGAATACCATATGCAAGAAGCCATTCGTTCTCTTGGTACACACAATAAAACTTCACAAAAAACATTAGATTCCTTAATTTATCTTGAATCTACCTATGACACTCAATCTTTAGAGTTGAGCACCACTACAATGGTTTCTTGGTACAAGGTTGAAGATGATGAAAGGTATCTAAAGAATCTCACACAACACAGATACAAGCTCTTACAACATCAACATTCTAGGAAGTTTTTCATAAGGTTGAATCAAGGAGATATTGTGTTTGTGAATGAAGAAACTCTCATGGCTTCTCTTAAGTTTCTTGAAAAAATGGGTTTTGGTTTTTGGATGAATATCCTTAGGTTAATCAATATAACTTACTGACCAAAGATCAATAACTAATTAACTTACTCAAAAGAGACAAAAAAATGTTTAAATAGGTGATAAAGATTAGGCACAAAAAGGTGAAGAAAAACACAAAAATGATTCGAGTCAAATCATTAGGTTATTATTTGAATCAAAGAAAGAATGATTTGGATCAAAGGTAGTAAAGTGAAGAATTTCTTATCTGATTTGAATCATGTTCCTTGTTTTTGATTCGAGACACACTAAATCATGATTCTAATGACAATTGGTTTTAAAAGTAATTTTAATTTAAATGATTTGAATTAAAAACGTTGTGATTCTAATCAAGGAGTGATGTGATTTGAATCAGACACTTCCCTGATTTGTATTAGGTAATCATAATCAAATTTTAAACTTCAAGTGAATGTTTGATTCAAATCATAACATGTTTGATTTGAACCAAGCTTCATAAAAATATTGATTTAAGTATTGTAACTTGTGATTCAAGTTACACTCCACATATTGACTTATATCAAATTGCAAAGTCTAGAAGACTTATTTTAATTGGTCCAAAACTAACATATTAAGTGTAAGGGAATCTCAGAAGGTACATAACTAATCAAATGATCAAAATAATCAAATTACAAATGAATTACAAATAAACGATAAATCCAACTACACACACATATCAAGTTTAAATAGAACATCAAAATAAAATGATACCGACTACAATATAATTTGATACTTGGTTTTGATAATGAAAACATCTGATATTCAATGATATCTAAAACTTGTGGAGTTTGTTGATATTAAGTCTGCAATCAAATTTTTGGTTTTGATGATGACAACACCTGATATTCAATGATATCTAGTGAAGTCTTTTTCTTTTAAAGATAGCTCAAGTGGACTAATATGCTCTCAGTACCAAGGTGTTTTATCAAGCTATCATTTTCAAGATGATATTGTTCGTATTCCCAGAAGACTTACCTCAAACATCAAGTTATCTCTGATAGTCATCTATGAATGGGTGTGAAACCATGTTATTGTTGATTATGTAATGAATGTATGCTTGTTGTATATTCTCCGCCTTAAGATTCTTTACACTGTTTATATTGAATATTATTTCTCACCCCCTTTGCTTCATGTTGTCCATCATGGACATCTTGCAGATAGCCAAGAGTGAGCACCGTTGTTGTGTGTGGAGGATGACTTGTTGGAGCTACTCTTTGCTTCATTTATTTAATCGAGTTATTATACATTGGTGGTTTTTAATACTCTGATAATGTAACATCGGGGACAAGAGTTTGTTATGTTTTATGTTGATGTTGATTTTGTTGTTTTGGAGTTTAATACTTTAATCATGAAGTTGCTACAAAATGTTTTTCCGCTACGTAGTTTCAAATGATTTGATATGTTTTAGAAGGGTCGTCATTGGTGATACCTTAAATTGTTGAGTAATGTTTTTTATATAAGTTTTAGGGTTTAGGGTGTTACACCACCAGTGGCCCCAAAGCAAGGTAGATATTCGTTTCACCCAAAATAGATGTTTGCACAAAAAAAGAGAGTAGAAAGGGAACCCCACTTACCCTCTCTTTCATTTCATCTGAAAGGGGTGAATATTATAATTTTACAACATTAATGTTCCCTTAGATTCAATTGATTAAATTTCTCATCTAATTCTCCTCGGATCGACCAATGATGACGAAGGTGGAGTAACTCAAGAGAAGTGAATTCTCCCATCAAAGCATCGCCACCACCAAAGAAGTGGGCGCTGCCGTAAGAAAAAACCATAAAAAGTGAAATAAATAAATTGATGACATATAAAATCAAGAAGACATAGAGAGGAATATCACAGATGATTGGCAAGAAAATGTGAGCTCTGAGGATGATGATATTCTTGGAAGATCACAGGAACAACAACAAAGGTTTTTTTGAGATAAAGATAAAGATACAGATAAAGATCAAGAGTGAATCTAAGAAATAAAGTGAAAATAAGATAAATAAGTTATTTTTCACCATATATATACACTTTAGATCAAATCATGGAAGATGAAAGGAGGGAAGATCCATCAGATAACAATTAAAGGATCCATGAGACCCACACTCGCCAACACCTTGATGCCACATCATTAGGTAATGCATCAACCAAAGCTCCATGACATATTGATTGTTATGGTTGTATGATAGTCATTATGGCACACATATTCACAAGCTATCACCATTTAAATGGTAGAACCTTTGTAGTATAAGGAGAGGGAAAAAAAGACCATTAAAGTCATACCACACTCTAACAAAGAAAAGAAAATTAAAAGGTCAAGAAATGCTAAGGTAGTATCCAAAGTAAATTCTCTAGAAAAAATTTAATTTCAAGAGCATGGAGTCTGAAGTAGGCACAAAAGAACAAATTGAGTTGTCAAGCCATGCCACAACTAAGGTGACCCAAACTTGAGGTGGGTATTATTATAGGCTGGGTTAAATCTAAATCCATGAAGGCCTAATAATAAGAGCGGTAACAAAAATCCCATATATCTCTTGAGATAAGCCCAATCAATAATGATTTTTGAACATTTATCCTCTAAGAAAGGTGTTTCATTGGAAAAGGTTCTAGGGACTCGAACCTTATAAACCTAATATAAAAACTTAAGAAGGACCTATATTATGATACACAATATTCTAACCCTAAAACCTTTCACTTATGACCATCATTAAAGTCGGTGTCTAAATGTTTATAGGTACTCCTCACCCCCCCTCCACCGTAGGACCAATTTATGAAGGATTAAAAGACCTTATATATAGTTCGTCATCAGATAAAAATCAAACCTAACACATGAATCGTAAAGGTCCATACCAGATCAAAGAGGTTGTAAAGGAATATATTAAGATGAAGATTGATGAGAAGAGAATAAACCCTAATGTTGAAAGTCATATTCTTTTTTTTGCCTAAGGTTGTTGTAACAACCTATTCTGATGATGATGAAGAAGATCTTGAACCACTCAGCAATAGAATAAATAGAGCTTGTAAACCTTATATGCCTTTTATTGATATTATTAATATTTGTGAAAAAACTCTTTCACTCCCACTACTCAATTTTTAAATTACTTGTTGAATCATTCAAGAAAATCATGATCATTTTGTATGTTATGGCTAAAGTTGCTAAGAAGATCAATGAGCTTAAGCTAAGTAGGTGCATATCAGAACCTCTAGTTGAAGCATCTCAAAATCTTTCCCACATTAATCTAAATGAGTTACTTGTTCAAGGAATTAATAATTCTAATACATCATCTCATACACCTCAACATTTGGAAATCTATAAGATAAGAATAAAATATTCTCCTTCCACTCTATCTAGATATGATGATTAGTTCATGTTGAGGAAATATTTTGAAACTTTATTTTCTTCCATCAATAATTTCCCAACAACCTAAAAAACCACCATTGAACCTCCAACGTTTCAAAAAACACCATGCAAAAAAAAAAAACTATAAAGCATTATAGAGAGACTACTCAAACTTTATCATAATTATTGATGTTATTCTTTTGATGTTTCGATTATGTGTTTTTAAATTTTGTTATGTTATATTGTTTTTCTTTCTCTTTTGCTACTTTATATGTGTTATTTTGTTGTTATTTAAATACATTGTGCTCAGGGGTGACAAAACATGTTTGACACACCGCCCGTTTTACCCACATTTTTTTTGCGGGGAAGGCCAATGTTTTAGGTCTACACCCTCTAATATGTTTTCCCAACTCTATTTTTTAGGGTTTTTGCAACATTTAGGCATTAAAGGTAGACTCTCTGCAGGACTGTCCCTTCCCATTTTCAATATTTCTCTTACTCCATCTTTTTGCAATCTTTTGCGGAACGGATCTGAACGGGACGAGCATGCATACTTGTCACCCCTAATTATATCTGTGTTTATATACGTTAATTATTTCAATATTGTATATTATTTTACTTTTGGAATTAATTCGTTTAAATTATTTCATAACTTATCAAATATATTCACCATTCATTTTGTTTGATGACAAAAAAAAGAGAGAAAACTATTTGATTTAAAAGAAAGATAATTGATTCTAGTAATTGTGAGAAATTTCAAAATGTTTTAATAAACATGTTTTTTAAGATATTCATCTAGTTATTATTAGAAAGTGTTATGTAAATGTTAAAAAGTAAAAAATTGTTCATTAATATATATATATATATATATATATATATATATATATATATATATATATATATATATATATATATATATATATCATTAAAGATATAGATATTATTGAACCAAAGTAGTTTGAAGAACAATAATATTTAGTTTTGATTTTAATGCTAGCAAGATGTATTTTTATTCTCTATTGAAGACATTCTAAATAACCTATATTCTAGAAAGAGTGTGCAAATATACCTACTACAAATAAGCATATGCACTCAAGATAAATATAAGAAGATATCATTTGACATCTTTGTCATTAAACAACAACGATTACACATATGTTAAAGCATAGTATCAAAACTTTTAATGTGACACATGACCATAAAATTCAATTTTGACTAAGACTAGAGTCTTAATGTTTACAATAGTTTTCAGTGGACTTGCAAAATATCTGATTGGCTTATGTTCAAGTTATTTATATTTGTCTAACCTTGTCTCGATTGAGGGATGTTCAATCAATCTTAATATCAATTGTCTGTTGATTTTGTCTGACAATTTTATTATTTTAGGTGTATACAATATATATATATATATATATATATATATATATATATATATATATATATATATATATATATATATATATATATATATATATATATATATATATATATATATATATATATATATATATATATATATATATATATATATATATATATATATATATATATATATATATATTTTAAAATAATAATTAAATACAAAAAATCTTAACACAAAATTTACATTATTTCTTTTTTTTTAACGAAAAACTTGCAAACCTTGTCAAGTAGATCTTTAAAAAAAATTGCACACTCTCTAAAATATAACTTTTGCATAAAAAAGTTATAAACTCCCATTAAACATACCTATAAAAGTTTCATTATACCAAAAAGATTAGAGTGGTTGTTGTGAAAAAGAAAAGAAATTAATTGTTTTTATTTTTATTATAAGCAAAATGGATTAAGGAGTACAAAAATCATCAGACTAACTGCATCAACTGATGGCAACAAATGGATTGACAACTAAATTTGACTATAAAATTTCTACATGGTTATTAATTCAGACTAAAAAAACATTATCCAGTTTGACGCTGAACTTGGCCCAAAATGTCTAACTTTGCTAATGCTCCATCTTAAAAAAAATAGCATTCCTAGCAACCTAAACCTCCCAACAAACTATGATCCAAAGGAAACTCTTCAAGTCATATTTGAATAAACCCCTAAATATAGAATTGAAAACAACATTATGCTGAAGCAAAGAGTTAGCCACTTTCACTTCTTCTTTAATTCTGAACCAACTTACAACATGATTCCACACTCCTTTTGAAACCTCACACAACACAAATAAATGAAATATGCTTTCCTCGGCAGAAAAACACAAGTTGCACACTACATTGTGTTTGTCACTCATAGTTATGTATGTGTTTATTATAGGCTAACTCTTTTTTATTGTATTTTATTTTATTTTTGACATTAATTTGTTTAAATTATGTCATAACTTTTGAAATATCTTTACCATTCTTTTTGTTTGATGACAAAAAAAAGAAAAATATTTGATTTAAAAGAAATATAATGTGTTCTAGCTTAGAATTTCAAAATGTTTTAATAACATGTTCTTAAGATATGCAGCTAGTTATTATTAGAAAGTGTTTTTTTTACGTATCATGTAAACGTTAATTTTGACATAGTTTCAAGAGAATTTTTAAGTTTGATCTTTTATGATGTTTTATCTCCTAAAAAGTAAAAAGTGTTCGTTAAAATATATATATGTTTGTCATTATAAAGATAAAGAGATTATTGAATCAAATTAGTTTGAAAAACAATAACCTTTTAGTTTTGGTTTTAATGCTTCAAGATGCAAGAGAATTTTTATTCGAAGTAACATATCCTCTAGAACGAGCGAACAAGTTTACCTATTATAAAGTATCATATGCACTCAAGATAAATCTGACAAGATATCATTTGACATCTTTGTCATTCTATGAGAACACATATGCTAAAAAGAATATGACCATAATTTTGACTAAGACCGGAGTCTTAGACTTTGTTTGAAAATTTGGAGGGGAAGGGAGAACTTCGAAAAATGATTTTTTTAAATAAAAAAATTTAAAGAAATCTTAAACATTTTTTTTGTTTAGAATGATAAAATAATATTTATCATTAATATATTTAAATTTTTTGAAATATTATAACAACAAAAATTATATTTGAAGAAATTGTCTAAACCCTCAAAAACTAGGGATAACAATTACTCTCATCCCTAGTGGCTACCCGTAAAATTTATGCAATAAAGATATGGTAAAAATCTGCAAAGTGGGTACAGGTATGTGCACATGCAATTATCCATCAAAATAAGTGGGTATGGGTGTGGGCACGGATACCTCAGCATCCACCCCGCCCCATATCCGAACAATATATATTTATGTGCTTTTATTTTTATTATTATGTACAAAAGTTAATTTATTAATTATGTTAAATACATCACTATTAAAATCGTATGCATTTTTATATAAATGTTTGTTTATTTCTTAACTCGACAATAAAATTCTTGGATTTTTTTTTGTTATTAAAAACTTAAAATTACATGATAAATTGAAATTCTAGTTAACAGACTTTCGATGTCACACGGGTTGTTATGACATCCAATTCTGCGCAGACAAGAATTATGCAGAACTTAAAAAGTAAGTGCAGTAAATAACACAAGGAATTGTTTACCCAATTCGGTCCAACATGACCTACGTCTGGGGGCTACCAAGCCAGGGAGGAAATCCACTATTAGTAGTATTAATTCAGACCTTAAACCAACTGTTTAATCCTATCACTTAATACCTACCCAATGCAATTTCAATCTTACACTAAGATCAAAGTTCCTACTCACTCCCCCTCAATCACCTCAGTGATTACAACCTTTAATTAAGATTAAAGATAATTGTGAAGTCACACTTCAAACAACTCTTGATTGTGCTTAACAGCTTTAATCAAGATACACAGCACTCACGCTTAAAAGCTTAGAGTGACACAACACTTACAACTCAATGAACACCCTAGTCCAATACAATCATCTAGGTGATAATTGCTTCGCTCACAAGATACACCTAATACAAGACACACACAAAAATACAGCAGTGAAGTATATGAAACAATAAAGTCTTCACGCCTAAAATCCCCGAGTTCTGAATGAAGGATTGCCATCCTTTTATATTGCAGCACTTGGGCCTTGTACTTGTATTTCCTGAAATTAAGGTCAAGCGAGTTAACCTAAATTCCATATATTAGGGTACTAACAAATAGGCTATTTGTTAGGTTCATTAATTGTAGTTTAGTTGTTGGTTTCCTGGATTTTAACTCAGCTGTTGAATTCCTGAAGAATAGCCTGAGAAAAATGCTGAAACAGAAAAACTAAACAACATACAATTTTGCATATGCTGTCAGGAATGAATGTCACAACATTTAGTTTGACATCCAAAGCATAGACTATATGCCAAGTCTGTTATCTTCCTGAAAACAGATTGTACAAATTTGATGTACTGTACAGGACCAATCTGTCCATACTTCAGTATCAGCGTACATTAATAAATGTCAAAACATCCAATTTGACATTTACACAATGAGCCTTATGTCAGGTCTGTTATCCTCTTGATAAGCAGACTGAGATACATACTGAATTGTAGCAGACAACCAACCTGCCTATTATTCAGTATATGCTGTCAATGATGAATGTCATAACATCCAGTTTGACATTCAGATAGTAGGCCTTGTGCCAGGTCTGTTATTCCCTTGATAAACAGACTGGACATAAATACTGAGTTATAAAAGAACACCAACTGTTCTATTCCTCAGTATCTGCTGACAGGGATGAATGTCATAACATCTAGTTTGACATTCAGTAGATCCTGTATTAGCTAAACCTGCAGCATACTACTCAAGTATGTCATGACATCAGTCAAGACATCAGAGTACAGTTAGATGATCTAACACATAATGCAGCTAATCAATCATCTCCAAAGCAGGTCATGACATCAGTCAAGACATTAGAATCCAGCTAGTGTTTTAACATAAAGTGTAGCCAATCAAACATCTACAAACTCCCCCTTTGGCAAATTTTTGGCTAAAACACTTTGGCCTCACAACAGAGCACACAACAGCGGAAACCACACATCTAGCAGGAAAAAAAACCTAGCTAATACACTCAGAGTAGCAGCACACTCACACAGATGGAAGTTAAATAAAAACTTCACATATCAGCTCACATACAGAAGTTAAATAAAAACTTCTAATAGCAGCACACATACAGAAGTTAAATGAAAACTTCTAATAGCAGCACACAAAAACACACCCACACTCATAGAAATGGAACATCAGCTGCAGCACAACCTCTGGATTCGAGGATCTTCAATATCTGTTTGTAGCACCTCAAATTTGCACCTCCCATTTGTATATACATTTCATTTTTTTAGGTCATTAATATTGCATTCACATTGCATAGTCCATTACATCTCATCAGTCAAGACTGGTCAGGAGATTCAACTGTGCAAGAGAGCAAGAGCATGTTCCATGAGATGAAAGCCCTATGGTGGTTCCAATGAGCTTACATGACCCAAAGATCATTTTGAAGCAACTTGACCAAAGGCTAGAGGCTCAGAAGTCCACAGTGCATGACCCAATCATCTGAGGCCCATAAAAGTCAACTGCAAAGTCAACTGTGGATTTGGAGGTGGGAAGTGATTAGAGATACTTCATTCATGTTCAAACAAGTCTCATTTGACATTTCAAACACTCACATTGAAGAATTTGAAGTCAAGTCAAAAATTTCCCAAAATAGAGAGTGACCCATAATTTGAAATTTCCAAAAATGGAAAGGTTTTGGACCAACTTCAACTCAATTTTACATCATCAAATAAGCTTCAAATAAAATTTTGTCCAACCTGAAAGTTGAATATCTTTCTCTCCCATTTCCAAAAAGTCCAAGATCATGGATTTATGATGTGTGGTTGAGGCGTTATGATCCAATCATGGCAAAGTATGCTTAAAAATTCAAATGGCCATATCTTTTGAACCAAGGCTCCAAATTTGGTGGTTCTTTTTGCATTTTGTTCCTCATAACATGTAGTTTCCAAAACATCCATTACATGGCATGAATTTCACTTGCATGATCATATGCTCATTCATGAAGTTTTTTGAAGGAAAGTTACTAAAATCAATTTGGTTGATCATATGCATGAAATACCAATTCCAAAGTGTGCATGGGCTATTTTTAAGTGGATTTGGGTACTGTTCACGCATGCATCTCATGCATGAGGTGAAAACACAATTTGTGCACACACCTTGTAACTTGCTAATCCCATTTAGTTTTGGCTTAAGCATGATTTCAGAATCATTAACAAGGCATATATAAGGATAATTGCAACTGCATTTGCCATTAACAACACTTTCAGATCTAGATTTTGAAAATTGATCAAAATTTCTCTCAACAAGAACTTTCAATTTTCTCACACAAAGACCATTTCTCTGGTTGGAATCATGATCATGAAGTGTTTCTGAGGAAGATTGGACGTGGATTTGGAGGAATTCATGCCATACTTGACCATACATGAAGCTTGAAGCATTAATGGAATTTTCAAAATCAACTGGATTCATGCGTGTTTGAGCTTCAATCTCTCCATCAATCATCTCAACAAGCATTGTAGAAGAGTTTTGGACCATTGTTGAGCCTTGTAGCACGAGTTTCCACTTGCTGTTCTTCAAGAGGTCAAGTTTCGATCTCACTAATTCTTAAATTCATTGTCATATTTGTGTAGATCTTGCGTTGGTGATGATTCTGAGCAAAAAATCAAGTGAAATGGTGCATTATTCATGAAGTTATGTGTATTTGAAATTTGGATGTCCAATCTTATTCTCTTCGATTTGAGCGATGCATGATGTTTTAACATGATTTGTGTTTTGATCTTTGATGTGCATGAAACGAGGATTTGAATGGTATAGGTTTTAGTGAATTCTGGAAACTTCTGGGATTTCTGGAAATTTGAAGATGAATCTTCATCTTCTTCGTGATGAAGATGATGAATCTTCTAGTTAGCTACGAAATCTGCAAAATTAGCTACGGATCTTGGATTTAGCTACGAATTTCTGGATTTGTTTCCAGGCTTAGGGTTTTGAACCAAAACGGTGTCGTTTTGGTGAGGCGCACGTTTTCAAATTTGGCCAAGGTTCGATCCTGGCCGAGCGCTGTTTTCAAATTTTAATCCATTTTCACATGTTCCCTCCATTATTCCATGCTTTGTTCATTTTTAAATTCCAAAATTTCTCCCAACTTCATAAAATCATAACAAATTGAAAAATCATCCAAATCAATCCCAATTTTTTGCAAAATGCTCCTTAGAATGTCTAGTTTTTTATGATCATGATTTCCAAAATTGTGCATGGCTGGATTTTATTTGGTGCTAGGTTATGTGATCATGTATCCATTTGTGACCTTGCCTTACTCTTTCCTTTGTGAAATGCTTGATTTTAATCCAATGAACTTGAAATTTTACATGCTGATTCTAGACACATCGATGGACATTTTGGTTTTGGTTTGACATTTTTCCCATGCTCCATTTCTGTTTTATGCTTGTGTTAACATGGTGTGACAATTTGTGTCACACATTTGGTTGTCTAACTTGTACAATGTGATTTCCATGCCAAATGATCTCCAATGGTTCTGATTTTTTGTGTGATGGATGTTGTGGATGTCTTGATTGCTCATGAATTTTTCCAGAATTATTTGAATCATTTCTGTTTTGATTGAGAATTTTCATTCATGATGATCATTTGGGTGCCTTGAATTGGTCTTTGACTTCACATGCCTATTACATGAACTTGCATAATGATTTTGCTTTGGTCCTCTTTAGGACTTGTTCTTGAGTGAAGAAACATGCTTTGTGTTGAGTTTGAGGTTCTGTTTTGGATTTTTTATCCTCTTTTGACCCTAGGCTTCGACCTAGTGGTTTGTTACTTACCATTTGAGTTGTGATTTCAGGTTCAAGTATACATTTCCATGGTTGAGGTTGCTCCTTCATTTGAGCTTGATCATATGTTGTTATTGGCTAACATTGGTTTGTTTTGTAGGCTTTGAGGACAATTTACTTGTGTTTATGGCTTGCTCATTGTTGTTTGATTGGTTTTGTCTGCCTGTCTGATATTGACTATTGATGTTTATCTGGGTGTACTGATTGGTTTAGCTGTTTCCACAGGTACCTAAGTTGCTTTAAGTTCATTTGAACTTGCTTGGCATTGCTTGTGGTTGGCTTACCACTGAGGTATAATCTCTTGATCTTCATGTAGTCTGGAAGACCTGTCATGTTACTTTGGCAGGCACCTGTCTGAAGCCCTCCTTAAGAGGCAATGCATGTGGATGTTTAAGTTTGTGCCAAGCAGGTAAAGACCTCTTAAGAGGCAATTGGCAGATAAAAGGGATGTGCAATCCATCCCCTGCTATTCAGTTGTGTCATTCACTTTGCTCACACACCATGTGTTGATACATTGTGAATAAGAACCCAAGATCTTGTTGTGTCAGTCATCTGTGGAGAAGAGTTCCTACATTCTGAACTCCCACACTTTCTATTTGAGTCAAGCTCTCCCAGGCCAGGGATAAGAGCTGTGAGGTCTTACCCTCACTTTCCATTTCATCTGCTTCACCCTAACTCTCAATGTTAGGGTTAAGAGCTAACCACACCCCATTCCAGTTGGCCTGTTTTTACAGCCTAGCCCTGTATGAGCCCAAACTGTTTGCATATAGTGTGTGTGGTTGCTTTATTGTGCTTGTACTTATTTGATTGTGATGTTTAGGATAGCTTGCTTCCTGTGCAAGTTAGGATAGAAACCTCAACATAGGGATCTTATGCATGACAACTTCTAGGCTCGAGTCGTAGTCTCCCTAGTAGCTTGTTATCTCCCTTTGTCTCTGGTTAGGTTAGAAGTTCTTTCCCTGTTTAGGGGAACTACGTCGCCCTGATCCTCATACCAAATGAGGTACGTAGGCAGGAGATGAGTTGATCTCTCCGGGCGCCCTTTTTCTTTTGCAACCCCTTTGTGTGTGTTGGAGTCTGACATAAGTCCAGCGATTGGCAGTTGGTTTCCCATGTCTTGTTTGCTTGTTGGAGTCTGACATAAGTCCAGCGATTGGCAGTCGGTTTCCTGTGTGTGTTTTTGTTGGTTCGGAGTCTGATGTAAGTCCAGCGATTGGCATTCGGTTTCCATGTTTGCCTATTTTGTGTGGAGTCTGACGTAAGTCCAGCGATTGGCAGTCGGTTTCCTGTTTGTGTTTTGTTTGGCGTGCGTTAGTCGAGCTACGAGTGCTCTGATTCTTCTCTGGTTAGAGAAGATATGTATGCATAGGATGCGACATCCTAGCGAGCACGTTTCCCCCGTCCCGAACTACGTCGACTCTGATGTCTGTGCCTGACAGACTACGTAGGCCCAGTATGCGATATCCTGCCGAGTCCTCTTCTTCCGTCTTTCATCTGTGTTTGATTCCAGCGTGTGTGTAGTGTTTTGAGCAGTTATCTAGCAACCTTTCTTCTATTTTCTGAGCGTGGATCCCGTCGAGTACGACGGATGCGTAGGGGTGCTAATACCTTCCCTTCGCATAACCGACTCCCGATCCCATCTTTCTCTGGTCGCGAGACCATGTCTTTTCCAGGTTTACTTCGAGCGTTTCCTTTCCCTCCTTTGGGATAAATAACGCACGGTGGCGGCTCTGTTGTTTTGTTTTCCCGCCGGTTTTTCGCGTAATGCGACACTATTTAGAAAAAAATATGTTGTCCTGGGGGCATCACAGGTGTTACTCCCCCTTTTTGTCAAAAATGTTGCCAAAGCAACACTTTAAATTACAGACCACAATAAACAGAATTACACAAATGACAGAAATACAGTAAATGATTTATTCATCTGACTTAGAGTCAGCCTCATCATCAGTGCCATCATCAGAACTGGCCTCCTCCTCACCTTCTGCACTTTGCCTTGCAGCTCCATCTGTAGCCTCAGCAGCTTCACCAAGCACACCATCATCAGACATCTCCAATTGGATAATCAACTTTTCCAAAGTGAGCTTTCTAGCCTCCAGCTCTTTGTAAGTCTCTCTGAGTACGACAATTACAGCAGCTTTATCTGGTTGGTTGCCAACACTTGATGTTTCTCCAGTTGTCATGGCAATGTCAGGGACATGCTTACCCAGGAACAGTTTGTAATTGAAGGCCAACGGAATCTCTCTTCTTTTCACAAGGTCATTTTCTGTCAAGATGTTTGGAAATTGATTCAGCACAATGCCACATATGAGGGAAGGAAAGGCTATAGGCCCCTTCACACTGAAACTCCCAGCATGTTTCATGGTCTGATCAAAAATGTAGGTTCCATAGTCAAACTTTGCTTTGGTTCCAACAGCATAGATGAACTTTCCAAGCATCACAGACACAGTGGACTTGTGATTTGTGGGCACCCAGTTGGCAGCTCCAACTTTGTGTAGCATAGCATACATCACACTGAGTTTGCTGGCCACCAACTTACCACTAAGAGGCCACTTCCTGACTTGATTTGCAGTGATGACTTGACAGATTCTGTTGTCAGTCACTTCAAGCTTTGGTTGCACTACATCAGCTCTTCCCAAATACAGATTGATTATTGAGGGAGAGAAGTTCACACACTTGTCTCGCACATAAACTTTTCTGAATTCTCTGGACTTCCCATCTGCACATTCCTCAGACACATTGACATTGAACTCCTTCACTAAAGTCTCATAGCACTTTGGGAGTTGAGTCACAGTTCTCATTAGCCCTGCCTCTTTAATAAGGTCTACAATCTCATTACACTCCAGGGCATTCTGAGCCAGTTCCCTCTCCAAGGCCAGCCTCTTGTGATAGACATACTTCCACCTGTTCATACTAGAGGCAAAATGGAATGACACATTGTCAATAGGTACCTCAAGAACACTAGCAGCCAACTTGAAGGTGAGAAAAACAAGAAAGGGGGGGTTTGAATTGTTTGAAAAATAAGCGCTTTTCAAAATGAAAATCACACAAGGATTTTTATACTGGTTCGCTTATAACACAAAGCTACTCCAGTCCACCAGGCCAAGGTGATTTCGCCTTCAACAAGGACTTAATCCACTAATCTTGAAGGATTACAAACAACGCCTAAGAGAAAAATCTCTTAGTCCTCTCAAGTTTACAGACTATACTAAGTCACTTGAGGAAATCAACAAACAATAAATGAAAGATTTATGTAATCTAGAGTGCTTCTAAGAAAGCAAATATTACAGTATTAAGAACAAGAATTTTTCACGTTATAAGCAAAAGCTTCGTGAAGATCTTAGAGAGAAGAAGTGTTTTTCTTGACTTGGTGTTTCAGTATAGTTTTGGCTTGTTGGCTTATTGACTTGTTGTGTAGTAGTGTTGCTGAAAGTTGATTTGCAATCCTTTATATAGATCAATGAGGTAGTAGTTGAAACTGGTGGATATTGAGATGAAGTTACGTCATCACATGATTAGCTAATGCAGGATGACTTTTTCTTCTTGAAATGACTACTTACCACAAGTAGTATTTTCTTTATTGAAAATTGAGATTAACGTCTCTTTCTCAATTAGGAAATCCATTTGCAAATCTTTTCTTGACTTAAACGTTACTCTTTCATGATTAGCAATTCAATGCTCAGAGTATTTGTGTTTCTGGAGATCTTGGAAACTTTCTTCTGATGTTGATCTCTTGAGAGTCCAGATGGTTTCTTCAGATAGCGCTGAGAACTTCTGGAGCTTTGTTCAGAGTCAGAACTTCTAGAGCTCACTTCTTGTTCAGATGCTTCTGATACTTTGCTGTTTTGCTCAGAGTTAGACTATCTTGAACTTGTTTCCACTTCAGATGCTTCTGATCGTTTGATATTTTGTATCTGATCTTGTTTTGTATCTGATGACATCATCAGATTTCTTCCTTCTTTCTTTAGAATCCTGCACACTTAGAAACTTTTCGTTAGGGTGCCATTTTTGGTTTCATCCTTTGTTATCATCAAAATCAAGGAATCTGTTGTAGAACAATTTTTGTTCTTACAATCTCCCCCTTTTTGATGATGACAAAACAACCTTAATTAGCAGATGAAACATATAAAATATCAGATCAGATAGACAGAAGCTCCCCCTGAGATAGTGCTAGGGAGTTTAGAAGTTCTTACCAGAGTTTCTTAAGTAAAGAGGTTTCTGAAATTTTCTGCAATTTCTTAAGTCCAAGTTAGATAATAAAAAAATGTTGCAGAATGCTTAAGGTTTTAGACAATATTTTCATCAGAGCTAATAATTACTTCTCCCCCTTTTTGTCAGAATCAAAAAGACATAGTAGAAAAATAAGTAAAGAGAAAATAAATAAAGAGAAAAACTGGAATTCATAGATAGAAGCATAAAGGCAACAAGAAAAACATCAGAGTCAGAGAGATAGCAAAAACAAAGACAACAGGCAAGCCAAAAATAAATAAATCCTAAGTGCCTAAAGGTTCGGAGGCGGAGGCATTCTCTGAAGCAACATTGCAAGCATGCTCTGGATGTTTTCGTTGACAGTATCTTGCTTGTCCATTCTGGCCCGGAGTTCATTCTGATCTTGCTTAAGTTCTTTCAGAGTCTGAAGAACCGTAGGAATCACAGAAGAGGACTCCCCCAGAGTCAGAGCCTTCTGAGCTTCAGCTTCAGCAGCAGCTTGAGCTTCTGCATCTGCTAGAGCCTTTGCTTCAGCTTCCTTTTGCCTTAGGATTTCAGCTTCCTTAGCAAGTCTTTCTTCTTCTATCCTTCTTGCTTCTTCTGCTTCTCTGGCAATTCTCTCTTCCTCAAGCCTTCTGGCTTCAGCCTCTCTGGCAAGTCTCTCCTGGAGTCTTGCCTCAGCATCTCTGATGTAGCCTTTTCTGACTTCTTCAGAGATACTTTTCAGCCTAAAAGACTCAGATGTCATCCAGCCAATGACTCTGTTCCAGTGTGTCCTTACAGATTTAGGATCATCACTGATTTCAGAGTTAGTGACCAGAGAATCGACCTTTTGAGCTGAAGCCTCTGCAATCATCATGATGGCTTCCTTCAGGGTAGGTTTAGAAAGGTCAGGTTCAGGTTCTGGTTCAGAGGTATGAGGTGGAGAGTTTGGAGGGCTGAGATTTAAGGTTTGAGGTGCAGATTCTGACTCAGGTTGAGGTTCAGATTCTGCTTCTGGTTGAAGTTCAGATGTTTGGGGTGAAGCATAAAGAGGGTTTAAATCTAAAGGTTCAGATTCTGTTTCTGGTTCAGCGGAGATGTTTGGTGGGTTGATATCAGAAGTGGGATGGTCAGAGGGTTGGTTTTCAGAAGGTATGGTGGTTGTTTGTTGTGGTGGAGGTGAAGTTGCTTCAGATTGTTTTTGTGTTTGTTGTTGTGAAGCAAGTCTATGAGCATAAAGTGTGGCTATGGTTGGGGAATTAGGGTCAGAAAGTTCTTGGTCAGAAGAGAGGGAGACATATGGAGGTGATTCAGGTTCAGAGGATGATGAAGATGAAGTGCTTTGGTGAGTTTGTGCAGGTTTAGAGGGAGGTATGAAAGTACGGGCTATATTTAGAACTGGTGTAGGTTGGGAGGTTCTGGTGATTGAGGGTGAAATATCAGAAGTGGTATAAATAGGTTGTGAAGAGAGAGGGTTAGAAGAAGCCATCTGAAGATTAGAGGTGACAGGAGGAACAGACTTACCAGTTGAGATATTCAGAGGAGCTGAGGATTTGCTTCCAGAAGCTTCTTCAAGTCTGGCCTTCTTTGCCTGAGATGCTATCTTCTTCTCAGAAAGACCTCTCTTGTATCTGACGAAGTCTTCTTCAGAGTCCAGACAGTCGTCGAGGCTGAAATCAGAGACGTCAACACCTTCTTCCAGCAGACGATGAAGATAGATAGCTACAGCGTCTCTGGGTTCATTTTTGAAGAATCTGGCAAGGCCATGAGGCATCTTCCTCTGATCTTTCAAACTATCCCAGGATGTATCCAGAGTTGGCCTGACTTGAATCTTCTTGATTATCCCCATACTCTTGAGGTTTCTGGCATTCAGAGGCTTCCCCACATCTATTGCTAGATCATCCATCAGTTTTGTCTTTTCCAGCTCGTCTACCAGTCCATGCTCAATGAAGACGTCAGATAGCAATCTTCCCAGAGGAATGTAGGATCTGGGCTTCATGTTGTTTCTGGTTTCTCTGACCGAATCTCTCAGATATCTGAAAAGAAGAACAGGGAGAGAGATCTTCACACCCTTCTGAATGCAGTACAGAATGCATTTCTGGTCTGCATTGATGTAGTCAGAAGAGTTAGAGGCTGGACGGTGGTGAATGGTTCCCAGAATAATCTTCAGCCACACTCTGAGGTTCTGGTGCAGCTCTTTGTTCTTAGAAGGGTTTCCTTCAACGTTGGGTTTGAAGATTGTTGGGTTGATAACATCAGTAATACGCTTTGACCTAGGAGGAATGTTGTAAATCCTTTTTCCTCCACTTCGCTCCATGTTCAGCAGAGAGGCAATAGACCCTTCAGTAATAACAATTTTCACCCCCAGAACATATGAGACGATGAAGTTGTCATCTGCATCTGCATGTCTCCAGAACTCCTTGACGAGAAGTGGGTAAATGGGACCATAAAGCCTTTGGAAATAGTTTTCCCATCCTTGTTTACGAAGCTCTTCAGTGAGATCAACGCCATTCCTCTTCAAGTTTTCGAAATCAACAAGCGATTCGCACAGTACATCCAAACCTTCAAAAGGAGTTGAAAGGTTGATATGGCGTTCTCGGTCAAGAACGTGAGGTTCTTTGTACACAGGGGTGATGGTGACGCCTGTAACGGTTGGAGTTTGAGTGTTTGAGGTTTGAGCGGTAGAACTTGATTCCATTTGTTGTGAAAAGTTAAATACTTCTTGTTGTTGAGCGTCCATGGTGACGAAGAAGGAGATTAATGAAGATGAAGAACTTGCAGAGAATGCTTCAGAGAGGGGTTTAGGGTTTTAGAGTGAGTGAGAGTGATAAGTGTGTGAAATGTGAGAAAAGTGTTTATATACTCTAAGTAAAACATGCAAAACGACACACATTCCAGCGTTAGCACAAAAATCAAAATAGCACGTTTGGGGGGAAAAATGATTACAGCTAATAAATGAATGTCTAATCCCAACAGTACGCACACTGCTCGAGGAGAACTCAAACGTTCTGACCTTTGAATTTCTTTTGACAGCTGTCTAGAAGTTCTAGGGTTAGACGCTTAGTGCCCCACGTGTTGATGTATCTGATCTTCAGGAATACCAAAGGATTGGTTTCTGAAGATTTCTAACTCAGATATCTTCTTAACTTGGTAGAAGTATCAGAGTCAGAGGCAGAAGTACATTTGTTTACATCAGAGTCACAATTTACATTTTCAGAGCCATACCTCATTCTGGGCAATTTTGAATGTTCAGATTTTTTAAGATAAAAAGAAATCTATCTTCAGCTAGAGGCTTAGTAAAGATATCTGCCCATTGATGTTCTGTATCAATGAACTTCAATGTTACTATCCCTTTCTGAACATAGTCTCTGATAAAATGATGTTTTATTTCTATGTGTTTGGCTCTGGAATGTAAAATAGGATTCTTACTTAAACAAATAGCAGCAGTATTATCACAAAAGATAGGGATGTTACTCTCAAAGATTTGTAGATCTTCTAGCTGATGCTTCATCCAGAGCATCTGAGTTGTGCACAGTGATGCTGAGATGTATTCTGCTTCTGCAGTTGATAGAGCAATTGTTGATTGTCTTTTGCTAGCCCAGGATATCAGATTGTTTCCCAGAAGCTGGCAATTTCCAGAAGTGCTTTTTCGTTCTATTCTATCTCCTGCATAATCTGCATCACAATAACCCGAGAGTCTATACTCTGATGTTTTCTCATACATCAGGCCCAGGTTAGGAGTTCCTTTCAGATACTTAAGAATTCTCTTAACTGCTGTTAAATGAGATTCTCTAGGATCTGATTGGAATCTGGCACAAAGACAGACACTAAAGAGAATATCAGGACGAGTAGCAGTCAGATAGAGGAGAGAGCCTATCATACTTCGATAGAGCTTCTGACAAACCTTGTTGCTTACCTCTTCCTTTTCCAGAATGCAAGTTGGGTGCATGGGAGTTTTTGCAGAGTTGCATTCAGTCATGTCAAACTTCTTCAGAACGTCTTTAATGTACTTGCTTTGATGAACGTACGTGACTTCTGGAGTTTGATTAATTTGAATTCCCAGAAAGAACTTTAATTCTTGCATTAAACTCATTTCAAATTCTGCCTGCATTAACTTAGAAAATTCTTGGCAAACAGAGATATTAGCAGAACCAAAAATAATATCATCAACATAAATCTGGCATATCATGAGATCATTATTAAGGTTTTTACAGAAGAGTGTAGAATCAACTTTCCCTCTGATAAAATTTTGTTCCAGAAGAAAACTACTTAAACGTTCATACCAAGCTCTGGGAGCTTGTTTAAGTCCATATAAGGATTTCTTAAGTTTAAAAACATGTTCTGGAAAGTTTGAATTTTCAAAACCTAGAGGTTGATTGACATACACTTCTTCTGAAATATAACCATTAAGAAATGCACTCTTGACATCCATTTGATATAATTTAATAGAATGATTAATAGCAAAAGATACAAGAAGACGAATAGATTCTAACCTCGCGACTGGAGCAAAGGTTTCATTATAGTCAATACCTTCTTGTTGACTGTAACCTTGAGCTACCAGTCGAGCTTTGTTTCTGACAACTTCTCCTTTCTCGTTCAGCTTGTTTCTGAAAACCCATCTGGTTCCAATGACATGAGTGCCTCTGGGTTTAGGAACGAGATCCCAGACATCATTCTTTGAGAATTGATCCAATTCTTCTTGCATAGCTGCCACCCAGTCGTTATCCTGAAGTGCTTCATCACAAGACGTAGGCTTAATCAGAGACACTAGTCCCAGAGGAATATCTTCAGAGGTTCTGAAGGTAGATCTTGTTCTGACTGGTTCGTCTTTGTTTCCCAGAATCAAATCTTCAGAAATATTGATACGACTTTTGACTTTCTTTGGGATTTCTGGAGATTTTATTTCTTCAGAGTTCTGAGTGACAGTTGCTTCTGGAGTTTTATCAGATTCTACAAGAGTGATTTCCAAATCTGCAAACTTTTCAACTAGCTTTGACTTTTCAGGGTCAAGCTTATCATCAAATCTGACATGAATTGATTCTTCCACAATTTTGGTTTCTGTGTTGTATACTCTGTAGCCTTTAGAGCGTTCTGAGTATCCTAACATAATACCTTTTTGTGCTTTGGAATCAAACTTGTTCAGATGTTCTTTAGTATTCAATATAAAGCAAGAACATCCAAAAGGATGAAAATATGAAATGTTTGGTTTTCTTCCTTTACACAATTCATAGGGAGTCTTTTCTAGAATAGGTCTTATAGAGATTCTATTCTGAATGTAACACGCTGTATTTACAGCTTCTGCCCAAAAGTGATTTGCTACATTCGTTTCATTGATCATGGTTCTGGCCATCTCTTGGAGTGTCCTATTCTTCCTCTCTACAACTCCATTTTGTTGTGGAGTTCTAGGGCAGGAGAAATCATGGGATATTCCATTAGAGTCAAATAATTCTTCAAAATCTTTGTTTTCAAATTCTCCACCATGATCACTTCTGACTCTAATAATTTTAGAGTCAAATTCTTTTTGCACTTTGGAACAGAAACTTGTGAATACAGAGTGAGACTCACTCTTGTGCTTTAGGAATTTTACCCATGTCCAGCGACTGTAATCATCAACAATGACTAGTCCATACTTCTTTCCATTAACTGATGCTGTTTTCACAGGACCAAATAAGTCAATGTGAAGAAGTTCCAGAGGCTTAGAGGTAGAAACAACATTTTTCTTTTTAAAAGATGTTTTTGAAAATTTTCCTTTCTGACAAGCTTCACACAGAGCATCTGAAGAAAACTTCAGTTTAGGTAGGCCTCTAACTAACTCGAGTTTAGTTAGCTGAGAAAGTTTCCTCATACTAATGTGGCCCAAGCGTCTATGCCATACCCATTGCTCTTCGTGAACTGACATTAGACATTTAACATTTTGATCTTTTAAATCAGAAAGATTTATTTTGTAAATGTTGTTTTTCCTCTTGCCTGTGAAAAGGACAGAGCCATCGTTCTGATTAATGGCTTTACATGTTTTTTGATTGAAGATTACATCATAACCGTTATCACTTAATTGACTTATGGATAACAAATTATGCATTAATCCTTCTACATAAAGAACATCAGATATAGAGGGAAGAGTACCATTACCAATAGTTCCGGAGCCTCTGATCCTTCCTTTCTGATCTCCTCCGAAGCCTACAAATCCAGCGTCTTTAAGTTCCAGACTTTGGAACATAGACTTTCTTCCCGTCATGTGTCGCGAGCATCCAGAGTCCAGGTACCATGACTGGTGTCTGAACTTTGCTGCATAGGATATCTGCAACATAGATAATCTTATCTTTCGGTACCCAGAATCTCTTGGGTCCTTTTAGATTAGTTTTCCCAGAGTTTCTTATAACTTTGGGTCTTCTAGCATTTTTAAATTTGTGTTCTTGTGTGTGTGTGTAGTGATATGAAAAAGGAGATTTAATTTTATCACTTGTAGAAGTTTTATCTTCCTTAGGATCATACCCAATTCCCCTTTTATTGTTCTGACTTACTCCATAAATCATGGATGCCATAATACTCCTATCTATCCCATTCTTCAGAAATTCTTGAAAGGCTTCTTCATATTTATAAATAATTTTATTTGAAGTTTGTGGTGCTTGAGATAACGTTTCTTCTAATTCTGAGCTTTTTGCTTTTGCTTCATCTCTTTCTAACATTAAAGATTTGATTGTATCTTCTTGTGATAGAATTGTTATCTCAAGTTCACTACACTCTTCAAATTTTGCTTTAAGACAACCTTTAATATTTTTAAACTTTTGTTTTAATTTCTGATAAGATGTAAGAGTTTCTGACAAACATGATTCTAAGTCAGATCGAGAAAGTTCAGAAAATACCTCTTCAGATTCTTCATCTGAGCTGCTGGATGTGGTAGCCATAAGTGCTACGTTGGCCTGTTCATCAGAGTCAGATTCTGATGATCCAGATTCACTATCATCCCAGGTAGCCATCAGTCCTTTCTTTGTTCTGAAAGTGTTTTTCTTGAAGCTTTCTTTTCTAGGGTTGTCTTTCTTCAGCTTGGGGCATTCATTTCTGTAATGACCTGTTTCTTTACATTCATAACAGGTAATATCTTTGTTAGCTTTACCTTTTGAAGTTGACTCTGATCGATCCCCTCTGGGTCTTGGTCTTCTGAAGTTGTTGTTCCTCTTTTTCCAGAGTTGCTTGACTCTTCTGGTTAGTAGGGACAACTCTTCTTCATCATCAGAGTCTTCTGGTTCAGAATCGTCAGTATCTTCAGTTTCTGCCTGGAGAGCTTTGGTTCTGTCAGGTTTCCGTCTTTCAGATCTGGACTTAAGCGCTACGGACTTGTTCTTTTTCTGAGGCTCATCCTCCTCTAGTTCTATCTCATGGCTTCTGAGAGAACTAACAAGTTCTTCAAGGCTGATATTGTTCAGATCCTTTGACAGCTTTAGAGCAGTAACCATAGGTCTCCATTTCTTTGGCAGACTTCTGACTATCTTCTTAACATGATCTGCAGTCGTGTATCCTTTGTCTAGCACTTTAAGACCTGCAATAAGAGTTTGAAATCTAGAAAACATAGCCTCTATAGCTTCGTCATCTTCCATTTTGAAGGCTTCATATTTCTGGATAAGCGCCAGAGCCTTCGTCTCCTTGACTTGGGAGTTTCCTTCATGGGTCATCTTCAGAGAGTCAAGTATATCTTTGGCTGTCTCTCTGTTGGTGATCTTTTCATATTCGTTGTATGATATAGCATTTAGAAGTATTGTTCTGGCCTTGTGGTGATTTTTGAAGACACGTTTCTGATCTTCTGACATCTTACTTCTGGGAACTTCAGCTCCATTTAAGACTGGAGGTGTGTATCCATCTGTGACAATGTCCCAGAGGTCAGCATCATAACCCAGAAAGAAACTTTCGATTCTATCTTTCCAGTAATCAAATTTCTCTCCATCAAAAACAGGAGGCTTGGCATTGTAAGAATCTCTTTCATTTGAGTGGGCCATTGTTTTTCTCGTACTGGATCTCTCTACACGGTTAAGTGTTTGATTAGAAAATCAATAACAGAGCCGAAGCTCTGATACCAATTGAAGGTGAGAAAAACAAGAAAGGGGGGGGGTTTGAATTGTTTGAAAAATAAGCGCTTTTCAAAATGAAAATCACACAAGGATTTTTATACTGGTTCGCTTCTAACACAAAGCTACTCCAGTCCACCCGGCCAAGGTGATTTCGCCTTCAACAAGGACTTAATCCACTAATCTTGAAGGATTACAAACAACGCCTAAGAGAAAAATCTCTTAGTCCTCTCAAGTTTACAGACTATACTAAGTCACTTGAGGAAATCAACAAACAATAAATGAAAGATTTATGTAATCTAGAGTGCTTCTAAGAAAGCAAATATTACAGTATTAAGAACAAGAATTTTTCACGTTATAAGCAAAAGCTTCGTGAAGATCTTAGAGAGAAGAAGTGTTTTTCTTGACTTGGTGTTTCAGTATAGTTTTGGCTTGTTGGCTTATTGACTTGTTGTGTAGTAGTGTTGCTGAAAGTTGATTTGCAATCCTTTATATAGATCAATGAGGTAGTAGTTGAAACTGGTGGATATTGAGATGAAGTTACGTCATCACATAATTAGCTAATGCAGGATGACTTTTTCTTCTTGAAATGACTACTTACCACAAGTAGTATTTTCTTTATTGAAAATTGAGATTAACGTCTCTTTCTCAATTAGGAAATCCATTTGCAAATCTTTTCTTGACTTAAACGTTACTCTTTCATGATTAGCAATTCAATGCTCAGAGTATTTGTGTTTCTGGAGATCTTGGAAACTTTCTTCTGATGTTGATCTCTTGAGAGTCCAGATGGTTTCTTCAGATAGCGCTGAGAACTTCTGGAGCTTTGTTCAGAGTCAGAACTTCTAGAGCTCACTTCTTGTTCAGATGCTTCTGATACTTTGCTGTTTTGCTCAGAGTTAGACTATCTTGAACTTGTTTCCACTTCAGATGCTTCTGATCGTTTGATATTTTGTATCTGATCTTGTTTTGTATCTGATGACATCATCAGATTTCTTCCTTCTTTCTTTAGAATCCTGCACACTTAGAAACTTTTCGTTAGGGTGCCATTTTTGGTTTCATCCTTTGTTATCATCAAAATCAAGGAATCTGTTGTAGAACAATTTTTGTTCTTACACAACTTGCTAGTGGTTGGCTTCTTCTTAGACAGAGATGTTGTGACATCACATGGGACATCTGAATCAGACTCCGCCACAACAGACTTGGTCTTCATTTTCTTGGGCACCTCTTTGCTCCAAGATTTTGCAGGTCCATGTCCTTTCCTTTTGAGGGAACTCTCTGTCACCTTTGGATTGGGAGAAGTTGCCACATCAACCTCCCTTGTTGGGGACCTCTGCACCACAGTCTTTTTCTCTCTCCTAGTCCTAACCCTTTTGGCTATGCTAGGGACAACTGAGGTCAACAGTTCATTATCAGAGAACTCTAACAGATTCACTGTGTCAGCTTTAGGGTTGTCACTGACATCTTGAGTGACACGGACCTTCTCACCTCTCACATTGTCTAAGGGTTTGTCAATCTTTGACCCCTCATGAGCATCAAGTTGCTCAGCATCGTCAGAAACATTCTTTCTTAAGGCGACTGCGTTTTCTTGACATGCAACATTATCAGGTATGATAGTGTTCAAGGGAACGGAAACCCCAGGAACATTCTGATTACCAGATAGTATCTTAGTGACAATAGTTGCAATGGCATTATGCACATACCTCGAGCCTTCCCTGGTTTGTTCATCAAGTGCGATTGCTGAGGAGAATCCGGAGACCGTTTCTTTAGGTCTTCTTGCATGAGACGAAGTTGCAGCGTCAGCAACAGGATCCTCCCGGTTAGGGTTGCAAGACTCAGTGCTGGGGGAATCAGACATGGTCGTGTAGGAGGTTGAGTCGGATTGGTGCGACATGATGAATATCTCGGAGGAGAGTTGAACAGTTTCTTTGGGAGAAGGTTTGCAAGACTGAAAGTTGAAGCGATGGAATAGGAAACGCTTGTTGCACGAGTAGTGTCTATTATTTGTTGACCACTCAGAGTGCACTATTAATTGTTTAATAAGTTGACTTACTAAACAGTAAATAACTAACATCATTAGTTGCTATAATTTCTCAGAAGCGCACATTCCCTCTTTGCCCCTAACTTTGTCAAACTGAGTAGCATCCAATGTCATGACATTCTGAGTGACATTGTACTCAGTCTGCATCTGGTTCATCCATACCATTGGTGAACACCTGTTACCAGAAGCTAGGTACTTAGCTTCTGCAGTGGACAATGATACACACTTCTGTTTATCCATTGCTACTGCACCATTTGTATGATGTCCAATAGGTGACAATGACTCATAGCTTTCAATCAGACATTTTCCACAGTCTGTTCTTTTATCTATAAGCAGATTTGGGATTCCTCTAGTTGCTCCCTTGGATATGATCTTCTTCATTCCTTTTAAATAAAGTTGTCCAAGTCTTCCATGCCCCAGCTTCACTTCCTGCTCTTCCTTGGCTAAGGGGCACTTGGAGGAGTAGAGTGAGTCTTTAGATTCCCATAGATAGCAGTTATCTTTGGATCTGGCTCCTCTCATCACTTCCTGATTGCAACCATTCAACACCACACATCCTCCCCTAGTGAATTGCACATTGAATCCTTGGTCACACAGTTGGCTTATGCTGATGAGATTAGCAGTTAGTCCTTTTACTAACAGCACATTACTCAGTTTTGGAACTCCAGGACAATCCAGCTTACCAGCACCCTTGATTTCTCCTTTAGCTCCATCACCAAATGTCACATACCTGGTGGCATGGGGTTGTAGATCCACCAATAAGTTGCTCATCCCAGTCATATGTCTTGAGCAGCCACTATCAAAATACTAGTCTTGTCTGGTAGATGCCATTGGAGATGTGTGAGCTAGTTTAGCAACCCATTCTTATTTCTCAATGGGGAGATTAAGCTTAGATGCCTGCTGCTTAGGTCTGACTTGAGGTGTCTGATTAGCAGCCCATTTTTGTTTCTTAATGGGGGCATTATGCTTAGATGCCTTCTGCTTAGGTCTGACTTGAGTAGTCTGGTTAGGATAACCATGCAGCCTATAGCAGAAGGGTTTTATGTGACCAAATCTACCACAGTAGTGACATCTCCATCTCTGAAATTTCTTCTTCTGATGGTTACTCATCCTGGTTCCCTGATGTTGAGACATCGGTTGTGACTTCTGCTTGAGTTTCTGAACTTCAGCCTTTGATCTTTTGAGTTCAGTTGAGGATTTCTTACCAAAGCCTAAACCAGACATGGTTCCTGACTTCTGTCCCACCTTTAGAATCTCTTCCAAGGTATCAGTTCCTTTATTCAGCATTGTGATGGATTTAGTCATTTGTTCTAGCTTAGATGTCAGCAAGGATATCTCACCATTCAGACCATCTATGACTTTCAGCTGCTTCTATTTCTCAGCTTTCAGCTCTTTGATGAGTTTCTTCTGCTTTTCTCCTTGGATACACACTTCTGCACTTTTAACACATAGTTCTTTATATGAAGCAGCAAGTTCATCAAAGGTAAGTTCATCTCCACTTGAGTCATCATCTGAGGCACAGACACTGGTCAGAGCAGTGACATGTTTAGCAGATTCTCCTTCAGATTCACTCTCAGAGTCTCCTTCGGACCAGGTGACAGATAGCCCTTTCTTTTGCATCTTGAGAAAGGTAGGGCATTCAGCTTTAATATGACCATAACCTTCACATCCATGACACTGGATTCCCTTGCCTTGAGTGACCTTTTCTTCATATTTTGACTTTCTACTGATGTCATATGAAGAGTTCTTGACATTAGGTCTACCCTGTTGATCAACCTTCTTTATGAACTTGTTGAACTGTCTTCCAAGCATGGCTATGGCTTCTGATATGCTTTCATCACCTCCAGTACATCCTGCTTCTTAATCCTCTTCAGTATTTGATACAAAAGCTACGCTTTTGTTCTTATTTTCAACATTCTCACACAATCCCATTTCAAAGGTTTGGAGAGACCCAATGAGCTCATCCACCTTCATATTGCAGATCTCCTGAGCCTCTTCTATAGCAGTTACCTTCATGGCAAATCTCTTAGGTAATGACCTGAGAATCTTTCTCACAAGTTTATCTTCAGCCATTTTCTCACCTAAGCCACCAGAGGTGTTGGCAATTTCAAGAATATTCATGTGGAAGTCATGAATAGTCTCATCCTCTTTCATCCTCAGATTTTCAAACTTGGTGGTCAGCATCTGAAGTTTAGACATCTTCACTTTAGAGGTACCTTCATGAGTTATCTTGAGGGTATCCCAAACTTCCTTAGCCAGCTCACAGTGGTGCACCAGTCTGAAGATGTTCTTACTTATTCCATTGAACAATGCATTCAAGGCCTTAGAATTTCCAAGGGCTAATGCCTCTTGCTCCTTGTCCCACTCTTCTTCAGGAATTTGCACACTGACTCCATCTTTACCTATCTTCGTTGGATGTTCCCATCCTTTCTTGACAGCTCTCCAGACTTTGCTATCTAGAGACCTTAAGAAAGCTATCATACGAGGCTTCCAGTCATCATAGTTAGAACCATCCAGCATGGGTGGTCTATTTGAGTATCCTACATCCTTGTCCATGGTACTAGAAAGTAACTTCCCTAGATCTCACCCAGAAATTAACAGGCAGGGTGCCTGCTCTGATACCAATTGAAATTCTAGTTAACAGACTTTCGATGTCACACGGGTTGTTATGACATCCAATTCTGCGCAGACAAGAATTATGCAGAACTTAAAAAGTAAGTGCAGTAAATAACACAAGGAATTGTTTACCCAGTTCGGTCCAACATGACCTACGTCTGGGGGCTACCAAGCCAGGGAGGAAATCCACTATTAGTAGTATTAATTCAGACCTTAAACCAACTGTTTAATCCTATCACTTAATACCTACCCAATGCAATTTCAATCTTACACTAAGATCAGAGTTCCTACTCACCCCCCCTCATTCACCTCAGTGATTACAACCTTTAATTAAGATTAAAGATAATTGTGAAGTCACACTTGAAACAACTCTTGATTGTGCTTAACAACTTTAATCAAGATACACAGCACTCACGCTTAAAAGCTTAGAGTGACACAACACTTACAACTCAATGAACACCCTAGTCCAATACAATCATCTAGGTGATAATTGCTTGGCTCACAAGATACACCTAATACAAGACACACACAAAAATACAGCAGTGAAGTATATGAAACAATAAAGTCTTCACGCCTAAAATCCCCGAGTTCTGAATGAAGGATTGCCATCCTTTTATATTGCAGCACTTGGGCCTTGTACTTGTATTTCCTGAAATTAAGGTCAAGCGAGTTAACCTAAATTCCATATATTAGGGTACTAACAAATAGGCTATTTGTTAGGTTCATTAATTGTAGCTTAGTTGTTGGTTTCCTGGATTTTAGCTCAGTTGTTGAACTCCTGAAGAATAGCCTGAGAAAAATGCTGAAACAGAAAAACTAAACAACATACAATTTTGCATATGCTGTCAGGAATGAATGTCACAACATTTAGTTTGACATCCAAAGCATAGACTATATGCCAAGTCTGTTATCTTCCTGAAAACAGACTGTACAAATTTGTTGTACTGTACAGGACCAATCTGTCCATACTTCAGTATCAGCGTACATTAATAAATGTCAAAACATCCAATTTGACATTTACACAATGAGCCTTATGTCAGGTCTGTTATCCTCTTGATAAGCAGACTGAGATACATACTGAACTGTAGCAGACAACCAACCTGCCTATTATTCAGTATATGTTGTCAATGATGAATGTCATAACATCCAGTTTGACATTCAGACAGTAGGCCTTGTGCCAGGTCTGTTATTCCCTTGATAAACAGACTGGACATAAATACTGAGTTATAAAAGAACACCAATTGTTCTATTCCTCAGTATCTGCTGACAGGGATGAATGTCATAACATCTAGTTTGACATTCAGTAGATCCTGTATTAGCTAAACCTGCAGCATACTACTCAAGTATGTCATGACATCAGTCAAGACATCAGAGTACAGTTAGATGATCTAACACATAATGCAGCTAATCAATCATCTCCAAAGCAGGTCATGACATCAGTCAAGACATTAGAATCCAGCTAGTGTTTTAACATAAAGTGCAGCCAATCAAACATCTACATAAATTATTATTGATAAATTATTTTCATTTGAGATGCGGGTAAACGGATATGAGTACAAGAACTTAGGTACCCATCAGGTACGGGTACGAGTATAAACGATGGTGCCCACGCGGGTATGGGCTTGGGTACGGGGATTTTTTCAAACTGCGGGTATGGGGACGGGTATTATAGTACCTTTCCCATTCCCTACTCATTGTCATTCAATACAAATTTTGAATTTCCACAAATTAATAAATATTTGGTGTTACGAATAAACAAAAACTGTCCAAAACCCTCTCAATCAAAATCCTTATATTTTTTTCACACAATCCTTCTTATTTTTCAAAGTCTTCCACTCCATTCCCCTCCAAAATCCCAAACAAAACCTTAATGACTACAATAATTTCCAATTGACTTGTGAAAGACTTGATTGCCTCATATTCAAGTGTATTTATATTCGTATAACTTTATCTCCATTGAGGAATCTATAATCAATCTTAACATCAGATGCCTATTGATTTAGTCTAACATTTTTGTTATTTTAGGTGTTGTAGCGGTGTATTCAGTACCTTTAGATTTATTGACTAAATCAAAAGCAAAGCATACAAAGATAGAATCGCCACCGCACTTCTATTTATCCAAAGGAATGGCTAGAAAGCGAACAAAAGCCTAAGAAGTTTTACAAAGAAAACTACTAAAAAGGGTACAGAGATTTGGGTAAGGGGGTAATTATGTTGTGGGAAGGTGTTAGGCACCCACAACATCCTAGGTACTCCTAGGGAACCCTTTTCACAACTTGTTGTAAAAAGTATTGTTTATGAAAATATTTATTGTGCAAACATGAGGGAAGAGGTGAGAAAAGAATGTACAAATTTTATTATTTTTGTGCTTGGATGGAAGAATCCATTGCCTACGTACCATTGAAGGATCAAAACCTCGTAGTTCGGCTAAAAGATTTCCAAAAAGATGAGTGGATTGATTTAAACAAAAGCACTAAGGTCTTTCATTATCAAAGGGAGAACACTCGACCTGAACCAACAATCCACCATGTGAGGATGGCTTCAACATACTAGTGAGGGGTTAACCCTATAATAAGTATGGAAGACTTATGATCAACTCACTAAGGATGCGGTGAGATTTACATCAACCACTAAGATAATTCAGATCTATGGCTAATGCATGAAAACTTATCAAGAAGTGGACAAAAGCCACAAAAACCATTGAGTGGGTGGAATTAACCAATTAGAGTATTCACAAAGTATGATCAAAGTATGAGTTAAGTTCAATTACAATGATTGTTTAATGAAAAGAAATTCGAAAAGTCAAAGGCATATGGCCTAGGTTTCTAATTTGAAAAAAAGAATCAGAAGTTTGCACAATTTTGGTTTCTTTTGGTTTAAAGATGAAAAGGGTTCAAGGTTAAACAGGTCAAGGATAAGGGACAAAGCCACAAATAGGAGTTGCTTTCTCAAGATCATAGGAATGATCCAAGTAAGTTCCTTTGGAATTAGGCAACAAGCATAAACAAATAAGCAAGCTCAAAGGAGCAACAAAAACTAGAAATGGATTGCCAATAAATGGTCTTACATCCAACTCCGAAAACGGAACGGGAAACGGAGTGTCAATCAATGGTCTTACGTCCAACTCCACAAAACAAACAAAACAGGAAATGGAAACAGACAGCCAATCAATGGTCTTACATCTGACTCACAGAAGAAATAAAACAGGAAATGGAGTGCCAACCAATGGTCTTATATCCGGCTCCACAAAACAAATAAAACAGGATATGGAGTGCCAATCAATGGTCTTATATCCAGCTCCCCAAAAGGAACAGGAAACAGATAGCCAATCAATGGTCTTACATCTGACTCCTCAATCAAAGCAAATGACAAGTGTGAAACAACATGCAAGACAATATGCCAAAGTAATATGCAAAAGCAAACACAAGCAATCAATTAGCACACTCTATACACAAGCAAGAGGCTCAATCAAAGTTGGGCTTTAGTCAAGGGGTCATATCAACCTTGACAAACAAGCCAATACTGTTAAGGGTGTTTAGGACTCTTAACCTCTGACATTGAACGTCAGGGTGAGCAGATGAAATGGGAAATGAGGATTAGACCTCATAGCTCTTAACCCTGGCCTGGGTGAGCTTAAATCAAAGAAGACGTGGGAGTTCAGAATGAGGAACTCTATTCCACTTGACTGACTCTATATACAATGATCTTGGGTTAGGTTCAAGAGCTTCAGCACGTAGTGCGAGCATAATGAACGACTCAAACGATTAGCAGGGGATTGATTGCTAATCCCTTCTATCTGCCAATTGCCTCTTCACTTAGGAGGACTTGAAGTACAAGGCACCAATATAAACAATCACAGACATTGCCTCTTAAGGAGGACTTCAGCCAAATGCCTGCCAAAAGAAACGACAGGGCTTCCAGACTACATGGAGTTAAGAAGTTACCTAAGTGATATGCTAACCACAAGCAAAGCAAAGCTCAAATAATGAGCTAAAGCGACTAATGTACCTGTGTGAAAAGCTAAACAATCAGTATTCATATTGAGACAAACAATCAATAGACAAACAACAGTGGTTTCCAAGATACACAACATGCAAGTCATAAAAGGCACTCATTCAAATGAGTCCACCACCAAAAGACCTACAACACAATCAACATTAGTTAAACAAAGCAAATTGCATCTCAAGCAAGGAGATCACACCATCCATTTAGAATTAATTGCTTGAACCTGAAATGCAACGCTCAAAATGTGAGTACAAACCACTAGTGCAAAGACTAGGGTCAAAGGTAAAGTAAAAAGTCAAAACAGCAACCAATATTTCACATGAAGCTCATTTATTCAAGCAAGGACATGTCCTAAAAAGGACCAAGTCAAAAGCATTAAGCAAAGTCATCACATGAGCAAGATATGGCAAAGGAAATTACAAAGCACACAATTGGATATCAAGAATCAAAATTCCACATTAAAATAGAAATGAATCAAATGATCATGAAAATTTTTATGTGCACACAACATGTTAAACACAATCATCATGCCAAAAATTATAATCAGAGAAGCTCATTTGACATGGCAATGAAAATGAATAAGTATGACATCAAATTGTGTGACACACATTGTCACACCATATATCCATGTGTCTAAAACAGAGAAGGAATGTGCTAAAAATGCCAAATAAAATCCCACACATCATGTAACATGCTAGGAATCAGCATAGCAAATTTCAAAGCAATTGGCCAATGTATGATCATTTCACATCAATTTGAATGAAGCATGATACATTTGCATACATGTTCACATAATCAATCACATTCATAGTTCCAGCAATGGTAAAATCAGAAAATCAATATCACAAAATAATAGACATCTCAATGAACATGTGAGAAAAAATTTGGAATTATTTGGAATCATTTTCTATTTTTGGTGATTTTTTGAATGAACATGAAAATAAAATGGAAATAATGTGTGAAGCATGGAAGTAATATGAAATGAATATGAAATTGGAAACAAGCATCAGCCAGGATTCGAACCAAGGACACAAAGGCTACAGGCACGACAAGCAAAACACAGTCGTTTTGTCTAATTGAGAAATCACAATTGGAAAATAAAAGTAACATGGCGCGGATTCGAACACACGAGGCAAAGGCTAATAGCGCGCTAACAGTGTAATTCAAAAGTTGAACCAATAAACCCTAGACTATTCATGCACGGCGGCTTGGACGGTGGTTTCCACCGTCTTCTTCATGAAGACGGTGGTGCTACAATGTACATACATCAAAATTTTTCCAGAAACGTGCAAAAATTATATCATTCGAAAGCTTATTCCATGTACAACACGAATCCAGGCTCAATTCACATTAATTCCTCATAACCAGTGCAAATCGAAGAGAAACATAAATGCATTCAAAACTTCTACTCAGCATAACTCAATCAATACTCAACCATTTCAAATTCTAAAAGCATCAGGATTATCAGCATGAAGAGATCTATCTAAACATGGCAATAAAATGAAGAAAAGTGATGATCGAATTGTAACCTCTTGAAGAGCAGAATGATGAAATCGTGGATCCAAGCTATCAAAAGTGTCCAGATCTTCTCCCTTACTCTTGTTATGAAGCTTGATGTAGAAATTGAGGCTTGAAATGTACTGGATCTTGATCAGATTTCAACTTCCATCTTCATGTTCTTGAGCTTGAGATGCTTGATTCTGGCTCGAATTCTTCAAATCAAAGCTTGATCCATACTCAATCACACTCCATAAACCAGAATATGCAAGAAAAATACTATGCTATGTGAAGAATTTTGAAGTTTGAGATGAGAGAAAATTTGGAGGGAAAACTCAAATCTAGATCTAGAATGTGTGTGTTCTGAAAATTCTGTTAGGATTAAGGCTTTATACTATGTACTAATCATGCTGAAAATGTAATTAGGCAATGGTTAATGAAAAGTTAGTGAGAATGAGGTGCATGGCAAAATTATCAAAAACACCCTTGCATGGTGAAAGCATACGTGAACAGTGCTATATGGATGCTCAAAATCATTTAAAATCATCTCATGCACATGTTGGAATTGGAATTTTGTTCATATGATGCACCAAATTTGAATTTGGTATTTTCCCTCCAAAATAGACATGCATGAACAAATGATCATGTGATTAAATTTCATGCAATGCAATGTTGGATTTGGAAAATATGAATCATAAGGAGCATAATGCAAAAAGAGGCACTCAAATTGGAGCTTTGGATCAAAAGTTATGGCATTTGTAAGTTCCATGCACATATGGTAATCATTTGGCCATATCTTCTCAACCATTCATCAGATGCTCATGATCTTGGACTTTTTGGAAATGGGAGAGAAAGATCTTCAACTTTCATGTTGGACAAAATTTCATTTGAAGCTTCTTTGATGTAGGAAAGTCAAGTTGAATTTGATCCAAAAACTTGCCATTTTTGGAAACTTGAAATTATAGGTTACTTTCCATTTTAGGAAACTTTTGATTTGACTTCAAATTCTTCAATATAAGTGTTTGACATGATGAATAAGCATTGTTGGAACATGAATGGGATGAAGAAATCCAATTTCCCAGTTCAAAACTCACAGTTGACTTTTCAATTGACTGCATTGGTCCTTAGATGACCTGAAAATGCCTGATGAATTTGGGCCCTTGCCACTTGATGAATTGGCTTCACAATGGAACCATAGCTCATATAAGCTCAATAAAATGATCACATGATCTTTATCTCAAGGAGAATGCCTCATCTCTTGTACCATGGATTCACCTGATGCCTTGACCTGTGCTTGCTTAAGCTACAAAACAAAAGGTTAGATGACATATTTTTGTACTTTTTGGTTAGTAAGCAAATGAGATAAGCAATGATATACAATGCAAACATGTTTGGTGATCAAGAATAACTCAAAGAGATATCCCACCTACAGGTAAAGGAAGCAAGATGCTTGTTGATCCTTGAGGCTTATGCAGTGATGCTATAATGCCATGAGGGATCTTAGGGTCAAAAATTGGGTCTTACAGATGCCCCTATTTAAGGTTATTCTAGCCGGAGAAATGAAGGTTAAAATCTTCATCTCGACGAGGTAGAATGGGCTTAAATAATAACAAAGAGACAAATTTTGGTCCCTAAGAGACCTCATGATGCAGATGTATGCATGTAAAATAAACAACTCTGTGGGAGATATCCACAATAGAGAAAAGAAATCAGGAGAACAAACAATCCATCGGAGTAATACACTCACCAGGAATAGAGACTCTAACTGGACTCACGTGGAGATAAGAGAGAAGGCGTGAACAGGTCACGACTCAGAACTGGAGACTCTCTTGGGGAATAAAAAGGAAAAAATGCGTGAGCAGGTCACGACTTGAAACTAGGAAAAAATTCCAAAGGGAAGAAAATCCAATGGAAAGACTCAAACCGAGGACAACTTCGGATAAAAATCCGGACTCGGAGTAGGGAAAGATCTAAACAAGACATCCTTGACGGGAGAATGCATGTATTGGGGAAAACGCCAACACAGCAACAACAAAACACAAGGGATACTCCACCGGGAATGTCTAGAAAAGACTCCTGGGGAAGCAAAACAGGGTGAGGTGTTACCGGTTACTGGGTAACAAGCTTAAAGAGACATGTGATCTGAACACCGGTTACTGGGTGAAAGAACAACAAGCTCGGGAAGAATGAATATCTAAGACCGGTATACGGGTGAGAGATATCAATCAACCAAAACATCTAAGGAAAACCTGAAAAGGTATATTTCGATTCAGGAAAATCTGACTCCACAGGGGACCAAGGTCATAATAGGGAGCAGAAGAGGAAGGAACACCAGGGATACCGGTTATTGGGTATATAATAGGTGACCGACCAAGACGTGAATTGGTTTTCACTTCCAAAACACTCATCATCCTGAAGAAAGCTAGAAAAGCAAAATCTTGTTAAAGGATGGACATTTGATTCCACAAGGAATACAAATCTTACTCAACTGGGGAAGGACAGAAGGCTTCGACCGAAGAGTGCATGAGATATATTATTTATTACCGTCAGAACGTAGATAATAAACTCGCATGGACGATCATCCACAACCGGTTACTGGGTTAGAGGATAAAACGACCGAAAAGGAGGGAGCATAAGGGATACCGGTTACTGGGTATATAATAGGTGACCAACCCAAGCGTGAATTGGATTTCACTTCCAAAACACTCATCATCCGAAAAGGAGGGCTGACAAAGCAAACTCAATTTACTGGATGGGTATTCGATTTCACAAAGGAAAATACAAATCTTACTCAAATGGGGAGACAACCAAAGGCTTCAACCAAAGAGTGCATGAGATACATTATCTATTATCGTCAGAACGTAGATAATATACTCGAAAGGAAGGAACACCAGGGATACCGGTTACTGGGCATATAATAGGTGACCGACCAAAGGGAGAAACAATCATTATCAATAAAGGATAAATGAGAGATGACTCACAGGGGATAAATTACAAGCATACGGCAATTATCCAAACAAAGGGGGGAGTATCAACATTGAATACTGGATGAAGATAACCATAAAGAGGGGATTACATCTACCGAATACGGGGTAGAAAACCACGGAAAAGAACATTCGATTCCAAAATAGGAAATACGAATCTTACTCGACTGGGAAAGACCAAAAGGTTTCGACAGAAGAGTGCATGAGATATATTATCTATTACCGTCAGAACGTAGATAATATACTCGCATGGAGGATTATCCTCAACCGGTTACTGGGTTAGAGGATAAATCGACCGAAAAGAAAGGACATCGGGATACCGGTTACTGGGTATATAATGATGACCAATCAAAAGGGGCAACAAACATTACCAAACAATGGTAAATGAAGGAAGACCATGTTGGGGACAAAGTTGCTTACTCAGAGCAAATATCCAACAGAGGGAGGGTATATCAGGATCGAATACTGGGTAATGATAACCGTCAAAGAGAGGGGATTACATCTACCAAATACGGGGTAGAAAACCACAGAAGAGTAACCGTCATCACCAAGGATGAACAACAAAGGTTAACTCTGCACAGGAGAGAAAATAGGGTTTACATCTACCGGCTTTTGCTGGGTAGAAGACCAACAAACTCAGCTGAAGGCAAAGGAGTAGGATTTACAACTACCGAATACTGGGCAGAAGACCATAAACTCTGATGGGGAACAACTGAAAGTAGGATTTACAACTACCGGATACTGGGTAGAAAACCGCCGACTCTTGCTGAGGAACAAAAGGTTTACAAATACCACTCACTGGGTACATAACCACAGACTCCGCAAAGAGGGGAAAAGGTATATACAGGATTTTACAACTACCGGTTACTGGGTAGAAAACCACAAAGATAGGACTTACAAACTACCGGTTACTGGGTAGAAAGCCACAAAATCCGCCATCAAACAGGATGAACCACAAAGGTTACTTCTGCTAGGGGATGAAAGTAGGATTTACAACTGCCGGTTACTGGGTAGAAAACCATAAAGATAGGACTTACAACTACCGGTTACTGGGTAGAAGCCACAAATTCCGCTGGGGAATAAGATGAACTATTGCCGGTTACTGGGCAATTTATTCATTTATACCACAGGGAAGCACAAGAGACAGTCACAAAGGAGCCAATTTAGGATAGAACCAAAAAGGCAAACTGAATCAAGACTCATCCTAATGAGGAAATAACTCAATAGGGAAACCCATCCCAATATATGTGTTGGGAGGAACGGAAACAACCGTCATCCACGAGGATATAACTCAGTGGGGAGATGCAGAAGGACAAATAAACACTTTCTACTTAAGGGGCTGACTCTATATGGAGAGATCAAACACACCCATCTGCTTGGGAAGATCTGCTGGAGAGATCTAAATCACCAATTAGCAGGAGACAACAATCAAAAGATATATGGCGAAAATGCAACATGAATATCTGAATGTTATGATTATGCATGTATATGCATGGTTTATGTATGACGAATGCTGACAAAACAGACATGTCTAACACAAACAGGTTCCAGGAATCAACCACCCGGTACTATATCCTCAAAAGGGACAGCCAAAATCACCAGAGAGCAAAGAGAATCTGCTGGAGATGGAGATAATAAAATCTCTGCAGGGAGGAAGAACAACCAACCCAGCTGGAGAAACATCCAAGGAGAACATATCTATCCCGGATCAGAGATATAAGCAAACACAAGACCTCTGGGGATGAATCAATCAGTCAATCTGGCTGAGGAGAAATGCATCACACGGGCAAAAACTGCCACCAAAGCAATTCTACTGGTGATCTTACTAGGGAAAAAAGCGAGATAAATCCTCAGTCAAACCCTGGATATGGACACGAAGTCCAATGCACAGGCAGGAACTGCCATAAGAGCAACGTTGCTGAAGAAATCAGGGATATCACAACTCTATGAGGAGAGTGCACAACCATTCCGGCTGAAGGAGAACTGCACTACATGGGCAAAAACTGCCACCAAAGCAATTCTACTGACGACTCCGCTGAGGAGGATAAGAGGAAACTGGTGATCACACCAAGTACCAAGCTTGCTGAGGAACTTACGTCCTGCTGAGGAGAGAAAAATCTCTGCTTCGGGAAACACAGAGGTTCACCATACCAACCCTGGTAGGAATCAGAGGTCCAGGAACAACCATATCTCTGATGGGGATAAATCGGCATAGATAAGGCTCGTCATGCCAACAACTCCGCTGGGGATTCTTCCGAGGAAATCTGGGAATCAACCACCAAACGCTGAATCTTCCAGGGAAAATCACACCTGGCGAGAAGAAAAGAATGCTGCTCTGCTAGAGATGAAGGTTAAAATCTTCAACGAGCGCTCTGTTGGGAATGGCCCATGACAGGGTTCAGCAAAAAGCACTCCACTCGGGATAAACCACCAAAAGTGTTCAAACAACACTCTACTGGGTAATAAACCACAATAGGGCTCGGAAGAAGAATAAAATGCTGTCGGAGAAATGAAGATGAACAACTTCAACCAAACATTCCACTGGGCGACCTCACTGGGGGAGAAACCAAAGGAGGTTCAAAATAGCACTCTACTGGGGATACACCGCAATAGGGCTAGAAAGAAGATACAATCAATGTCAAGGATATGAACAAATGTCTTACCCTGTTGGAAATCATGCTACCCTTGGGAGGGCACTGAGGATTTCTTGAGTATCCTTGTGTCATTGTGAATATTCACTTTGTTTAAAAACAATTTTTATGAAAAATTTAGTTTTTAAACAATGACGTTTTATCAATTAAAACATGCAAACATTTGTTGAATAGAAATAAATAAGAGTGCGAATAATTGGATAAAAGCTCAAATTTATTTGATGGAATGGTAGCCTGCAAATGGCAAGACTCCATAGATCTGTACAAGTTTGAAGTTGGTGATATATATTGGAAAAGGGCTACATTGAACATAATGACCATTTCTCCACCAATTCCGAATTCGATGTATTCGAAGCTTCAGTCGACGATGAATCAAGAATTCCTGGCGGATGACAGATGTAGAACACAGTCTTGTCAGGATGCAGTTACTTGCCAAATCCCTAATTTTTGCCTAGATTGCCCCAGGGTGAGGTACTCAATCTAGCGGGATGCAAATACTTTTTTTTCTGTGTCTCTAATTTTTGCCTGGATCGCTCTTTCGGGTTTTCAATCCACCGAGACGCTCATTTTTGCCTAAGCCGCCCTTTCGGGTTTTAAACTTAGCGAGCTATTCTGTTTTTATTTTTAGGCGAAGTATTTCTTGACTGCATCTGAATTCACAGGACGAGTGAAATCCTCCCCATCCATTGTTGTAAGAATCAATGCACCGCCTGAAAAGGCTCTCTTGACAACATATGGACCTTCATAGTTTGGAGTCCACTTGCCCCTGGAATCGGGCGCGAAAGACAAGACTTTCTTGAGCACAAGGTCACCTTCTCGGAACACACGAGGCTTGACCTTCTTATCAAAGGCTTTCTTCATCCTTTGCTGATATAACTGGCCATGACACATGGCAGTCAATCTCTTCTCTTCGATCAAATTCAGTTGGTCGTAACGACTCTGAATCCATTCAGCATCAGTCAACTTGGCTTCCATCAAGACTTGCATTGATGGAATCTCCACCTCTACTGGGAGAACAGCCTCCATGCCGTAAACAAGAGAGAAAGGGGTTGCCCCTGTTGAAGTGCGGACAGACGTACGATATCCATGCAAAGCGAATGGCAGCATCTCATGCCAATCTTTGTACGTGACTGTCATTTTATGGATAATCTTCTTGATATTTTTGTTTGCAGCTTCAACAACCCCATTCATCTTGGGTCTGTAGGGAGAAGAATTATGGTGTGCAATCTTGAACTCACTGCACAGCTCATCCATCATTTTGTTGTTCAAGTTAGATCCATTATCAGTAATGATCTTATCAGGCACACCATAACGGCATATAAGCTGATTCTTGACAAACTTCACGATCACCTGCCTGGTCACATTAGCATACGACGCCGCTTCAACCCACTTGGTGACGTAGTCAATTGCTACGAGAATAAACCTGTGTCCGTTGGACGCTTTCGGTTCAATCATGCCAATCATGTCAATTCCCTACATAGAGAAAGGCCATGATGATGAAATCACATTCAGAAGTGTCGGAGGAATATGAATCTTATCCGCGTAAATCTAACACTTGTGGCATCTCTTCACGTATTTGCAGCAGTCAGACTCCATTGTCAGCCAATAGTAGCCTGCTCTCAACATCTTTCTAACCATGGCATGTCCATTGGAATGAGTACCAAATGAACCCTCATGGACCTCAGTCATTAACAGGTCTGCTTCGTGTCTATCCACGCATCTGAGCAGAACCATGTCAAAGTTTCTCTTATATAGCACTTCGCCATTAAGGTAGAAACTACCTGACAACCTTCTCAGAGTTTTCCTATCTTTCACAGATGCCCCATGTGGGTAGGCCTGGTTCTGGAGGAAACACTTGATGTCGTAATACCAAGGCTTATCATCCTTCGCTTCTTCAACTGCAAACACGTGAGCTGGTCTATCCAAGCGCATCACGGTGATATTGGGAACCTCATTCCAATATTTGACCACAATCATCGATGCGAGCGCAGCAAGAGCATCTTCCATCCGATTATCATCTCGAGGAATATGATGAAAGTCAACTTCAGTGAAGAACGTTGAAATCCTCCTCGCATAATCTCTGTACGGAATAAGACCAGGCTGATTCGTCTCCCATTCACCCTTGATCTGATTGACAACGAGGGCCGAATCACCGTAAACATCGAGATGCTTGATCCTCATATCAATGCACTCTTCTAATCCCATAATGCAGGCTTCGTACTCAGCCATATTATTCGTGCATTTGAAGGTTAGCCTTGCTGTAAATGGAATATGTGTGCCCTGAGGAGTAATGATCACTGCCCCAATACCATTTCCACACTGGTTTACAGCGCCATCAAATACCATACACCACCGGGAACCAGGCTCTGGCCCTTCATCAAGTGCAGGCTCATCACAATCTTTCATCTTCAAATACAGAATCTCCTCGTCTGGGAAGTCGTACTGCACTGACTGATGATCTTCAATAGGCTGGTGTGCCAAATGGTCAGCCAAGATACTACCTTTGATAGCTTTCTGAGCTCGATACTCAATATCATACTCAGACAACAACATCTGCCAACGGGAAATCCTCCCGGTTAAAGCAGGCTTCTCGAAGATGTACTTGATTGGATCCATTCTGGATATCAACCAAGTTGTATGATTTATCATGTACTGGCGTAAACGCTTAGCAGCCCAAGCCAAAGCACAACATGTCTTCTCTAGCATAGAGTATCGAGACTCACAATCAGTGAACTTCTTACTCAGGTAGTAGATAGCAGATTCTTTCTTTCCAAACTCGTCTTGCTGACCAAGGACACAACCCATTGAGTCTTCAAGAACTGTCAGATACATGATCAACGGTCTTCCATCTACAGGCGGAGACAAGATCGGAGGTTCGGACAAATATTCTTTGATACTGTCGAAAGCTTTCTGGCAATCCTCGGTCCAATCAAGAGACTGATCTTTCCGAAGGAGTTTGAATATCGGCGCACATGTGGCAGTCATGTGGGATATAAATCTAGAAATATAGTTCAAGCGGCCAAGAAAACCTCGGACTTGCTTTTCAGTTTTGGGCGCAGGCATCTCTTGTATTGCTTTGACCTTTGCAGAATCAACCTCAATACCCCTCTCGCTGACAATAAAGCCCAATAACTTGCCGGAACGGACTCCAAATGTACACTTGTTCGGATTCAGACGAAGTCTAAACTTCCTTAGACGCTGAAAAAGCTTCACCAAGTGTTCTACATGTTCAACTTCCGTTTTCGACTTAGCAATCATATCATCAACATAGACTTCGATCTCCTTGTGCATCATATCGTGAAACAAGGTAGTCATAGCACATTGATACGTGGCTCTGGCGTTCTTCAGACCGAAGGGCATCACTCGATAACAGAATGTTCCCCAAGGTGTGATGAATGTTGTCTTCTCCATATCCTCGGGGGCCATCTTGATTTGGTTATATCCGGAAAGTCCGTCCATAAACGAGAAGACTTTGAATTTAGCTGTATTGTCTACCAACATGTCAATGTGTGGTAGAGGAAAATTATCTTTCGGACTAGCTTTATTCAAATCTCTGTAATCAACACACATTCGGACTTTTCCGTCTTTCTTGGGCACGGGCACAATATTGGCCACCCATAGAGGATATGTAGAAGTCACTAGAAACCCCGCATCAATTTTCTTATGAACTTCTTCTTTAATCTTCACTGCCATATCAGGATGAGTTCTTCTGAGCTTCTGCTTCACAAGCACACACTCAGACTTCAAAGGCAGGAAATGTTGCACGATATCTATATCCAGACCTGGCATGTCTTCATACGACCAAGCGAAGATGTCGACATATTCTCGTAGCAAACTGATCAACCCCTTTTTGACAGACTCTTCAAGGAGTGCCCCAATCTTGACTTCTCGAACACAATCTTCAGACCCCAAGTTGACTGTTTCCAGATTCTCGAGATGCGGCTGAATGATCTTCTTTTCGTGCTCAAGCAGACGGGTTATCTCGTCAGGAATCCCTTTAACATCATCTTCCTCTGCCTCGAATACAGGGAACTCAAAATTGGGGGATGGCGTTGGATCATTATGTTCAATGGGTTTAAGAATCAACCTGCATAATGATTTTGGATATAAAAAGCTTTTTAGAAAACACACAAGTCAATCATTATGCAGATGAAAAGATTGATTTTATTCTTGTTTTTAGGGTTTTTTGTGATCACCATTTTCATGCAAAAAGCGAAAAGGGAAAACAAATGGAAAAACAAACATTTAACATGAATTTATTGAATGAAAACGTCATTGTATTTATGTTTGCCAACAATGTCATCACTTCTCCTTTTGGCATGGGAGAAGGGTTTTTAAACAAAGTGATTATTACTTTGATTTATGGATAACTGTAGGAACATGCACAGCGACCCAATTGTGGCAGACCCCTCCAGGGATGACAAAGTTGTCTGAGTCCTCTGCATCTTCTTCCAGAATAGCAGCAGCATCTTCGTCTTGACCGTTGTGGATGAAACCTCCACTCTTGAACAGCCCTTTCTCGTTGAAGACCCCAGAAGAATAGCCAATGCCAGCCCGGGACTTATTGTCTTCAAGCTCGATCATTTTTCCTAAACCAGCAATTGCACCACATTCAATGGCCAATTTTGCATCTCGATAGGAAGCAAATGAAGGAGTTCTCTTCTCAACAGGCTCAGCTATAGATAAAGCTTGGAAAGGAGTTCCAACTTCATCCTCAGCATCAATGTATGAGAAAGAAGACAAGTGGCTAACCAGGAGAGCCTTTTCTCCCCCTACCACAACCAGTTTCTTGTTCTTAACAAATTTCAGCTTCTGGTGTAGGGTGGATGTCACGGCGCCTGCCTCGTGAATCCATGGTCTACCAAGGAGACAACTATATGATGGGTGAATATCCATAACCTGGAAGGTGATCTGGAAATCACTTGGTCCAATTTTGATAGGGAGGTCAACTTCCCCAATCACGGTCTTACGCGACCCATCAAAAGCTTTCACAACAACTCCACTCTGCCTCATGGGAGGCCCTTGATATGACAATCTAGAGAGAGTGGATTTCGGCAATACATTCAGAGATGACCCAGTGTCCACCAGCACGTTGGACATAGCGTCATTTTTGCAATTCAAAGATATGTGTAAAGCCATGTTGTGGTCTCTTCCCTCCTCAGGGAGATCCGAGTCACAGAAACTCAAAGTGTTACAAGCAGTAATGTTTGCAATAATGCTGTCAAACTGTTCAATCGTGACATCATGATCAACATAAGCCAGGTCCAGAACTTTCTGCAGAGCCTCCCTATGGGGTTCTGAATTCAGAAGCAACGATAACACGGAGATCTTGGACGGCGTTTGTAGAAGCTGGTCTACAACATTGTACTCACTCTTCTTGATGAGCTTCAGCATCTCATCACAGTCTTCATTCACAATGCCACTCGGGCCAACAGAAGAAGTAGGAGTCTTTTGTACAGAGGAGGATTTAGCAACAGGTGCCGGATTCGGAGCATTCACTGCATTCCCAACCGGACGCTCAACAACATCAGCCCTAGCCTGAGGCTTCGGCACTGAAAACACACGACCACTACGGGTCAATCCGCTCACATCAGCTATATTCACAACAAATGGAGAAGACAAAGGCACTTCTTTCCCATCTTCCACAGCAACAACATTATAGCGGAATGGAATTGCCTTATCAGACGAATACGGCACAGGGCCGACAGGCTTGATAATCAGGGAAGGAGAAACCTTCTTCTTGCTACCATCATACTTAATGATAACAGGTTCAAGTACTCGAAATACTGGAGAAATAACGTTGACTTCTGGCTCATCTTCGTCAACATTCCTGTTCTGAAGAATCTCAATTGTTCCTTCGTCCAGCAACTCCTGAAGATCTCGGCGCACTAGGCGACAACCCAATCTATTAACTGAACAGATTCTGCACTTATCATGATCATGCTCCAGATGACTGTACTCACACAGCAACCGGTGCAACTCAACAAGCGATTGTCGAATATGGCTAACATATTTGACCTTGTATTTGCCAGGGCAACCCTGGACCATGTTAATAGACTTCCCATGCTCGGGCAATGGGTTCTTCTTAACATTAGGACCAACGTCCTCAAAGCACAAAATTCCACATCTCATAAGGTCTTGAACCTTAGTCTTCAACGGAAAGCAGTTGTCTACATTGTGGCCGGGAGCACCCGAATGATAAACACAATGCTGATCAGGCTTGTACCACCACTGAGGGTTAGCAGGTATAGCCGGTGGGTCTCTGGGAGTAATCAGTTTCCTCTCTATCAACAAGGGATACAGCTCTGCGTATGACATCGGAATCGGATCGAAAGTGATCTTCTTCCTTTCATAACTCGTACCAGCTTGATTACTGTTGCGAGGCTGGTAGGTCTGCTGTTGAGGACGATGCTGTTGTTGATATTGCTGACTTGATTGCTGATTGTTGTGTTGCTGATATTGAGAATTATCCCTAAAAACAGGTGCTATATGAGCCACCTGGTGTTGGTTACCGGCTGGACGCGCGGTCTTCCTCTTGGCAGAGGGTCTTCGGGATTTCACATGGGAGGTCACGACATGTGCCTCTCCATCTTTCTTCTTGGTAAACGCCCCATAACGTTTAGCAGAAGAGCCTTCATCTTTAGATAGACGTCCTTCACGGACTCCCTCCTCTAGTCGTATCCCCATATTCACCATCTCGGTGAAGTCAGAAGGAGCGCTAGCAATCATCCGCTCGTAATAGAATGAACTCAAGGTCTTCAGAAAGATCTTGGTCATTTCCTTCTCTTCTAGCGGAGGAGTAATCTGAGCTGCCAGCTCTCGCCACCTCTGGGCGTACTCTTTAAATGTCTCTTTGTCCTTCTGGGACATGGCTCTGAGCTGATCCCGATCGGGAGCCATATCCACGTTGTATTTATACTGGTTGACGAAGGCTTCGCCAAGGTCGTTGAAGGAACAGATGTTCGCACTGTCCAAACTCATATACCAACGCAGTGCGGCACCGGACAGACTGTCTTGGAAGTAATGAATGAGTATCTGATCATTATCCGTTTGAGTAGACATTTTCCTGGCATACATGACCAGGTGGCTAAGAGGGCAAGTGTTCCCCTTGTACTTCTCAAAGTCTGGGACCTTGAATTTGACAGGTATCTTAACGTTGGGAACCAAACAGAGCTCGGCGGCAGACTTCCCAAACAAGTCCTTTCCTCTAAGGGTCTTCAATTCCTTGCGGAGTTCAAGAAATTGGTCATTCATCGCATCCATCTTCTCATTAACATCTGGGCCCTCAGACGGCTCAGAATGATAGATGGTGTCGTCTACCCTAGGAACGGTATGCACGACAGGAGGAGGAACAGCAAGGACCGGGCTAGATGCCGGCATCGAAGCAAACGTCGGAGCGGGAATCTCGGGCATAAAGTTGGGAGGCATCCCCCACGGAAACCCGGACGGCATGGCTGTTGGCATGAAGTGGGCACTGGCAGCAGGCACTGTAGAAGAAACAACCTCAGAGATAACTGTCCTCTGGGGAGGAGTTGCAGGCGTCGGAGAAGGCTGGTTCTGAGCTGCCAGGAAAGATTCCATCAAAGCACTCAGTCTGGCGACTTCCTCTTTGAGTTCACGGTTCTCTTGCTCTAGGTGATCCATCAATCTGGAAGAGTTGGCTCTGGTGAAGTACCGGTGAGTCAGCTTGTCTTCAAAATAAATGAAGAGCACACAGTCAGATCAGAGGACAGGAGACCGGAACAAAACCTGCTTATGCATATGATGCATGCAATGTTTGTGCATATGATTTGTTTTTATTTCAAAGGAACTTTTAGGGTTTTATTTGCAAACTTTGAAATATTAAACATTTTATCGCATATGGAAAACATCTCATCAAATATATCAAAGAAAAGAAAAGAGAAAAGGAAAATAATCATCCTATGGATCCCTATAACAAACAATCTGATACTCAGGGAACAGGACGATAAGATGCTCGAAGCTTCTTCACTTCCCTCTCATATGCTGCTTCCATATCCGCTTTCTCTTTGGCAAGTCGATCATACCTCCTTTTCCAAAACTTGGAAGACTGAGGAAGTAGAGAAGTCCAGGCATCATTAGGATCATCAATCACCTGATGCTCGAGGAACTCAATCAATGCGTCCTTCTCCTTAATCTGCTGAAGCAACTCTTCTCTTTCACGGATCCAGGCACGTGAAAGGTCTTCGTCTCTCAACTCCTCTACTCCTTGATTAGGGAGGGTTGAAGGCCCAGCCACAATCAAAGGTGTAGGTCTCGGATAATCATAAGGCATGAGATACTCAGATGCTCTCTTCCTTACCCAAGCTGTATATGGCTCCAAAGCAATGCAATTCTTCGGCCCCAACTCATTTCTACCCTTCTTGTGAATCTTGCGCCAAGCGCGAACCATTCTGCTCTTCAAGCCTTGGGGATCTTTACCCTCCTGAAAGAACACACCTTCTAACAGAATGTTATTAGGTTTATCCTTTAGGGGGAACCCAAGCTGACGACGTGCTAACGCAGGGTTGTAGCAAATCCCACCACATGTACCAAGAAGAGGCACATTGGAGAATTCACCACAAGAGTCGATAATCTGAACTCCATCATATGCACGATCATACCAAGAGATATCATCATTGGTGAGAGACATAAGTCTCGTAGACCACCGTAGACATCCTTTATTTTCCTTGAAGGCAACCGTCTGAGACAAGTGCGAAATAAACCACTTGTACAACAGAGGCAAACAGCACACAATAGCGCCACCACCTTTTGCATTCCTCATATGCAAAGAGACATAGGCATCACCCAACAGAGTAGGAACGGGATTAAGAGCAAAGTAGATCCTAATGGCGTTCACATCCACAAATTTGTCGATGTTGGGGAACAATACCAATCCATAGATGAGAAGTACAAATATGGCTTCGAAGGCATCCTTACTCATGGCCTTCCCATAAACAGTAGCTTGAGCGATGAGGAACTCAGAAGGGAGACCTTGAATTCCACCTTTGGTAGTCATATGAGCACGAACCAAGGATTCATCTATGTGCAACATGTCAGCTATCTCTTGAGAAGTAGGAATACTCTCCAAGCCACCGAACGGCAACTGATCCAGAATAGGAATACCCACAAGATGAGCATACTCCTCGAGGGTAGGCAACAACTGAAAGTCTGGAAAAGTGAAGCAGCGATACAGAGGATCATAAAACTGCACCAGAGTACCCATCAATCCTTCATCCACCTGAGTAGTCAGAAGCGGAAGAAGCTTTCCAAAACGAGCCTTGAAACCCAAGGGATCCAATACATAGGATGTCAGATTCCTTAACTCTTTCAGATCGGGTTGTCTGAAGTTGTACTTCTTCGTATGCCTTTTTTGTCTTTCCATATCTGAAAATTTTGCAAATAAACCCCTTAAGTTCCTTGAAAATTTTCTTTTTCTGATGATATGGATGCAGATGAATGCGTGAATGCATGAATGCAACAATCACACTCAAGGATCAATCAAAGCACACCAAGCAAAGGTCATGGGATGGTTCATATTATCCCTAATATCAATCATCCATTTTGGTGGATTATGGTTTTCACCTTATCAACACCCAAGTTCCATTGATATTAACGATATATGAACCGGCTCAACCATCCTTAATATCAATCATCCATTTTGGTGGATTATGGTTTTCACCTTATCAACACCCAAGTTCCATTGATATTAACGATAATTGAACCGGCTCAACCATCCTTAATATCAATCATCCATTTTGGTGGATTATGGTTTTCACCTTTATCAACACCCAAGTTCCATTGATATTAACGATAGTTGAACGGATCAACCATGAATCGCGGGTTTGTTGTGAGTCACGAGCATGGAGCCTCGGTTAAGAACCACCCAACGGGAGTGTACTATGGTTTAAACCTGCCGAACATGTTCTACAAGAGGTTCCCATAGTCATCATCCCATCTTTCGAATATTATCGGAGGAACGAATACTCGTATTCCAAAAATATTCTCAAGAGAGACTCTTATGAGTGTAGTATCGCGTAACAATCGCATCAAATCTAACATTTGAACGATCTCCGCACTACGTCCTAAAATAGGCCAAGATGGGTTTGGTAAACTAAGGTCCTTGGCTTCTATGGCACATGTTGAAAGAATAATGTCTAACCACAAATAACTCGTGTGACATTATTAATCCAACATGACCTCCACCAAGTGAATGGACTCGCAAGTCAACTTGCTAAGGAATAACTCCACACAAGTCGACGAGACTATGCCATTCTCCTATCATAAGTGCACTCGAGTTCGGGTATAGAACTCATCTCACAGAGATCACCAAAGCATGCAAGCAATTGATATATCAAGCAAATCAATCATTACAAACAATACAGTAATCCCAAATTTGCACAAAAATATGTCATAAACAATATATCACAACAAGTGTGAAAAGTTGGCAAACCCACTAGAGATATTATTCCCCAGCAGAGTCGCCACTTTTTTGTAGCGGTGTATTCAGTACCTTTAGATTTATTGACTAAATCAAAAGCAAAGCATACAAAGATAGAGTCGCCACCGCACTTCTATTTATCCAAAGGAATGACTAGAAAGAGAACAAAAGCCTAAGAAGTTTTACAAAGAAAACTACTAAAAAGGGTACAGAGATCTGGGTAAGGGGGTAATTATGTTGTGGGAAGGTGTTAGGCACCCACAACATCCTATGTACTCCTAGGGAACCCTTTTCACAACTTGTTGTAAAAAGTATTGTTTATGAAAATATTTATTGTGCAAACATGAGGGAAGAGGTAAATCTACAAATTTTATTATTTTTGTGTTTGGATGGAAGAATCCATTGCCTACGTACCATTGAAGGATCAAAACCTCGTAGTTCGGCTAAAAGATTTCCAAAAAGATGAGTGGATTGATTTAAACAAAAGCACTAAGGTCTTTCATTATCAAAGGGAGAACACTCGACCTGAACCAACAATCCACCATGTGAGGATGGCTTCAACATACTAGTGAGGGGTTAACCCTATAATAAGTATGGAAGACTTATGATCAACTCACTAAGGATGCGGTGAGATTTACATCAACCACTAAGATAATTCAGATCTATGGCTAATGCATGAAAACTTATCAAGAAGTGGACAAAAGCCACAAAAACCATTGAGTGGGTGGAATTAACCAATTAGAGTATTCACAAAGTATGATCAAAGTATGAGTTAAGTTCAATTACAATGATTGTTTAATGAAAAGAAATTCGAAAAGTCAAAGGCATATGGCCTAGGTTTCTAATTTGAAAAAAAGAATCAGAAGTTTGCACAATTTTGGTTTCTTTTGGTTTAAAGATGAAAAGGGTTCAAGGTTAAACAGGTCAAGGATAAGGGACAAAGCCACAAATAGGAGTTGCTTTCTCAAGATCATAGGAATGATCCAAGTAAGTTCCTTTGGAATTAGGCAACAAGCATAAACAAATAAGCAAGCTCAAAGGAGCAACAAAAACTAGAAATGGATTGCCAATAAATGGTCTTACATCCAACTCCGAAAACGGAACGGGAAACGGAGTGTCAATCAATGGTCTTACGTCCAACTCCACAAAACAAACAAAACAGGAAATGGAAACAGACAGCCAATCAATGGTCTTACATCTGACTCACAGAAGAAATAAAACAGGAAATGGAGTGCCAACCAATGGTCTTATATCCGGCTCCACAAAACAAATAAAACAGGATATGGAGTGCCAATCAATGGTCTTATATCCAGCTCCCCAAAAGGAACAGGAAACAGATAGCCAATCAATGGTCTTACATCTGACTCCTCAATCAAAGCAAATGACAAGTGTGAAACAACATGCAAGACAATATGCCAAAGTAATATGCAAAAGCAAACACAAGCAATCAATTAGCACACTCTATACACAAGCAAGAGGCTCAATCAAAGTTGGGCTTTAGTCAAGGGGTCATATCAACCTTGACAAACAAGCCAATACTGTTAAGGGTGTTCAGGACTCTTAACCTCTGACATTGAACGTCAGGGTGAGCAGATGAAATGGGAAATGAGGATTAGACCTCATAGCTCTTAACCCTGGCCTGGGTGAGCTTGAATCAAAGAAGACGTGGGAGTTCAGAATGAGGAACTCTATTCCACTTGACTGACTCTATATACAATGATCTTGGGTTAGGTTCAAGAGCTTCAGCATGTAGTGCGAGCATAATGAACGACTCAAACGATTAGCAGGGGATTGATTGCTAATCCCTTCTATCTGCCAATTGCCTCTTCACTTAGGAGGACTTGAAGTACAAGGCACCAATATAAACAATCACAGACATTGCCTCTTAAGGAGGACTTCAGCCAAATGCCTGCCAAAAGAAACGACAGGGCTTCCAGACTACATGGAGTTAAGAAGTTACCTAAGTGGTATGCCAACCACAAGCAAAGCAAAGCTCAAATAATGAGCTAAAGCGACTAATGTACCTGTGTGAAAAGCTAAACAATCAGTATTCACATTCAGACAAACAATCAATAGACAAACAACAGTGGTTTCCAAGATACACAACATGCAAGTCATAAAAGGCACTCATTCAAATGAGTCCACCACCAAAAGACCTACAACACAAACAACATTAGTTAAACAAAGCAAATTGCATCTCAAGCAAGGAGATCACACCATCCATTTAGAATTAATTGCTTGAACCTGAAATGCAAAGCTCAAAATGTGAGTACAAACCACTAGTGCAAAGACTAGGGTCAAAGGTAAAGTAAAAAGTCAAAACAGCAACCAATATTTCACATGAAGCTCATTTATTCAAGCAAGAACATGTCCTAAAAAGGACCAAGTCAAAAGCATTAAGCAAAGTCATCACATGAGCAAGATATGGCAAAGGCAATTACAAAGCACACAATTGGATATCAAGAATCAAAATTCCACATTAAAACAGAAATGAATCAAATGATCATGAAAAAATTTATGTGCACACAACATGTTAAACACAATCATCATGCCAAAAATTATAATTAGAGAAGCTCATTTGACATGGCAATGAAAATGAACAAGTATGACATCAAATTGTGTGACACACATTGTCACACCAAATATCCATGTGTCTAAAACAGAGAAGGAATGTGCTAAAAATGCCAAATAAAATCTCACACATCATGTAACATGTTAGGAATCAGCATACCAAATTTCAAAGCAATTGGCCAATGTATGAGCATTTCACATCAATTTGAATGAAGCATGATACATTTGCATACATGTTCACATAATCAATCACATTCAAAATTCCAGCAATGGTAAAATCAGAAAATCAATATCACAAAATAATAGACATCTCAATGAACATGTGAAAAAAAATTTGGAATTATTTGGAATCATTTTCTATTTTTGGTGATTTTTTGAATGAACATGAAAATAAAATGGAAATAATGTGTGAAGCATGGAAGTAATATGAAATGAATATGAAATTGGAAACAAGCATCAGTCAGGATTCGAACCAAGGACACAAAGGCTACAGGCACGGCAAGCAAAACACAGTCGTTTTGTCTAATTGAGAAATCATAATTGGAAAATAAAAGTAACATGGCGCGGATTCGAACACACGAGGCAAAGGCTAATAGCGCGCTAACAGTGTAATTCAAAAGCTGAACCAGTAAACCCTAGACTATTCATGCACGGCGGCTTGGACGGTGGTTTCCACCGTCTTCTTCATGAAGACGGTGGTGCTACAGTGTACATACATCAAAAATTTTCCAGAAACGTGCAAAAATTATATCATTCGAAAGCTTATTCCATGTACAACACGAATCCAGGCTCAATTCACATTAATTCCTCATAACCAGTGCAAATCGAAGAGAAACATAAATGCATTCAAAACTTCTACTCAGCATAACTCAATCAATACTCAACCATTTCAAATTCTAAAAGCATCAGGATTATCAGCATGAAGAGATCTATCTAAACATGGCAATAAAATGAAGAAAGGTGATGATCGAATTGTAACCTCTTGAAGAGCAGAATGATGAAATCGTGGATCCAAGCTATCAAAAGTGTCCAGATCTTCTCCCTTACTCTTGTTATGAGGCTTGATGTAGAAATTGAGGCTTGAAATGTACTGGATCTTGATCAGATTTCAACTTCCATCTTCATGTTCTTGAGCTTGAGATGCTTGATTCTGGCTCGAATTCTTCAAATCAAAGCTTGATCCATACTCAATCACACTCCATAAACCAGAATATGCAAGAAAATTACTATGCTATGTGAAGAATTTTGAAGTTTGAGATGAGAGAAAATTTGGAGGGAAAACTCAAATCTAGATCTAGAATGTGTGTGTTCTGAAAATTCTGTTAGGATTAAGGCTTTATACTATGTACTAATCATGCTGAAAATGTAATTAGGCAATGGTTAATGAAAAGTTAGTGAGAATGAGGTGCATGGCAAAATTAGCAAAAACACCCTTGCATGGTGAAAGCATACGTGAACAGTGCTATATGGATGCTCAAAATCATTTAAAATCATCTCATGCACATGTTGGAATTGGAATTTTGTTCATATGATGCACCAAATTTGAATTTGGTATTTTCCCTCTAAAATAGACATGCATGAACAAATGATCATGTGATTAAATTTCATGCAATGCAATGTTGGATTTGGAAAATATGAATCATAAGGAGCATAATGCAAAAAGAGGCACTCAAATTGGAGCTTTGGATCAAAAGTTATGGCATTTGTAAGTTCCATGCACACATGGTAATCATTTGGCCATATCTTCTCAACCATTCATTAGATGCTCATGATCTTAGACTTTTTGGAAATGGGAGAGAAAGATATTCAACTTTCATGTTGGACAAAATTTCATTTGAAGCTTCTTTGATGTAGGAAAGTCAAGTTGAATTTGATCCAAAAACTTGCCATTTTTGGAAACTTGAAATTATAGGTTACTTTCCATTTTAGGAAACTTTTGATTTGACTTCAAATTCTTCAATATAAGTGTTTGACATGATGAATAAGCATTGTTGGAACATGAATGAGATGAAGAAATCCAATTTCCCAGTTCAAAACCCACAGTTGACTTTTCAGTTGACTGCATTGGTCCTTAGATGACCTGAAAATGCCTGATGAATTTGGGCCCTTGCCACTTGATGAATTGGCTTCACAATGGAACCATAGCTCATATAAGATCAATAAAATGATCACATGATCTTTATCTCAAGGAGAACGCCTCATCTCTTGTACCATGGATTCACCTGATGCCTTGACCTGTGCTTGCTTAAGCTACAAAACAAAAGGTTAGATGACATATTTTTGTACTTTTTGGTTAGTAAACAAATGAGATAAGCAATGATATACAATGCAAACATGTTTGGTGATCAAGAATCACTCAAAGAGATATCCCACCCACAGGTAAAGGAAGCAAGATGCTTGTTGATCCTTGAGGCTTATGCAGTGATGCTATGATGCCATGAGGGATCTTAGGGTCAAAAATTGGGTCTTACAGGTGTAAGTCTAAAAGTCTTACACCAAATCTAAATTGTTAATATGAATAAATCAAACAGTCCTTTAAGTAGCCTATTTTTTTTTTAAAAAATAAACGATCATGTTTTTTATTTATTTAATATGACTGTTTGATTCGATCCTATTAACGGTTAAGATTTGGTGTAAGTCTTTTAGACTTACACCTGGTGTCGACGAATCCTAACTTAATAACATGACACCTCCGATAATTTTTCATCACAAATGCGTATAACAAAATTCATCATTGGATTGAAAACTATTATCATATAGATCATCTTTATAAAATTTAACATCAATAAAAAATCATTTGATATGTCAACGAGATGCATAAAAGTAACGTCTAACAAAACTTTAACAAAATTGTTAATTTCGATTCTTATCTTTAACATATCAAAAATTTTTTTATTGATGTTAAATTTATAGAAATGATCTATATGATAATACATTTCAATCTAATGGTGTATTTTATTATGAGTTTAATTGAAATACACTGACAGTGTAAAGAGATTTTACAACATCAGTTAATCATAGCCGTCGGATATTAAAAGAAGTTTGACTTTTATTTCAAAAATCTATAAAGTAATACAAACGGATGATGGTGATGAATCGAAGGTGTAAAACTTTTTACACTGACAGTGTATAGTAATTAATCTCTTTTATTATACAGATATGCGGTAAAAAGCTATCAGAGGTGTCACGTTATTAAGTTTGACACCTTGATATCATTTGATCATGACCTATATATATATATATATATATATATATATATATATATATATATATATATATATATATATATATATATATATATAGTCAGAATCAAATGACATCAATGTGTCAAACATAATAACATGACACCTCCGATAATTCTTTATCGTATATTCATATAACAAAATTCACTATTGGATAGAAATCTATTATCATATAGATCATGTATATAAAATTTAATATCAATCGAAAATCATTTGATATGTTAACAAGATACATAAAAACGAACATCTTACAAAATTTCATGAAAATCGTTAACTTTTATCATTCATTTTTAACATATCAAATTATTTTTGATTGATGTGAAATTTTATATGCGCGATCTATATGATAATAGCTTTCAGTGCAACAATGTAGTTTCTTAAACGGGCACAAGGTGAAGAGTTATCAAATGTGTCATGTTACTAAATTTGACATCTTTGTGTCATTTGATCCTCACACACACACACACACACACACATATATATATATATATATATATATATATATATATATATATATATATATATATATATATATATATATATGTTTATTTATATAAATAAGAAAATCATAACATCAAATTTATATTGTTTCTAAGTTTTTGAATGAAAAAATTGTAAATCTTTTCAAGTAGATCTTCTATTATAATATATTAAAATGGAGCCTCATACTATTTTGTTGACAAATCATTCACTTATCCGCCAAATCACTAAAAATTTGATGTGACACTCTTCAAACACTAAACTTCTTTTATTTATATAAGAAAAATGTGTAAGGTTTCATCTAAAAATTATTTTAATTAAAACACTTCTATTTTTATATTTCATGACTTATTCCCTTTTATTACTCTAACAAAAAATTATGTATATTAATTGATTTATTTCTCTTACTTCTCCATTCCATATATAATGTTATATACTTATATAAATTGTACGTCCACATCAAAACTCAAACTATTAAATTTTTATTATATTTTATATTGCACATTCTAATGTCTTTAATAAATATTACATTAATTAATTTTCAAATAATTCAATAAACACTATGAGAGTTGATTCAATTCTTACAAAAATTAAATTAATCAGTTTCAAATAATTCAACAAAAAATTATGAGAACTAATTCAATTTTTATAAAAATAAAAATAATTGTTTGTCTCTTAATAAAAATAATAACATTGTTACAATCAAATCACTCACAAAAAAAAAATAAACGATTTTGTAATAACAAGTATAAAGATACATTTTGTTTTATTTTTCTTATACTAATCATAATTTCTATTTCTTTTCATATCTATCTTTTTTTTGTCTCTATCAACATTTATAAAAAAAATACATTATATAATATTTTACTCCATAAAAAATTATGCATCTATCAATTTTAAAACCATAATAACAACTGAAAGAAACACATTATAATGTTTAAAATAAAGTAGTCAAGTAATACTTCTAAATAGACAAACAAATGCTTCAATATCTTTTTAAAAATATAATTCTTATTTATAAATGCGGTTTGTAATAATAATTATAAAGATACAATTTATTTTATTTTTCCTATACTATTCATAATTGTTTTTGTATCTATCAATATTTCTCAAAAAGAAAAAACAGTATATAATATTTTATTCCATAATCAATTATGCATAAAATAGTTTTTAAAAAAACCATTCGCATGTATCAGTTTTAAAACCATAATAACAACAGAAAAAACCACTATATAATGTTTAAAATAAAGTAGTCAAACAATACTTCTAAATAGGCAAATAAATACTTTAATATTTTTTTTTAAAATAAAATTCTTATTTATAAATTCAGTTATATGCTATAAAATTTAACTTCAAATATTATATCTCATTACAATGCTAAAAGAATTATTAAACAATTCTTTCAAATTTAACTTATAATTTTTAAATAGACGAACAAATATTTCAAATTGTTTTTAATATATTATTTTAAATTATAACTACATATACATATTACAGATTAAACCATAAATTTTTAACTATAGTTTAGAATTTATTATATTCTAATATTCTATAATGTATTATTAAATTGAAACAATTGAAATTGAAATGGTAATTCAATTAACTTAAATCAATTGTAAATGTTGAAAATTAATGATAAAATAAAATCTCAATTATAACATATTAAAACTGAAAACTTGTTAACACGTCATTCACTTATTGACCACATCTTTAATAGTATGATGTGATAATATTCCAAACACAACATTCTAAAATTTATTTTAATAATATAGGTAACATTTCATCTATAAATTCTTTTAATTAAAACTGTTCTATTTTTATATTTCATGACTTATCCCCTTCTATTCCTCTAACTAAAAATCATGAATATTCATTGATTTATTTCTGTTACTTCTCCATTTCATATATAATATTATATACTTATATAAATTGTACATCTACATCATACATCAAAACTCAAACTATTAAATTTTTATTATATTTTCTATTGCGCACTCTAATTTATTTAATAAAAATTAAATTAATTAATTTTCAAATAATTTGATTAACACTATAAGAGTTGATTCAAATCTTGCAAAAATTAAATTAATCAATTTTCAAATAATTTGATAAAAAATAATGAGAACTAATTTAATTTCTATAAAAATATTTTTTTTGTCTCTTAATACAAATAATAACATTGTTACTATCAAATCATTCACAAAAAAAGAAAATCAATTTTGTAATAACAATTATAAAAATACATTTTTTTTATATTAATCATAATTTTTCTTTTTTTTGTATCTATCTTTTTTTTCTCTATCAACATTTATACAAAAAAATACATTATATAGTATTTTACTCCATAAAAAAATTATGCATAAAATAGATTTTAAAAAATGCATTCGCATGTATCAGATTTAAAAACATAATAACAAAAGAAAAAATCACATTATAATATTTAAAATATAGTAGTCAAACAATACTTCTAAATACTTCTAAATAAGCAAACAAATACTCCAATATTCTTTTTAAAATATAATTCTTATTTATAAATGTAGTTATATGTTATAAAATTTAACTTCAAATATTAAATCTCATTACAATGCTAAAAGAATTATCATTTTTTTTTTAAATTTAATTTATAATTTTCAAATAGACAAACAAATATTTCAAATTACTTCTAATATATTATTTTAAATTATAATTACATATATATGTTACAAATTAAACCATAATTTTTCAACTATAGTTTATAACTTATTATATAATAATATTCTATAATGTATTATTAAATTGAAATAACTAAAATTGAGATTGTAATTCAATTGAATTCAATCAATTGTAAATTGTTAAAAATTAGTGTCAAAATAAAATCTAAATTATATAATATTTATAAAACACTAATCTCAATCCCATATAACGTTTACATAAAAAAAATTACGAACTCTCTCATTCCATATCACAATAAAAGTTTCATTATGCCAAGAATATTAGAGTGGTGAAAAAAAATCAAATTAACTATTGCTTCTCTTAAAATAAATGACACAAATAAGATGACATTGCTTCTATTGATTGCAACTCTTGCCTCTCTTTCTTCCTCTAAATGAGAACATTTACTCTAATACCAGTTATTAGAATTTTTTTCTAGTTTCCATATTAAAAAAAATGATTAGGAAATGCCATCACCTGAAGCTAAGCAGAGACACAGAGATCCCAAATAAAAGTGTGTAGGTGTCAGTAGAATCTCAAACAAAATAATGATTTTTATGAATGATCCCTACAGAACCAATAAGAGAGAAAGAGAATAAATAGGTAGTACAAAGAAGTAGGGCAAGATGTTGATGATATATCTTGGACACACAGAAGAGCCTGTGTATGTGTGTGTACTGTGTAGCACAGATTAGAGAGAATATGTGAACCAAAATTGTACAGCAATGCCAACACAACATAACTTTTTTCTATCACTTTCATCAACTATGAACAAAACAATTTTTAATTATATTTTTAACCAATGGTTAAAAATTTGTGGATAGGTTAGTTTTTGAGATTATATTAATTTAAAAATTATTTTAGATATTTTTTAATGACAAATAAAATATAAATGCATCTAAAAAAAATTAAAAAAGAAGATATAGAACAGAAATCCCAATCAAAATATAACATAAAACAATCAGACAAATACATAAAGGAAAAAAAAATAGAGTATCAAAAGTTTTCGAAACAAAGAAAATAACAAAAACACACCTGTCAAATACATAGAAAAAACAAAAAAAAAATCAAAAATCAAAAGTTAAGCAACAACATCAATAATCGTTTAAAGACCAACAACACCAATAATTAAGCAAGAAACCTCTTGAAAGAACCGACCGAAAGAAAACAAACAAGGCTACTAACAATTGAAAGAATGACAGTTGATCACCCAACCCACCCCTATTTACCTAAACACTTGAACGAGTATTCCTTCCAATCTAGTAGTGAAAAATTAGTGTCTGATGCAAGCGAACGAACTCACTTCTAAAACAATAACTAATCATGTTTCGTCCCGTAATTCACCGACAATCTTTTTTGATAGAAAATAATTTATTTCGCATTGGACAAATAATCCATAGCACATGATTTATTCTTTGGTTTGCTCCTTTACTTTGAGTAAGAGATTTTAACCTAAACAAACAAATATTTTCATTTTCACAATTTTTTTTATAAGGAAGAAGAATGTAATAAAGTGAACACAAAGATACTCAATCCCAATAAAGGAAGAACAAGAACGAACTACAAAATAGAAAACTGACCAAAAAATCAAACACTAAGTCAATCCCAAACTGAAAATTTCACAACAAAAATAATATACTTACTCCCTTTTACCCCACCTTTAAACAATATGTTATTTCGAATTAACCAAATAACCCTCACAACCTATAACCAAATCAAAATTATCCACTTTTTTTTTGTCTCGTCTTCCATAAAGACTCAAACAACAAAAGATAATCAAAAATAAAAAATGTCAAACTAATAGGATTTACCCCTAACCAATTCAAAATAGAATACCAAATCCTAGCGGCCACCATACAATCAATAAATAAATGAAGATGAATCTCTTTCGGATCAAAAACATAAGAGACAAATCAGATAATACGCTTTAGAAATAACGCCTCACTTTCCGAAGTCGTTCCTCCATCCAAACAAAACAACCTCCATCCAAACACTTTAATATTAGAAGAAAATTATTAGAAGGAACATTTTCACAATCATTTAGACATTGACACCCTTATGTAATGTAAGGATTAGTGCTAAGAGATTAGTTTCCCTTAATAGAATTGAATTGGAATAGTCATCTATATATTATTTAATTTTATTTAAATATTTAAGCACTATATCAAAAGAGTAAATAATTGATGAGTTGAAATATCTCTGCAATTGAGATGACTTAGCAATATGATGCAAGAGTACAATCTCACAGCCATGAGTACTATACTATAATGTATAGTGAGTCAGTGCATGCTAAAACCAAGCTTTTACAAGTAAGAATCTGACACAATGTACTCTCTGATTTTCCATATTCAATTCCCAACTTACCTTCAATTTTCATTCATCATCATCATATCTAAACCACATGGAACAACAATCTCCATACTCTAAATTTCTTTAATTAATTCATGCATACATATATAATTAATATTAAACTTTAGCTAGTAATTAACAAAGAGTGCTCATGGGAACTCCAATTCTAACCACTTCCCCAAAACAAAGAAACACATTTATCTTTAAGAATCTGCATCTCAAGGTAATTAACAATTCACAAATATCTCATCCCTCTATAGTATAGAGAAAATATTTTTGTTCAATATGAATATATAATTAATCAGGTAAAAATATAAATGTATACAATATGGTTATAAATCTTATATCAGCAAATTATACTAATCAAATTAACAAAACAAAAAAAAATTATATCATCTTTCACTAAATGACCTAAAAATCTCAAATATTAATTTCTCTATTTATAGTTTATTCCCTTTGGATTGGATAAGGTTATATTTCCATATAAATAAATTTAAAAAAATTTAAAAAGACAGCATTATTACTCCAGTTAGTATTTCTGTTGTAAGAGAATATTCATAGATCTGTTTGAAGTCAGCACAAAAAAGAACCTAAAACATTAACAGCCACACTCCACTCATTATTGTCTACAAATCTATAACATCTAATTATGAAATCATAAACAATATTTTGTAGTTAATAATAACAAGAAAAAACTCATACAACAAATTAAAAAAAAAACCACCTGAAAGAAATCATAAGAGTCTTGTGAATATTTTTGTTCAGGATCTTCTTATAAAGTCGTTTATGGCTGATGCAGCATCATCAAGATTCTCATTTCAAACCATCAATGGAGATTATAGGTTTTCCATCATCATTCACATGTGAATCTTGATGATGCCACATCTGCAAACAACGACTATGATCATCATCAATCAATCTTCAACCTCTAGCTCCACCATATAAAAAAGTTTCATAGGTTACTATATATATAAAGACCAATCTCCAAAGATAAAAATGAAAGAAAAGGAAAGAATAGAATAGAAAAGAAAGAAGGGTTCACATAAAATTGAGATATTTTTTTATATACATGTGGACAAGGCCACGAGGAGAAGATGACGTGGCAAGATATAAGTGGTTAGAATGAGTTTAACACACGAGGAACTTTGAAAGGAATCTATACTCATTTGAACTCAGTTCATACTTCAACTCAACAACAAAACAAAACAAAATTTCAATTTTTTATCAATAAAGTGAACAAATATAAAATTAATTGGATCAACTTCTTCATAAACAACAACAACAAAAGCATGCTTTCTTTACCTTCAAAGATCAAAGATAACCTAAACAAATCTTATTCAAAAGTAGGTTAACCATACTTTCAAAGCCTTTTCCCCTTAATCAAGAGACTTCAAATTTTAAAATAAAAAATAATCAAAGGTATAGGATAAAACCTAGGTTGCTCTAAGAATTTAAGAAACTTTTTTTATGGAAAACTAAAGATATATATTAAGGATGTATGGTTGAAATAGATCATGTAAAATCTGAATAAATAGAAAAACTCCTGAGATCTAACTTTGAGAGGAAAGAAAAGGAGAGAAAAAAAAGTGAGAAAAGAGAGAGAAGAAAGGATGAATTAGAATGAAAACTGTAGAGGGCACAAATATATAGAGAAATGAATGAGTGTATGTGTTGGTTGAAAAATATATTGGTTATGCAATTGGTGGTTTAATTTGTTTTCTTTTTATTCTTATTGGTTGGACATAGCTGTATAGAATGGTAGTGTACTAAATGTTCTACATGTGGCCAGATACACATTTTTAATCTTTGCCAAACCCTAATTTTAATGGCTTCGTGAGGATCTAGCTCACTTTCCTCATGATGTGGATCACCACGTTTATATTAATAAATCGGATATTCTTTATAGGCAGCAAGAGCTTAATAGTACTATATACTCAGAATTGGATTTGATACAAAAATATTTGGTTAAATTGGATGAGACCTTCACCATCTCAAGTAGTCTTGAGGTGTGCTTGTGGTTTTTCATTTTTTATTTTGAAAATTTTAACAATAAAAAACAATTTTACTTTTGAGTTATGAAAATTTTAAAAGTTAAAATCAATTTCAAATATAAAAATAAAAATTTATTGTAAATATATCTTAATTCAAATAATTTATATTATTGAGTTTGTGAGATATTTATTTAGTAATAATTTTTATAATTGTGGTTAAAAGTAATTGTTGTTGGATGACCTTTTTTTACCGTGATGTGGATTTTTTATGGTTAAAATAATGATTAGAATACATAGGTCAACTCAAGACAATTTATAAAATTGATTTTGATTTCTCTCCTCTCCTTTTTTTTCTCTATTTCTCTTTCTCATCTCTATCTATCTCTTAATGTTTCTCTCTCTTAAACAAATATGATTTTATAATGATGAAAGAGTGAGTTAAAAGAGAGATAGAGAAGAAGGAGAGGAATGGAGAAAAAAAGAGAAAGAGGGGAGCTAAATCCCTTATACTTTTATAAGAGTTCAATTAAAAAATATTTGATAAAATTATAACAAATTTTATATTTATAGTTGAATTTAACTTTTTTGAACTTTCAAGCTCAAAATTTTGAGACCTAAAACTTTGATTTAGGCTACATGTACTTTGAGTGATAATTTACAGTAATTAAATTGATGATTAAATATAGATGATGTGATGATCGATATAACGGTGATCGTGTTAGTGATAGTTAAAATGATTATCAAAAATAGGTGAAGTGATGATTGATATAATGGTGGTCGTTTATGGTCATGATGGTGGTTATTGATGGTTAAAGTGGTAATAAATAGTGATTTGAGATGAAAAGATTGGTGGTTGATCGACTGTAGCAGGTGGTTTAAGTGATAATTTACAAGAATTAAATTGGTGATTAAATGTAGATGATGTGATGATTGATATACGGTGATCTGATCGTGTTAGTGATGGTTAAATTGATTATCTAAAGTAGATAAAGTGATGATTGATATAATGGTGGTCGGCTATGGTCATAATGATGGTTGTTGATGGTTAAAGTGGTACTCCCTCCGTTTTATAAAAAATGTCATATTTGAATAATTTATGGTTTTTAATAAAATAATTGAATGTGTTGGTTTTGATGATAAAACTAATATCTTTTACTAAAATACTCCTATTAATTGTAGTTAAAAGAGTGGTTCGATAAAATAAAAGTTAATAAATAAGGATATGATAGTAAAAAAATAATAATAAATACTGCATTAAAATTATAAAACGATAATTATTTTAAGATAAGAAAAAAGTGAGAATGAGACGTATTTTATAAGACGGAGGAAGTAATAAATAGTGATTTGAGATTTGAGACAAAATGATTGATGGTTGACCATGATAATAGATGTTCCAATGATGATTAAAATAGTGGTTGACGATCATTATTGATGAGTTTTTTTTATAATTAAAAGCAAGTATATATAATTGTTAGTGACATCTTAGCATTAAAACAAAAACATAAGTTGATTTTAAAACAATGATTTTAAGTTTTTGTTGAAAACCATTTTAAAAATAAATAAAATATCAATTCAATCTTATTTAAGACGAATATATTTTAATTTTAAAATTAACTTTTGAAAAAAATAAAAAATTCACAATCAACTTGAATAAGAATCAATTTCACAATAATATTCTGCCTATTTGATAATTTTGCATATACTAATTGATAATTTTGCATATACTAATAAAAAATAAAAATGAAATATATAATAGTATTTTAAAATAAACCTCAATACTTGTATTTATTTGGTGGAGGATATATAAATTATCTAAATTTGAATTTTTAAATTTTACTTTTAAAAAATAGTTATTAAAAACACTTCTATCAGCAAATTCGATCTTAAATATTATAGTCTATTCATGTGAGAGATTAAAAATTGAACATTTATATTTTATAAATTTATCTTTAATTCTTTTTTTTTCTTGCAATTGTTAGATTTAAATTTTTCTTAAACCATAACAAAAAATTTAATAATCTTTGAACCATTGTTATTTAAAGAATGAATTTAGATTGATTAAAATAATCTTGAAAAAAATAGATAACAAAAGTATTAGTTCTATTAAAAATTAATTTATTAAAATATGGTAAAGACCCTTTCATAGGACAAGTTAAGTATCTAATTATATTTTGAAATTTCTATAATAAAAAATTATACAAATTAATAATGTGGCCAAAATGTATAATATGGCAATGGATATTTATTTTGATATTTTAAAGTGTCACGAGTAGGGAAGGTCCACTACGATAGGGAAGATTCCTTATTCCATGTATCTTTCAAATATGCTGTTAACTCAAATCTTTAGCTTTTAAATCATCAACACTTTCAATTCTATTAAAAATTACATTAAATAATATTTAAATTGCATCATGCATGCATTCTTCTATAATTAGTTTAAAAAAACTGTAAATGAGTAATGGGATGCCAAAAAGTGATTAGTTATGTGAGAGTGGTATTTTGGATAAGATTGTTTTAAAACCAATAGATATTATGGATAAGATTGTTTTTAAACAAAATAATAAGAACTAGTAAAGTACTTTCTCACTAATCAATAGTTGGAAATGATGTCATACAATCAATTATGACAATTTCTTTTAGCAATATAATGTATAATATTTTAAATAATTTTTAATTCAATATTTGTATTCTTACGATTAGATTGAGTATTATAATATTATAGGTTATAAGTGGTATTTTGATATATCTTTTGAGTATTTTATAATAGTGTATTTGTGATGTATTAGTTGATTTTTGTTTTTGGTTAAGTGATAGATGATTTCAGGATTTGTTTTTTCTTTTTTTTGTTGTTAATATCAGTTTTTTTTTTATTTAGAGATATTTTATTTTGGATGTTTTGATGTTTGTCTTATTTGTGCTTATTTGTATTTTTATCTAACGGTAAGTCATTCTTAGAATTTTTTTAATATATATATATATATATATATATATATATATATATATATATATATATATATATATATATATATATATATATATATATATATATATATATATATATATATATATATATATATATATATCAAAATAAATTATAAAATTTTAATTTAATAAAAAATATTTGATGTTAATGAGATATAATTTCTTATGAATATTATCAAACAGATTAATTTTGATGTATCTACGTGTATATATCAAATGATTTTAGATTAATTTAAATTTTAATACACATAATTTATTAAATAATAGTTATCAATTTGTTTTATTATATATATATATATATATATATATATATATATATATATATATATATATATATATATATATATATATATATAATTGTGAAATGTATTATATTATTAAGGTTGGTAATGTATTATTAGTTGATTATGTATATACTAAATTTTTAATAAAAATTCATTATGACAAGATGCCATAATCAACTATTTTAACAAAAATTCATATTAAATTAGCTATTTTATTAAAAATGACAAGAATCTACCATTAAACATTTTTGAAAAATCTATATTAGACAAATTTGTGATATGTGTACTTTTGTTGAATGTTGTGCCAACCCATCTGTGAAAAGTTAGGATTTCACTGATCAATAATGGGATTTTGATCTTTTGGAAATAGAATGGACCCCCTTTATTATTTTGCATCTACGTATCTAGTGTGAGGTTTGTTGTGCCACAAGTAGTAAGCATGTTGAAGAAACTCATGCATACACACCATCCCAAAATAACCAATTAGAGAGATAGGCTCTTTCCCAAAAAATTTACGATATGTCACATGTATGTTCAGTTAGGTACATGATTCTCTCAATGATCACCATTCACAATAAGTTTCTTGTTGGCATAATTGGCTTTTATTCACAATGTTTTTGTGCACTAGTCATTCTGGTTTTGTCAAGTTAAGTTGTAGGACGACATATTTTGAAGGTTTGATTCTAGATTTTTTAAAAATTGTGTTTGTAAAGATGGAAGGACACTTTGGTTTTAGACCACACATCTAACTCAATGTGTCCAACCTCAAAGACATCAAGCACGGGCTCCAAACTATAGGTTGGGACCTAATAAGCCATCAATCAAACAAGTTTGATTCTCTAGCTTGTTGCTCTAAAGTAATTATAAGCTCTCAATTTCAACCTAGTAGATTATTAATTTTTCAGCAGTTTTAAATTATGATTACGTGGAAAGGAAAATAGATTAGATAAATAGGAGTCAAATAATTAGAGATTGAAAAAGATCTAAGAGACTATGAGAAAAATTATTAAGAAAAATTTCAAAATTAATGATTTAGATGACTGGTCTTTGTTCTGGGTCGACCATATCGAGCTTGGCCGACCATATCGACCCTGGCCGACTATTATGAGAGAACAATAATCCTTCCCAAATCTTCTTATCACACGAGAATTCTCCTCATGACGATAACAAAGATCTCACCTGCAAGTGTATCCAACAACTCTCAACAGACCTCTCAAATAGCTGGATATGTCTAATTGCCTCCGACTGGAGCTCATATTCCACCTCTTGTTGCACAATCAAAATTCTTGTTTGGTTTCCAATTACTGTGTGCGAACCTTGGATTACAAGGCGCTAACGAGTTGTTGAATAACACGTACATTATTGTTCAACATTAGAACTCACGTGCGGTAGAAGAAAGGGTGGTGCGCCTCGTTACGAGCTCTTCCAAAACACTCATCCATAAGAAAACATCGTCAAGGAGGTCGTATCAGGAAGAACTCATGTTGTTGTTCTGGAGATGACTGGGACGAAGAAGGAAGAAGCTCTTAAATAAAGAAATCAACATAGGAGCAGGAGACATTAAAGTCCTCCTGAAACCCCGAGGGAGGCCGAGTTAGCTACATCGTTACCCTAGATCAAGTAGAAAATCGACTGATGAAGGTGCAGCTGAAGCATCCGTCGTGTATCAATATTTTGGAAATTAATATATCATAATTAATGGAGAGGTTATCCAAGCTAGGGGACAACGATGGAAAGGGAGATCTCGACGAGCATGTACAACTCATCAATGAGTGGTTGAACTACTACAGTGCTGAAAAAGCATCAAAATGCAATTCGTCTTGACCCTGGTCGGACCGTCCAAATTATGGTTTGACAGCCTTCCCGATGGGTGCATTAAGTCATAATTTGATTTTTGTGATCGATTTTTTACGCATTTCACTTCCCGGAAGCGACAGTCGGTGATTGAAGCCGATTTGAGTGGAATTGTACAAGGTAAGAAGGAAAGCCTTCAGTCTTACATTGGTTGAACTTCTCAAGTTATCGTTGAAGTCAAAGGAGATGAAGAATACCTTATGTGTTGGATCTTCAAAAATGGCCTTCTGAAGGATTATCCTTTTAGGCCAAAGATAGAGGATGCCATTGAAAAACTGATTAAGAGGTGTCGGTTGGCCAAATACGTGAAAAGGGAAAAAGAGATCGGAAAGAGTCGCCTAAAGGAAAATATCCCTTCAGATGCCAGGACTAATGGTGAGAGCAAGGATTTCAGCAAAGCAAAGGGTATATACATTGTCTCCATCATCGGATGAGCATCTCAGACGAACCACTAATCTAAGGGGACAATGAAGTGGAAGATAGCTGAAATGTTAACTGCTTACAAAAAGGATGGGAGCACCTTGGTGAATTTTCTTAACTGGCCTATGTTGGGATTCTAGGACTCAGAGATGGTGGGTGGCGTCCCTAATGGATTTTTTCCTCTAGTAATCACATCCACTATCAGACAGTTAAATGCCTCTCGAATATTGGTTGACGGTGACAGTTCCTACACCATAATGTACTTAGAGTTGTTTGAAAAGATTAAGCTCGAAAAGAAAAGCTTGTGGTCGTATGAAGGCTCGGATTTGCATAACCGAGTTATAAAATCTATTCTCTCAATTGTAATAAAAAATTGAGAGATAAAGTAACTAAGGGGCGCGCTTCGAATTCTAACAAATGTAGTGTCTTTTTTATTTCTTTTTTATTTTATCCTATTCCTTCAGTTATCCTAACAACCGAAGGGATATGTTACTCACTTTTCTTATAAAAGCATAATTCATTTAGTTTTAACCTAACTTAACACATATGTTGCCTCCTAAAGTCGTAAACATCATTCTCTTATATGGATTGCATGACATTAAAATATGTAAGGTTTCTTAATTAGTTAGGAAATCTTTCAAAGTTGTGTGGTTTGTTGTTGTTGTTTACCAACCTTGATCAAACATTTTTCTACTCTTGTGATCCATCTCACAAAATTTAGTTGTTGATCTTTCGTTGTCTGAAAACATCGAGAAAATTATTCCTAATCATACTTTAAAATGTTGCAACCCAAAAATAAAATGGTGTGTGGTAAAAATATTGAAGTGATATACCTTACAACACACTATCTTCTTTCTGGGTATGCAATAAAAGTAATTTATTCTCTCGATTAGTCTGCAAAAATCGAGGGGAAATTTCATTATTTTAGTTTATAAACAAATCTTTGTCATTCATAAACAAATCTTTTTTGTCCATTTCTTAAGTATCGACGCTCAAGATATTGCCAACACATTAATCCACAAGAAGCATTAGTGATTTGCGTGAAACCATCAAGATAGCCATTCAGGACATGAACGCCTTACTATATATCTGAATCAGAAACATTCCGAATCATAAACATTGATAATTAAAATATTAGGATTGAAAAATGTGAAATTTAAAGGAGTTTAGAAACAATCTTTGTGATTGATTGCAAGAGGAGAAAATAGTATTGGTTCAAGATTTATGTTCTTTACATAATCTCTTGTTCTCAATGTTTCAACAAAGGTTTGATAAGAAAAACAATTTATCATATATATGCAACAAGTGAATGAGAAAACATTGAGAACATATTGCAATATATGAATATGGAACAATTTTCAGCATTTGCTCTTCACCATGATTCACAAGGATGATTAAGATGTTTCAGATTTTTCTTTCAAAATTGTACTTGTAGAGTTAAACAAAAATCATGTAAAATTAAAAATTTGTATTTCAATGAAACTTATGAAACAATATATATATATATATATATATATATATATATATATATATATATATATATATATATATATATATATATATATATATATATATATATATATATATATATATATATATATCACCTAGGATAATTCTAACACCAAGAGGAAAAGTAAATTGTTGTTGATGGGTTTCGAATCCATGAGTAGTACAATATTTCCCTCGTTGCATCTATACCCGAGGGGAAAAGTGACAAATTTTTATGACACCCTATGTTACCTCGCCTATGAAACTGAGGTAAAATACATTTTCCACCGAGGTAAAATGGTTTTTATGTAGTAGTGATACGTGGAAGTGATAGTATCAGTGAGCGACATGAAGGATGTTCGGGAAGTCAATTTGTATTTCCTTATTGTTCCGTGCAAAAACGTCTACAACTTCATCCTAGGACAAATCTTCGGTGCCATGCTGGATACAGTAGCCTCTCTATTACACCTCAAACTCAAATATCATATCCAGGGAGAACCAACCATCATCAACGCTTATCTGGAAGATGCAAAAAGAATTTACCAATCACTCCAACGATACTAAGGAGAGGGTGTAGCCATGGAGATCAACGTGGCATCCCTAAATGGCAATCTCGGAAACATAATATCTGCCCACTAAGACGTCGTTGAACCATAAAGAGGCAAACAGGGAAAATAAGCGGCGATTAGCCCGTCTGATTATGTTTTCTTAATTATTTTGTACTAAATATTATTCGTGTTTAATGTTCCTCCTCGTATACATCAGTTGTCTTCAATTATTAATAAAATATGCCAATTTCTGAAATGTTTGTTTCTTTCTGGCTATGCATATTAATTGTAAATATAGGGTGCGGACGACGAGAGATAAGGATGTCATAAATAATTTGGGGGTAATGTCGAAGACGTTTTACACGTCTAACTAAATCAATCAATTTCCAAAAAACAAGCTAAAGTCAGGGGTGCGGTTGGAGACACTTTGCAGGTCCGACTAAGAAATCAATCCCCCACATAAAGTAAATGGTGGTGACAAAGACACTCTGTAGGTATAACTAAAGCAAGCAATCTCCCATATAAAGTCAGAAGGTGTTGTCGAAGACGCTTTGCACGTTCAACTAAAGTAATTAATACCCTACCTAAAGTTAGGGGTGCTACTGAGATGCTTTGTGCATCCGGAAAAATAATTCAATCCTCTACTTAAAGTCAGGGAGTTGTCGGAGACATTTTGTACGTCCGACTAAAGCAATCACTATCCCACCTAAAGGTAGGGGTGTTTGTCGTACCTCGAAAAATAAGAATGACCTCGCGAAGCGTAATCGCAAGCTCGTGGGATGGACTTAACAGAGTCGCCATCAATCTTTATTTATTCCCATAGAGGGAGAGGAAAAATGTCGAATAAAACCCCTAAAGAAAGGACAAGGATAAGTTCATCACAACCAATATCAGGGTTCGGGAGTCGGTTACGCAAGGGGAAGGTATTAACACCCCTTACGTCTGTTGTACTCAACGGGAACCGTTTGGTTAGTTGTATGTGTTAGTGTTTATTTATAATTTAGGCTTCTCGAGTTATTAAGAGGGTAAAGAAGAGGACAGAAGGTTTATTTTTTATTAGTGGGCCTGACAAGATTTTGCAATCCTGCTCCTACGTATCTTAAAAGAGAAATCAAGGCACACGTAGTTCTGGGTAAAAAAAGTTTGTTTGTTGGTCAATTTTAGCGAAAGCTATCTTGTATTAATCGACGAAAAACATTGTTTTACCCAAAAAAAAGTAAGAAGCGGACATTTTCACCACATTTAATGGATTTACAAATCACACTCACGCCATTTATCTCAACTCAACAATTGTGGATGAAACATTGTTTTTCATCTGCTTAAGACAAAATATCTTTCATTTCTGAAAGGGTTTTTGGTTGTGCCAAAAGGCAAAAAAAAAGGTTTGAATGAGTTTGATATATTTTTGGCGATAATGAGAGCTTGGATTAGCGAGATATCCATCTCGAATCCTAGTCTCAGGAGCTCGTGGTATTCACCCCGTTCCATTTTCATCTTTATTAAGAAAGTGTTTTGAATATTTTTATGTATTTTGAAGTTTTAATTGGGAAAATGAACTCGATGTTGATCGAGGTTTGTTTATGGTTATGAAAAAAAGTGGTTTTATGGTTTGAAAAATTATTTGAATGTGGATAGTTGATAAATCGAGATAGTGGGAATGGTTTGAAAAGAAAAGTTTCAGATGATTTTAAAAAATAGCTTGACGTTGGATCAAGCTTTTGACTTGCCTTGCAAAATAGTTTTGAAAATGATTTTGGGTAAGTGATTAGAAATGAATTGAAACTGATGGTTAAATATGATGAATAAGATTAATAACACGGAGGGTGCGAATTGGATCGCGAAGGGGTGCAAGTTCAAGTGTAGCGACACAAACTCAAGCACAAGGCGTAAACCAAACGCCACAGGAATTGAATGTACATATAAGCATTCAACAATGATAAAAAATAAATACAAGAGCATATACAATATTTACATCACACATCCACAATAAATGATTTAGAAAAATAAAGTGAAATAAAAATGCACGGATTAAAATCATGACGCAAAGACGCGAATCAAAGTCGCGTACGCGAAGACGTGCAAATGCTACCACAAGAAATTTAATTCGATATAAACATAACGATGTTGGATCGTTGTTCTTAGCACAAATCGAAACATGCAAATTGCTAACGCATAAGCGGTCACTGCAATTTAAATCAAGAAATAATAATATGATAAAAAAAAATCAAATTAAATCGTAAAGTTACGAATCAAAACGCGAATTGGCAAGCGCACAAAAAGCGGTTCGCCGCTATACTAAATCATCAAACGCGTGTAAAATCGAAATACAACAAAAAACAAATACAGAACCGCACATAAAACAATAAAATTAACCATTAGCTTGCTACACTTAACGTGATCATCGCAATATGGATCAAAATCGTGTGGATCTAAATTTATCAAAAGGAAACACAAAGCAAAACTAAATTTAACATGCTAAAAAAAATCAGCAGCATTGCTAACGCAAGAGTGCGATCATTGTAATTGGATCAAACTAACACAAAATGTTACACATCATGTATATAAATATGCAACCAGCATATCAACATGATTTGATCCGAACAAATATAATGGAAATATATATATATATATATATATATATATATATATATATATATATATATATATATATATATATATATATATATATATATATATATATATATATATAGTCATTTTAAAAAGGTTACAAAAGTATGTATATAAAAAAAATGGCAGTGTGATTTCACAACCGCATACATAAACTGGCATACCCTGTAAATCACCAAACCTAAATTCTATCATCATAACATATATAACATATTATTTTATTTTATTTTTTAAAAAAATGTACATTGTGTGTGTAAAAGAATGGTAAGTTAAGTGTTATTAGAACACAAACAGGAGATCAACAAAACAAACCGTGAGATCAAATGAGATCCAAACATAAAATGACGTCAAATAATAGTAAAATACAAACAAACCCCAAAACATGAGATCAAAGCTAGTGACACCAACAACCTTTTACACGAAGAATCGATATTGACCAGCCGCTTTGTGTTTTTTATTTTGCTCCTCCCTTCACTCTCAGCTTTACCAATATATATACAAGTCAGATTAGGGTTTTTAATAATTTTGAAAATCCACAAATACCCTTGGTGCTCATTTTAAAAACAAAATTAAATAGTATTAACTAAAACTAAATAAAATTAAATATTAAAAAATAACTAAAATAAAATATAATAAAAACACCAATAATTCTATTTAATTTTTCTAGACACTCTGAAAAATGCAAAAACAAAAGCCTCTAAATAAAAAAAAGTCGGGCGCAAAAATGCCCGAAAAAATAAATTGACCGCACCAAAATGATCAGCGTGAAATAAACTTCTTAAAAATATACAGCATTTGATTTAATTTTGAAATAAATTTTTACCGGTTAACAGGCCCAGACTGATCAAAATGCGACCAAAACAAGTCAAAAAAATAAAACAAGCATACCAGGTTAAACTACGTGAAATGTAGATTAATATAATTGACGTCTACAAGCTCGATTTTGAAATTTTTTGTCCACTGATTTTACGCACAGCTGAGATTCAGTTTGACCGATCTGTTTGTAAATCCGAGAAATTATTTTGACTGAAAATTTGGACATTATGCATGTTATGGTATGCATATGATGTTAATGATTCGATGAATGCATTGATTCGAGGATTCAAGGTCAAAATTGGGGTATGACAGTTGCCCTTATTTAAATAGCTTTACCAAATGGTATGAGCGATGACAATCCTCATAGTATCTTCGTGAAAGATATTTAAATACAAAAGACTCAAATTTTGTCCCTAAATGCCGATGATAAGATATGGTATGCATGCATGATTGATTATTTTTTCCGCTGGGGTTATGATGTGAGATGAACCTTAACATGATTTTTCTTATGATGGATGATGGACAGATCCGTGGGGAATGATGGAGAAACAATGGTGATGATTCACAGAAAATGTCAAAGGCAATGGGTGAGGACTCACTAGGGATGACAAATTGCTGGGAAAAGGATACTAGGGAATATTCAAAGTATGTTTTCTCAATAGGTTCAGACATGACCTGACACTTTAGAATATATCTGACAGTTCTGGATATTTCTCATAAGAAATTCATCCAATCGAAGATTTTGGAGATTCCTAACAGGGAATTTATCCAAGGCAAGAATAAATTGGAGTCTTCTCACTAGAAGATCACCCAAAGAACAACACATTGGAATTTTCTTACTAGAAAATCATCCGCATAAAACGTTGGAATTTTCTTATCAGAAAATCATCCATACAAAACAAGATTAGGAGTCTTCTTACGAGAAAATCATCCATGTAAAAGGCTAAGACGGTCTTTTATGAAGAAATTGATTAAGACAAACATCATTGGATTTTTTTTCTAACTAGAATAACATCCAAGCTTCTGGGAATTCCTTAAAATGAATAGTCAAACATGACTTTCTAGGAACCATCAGGAAAACAGGGTAATCAAACTCTCTGTATAGGCCAACAAAAGTTGGAATTTGACCGTCAGTATTGGTTACAACCAGCTTTTAACAGATTGGTACCAGTTACAACTGGAATTTTAAATGATGTTGGTGACAACCAAACTCCAAGAACCAATTATGATTGGATTTCCAAATGGAATGCTGGTTATGACTGGACTTTTGGAGGATGCCAATAACAATTGGATTTTAAGGACAGAGTGCCAGCAAGAACTAGTCTTTTGGGTCAAAGGACAACAATCGACGACACGCCCTAGGTCAGTGCAAAATGAGCACGACGTACACTTTAGACCATGCATGATTGGATTTTTCTTTTATGCATGATATATGAATGATCATGATATGAAAATGCTGACTCTACATAGAATGGGAGTTTATGGAGACTCTTTATGGAGATTTGGATTCGTCAACACCAATTACTCAACCAAAATGCCCCATGATGGATGCTGCTAAGGGAAAATTCATCAAGCTTGATAGTTGTTTTTATCCAATAGATCATTCCAGAAGGTTGACAAGTTATGCCCCATGGAGATCTTTGTTACGGTGATCTAGGGGTGCTTCTACAACCTTGAGACTTTTGATACAACAGATGATTTCCTTTTAATCTTCCCATATTCCAAAGAAAAAAATTGTGTTCTTTCAATATGTGTTAAAAAATCTTTTCAAGTTCAAAATCTCATTATTAACAAATAAATGGCATTTTGCATAACAGAGAAAAAACACGACTGACAATATTGATAGGCAAATTTTGTATTTATTAAAGATTGGTAGCGTGCAAATGGCGGAACTCCATGGAATATTACAATTTTGAAAATGGAAATGGGGGAAGGGTTTACATTGAATCCAAAAATCACTACTAGCCCTAAATAACCATGACTCCATATCACCTTGCTTCTGAAAAGAGTGGTTGGATTGATCTTCCGCCTTTGGCTCTTCTTGTGTTGATTAACACTATCTGATGCAGTCTTTGCCTTTAGTCCCTAAATTTTGCCTGGACCACCCTTTCGGGTTTTCAATCCACCAGGACGCTCTTTTTTGCCTAGGTCGCCTTTTCAGGTTTTCAACTTAGCGAGCTATCATTTTTTCTACTTTATCCCTAACTTTTTCCTGGATCATCCTTTCGGGTTTTCAATCCACCGGGATACCCATTTTTGTCTAAGTCGCCTTTTCAGGTTTCCGACTTAGCGGGTTTTTATTAGGCATAGTATTTTTTGACTGCATCAGAGTTCACGGGGTGTGAGAGCTCTTCCTTATCCATAGTTGTAAGAATCAGGGCACCTCCAGAGAAGGCTTCTTTATAACATACGGGCCTTCATAGTTAGGAGTCCATTTCCCACGTAAATCTTTGTGCACAGGCACAATCTTCTTGAGCACGAGATCTCCTTCTTTGAATTTCCGAAGATGGACTTTCTTATCAAACGCCCTTTTAAGCCGTTTCTGGTACAACTGTCCATGGCACATAGCGGTCTTACGCTTCTCATCAACGAGGTTCAACTGGTCATATCTGTTCTGAACCCATTCAGCTTCTTCCAGCTTGGTTTCCATCAAGATTCTCATAGATGGTATCTCTACTTCGATTGGGAGAACTGCTTCCATCCCATATACTAAAGAGAAGGGGTTTCCCCTGTTGAAGTACAGACCGAAGTCCGATATCCATCTAGTGCAAAAGGTAGCATTTCATGCCAATCCCTATAAGTTTTCACCATCTTCTGTAGGATCTTCTTGATGTTTTTATTAGCGGCTTCAACTGCGCCATTCATCTTTGGACGATATGGGGAAGATTTATGATGCTCAATATTGAAGTTCTCGCACAACTCTTTCATTATTTTGTTGTTCAAATTTGTCCCATTATCTGTGATGATCCGGCTTGGAATTCCATAGCGGCAAATGATCTCATTTTTTAGGAAACGAGCAACCACCTGTTTCGTTACGTTGGCGTAAGAAGCGGCTTCTACCCATTTGGTAAAATAATCAATTGCTACTATAATGAAGCGGTGATCATTCGAGGCTTTAGGCTCTATGGGGCCAATCATGTCAATGCCCCACATTGAGAAAAACCAGGGTGATGTTAAGACATTCAGTAACGTTGGCTGCACATGCATTTTGTCAGCATAAATTTGACACTTATGACATTTTCTGGCATAGTTGAAACAATCAGGCTCCATGGTCAACCAGTAATAACCAGCTCTCAATATCTTTTTAGCCCTGGCATGCTTGTCGGCATGAGTCCCAAAAGATCCCTCATGAATCTCTTTGATTAATAGGTCTGCTTCGTGTCTATCCATGCATCTCAACAAAACCATGTTGTGGTTTCTCTTGTATAACACATTATTTCTTAGGAAGAATTTGGATGCTAACTTCCTCAGGGTCCTTTTATCTAGGGCTATAGCATTTGCAGGATACTCTTGATTTTGCAGGAGTGTCTGATGTCATGAAACCAAGGTTTTCCATCGGCTTCCTCTTCAACCAATTGACAATAAGTTGGCTCAGTTTTTCGCTCTATTTGGATGAGCGGTGCTTCATTGAGAAATCTAACTTGGTACGTTGAGGCTAACATAGCCAGAGCGTTAGCTACTTGATTTTCTGTCCTTGGGATATAACGGAAAGTGACTTCATCAAATTATTTTATCAACTCCACGATGTATGCACGATATGGGATCAACTTGGTGTCACGGGTTTCCCATTCACCTTTGACTTGGTAGATTACCAGGGCTGAGTCTCCACACACCTCAAGGATCTTGATTCGGAGGTCAATTGCAGCTTCAATACCCAGGATGCATGCCTCGTATTCTGCTAAATTATTTGTGAATTCAAAACATAACCTTGCTATTAAAGGAGTATATCCACCATTTGGATTCATCAAAACAGCTCCGACACCATGCCCCATGTAATTTGAGGAACCATCAAACATTAACCTCCATTGAGATCCTAGTCCAGGTCCTTCGTTAGGGCCTGAGATCTCATAATCTTTATAGACACAATATCTTCATCAGGGAAGTCAAACTTCAATGACTCATAGTCTTCAACAGGTTAGGGTGCAAGGTAGTCAGACAACACACTTCCTTTGATGGCCTTTTGGGTTACGTACTGGATGTCATGCTCAGACAACAGCATCTACCAACGGGCCAGTCTTCCAGTTAAAGCAGGATTTTCAAAAATTTACTTTATTGGATCCATCTTGGAAATCAACAAATTCGTATGACAAATCATATATTGCCTAAGACGTTTGGAGGCCCATGCTAGAGCGCAACAAGTCTTCTCCAAGAGTGAATATCTTGTTTCACAATCGGTAAACTTTTTGCTCAAGTAATAAATAACATGCTCCTTTTGGTCAGTTTTGTCGTGTTATCCTAGAACACATCCCATAGACTCTTCAAGCACAGTCAAATACATAAATAGTGGCTTCCCTTGAATATGTGGAATCAGGATAGGAGGCTCTTGCAAGTAATTTTTTATCTTTTCAAAAGCTCTTTGACAATTATGATTCCATTCAACTGCTTGATCTTTGTGAAGCAACTTGAAGATGGGCTCACACGTAGTAGTCATATGGGAGATAAACCTAGATATGTAGTTCAAACGTCCAAGGAAAACTCTGACTTCTTTTTCGTTACATGGAGCAGGCATTTCTTGTATTGCTCTAACTTTGTCTAGATCTACCTCAATTCCTCGTTGACTAACAATGAATCCAAGTAATTTTCCGGATCGAACACCAAATGTGCATTTAGCAGGGTTTAAACGTAGTCGGAACTTTTTGAGGCGCTCAAACAACTTTTGCAAGTGGTTCATATGGTCCTCTTCACTTTGAGATTTAGCGATCATGTCACCAACATAAACCTCAATCTCTTTGTGCATCATATCATGGAAGAGGGTGACCATCGCTCTTTGGTAGGTTGCCCCTGCGTTCTTGAGACCGAAGGGCATGACCTTGTAGCAATACGTTCCCCAAGGGGTGATGAACATGGTATTTTCCATATCATCAGGATCCATCTTGATCTGATTGTAGCTTGAAAATCCATCCATAAAGGAGAAGACAACAAATTTAGCAGTGTTGTCCACTAGAGTATCAATGTGTGGTAGAGGGAAGTCGTCCTTTGGACTAGCTTTGTTCAAATCCCTATAATCGACACACATCCTAACCTTGCCGTCCTTTTTGGGTACAGGTACAATATTGGCTACCCATTGAGGATACTTTGAAACTGCTAGGAAACCGGCATCAATTGTCTTTTGACCTCTTCACGAATCTTCAGAGCCATGTATGTTCTTGTTCTTCGGAGTTTCTGCTTCACTGGTGGGCATTCTGGTTGAAGTGGTAGCTTGTGCACCACAATATCAGTGTCTAGACCTGGCATATCCTGGTATGACCATGCGAACACATCTGCGAACTCTTGCAACAACTTGACCAATATTTCTTTGATGCTTGCCCCAAGCGTGGTTCCAATCTTGACCTCTTTGTTCTCTTCCTTTGTGCCAAGGTTGATTATCTCCACTGGCTCTTGATGTGGCTGGAGGGCTTTGGACTCGTGCTCGAGCAGCCTTGCCAATTCATCGGGGATATCACAATCTTCCTTGCCCTCTTCTTTCGCTTGGTAGATAGGGAGCTCAAAGTTATGAGAGGGAGTAGAGTCATTGGATTCAACGGGTTTATTGATTATTCTGCATGTTTTTGAATGATTGCTTTTTTATTAAAAGTGGAAAAAATGCAAAAGGAAAACGGTTTTTTTTGGTAGTTTTTGAAGAGATTGCCATTTTCTAAAAATAAAACTATAAAATGAATAATAAGAATTTAACAAAATGCCTTTTTATTCATCATGATGATTTTGAAAATGAAAAGAGGCCCTAGAACATGATCTGTTAGTCTTGGGCAGAGCTAAGGATTTAGAAACCAAAGGAAAACAACAATTACTTTGATATAGGAATGACTTCAGGAATCTCAATTGCTTCCCAATTGGTCAAAGTTGCTTCACACTGATACACCAGATTTGTTATGTTCTTTAGTGTTTTCTTCAACTGCGTTGACTTGATCTCCATAGACATAGCCTGCACTGAGGAATACTTCTTGAATTCTTTGCATACGATCCTTTGTAGGGATCGGGGCTCCTTCTTTAGTGGATGGTTTGTACCCCAAACTGAAACGGTCTTTCTTCATGCCGATGTCAATAACTTGTCCCCAACCTTCAGGACTTCCATTCTTAATAGTTGTCTTTATACTTTTCATAGATGCAAATGACGGGATGAATTTCTCCACAGATCCCTTCACTTCCACAAAAGTGGCATTGGCTATCTCTAGAGCTTGGAAAGAAGTTTCCAAGGTATCTTCATCAGCCTCGATGTAACGAAGGGAGTAGAGGTGACTAACCATGAGATCTTCTTCACTAGAGATGATTACAAGCTTGTTATTGATGACAAACTTCATTTTCTGATGCAAAGTGGAGGTTACTGCCCCAGCGGCATGTATCCAAGGTCCCCCCAATAGGCAACTGTAGGCAGGATTGATATCCATGACCTGGAAAATTATGTTAAATACATCTGGACCAATCAGAATTGGTAACTCCACTTCACCAACCACAATCCTCCAGGACCCATCAAATGCTTTGACAATAAGTGCACTAGGCCTCATTTATGATCCTGGAAAAGCTAATTTGGCAAGTGTCCTCTTTGGTAGAACATTGAAGGAGGACCTTGTATCCATTAAAACTCTGGCTAGAGTATCCTCTTGGCACTTCACTGGCACATGCGAGGCGCGATTGTGATTTTGTCCTTCTTTTGGCAACTCTCCACCATTGAAACTCAGGGTGTTGCAAGCTATGATATTGGCAACCACTCCATCAAATTGGCCAACCGTTATATCTTGAGTGACGTAGGCTTGCGCTAGCACTTTCAATAATGCATTCATATGAGATGGGGAACACATAAGCAAGGACAAAATGGAAATTTTTTATGGCGTTTGGTGCAGTTGATCAACTACTTTGTAATCACTATTTTTAATGATCTTCAAAAATTCAGCATCTTCATTGGATTGAACCATATTTTTCTCCCTAACAGGGACTGCAATTGTAGTTTCTTTGGTTGGTGCTTGAGAGGCCACATTAAACTGGGGAGTGTAAATCCGCCCACTACGAGTCATTTGGCTCGTCCCTGCGATGTTTGTGACATCAACACCATCAACCTTCGAACTTTCCTCTTGTCTAACCTCTTCAGACTCTTTGTTAATGACAGTTACATCATATTTCCATAATACTGCCTTAGTACTTTCATAGGGGAAAGGACTAGGCATGCAGATAACCACGGGTGATGGGTGATTAACTGTCTGAACAATATCTTTTCTTCTATAGGTTATCTCAACTGGCTCTGGTAAATTGAAAAATGTCTCAATCACAGCTACTTCATCTCTTCTCACAAGGCTACTAACTTGTAACACTCCTTGGTTCATCAAGTCTTGGACATCTTTTCGTACCATCTCACATCCTCCTGGATGAATGGAACATTCTTCACAATCTTAATGACAAGCACTAACTAAACCATCTTTTACTAGTCTCGTATGGAACGCTAGCAAAGGAGTCTTGATATTTGCAACATCTTTGATCACATCACCATCAGATGCTTCTTCAATTGCATTAACAGTTTCATGTGCTGGCAAAGGATTACTCTTGACATTAGGCCCCAAGTCTCTGAATGAAAGAATCTTCTTTTCCATCAATTCTCTCACTATATGCTTCAAAGCATAACATCCTTCTAAATCATGCCCAGGTGCATCCTCATGGAAAGGGCAATGAGCATTTGGGTTATACCATGGAGGCAAAGGATCAGGAGGTAGACCCAAAGGTCTAGGAACCACTAACCCCTTTTGCAATAGAGAAGAATATAACTCAGTATAAGTCATCAGAATCGGACTGAAGAGAGGTTTAACACATTGTCTTCTATTCTGAGAAGGTGCATTCTGACGTGGAGCTTGAGCTTTTGGTTGCTGATATGTTGGGGCTCCAGGCACTTGTTGATATGTAGGAGCAACCTGAGAAGGTTGATAAATTGGTGTTTGCTGAACTGGTTGATAAACAAGTACATGTTGTAGGTTGAAATTTGGCCCAATTGCTGCCACATATGGTTGTTGAACGTACTGCACTGGGTATGCTGGTTTTTGTTGAGTGAAATGTCATTGTTGCTTTCTCCATGATTGACTCCTTACTCGACTGGACGTCACAACATTCGTCTCTCCTTCCTTTTTTTATGAAAATTTTCAGAAAACTTCTTAGCATTGTTGTTATTAGAAGTTCCAGCAGCACTGATCATCTTTCCATTCTTCAAACTGAGTTCAACTTTAATGCCTACAGCTACCAAGTCAGAAAAACTTGCAGACACACTACCCATCATTGACTCATAGAACATTGGTTGTACAGTATCCATAAACCAACCGGCTAATTCTTTTTCTGCCAAAGATGGTTCAACCTGAGAGGCCATCTCTCTCCAGCGTTGTGCATACTCTTTAAATGACTCGTTGTCTTTTTGAGACATATTCAACAATTCTCTTCTGTCTGGAGCCATATCCATGTTGTATTTGTAATGCTTTATGAAAGCATCAGACAAGTCTTGGAAACACCGGATACGACTCTGATTGAGGCTTAGGTACCACTTAGAGGAGGCTCCCTTCAAACTGTCTTGAAAGAAGTGGATCATGAGCTTATCGTCCTCAACATGGGCAGCCATTTTCCAGTAGTACATAACAAGATGGCTCTTAGGACATGTATGGCCCTCGTATCTATCAAAGTCAGGAGTCTTGAATTTCACAGGAATTACAAGACCAGATACTAGGCACATCTCCCTAGCAGCAGCACCAAAGACTTGGTCACCTTCCATTGCCCTTAGTCTCTTCTCAAGAATATGAAAATTCTCTTTAATAACCTTTATATCTTCATGCCTTTCTTCTTCTTCATCATACATTTCTAGAGCATGTTGTGGATCTTAGAAGTAAGGTTGCACACGTGTGTGAACAATCGATGATGCAAATGTATGGACCATAGGGTGAGGCTCGGTGGTTAATGGTAGAGGAACAGTCTGTTGAGTAGATTGCATTACACCAGGGACTACTTCAGGTTGAGGTGTGAAGCCATAAGGTAGACCAAAAGGAGGCGATGTAGAAGGTACCGTCCTTGCGGGTTGGGGTTTAAGCGTTGGACCAGGGATCTCTGAAACGACTGTTGTTTGTATGTCCATCTTGGATTTGATGACTTGCGACATCTCCATGATCTGACCCATGCTCCCTCGCAGGTCCTCAAGTTCTGAGCTGACTCTTTCCAGCTATTGTTCTTGTTCTACCATTCTTTGTCGAGCACCGACTCTGGTGTTGTATTGGTGTTGAGGACTCAGTGTGAAACTGGAAGAATACATCGGAATGAGATTTTATTTGAAGAATGACATGGATGCATGTATGGATGCATATATGGATGCATTTTTTTGCAAAGCTCTTAGTTATCCTTGTTATTTATTTCAGCAAGGTTAGGACATTTTATTTGCAAGATTTTCGAATAAAAATAACAATAAATGAAATCTAGAATGACAATTTTTCATTAAATAAAATTCAACATCAAGTACAAGTGATTTAAATTCAAATTCAAGTACAAGTGATTCAAATTCAAGTACAAGTGATTCAAATTCAAGTACAAGTGATTCAAGTTTAAGTACTGGTGAACTTAATTTCCATCCCATCCCTTTTGACCGTAGCAAGATCAGTGGTGAGCTCTTTCACCATTCGCTTGCAAAACTTGACAAAGTTGAAAACTTGAGGAGGTGTGTTCTCTGGGCACATGCTCTAATCAGCTTCTTGGAGTTTCTCTGGAAGCGCCAGCATGTTGAGGTTAACAAATCTAGCCAAGTTGACGAATTTTCCATTCCATTCAACATAGAGGTCTTGGAGTTTCTTAATGACACGCTGATCTTCGTCTAGGGATGCTCTAGCCTCCCTATACAGCCCCCTCTAATATACATAATCATTCTTCAAGATCATGTAAGCTACATCACCTTCTTGGTTTTCCAAACCTGCAATCCTTCTATTACCTTCTCCCAACTGGTACTCGAGGCGGAGATAGTTCCTCTCAGCTCCCTCTTTCCGAAGGACCTCATGAGACAACTTATCTTTGCAATTCTTGAGAGTGTCCTTGAGTTCACGAATTTGAGCTTCATAATCGAGTCTAGCTCCTCTCTTCTCCACAAGAGATCTCTCCAACATTTTGTCCAACCCTTGAATTTTGAGGTGGGCTTTTTTGAGCTCCTCATTCTTGGTTTTGAACACAAATTTTGTACCTATGAGAATATCATCAAGCTCATCCTTCTTGTCTTCAAATGTTCTTGATCTCTTGTTGCTAGCTTCAAGGTCTCGGTCCTTCTCTTTACGTTTATCCTTCAGATTTTCATTTTCCAGAGTGGTTGGATTAAGCTTAAGCTGTAACTTAGAGTTTTCTAATTCAAGCTCCTTAATTTTGGCATTGAGCTTCTCAACGTCTTCAAGTAGTATAGGTTCTGACTCGGGAACTGGAGGAAAAATAGAGAGATCAAATGGAAATGGGAGCTTAACCACTTGAACTCTTTCTCTTACCCAACGAGTGTAAGGCTCTTTCACAAGGACATTCCTCTTTCCAAACTCCTTACCCTTCCTAACAATTGTTTTCTAGAATTTCTTAATCTTCTTCACAATTGGGTTGTCTGCATCAATGTCATGCAAAATGAAAGGCTCTAAAGCTTCAGCTTTTGGAGGTCCGTTCATGGAGTAACCATGTTGCATCAGGGATAACATAGGGTTGTAGTTGATGCAACCCCTAGTCCCTATCAAAAGTACATTAGGAAAGTCTCCAATGCTAACAATAATATTTGGGGTCTCCCAATCTCTGATATACCATTTGACATGGTTGGCAGTAATGGAAGTTAACTTCTGAGAGGGCTTAAGTGTTTTGGAGGTGTAGGGCCCTTTTTCGGGCATGTGAGATATGAACCAAGTATGCAACAACTGTTCGCAACACAAAAGGGTTCCCCCTTTCTTCTCATGACGCTCATGGAGGGCATAGTAGATATCAGTTAGGAGAAAAGGTACCGCATTACTAGAGAGGAATATTCTTACGGCCACATGATCTACGAAACTGTCGAGATTTGGAAACAATACTATCCATCAATAGGGCTAGAACTACATGGAATGCTTTCCGTTTTCCCTCTTTCTCCAACTTCACAGCTTGTTCTTCCAAAAACCATCTAGAAAAAACATTGAAGGCTCCCTTCTTATCCCAATTACTTATGACCAATTGGATCTCCAGACCAAAAACTGAAGTTATTCTCTTGGCAGTGATACCTTCATCAAACTTGGGAAATGGATCATGGTCCCTCAAATTCCGGCCTACAATTCTCTCTAACTCTTCCAAAGTAGGAGCTAATTGGAAGTCAGAAAAGGTGAAACAACGCAGAGGTGGGTCGTAGAATTGAGCTATAGTCACAGTTGTCATTGGTTCCATCTTTTCATTCAAAATACTTAGAATTCTCCCATAATTGTCCACGAATTCAGTGAGCTTGATCACTTTGACACTCAACTTCTTCAAACTGTCAAGGTCCACTTTCTTGTACTTGAATTGAAATGTGCTTCTTCTTTCAGGATTCATTTTCTCTTGCAAATGACTTAGATCCCTGAAACAAATGGAAGACGACTAAGAGCTTTGCTTTTTATGCATATGCAATGAATGTAGATGAAATGCAATGTTTTTTTATACAGGTTCAAAGGTTCGAGGTAACGAATGAATCTGATTGCTTTCCAAATAGGTTCTCACCGGGTATGATCTAAGGCTTTTACAAAGGACGCCATAGTCATGGATCCATAAGAATGTTTGATGCTTACGGAAAATTCTTGCTGTGCATCAACTCTTTCAAGGGAATCTATTCTAGGCGAGGTTTTCGTATCGATCCTAATGAGGCATTCACCTCGCGAATCCATACTATGTCACAAACGACTTCGGTTCTAGACATGGTTCTCAGAGTCATGGATTCACAAGTATGTTTGACGCTTACGACAAATTTTTGTCGTGCACCAACTCCTTCGTGAGAATCTATTATGAGTCAGGTTTTTGAATCGATCCTAACGGGGTATTCACCTCGCGAATCCACACTACATAACCATCATTCTTAGTTGGCCAAAAAGGTTCAATGTTCTAAAAGGTCCTTAAAGTCATGGACCCTTTTGAAAACATCGAAGCTAATGAGGTATTTCACCCCGCGCAACAACATTTTCAAAAGGATATACTCTCAGTGAGGTTCTCATGCCGACCCTTACGAGGTATTCACCTCGCGAGTTCGCACTACTCAACCATCATCCTATCTTATGTTTCCGCTCAAGACTCAGGTAGAAAGTCTTTACCTCAAGGTTTTGCAATCAGATATCCAAGTACCAATGATTTAATAGAGCCATATAACAATATAACAATAATGAAAGCATAAGGTAAAGAAAAGCCATATAAGTAAACAAACATAAGCACACACAACAACCTAACTATGCCTGACTCACTAAGGGATGGGAGGAATCCCCAGCAGAGTCGCCATCTGTCGTACCTCGAAAAATGAGAACGACCTCACGAAACGCAATCGCACGCTCGTGGGATGGACTTAACAGAATCGCCATCGATATTTATTTATTCCCATAGAGGGAAAGGGAAGATGTCAAATAAAACCCCTACAGAAAGGATAAGGAAAAGGTCATCGCAACCAATATCAGGGTTAGGGAGTCGGTTACGCAAGGGGAAGGTATTAACACCCCTTACGTCCGTTGTACTCAACGGGAACTGTTTGGTTAGTTGTACGTGTTAGTGTTTGTTTATAATTTAGGCTTCTCAAGTTATTAAGAGGGTAAAGAAGAGGACAAAAGGTTTATTTTTTATTAGTGGGCCTGACAAAATTTTGTAATCCTGCTCCTACATATCTTAAAAGAGAAATCAAGGCACACGTAGTTCTGGGTAAAAAAAAAGTTTGTTTGTTGGTCAATTTTAGCGAAAGCTATCTTGTATTAATCGACGAAAAACATTGTTTTACCCAAAACAAGTAAGAAGCGGACATTTGCACCACATTGAATGGATTTACAAATCACATTCACACTGTTTATCTCAACTCAACATTTGTGGATGAAACATTGTTTTTCATCTGCTTAAGACAAAATATCTTTCATTTCTGAAAGGGTTTTTGGTTGTGCCAAAAGGCAAAGAAAAAGGTTTGAATGAGTTTGATATATTTTTGGCGATGACGAGAGCTTGGATTAGCGAGATATCCATCTCGAATCCTAGTCTCAGGAGCTCGTGGTATTCACCCCGTTCCATTTCCATCTTTATTAAGAAAGTATTTTGAATATTTTTATGTATTTTGAAGTTTTAATTGGGAAAATGAACTCGATGTTGATTGAGGTTTGTTTATGGTTATGAAATAAAAAGGAAGTAGTTTTATGGTTTGAAAAATAATTTGAATATGGATAGTTGATAAATCGAGATAGTAGGAACGGTTTGGAAAGAAAAGTTTCAGATGATTTTAAAAAATAGCTTGACGTTGGATCAGGCTTTTGACTTGCCTTGCAAAATAGTTTTGAAAATGATTTTGGGTAAGTGATTAGAAATGAATTGAAACTGATGGTTAAATATGATGAATAAGATTAATAACACGGAGGGTGCGAATTGGATCGCGAAGGGGTGCAACTTCAAGTGTAGCGACACAAACTCAAGCACAAGGCGTAAATCAAACGCCACAGGAATTGAATATACATACAAGCATTCAACAATGATAAAAAATAAATAACAAAAATAAATACAAGAGCTTATACAATATTTACATCACACATCCACAACAAATGATTTAGAAAAATAAAGTGAAACAAAAATGCACGAATTAAAATCATGACGCAAAGACGCGAATCAAAGTCACGTACACGAAGACGTGCAAATGCTACCACAAGAAATTTAATTCGATATAAACATAGCGATGTTGGATCGTTATTCTTTGCACAAATCGAAACATGCCAATTGCTAACGCATAAGCGGTCACTGCAATTTAAATCAGAAAATAATAATATGATAAATAAAGTCAAATTAAACCGTAAAGTTACGAATCAAAACGCGAATCGGTAAGCGCACAAAAAGAGATTCACCGCTATACTAAACCATCAGGCGCGTGTAAAATCGAAATAGAACAAAAAACAAATACAGAACCGCACATAAAACAATAAAATTAACCATTAGCTTGCTACACTTAACGTGATCATCGCAATATGGATCAAAATCGTGCAATCTAAATTTATCCAAAAGAAACACAAAGCGAAACTAAATTTAACATGCTAAAAATAAATCAACAACATTGCTAACGCAAGAATGTGATCATTGCAACTGGATCAAACTAACACAAAATATCACGCATCATGTATACAAATATGCAACCAGCGTATCGACATGATTTGATCCCAACAAATATAACGGAAATATAATATATATATATATATATATATATATATATATATATATATATATATATATATATATATATATATATATATATATATATATATATATATATATATATATAGTCATTTTAAAAAAGTTACAAAAGTATGTATATAAAAAAATGGCGGTGTGATTTCACAACCGCATACATAGACCGCCATACCCTGTAAATCACCAAACCTAAATTCTATCATTATAACATATATAACATATTATATATATATATATATATATATATTTTAAAATGTACATTGTGTGTGTAAAAGAATGGTAAGTTAAGTGTTATTAGAAAACAAATAGGAGATCAACAAAACAAACTGTGAGATCAAATGAGATCCAAGCATAAAATGACGTCAATTAATAGTAAAATACAAACAAACCCCAAAACATGAGATCAAAGCTAGTGGCACCAACAACCTTTTACACGAAGAATCGGTATTGACCAGCCGCTTTGTGTTTTTTTTCTCCTCCCTTCACTCTCAGCATCAACAATATATATACAAGTAAGATTAGGGTTTTTAATAATTTTGAAAATCCACAAATGCCCTTGGTGCTCATTTTAGAAACAAAATTAAATAGTATTAACTAAAACTAAATAAAATTAAATATTAAAAAATAACTAAAATAAAAATACCAATAATTCTATTTAATTTTTCTAGACACTCTGAAAAAAATGCAAAAATGCCCGAAAAAATAAATTGACTGCACCAAAATGATCAGCATGAAATAAGCTTCTAAAAAATATACAGCGTTTGATTTAATTTTGAAATAAATTTTTACCGGTTAACAGGCCCAAACTGATCAAAATGCGACCAAAACAAGTCAATAAAATAAAACGAGCACGCCAGGTTAAACTACGTGAAATATAGATTAATGTAATTGATGTCTGCAAGCTCGATTTTGAAATTTTTGTCCACTAATTTTACGCACAGTTGAGATTCAGTTTGACCGATCTGTTTGTAAATCCGAGAAATTATTTTGACTGACAATTTGGACGTTATGCATGTTATGGTATGCATGTGATGTTAATGATTCGATGAATGCATTGATTCGGCGATTCAGGGTCAAAATTGGGGTATGACAGTTGCCCCTATTTAAATAGCTTTACCAAATGGTATGAGCGGTGACAAGCCTCATAGTATCTTGGTGAAAGATATTTAAATACAAAATACTCAAATTTTGTCCCTAAATGTCGATGATAAGATATGGTATGCATGGATGAATGATTTTTTTTCGTTAGGGTTATGATGTGAGATGAACCTTAACATGATTTTTCTTATGATGGATGATGGACAGACATGACCTGACACTTTAGAATATTTCTAACAGTTCTGGATATTTCTCATAAGAAATTCATTCAATCGGAGATTTTGGAGATTCCTAACAGGGAATTTATCCAAGGCAAGAATAAATTGGAGTCTTCTCACTAGAAGATCACCCAAAGAACAAGACATTGGAATTTTCTTACTAGAAAATCATCCACAAAAAACGTTGGAATTTTCTTATCAGAAAATCATCCATACAAAACAAGATTAGGAGTCTTCTTACGAGAAAATTATCCATGTAAAAGTCTAAGACAGTATTTTATGAAGAAATCGATTAAGACAAACATCATTGGAGTTTTTTTCTAACTAGAATAACATCCAAGCTTCTGGGAATTCCTTAAAATGAATAGTCAAAGATGACTTTCTACGAACTATCAGGAAAACATGGTAATCAAACTCTCTGTATAGGCCAACAAAAGTTGGAATTTGACCGTAAGTATTGGTTACAACCAACTTCTAACAGATTGGTACCAGTTACAACTGGAATTTTAAATGATGTTGGTGACAACCAAACTCCAAGCACCAATTATGATTGGATTTACAAATGGAATGCCGGTTATGACTGGACTTTTGGAGGATGCCAATAACAATTGGATTTTAAGGACAGAGTGCCAGCAAGAACTAGTCTTTTGGGTCAAAGGACAACAATCGACGACACGACCTAGGTCAGTGTAAAATGAGCACGTCGTACACTTCAGACCATGCATGATTGGATTTTTCTTTTATGCATGATATGTGAATGATCATGATATGAAAATGCTGACTCTACATAAAATGGGAGTTTGTGGAGACTCTTTATGGAGATTTTGATTCGTCAACACCAATTACTCAACCAAAATGGCCCGTGATGGATGCTACTAAGGGAAAATTCATCAAGCTTGATAGTTGTTTTTATCCAATAGATCATTCCATAAGGTTGACAAATTATGCCCCATGGAGATCTTTGTTACGATGATCTAGGGGTGCTTCTGCAACCTTGAGACTTTCGAGACAATAGATGATTTCCTTTTAATCTTCCCATATTCCAAACAAAAAATTGTGTTCTTTCAATATGTGTTAAAAAATCTTTTCAAGTTCAAAATCTCATTATTAACAAATAAATGGAATTTTGCATAACAGAGAAAAAACACGAGTGACAATATTGATATAGGCAAATTTTGTATTTATTAACGAATGGTAGCACGCAAATGGTGGAACTCCATGGAATATTACAATTTTGAAAATGGCAATGGGGAAGGGTTTACATTGAATCCAAAAATCACTACTAGCCCTAAATAACCATGACTCCATAACACCTTGCTTCTGAAAAGAGCAGTTGGATTGATCTTCCGCCTTTGGATCTTCATGTGTTGATTAACACTATATGATGCAGTCTTTGCCTTTAGTCCCTAATTTTTGCCTGGACCGCCCTTTCAGGTTTTCAAACCACCAGGGCGCTCTTTTTTTCCTAGGTCACCTTTTCAGGTTTTCAACTTAGCGAGCTATCATTTTTTCTATTTTATTCCTAGCTTTTTCTTGGATTGCCCTTTCGGGTTTTCAATCCACCAGGATACCCATTTTTGCCTGAGTCGCCTTTTCAGGTTTTCGACTTAGCGGGTTTTTATCAGGCATAGTATTTTTTGACTGCATCAGAGTTCACGGGGTGTGATAGCTATTCCTCATCCATAGCTGTAAGAATCAGGGCACCTCCAGAGAAGGCTTTCTTTACAACATATGGGCCTTCATAGTTAGGAGTCTATTTCCCACGTAAATCTTTATGCACATGAAAAATCTTCTTGAGAACGAGATCTCCATCTTTGAATTCCCGAAGATGGACTTTCTTACAAACGCCCTTTTAATCCGTTTCTGGTACAACTGTCCATGGCACATATCGGTCATACGCTTCTCGTCAACGAGGTTCAACTAGTCATATCTGTTCTGAACCTACTCATCTTCTTGCATCTTGGTTTCCATCAAGATTCTCATAGATGGTATCTCTACTTCGATTGGGAGAACTGCTTCCATCCCATATACTAAAGAGAAGGGGGTGTCCCCTGTTGAAGTACGAACTGAGGTCCGATATCCATGTAGTGCAAAAGGTAGCATTTCGTGCCAATCCCTATAAGTTTTCACCATCTTCTATAGGATCTTCTTGATGTTTTTATTAGCGGCTTCAACGAAGCCATTCATCTTTGGACGATATGGGAAAGAGTTATGATGCTCAATCTTGAAGTTCTCGCACAACTCTTTCATTGTTTTGTTGTTCAAATTTGTCCTATTATTTGTGATGATCCGACTTGGAATTCTATAGTGGCAAATGATCTCTTTTTTTAGGAAACGAGCAACCACCTGTTTCGTTACGTTGGCGTAAGAAGTGGCTTCTACCCATTTGGTTAAATAATCAATTGCTACTAGAATGAAGCGGTGACTGTTCGAGGCTTTAGGCTCTATGGCGCCAATCATGTCAATCCCCATATTGAGAAAGGCCAGGGTGATGTTAAGACATTCAGTAACTTTGGTGGCACATGCATTTTGTCAGCATAAATTTGACACTTGTGACATTTTCTGGCATAGCTGAAACAAGCAGACTCCATGGTCAACTGGTAATAACCAGCTCTCAAAATCTTTTTAGCCATGGCATGCCCATTGGCACGAGTCCCAAAAGATTCCTCATGAATCTCTTTGATTAACAGGTCTGCTTCGTGTCTATCCACACATCTCAGCAAAACCATGTCATGGTTTCTCTTGTATAACCCATCATTGCTTAGGAAGAATTTGGATGCTAACTTCCTCAGGGTCCTTTTATCTAGGGCGGTAGCATTTTCCGGATACTCTTGATTTAGCAGGTAGTGTCTGATGTCATGAAACCAAGGTTTTCCATCAGCTTCCTCTTCAACCAATTGACAATAAGTTGGCTCAGTTTTTCGCTCTATTTGGATGAGCGGTGCTTCATTGAGAAATCTAACTTGGTACATTGAGGCTAACATCGCCAGAGCATCAGCTACTTGATTTTCTGTCCTTGGGATATGACGAAAAGTGACTTCATCAAAGTATTTTATAAACTCCACGATGTATGCACGATATGGGATCAACTTGGTGTCACGGGTTTCCCATTCACCTTTGACTTGGTAGATTACCAGGGCTGAGTCTCCACACACCTCAAGGATCTTGATTCGGAGGTCAATTGCAGCTTCAATACCCAGGATGCACGCCTCGTATTCTTCTATATTATTTGTGCATTCAAAACACAACCTTGTTGTGAAAGGAGTATAGCCACCATTTGGATTCATCAAAACAACTCCCACACCATGCCCCATGTAATTTGAGGAACCATCAAGCATTATCCTCCATCGAGGTCCTAGTTTAGGTCCTTCGTTAGAGCCTAGGATCCACTTTATAGGCCACAATGCATTAGATGCACATCTACCTCTGACAAGGATTTCATCTGGTGGGGGAAGCAGGGACCGACCCTTGGCGGGTAACATCCCTTGTGAAGTTTAATAAACTTTGAAGTAAGACCTTGTAAGTTCACACCAAATCCGGATCCTTGCACTCAGGATCATACAAATATACATCTAGATACTCGTACTCAGGATCATACAAATACACCAAAAACAGGTAAAAAAAAGCATTTCATTCCAAAATTGACAATATATGCATATACATTCTTCCATTACATCAGTACTACACATGAAGCACATAAAGAAAAGTAAAAAAAGGTTGACGGGGTTACTTTCAAAGAGAAACTATCTCTCCATCTTTGAGCTTTTGATCCTGCCAAATTTTCTCCCTTTAGACTATAAGTATGGAGTACACAACCTAAGAGGGAGGGTGAATTAGGTTTTAAGAAATTTTCAGGTTATTTTGCATATGTTTTGATTCTTTTATCTTTCCATAAGAATTATGATGAACATATGAATAAACATAAAGAAAAACAAAAGTGCATAAATAATAGAGAACACAAGGATATATCCTAGTTCTGCTTTCAAAAAAAGGTAGTCAAGTCCCTCCACACACCGTGAAGGATTTCACTATATTATATCCATTTACAAGCCTCACACAAAGACCTTTATTACAATATTCTAACATAATTACCAACCTTGTGGTGGACTTTCAATTTCTCCGACTTATGGATCTTTTCCCACAAACAAAGAGAACACCACTTCTTATTTGTAAACACCTTTAGAAAGTACAACCACTTTTCTTAGAGACAAAATCACCATACACTTCATGAATAAAATACCACAAACATATAGAATGGATACATACAACTTTTTATGCTTTCTAATATCTTGAAAATTTAATCTTCTCTTTCAATAAACAATTCAAGAATATATAAATATTTAAGTGCTCAATGATTTATGAAACTTTTTCTCGAATGAGTGAAGTTTATGTGGTAATAATTTTCTAAGTCTTTCTATATGAACACTTCAAAACCAGTAAGAATTGTTTGAAAAACATGATGAAATATGTTATTTGAAACATGAAAAGTTATATTATCATAAGAAACCTCTAAAAAATAGTATAAATGTTTGAGAAAATGATCATAAGTATTTGCAATTATTTGGAAAGGTAACATGATCATATGCAATGAAGAAGTATGAAATTGATTCATAATTTTGAACATATTTCAGGATGTCAATGAATTGAATTGTATCCAACATTCAAAAATTTGAAGAAAATGAACTGAGTTAATCGATTGAATGAAACTGTCAACCGATTGACATAGGAAAAAATTGGAATGTTGAATCGATTGAAGCAAGAGGGTAAATCATTGATGCATTTTATTTTTCAAATTTTTGTTTCATGTTGACAATGTCAATCGATTGAATGCAAGGGTTCAATTGATTGACCTCCTTAAAAAGTTGAAAATTTTCTAAGTTAAAGACGCAACTTGAAATTATTCGATGCAAAAATGTTAGGAATAATATAGATTAAATGAGAGTGAGAACCTAAATTATATACACAAATGGATTGCCATTGGTACCTTATTACATAATCAAATCTCTTAAATTCTAAAGCTTAAACAATCTTGATACTTGATTCTAATTTTTTTCTTCTTGTAACTTTTTTCATTGATAATCTTTTTTCTTCGTCAAAACCAAGCTATGATAGATAATGAACATCTTCTTCATAATCTCCTCCTTTTTTATGATGACAAAAAATATTGATGGGAAGTTTTTGCTTGACACTTGATTGCTCCCACCTATCTTGTATATCTTCCTTATCTTGCATATCTCCCCCTTTATTTTACAATTTATGATATGTCTTTCGTAGATTTTTTTTAAATAACCACTATTTTCAAATTAAATACCAAAATAACCATATTTTTAAATTATTTACTAAACAAACCACTTTTCAAAAAAAAATGATAGGACAAGAACAGACGCCACTGCTTGTGGCGTATGCATTGCTTATTTGCACTAAGGCATCACTATCTATGGCGCATGCATGCAAAAGGCTAATATTGCATGCATGCACCACTCCTTCTGGCGTCACTGCCTATTGCTTTTTACCAATATTACATGCATGTGCCACTCCTTCTAGTGCATGTTCAATAGCCTTTTGCATGCATGTGTCACTCTTCCTAGCGCCTCCCCTTAGTACATGCGAAATGTATTTTTTAAATAGTTAAAAAAACAAAACAAAGTATTCACCACTAAAAGTGGCGCCTGCTCTTATTCCATCATGTGCATGCATGCACCACTAGGGTTGGCGACTTAGTGCAAAAAAACACGCATGTGCCACAGGTAGTGGCACATGCTCTTGTTGTGTAATTTTTTTTGTTTGAAAAGTGATTAATTTGGTAAATAGTTTAAAAATGTGATTATTTTGGTATTTAATTTGAAAATAGTGGTTACTTTTAAAAAAATTATCTTTGGTATCCTAAAAAATAACAAAAAAACTCTCTCTCTCTCTCTCTCTCTCCCTCTTTTTGACATTATCAAAAAGAAAAAAAGAAAAATTCAAGGAAACATAATATATAAGGTGTAGCGGGAAATTCATGATCATCAAGCTATTGACAAGCTAGAGATCAATTAACAAGAGTCGCCACCGCGCTTTTATTGTTTCCAACGGAAAAGGGAAAAAGTACGAACAAAACCCAAAAAGTAAGAAGTTTTCAGATGAAAACTAATAAAAGTCAGAGATCACAGGTAAGGGGGTTGGTTACACAGAGGGAAGGTGTTAGCACCCAAAGTGTCCTAGGTAATCCTAGGGAGCCCTTTTTGTGTGCATATGTATTTTGTACAAAGTGATGTTTACAAACAAATAGAATGGGGGGATGAGAAAAGAATTCATTAAATATATTTTTGTGTTTGGCAAGACCTTCGGTCTTCTGCCTACGTACCAACATAAAAATGAGGGATCAAAACCTCGTAGTTCATGATACAAATTTCAAAATGAGTGTGTTGATTTTAACAAAATTTAAGTTTGAAAGGCACAAAGGCCTAAAATGATTTGAATGAGTTAGTTCGTTTTGTCTTTTGAAAATTTTAAGTCAAGTATAATTAAGTCTATTTACAAGTTTGATTAAGAAAAGAAGTTTGAAAACGCAATGGCATAAGGCCAAAGTTTCTATCTTTTTGTAAAAGTAGTCAAAGTTTAGAACAAAAATAGTTCATACAAAGAAGATTTTAAAATGGAGGGAGAGATTTTGAAATTAAAGAAATGGGGAGAAGATGAAGAGATTACCCTATGTACAAAAATTAAAAGTTTAGAGTTGAAAAGATCTGACCAAATGGGTAGCAATCCAATAGACAAGTATGTCAATAGAAACCCAGAATTCCCTTGGACTTTTAGAATCAAACAACACACAAATGCACAATTATATTATCTTGAAGAGCAAGGCGTCAAATAAAGATGGCCTCATCCAAGCTTATCCATTCCATGATCTTCTTCAAAATAGCCCATGTAACAGATGAATTTCATAAGTCATAGTTTTAACATAACAGCTTCGTAATGATCATGTTGCAGATGAACTTAGAGGGATCTTGAATGATGTATCAGATGAATTTCAAATTGTAAGCACTTGGTTCTTCAACAAGTTGGCATTGGCCAAGTCCATTAGCTTAGGGAGGTTGCCTAGATTCTAAGTCCATTTGTTCAAGATCAAACCAACAGTCCACTCAAAAGTTTTTTAGGGTTTTTGTTATTATTATGTGCATTAATAGTCAAAGACCACACAAACAAGCAAAATATACACAAACAAAATATATCACACAATATGGTCCAAATGGACAAAGTGAAAATTTCATTAACATAAACAATTAGAATGATATGAATAATGGCAAATGAAATAGAGTACTAAAAGTAAATTGCATCAAAGTAAAAGCTCGAAATTAAAGGTTAGTAGTTAGTAGGTTAGAAGTTAGTATTGTTTTGCTTTTGCTTTTCATTTCAAGACATTCTTTGGAGAACACTCAACCCACTTATCACAAGCATGGATCCTTGAACCAAAACATCTTCCAAAGGAAAGAAAGAAGGCCAAGTTTCCACACAATACCATGAAAGAGGGGAGACTTACAATCTCACTAACTAGAATGCTTATGCCTTTTATCTCACAAATTTAACGCTATGTTAAGCAATCGTAATTTGACTTATGTAGAAGTCACAACTATTTGAGGTCGGGCAATAGAATTTTGGTGTTAATGCATGTTAGAGACATAGTATAATGAACTATGCTCATGAAACATACCACACACACAAAATATGCAAATGGTGTGGCCTAATCTCATTCATACTCATGTTAATTTTTCAATTAACTAGCATTAGGACTTTGAGATGTCATATGCAAAATGGAGTGAATGAATTAAGAAGAGGAATGAGATGAAGTGGGAGGGGAAAGAATGAAATCATAAATTGGTCAAAGGAGGACTTTTACCAAATTAATATCATTCATTCATTTCGGGAGATGGAATGTACATTCCACCAATCCCCTAAATCCAATGATATTAATTTGACAAAGTCAAATCAACCTTGACCAAGGCCCAACAACAATAAGCAAACTCAAGCAAGTCAATACAAGTGGTCAACAAAATTTAATTGGCATTTATTCAATTAAAAATAATAAAATAATGCATTCAAATCAAATATGGTTTGTCCAATTCCTAAAATCACATCAAAACACCAAAGAAATGGCCATGAGATTTATCATAGGTCAAACAAGGTCAAAGGACCTTGGAGAAAAAATTTCATAATTTTTGGACATTTAAAAATATTTTTAAACAATTAAAAATAAATGCAAAATCAATTAATTCATGAAAAATATTAATAACGATCCAAAAAATAATCTTAATTCTGACTATGAAAGAGAAAAATATTTGAAATTTTTTGGTGAAAGTCCCATATTTTTTGGATCAATATTGAATTTAATATGAATTATTGAAAATAATGCAATTAAAATAAAAATCTAGAAAATCAAAATCACGTGGACCATCAGATCTCCCTCATTAATTGAGGTGGCAGATCTGATGGTCCCTAACGCGCGCTCCACATGGACTTGAGTCAACAGCGCTGCAACTTGGGTAATCAATACCAACGATCAAGATTAAAACATGAGGGACGCATCATGTGGTTCAAAGCCTTGCCAGGTCACCGCCGGAGCCAGAGCTCCGGTCATCTTCTCCGGTGGACCTCACCGGACTGGTCCACCATGAACCATCACCAAAATGAAAAACAAGGACATGATCTTAAAGAAAAATGGCACTGAGCTCGAACCTGACCTCCATTTACTCAAATTCCAAATATATTGAGAGAGATATGGAATTGAAATTTGAGGTACATGAACTGAGTTGCTTCGATTTGGCCTCAAAGTAACTCAATCTTCTTGCCTACATTGGTAGGACTTCAGACAACCAAAGAATCAATAGAATTGAGCTAGAATTTGAGAGAATCGAAGAGTTCAAAATTTCTGGAAAATACCTTCAATGTAGGTCTGGATTCGATGGATCTTGATCTTGCTTGTGCTTGGTCTCACTCCACTTGCTTGCAGGAGAAGGATTGAATGGTTAGAAAGCTATGGATTCCTGGAGAATTGAATTCCAAAACAGTGGAGATTCAAGCTCAAATTCAAGAGAACTTATCAGGCTTATCCTTTGAGAATTGAGGGTTTGAAGTGGGGGATCAAAGCTGGCACCAATGTGTATCAAATTCTGAGCAATTGAAGCTCTATTTATAGCTGAAATGGTTGATAATTGCACACTCACATTCACTTTCCAATTTTGGCAAATGGTGATGCAATGGTGCATGGGCATGCATAGGCCCATGAAATGATTGTTTGAGGTCCATAAATGCATATCAGATGCTCTGAAGTAAACTTAGATTGCAAGGCAAATGCACATTGATGTTTGAAGCTTGATCCTTGCCAAGTAATGTCACCCTATTTAAGCCATGCGCAGCCTATGCATTTCATGTCCAAAATGAATGAATTTGAGCTCTTTGGAAAGGTGAGATCAAGAGGAACAACTTTCATGTTCAACACTTTTTCATTTGGAGCTCGGAACTTGGAGAAATTTGAGGTGTAAGTTGGGAAATTTTTGACATATCAAAATTTTTCTAAGTGTCAAACCATATGTCTCAATATTCCACCTTGCTTAACTTTTTATGGGAGCTTCAAATGAAAAAAGTTTCTTCATCAAAGTTGTAGCTCTCTCAAAGAACTTAAAAATTGTAACCAATTTCGTGTCATTTGGATTTGAAATGATAGAGTTAAGCATTTTTGAAGTTTGGAAAAATCACTTGATCAATGGTATATGTCAAAAGTGACCTATAATGTAGCCTCATATCACATGCTCAAAAAAGTTGAATCAACTCCTACTCCAAACATCAAAGTTGAATTAGACACATTGAATTTGATTGTGAAACTTGGAAATCTTTCATCTCATAAAAATTGAGCAAGTTATAGCCTTGGGAAGTTGACTTTCAAATTAGGGTTTAGACAAAATGACCTATAATGTTTCAACATAGAAAATGATTTTCCAAGAAAAACTAGATCTAGGTATCAACATGAAAGTTGTTTGGAATATAATTTAGAATACGTTTTCTCTTGGAATCATTTTCATATGGTGAAAATTGTAGGAGATAGGGTCTAGGGAGACCCAATTTTGATCTGATGAATTCATCTGGCCAACCACCACCAACCAACTTGCTAATTTCCAATTCTCTTGACTTTCTTGGCTCATGGTAGCTCATATATGCATAAGATGATGAATTTTAAAGTGTCCCTTGAGAAATTTGATCAATTAGTGAGATAGCTTGTTGGAGAAGTTATTCAAGATACCCAGTCAAACTAGGGTTTCCAAGGCAAATCACCCTCAAACTCTTGAAGAAAACTTGATCAATACAACATGTAGAGAACATTGGGACTCATATATGATGTTCATAACCATTGTTGAATAAAATCTTGGTTGTCCTTTTTTTTCATGAGGGTCTCAAACCCTAGATGTGATCTTGATGAATCAATGAGATCATGCCCTTCCTACAAAAGAGTTAGACAAATACAAAGGCATATTTTTGGTATTTTGGTTAGTGAAATGATAATATACAAGTATGATACAATCACAAAGTGCTTAGTGATCTCTCCTAAAACAAACCCAATGAAAGAGGGGTAAGGAGGATGCCAAGGTATGATCTCAATGCTAATGCTTATGATGTAATTAAATAAGGGATCTTAGGGTCAAAATTGGGGTCTTACAGCTGCCCCTATTTAAGGACATTCTAACTGAGGAGGCGAAGGTTAAAATCTTCATGTCGACTCAGTAGAATGGGCTTAAATAACAACATATAGAAACAAATTTTGGTCCCTAAGAGACCTCATGATGCATATGATATGAATGCAAAAGTTAATGCTCTGTGGGGAAATATTGCCACAAAGGAAAAAGAAATCAGAGAGACCGAAAGTCCGCATGAGCATAATGCATTCCGTAAGGAAAACTCACTGGGGAGACAAAGACTCTGAGGGGATAAAAGGGACTTATGCGTAGGCCAGGCTACGACTTATAACTACTGGGGGACTCGAGGAAATCCATATAAAAAATGGAAAGACTCAGCCAGGGAAATAAACATCTGCAGGGGATACGAATAAGTCAGGATAAAACAGAGGTACTCGAATCATGAAGGGGAAAGCAATTTCACTGAGGAAATGCGCACTCAACTCGACTAGGGAAGATAGAACCTTCAACACAAGAGGAGCAGAAATCTATTATCTACTACTTGTTACTGGGTAAGGAGATAATAAAGATCTGACTGAGAGAACATCCGTCATCGGTCAGGATGAACATATCAAGGATGACTCGCTGAGGAAATTCCAGGAGGGAGTATTCATTACCATTTATTGGGTAAGAATAACCTTGCTGGGGAAAACTGCAGAAAATAGGATTTACAACTACCAGTTACTGGGCAGAAGACCAAGGGTGAAAGTATCTGTCATCGGTTAGGATCAACATATAAAGGATGAACTCGACAGGGAAGAAAATCCGTCATCGGTTAGGATGAACATATCAAGGATAAACTTTCCTGGAAACGTCAAGGAGGATACCCGTCATCGGTTAGGATGAACATATCAAGGATATACCAACTGAACAAAAAGGGAGGAATTACATCTATCGAAAACCGGATAGAAAACCATCGGAGAGAAAATCCATCACCGGTTAGGATGAACATATCAAGGATTAACTCTGGGAGGGGACAAAGTAGGATTTACAACTACCGGTTACTGGGTAGAAGACCAATCAAAGAGAAAATCCGTCACCGATTAAGATGAACATATCAAGGATAGACTCTAAAAAGGGGAGCAAAAATAGGGATTACATCTATCAGTTACTGAATAGAATACCAAAGGTGAGAATATCCGTCACTAGTTAAAGTGAACGTATCAAGGATAGACTCCTGTGAGGAATGAAAAGATATCTGTCACCGGTTAAGGTGAACATATCAAGGATATATTTCCTGGGGACTCTACTGAGGAGAAAAAGGGTACTTTTGTCGGGTATTGGGCAAGAAGTAAAAAACTACAAACTAAGAAGAATATTACCAGTTACTGGGTAATAGACTCTTAGGGGACCAAAAATATCTATCTAGGTAAGAGCTAGAAAGAAAACGGTCAACCAAGACTCAACCCAATGAGGACATAACTCAAGGGGAGTAATTCCATCCAGAAAATTTGTTGGAGAGGAAACTGAAATAACAACCATCCTCAAAGGACTCCTGGAGAATTGAATTCCAAAACAGTGGAGATTCAAGCTCAAATTCAACAGAATTTCTCAGGTTTATCCTCTTGGTATGAAGGGTTTTCTGTGGGGAATCAAAGCTTGCACTGTGTGTGTGTGTTGATTCTGAGTAATTGAGCTTCAATTTAAAGAGAGTTCAAGTGATAATTGCACACTCCTTCAAGTTTCCAAAATTGGCAAAATGATGTAAGCAAGTTGCATGGGCGCGCATAGGCCCATCAAATGATTGTTCAAAAGTCCATAATGAAGTTCAGATGCATTGGAGGTGGATTGGATTGTAAGGTAATTGAGCATTGTTGTTTGAAGTTTGATTCATGACACATGATACTAGCCTGTTTAAGCCATTCGCAGCCTATGCATTTCTCGTCCAAAATGCATGAATTTTAGCTCTTTGGAAAGGTGGGATCAAGAGGAACAAGTTTGATGTTTAACACTTTTTTATTTGGAGCTTGTAACTTGGAGATATTTGAGGTGGAAGTTTGTAAAAATTTGACATATTGAAAATTTTCTAAGTGTCAAGCCATATGTCTCAATATTCCACCTTGCTTAACTTTTCATGGGAGCTTCAAATGAGAAAAGTGTCTTCATCAAAGTTGTATCTCTCTCAAAGAGATTCAAAATGGTCACCAATTTCATGTCATTTGGATTTGAAATGATAGAGTTATTCATTTCTGAAGTTTGGCAAAATCACTTGATCAATGGTATAGGTCAAAAGTGACCTATAATGTAGCCTCATATCACATGTGCAAGGAAGTTGAATTTGCTCCCACTCCATACATCAAAGTTTAATTAGACATATTGAATTTAATTTTTCAACTTGGGAATCTTTCATCTCATAAAAATTGAGCAAGTTATGGCCTTGGGAAATTGACTTTCAAATTAGGGTTTAGACAAAATGACCTATAATGTTTCAACATAGAAAATGATTTTCCAAGCAAAACTAGCTCTAGGTCTCAACATGAAAGTTGTCTATAATGTCATTTAGAGTAAGTTTTCTCTTGGAATAATTTTCATATGGTGAAAAGTGTAGGAGATAGGGTCTAGGGAGACCCTGTTTTGAATAGATGAATTCATTTGGCCAACCACCATCAACCAACTTGCTAATTTCCAATTCTCTTGACTTTATTGTCTCATGGTAGATCATATATGCATAAGATTATGAATTTTGAAGTGTCCCTTAAGAAATTTGATCAATTAGTGAGATAGCTTGTTGGAGAAGTTACTCAAGATACCCAGTCAAACTAGGTTTTCCAAGGCAAATCACCCTCAAACTCTTGAAGAAAACTTGATCAATATAACATGTAGAGAACATTGGGACTCATATATGATGTACATAACCATTCTTGAATCAATTCTTGGTTGTGCTCTTTGTTCATGAGAGTCTCAAACCCTAGATGTGATCAATGAATCAAGGAAATCATGTCCCTTACCTACAAAAGAGTTAGACAACTACAAAGACATATTTTTTGGTATTTTGGTTAGTAAAATGATAAAATAAAAGTATGATATAATCACAAAGTTCTTGGTGATCTCTTCCAAAACAAACCCAATGAAAAGGGGGAAGGAGGATGCCAATGTATGATCCCAATGCTAATGCTTGTGATGAAATGCATGAGGGATCTTAGGGTCAAAATTGGGGTCTTACAGTGTAGTCCACGAATTCCCGAGAGTTAGAAACCCATATGTAGTTCTCGTCACTCCGAACTCTCTCATCATCCAAAAATTCTTCAAATCAATCAAATTCTTTTCTCCCCACCATGCGATTGATCCTTAAACCCTTTTCTCAAAAGAAAGGCGTTTTTTTCAAGACAACGCAAAAATAATGTTTTGTCCACTTGAACATGTCAGTAAGCTTGCAACGTTGCCCATGAATGTTGATTTGTAAATCCATTTGGTCGTGATGCAAACGTCCCCTTCTCCACTTGTTTTGGATAGTCCAACAATATTTTCATCGATTGACACAAAGTATCTTTCACTAAAATCAACCAACAAACAAACTTTTATACCCAGAACTACGTAAGTCTTGAGTTCTCTATTGCAACCGGAGATACATAGGAGCAGGATTTATAAATCTTGGCAGGTCCATTCATAAAATGTTAGGTTTAATTCCTTTCTTCGCGCATTAATAAAAAATACAAAAACGTTTTATATTTTATTTTCTTCTTTCCCTCTTAATAACTTGAGAAGCCTAACATTTCTAAGCTAACACTAACATGTGCAACTAACATAATGGTTCCTGTTGAGTACAACAGACGTGAGGGATGATAATACCTTCCCCTTGCATAATCGATTCCCGAACCCTGATTTGGTTGCGACGACCAATATCATTGTCGTTCTTTCTCGGGTTTTATCAATATTTCCTCTTTCCTTTTTAGTAATAAATAAAATTCGGTGGCGACTTTGTTCAGTCCATCATGCAAGCGTGCGATTGCGCTTCGCTAGGTCGTGTTCTCATTTTTTTCGAGGTGCGACAATTAGCTTGATATTAAAATATCTTAGGTTCTTGGTTAGCTCGTGATAAAACCAAGGCTTAAGGTTCGTGAGCTCAACTCGATGTTAAAATATTTCAAGGTTTGTGTTAGAAGCTTGAATACTTACCACTCCAAGATTATCATGGAAAAAGACTAACCATTTCGATCTGTCGATTGGAAGGAAGACTCACCGCTTCACTCTGCTGTTTATTTTTTTTTTAGAAGTCAACCTTAAACTTCATTTTTCCTTATATGAGGAGGTTTCATGAGTATAATCTACTTAAAGATCTCAAGATTATTGGATACTCTCAAGATAAATTCTTGGGGAGAGGAGTATGTATTTTTCTTTGTTTGACCAAACTTCTATAATTCTCGTTGTTATCTTTTTTCCCTCAACTCTTTACTTTCTGCACTTTATATTCTGTAAATTTTATTTCTACGCTGATTTATATTAAAACAAATTTAAAATGATTTTAAACTTTGGCGAGATTTCTTTTTAAAACCATGTTTTTCATAACCACATAGTTCACCCCCTCCCCCCTTCTTGTGTGAGAAGTCACGTATCCAACATGAATGACATGACATAGTAACACATGGTGCTGAGGTTCATAGTGGATGCATTAAAATATAGGGTTTTTGATAATCTAACAAGTGCATAGTAGATGTATAAGGAAAGATCAACATATTGGTCTTATATTAGAGCTCCAATCACGAAAATGTAACATTTGTTGACCTTAATTCATCATGAGAAGAAAACATGTTGGATTGTAAATAGGGAGGAATATGGTATTGTTGATATATTATGGATACGTCCTGATTATGTGAAGTTATTGAATATGTTACATCTGGTTTTGATCTTTGACTACATGTACAAAATCAACATGTACTGACTCCCATTACTTTAAATTGTCAATTTTCCATTAACCAAGTTGACTTTCTCTATTTAGTTTTCTTACTTGAAACATGAAAGGGGGGATTTCACATGGGGACTCGAGAAGCTAAAAGAGTTGTTCACATCTGAAAAGTTTCTTCCTAAGGTCATGGTGACTGATCGGGAACTTGCCCTAATAAATTCCATTGAATTTGTTTTGACATCATTGGTCCACCTCTTATATGTAGTCCATGTTGAAAAAATGTTGGTTTGAAGTGTAAAAAGTATGTCGAGGATAATAGGCAAGAGCGTGTGATGGATCTATGGAACAAAGTTGTGTATTGAAATAGGGCATTTAGGTATTGACAACATTTGTTTAAAATGTAGGTAGTATATGTTTATGTACATTCCTTTGTTGATTATATACACCAAACATGGTTGACACTAAATAGAGAGAAATTTATTGCTACATGGACTAACCAAGTCACTCACTTGGGGAACACGACAATAAACTGGTATATTTTTTAATATAATATGTTTAATATTATTACACAAATATTAATAAATTTATTCATTGCATTTTTCTCTAATATTATTTTATAGGGTTGAGTCTGCTCATTGGAGACTCAAAAACATGTTGCATACTAGTTAAGGAGAATTATGCAGATGTTAAGATGCAACTAACACAATGTTGAAGCTACAACTAGGTCCAATTAAAGTATTATTTTAAAAAAATGTTGTCGACATTGAGCATTAATATAATACTCCATGTTATTCAAGGTTGTATATGCTTGTCTCAAGACAATGTATACAACCTATTTTGAAGGAGTTGGAACAATTTGAAAAAGTCGATGCTGACAAAGTTGCATATGGATGCTTCATTAAGAAAAAAACATGGGTTACCTTATACATGTGAACTTACAAATATAAAAATATAAGATGATCATGTTCCATTGGAATCCATTCATGAGTTTTGGAGGAAATTACACATTGAAGAGTATGAAGTAATTGAAGAAGGAAGTGTGAAACAATTGATGAATGTGAAAAGTCGAAGAAGTATTTCATCACCTTAAATATAGTTGGTCAGGAGACGACGAAAAAAAAGGTGTGTGAACTTACATATCCATGTACAACTTCTATGTGTTTGCCACTAGTAGATTACAAATAAAAAAAATGGATAAGAAGAGTAAAAAGGGGAAAGAGAGTAATATGCATCGTGGTCCTGCAAATTAGGAGTATGCTTATGCCTCACAGGGAAGTCAATTGTTCAAGAGATCGTCTATTAAAGCTCTGTCAAGTCAACCGTCTAGAAAGTCTTCAAGATACCTTTACTTGTCTCAATTTCCTATTTTCTTGCCTACCTATATTGAAGATATTATATATGTGAAGGCTGATGGAAATTATGGTTACCGTGCTATTAGAGATTTACTTATATGGGTTATGGAGTCATGGTCCTTGGTTTGGATATAGTTAGATGGTGACGTTTTTCAAAAAAAAAAGTCATTTGTATTCCAAGGTATTCGATGACACAGTCTCTGAAGGTAGGAGTTCATTACAAATCTCTAGCTAGGGTAATCAAGATCGTGACAAATGGATGAAGATTCCTAACATGGGTTATCATATTGCTTCTCGATATATTATGATATTGGTCTTGCTGTCCCGTGGCATTAACATCAAATTATTCCCATTTGTGTTATCTCCAATTATGTTAGTGATTATACATAAAATTCTTGGAATTGGTTTTGTCAACAACACTCATTGGGTTGGGGAGAAGTTGAAACCTGATTTCCCATTGCTTTCTGTCACTGACCACAAGAATGAGAATTAAAGTGAAAGTGTAAGAGCATGGGAAATAACATATGTGGGACGTATACAGAATTTGGAAGAGGAATTCATGAAGGAAACATGATTATGATTGTATTGATACTTTTGTATAGTTGGGATTGTATTGATATTTTGTATGGTTTTGATTCTATTGATATTTTTGTATGGTTAGGATTACACTAACACTTTTTTATGGTTCATAATGATTTAAACCTTGTATAAGTATGCCTTATATATTGGTAACAAAAACACATCTCAATCGCTCAATAATGGCATATTACATTTGTATACTTCAACAACGTGAATCCTCCTTTTGAATTTGGGATCACAAAGGACACCCTTCTTGTAGATATGAAATCCAAATTGGAAAATATATTTCACCCCTAGAAAATCGAAGACTGGTTAAGATTGAGTACATTTCACCCTTAATTGATAACCAATGGAAGATTAATTTTAGTAACTTTAAGTTGAAGACAAATAAAGATGTAAGAGTTGTGTGGAGTACATTTCACCATTACACAACAAAGGTTCCAATCGAGGTGGATGAGAAGCATGCAAGATTGATTGGCAATATTCTAAAGATGTTTAAATGTCATGAACCATCTATCAATAGTGATGAAATGTCTTGTTAGATTTAAGTAAAATTTAAGTTATTTCATGTTAAGTTATGTTCATGTAATGCTTATGTTCACGTGATTATTATGTTCTTATAATGAAATGTTAAGTTAAAGTCTCAACAAAATAAAATAATTCACTAGAACATACAATAATTTGATACAACATAAAATAATGTCACAGAGATGACAAATAATGAACAAACAAATAAAATCTAAACTAGTCCAGCACGAGCAATGTATGCTATCTACGATGCTATAGCATAAGTATCGTCGTTTGATTTATCAAACCCATTAGATTATCATAAAGAAGTGCTATAATTTGTATCCATTGTTGGTCAGTTACACTAGGCGGTGGAGGAGGTGGCATGTCATCTGAATGTCCTCCATCATGTGAAGTTCTAGTAATATTTGCAGAATATGAAGGTGGGATAATGTGAGGGTGTGATACTCTATAGTACCACTATAAATAATCATCACTACATTATCCAGTAAAAGACACAACCACTACATTTTCTCTAATAGCACGGAACTACTCGCAATGTTAGACCAAAACCATATTTTAATGACATATGGTACAATAGGAATCAATATAGGAATGTTCTGGACATAGCCAAACTGGAGGAGACACCTCTCATGTAAATATGCAACGACAATACTTTCCCATTTCAGATAGCCCAAAAACAGTTATGTGTCATCAAACTTACGGTGCACTATGTGGTCTGTGTATGATATCCATATCAAGGTCAGAGCATCCTCCTAAAATTTGGAAGACCTCTTGAATGAAAATGAATTGAGCTTTAGCTTGTGGCTCGTGGCGATCCATCTCTGATAGGGGCAAGATTACGTCTGTCACAAATAGACGAAAAATGGATGTGTATCCAACACCAGAGTAAAATATATAATTAGAAAATAAATTAGATATACTAAATATAAATATTAAATACTAAAAAAACAATTAATATTTATACTAGAAATAGACTAATGTAATCGACAAGTTGTCTCGCATCAAAGGAAGTTGTCTCCCTAAAGGCATGATATAGTATCTTGACAACAACACAACCCCACACCCAATTAAGATACTAAAAGTTAGAAAACAGGGATATCCACCTCACATTTATGTATACATAAAACTTATCTACCAAAATAGTACATCCAACAAGATGTAACATATACAACCTAGCGACCGCCTCATAGATAGAATGTTCCACCAATGACTCATAAGTATCTCAGAGTCAAGAGAGACAGAAATGAGAACCCTTGTTAGCCTTTAACTTCTTAAATATGATCCCTCGCGTAACACCTAGGTATGTCTCAGTAGTCATACTTGTAATCTCTTAGTTCATCAACAGAGGGGTGAAGAAGTTACCAGCAAAGGGGAGATGGAAGAAGCTAGAAACTCCGTCGAGGATAATAATCATCTCACCAAATAGAAGATGAAAGGAAGATGTCTCCTTATGCTAACACTCAACAAAAACAAATAACAATTGAGTGTCAATCATAGTGAACAAACAATCAACCAGCAGAAACGGACCAACGTCAACTACAAATGTCTTAACCTCATCTGGCATATGAACTATCGAGAATTTCTTTAGCTTCAAAACACGAGTCACCTTCAATGGAGTGTGAATATGTAACAAATAATGCATATTTTTTTTCCATATATACTATACACCTTCAATGGAGTGTGGATATTACTAAAATTCCAATAAAATCTCATATATTTGATATTGACTTTTTTTAAATTGGTAAAAATGCCTCAAATATATGACTTTTTATCATATATTTTTTATTAAGATATAAAAAAAGGGTAAAATTTCAAAAAAATTCAAAGAAGAAGCTACTTACTTTTAAATATCCAATACTTTTTAGCATAGGGGTGTTCGCGGTGCGGTTTTGGCGGTTTTGATGATAAAAATCATCTGAACCGCAAGAGAAAAAACATGCGGTTTGGTTTGGTTCGGTTGACTTTTAGAAATAAAACCAAACCAAACCAAACCAAATGAATGCGGTTTGGATTGGTTCGGTTGGTTCGATTTTTTATAATATTTTTATTTAGCCATACATACACCTATAGAGAACAACATAACTTTGTGTTTAGTCATTCATACATTAGTAAATAACATCAAAATTCATCATATTTAGACAAAAACTTCTCATTCAATATACAAAAAATTAGATTAGAAAAAAAATGGAATAAAAAACATATATGAAATAGTAGCATAAAATAATATCAAAAACATTATAATAAAACAAAAAAAAACATATGAGAAGAGAGATTAGAGAAGATGAAAAAAAAACATAAGAGATGCAAGATTGAGAAGAAATGTGCGATAAAAATGTAATTGAAAGATAAAACAATAATATAAAAGATGAAAAAGAAAGAACATAAGAGATGACATATTAGAGTAGAAAAGGTGAAATGTACATGGCAAAGAAGACGAGAAGAATGTGCGGTACTACTAGGAGAGATTTAAGAAGGTTGAAATTGAAACCCTAAGTGTGAGTAAGAGAAAATCGTTTGTAATTGTAAGGTTAAGGGCATCCTAGGTTTGAGTTTTGGATTGGATGTGGGATAAGTGAAGATTAGATGGTAACATAATGCGGTTTGGTTTGGTTTAGTTCGGTTTGCAAAATACAAACCGCAAACCAAACCAAACCATGCGGTTTTGTTAAAAAATGACCCAAACGCATCCGAACTAAATACGGTTTTTTGCGGTTTCGATTTGGTTTGGTTTGGTTTGCGATTTTCTATTGGGTTGGTTTGGTTTTGAACACCCCTATTTTAGCAAATGAGGCAATACAATATTTTTTACAATAATCTAAAAATATAGTTTTGTTTTTGAGATATTAATTTTTTAAGTTATACAGATATTTTGATTAAATTGTCCAACCTATAAAAGTGTTAGATTTAAGTTGTGGGATGTCGGATAGATTTGTATATGATGACAATAAAAAAAAAGTTGAGCCAAACCAAAATATATCTCTTGAGAAATCCTTCTTTACATAGTCCCAACCCCCACAGCAACATGTCCTACATGAAAAGAGCATGGCCCAATCCGTACAATCTGATCTGGCACTGCGGCTTTTCCGCTACTCTTTTTATTTTATCAACCTAACAAATGACTTCTTTTTCTTCCATCTCTTTCATTCCTAGTCATTACTCACTTTAACAAATATTTTATATTTCTTTGTACAATTTTTTAAGAAAGAAGGCACATAAAATTTGAAAGAAATGTTAAATAAATGAATGATGATGGAGATAAGTGAGTAAATAGTACTATATAGCAACAATAATAACCAAAAATGATAGTTGAGTTTGAAGGACAATCGTGGTCCCAAATGACAATAAGATGAGATAGATGGTAGTAGTGAATGGTATTGATTGAATGTGATAATGTTTATACTAACTTTGCAAACCCTATTATTAATATAGCTACCCTTAAGTTTGTGACATAAATAAAATATCAAAGGAAGTCATGTTATTTATTTGTAGAGTACGATTAGGTAGGGTATCAAATGTATTATGTAATAATGGAATATTAAATTAATGGAATGATGCGGATCTAAGTCGAATAGAACATAGATTCAATGATATAGTTTGAGTATTTAATGAAACAATAGATTTGATTTAAAATGAGAATAAACAATCGAATGTGATAAAATGGGGTGTTTTTCACTTTCTTTTCTTTTAACTTTTTGCTATATTGGAAAATATTAAGTAGCATGGAAAATGTTTTGATATATTGGAAAATATTAAGTAACATGGAAAATGTTTATAACATTTGTTTGTTTGTGTTTGATGTTGCCTCAAAATTAAAAAGTTTATGTCTTGTGTATGGCTATGAGTCTGTTTGATAAAGCTAAAAATGAAATTAAATTTTTTTAGTTATTATGTTTGGTAACTATTATTTAACTTTTAGTTTGTAGATTTTTTTATTAACTTTTAGCTTTTTTGTAAAAGTTATTTGATGTAGTTTTTAAGTTTTCGATTTTTTTTTTAGTTTTATTAAAGATTATTGCAGTTTTAGTTTTATTGTAGAATATTAAAAAATAAATTTATTTTTGTTATTTTTATTATTTTAGATTAGTATAATTGAATTCAAAATTACAATGCTATTATTTCATATATTTTGTTAGATTTTATATATAAATTTATTATATTTTGATGCTATCTTCAAAATTTTCATATATATTAAAAATATTTTGCATGTTAAGTATATTTATTTTTATCAAATAAAAGTAATTTAATAATATAATAAAATAATAAAATAATTAATTTTTTAATTAATAAAATCCTTTTATGTCATTTTGTATTTATCAACTAGTATAACAACTAATTTACCAAGCATTCAAATTAATTTATCAACTACCAATCATCAGTTATCAACTATCAGCTATCAACTATCAACTATCAACTATCAACTACCAATCATCAGTTATCAACTATCATCTATCAACTATCAATTATCAATCATCAGCTATCAGCTATCAGTTAATTTTACCAAACAGAATCTATGTTACACAAATCGAGTTTGAGTTTATTAGAATGAGTTGTGATCTTACGATGTAGTTATTAATTAATGTTTGACTTTCAAAATAAATAGACTTTTACACTAATGGCACTCTCTTTTGCATTTAATATAATATCAATCATATAGTTTCCTTTGCGTCAATTTTGAGAATGAGGGATGTATAAAGTCTTACATTGGATGATATTCATTTGAATTTCTATTTATAAGCTGAGACAATTATCACTTTACAAATCAATTTTACATGACAAATTATAGTTTTATTTTCTATTAATACAATAGTATTATTCTTAGATATCGAAATAATAAGTGGAGAAAAACACAAATATGATTAGTCTATTTATCTCACTTATTTAAGTGGAGAAGATCAATTTATGATTGAGAGAGATAGAGAGAAAATAAAGATTCAAAAGAGAAAAAAGATGAGAGAAACCATATTCCCATTTTTCTGCAACCAGACTCACTAAATCGACGTTTTCAGATTCTTTAACCGTCGAATCGAGCTCAAATTTGTGTATGTAACTTTTGACCATTCAAAATTTCAAAACAAGGTCTGAGCTGAGAGATATATACTTCGCACTGAAGCTGCAGATTTGGATAATTTTTCCAGCTTTTTTATTCTTATTTGTAAGCTAGTTCGTTTTGTGATTTGCGGTTGTTAGCACTAGTTTGTGAATCACTTTAAGACTCTATTGCACCCTTAATTGATTATAGTGGAGCTATTTTTTTGGTCTATACGACTCATTATATTTATTCACGTATTGAGGGGTTTTCCGCGTTAAAATATCAGTGTTCTTTTGTGCCTTTATTTGTTCAATTTGTCGTCTTATATTTGTTGTTGATCCTCAATGTTCCTACAAGTGTGGGGAGTTTTATATCTGATATGTGTTGGTATGTTACTATGTCATAATTTCCCATCAGAGTGGCATCTGAGCTCTTGGTTAAGGGTTATTTTACTTGTTTGAATGATAAAGTCAAATACAAAGATGAAGATGGTATTGTTGAATGGTTCTAATTACTATTTATGGAAGGGAAAAATGAAACACTTACTATTTGTGAAGAAATTATATTTATCGGTTTTTAGTTTCGCAAAGTCGGATTCTGTGTCTGATGAAGAATGAAAGTTTGAACATCAACAGGTATGTGATTTTATTCAATAATATGTAGAAGGTAATGTTTATAATCATATTTATAATGAGACACATGCAAAAACCTTGTGGGAGAAGATAAAGTCCTTGTATGCCTCTAAATCAGGGAATAATAAATTGTTCTTATTGAATAGCTTCATAAGTTTGAAGTATAATGAGGAGACTTCTATTTCAGATCACTTGAGTGAATTTCAAGGCCTCATTAGTCAGATGTCAGGAATGAGTATCAAATTTGATGATGGACTTTTGAGCTATTTTTATTGCTATCTTTACTAGAGTCTTGGGAGAAGTTTTGGGTTTCTATCACAAGTTATGCTCCTATAGGTGTTGTTTTTTTGTAAACGGCTAAGGGTGATATTCTTAATGAGGAGATAAGAAGGAAGGAACTAGGTTTTTCATCTCAATCTGAGGTGCTTTTCACTGAAAATAGGGGGAGAAGTCATAAAAAGGAGCCGAAGGATGGTAGAGAGAATAGCATAAGTAAGTCCAAGTCGTGATACAAGAAACTGGAGTGTCATTATTATCACAAAACAAGACACATACAAAAGTATTTCTATCAGTGGAAAAGAGATAACAAAGGAAAGAAAGGTAAGTCTAAACAAAGAGACCGTGGAGATCATGATAATGATCGTGTTACTACTGATACTATTGATGATCTTGTTATTCTCCGTGATCATGAGTCTGTTAATATTGTATTACACGAGAGTATATGGATAATTAACAGTGGTGTTACATTGCATGTTAAACTAAGGAAGGATTTCTTCACATCTTATACTTCTGGTGATTGGAGTATTGAAGATGGGTGATGATGGTGTATCTGAGGTAATTGGTGTTGGTGATGTTTACTTAAAAACCAACATGGGAATGCAATTGTTGCTTAGAGGTGTCAAACATGCTTCAGATGTTCGCTTTAATTTGATCTCTAAGCATATGCTTGATGATTGTGGTTATGACAATTACTTTGTTTCTGGAAAGTGGAAACTCAACAAAATAACTTGGTTGTGGCTTGAGGGGAAAAGCTTTCTAAACTGTATTTGACAAAAGCTTTGGTTACTAAGGAAAGTGTGAATGTTATCGACATGGAATCATCTTTGTGGCACTGAAGACTTAGTCGTATTAGTGAAAAGGGGCTGAATTTTTTTGGCAAAAAAGGATGTTTTTCCTGGATTAAAGAATAAATATTTAGAGAAGTGATCTCATTGTGTGGCTGGTAAACAAACTATAGTGTCTTTCAAGAGACACCCTCCCTCAAGGAAGTCAAAGTTTCTTCAATTGGTACATTCTAATTTTTGTGGTCCGCTAAGGTAATATTCTTTAGTGGTGCACTTTATTTGTTACCTTTATTGATGAATGCTCCAGGAAACTATGGGTTTATGCCTTGTAGACAAAATACCAAGTGTTGGAAAAGTTCAAAGATTTTCATGCTTTGGTTGAGAGGAAGACATACCAGAAGCTAAGATGTGTTCGTTCAAACAATGGTAGAGAGTATTGTGGACCATTTGATTCCTATTTCAAACAGCATGGTATTGTACATGAAAAGAATCCTCCTGAAACTCCTCAATTGAATGGTTTAGCATAGAGTATGAATCAAACACTAATTGAGAGAGTGAGGTGTATGCTCTCTCAAGCTAAGTTTCCTAATCATTATTAGGGTGAGTCACTTTACACGACAATTCATGTTCTTAATCTCACTCTTATTGTTGCTTTGAACAGTGAAGTTCCAGACAAAATTTGGTTTGGAAAGAATATCATGTATGATCATTTGAGAGTCTTTGGTCATAAGGATTTTATGAATATTCCAAAGGATGAAAGACCTAAGTTGGATGCAAAGTCAAAACAATGTATCTTCATCGGCTATAAGTATGATGAGTTTGGTTACAGGTTGTATGATCATGTAGGGAACAAGCTTATATGAAGTCACGATGTGATGTTCATGAAAGACCATACTATTTAAGACATTGATAAGGTAGAGAAAGCTACACCCAAGAAAGATATCAGTTTGTCTAATATTGATCTAGTTCGGTTACCTAGTCATAATCCGTACACTAACTTTTATGCTAACTTTTCTATATTGAACATTAACCCTTACTATCTTGTTCATATTGTACATTGATCTTTATATCTTGTCTAACATAATCACTTAATCAAAATATTAACTTTTAACCCCTGAGTTGGTATAGTCTTTCTTTTGTCAAGCTATTGATAGATGGACTTAGGATTTACATAAATTTCATTGTTACAAATCTATTGTAAGTTGATCATTTGATCATCTTCGATAATTTGCATCAGTGATAAGTTATCCCCTAATGCGCCATATTTTGAATCTTTTGACCTAAGGATATATAATACTCAAGTGTTAGACTTGTACATAATACTAATTTAACTTAACTTTACTAACTTTGATTACCACTAACCATTGTTATTATCATTGTTATTTTTTTATTTACTTTTATGTTTTTACTTCGAAATTTACATTCAAGTACTCATCATCATCATATTCATTGTATAAACTCATCATGCATGTTTACTATTGTCATTTATCTTTATTGTTATCATACATTAAAAACAACAAAAACATGATAAAATGAAAAGACCAAAAAGATTTCATTCCACTCAATCAACTTGGACTTAGAGGATCTCATTTAACACCTTTGCTTGGATGGCCTTTTTCTTATCTATGTGATACTCTATTAACTTTGGATTTCATATGTAACTTACATATCGGTTGTAAGAAGGACATCATGGCACCATCCTAAGGGAACATGTTTATAAGACCATTATCATTTGGTTAGTTTATGTCACTTTTGCACACACAAGGATTTCTCTTGGGCTACCTTACAATGAGACCCTTTATTTTATTTTTGGTTACTTTGCATACCTTTTGCATTACCCAATTTCATAATCAAATAGACAAACCCTTAATTCAATGTCAAGCGGCATTTTCATAATCAAATTCAAAACACAATAAAACTACGATTTGTATTGCGCGCCACGAGCCTTAAGTGGTGGAGAATGAGTAAGAATGGAACATTCATACCCTTACTCTGACTATTTTGGATGCAAGACGCTTGGCTTGTTGTCTAGAATTTTCACCTCCGCCCATAGACTTTAGTGAAATCTTGTCACAAACTCTTTTCATAAACCCTTGTTCAAGGTAAAAACAACACAATCCATCAAACCTTATTTTTGTGCCTCAGGGCATCACTCCGAAAACCCTTTTCTCAAATGTAAAATCAACCAACACACAAATATTTTCTACTCCTAACTACAGAGCTCTGATTTCTTATTACCCGATGAGTGATACGTAGGCACAAGGGCCACAATCCTTGGCAAACACAATAACAAAAAACACAGAGTCCCATCACTCTTTTTACACTATTTTGAAAAATAAAATAATAAAAGAGAAAAATACCCACGTACGTAAACAACCCAAATGGTTCCCATGGAGTACCATGGACGTAAGGGATGCTAATACCTTCCCCTTGCATGACCGACTTCCGAACCCAAGTCTCGGTTATGAGGCCGATTCTTTATCCTTGCACTACCTTTGTGCACCTTTTCTTTCTTTCGGGGGTTTTATCGACTATTTCCCCTATCCTCTCCCGTAGAGGTAATCCAAATAAAATTCGATGGAGACTCTTCTGATTTTACCTTCCTTTTGGCAATTCGTTAGTCTGAGTCTGTCCGGTTCCTCGCTCTGAAAACCCCAGTAGTGACATTCATGATACTACTTCTGTGAGGTTTTGTTTTGGAGGAGATAAGCCTACTCTAGTGGGCTACTCTGACTCTGATATAGCTAGAGACATTAATTCCAGAAAGTCCACTTTGGGCTACATGATTAAGTTTACATGGGGAGTTGTGGCTTGGCAGTCCTGATTGCAGAAGTGTGTATCATTATCTACTACAGAGGATGAGTTTATTTCCATTATCGAAGCATGCAAAGAGTTATTATGGTTGAAATTTTTGCAGGAGCTTGGGTTTGTTCAAGACAAATTTGTGTTATTTGTTGATAGTCAAACTGTTATTCATCTTGGTAAGAATCCAACTTTTCATAATAGGTCTAAACACATTGATGTGAGATATAATTGGGTACGTGATGTTTTGGATGCTAAGTTGTTGGAATTAGCTAAAGTTTATATAGATGATAATTATGATATAATGACAAAAGTATTACCAAGAGGGAAATTTGAAGCTTGTTATGATATTGTCGGTTTGACGATTTCCTCCACGTAATTGTGAGGGGGAGATTTAGTGGGTTTGAGCTCCCTTCTTATGTGGAGAAAGACCTAAATATGTTTATCCCATTTGTCTCACTTATTTAAGTGGAGATGATTAACTTACGGTTGAGAGAGATAGAGAGAAAATAAGGATTTAAAAGAGAGAGGAGATGAGAGTCCCTATTCCCGTTTTTCTATAATCAATCTCACTAAATTGACGATCCTGGATTCGTTAACCATCAGATCAAGCTCAAATTTGGAGGGCAGGTTTGTAATACCTGTATCTAATGTTTGACCGTTCATAATTTTAAAATAAGGTATATGCTAAGAGATATTTGCTTCTTACTAAAGCTGCAAATTTGGGTAATATTTTAGATTTTTTATTCTTATTTGTAAGCTAGTTTGCTTTGTATTTTGCGGTTATTAGTACTAGTTTATGAATTATTTTAAGACTCTCTTATATCCTTAACTGATTATAATGGAGATATTTATTTGGCCTGAACGACTCGTTGTTTTTACTCTCATATTGAGGGGTTTTCCATGTTAAAAATATCGGTGTTCTTTTGTGCCTTTATTTGTGTTGAAAGTGTTTTCAGTGGGTATTTTTTTATCGTCTCCACAGGGATTGATGCGATATTACCATTGTTCTTAAGTGATGGTTTCGGTTGGTTTTGATTTGGTGAAAGTAACATTCATAAGAGTTTGTAGCAATGATAAAAGTTTAGTGAGATTAAAGTTTTAAAAGACATATCAAGACTAGATTTCATCAACCTATTTTGTATGTATTCGATTAATCAAGCATGTGAACTTCATTTATAATAAACATAACCATGTATCGCTCATCTATGCAGTTCATTTCTAAGACGGTATTGTGATTTTTATTGTATTTTTTATCGACGATGCCTCAACCTATTAAACAATACAAATAACATTAATGATCCGATACAAAGTGAATATCAACTTCCATGTCTAGACTTGGTCTTTGATAGATGATAAACTTAGGTCAAGACTTAAAATATCTTTCTCAACAATGATTTGAACCACAAATATTCAATAAAAACAAAGGTTATCATCTATATTGATTATCAAGTTGCTCACATAGAAAAGATCAAAAGAAATACATACAAGTTAAGATTGATTACATCTAATATTGATACAAGATGATTTAGCTATCCATAACTATGGTAGCTTGCTTTACAAGAAATAAAGGGAGATGAATGAGCATCAAAGTTGAATAATCGACAATGGATGCAAATCCATCTCCGATTAAATGATTGTAGCTTCAAATGCCTCAAATTTGAGTTTTCTAGGGTTTAGTATCAAATGGAATGGGTGTAATATTGAGAGATTTTGCAAAAATCAGCAAAATAACCTACTTATAGAAAGTTGTGATTGTCCTTTCTTGCCCAGCGAGCATGAGCTCGCCTGGCTAAAGTCACCTTTTGGCCCATCACGTGTCAGATTGCATCAAACCGTCTTAATGAAAATATCTGGTCTCGCTCAGCGACCATGCGCTCGCCCGACGAACTCAATTGCTCAAACCCTCGTCGGGTGACCAACACGAGTTTTTCCCCTGGATTTTTATCTTTTAACCTCGCTTCTTGTTCGCCAGAGCTCACTCGACGAGCTCGTTTTATGCTCGCTACTCCGCGTCAGACGAGCAAGCTTAACTTTGTCTTCTTTGCCTTGTGCCTTCTTTCATGGAATTTGTGCCTTCAATTTGATTTCTTGCATCCTTTTCTGCATGCTAACACATATATTAAGGACTCCAAGGCAAAATGCACATTATTTGAATTTCTATGCAAACTCGGGTTAATAAATGATCGAAACCGCGGAATAGAACCGAATAATACCAACCTTATATGCACAAAATAAGTTATGATTGACACTTATCAATTTGTTCAATTTGTCATTTTATATTTGTTGTTGATCCTCAAGATTCCTACAAGTATGGATAATTTTATATCTGTTGTGTATTGGTCTGTAATTGTGTCTTAATTTCTCTCATCTTTGACCATTTGTTACTTAAAGCATAAGTCATTGGACAATCTACCCTTTTATCAATGAAACGAATTCTAGTTTACACAGATTTATGTACAAATATGCAATAATTTTTTTAATATTGGTAGGATTTTTATTTTCCAAATGAGTTGCCACTGACCTTGATACAATAATGGTTTGTAGTAGATGTTATTAAAGGATAATTAGCATGTACATAATATTTGTAATTATTATTTAGATAACAACATATTAATGGCTAGTTGTAGATTATTCTTGGCCTTCATTATCAATTATATTTATTAAGGAATTGATTAATTCATTCCTTAACGCTGGGATCTTTGTACTCTTTGTATGTGGTAAACACCTATCAATAATATCCATTCAAACTTTAATATTTTTCTACTATTATAGTAAATACGATCCACTTTAGCGTTACAGTAAATACGATCCACTGACCATACTCTTTTCTTTTATCACCATGAACACACAAGTTGTTCCTAACAGTAACAACACCTTTGTAGTTGGAACCAACACAATGGTTGTTCTCAACACACACCACTCGCTCAAATTTACAAGCCCAAATTATCCTACCATGCATGTTCAAAGGAACGCTCTGTTCATTGGATATGACCTCATTGATTTCAACCACAACATTACAAAGTGTCCTATAAAAATAGATCAAAATTTCTCCTATTGGACTAGGCAAGAACAACTTATCTTGCATGTTATTATCACTTCAGTTGATCCCAAAACTATCACTTCCTAAGGCAATGTAAAAAATATCAGCAAGCATGGGAGTTCCTATTGAAACGTTTGCAAGTAAGACTCGTGGTCTCATTTTTCACCTAAAATAAAGACGCCTCAGAATCACTAAAGAAGTCATCCTAGTTTCTAAATATCTCAACAATATCAAAGCAATTGCAGACGATTTGGCCATCATAAACTCGTCGTTGGATAATGAAGGTGAGAAAAACACAAGAAGGGGGTTGAATTGTATTGACTGTTTCTTGCTTTCAAAACTATTTGGTTAGATTCTAAACTCAAGGTATTTAATCTGATTCAATTATAGGTAGGCATCGGATATGAAATGCAAGAAACAAGAGTAACACACAGAGCTATCCTAGTTCCCCTCACAACTTGAGAGCAATCCAGTCCCCTTATATTTATAAGATATTTTCACTATAATCACGCAAGATTACAATTTTCAAACCCATAAGCAACATACTTCCATTGCTCAAACACAAAGAGACTTCTATGCTGAAGCACACATGTAAAAGACTTCTAATGTTCAAGCACACAAGCAAGATACTTTTATGCTCAAGCACACAAGCAAGAGACTTCAAATCCTCAAACACTTAGTAAGATACTTCTAACAATCTACCTAATAAATAAATGATTATTGGTTATAATACACTTGATATATGATCATAGGTGTATAAAAATACAATGCAAATAGACTCTTTTAAGACTTATGGATGTCTAAGATATACAAGGATAAGAAATCCTAAGTTCAGTTTGTGATTTTGTGTTGACATAGTAACTTTTCTTTGAGTATCAATTCGTATATTTTTCTTTAAGTTTTCAGCTCCTTAAATAGAGAAGGAAAAGAGTCTTGAATATCCATCATAATAGAGTCTTTGAGAAACTTGAGTAGAGATGTTGAGATGTTTCTTCAAATAGTCAAGGTAGTTGAAAGCTAGTTGAAATCCCTTTGCTACAAAAGGACTAAGTAGTTCCATCCCAATAGACTATATGAAGAAAATAGAGCTTAGGTATTCATGTGACACGGTAGACTCAGAGGTTTATAGTAACCCATCAGAGTCACCTTGGTCCTTGCGCTTTGATTGGCTCAGGTTTTGATCATCAGAAGTAGACTTCTTCAAAGTATAGTCTTTATAGACTGACTTCTTCAGACGTTGACCTCTTCAGAATTTGACTTCCTTAGAGTCTGGTCTTCAGCTTCTGGTCCAACAGATCCTGGTCTTTAAGCTTCTCTTTATATGTTCATAGCCAGAACCAATACTTGGATTCTATACAAAATTTTAATCTATGGTCCTGCACACTTGAACAAATATTAGTATGCCCAATTGTTCTTTAAATACTTTGTTATCACCAAAACCTAAGGGATATGGGATAAACCAATTGTGTTCCAATAATATACCCCTTTTTGATGATGACAAACAAAAGTATTTAAAAACAATTATTGATAATTTAATTAACAAGTTGACTTCAGGGTATGACGTTTATAAGCTCTCCCTGAATCTAACAGTCCATAGGGTGAGGTTTGTAAACTCCCCTCCCCCCTAAGTCCTATCCATGTTAATAAATTTAAACATTTAAAGAAAAATTATATTTCTTTAGAATTAAAGTAAAGATAATAACTGTCAAATTTCATGTGCTTAAATACTTTTATACCTACTCCTCCTTTTGTCATCAATAAAAACAAATAAAAGAAATATAAAAGAGACTGAAAAAATTTCATTTAACCAAAGAAGAGAGTTAGATTTGAGAAAATATGTTCAAATTAACTAAAAAGACAAAAATAAAAGGGTTTGGTAAATCCTAAAGCCTAAGGGTTTTTCTTCAGAAGCTACGGGATAACCTTTAGATCAGAACCCATATCATCTTGCCTTTGAATCATAATCTTAAATTGAACATCCATCTCTTCTTGTTTAACAGCAACAAAAGTTAACTTCTCCTCCAAGTGGTTAAGCTTCTAACTAGAAGAAGCTACAAACTCAGATGAGAAAGACTTCAGATTCTACAAAAATGTGTCCAAAGAGGTTCCGAGATAGTCCCATTTAGCTGCATATGCTATGGGATCAGATTCCATGAGCCTCTCAACAACCAAACTCTGAACTTTATCAAAGATAACAATTTTAAACTCTTCCATTTGGTATTTTATGTGAGGTGGGAGGTTTAGGTTTATAGGTGGGTGAGGTGTAAAGGGGCTAGGTAAAGCTATTGTGTTAGATTTTGACACAACATCTTCTTACTTAGAAGGTGAGAGGTGATGGTCAGATGGTTCAGAGTGTTGGGTAGGGTGTGGTTCTAGTACAATTTGGTCATTTGTGGAATTCGGTGGAGGTTGATTCTGGGGAACTTGTTCAAACTCATTTTGAGTTTCAATGTCAGGTTAGGATTGAACAAGATTTGGTTGAGGTTCAAGACTGGTTTGGGTTGGGATTTCTTGTTTATGTTGAGGTAATTTTTGTGGTTTAGGTATTCTTTAGTATTAGATTACTTGTTCAGATTCATATTGAACAAGAATTCCAATCTAAATAAGGGTTGGTTGGATAGTTTCAACAAAATGTGTGGTTTTAAGTGGGATGGCTTGGAGAGGAATGATGTTGAGAGGACTTAAGTCTGATGCACCAAAATCATAACTCGAGCTAGGCTATAGGACTTAGCACTAGAAACCTCAATGGGTGGTTCAATCATAATGTTAATAGGTTATGGTTGTTCAGAATAAAACATATATGCTAGATGGTTATGATCAGAAGATAACTCACCAGCTATGTGATTTGTTAGTTCCTCTAGAACAGATGTTGTAGGGACATTTTCTTGTTGATAAAAGTCATTTAGCATCTGAGTAAAGTTAGAAGTATCTTATCCATGGGTTGGTTGAGGAGATGATATGAAATGACCCATAGATATGTTCTGGTCATGCTTGGGTGAAGTTGTGTGTTTTGAATAAGCTTTAGGTGATTGAGGTGGTGTTGGTGTAGGTGATTTAGTCATGAGAGAAGAATTGGAAGAATTTAAATTATTATGTTGGATAAAATTTAGATGATTCCCTATGAAAATAAACTCTACAACATCTGAAGTATGTTGATCTTCTTCGTCAGTGGTCTCAAGAGTCTGAGTAGCAACTTCTACTGACACAGAAGTACCAACATCAAAAGGAACTTCAACTTCCTTCTCCACATCTTCTGCTTGATTTAACAGAACTTCGTAATAAAAGGCTTATCCATAGTCTTATTGTGTAGAGCGGATGCAATCAATCTTGACCTTTCTTTCACAACCTTAGATCTCTTAATTATAGGTTCTTATTCTTCTTCTTCTTATTCCTCAACTTCTTCTTCTTAACGGGTAGTTCATAAGTGGTTGTCTTTTGAGGTGTCTTTCTAGTGGCTTTCCTCCTAGTCTTGGTATGCATCAAGACAGTTGTTTAGGCCACTTCTTGAACCTCCTTATAAACTTTTATCTGATGTGCAACCTTCCTCTTAGATGGACACTGAACCACCTTTACAGACTCAGAAGCAACTTGCTTCCTCTTTCTTGAAGGCTTGTACACACTGCCTTCGGGAGCTTCAGGAATGTCATTCATGGTTAGAGTAACTTCAGTCTGTTCCCTAACCATCTTGATATATTCATGAATAACTTCAGGATTGTCCAACTTAGAGATGACTGAGAAGTCATCAATATATGAAGTCTTATCATTCCTAATCCCGAGGTTTGTAGAATGTTGAATCACATCTTTCTTCTTGATGATGTTCATATTCCCCAGCACAACAACTAAGAGAATATTCCCATATATCATCTTCATGTTTTCATTAGAACCAAAACTCATAAGAGCCTCAACCAACCTACTATGATGAAATAGTTTAGAAAGAAGCCTTGCATAAGGAACATTTTTATTATTATGTTTTGTGAATTATTTGGTAGCCTCGCACATGTGATGGAATATGTATGCAGGAAGGTTGATCATACCAAAAACCAGATGAAGTGCTTGTGGTCACAAGATATTTGATAAGTACTTCCTTCTCTTGGAACCAAGCATCCAATCAAGATTCTGAACAGGAGGTTGTCCTTAATTTCCATATTCTTTAATTTTCCATAGTCTTCATATTTGAGAAAAAAAGTTACTTGATCACACCGTATTCAGGACTGTTATCTCTAGTGTTCAATGCACATCTACAATTGTTGTCCATTTTCAAAAGCTTGGCAATGTGACTCTGAGTGGTAGTCACATCTACCCTCATAACAACATATATTATCTCCAACTCCTTGAATTTCTCCAGACCCATCTCAAGCCCTGACTTCTCGTTGAGCTTTCTATTCTCAGCAATCTTCTGACTCTCTTCAAGAGAAGTAGAACTTTCATCGTAAAATTTATCCATAACCCAAAAATCCTTAACCAAGTAAGGTAAGGTAGGATCATTCAACATTTTAAATTAGTTACTCCACCCTTGAGATTCAAAATAGTCTTTTAATGGAAACCCATTAACCCTAAAAGACTCAAATTCTACAATTTTGTCAATGATCAACTTTAGATCCTCTTCTCTAAGCATCAAAGTTTTGGCCTTGATTTGGAGAGCTTTGCCAGAGTTTGCCACCATTGGAACTAGATTTGATGAAGATGCCACTACAACAGAGTTTAGGGTTCTATAGAGGTTTTGAAAAAAATGGTTATTTTTCTAAGGAGGCTATAGAACAAAAGTGTTGATAGTAGAGAGAGAGAGAGAGTGCAGTAATGAAATGGTACCTTTTAGTGTAAAAATGTTTTTGTTTTGAAAGAAACAAAAATTAATGACAAATGATTGCTAGACATAACATTTTAAAAAAATTCATTATTAACCATCAGTTATTATCCAATAGCTTAGAAACCAAGTGCCAGAAAACCTTTCAGATTCATGACGCATAAGTGGACATGTGTTAAAAGTTAATTTTTCCACTTATATGCTATAATAGGAAACTAATCAAATTCAAAGAATCAGAGGTTGAGTTGCATCAGATGCTACTATTCTTCAGAAGCTAGTTCAGAGCTTCTGACCACAGTAGCTTCTGATCATCATCAGACTCTGATCCTCCATTCATAAGCAAGCACTGATCTTTAACAAAATGCATGTTCAGATTCCTTTGATAAAATCAAATATTTCAATAGTTAGAGGTTTGGTAAATATATCAGCCCATTGATTGTCATTATCAGTGAATTGTATATCTATCAAACCCTTCTGAATATAGTCTCTAATAAAATGATGTTTTATTTCTATGTGCTTGGTTCTAGATTGTTGAATAGGATTCTTTGTCAAACGGGTAGCAATAGTATTATCGCAATAGATTGGAAGATTGTTTACACTTACGTGATAGTCTTCCAATTGATATTTCATCTAGAGTAGTTCTATGCAAAACCTTACAGCTGAGATGTATTCTACTTTTGTTGCAGACAGAGTAATAGTTGCTTGTCTTTTAATAGCGCATGATATTAGGTTTTCACATATGAATTGACAACTTCCACTAGTGGGTTTTCTCTCAATTTTATCCCTAGCATAGTCATCCTCATAGAATCCGACTAGCTTATAATCTAGGGATTTTTTACAAAGCAACCCTAGATTGTTACCTTCAGATACCTAAAGATCCTCTTAACAGCTGTTAAGTGAGTCTGTCTAGGATCTGACTAAAATCTTTCACACAGATAGACACTAAATAAAATATATGGTATATAAGTTATTAAATAAAGTAAAGAGACAATCATACCTTTATATAGCTTTTAACATACCTTGGTGCTGCTGTAAGACCCCAATTTTGACCCTAAGATCCCTCATGTTATCACATAAATTGCATTGGCTTTGGGATCACACCTTGGTATCCTCCTCACCCCTCATTAATTGGGTTTGCATTAGGAGAGATCACCAATCACTTATGATTGTATCATACTTTATTTTCTTTTGTTTACTAACCAAAATACCAAAAATATGTCTATGTACATCTTTGTTTCTTTTGTAGGTGTGTGTGTGTACGTGTGTCCATTTGTGCCCTTATCAAGCTCACATCTAGGGTTTGAGACCCTCAATGCAATATATAAATCAAGAAAAGGTTAAAAAAGGTTCTAGGTATCATATATGGATCCACATGCTCTTTAATTGTCATTTTGATCAAGAATTCAACAAGAGTTTGAAGCTTGTTTGCCTTTGAAGCCTTAACTCATCTGGGTATATTGTGTGACTTCCTCAGCAAGTTTCTTTATCATTTGGTTAAATATATCAAGGGATACTCCATTATACATCATCATAAGCATATATGATTTTCCATGAGCCCCAAAGATCAAAAGAACTTCAAGTTTGCAAGTTGGTTCAAGGAGGTTGACCAGAAAAGTCAACTAGTCAAATCTAGGGTTCCCTAGACCCCATCTCCTACAATTTTTGTCATACGAAAATGATTCCACGAGAAACGTTACTCTTTATGACATTCCAAACAACTTTAATGTTGGAATCAAGAGCCAATTTTGTTTGGAAAGTCATTTTTTATGGTGAAAGATTATAGGTCATTTTGTCTGTGCCCTAGATGGAAGGTCAACTTCAAAAAACCATAACTTTCTCAATTTTTATGATATGAAGGCAATCCAAGTTTAATGATAAATTTCAAGATGTCTTATACAACATTTATTTCTTGATAAATGTCAAATTCCACATGCAAGGGCATGTGCCAAGAGGAAATATTATAAGTCATTTTGGGCCATTACCATTGAACAAGCATTTTTCCTCAACTTCTAAAATCCATAAATCCCTCATGAGAGATTCAAATGGTGTCAAATTTGTTACCAAATTGAATAGGAATGAAAGAGCTACAACTTTGAAGAAGGAACCATTTTCATTTGAAGCTCATAGCAAAAGTTATTCAAGGTGGTAAAAGTGGTTATTGGACTTTTAACTTAGAAAATTTTCAGCTATTTTTGATTTCTCCAACTCCCACCTCAAAATTCATTATTATACAAGCTCCAAATGGAAAAAGTTTCAACGGAAAAGTTGCTCCCTTTCATGTTACCTTTCCAAAGAGTCCAAGATCATGGAATTTGGATCATTTTTGAGTGACCTGCCCATGGGTGCAATGCATGGCTCCATTTGGTAAGTTTCATGATCAATTTCCATTTCACTAATGCATGACTTCATGCTATTGTTTGAGGTTGGTTTGTGCATAATTTTGGACCAATTCCAATCATTTGATAGGCCTATCACACGCCCATGCAACCATGCACACTAGAATTGCTATTTTTGGTATTTGAATGGAAGTGTGTGAAAATCAATTGGGAAGTCTATAAATGCAACTCATTCTTCTCAGAATCAAGGACCTCTTGCCCAAGCTTTGACCTGAAAACACTCCCACCCTCCATTGATAGAATTTTTTTGAAAATTTCTCTTAAAATCGAGTTTTGATTCCCATTTTGTTTTGGAATTGAAACTCCAAGAATTCAAAGCCCTTTTGCATCCAAATCATCTCCTGCAAGCTAGTAGAAGCAAGCCCAAGAAAATTGAGATCAAGATCGAAGTTCACCACTGCAAACAGAAGGTGAATTTTGTGAAATTTTTCTTCTTCGATTTTCCTTTAATTCTCCATCATTTCACTTGGTTTTTGGTTGGCTGAAGTCCTACCAATATAGGCAACAAGATTGAGTTGCTTTGAGGTTAAATCGAAGCAACTCAGTTCATACTCCTCAATTTTCAATTCCATGTATCTTTCAATATACTTAGAATTGGAGAGTTTTGAGGTCAGATTTGGATTCCTGGTGATTTTCTCTTTAAAATAGTGTACTCACTTTTCATTTTGGTGCAAGTTGGTGGTGGACCAATCCAGTGAGGTCCACAGGAGAAGATGACCGGAGCCCTAGCTCCGGTGGTGTGGTGGCAAGGTCCTGTCCATCAGATCATCTTCCCATGTTCTAAACTTGACCATTGGTTCAGATGACTGATGTTGCAAGCACGTTGGCTGAGGTGTACCATGGATGATATGCGCTTGGCCATCAAATTTGCCACCTCAATTAATGAGGGAGATCTGATAGCCCTCGTTTTTTCCCATTTTATTTTAATTTCAGATTTTTTGTTTAATCCATTTATTTTATTTTATTTATAGAAATTTCATTTTTAACCCAAAAAATATGGGACTCTCACCAAAAATATTTAATATTTTCCTCTTCCATATTCTTAATTAAAATTATTTTTTGGATTAATTTGGATATTTTTTGTGAATTAAATGATTTTTGACTTATTTTTAAATATATTAAAATACATCTGACTTTCCAAAAATTATGAAATTTTTTGTCTAAGGTCCTTTGACCTTGTTTAACCTAGGATAAATCTATTGACCATTTATATGGTGATTTGAAGGGATTTGAGGTTTTGTCCATTTTAAAATACATTTTAATTCATTTTTAATTTGATTTTTAATTTCTTAATTGTTTAAAATTATTGTTGAGCCATTTGATTGACTTTATGATGTTTCACTTTCTGTTTGGCCTTGATCATGGTTGATTTGAACTTCCATTTGATCAATACTATTGAATTTAGGGGATTGATGAAATGTACATTTCATCCCCCAAAATGAATGGATAGTAATAATCACATGAATTTCCTCCTGTGATCAATTTGGGTTCTCATTTCCCCTTCCCTCTGTGTAACCAACCCCCTTACTTGTAAGATCTGACATTTTATTAATTTTGATTTGAAAACTTCTTATCTTTGGGTTTTGTTCGTACTTTTGCCATTTTCCTTTGGAAACAATAAAAGCGTGGTGGCGACTCTGGTTTTATTGACGTCAAGTTTATCCATAGCTTGATGGTCATGAGTTCATCACTACATAAATTAAGTGGTGACTCTGTTGGGGAGTAGTCCTCAGTGGGTTTAGCCTACTTGTTTGTGTGTATATATTTGTATATTTGATGTTTGTCTGTATATATTATTGTGTGATACTCTCTGTCTATTGTGTTTGGTGATCTCTGTATGGTGAGATAAGTTCTAACTCGAACTTGAGTGTAATTTAAGATAGGAGGGTGGTATAGTCATATTGTCTTTGAGGGAGTAGTCCTAAAAGAGTTGACATGAGATCCCCCACTCAGTGGAGACCTCTTTGGAGTTACTGATGTCACACGAGTAAGTCGTGGATAGACATTACTTTCTCTAATTTGGGGGTCCGAGAAGCTAAGGATCGTAGAACATTTAACCCAACTTGGCCTATTTAGGACGTAGTGCGAAGACTGTTCAAGTGTAGACTTGATAATATTTGTTACACAATACTACACTCAGACGAGTTTCTATTGAGAATACTATGGGTTGATGAGTCAGTCATCCTAACCTATAGTATCTGATAGATGGGATCAAGACTCTGAGAACTTTTTAGAACATGATCTATAGGTTTTTATCCTTAGTACACTCCTTTGGGATGGTTCTTAACCCTACTCCATGCTCGTGACTCACAACAAACCCTTTGATTCTTGATTGATCCGATCAGTCTCATTAATATCAATGGAACTTGGGTGTTGATAAGGTGAAATCATAATCCACCAAAATGAATGATTGATCTTGATGATGACTTGATCCATACATTGACCTTTGTTTGTGTTTGCGTTGTGTGTGATCCCTTGTGTGTGTTTGTTGCATTCATGCATACACACGCATCATAACATTCATCACAACAATAAAATTTTCAAGGAACTAAGGTGTTATTTGCAAATATTTTCAGACCATGGATTATGGACGAAGGAACACTAAGAAGTATAGTTTCAGGTGTCCCGACTTGAAAGAGTTAAGGAAGTTGTCATCCTTTGTATTAGATCCCTTAGATTTCAAGCAAAGTCATGGGAAGCTCTTGTCTGTATTGTCTATTGATGTGGTTGGAGGACTTTTGAGTGTCCTAGTGAAGTTCTATGATCCTCTATCGGTGCTTCACTTTTCCTGATTATCAGCTTGTGCCCGCGTTGGAGGAGTATGCCCATATCTTGGGTATGCCCATGTCTAACAAGGTACCTTTCAGTGGATTGGAGGAGATTCCGAGATCTCAAGTCATAGTTGAATCTCTTCATTTGAAGAAATCTGAGATTGATGCCAACATGGTGAAGAAATTAGGGATTCTAGGATTGACTTCTTAGTTTCTCATTAGGAGGGCTACTGCTTTTGCTCAAGCCGGTAGCGTGGAAGCTTTTGAATCCATCTTTGTATTTCTCATCTATGGTCTAGCTTTGTTCCTTAACATTGATAACTTTGCTGATGTTAATGCCATTAGAATATTCTTGATTGGGAATCATGTTCCGACTTTGTTGGGTGACATGTATTTCTCTTTGCATTTGAGGAATTCTAAGGGTGGTGGAACCATTGTATGTTGTATTCCTCTTCAGTACAAGTGGTTTATTTCATACTTGCCTCAGACGTTTGTTTTCTTGGAGAACTGACAATGTATACGGTGGTTTCAGAGACTTATGTCTCTCACTAATGATGGTATTGTTTAGTATGATTCTGCATTGAGTAGCTTGGACATTATTGACAGTTGTGATGAGTTCTCTAATGTGCCTCTCATTGGTAGGAAAGGAGGAATCAACTACAACCCAACATTGGTTCGTCGTCAGCTTGGGTTCCCCTTGAGAGATAAACCTAATAACATCCAGTTAGAAGGTCTATTCTATCAATAGGGTAGAGATCCCCAACTTCTGAAGAGTAGACGGGTGCGTGCTTGGCACAATGTGCATAGGAAAGGAAGATTCGAGCTTGGTCCATGCAACTGTGTAGCTTTGGAAGCTTACACTATTTGGGTGAAGAAGAGAGCTTTGGAGCTTAAGATGTCGTGCGCATGCGAGAGACCTATGTTTATGGTTATGGTTGAGCCATTAACTCTCCCTAACCAAGATGCAGAGGAGTTGGAACATGCACTTACCCAGATGAAGCAAGAGAGAGACTTGTGGGAAGAGCGGTTCCATGCTTTTAACTTAAAGCATGAGGAGTTGCAACTTGAGTTGAAAGACAAAGATGCAGTTATTGAGGTTCTTGAGGAGTGCGCAGTGAAGAGACAGAGAGAGCCAAATGCTTTAGTTTCCTCTAGTATCCCTCATCCTTCCGGTGCTTGGAAGAGGATTGTTGATCGACTCGTCCTCGAGAAAGCTCATATGCAGACAACTTTTGAGTTAGAGATTCGACGCATCCAAAGAAAGTACACTCCCTTGGCCAGTTCATCTGATGCAGTTGCTAGGGATCCTTAGGATGATAGTTTCCTTTTATCTTGTATTTATATTTTGGTTTCTGAAATTGTACTCAGTGTAATCCTTCCAAATTTTTTGAATAAAAAGAGATTTTATGGTCAATAAAATTATTATTATTGTTAACTAAAAATATTTGCAAATGAGACTTCATATGTTCCTTGAAATTAAAAACAATAGAAAACATTGCATTTCATGCATCATTTTCATAACAGGTTCCTTCAACCAGGTGTCTTATGATTCTTCTTTTGTGTATCAGCCAAGCTGACTCATCACTATAACACTCAAGCTAATCGCTAGAGAAGAATGGAACATCTTGAACAAGAAAACAAAGAGCTTAAGGATGAGATTGCCAGACTCACTACTTTGATGGAGTCTGTGATAGCTGCTCAAAATCAACCATCTCCGCCTCTTGTAAGTCCTCCTCAAAGGAATGTTATTTCAGAGATCACTTCAACGTCTATGCATATTGTTGCTACTAGCCAGTCGGTGCCTACCATGCCTGTCGGATTCTCGTGGGGAATGTCGCCAAACTTTGTGCCTGAACGGTACGCTCCAACATTTGCTTCTATGCCAGTATCTATCTCAGTCATGTCTGTTCCTCCTTCCATTGTGCATACTTTGCCTAGTGTTGAGGATACCATCTATCACTCCGAGCCGTCTGAAGGTCCCGATGTTTATGAAAAGATGGAAGATATGAAAGACCAATTCCTTGAGCTGAGAAAGGAGTTAAAGACCTTAAGAGGAAAAGATTTGTTTGGTAAGAGTGTTGCTGAGTTATGCCTAGTACCCAATGTCAAGATTTCAATTAAGTTCATGGTCCCAAACTTTGAAAAATATAAGGGGAATATTTTCCCTCTGAGTCATCTTGTCATGTATGCTCGAAAGATGTTTACTCAGACCGACAATGATCAATTACTCATCCACTACTTCCAAGACAGTTTAACTGGTGTTGCACTCAGATGGTACATGGGATTGGACAATGCTAATGTTCGTACTTTAAATGACTTGGGAGAGGCTTTCGTCAAGCAATATAAGTATAATGTTGATATGGCTCTAGATCGGGATCAGTAGAGATCAATGTCTCAGAAGGACAAAGAGACATTCAAGGAGTATGCCCAAATATTGAGGGAATTGGCTACTTAGAATAGTCCATCCCTGGAGGAGAAGGAGATGACCAATATCTTTTTAAAGACCTTGAGTTCATTTTATTATGAACGTATGATTACTAGTGCTCCTAATGATTTCACCAAAATGGTGAACATGAGGATGCGACTAGAAGAAGGTGTTAGAGAAGGCCGATTGTCCAGAGATAAAGCATTTTCAATAAAGAAATACGATGGTAGCTTCTCCAAAAAGAAGGAAGAAGAAACCAATGCAGTGTCCATAGGGAGGCAGAGGAGGCCTCATGTGAGAAAGAATGTTAGACCACGTCAACAATATCATCAAGTATCATCAGTTATTCCCATTTTCACCAATAATTCAGCAAATCAATCAGTTCCTGTTCAGCAACAACAATAGCAACAACCACAACAACGTACTGTAGCGGTAAATTCATGATTATCAAGCTATTGACAAGCTATAGATCAATTAACAAGAGTCGCCACCGCGCTTTTATTGTTTCCAAGGGAAAAGGGAAAAAGTACGAACAAAACCCAATAAGTAAGAAGTTTTCAAATAAAAACTAATAAAAGTCAGAGATCACAGGTAAGGGGATTGGTTACACAGATGGAAGATGTTAACACCCAAAGTGTCCTAGGTACTCCTAGGGAGCCCTTTTTGTGTGCATATGTATTTTGTACAAAGTGATGTTTACGAACAAATAGAATGAAGGAATGAGAAAAGAATTTGTTAATTATATTTTTGTGTTTGACAAGACCTTCGGTCTTGTGCCTACGTACCAACATAAAAATGAGGGATCAAAACCTCGTAGTTCGTGCTACAAATTTCAAAGTGGTTGCATTGATTTTAACAAAATTTAAGTTTGAAAGGCATAAATCCTAAAATGATTTGAATGGGTTAGTTCTTTTTGGCTTTTTGAAAGTTTAAGTCAAGTATAGTTAAGTCTATTTACAAGTTTGATTTAAGAAGATAAGTTTGAAAATGCAATGGCATAAGGCCAAAGTTTCTACCTTTTTTGTAAAAGTGGTCAAAGTTTAGAACAAAAGTAGTTCACGTAAAGAAGATTTTGAAAATGGAGGGAGATATTTTTAAATTAAAGAAATGGGGAGAAGATGAAGAAACTACCCTATATACAAGAATTTAAAATTTTAAAGTTGAAAAGATCTGACCAAATGGGAGTAATCCAATAGACAAGTATGTCAATAGAAACCCAGAATTCCCTTGGATTTTTAGAATCAAGTAACACATATGCATAATTTATATCAATCTTGAAGAGCAAAGGCATCAAATAAAGATGTCCTCATCCAAGCTTATCCACTTCAATGATCTTCTTCAAAATAATCCATGTAGCAGATGAATTCCACAAGTCATAGGTTCAACATAACAACTTAACAATGATCAATGTTGCAGATGAATTTGGAGGGATCTAGAATGGTGTATCAGATGAATTCAAATTTGCAAGCACTTGGTTCTTCAACAAATTAGCATTGGCCAAGTCCATTAGCAAAGGAATGTTGCCTAAGTTCTAAGTCCAATTGGGCAAGATCAAACCAACAATCCACTCAAAAGTTTTTAGTGTTTTTGTTATTATTATGTGCATTAATGGTCAAAGACCATACAAGCAAGCAAAGTATATACAAACAAAATAATATCACACAATATGGTCCAAATGGACAACGTGAAAATTACATTAACATAAATAATTAGAATGATATGTATAATGGCAAATGATGTAAAGTGCTAAAAGTAAATTGCATTAAAGTAAAAGCTTGAAAGTAAAAGTTAATGGTTAGTAAGTTAGAAGTTAGTTTTGTTTTGCTTTTCATTCCAAGACATTCTTTGGAGAACACTCAACCCACTTGCCACAAGCATAGATCCTTGAACCAAAACATCTTCCAAAGGAAGGAAAGAAGGCCAAGTTTCCACATAATACCATGGAAGAGAGGAGACTTACAATCTCACTAACTAGAATGCTTATGCCTTTTATGTCACAAATTTAGCGCTATGTTAAGCAATTGTAATTGGACTTATGTAGAGGTCATAACTATTTGAGGTTGGGCAATAGACTTTTGGTGTTAATGCATGTTGGAGACATAGTATTATGAACTATGCTCATTAAACATACCACACACACAAAATATACAAAAGGTGTGGCCTAATCTCATCCATACTCATGTTAATCTTTCAATCAACTAGCATTAGGATTTTGAGATGTCATTGGCCAAATAGAAATGAATGGATGAAGAAGGGGAATTAGATGAAGGGGGAGGGATGAATGAGATCACATATTGGTCAAAGGAGGACTTTTACCAAATTAATATCATTCATTCATTTTGGGAGATGGAATGTACATTCCATCAATCCCCTAAATCCAATTATATTAACTTGACAAAGTCAAATCAACCTTGACCAAGGCCCAACAACAAATAAGAAACTCAATTAAGTCAATACAAATGGTGAACACAATTAAAATGGTAATTATTCAATTAAAAATAGTAAAATAATGCATTAAATTTAAATATGTTTTGTCCAAATCCTAAAATCTCATCAAAACACCAAATAAATGGCCATGAAATTTATCATAGGTCAAACAAGGTCAAAGGACCTTGGATAAAAAAATTCATAATTTTTGGACACTTAAAAATATTTTTAAACAATTAAAAACAAATTCAAAATCAATTAATTCATGAAAAATATTAATAATAATCTAAAAATTAATTTTAATTCAGAGTATGAAAGAGAAAAGTTTTTGAATTTTTTTGGTGAAAGTCCCATATTTTTTGGATCAATATTAAATTTATTATGAATTATTGAATAAAATGGAATTAAAATGAAATTCAAAAAATCCAAAAATACGTGGACCATCAGATCTCCCTCATTAATTAAGGTGGCAGATCTGATGATCTAAAACACGCGTTCCATGTGTTCCTTATTCAACCGCGTGGCAAATGAAGTAATGAACATCAACGCTCCAGATTATAACGTGGGACTTGGATCAAGTGGTTCAGAGGTGAGACTCATCGCCGAAGCCAGAGCTCCGGTCATCTTCCCCGGTGAGCTCTACCGGTCTGGTTAAGATGGACCATCACCAAAATACAAAACATGGACACGATCTTAAAGAAAAAACATCACTGAGCACGGATATCACCTCCAATTCATCCAATTCCAAATATATTAAGAGATATGTGGAATTGAAAAATGAGGTTCATGATCTGAGTTGCTTCGATTTGGCCTCAAAGCAACTCAATCTTCTTGCCTACATTGGTAGGACTTCAGACAACTCAAGAATCAATGGAATTGAGCAACAATTTAAGAGAATCGAAGAGTTTAAAATTTCTGCAAATTACCTTCAATGGAGGTCCGAGCTTGCTAGATCTTGATTTGAATTGTGCTTAGCTTCACTTCACTAGCTTTCAGGAGAGGAATGGAAAGGTTTAGAAGCAATGGACTCCTGGAGAATTGAATTCCAAAACAGTGGAGATTCAAGCTCAAATTCAAATGAGTTTATCAGGGTTATCCTCTTAGAGTGAAGGGTTTTCAATGGAGATTCAAAGCTGGCGCAATGTGTGTGTGATTTCTGAGCAAATGCAGCTATATATATAGCCAAATCCATGTGATATTTGCACACTCTTTTCAACCTTCCAAATTTGGCAAATGATGAAAGCATGGTGCATGGGCGCGCATATTCCCATGAAATGATAGCTTGAAGTCCAAAATGAATGATCAAATGTGTTGAAGCAAGCTTGGAATGCAAGGCAATTGAACATTGTTGTTTGAAGTTGGATCCATGCCAAATGATATCAGCCTGTTTAAGCCATGCGCAACCTATGCATTTCAAGTCCAAAATGAATGAATTAGACCTCTTTGGAAAGGTGAGAACAAGAGAAACAAGTTTTATGTTGAACACTTTTTCACTTGGAGCTTGGAACTTGGAGAAATTTGAGGTGGAAGTTTGGAAAATTTTGACATATCAAAAATTTTCTAAGTGTCAAGCCATATGTCTCAATATTCCACCTTGCGTAACTTTTTATAGGAGGTTCAAATGAGAAAAGTGTCTTCATCAAAGTTGTAGCTCTCTCAAAGACCTTCAAAATTGTCACAAATTTCATGTCATTTGGATTTGAAATGATAGAGTTATGCATTTTTGAAGTTTGGAAAAATCACTTGATCAATGGTATAGGTCAAAAATGACCTGTAATGTAGCCTCATATCACATGCTCAAAAAAGTTGAATTAGATCCCACTAAGAACATAAAAGTTGAAGTAGACACATTGAATTTGATTGTGCAACTTGGAAATCTTTCATCTTATAAAAATTGAGCAAGTTATGGCCTTGGGAAGTTGACTTTCAAATTAGGGTTTAGACAAAATAACCTATAATGTTTCAACATAGAAAATGTTTTCCAAGCAAAACTAGCTCTAGGTCTCAACATGAAAGTTGTTTATAATGTCATTTAGAGTAAGTTTTATCTTAGAATCATTTTCATATGGTGAAAATTGTAGGAGATAGGGTCTAGGGAGACCCAGTTTTGATCAGATGAATTCATCTGGCCAACCACCATCAACCAACTTGCTAACTTGAAATTCTCTTGACTTTCTTGGCTCATGGTAGATCATACAGGCATAATATGATGAATTTTGAAGTGTCCCTTGAGATATTTGATCAACTAGTGAGATAACTTGTTGGAGAAGTTACTCAAGATACCCAGTCAAACTAGGGTTTCCAAGGCAAATCACCCTCAAACTCTTGAAGCAAACTTGATCAATATGACATGTAGAGATCATTGGCACTCATATATGATGATTGTAACTATTCTTGAATCAATTCTTGGTTGTGCTCTTTGTTCATGAGGGTCTCAAACCCTAGATGTGATCAATGAATCGATGAGATCATGGCCTACCTACAAAAAGAGTTAGATAGATGCAAAGACATATTTTTGGTATTTTAGTTAGTGAAATGATAATATACAAGTATGATATAATCACAAAGTACTTGGTGATCTCTCCTAAAACAAACCCAATGGAAGAGGGGTAAGGAGGATGCCAAGATATGATCCCAATGTTTATGCCGATGATGGAATTGCATGAGGGATCTTAGGGTCAAAATTGGGGTCTTACATGTACCAACTACAACAACAACAATCATCATCATAATTTTGAGAGTAAGAAGGTCTCTTTTGGCCCTATTCCAATAATGTATGCAAAGTTATATCCTTCTTTGGTTGTCAAGAATATGATTCAACCAATAAATCCTTCACAAACTCCTGAACCTTTTCGATGGTGGTTTAAGCCAGACTTGCATTGTGCTTTTCATCAGGGATCTCCCGAACATGACATTGAAAACGGTTATCCTTTGAAGTATGAGGTTCAAAATCTTATTAAGAGTGGTATGGTGTCCTTTGAGGACCGAGCACCTAATGTTAAAGCCAACCTGTTGCCTGCTCATGACAATGCTTCTATTAAAATGGTGGATAGTTATCCTGGGAATTTCAGGGTCTTTGATGTACGTCGTGTTCGGAGATCGTTGGTGGAAATTCATAGGGATTTTTGCTTGGTAAGTGATTATGAACATGACCATGATGGTTGTGTTATTTGTAGCGTCAACCCTCGAGGATGTGTAATCGTCAAGAGAGATATTCAGAAACTGATGGATGAAGGTGCTATTCAAGTTTAGCAACCCAGATATATGGGGAATGATATAAATGTTATCGTGCCGATGTTCAAGACCCCCGAGCGGGTAGTTATTCAATTTAATAGCAGCAGCAGAAATGTCAACAGATCAGTACCGCTGTTGGTTATACGATTAGCGGTCCCTGTCCCTTATTCATCCGATAAAGTTGTGCCTTATAAGTATAATGCTACCATGATTGAGAATGGGCAACAGGTTCCTCTTCCCGCTGCAAATTCAGTGGTGAGCATTGCCGATGTCGTGAAAGTGACCCATAGTGGTCGTGTGTTTGGCCCTGTATCTCCTAAAGTTGTGGAAGATGCTTCAGTGGGTAAGAAAGCATAAGTTCCTACAGTTGATCCGGTTAGTGCTCTAACTTACCAGTATGGTGAATCTAGCAGGTTGAAGGCTAATGATAATGATGAGGTACTTCGTTTGATCAAGAGAAGTAAGTTCAACATTGTGGAGCAGTTGCTCCAGACGCCGTCGAAGATTTTTGTGTTGTCGTTATTGATGAATTCTGAAGCATATAGAGAGGCTTTGCATAAAGTGTTGGAGCAAGCCTACATGGAGCACGATGTTATTGTGGATCAATTTGACCACATTGTTCCCAACATAACTTGTAATAATTTGAGCTTTTATGATGAAGAACTTCCTGAGAAAGGTAGAAATCACAAATTGGCGCTCTACATTTCAATGAACTGCAAAAAGGTTGCTCTATCTAACGTATTGGTTGATACTGGTTCATCATTGAATGTATTACCCAAATAAACTCTAGCAAGACTTTCTTATCAAGGGGCCCGGTGAGGTACAGTGGCATGGTTGTTAAAGCGTTTGACGGTTCCCAAAAATTGTCATTAGAGAGGTGGATCTTCCGGTTAAGATAGATTCGAGTGACTTTAAAATTACTTTTCAACTGATGGATATTCACTTGACCTACGGCTGTTTGTTAGGAAGGCCATGGATCCATGAAGTTGGTGCTGTGACATCTACTCTACATCAGAAATTGAATTTTGTTAAGAATGGCAAGCTTGTCGTTGTTGGTGGGGAGAAAGAGCTTCTGGTAAGCTGTTTGTCATCCTTCACCTATGTGGAAGTAGAAGAAGAAGTTGGAACGCCATTTCAAGCTTTTTCTATTGTTGATGAATTGTAGAAAATTGGGGCACCCATGTCTTCTCTGAAGGATGCCAAAGAGGTTATTCAGGCTGGTAGCACTGACAAATGGGGTCGCGTTGTGGAAATTATTGAGAACAAGAATAAAGTAGGGTTGGGATTTCAGCAAGGGTCGTTCAACTAAAATGTCAAAGCTATGCAAGAAGTTTTACACAGTGGAGGGTTCATTCACAAGGATGATCAACACTCAGCTGCAATTATTGAAGACAGTTATGAAGACAAAGCTTGTGCCAACTTTGTGACACATGGCTAGACTTGCAACAATTGGATTGCTGTAGACGTTCCTGTTGTTATGAACCATTCAGAGTAGTTTGTTTTATTGTTTAAGGAAAATCATTCTCATATGCCTAAGGGAGAAGTGAAACATTGTTGGGTATTTCAAATTTATCATCAATAAAAATACAATTTTATTCATCCACGTCTATGATGTTTGTTTTTACTTTTTGCTTTTTCTGAAAATGGTAATCACAAAAAACATAAATAAATAATAATCTTTCCATATACATAATATTTGTTTGCACTCCATTTCTCTAAAATCAAAATATCAAATCATTATGTAGGTTGGCTCTCAGATCCGTTGAATGTAATGATCCTACTCCCTCTCCAAACTTTGATTTCCTTGTTTTTGAAGTTGAGGAAGAGAATGATGATGAAGACGTGTCTGATGAGTTGTCTCGTTTTTTTGAGCACGAGGAAAGAACCATTCAGCCGTTTGAAGAGCAGATTGAATTAGTCAACTCGGGTTCCAAGATGATGTGAAGGAAGTCAAGATTGGGTCTCAATTGTGTCCAGAAGCTAAGAAGGGGTTGGTTGATCTTCTTCGAGCATATTCTGATGTGTTTGCTTGGTCCTATCAAGATATGCCAGGCTTGTATTCTGATATTGTGAAGCATAGATTTCCTTTGGATCCAGAATGCTCGCTGGTCAAGCAGAAGTTGAGAAGAACTCATCCTGATATGGCAGTAAAAATTAAGGAGGAAGTGCAGAAGCAGATTGATGTTGGCTTCCTTGTTACCTCCGAGTATCCGCAATGGGTGGCCAATATTGTGTCTGTTCTTAAGAAGGATGGAAAAGTCCGTATGTGTGTTGATTATAGAGATTTGAATAAAGCCAGTCTGAAAGATGATTTTCCTCTTCCACACATTGATATGTTGGTAGACAATATAACTAAATTCAAAGTATTTTTGTTTATGGACGGATTTTCTGGTTATAATCAGATTAAGATGACACCCGAAGATATAGATAAGACCACATTCATTACACCCTGAGGAACATTCTATTATAGAGTGATGCCTTTCGGTTTAAAGAATGCTGGTGCAACATACCAGAGAGCTATGACCACTCTTTTTCATGATATGATGCATAAAGAGATTGATGTCTATGTTGATGACATGATTGCTAAATATAGAATTAAAGAAGAACATGTTGAGAATTTGTTGAAGTTATTCCATCATTTGAGGAAACATAAACTCCTCTTGAATCCCAATAAGTGTACTTTTGGTGTTCGTTCTGGTAAGTTGTTGGGCTTTATTGTTAGCGAGAAGGGTATTGAAGTTGATCCCGCCAAGGTCAAAGCAATACAAGAAATGCCTACGCCCAAAACTGAGAAGCAAGTCAGAGGTTTTCTCGGCCGCTTGAACTATATTTCGAGATTTATATCACATATGACTGCCAAATGTGCGCCTATATTCGAGCTTCTTCGGAAAGATCAGTCATGTGATTGGACGGAGGATTTCCAAAAAGCTTTTGACGATATCAAAGAATATCTTCTTGAGCCGCTGATTCTGCCTCTGCCTATTGAAGGAAAACCTTTGATCATGTATTTGAATATGCTTGAAGAGAGTATGTGATGTCTTCTCAGTCAGCAAGATGAATCTGGAAAGAAAGAATATGCAATTTACTACCTCAATAAGAAGTTCACCGACTGTGAGACTCGGTATTCTATGCTTGAAAAGACATGTTCCGCATTGGCCTGGGCTGCTAAGCGTCTGCGCCAGTATACGTTGAATCATATTACTTGGTTGATATCCAAAATGGATCCAATCAAGTACATTTTTGAGAAGCCTGCTTTAACTTGGAGGATTTCCCGTTGGCAAATGTTATTATCTGAGTATGATATTGAATACCGATCTCAAAAAGATATTAAAGGTAGTGTCTTGGCTGATTATTTGGCTCATCTACCTATTGAAGATTATCAGTCAGCTCAGTATGATTTTCCTGATGAAGAGACTTTGTACTTGAAGATGAGAGATTGTGATGAACCATTTCTTGAAGAAGGGCCAGAACCTTGTTCCCGTTGAGGCATGGTATTTGATGGAGCTGTTAATTTGTATGGTAATGGCATTGGGGCAATGATTATAACTCTTCAAGGCACTCATTTTCCATTTACAACTAAATTGACCTTCAAATGTACAAACAATATGGCTGAGTATGAAGCTCGCATTATGGGACTCGAAGAGGCCATTGATATCAGACTTAAATATCTTGACATCTACGGAGATTCAGCTTTGGTTGTGAATCAGATCAAAGGTGAATGGGAGAAGAATCAACCCGGTTTGATACCATATAGAGATTATGCGAGGAGGATATCAACTTTCTTTACAAAGGTTGAATTTCATCATATTCCTCAAGATGAAAACCGGATGGCAGACGCTCTTGCAACATTGGCTTCCATGATTATGGTGAAGTATTGGAATGAAGTTACTAATTTGACTATGATGCGTCTTGATAGGCCAGCTCATGTCTTTGCTGTTGAAGAAGTCAAAGATGAAAAGCCATGGTATTATGATATCAAATGTTTCCTCCAAAGTCAGATTTACCCGTCTGGGGCATCTTTGAAAGATAAGAAAACTTTGAGAAGATTAGTTGGTAACTTCTACTTGAATGTTGATGTGTTTTATAAGAGAAATTTTGATATGATTCTGCTCAGATGTGTGGATAGACATGAAGCATACCTATTTATGATTGAAGTCCATGAAGGTTCCTTTGGTACTCATTCCAATGGACATGTTATGGCGAAGAAAATGTTGAGAGCAGGTTATTATTGGCTAACAATGGAATCTGACTGTTTCAAGTTTGTGAAGAAGTGCCATAAGTTTCAAATATATGCAGATAAGATTCATGTTCCTCCAACACTGTTGAACGTCATTTCCTTTCCATGACCCTTCTCCATGTGGGGAATTGATATAATTGGCATGATTGAGCCCAAAGCTTCGAAAAAACATCGTTTCATTTTAGTGGCTATTGATTACTTCACAAAGTGGGTTGAAGCGGCATCGTATGCAAATGTGACCAAGCAAGTCGTTGTAAGGTTTATCAAGAATCAGATTATATGCCGTTATGGTGTGCCAAGTAAGATCATTACTGATAATGGATCAAACTTGAATAACATTATGGTGAAAGCTCTTTGCAAAGATTTCAAGATTGCACATCATAATTCTTCTCCCTACAGACCTAAGATAAATGGGGTTGTTGAAGCTGCAAACAAGAACATTAAGAAGATGATTCAGAAGATGGTTATGACGTACAAAGATTGGCATGAGATGCTCCCATTTGCTTTACATGGGTACCGTACATCCGTCCGTACTTCAACAGTTTCTTTCTTGTTTATGGCATGGAAGTTGTGCTCCCTGTGGAGGTAGAGATCCCATCATTGTGAGTTTTGATGGAAGCCAAGTTAACTGAAGTTGAATGGTGTCAAACTAGATATGATCAGCTCAATTTGATTGAAGAGAAGAGATTGACTGCCATGTGTCATGGCCAGTTATATCAATAAAGAATGAAGAAATCTTTTGATAAGAAGGTCAAGCCTCGTGTGTTCCAAGAAGGTGACCTCATGCTCAAGAAGATTTTATCTTTCAAACCTGGTGCTAGGGGCAAATGGACTCTTAATTATGAAGACCCATATGTTGTTAAGAGAGCCTTATTAGGTGGTTCATTGATTCTTACAACTATGGATGGTCAAGAGTTCACTCGTCCTGTGAATGTTGATGCAGTCAAGAAATAATTCGCCTAAAAAAGAAAAGAACAACTCGCTAAGTTGAAAACCCGAAAGGGTGGCTTAGGCAAAAATGAACGTCTCGGTGGATTGAAAACCCGAAAGAGGGATCCAAGAAAAAGTTAGAGATATAAAATAGAAAAATCATCCTGGTAGATTGAGTACCCCACCTTGGGGCAATTTAGGAAAAAATAAGGATTATGGCAAGTAACTGCATTCGGCTGGTCCTGATCTTTGAGGCAGTTTGAAACAGTCATTTGGTTCGGATTCACCATTCTCAACTGAAGACAAGCACACAATGGATTTCAAAGTTGGTAGGGAGCGTAGTGGTCATTATATTCAATGTAGACTTTTTCCATGTAAGTTACCATTGTCAAACTTTGTAAAGATCCATGGAGTCCCGCCATTTACGGACTATCATTCCATTAAATAAAGTTGAGCTTTTATCCAATTGTTTCTTACTCTTATTTATTTCTGTTTTAAAATTGAATTTTATGATGATAATTTTGAAATAAATAAATCAATGAACAATCATTTTTCTTAAATAATAAGTCATTTACTTTAAGAACAATTGATTTCAAAGAAGGAATGTCAACAACAATCTAAAGAACGGTAAGTCTTGATGTGTGAAGCATTGTTGTCTTCCCCAAACAGTTTGTTGGGAGACTCTATCCCCATAGCAGTTCGCCGTTCATCCTCAACATGATTGATGAGTTGCTCCCCAAGCAATTTATCATCCTTAAACGGTTCATTATATCCATTAGAGCTGGTGTGTGGTCCTCTTTGTAGTTCATCATTTGTCCCCAGTTGAGGATTTATGATTTTCACTTGCATCTTTGCATGAACCCTGGATCTTTGTGAAACCTTTATTTGGTCTTCAGATCCCCATCACCTCCGTTTGATTATTGCATAGTCGTGATTGTTTCTCCCCTATGCGAGTTTGTAGATTCGGTTGGTATATTTTGTACCTTGGAATTGGTTTATTTCTCAATCTCCAAGAAGAGTCTGATGACTATTGTTGTCCTTTTTAGGAATTTGTTACTGATTGTTGCATCCTTGTGTGGCCTTTGATTTGTCCTGGCGGATTGTTGAATCCCTAGTAAAGCCCCACATAAATGTTTATGGATGGAGTCCCCAGTAGATCGTCTGGATCTTCCCCACTCAGAGTTTTTACCTCTTGTTGTGACTCGAGTCCCCAACGGAATTCCATCTTCTGATAGAAGATTTCTTCCTTCAGGAAGTATTTGGTTTTGAGCAGTATTAATGATGCCCCCTGCAGGGTTGTCTCCCATTTAATATGGTGTTGACTTAAAATTCCCCACAGTGATGAATTATTACTCTGATGTGGATCCTCAACAGATCCCTCTTTATCCTCGTCATTTCGGGTTGGATGCATGTTCTTCATGCCATTCCCCAGCCAGAGTTGAGCTTTGATTTGGATTTATATCCTCGATGATTTATTTTTTTCCCCAGCAGGTTCTCTAGTTGGCGTTTCCATCTTGTTGAGATTAGTCGAGTATCTAGTTGTGATGATTCAGATCTTCATTGTTTGTATCCTTTATGCTCATTTGTCAGCATAATTATATACATATTCATGCATATACATGCATAAACATAACATCAGAAATTTCATTATGCATTGTTATCACATTGACCTTTTTTCTGATCCCCTGCTTTGGTGATATTATTTCCCCATGCAAATTTGGTATGTCTGTCCTCTTTCAATTGTAGAGTATCAGCCCCTTAACCAGAAAGAGTTTATCCTTTCTCCTTCCCTATTGAGTTATTTCCTTGTGGATGATTGTTATTTCTGTTTCCTCCCCATTCCATTATCTGGATCGAACTACTCCTCTTGAGTTATACCCTCAGTGGGTTGAGTCTTGCTTGACCGTTTCTTTCTAGTTCTTACCTAGATAGATCTTTTGGTCCTCAAGAGGTTATTACCCAGTAACCGGTAATATCCTTCTTGATGATTGAGTACTTTACCTATGTTAATTTATCCATTAACTGGTAAAAGGTGATTTATGTATTTGATTTTCTCCAGCGGATTTGTTTTTTTGTTTCCCCAGCAAGTTTATCCTTGATATGTTCATCTTAACTAGTGACGGATATTCTTCCTGTTTGGTATTCTACCCAGTAAAAAGGTAGTTGTAATTCCTTATTTCCCTAGAGAGTTTATCCTTGATATGTTCACTTTAACCGGTAACATATTTTCTCTTTTTCTGGTATTCTACCCAGTAACAGGTAGTTGTAATTCCTATTTGCGGTATTCTACCCAGTGAATGGTAGATATAAATCCTATTCTCCCCTATGATTTTATCCTTGATATGTTCATCTTAACCGATGACGGATACTCTTCTTGGTCTTCTGCCTAGTAATAGGTGGTTGTAATTCCTATTTTTCCCCAGCAGTCTATCCTTGGTATGTTCATCTTAACTGGTGACGAATATTCTTCCCTTTGAGTTTATCCTTAATATGTTCACTTTAATCGGTGACAAATACTCTCTCTTTGGTATTCTACCAAGTAAAAGGTAATGGTAAATCCTATTTGGTTTCTTTTTCCCCAGTAAGTTATTCTTACCCAGTAACCGGTAATGAATATTCCTCATTTTCCTCAGTGAGTCATCCTTGATACGTTTACCCTAACCGGTAACGGATGTCCCTCTGTCCGAGTATATTATCTTCTTACCCACTAATCGGTGGTAGATAATATATCTCTTTTACTTCTGTGTTGAAGTTTTTCTTCCGCAGTTGAGTTTGGATTCGTATTTATGTGTGAAATCAATTTTCCTTTTGGCTTGAGTCTTTCGGCTTTGTTCTGACCTACTCTCATCCCCTGCAGATTTCTTTTCCCTCCAGTCCGAGTCTTTCCATTGATTTATTTTCATGTAAATCCCCTCGTGTCTCTAGTAGTTTTCAAGTCGTAGCCTGGCCTATGCATAGCTTTTATCCCAGAGTCTCTGTCTCCCCAGTGAGTTTTCCTTATGGAATGCATTATACTCCTATGGACTTTCAGTCTCTCCGGATTCTTTTCCTTTGTGGCAACATATTCCCCACGAAGATTATTTTTGCATTCATATCATATGCATCATGAGGTCTCTTAGGGACCAAAATTTGTTCCTTTACGTTGTTATTTAAGTCCATTTTACTGAGTTGATACAAATATTTTATCCTTCACATCCTCGGCTAGAATGTTCTTAAATAGGGGCAGTTGTAAGACCCCAATTTTCACCCTAAGATCCCTCATGCTATCTCATCATTTGCATTGGCTTTGGGATCATACCTTGGTATCCTCCTCACCCCTCATTCATTAGGAATACATTAGGAGAGATCACCAAGCACTTATGATTGTATCATAATTTATTTTTCTTTTGTTTACTAACCAAAATACCCACAATATGTCTATGTACAACTTTGTTTCTTTTGTAGGGGTGTGTGTGTGTGTGTGTGTCCATCTGTGCCCTTATCAAGCTCACATCTAGGGTTTGATACCCTCAATGCAAGAGATCAATCAAGAAAAGGTTCACAATGGTTCTAAGTATCATATATGGATCCCCATTCTCTTTAATTGTCATTTTCATCAAGAATTCATCAAGAGTTTGAAGCTTGTTTGCCTTGGAAGCCCTAATTCATCTGGGTATCTTGTGTGACTTCCTCAGCAAGTTTCTTCATCATTTGGTTAAAGATATCAAGGGATACTCTATTATACATCATAATAAGCATATATTATTCTTCATGAGCCCCAAATATGAAAATAACTTCAAGTTTGCAAGTTGGTTCAAGGAGGTTGACCAGAAAAGTCAACTGGTCAAATCTAGGGTTCCCTAGACCCTATCTCATACAAATTTTGTCATATGAAAATGATTCCAAGATAAAGGTTACTCTTTATGACATTCCAAACAACTTTAATGTTTTCATCAAAAGCCAATTTTTCTTGGAAAGTCATTGTTTATGGTGAAAGACTATAGGTCATTTTGTCTGTGCCCTAGATGGAAAGTCAACTTCCAAGAACTATAACTTGCTCAATTTTTATGATATGAAGGCCATAAAAGTTTCATGATCAATTTCAATGTGTCTTCTATAACCTTTATTCTTTGATAAATGTCAAATTCTACATGCAAGCTCATGTGCCAAGAGGAAACATTATAGGTCATTTTGGTTCCTTACCATTGAACAAGCATTTTTCCTCAACTTCTAAAATCCATAACTCCCTCATGAAAGATTAAAATTGTGTCAAATTTGTGATAAACTTTAATAGGAATGAAAGAGCTACAACTTCTAAGAAGGAACCATTTTCATTTGAAGCTCATAGAAAAAGTTATTCAAGGTGGAAAAAAGGATCATTTGACTTTTAACTTAGAAAATTTTCAACTATGTTTGATTTCTCCAGCTTCCACCTCAAACTTCATCATGATCCAAGCTCCAAATGTAAAAAATTTCAACAAAGAAGTTGCTCCCTTCATGTTACCTTTCCAAAGAGTCCAAGATCATGGTATTTGGATCATTTTTGAGTGACTTGCGCATGGTTGCAATGCATGGCTCCATTTGGTAAGTTCCATGATCAATTTCAATTTCACTAATGCATGACTTCATGCTATTGTTTCAGGTTGGTTTATGCACAATTTTGGATAAATTCCAATCATTTGACGGGCATGCAACCATGCACACTAGAATTGCTATTTTTGGCATTTTAATGGAAGTGTGTGAAAATAAATTGGGAAGTCTATAAATGCAACTCATTCTGCTCAGAATCAAGTGCCTCTTGCCCATGCTTTGACCTAAAAACACTCCCACCCTCTATTGATAGAATTTCTTGAAGATTCCTATTGAAATCATATTTTGATTCCCATTCTACTTTGGAATTAAAACTCCAAGAATTCAAAGCCCTTTTGCATCCAAATCATCTCCTCCAAGCTAGTAGAAGCAAGCCCAAGCAAATTGAGATCAAGATCGAGCTTCATCACTGCAAACAAAAGGTGAATCTTATGAAACTTTTCTTCTTCGTTTCTCCTTCAGTTCTCCACCATTTCACTTGGTTTTTGGTTGGTTGAAGTCCTACCAATGTAGGCAACAAGATTGAGTTGCTTTGAGGTCAAATCGAAGAAACTCAGTTCATACTCCTCAATTTTCAATTCCACGTATCTTTAAATATACTTAGAATTGGAGTGTTTTGAGGTCAGATTTGGATTCCTAGCGATTTTCTTTTTAAAATAGTGTACTCACTTTTCATTTTGGTGCAAGTTGGTGATGGACCAGTCCGGTGAGGTCCACCGAAGAAGATGACCGGAGCCCTAGCTCCGGTGATGTGGTGGCAAGGTCCTATCCATCAGATCATCTTCCCATGTTCTAATCTTTGCCATTGGTTCAGATGACTCATGTTGTAAGATCGTTGACTGAGGTGTACCATGGATGATACGTGCTTGGCCATCCGATCTTCCACCTCAATTAATGAGGGAGATCTGATGGCCCTCGTTTTTTCCCATTTTATTTTAATTTTTGATTTTCTATTTAATCCATTTATTTTATTTAATTCATAGAAATTTCATTTTTAATCCATAAAATATAGGAATTTCACCAAAAATATTTAAATATTTTCCTCTTCCATATTTTGAATTAAAATCATTTTTTGGATTAATTTGGATATTTTTTGTGAATTAAATGATTTTTGACTTGTTTTTAAATATTTTAAAATACTTCTGATTTTCCAAAAATTATGAATTTTTTTGTCTAAGGTCCTTTGACCTTGCTTGACATAGGATAAATCCCTTGGCCATTTATTTTGTGATTTGAAGGGATTTGAGGTTTTTTCCATTTTAAAATGAATTTTAATTCATTTTTATTTTGATTTTTAATTGCTAATTGTTTAAAAATATTGTTGAGCCATTTGATTGACTTTGTGATGTTTGACTTTCTGTTTGGCCTTGATCATGGTTGATGTGATCTTCCATTTGATCAATACTATTGAATTTAGGGGGTTGATGAAATGTACATTTTATCCCCCCAAAATGAATGGATAGTATTGATCAGATGAATTTCCTCCTGTGATCAATTTGGATTCTCATTTCCCCTTCCCTCTATGTAACCAGCCCCTTACTTGTAATCTCTGACATTTTATTAGTTTTGATTTGAAAACTTCTTATCTTTGGGTTTTGTTCTTACTTTTTCCCTTTTCCTTTGGAAACAATAAAAGCGCGGTGGCGACTCTGGTTTTATTGACATCAAGTTTATCCATAGCTTGATGGTCATGAATTTACCGCTACAGATGTTTTCCTCTTTACTCAGATTACAGGTTGGATGCATAAGAGTGTTCATGATCTTCCAATCATCAAGCTTGAACTTATTCAGAAGCTCATTTGTATATTTAGTCTGATGAATATACACTCCCTTTTTGAATTGATTGATTTGAATACCAAGGAAGAACTTCAACTCTTCTATCATAATCATCGCAAATTCAGCCCGCATTATCTTTGAAAATTATTGGCAAAGGAAAGCATTAGCTAAATCAAATATAATATCATCTACATAAACTTAGACAATTAAGATATCATTCTTAAGTGTCTTATCTGAAGAGTGTAGTGTTAATTTGCCCTTTCTGAAAGCCATTTTTTAACAGAAAATTACTCAGACTCTCATTCCAAGCTCTAGGAGCTTGTTTGAGTCTATATAGTGATTTCTTAAGTTTGCACACATAATCTGGGTGGACTGGGTCCTCAAACCCATGCAGTTGTTTAACATACATTTATTTAGAAATGACTCCATTTAAGAATTCACTCTTAATATCCATTTGGTATAAAATAATGTCATGGTTAATAACATAAGAGAGAAGTAACTTGGTTGCCTCTAACCTTAAAACTGCTGCAAAGGTTTAATATAAATCTATAGCTTCTTGCTCACTGTAGCATTGAACTACAAGTTAGCCTTATTTCTTACAACTTATCCTTGATCATTGAACTTATTTCTCAATACCCATTTTGTTCCAATAATGTTCTTCAAAGGCTTGGGTACCAGATCCCAAACATCAATTCTTTGAAACTGATTCAACTCTTCTTGCATTGCCACAACCCAACTATCATCAGAAAGTGTTTCATCAACATAAGTGGGTTCAGTCATGAAGAGTAGTCCCAACATTGAATGCTCTTCTCTGAAGGAAGACCTTGTCTTTCTAGAGCTATCTTTTTTCCAAGAATTAACTCTTCTAGATGAGAAGACTTATACTTGACGGTCTTATTGGATTGTAATGCATCCGAGGAACCATCTTGAGCTTCCTCAGAATCTTCAACATCTGGATGAGCTTCTGAGGTTGGATCAACTTCTAGATCACTTTCTTCTGAAGTTCTGATAGCTTCTGGACATCCATCTTCTGATGGATTATTAGCTTATGATCTTCCTGCTTCTGGACCTCTAGCTCCTGATGTGTCTTCAAATATACAAATTTCTGAAAAAATTTAAACTAGCTCTGACATTTTCTGTTAGGCTCTTTGTCATCAAATTTAATGTGTATTGCTCTTCAACCATATTGGTTTCAGATTTATACACCATGTATGCCTTTGAGCATTCAGAGTATCCTAAAAAGATACCCTTCTTAGCTTTCGCATCAAATTTCTTCAAATAGACTTTATTGTTTAAAATGTAACATGTACATCCAAACTGATGAAAATAAGAAATGTTTGCCTTTCTTCCCTTGACAAATCATATGAAGTCTTATTTAGAATAGGTCTACTATATATTCTATTATGAACATAACATGTTGTGTCCATGACTTCTTCCCACAAGTACTTAGGTAATTTGTTTTCATGGATCATGGTTCTGGACATTTCTTGTAAAGATCTGTTCTTTCTCTCAACAACTCCCTTTTGATGTGGAGTTCTAGGAGAAGTGAACTCATGTTTTTCACACAAAAATTTCAAATGGCTCATTTTAAAATTCACTGCCATGAGCATTTCTTACCTTTAATTTTTTATATTCCTTTTCAGTGTGTACTTATATGCAGAAGATGTTGAACACATCATATGATTAATCCTTGGTTATAAGGAATTTAGCCCAAGTCCATATGCTATAATCATCAATAATGACTAGTCCATATTTCTTCCGATTGATTGATGCAATACTTACAGCACCAAATAAATCAATGTGAAGCAGTTCTAAGGGTCTAGAGGTAGAGACAATGTTTTTAGTTTTGAGAAAAGCTTTACTAATTTTCCCTACTTGGCATGCTCCACAAAGAGCATCTAAGTGATAATTGAGTTATGGAAATCCTTCAACAAGTTTCAACTTTCTAAGTTTAAAGGTTAATCTTCAGTTAGTATGACCTAACCTTCTATGCCAGAGCCGATTCTCATCACTCACTGATAGAAGGCAAAGTACCTTTCGATCAACCAATTCAAAAAAATTAATTTTATAAACACTGTCTTTCCTCATACCTTTGAACACTATGGACTTGTAAGATTCATTCATGACTATCCAGTCGTTCTTATTAAACATGACTTCATAATCACTGTCACAAAATTGACTAATGCTTAGTAGGTTATGTTTAAGTCCATCTATAAGCCAAACATTATTAATTGAGATAACGGAGTTACCAATAGTACCCATACCAGTGTTATTTTCTTTCTGGTTTCCTCCAAATCCCACAGTTCCTCCCTCTTTCAGAGTTAAGGTTTAGAACATATGCCTTTCTCCTGTTATATGTCGTGAGCAGCCACTGTCCAAGTACCATGACTGCTGCCTTACTTCTCTCTTGAAGCATATCTGTAGCAAAAACAGTTTGAGATTTAGGTACCCATAGTCTTATGGGTCCTTTAGGGATAGTTCTGACAGTTTTCTTCTTGTTTTGTACCTTTTCTCTCATATGATAAGGCTTATGATCATTAAAGACTTTTGATTTGAAATTTTGTTATCTTGAATGGATCTTGACCTTAGGTTCTAAACCTTTCAAAACCTTAACTCATGATATCTTAGGTTCTGACTTCTTCAGAACCTTTGACTTTAGAGTCTTAGGTTCTTGTTTCTTCAGAACCCCTGACTCAACAGCTTTAGGTTCTGACTGATTCAGAACCTTTGCATTCTAAGCAGCAGATACAAAATAAGAGTCAAGCCCTTTCTGAGCAGAGCTTGAATAAGAAGGATTTGTTGGTTTACTCAAGGTTTCAAACCTTGGATTAAAATATTTTTGTGAGTAACCAAGACCTTCCCATTTGCTTCTACTTACTCCATAAATCATGGAAGCAAGTTTAGTTATATTTAAACCATTTATGATAAACTCTTGAAGAGACATTCTATGGTCATCAAGAGGTTTATTAGAAACTTCCTTTACTAGAGCAATATGATCTATCTCTAGAGATTCGTTTTTACTTTGAACATGATTTAATTCTTCCTTCAAAATATCATATTGCTTTTTCAATATTTTCATGTGTCTGGCTTTCTCTTGACATCTTCTCATGAGATATTGAATGAAAGTAATTAAATCAGAATAAGATAGTTTAGAAAATACCTCATCCTCTTCCTCCGACTCTGAACCAGAATCTCATTCAGATTCTACTAAAGAGGATGTAAGAGCCATCAAGGCAAGGTTGGCTTTCTCTTCATCCTTTTCAGAGTCTTCTGCATTATCAAGTTCATCCCATGTTTCCATGAAACTTTTATTGGACTTGTTTTTGAAGCTATCCTTCTGAAAGCTTCCCTTATTTGACTTATCCTTTTCCACTTCTGGATAGTCAACAATGAAGTGACCATGCTTCTTACAATTGAGGCATCCTTTCTGATCATCGTTATTTTCTCTAGAACTAGATAATCTAAAGCCACTGCTTCTGCTAGAGAATATCTTGTTCTTCTTGTCCATATACTAAAACATTCTATTGATAAAGGCCATTTCCTCATCATCTGAATCATCTTCAGAACCTTCTACATGAGAAGCTTTTTCAGACTCCTAGACTTGAGGAGCCTTGACAATTTTAGCAACAGATTTTAAAGCTAGAGGCTTTGACTTTCTAACAAGTTCATCTCCAGTGAGCTCCATCTCATGGCTCTAGAGATTGTTGATAAGACTTTCAAGCCTTAATGAGCTTAAGTCTTTAGCCTCATGGATAACTATCACTTTAGGTTTATACTTGACAGGAAGACTCATAAGAATCTTCTTGACATGATCAAATGTCGTGTAGCTCTTGTACAAAAGCTGAAGTCCAGAAAAAAGAATTTGAAACCTAGAAAACATGATTTCAATGTCTTCATCCTCCTTCATTATGAATAACTCATATTGTTGAACAAAAAGGTTACATAGGGATTTAAAAATGGTCTTAGCTATAGATTTATCAATGATTTTGATGTACTATGAGTGAGGTAGAACATCAACCAAGATGTCTCTAACTCTATGATGCTTTATATAGGTCTTTTCCTGAGCTAGTGTGAGAGTTTTTCTATCAGACAACATTCCAACTCCACTGACAGTAATATTAATGCCATATTCTATAATATCCCACAACTCATCATCAAGACTTATGATATGAGTATACATTTTTCTTTTCCACCATTCAAACTCAGTCGAATCTCCAATGAAAGTTGAAGGTCGAGTTGTATAATTGTTCTTTTCTGAATTAATATAATCATGATTAATAGCAGCATGTGGATTGGGAGTATCATTTCTAGTATCATAAACACCAAACATGATTCAAAATGTTTTTCTCATGATCTTTTCTGCACCATTTTTAAATGTTAAGCACAAACCATACTCTGATGCCAACTGAAGGTAACAAAAACACAAGAAGGGGGGTTGAATTGTGTTGACTTTTTCGTGCTTTTAAAACTCTTTGGTTAGATTCTAAACTCAAGGTATAGAATTTGATTCAATTAGAGGTAGGCAACAAATATGAAATGCAAGAAAGAAGAGTAACACACGGAGTTATCTTGGTTCCTCTCACAACTTGAGAGTGATCCACTCGCCTTGTACTTACAAGGGATTTTCACTATAATCACACAATATTAAAATTTGCTCAAGCCCACAAGAAGAGACTTCCAATGCTCAAGCACAAAGTAAAAGACTTATATGCTCAAGCACACAAGTAAGAGACTTATAATTCTCAAGCACATAAGCAAGATACTTCTATACTCAAGCACACAAGCAAGATACTTCAAATGCTCAAACACTTAATAAGACACTTCTAACAATCTACCTAATATATAAATGATTGTTTGCGAAAATACACTTGATATACAATCATAGGTGTATAAAAAATACAATGCAAATAGACTCTTTTAAGACTTAGGGATTTCTAAGATATACAAGAATAAGAAATCCTAAGTTCAGCTTGTGCCTTTGTGTTGACATAGTAACTTCTCTTTGAGTGTCAATTTGTATATTTTTCTTCAAGTCTTCAGCTCCTTAAATAGAGAAGGAAAAGATTCGTTGAATATCCAACACAATAGAGTCTTTGAGACGCTTGAATAGAGACATTAAGATGTTTCTTCAAATAGTCAAGGTAGTTGAAAGCTAGTTTGAAACCCCTTTTCTATAAAGGAATTAGTCATTGGATCCCACTAGACTCTATGAAGAAAATAGAGCTTAGGTCTTCATGTGACAAGGTGCTCTCAGAGGTTGATAGTGACCCATCAAAGTCACCTTGGTCCTTGCGCTTTGACTAGCTCAGGTTCTGATCATCAGAAGCAAACTTCTTCAAAGTCTAGTCTTTAGAGGATGACTTCTTCAGACACTGACCTTCAGACGTTAAACTCTTCAGAGGCTGACTTCTTCAGACACTGACCTTCAGACGTTGACCTCTTGAGAGTCTAGTCTTCAGCTTCTGATCCATCAGATTCTGGTCTTTAAGCTTCTTCTTATATGTTCATAGCTATAACCAATACTTGGATTCTATATGAAATTTTAGTCTTTGGTCCTGCACACTTGAACAAATATTAGTATACACAATTGTTCTTTAAATACTTTATTATCATCAAAACCTAAGGGGTATGGGATAAACCAATTTTCTTCCAATGGATGACATCATCATTCACACACTCAATGGTCTCGGGACTGAATATTGTGAGATTATAATAGTGATCTGCACTTAAAAAAATCCACCCAACTTCGAAAATCTTCATGGTCTACTAACAAATTTTGAAACCCATCTCAAAAGAGATGGAATCATGAGTCACAACCAAACACTCTCATCAATCACCACTATCAATGTGACATTCAAAGGAAAACAATCTCAACTGAAACGTGGAAACTATCATAGTGCTTCATACCCCAACAACGAAGGATCCACATCAATCGATGAATCTTTCCATGTTATTTATCAATAATATGACAAAATTGGGCATATAACAAAAGGTTTGTTATAAATTACACAGTTACCTGAAGCGTCATAATGGTCCTATAGCTCACCATGCATGTACAACATCTCATGTCGTTGCTCAGGATTGTATCATGGATTCTGGTTCAAATCACCACATCATCAATGCTTTAGACTACCTTCACCTAAATCTCCATTATCATGGCAGAAATGAGTTACTTGTGGACAATGGCACATGCTTACCCATTACAGATAAATGGTAAAACATCATCACCTACATTTACAATACACTCACAAATTATAACCGACCAACCAACTCCTTATTCAGTAATCAATGAAGAGAGTCCCTACACCTTAAGCCTTTTATCGGGTAAATATTCAAAATATTTCACCTCATGTTCAAATACCCTTGCAAAATAACTCTCATGCAATTCGTATTCTGTCAATTCGACCAGTAACTCGATCCCAAAAAAATATTTTCAAGCCCAAAAGACTTTTAAAATTTACAAAATACCCCTTGGAGTAAAATGTTTGTTAAGAAATGTGGTTGGGCCTAACTCAACACTACAAAACCGATTGATAAAGTGAGGACTATCCTCACTTATAAACACATGTCCAAGCCACATATTATCCAATGTGAGACTCTTAACACACCCCTCACGCTCAGGACTAGACAACGAAGCATGGAAATAAATGGTGGATGGCCTGATAGAGGAAACCATAGTAGGTGGCCCGCCAGATCTTAAACCAGGCTTTGATACCATGTTAAGAAATGTGGTTGGGCCTAACTCAACCCTACAAAACCAGTTGGTAGAGTGAGGGCTGCCCCCACTTATAAACACATGTTCAAGCCATATACTATCCAATGTGGGACTCTTAACAATGTTGAACCTTTAAATGTCAAAGATGCCATGAAACATAAGCACTAGAGGAAGGCTATCTATGAAGAGTTTGACGCTCTCATAAGCAATGGAACATGGTCACTTGTCCCACCTCCAAAAGACACAAATATTATGCGATGCATATTGCTTTTTCGCATCAAAAGACATGTTGATGGCTCTCTTTCTCAGTATAAAGCTCTCCTTGTTGCAAAAGGTTTTACTCAATGTCACAGAGTATACTTCCATAAGACATTTTCCCTGGTGGTTAGGCCTCAACAATCAAAATCATCCTTATTCTTACTTTTGGCCACAAATGGACAATGCACAAACTTGATGTGAATACTGCATTTCTTCCAGGATCTATCCGAGAGCAAGTTTATATGACTCAACCACCTGGACTCAAGGATGTGCAACATCGACACTATATATGCAAACTGCATAAATCCATCTATGGACTTTTCCAATCCCCTGGAGCATGGCATGATTCACTAAAGATTTTCATGTGTCCTACGACTTTTCATGTAGCAATAATGATCCATCTCTCTTTATTTATGAAGCTCCATATATTCTTACTTATTTCCTTTTTTATGTTGATTATTTACTCCTCACTTGTAACAACAACCACTTCATGCAAGAATTCATCTCAAATATATATAAAAATTTATCCTTGAAGAACATGTGAGCTCCACACTATTTTCTTGCCATAGAAATCATTCCCACCAACTCAGGCATACTCCTTTCTCAACAAAAGCATATCAGAGACATCCTCCAAGGGTTTAATATGGAGGGTGGCAAGCCTTCACCCACACCAATTTTTGCTACAACCACACTTCAACTCCATGATGGAACTCCATCTACTAATGCTACATAATGTAGAAGTATTGTTAGAGCTCTTTAATATCTCACTCACTAGACCCAACATATCCTTCTCCATAAATAAACTTGCACAATTCATCTACAAATCCACCATTGTTATTCTCCAAAATCTAAAGAATTTTACGATATCTCAAAACCACAATCAATCATGGCCTTCTTTTAGAGCCCATAACCAAACACAATCTTATTGTCTATATTCTAATGATGACTAGGGCAACAATACTGATGATCACACCTCTACTCCAGCTTATATCGTCTTTTTAGGTTTGAGCCCCATCTCTTGGCTCTATAAAAAAAAGAACAGCAACTCACTCATCCACAAAAGCATAATATTATGTTGTTGCTACTGCAACATCTGAAATCATATGGCTCAATAGTCTTCTAAGTGAACTTCGGAGTCCTATGACAAGTCCACCAAAAATTCTCTGTGATAATGTTAGCGCCACTTACTTATGTGTCAATCCTGTTCTTCATTCTCAAAGGAAACACATCTCTAAGGACTACCATTTTGTACGCAAACAAGTGCAAGCAAAAAAAAATACATGTCTTTCATGTTTCAACAAAAGACCAACTTGCTGACATCCTCATTAAACCTCTTGCAGCTGCCAAATTAACGATATTTCATCCAAAATAAAAGTTAGTGATGCAAATTTTATCTTAAGGGGGTATATTAAAGGATAATTAGCATGTAGAAAATATTTGTAATTATTATTTAAATAGTAAAATATTAATGGTCAACTGTAGATGATCCTTAGTCAGCATTATCAATTATAATCATTAAAGAATTGATTCATTCATTCTTTAACCGGAAAATCTTTGTACTCTTTGTATGTTCTAAACATCTATGAATAATATTATTCAAATCTTAATATTTTGCTACTATTATGATTATCTTTCATCTCGTGATTTGACGCAAATACAATTATCCAATTCTCTCTCTCTCTCTCTCTCTCTCTCTCGCTCTCTCTCTCTCTCTCTCTCTCTCTCTCTCTCTCTCTCTCTCTCTCTCTCTCTCTCTCTCTCTCTCTCTCTCTCTCTCTCTCTCTCTCTCTCTCTCTCTCTCTCTCTCTCTCTCTCTCTCTCTCTCTCTCTCTCTCTCTCTCTCTCTATATATATATATATATATATATATATATATATTATATATATATATATATATATATATAGGTTAGGATCAATATAACACCATTGGATTGAAATTTATCATCATATAGATCTTTCCCATAAAATTTAGTATCAATCGAAAATTATTTGATAAGTCAACGAGATACATAGAAATTAAATTCTTACAAAACTTTAACAAAACCATTAATTTGTATCCTTTTCTTTAAGATATCAAACGATTTTCTATTGATGCTAAATTTTATAGAGATGATTTATATGATAATATTTTTCAATTTAACAGTTAATTTTATTATACGGAGATGCGATAAAGAGTTATCGAAAGTGTCATATTACTAAATTTGACACTTTAATGTCTTTTGATTCCGTGTATATATATATATATATATATATATATATTATATATATATATATATATATATATATATATAATATATATATATATATATATATATATATATTATAATATATATATATATATATATATATATATATATATATATATATATATATATAGATATATATATATATATATATATATATAATATATATATATATATATATATATATATAACTCTTCTTTTTAAACACTTACAACATACAAATTAAAGTTCTTAGAAAATTTGTTAACACAACTCTTCTTTTTATATAATCTAACAAAATTTACACACATGAAGAGACTCGAAAACAATACATGTTGATATGATGTGAGGGCCTAGTGAAATTCAATGTAAAACTCAATAACATTATGTAGTTAGTGCCTTAATTCAACTAATAAGTAACTCTTTGTGACTCAACTCTAATACCAAAACTTAAAAACGAAAATTCAACTTTAAAAAACTAGTCTATTTGGTGAAAGACACTATGACTCAAGTACCACAATAGACTTTTCAAATCACTCATAATAGGTATCAATACAAGAGGGAGTTTCGAAATGAAAAGGAAATGTGTAAAGTGCAGTGGAGAGAGCAAGACATGTTTAATTTCACACTACCTCCGTCAAAATCCATGCCCCTACTCACGTGGCTTAGGGCCCTTCCGTACAGCTTTTCTTTAATGCTCTATCACAAACGTAACGCTGCCCACGTGATACCCCATAGGTTTGGCACAGTAGCAGGGATGGAAATTGGAATGGGCCTGTACCGTGTTCAAATACTCTAATTTAGGTACTCCTATTGTTTTTCTTACCTTTTATGTCTCAACAAAAATATTACTCCAAAAAATTATTTCGATTCATTATGTAATTGGTCTTACAAAATAACAGTAACTTAAAATAGGTTATCATAATATTCATCCAACTATCATTTGGAAGGTCATGAATTCAACTTCTTACTAATTTTTATTCTTTCGATATTAAGATGTATGGATGAAAATCTGACTCATCCCCAATGGACATCCGCAAATTTATCAACAATGGGTAGAGTAAAAACCTGTAAAAATGGATACGGGCATGAGTTCAGGTAATTACCCACAAAAATAAGCGGGTATGAGTGTAGGTATGGGTCCCTTGGTACTCACTCTGCCCCATACCCACACACTATATATTTATGTATTCTTATTTATATTTATATATTTTAATTTATATTATTATATAAAAATATATGTCTATCAATTATAAAACATATATCAATGTTAAACCATTATGTATTTAATATAAATGTTCGTTTATTTCAACAATAAATTGTTTGAAAACTTTTTAATGTTTTAAAAAACATAAAATCATATGATATTTTATAATTGGTCTATTTATTTTTAATAGGAATGCAGGTCATGGATACGGGTATGAATACTTACATATCCATAAGACACGGGTATAGGTGCTAACTTTGATACCCAAGCGGGTATGGACTCGGACACGAGGATTTTTTCAAATCATGTGTATGGGGATGGGTATTATAGTACCCTGCCCAAAGCCTACCAATTGTCATCCCTATTAAGATGACTTTAATGAGAAAATAGAAAATAACGACGAAGATAGTAGAAAGTGAAAAAGAAGGATTTTATATTTGAATTTGGTATATAATAGAATGAGAAAAATCTATCTATTTATAGGAAATGAATTGGCTTAAAAAAGAAATGACCTAACAAAATAAGTAAATCTCAAGTATCGCGAAAGACTGGGATGGGAACCAAAATATAGGCCATCGAAAGGATCTCAAAGACTCGCCAAAGCACAAAAATCGGGATTTTTCACAAGTTCATGGATATTTTTAATGTTCTAATCGGTTATCTCTTCTTGTTAATCGATTAGACGAGTCAAATATGGAAGGTTTTTTTTAATAACGTTGTCACTATTCGATTAAAGGTTTCCTTAATGATTTGGAGGTGTTACGAATGAGTTGATCGATTAATTCTAATGTGCTAATCGGTTAACCAGTGTAAAAAACACTTATAATTGATTAAACAAGACAGTAATCAATTACGTACACATATAAAAAATATTTTCAAGTATTTTATCAAACAAGATAGGCTTCAAAACATATTTGTGTGTGTGAGAGAGAGGTGCCTTAATATCTTGAGAGTCAGTCTTATACATTTACGTTAAACAAACAAACACACGTTAAGCGCAAGACCAAGCGATCTTTCACATTTTCGCTCTTTCATAACTTTGAAGCATCAAGTTTCCTTAATGTATTCAACATTGATTTAGCACTTCATCTAGAACTTGACTCTTCCAACTTATGAGGATTGAGATAACTTCTTTGATCAGACGTCATCGTCAAAGATTGCTAGGTATATGACATTAAAGACTTCACCAAAAGTTGTTTGACCTTAGGTGTTGTCATCATTGAAATGGGTTGAAGTACGAATATAAGAGAAAAGGAAACTATCATCCTAAGGATTCCTAGCAACTGCATCAGACGATCTGGCTATGGGAGCATACTTCCTTCAAACGCGTCGAATATCTGACTCAAAGGATGTCTTCATCTGAGCCTTCTCGAGGACAAGATGGTCAACAATCTTCTTCCAAGCACCGAAAGGCTGAGGCATACTAGAGGAAAATAAATCCTCTCGTTCTCTCTGTCTCTTCACTGCATGATCCTCAAGAATCTCAATAAGCGTATCCTTGTCTTTCGACTCAAGCTGCAACTCCTCATGCTTTTGATTCAAAGCATGGAACCGCTCCTCCAACAAATTTCTCTCTTGTTTCATCTTGTAAAGTGCGTCTTGCAACTCTTCTACATCTTGGTTAGGGAGAGTTGATGGCTCATCCACAACCACAGACATAGGTCTCTCACAAGCGTACGCCATCTTGAGCTCCAAAGCTCTATTCTTCACCCAGATAGTGTAAGCTTTCAAAGTTATACAGTTGCACGGACCAAGCTCAGATCTTCCTTTCTTATGCACATTGCGTCAAGCACGCACCATTCTACTCATCAAAAGTTGAGGATCTTTACCCTCTTGATAAAATAGAACCTCTGACTGAGTGTGAAGCTAGCAGAATTATACCCGAACGTATCACACGCTCGAACAAACAACATAGTCGCCATCGAAATTTATTTATCCCCAAAGGAAAGGGAAAGCATCGATAAAACCCGGGGGAAAGAAATATGTTGGGTAAGGAAGTCAGATATGCAAAGGGAAAGTATTAGCACCTCAAACATCCATGGGAACCATTTTGGTTGTTCTCGCTCGAATAGGTGTTATATAAATATTACTCGAAAAAGAATGAAGGTAAAGGAAAGAAATGGATAGAGTGCTCAGTGAGGATTAGGGCTCTCATGCTTACGTATCCTCATAGTGCAATGAGGAATTCAGAGCTTCGTAGTTCAAGGAACTAGAGGTGGGAGAGGAAAAGGATTGTGATAGCAATATGGTTTGAACCAAAAAATAGTGTTTTGAGCTCCAACAAGGGTGAAAAGATGAACCCAAGAGTAAACAGGTATGAACCAACAAGTGAGGGCCTACAACACAGTATCACTATATTGGAACAACCCAAAAAGAGAGGGATTAGGTGTTTGTGATACGAGCCAAACAACTCTTGGTTCACAAGGAGGTACAAGATGGAGCACAAAGAGATATTGTATTTGACTCAAAGAATAGGTATATCACATGGACTGAATGAAGGTAGAATAATGAATACATCACGGGATGAACGGAATGAAGTGACCGAAGTCACATAATTGAATATCTGGTGACAAGTGACTGAAGAAGGATTGTTTGAAACTGAATGGTGAAGGTGTATTGGAATCCATAAGATAAATAGGATTTGTACCATAGAGATGTCTGGGTAACGAGCCAAACAACTCTAGATAGAAATGCGGACTGTACATTAGGTGTCCTAAAAGGGTGTATATGGAATTCCAAAGAAAGTTTTTTTCGATGTCAACGGAGTAATGTGTCACTAGGTGAACGATTTATGATCGAAGGTAGGTAATGAATAATGAAAGAGATGGATAATTCCCTAAGGCGGAAGGAGGAATAATTAGAAGTATGTGTAGCGGGAAATTCATGATGATCAAGCTATGGATGAGCTAGAGATCAAATAACAAGAGTCGCCACCGCGCTTTTATTGTTTCCAAGGGAAAAGGGAAAAAGTACGAACAAAACCCAAAAGTAAGAATTTTTCAAATCAAAACTAATAAAAAGTAAGAGATTACAGGTAAGGGGGTTGGTTACACAGATGGAAGGTGTTAGCACCCAAAGTGTCCTAGGTACTCCTAGGAAGCCCTTTTTGTGTGCATATGTACTTGGTATAAAGTGATGTTTACAAACAAATAGAATGGGGGGATGAGAAAAGAATTTATTAATTATATTTTTGTGTTTGACAAGACCTTCAGTCTTGTGCCTACGTACCAACATAAAAATGAGTGATCAAAACCTCATAGTTCGTGATACAAATTTCAAAGTGGATGCATTGTTTTTAACAAAAATTAAGTTTAAAAGGCACAAAGGCCTAAAAATGGTTTGAATGAGTTAGTTCTTTTTTGGCTTTTTGAAAGTTTAAGTCAAGTATAGTTAAGTTTATTTACAAGTTTGATTTAAGAAGAGAAGTTTGAAACTGCAATGGCATAAGGCCAATGTTTCTATCTTTTTGCAAAAAGTGGTCAAAGTTTAGAACAAAAGTAGTTCACACAAAGAAGATTTTGAAAAAAATGGAGGGAGAGATTTTGAAATTAAAGAAATGGGGAGAAGATGAAGAGACTATCCTATGTACAAAATTAAAAGTTTAGAGTTGGAAAGATCTGACCAAATGGGTAGCAATCCAATAGACAAGAATGTCAATAGAAACCCAGAATTCCCTTGGACTTTTAGAATCAAGCAACACACAAATGCACAATTATATTATCTTGAAGAGCAAGGCATCAAATAAAGATGGCCACATGCAAGCTTATCCATTCCGTGATCTTCTCCAAAATAACCCATGTAACAGATGAATTCCACAGGTCATAGGTTCAAAATAACAGCTTCACAATGATCATGTTGTAGATGAACTTAGAGAGTTCTTCAAAGATGTATCAGATGAATTTCAAATTGCAAGCACTTGGTTCTTTAACAAGTTGGCATTGGCCAAGTCCATTAGCATAGGAAGGTTGCCTAGATTCTAAGTCCATTTGTCCAAGATCAAGCCAACAATCCACACAAAATTCTTTTAGGGTTTTTGTTGTTATTATGTACATTAATGGTCAAAGACCACACAAACAAGCAAAGTATACACAAACAAAATATATCACACAATATGGTCCAAATGGACAAAGTGAAAATTGCATTAACATAAACAATTAGAATGATATGAATAATGGCAAGTGAATGGAAACAAAAATCAAATGACATTAAAGTAAAGGACTTGAAGTTAAAAGTTAGTAGTTAATTGGTTAGAAGTTAGTATTGTTTTTCTTTTGCTTTTCATTTTAAGATATTCTTTGGAGAACACTTAACCCACTTATCACAAGCATGAATCCTTGAACCAAAACATCTTCCAAAGGAAGGAAATAAGGCCAAGTTTCCACACAATACCATGAAAGAGGGGAGACTTACAATCTCACAACTAGAATGCTTATGCCTTTTATGTCACAAATTTAACGCTATGTTAAGCAATCGTAATTAGACTTATGTAGAAGTCACAACTATTTGAGACAAGGCAATAAAATTTTGGTGTTAATGCATGTTAGAGACATAGTATAATGGACTATGCTCATGAAACATACCAAACACAAAAAGAATATGTAAAAGGTGTGGCCTAATCTCATCCATACTCATGTCAATTTTTCAATCAACTAGCCTTAGGATTATGAGATATCATAGGCCAAATGGAATGAATGAATGAAGAAAGGGAATGAGATGAAGAAGGAGGGAAATGGATGAAATTACAAATTGGTCAAAGAAGGACTTTTTCCAAATTAATACCATCCATTCATTTTGGGAGATGGAATGTACATTCCATCAATCCCTTAAATCCGACGATATTAATTTGACAAAGTCAAATCAACCTTGACCAAGGCCCAACAACAAGAGTCAAACATAAACAAGTCACCACAATTGGTCAACAAATTTATTTGGTATTTATTCAAATTAAAATACTAAAGTAGTACATTTAAATTAAATATGGTTTGTCCGATTCCTAAAATCTCATGAAAACACCAAAGAAATGGCCATGAGATTTATCATAGGTCAAACAAGGTCAAAGGACCTTGGAGAAAAAATTCATAATTTTTGGACATTTAAAAATATTTTTAAACAATTAAAAACAAATGCAAAACCAATTAATTCATGAAAACTATTAATAATGATCTAAAAAATAATTTTAATTCAGAATATGAAAGAGATAAATATTTGAATTTTTTTGGTGAAAGTCTCATATTTTTTGGATCAATATTGAATTTAATATGAATTATTGAAAATAGTGAAATTAAAATGAAAATTAAAATATCAGAAAAAGTGTGGGCCACTTAATCTCCCTCATTAATTGAGGTGGCAGATCAAGTGGTGGAGAACGCGTTATCCACGATGGACATTAGTCAATGCGCCATAACATTGGTAATTCAAATGCACGCTCCAAATTAAAACAAATCAAGAAGGTCATGTGGTTGTGAGACATGCCAGCGCATGGTTGGAGTTGTAGCTCCGGTCTTCTTCTCCGGTGGACCTCACCGGATTGGTCCACCTTCAACCATCACCAAAATTAAAAACAAGGACATGATTTCAAAGTAAAAATGGCACTGAGTTCGAATCTGGCCTCAATTCACTCTAACTCCAAGTATATTGAGAGATACATGGAGTTGAAATTTGAGGTACATGAACTGAGTTTCTTTGATTTGGCCTATAAGCAACTCAATCTTCTTGCCTACATTGGTAGGACTTTAGACAACCAAACAATCAATAGAATTGAACAAGAATTTGAGAGAATCGAAGAGATCAAAATTTCCGGAAAATACCTTTAATGGAGGTCTGGATTCAACTGATCTTGCTCTTGCCCGTGCTTAATCTTACTCCAAATGCTTGTAGAAGAAGGATTGAATTCTCAAAAGGCTGTGGATTCCTGGAGATTTGTATTTCAAAATAGTGGAAATTCAAACTCAAATTCAAGTGAATTTCTTAGGTTTATCCTTTGCAATGTGAGGGTTAGAGTTAGGGGATCAAAGCTGGTGCGAATGTGTGTCAATTGTTAAGCATATGAGGCTTTATTTATAGCTGAATCCATTGTTTTTTCAACACTTGAATTCACTTTCCAAATTTGGTCATTGATGATGCATGGGTGCATGGGCGCGCATAGGCCCATAAAATTATTGCCATAAGTCCACAAATGAGTGTGAGATGATCTGAATTCAGCTTGGATTGCAAGGCAAGTGTACATTTTGATTTGAAGTTTGATCCTTGCCAAGTGATGACACCATGTTCACGCCATGTGCAACCTATGCATTCCTTGTCCAAAATGCATGGATTTGAGCTCTTTGGAAAGGTGAGATCAAGAGGAATAACTTTCATGTTCAACACTTTTCGATTTGGAGTTTTAAACTTGAAGAAATTTGAGGTGGAAGTTTGAAAAATTTTGACATATCAAAATTTTTCTAAGTGTCAAGCCATATGTCTCAATATTCCACCTTGCTTAACTTTTTATATGAGCTTCAAATGAGAAAAGTGTCTTCATAAAAGTTGTAGATCTTTCAAAGACCTTCAAAATGGTCATAAATTTCATGTCATTTGGATTTTAAATGATAGAGTTATGCATTTTTGAAGTTTGGAAAAATCACTTGATCAATGGTATAGGTCAAAAGTGACCTACAATGTAACCTCATATCACATGCTCAAAAAATTTGAATTAGCTCCCACTACAAACATAAAAGTTGAAGTAGACACATTTAATTTTATTTTTCAACTTGGAAATCTTTCATATCATAAAAAATGAGCAAGTTATGGTCTTGGGAAGTTGACTTTCAAATTAGGGTTTATACAAAATGACCTATAATGTTTCAATATAGAAAATGTTTTTCCAAGAAAAACTAGCTCTAGGTTTCAACATGAAAGTTGTTTGGAATGTAATTTAGAGTATTGTTTATCTTGGAATCATTTTCATATGGTGAAAATTGTAGGAGATAGGGTTTAGGGAGACCTAGTTTTGATCAGATGAATTCATCTGGCCAACCACCATCAACCAACTTGCCAATCTTCAATTCTCTTGACTTTCTTGACTCATGGTAGATCATATATGCATAATATGATGATTTTTGAAGTGTAACTTGAGAAATTTGATCAATTGGTGAGATAGCTTGTTGGAGAAGTTACTCAAGATACCCGGTCAAACTAGGGTTTCCAAGGCAAATCACCCTCAAACTCTTGAAGAAAACTTGATCAATATAACATGTAGAGAACATTGGGACTCATGTATTATGCCTATAACCTTTCTTGTATCAATTCAATGGTTGTGCTCTTTGTTCATGAGGGTCTCAAACCCTAGATGTAAACTTGATGAATCAATGGGATCATGCCCTTCCTACAAAAGAGTTAGGAAAATGCAAAGACATATTTTTGGTATTTTGGTTAGTAAAATGATAAAATACAAGTATGATATAATCACAAAGTGCTTGGTGATATCTCCAAAAACAAACCCAATGAAAGAGGGGTAAGGAGGATGCCATGGTATGATCCCAATGCTAATGCTTACGATGGAATTACATGAGGGATCTTAGGGTCAAAATTGGGGTCTTACAGTATACTCGGCAAGGATTCTCATCCTCGTGCCTACGTATTCTCATCGTGTAATGAGAAAGTCAAAGCAATCGTAGTTCGGAACCACGAGAAAAGAAAGAGAGACCTACAATGATGAAAAGTATAACTTGTACCAATAGAATGGTATCAAGGGAACCCACAGGTGGAGGGAACTTGGAATCAAAGAGTAAACAAGCCTCTCAACCAAAGGGATGAATTAAATGTCTGGGTAAGAGCCAAACAACTCTCAATTCACAAGATGAATTGGTGTTACAACGTCTTCAAAGGGTAAAAGCGGGGCCCAAGAGAAAGTATTGTTGTGTACAAGGAACAATATATCACTGGATGGGGAACCAACAGTTCGAGATCAAATAAGACTAGTATCTTGGATCCAAGAAGGAGATAGACTCTGAATCGAAGAGCAAAGTGGCGTCTTAGCCGAAAAGAATAAATTAAATGTTTGGGTACAAGCCAAATAACTCTTAATTAATGAGGTGGACTATCGCTAAATCGTCCTAAAAGGATAGACAAGAAGTCCAAGGAGAAGTATGATTGATCTCAAAAAGGATGGTATCGATTGAATGAGGAATGATTGATTGTTAAATAGGGTAGCTTGCAAAGAAACTAGGTTCTTCTGCCTACGTATCCTTATAGTGCAATAAGGAAAACAGAGCTTTCGTAGTTCAGCCCACTAGGGCTGAAAACAAGGTGATTAAAGGAAAAAGAATGTGATAGAATGATTGAATTAAAGAGTGGAATAGACATGATAGTTACTTGATAAGAATCACACTAAAGTCTATGAGGAAAGGTGAATACAATGAGCGTTGGGTCATTCGTCCCATACCCAAAGATATCCAGAATGGGGGTAGGAACTATCCAGTCTCATTCCTTCTTTACTACTTAAGGCTCATGGCATGTAACTCTTGTCTTAACTTTCAAGTGGAAGGAGAATATTTCTTGTTGTTTCTTGTAATGAATACCTTATCAATTGTTCGATTCGAATCACACTAAAGTCTATGAATAGAGGTGAATACAATGAGCGTTGGGTCATTCGTCTGATACCTAAAGATATTCAGAATGGGGGTAGGAATTCTCTAGTCCCACTCCTTCTCTATTGCTTAAGGCTCGTGTCGTACAACTTGATTCATGATTGATAAGTTGTTGAGTTTGACCCTTGTAATGCTTGAATAGTAGTCTTGTCTTGTACTGATTTGAATCTCTTAAACTCTCGATCTTGATCTTTGAATCTTGATTGAAGTTGGAGATCCAGTATCCAACATCTTGATCACAAGGACTTGCTTTATCTAGTGATCAAGGGTCTTTTGATCACTTGACAAAGCTTGGGAAATTGAGCACAGTCAAAGGATTTAGTTGATCAAAGCGTACTTTGATAAACTTAATAAGTGGGGAAAAATTAGTTGAATTGAGTGCATAACTACCTAAAGGGTTAATGATTATTGGAATTATTTTCTAAGTCCTAAAACTAGGGGAACATGCAAAAATTAGACTATTTCTAACCTAGGGGCGTAACAGTCATTTCACCATTCTATGAATATTGAATTAAAATTCTAATTATCAATTATAATGAACTCAATTAAATTCTAAACTATTCTAATTTCTAAAGTTAATCAACACATTATTTCCTAACATTTCTAAAAATGCTATTTAACTAATCAAAACATTATTTTCTAACATTTCTAAAAATCCTATTAAACTAACCAAAACATTATTTTCTAACATTTCTAAAAATCCTATTAAAATAATCAAAACATTATTTAGTTAAATTCTAATAATATAATTACTAACTAATTACAATATCCATTTCTAATTAGCAATACAAAACCAACAAGCCCAAAACAAACTATGAACGAGCCCATTTGGAAAACGTTGGGTGTGATGGACAGAAGTTGGGGTGTGATTGAAACTCGTTTGGGCTTCGGGCCCAAACATCCACGACATCACCATGGCGACCCGAACCCAACCCTTCATCTTATCTTCAGCGACGCCCAGGTCTCCTCATGTTCAAGATGCGCGAAAATCCAATACTCGACCCGCCAGATCTTCTTCTTCCATACGCAACAATGGCGCTAAACAGTGGTGAGTCCGACGACGCAGCAACACAGACGACGGATTCCACGTTCAAAATGCATAAAAAAAACCCGTCCTTCAATCGACCGAAACCGAGTCCAAGCACAACTCCGTCCGCTTTCAAAATGGATGTGGAATGCAATACTGATAGAATTCTGTTTCTGTTTTAGTGTGGTGAGGTTAGGTGTGTTGAAGAGAGAAGAAGCTGTGTTGAAGGTGAAGAAAATGGAATCAGAGTGAAGAAGATAGAAGGTGACGAGAAGATGAAAAAATGAGAGAGAGTGAAGGTGGTGAGAAGATGGCGTTTCTGGTTTTTTGCAGATTTGTTGAAGGTTCCTCCTTCACTGATATCTGTTGGAGGAGTTATAAACATGGTGATGGTGGATATGAGTTGTTGTTGATGAACGATGGAGTGAGGTTTGGTATTATGTGGATTGAAGGTTGAAGAAGATGGAGTGAGTAAAGATAGAAGGTGAAGAGAAGATGGAAGAAAAACAAGCCCAAAAAAATATGAACCGTGAAGGTACCAATTTATAGCTTTTCCAATCTCCTCTTCTACTCTTTCTGTTATGAAAAATCGGTTATAAGTTGGTCAGGTTAGTTACAAATTCTGTTAGAATGTCTTAAGTTGGTTAGAAGTGTTGGTTTGAGTTATGATTTATGAAAATGCAAGTTGGATTCTACAACTGAGTCCCCCTTTTTTTTTCATTGCTTCTTTTTCCTTTGTTTTTTTCAGAATGACTTAGACTGGCTGTAAGATGATGGTATACGACATGCGGCCTCGGGTGCAGCATCCTAGCATGGTGGATCTTTGACACAGTTATGCAGTGTATCGAAATTGGACGTGGCTTTGGACAACTTGAACTGTTTTGGATTTCATTTGTAGAATTAAAATGTAATTTGGAAATTTTAGTATATATAGTGTGAAGTTACCATTGTAACTTGGTTGCACATGAAGCATCTTGTAAAAAATGATTGGAATTTGAATGCTTTGGATGAAGAGAAAATAAATTGGAGAATTTGTGAATGCAATGTGATTGTGAAGTTTGAATGGAAATTTGGGATTTGTGATGTATGACAATGAAGGGAATTGACTAATTTAGATAAATGAAAAGGTGGTAATATGGATTGTTCAATAAATGGATAATTGGTTCGAAAGTTGATAAATGGATATTGGGTTTTATATGATTTTAATGGATATGGATAACAAAGAAAGGACTCACTCTAGGACAACACCTCCATGGCCCATTGGAACAAAATGATTCTAAAAATTAACTCGAAATTCCAAATTTATCTTGAATTAACAAAATTGGTTCGAATCCAAAATCACCTTGGATTTCCAACCTTGACTTGAATTATCAAAATTAACTTGAATTTCCAAATCAACTTGAATCAATGATCAAATGGTTATGGATACTTATGCCGAATGCAATGATCAGATACGGTTTCACAACGAGGTTAAATTCTAGTTTGAACATATATCATGAACCATATACCATGCAATATGAGCCACAATGACGACTTTAAGGCCAATATGCAGTGACTCAATGGATCCAATGGAGCACGAGACTTTGAATTAAATCGGACCCCGATCAAAGGAAATGAATGGAAGTATGAATGTACTAATGAATCACTAGAACAAGACCTATGGAGTCAAGAATCAACTGGATAATACGAATGATTAGCACTATGAAACCATAATCCTCTAGTGAACTCCATGAATGACATGATGCATATTGTAATGACCAAACAATCCCTCCCATGCTAGGATTTTACAATCATTAAACCAAACCAACAACTTCAAGTACATCTGATCAAGGTCTTAAGCTCACATCAAGTAGTGAGGCTCACAACCCTTATGAACCAACAAGCTAGGGTTTTGATTAATCATCAATCCAACAGTCTATCAATCAAGGCATTTGAACAATAACCATCCCCAATTAGGGTTTCAGATCAAGCACAAAGCTCCACCAATAATATCTCAAACCGTGGGCCCACAATTGGGATTTAGAAGCCCAGTTCATGCACAGAGGCCGAGCAACAAAATCCCTCAAGACCAAGAATTATGGTTGCAACCCACATGACGAGCAATACCAAAATCTTCAATCCAAACCTGCTTTGGTAACCAAAAACCTTGAATCTATGGTGTTTGTTAGCCAATGTTAACCATGAATGAATGATGAACATGAATGACACATGAATGAGGTTAGATGGGTCACAGGTTACAGGTTAGATGAAAAGTAAAAATGGAGGAAAAATTTTGGGGTACTACAGAGTGTTATTAGGTTTATCTCTTAAGGGGAACCCAAGTTGGCGACGGGTTAATGTTGGGTTGTAGTTGATTCCTCCTTGCATACCAATGAGATGCACGTTAGAGAACTCACCACAACTATCAATAATGTCCATACTACCCAATGCTGAATCAACCAAACAATATCATCATTAATGAGACACATAAGTCTCTAGGACCATCGTAGACATTGTCGGGTCTCCATGAAAGTAGGCGTCAGGGGCAAGTGTGAAATAAACCACTTGTACAAAAGAGGAACACATCACACAATAGTCTCACCACCTTTAGAATTCATCAAATGTAAAGTGAAATACATGTCACCCAACAGAGTCAGAATAAGATTCCCAATAAAGAAAATTCTAATGGCGTTAACATCAACAAAATCGTCAATAAAGGGAACAAAACCAAGCCATATATGAGCAACACCGATATAGCCTCAAAATCATCCATGCTACCGGCTTGAGCAAAAATAGTAGCTTTACCAATGAGAAATTCAGAAGTCAACCCAAGAATTCCTCCTTTCTTCACCAAATGAGCATCAATCTCAGATTTCTTCAGATGAAGAGCTTCAGCTACGACATTAGATATAGGGATCTCCTCCCATCCACTAAAAGGTACCTTGTTAGATACGGGTATACCCAAGAGATGGGCATACTCCTCCAACGTGGGCACAAGCTGATAGTCGGGAAAAGTGAAGCACCGATAAAGAGGGTCATAGAACTGAACCCAAACACTCAGAAGTCCTTCAACCACTTCAGTAGATAACACATACAAGATTTTCCCATGACGTTGCTTGAAGTCCAGGGGATCTAATACAAAGGATGACAACTTCCTTAGCTCTTTCAAATCAGGACATCTGAAACTGTACTTCTTAGTATTCCTTCGTCCATAATCCATGGTCTGAAAATATTCACAAACAAAACCTTAGTTCCTTGAAATTTATTTTTTGTGATGAATGTCCTGATGTGCATGTATGCTTGAATGCAACAATCACACACAAGGCAAACACAAACAAATGTCAAGGGATGGATCAAGTCATCATGATCAATCATCGATTTTGGTGGATAATGGTTTTCACCTTATCAACACCCAAAGGGTTTGTTGTGAGTCACGAGCATGGAGTCGGGTTAAGAACCATCCCAAAGGAGTTTACTAAGGGTAAAAACCTGTATCTCATGTTCTAAAAAATTTCCTAGAATCTTAATCCCATCTATCGGATACTACATATTAGGATGACTGACTCATCAACCCATATTATTCTCAAGAGAAAATAGTCTGAGTGTAGTATCACGTAACAACTGTTATTAAGTCTACACTTGAACAGTCTCTGCACTACATCCTAAATAGGCCAAGTTGGGTTAAATGTTCTATAGTCCTCAGCTTCTCGGACCCCTGATTTAGAGAAAGTAATGTCTATCCATGACTTACTCGTGTGACATCAGTAACTCCAAAGAGGTCTCCACTGAGTGGGGGATCTCATGCCAACTCTTTCAGGACAACTCCTTCAAAGTCAACATGATTATACCACCCTCTTATCTTATATTGCAGTCAAGTTCGGTTTAAAACTTATCTCACCATACATAGATCACCAAGCACAACAGACAGAGTATCACACAATAATATAAAAAACAAACAATCAAATATACAAACATATACACACAAAAAGTAGGCTAAACCCACTGAGGACTACTCCTCAGCAGAGTCGCCACTTAATTTATGTAGCGGTAAATTCATGACCATCAAGCTATGGGTAAACTTGACGTCAATAAAACCAGAGCCACCACCACGCTTTTATTGATTCCAAAGGAAAAGGGAAAACGTACGAACAAAACTCAAAGATAAGAAGTTTTAAAATCAAAACTAATAAAATGTCAGAGATTACATGTAAGGGGGTTGGTTACGCAAATGGAAGGTATTAACACCCAAAGTGTCATAGTTACTCCTAGGGAGCCCTTTTTGTGTGCAAGTGATTTGGTCAAAATGATGTTTGATAAAATATATAGTGGGGGGTGAAAAAAGAATTCATTTATTAGATTTTTGTGTTTGGCCTTCGGTCTTGTGCCTACGTACCAACATAAAAATGAGGGATCAAAATCTTGTAGTTCGTGGTAAAAATTACAACGAAGTTGGTGAATTGATTTTAACAAAAATTTAATAAGAAGGCACAAAAGGCAAAAATTTTGAATGGGGTTGTTATTATTAAAATAAAGTCAATATGGTTAAGTTCATTTACAAATTTGATTAAGAAAAGATTTTAAAATTCATTGGCATAAGGCCAAAGTTTTTAATCATTAAAACATGTCTAAATTAGAAAACACAAGCAAATAAAGTTTTTTGAAAAGAGGGAGAGATTTTGAAATTTAAGAAAGTGGGAGGAGATTAAGAGACTATCCTATACAAAATTAAAAGTTGAGAGTTGAAAAGATTTGACCAATGGGATGCAATCCAAGAGACAAGAATGTCATATAGAAACCCATTTTCCTTTGGACTTTTAGCAAGAAAGCAACAAGCATAAGAAATATCCAAGCAATCAAATGAAGGCCATGGTATCAAATAAAGATAGTCAGAATATCCAAGAAAGCAACTCCAATAGCTAGCAGTCTTCAACTTCTTCCAATGCATCAAATGAAATATTCCTTGATCAACTCAAAACAATCATCAGACATCAACAACAATAATAGTATAACAAGTAAGCACAAAGTCAAAGTGACAGATGAGTCAAAGTCAAACAAGGTCTTGCATAAGATGAAAGGTACATGCAAGGATAACTTAGTCTCAGATAGTGGCATTGACCAAGTCCTCAAAGCATAGGGAAGTTTCCTATCCTAAGTCCAAAAGTTCAGATCAAGTCCCAACAATCCACCAACATATTTTTTAGAGTTTTTGTTGTTATCATGTGTTTTAAGGTCTTAAGACCACAAACAGAAAGCAAAACAAGCAAATAAACAATATATATACAATCACAGGATATGGCTTAAGTGAGTAAAGTGTAAAGAACTGGAATATAAACAAGTTGCATGAAATGTAAATGACAAATGAATGATAAATGAACTGAAATTTAAATTGCATAAAGTAAATGACTTGAAAAATAAAGCAATATGAATAAAAAGTTAGTCAAATGTTAGTTAGATGTTAGTGATGAGTTTTAATTTTGTTAAGTCATTCTTTGGAGAACACTCTTCCACTCATTCATAAGTATGAATCCTTGAACCAAGACATCATCCATGAGACGGGCTCCAACTTGAATAATTCAACAAGTATGCCACGAGCTCTCATGAAAGGAAAAAAGGTCAAGTCTTCACACAATGCCATGAAGAACGGGAGACTTACAATCTCACTTACTAGAATGATATGCCTTCTTGATCAAATTCAGCTCTATGTTAAGCAGTCGTAATTGGACTTATATAGAAGTCACAACTATCTGAGGTCGGGCAATAAAAATATAGGTGTTAATGCATGTTAGAGATTTGGTACAAAGAACCAAACTCCTAAAATATACCACACACTAAAAGAAATGGGGGAAGGACCTATCTCAATATGGCTCATATTGACTCATCTGACACAAGGTCATTGGTGAATCAACTAGTCATTAGTGTAAGGCCCCAATTTTGACCCTAAGATCCCTCATGTTATCTCCTCATATGCATTGGCTTTGGGATCACACCTTGGAATCCTCCTTACCCCTCATTCATTGGGTTTGCATTGGGAGAGATCAACAAACACATTTGATTGTACCATACTTTATTTTTCTTTATCTACTAACCAAAATATCAAAAGAATGTCGATGTATAGCTTTGTTTCTTTTGTAGGTAGTGTGTATATCCACCAATGCCTCATCAAGCTCATAACTAGGGTTTGAGACCTTCAGTGCAAGAAGATTAATCAAGAGATGATTCACAATGTCTCTAATCACCATATACAGATCACCATGTTCTTCATTTATCATTTGGATCAACAAATCATCAAGAGTTTGAAGCATGTTGGCCTTGGAAACCCTAATTCATCTAGGTATCTTATGTGACTTCTTCAGCAAGTTCCTTCAACAATTGGTCCAATATATCAAGGTATCACTTCACATCATCTTATGCATATATGATCCTCCATGAGTCCAAAAGATCAAGAGAACTTCAAGTTTGCAAGTTGTTTCAAAGAAGTTGACTAGAGAAAGTCAACTAGTCAAGATTGGGGTTCCCTGGACCCCATCTCCTACAATTTTTGTCATATGGAAATGATTCAGAGAGCAACGTTACTCCTTATGACATTCCAAATAACTTTCATGTTGAGGTCAAGAGCTAGTTTTGCTTGGAAAGTCATTATTTATGGTGAAAGATCATATGTCACTTTGTCTGTGCCCTAGTTAGGAGGTCAACTTCCAAGGACCATAACTTGCTCTATTTTTATGATATGAAGGTCATCCAAGTTTCATGATTAATTTCAATATTTCCTATCCAACTTTGATTCTTTCATAAACTTAAAATTCTACTTTCAAGGGCATGTGCCAAGAGGAAACGTTATAGGTCATTTTGGGCCATTACCATTGAATAAGAAATTTTCCTCAACTTCTAAAATGCATAACTCACTACGCCAAAAAGGTTTTTTAACAGCGCATCTTAGACAGCGCTTTTAAAAGAAAGCGCTGTCTAAGGTTAAAATAAAAATAAAACACGGAAAATGTTCTAAAAAAATAATGAAAGCGCTTTTAAATATAGACCTTAGTCAGCGCTTTTGAGAAAGCGCTGTTTAAAGTCTTTCAATTAAAAAAAAATTAAAACCAAAAGCGCTGTCTAAGGTGGGGGTTTAGAAAGCGCTTTTGGAAAGCACTTCATGCTTCCAAGAAACCCAATAGCGAGGGACACAGCAGAGCTTCCATCTTCATCAAGCCCTAGCAGCTCCGCCAAAACCAGACCCTCTTCTCGCAAACACAAACCCTCCAAAGAAAACGATCCTCCTTCAGATCACAACATCATCGTCCCTTACTCCCCCTCCCATGTCAAATCCAAGAGTCCGTTACCACCAAGACCTCCTTCTTCCAACCCTCTCAAACGCAAACTTGCTCTCGACACCATCGCCGCCGAAAATTCACTCCCGGCAACTACCGATTCCGGCGTTAAGGTTTTTCTCATCCATTTAGGGTTTTTAGATCTTGTTAATTTATTATCCGGTTTCTTATTTTGTATATGTATGTGTTGTGTAGGTTATTGTGAGGATGAGGCCGTTGCGGAAGGATAAGGACGAAGGATATCCTATAGTTCAGAAGATTTCTGGTGATTCGTTATCAATTAATGGTCGTACTTTCACCTTTGATTCTGTTGCTGATGTTGAAGCTACTCAGGTATGGTTTCTATTTTTGTTTCTGCTCAAACTGTTTTTGAGTTACTTCATTTCTACTGTGGTTGAATTTTCTGATCCTGTTTTTCAGCTTGACATTTTTGAGCATGTTGGGGTTCCTTTGGTGGAGAATTGTTTGGCTGGTTTCAATAGTTCTGTCTTTGCTTATGGACAGGTTTCCTTTTTCTCACTATTAACATTTACTTGCTTAATTTGCTTCATTTCTCATAGTGTTGTTCTTGTTAGGTATTAACATTTGGTATTTTGGTTGCTTATTTTGCTGCATTTCTCATAGTGTTGTTCCTGCTAGATATTAACATTTAGTTGCTTATTTTGCTGCATTTCTCATAGTGCTGTTTCTGTTAGATATTAACATTTAGTTGCTTATTTTGCTGCATTTCTCATAATGTGTTCCTGTTAGATTTGATGTTTTATGTATTCTATTTGAAATTGTTAGACGGGGAGTGGGAAAACGTATACTATGTGGGGTCCTGCCAATTCTTTGGCTGAAGAAAATGTAGCAAAAGAGCAACAAGGACTTACACCCCGTGTTTTTGAGAGACTGTTTGCGCGCATAAAGGAAGTAAGAGTTCAGTTCTATTCCTAATTAAATTATTTGAAGACCTCTTGAAGTGTTTTGGGTTGTTTACAGTTTTATTTACTGCACAGGAGCAAACAAAGCATTCTGATCAACAGCTCAATTATCAGTGCAACTGCTCTTTTCTTGAGGTTGGTTGTTTATCTATTTCTTTCAATGTTCCTGATCTTAACTTTGTCATTTTAGTCTGCATAATAACACAATGTTTTTGCCAGATATACAATGAACAGGTCACAGATCTGTTGGATCCGAGTCAAAGGAACCTTCAGGTAGAACCTAAGCATTAAAGGTTTTATTTATTGTTTATCATGTTTCACTGCTTTATACCGGAACTGATTTGTTATCCTTTATTCAGATTAGAGAAGATGTCAAATCAGGTGTGTATGTTGAGAATCTTATAGAGAATCAAGTGTCTACAATGGAGGATGTTACTCAGTAAGAAGTACACGGAAACATACGATTGTGATCGAGTTGAAGAGATTGTAGACGCACATGGTTGCTTTGATTATAAGTTATATCTGATAATGCATGATTTCTTTATTTTTTGTTTTCAATTGCTTTGATTATAAGTTATATCTGATAATGCATGATTTCGTTATATTTTTGTTTTCAATTGCTTTGATTATAAGTTATATCTGATAATGCATGATTTCTTTATTTTTTTGTTTTCAATTGCTTTGATTATAAGTTATATTTGATGTTGAGGTTTATGCGAGATACTCTTGCTTTGGGCCGATTAAAGATTCCCACCGATGTATGTATTTCTAACTTATGAGTTATTTTTATATTTACACATATCTCATATAATTAAATAGTTGGAATTAATTCAAAATATGTTATATTATTATGTAGTACTTTGATGAATTCAAGTGTGCATTTTATACAAAGGATCAAGTGGACGAAATCAAAGAGGAGTGGTGTCAATTCATGATAAAGCTCAATGTTTGTTCATAAATTTGTGTAATTAATGTGTACATTTGTAGTATATGTTATGACTTGTAAATGTGTACATAAATTTGTATATATTTTGATACATTTAAGGCAAAATTGGTTTGAATTGGTATATATATATATTTGTTAGCCAAAATTGGTAGAAAAAAGGCCAAAATGGCATATATAAAATGTGATAATTGTCTGTCAAAATCTGGTTGAAAACAGGTAGAAATTCTGGTTTATAAACCTGGAAAAAATGTGGTTTAAAACAAAAGCTTCAGAAATTTTCGTATACCTTAGACAGCGCTTTTGTAAAAAGCGCTGTCTAAGGGGGGGATTAGAAAGCGCTTTAGGCAAAAGCGCTGTCTAAGGGGGGGGGGGGCTTAGACAGCGCTTTTTGGAAAGCGTTGTCTAAGGTATACCTAAAAAATTTAAAATAAGAGGGTCTTATAAAGCGCTTTTGGCCAAAGCGCTGTCTAGGGGGGGGGGGGGCTTAGACAGCACTTTTAAGATTTAAAAAAGCGCTGTCTAAACCTTTAGCAGCGGAGGTTTAGACAGCGCTTTAAAGCGCTGTCTAAGGCTAAAAAAAGCGCTGTCTAAGGTCTTGTTTGTTGTAGTGACTCCTTCATGTCAAATATAAATGTAGCGGTAAATTCATGATCATCAAGTTATGAATAAGCTAGACATCAAATAACAAGAGTCGCCACCGCGCTTTTATTGTTTTCAAGGGAAAAGGGAAAAAAGTACGAACAAAACTCAAAAGTAAGAAGTTTTCAAATCAAAACTAATAAAATGTCAGAGATTACAGGTAAGGGGGTTGGTTACACAAAGGGAAGGTGTTAGCACCCAAAGTGTCCTAGGTACTCTTAGAGAGCCCTTTTTGTGTGCATATGTATTTAGTACAAAAATGATGTTTACAAACAAATAGAATGAGGGGATGAGAAAAGAATTCATTAATTATATTTTTGCGTTTGACAAAACCTTCAGACTTGTGCCTACGTACCAACATAAAAATGAGGGATCAAAACCTCGTAGTTTGTGATACAAATTTCAAAGTGGATGCATTGCTTTTAACAAAAATTAAGTTTGAAAGACACAAAGGCCTAAAATGGTTTGAATGAGTTAGTTCTTTTTGGCTTTTTTGAAAGTTTAAGTCAAGTATAGTTAAGTTTATTTACAAGTTTGATTTAAGAAAAGAAGTTTGAAAATGCAATGGCATAAGGCCAAAGTTTCTATCTTTTTGCAAAGTGGTCAAAGTTTAGAACAAAATAAGTTCAATCAAAGAAGATTTTTCAAAAGGGAGGGAGAGATTTTGAATTTAAAGAAACGGAGAGAAGATGAAGAGACTAATCCTATGCACAAAAATTAAAAGTTAAGAGTTGAAAAGATCTGACCAAATGGGTAGCAATCCAATGATGTAGTGGTTGATGTGTTAGTCCAGCGTGTATTTGTGACATAGGGGTCACATATTAAATTCCTATTAGACCCTATTTTGCTCCTTTTTCCCTTGTTTTTCCTCCTTTTACTCTTTTTTTTCTCTTTTTTTTCTTTTTTTTTTCTTTTTTTTTTATCCTTTTCTTTTATTTATTATATCAATATTGAGAACACAAAAATATTTTATTTATTTATTTTCTTTTCTATATTTTTATATTTAAAAATAATATTTATTTTGTTATTTTAATTTTTAATTTTATATTAAAAATCCAAAAAAAAAACTGTATTATTTATTCCTTTTTTATTTTCATTTAAGCATATCAAACTCTTTTTATAAGACTAAAAAACACAAATCTCATTCAAAAAATTTGCCACTTGACTTTTTCACTTTAAACCCTTTCTCAAAAGAGATCAGACATGAATCATCTTTATAATTGAAATATAAATCTCATACCCCATAGTAATGATTGAAATTGATGTTGATTCTTTTTCATATGAAGGAGTTAGTGACATACTTATAAACTCTATATCCAAGTTGGAGCTCTTCCTTCATAATGATGCAAATATTCATATTCTCATATTTGTGGTGGTTTAGATGAGTATTCTCCTTAAGATAACAACTTGTCTCTTCTTCTAAAATTAACTAAACAAACACTTTTGTTATTTGTACCCCAAACTATGGGATTTCAATCCTTCATTGGTACATAGGCACAAGACTTTATGTCTAAAATATAAGAAGATGCAAATATCCATCTTCTCATATTTGTGGTGGTTTAGATGAGTATTCTACTTAAGATAACAACTTGTCTCTTCTTCTAAAATTAAATAAACAAATCCTTTTGTTATTTGTACCCCAAACTACGGGATTTGGATCCTTCATTGGTACATAGGCACAAGACTTTATGTCTAAAATATGAGAAGATGCAAATATTCATCTTCTCATATTTATGGTGGTTTAGATGAGTATTCTCCTTAAGATAACAACTTGTCTCTTCTTCTAAAATTAACTAAACAAACCCTTTTGTTATTTGTACCCCGAACTACGAGATTTCGATCCTTCATTGGTACATAGGCACAAGACTTTATGTCTTTTCAAATCAAAAAGCAATAAAACACACTTCTCTTCTCATCTCCCAAATCTTTAGCAAACAACAATAACCAAATATAAATATCTCAAGAGGTTCATATAGGATACTATAGATGATTAGGGTGTTAGTACTTTTCCTTTTCATAACAAACCCCTGAACCTTCAATCTCTTTATTGCACTATTTTGCATTGCATATTTATGGGTTATTTGATCTTTTCCCCTTCCCTTGGATACATTAAAGTTCGGTGGTGACATCTTGTTTTGCGAGTCAAGTTAACCTAATAGCTTGGTCTCTGATTCTCACCGCAACAAAACTAAACACTTATTATTAAACGTAAATATGCCTTGGAAGGTGTACCATCATTTAAGTGTGAATGTGGTAGTAGCTCAGGAATTATTATCGTCATTTTTCGTAGTTTGATGTAGGAAAAAGGGCGGGAAAATGGATGTGACACGAAGAAGATGTTGTTCGAAGAAGAAAGTTAAAAGAATATCACATATGAAAGTTGTTTGTCCGCTACAACACATCTATTTATACCGATCTCAATAAAATAAGATGAAGTTAAAAAATGAGTAAGAAGGCTTAGAAAAACTTAAAGTTTGAGTCTGTTTCGTAAGATAAAAAAAAGAACTTTTAGCTTGTGATTTTTTTAATTAGCTTTTAGTTTTTTTTACAAAAGCTATTTGAAGTAGCTTTTGAGTTTGTAGCTTTTAACTTTGTGACTTTTTCTTCCATTTATATCCTTGTTATTTTAATAAAAACCAATTCTTACTCTTCAATGTAATATAAGTTTATAGAGATTTTGAAGAATTCTCTGGTAAATTTTTAGTGTTTTTTTTATAATTTATTAGACACTCTTTTTCATGTATTAAATATAAATCATATAATTAATTTGAAAATAGTGTTGATAATTCTCAAGTTAGTGAAATATCATAGGTGAATCAATGAAATCAATAAAGACGAAGAAAATTCAGAATATCTTTACAATTTTATTGTAAAATATTAAATGATAAACTTATTTTTTTTTTATTATTATAGATTAATATAGTTGAGTTCAAAATTACATTGTTATTATTTCATGTATGTCGTTAAATTTCATTATAAAATTTTAAAAAAATGAGTTAACGAAATCGAAAAATTGCAGTTATTAGGATTACTTTTATTTTTATGTTCTCATAAATGGCTTTATGAAATACCCCTACTTCATGTTTCATGTACAATATGTTGGTTATTTTATTTGTTGAATTTTGTTGTAAATATATCCATACTAAATAGCAAATCTCATAAAATTTATATACAAATTTAATATATTTTAATGCGATATATTAAAACTATTTTTTTCATGTTTTTGTTAATATATTTATTTTTATCGAATAAAAATTAATTTAATAATATAATATAACAAGGTAATAAAACCACCAATTTCTCAATTAAGAACGTTCTTTTAGGCCATTTTGTAATTATCAACTAATGTAACAGTTAATTTATCAAACAATTAAATTAACTTATTAGCTACCTAGGGATGTAATCGGTTCGGTTTGGGTTGATTTTTGGTTTAAAAATTATCTGAACCGATGATATCTCCATTGGTTTTGTTCAGTTTTCAGCGTTTTTTAAAAATGGAACCAAATCAAACTAACCGGTTTGATTTGGTTTGATTTAGTTTGGTTTATCGGTTTACAATATTTTTTATATATATTATATTCGTCGTCTATTATTAGTTATCATGTTTTTGGTATATTTTATGTTATTATTTTTTTAAATAATACATTTCATATTATATATTTCATGCTCTAATTTTCAAACAACTTACCAATTGTTCTTAATTCATACGAAACATTGATATAATTTTCATTGCATCATGAAATAAGTTCACTATGGAATACAAAAAATTGACATTTGGTATGAGAAGGTTGAGATGGGCATTTGAAAGCTTAACAAATAAAACACAACAATAAACACAAAAGGTATCAATACACATAAATTAACATGTTTCACACATCAAACATATATCAAAACTATTTTGTAATAAGACGAAGAAAATTCATTGAAAAAAAAAACATAAAAAGTAAAAAAAATGAAAACTAACGAATGAAAATTGAACACGAATAAGACAACCATTACCTATAAGAATGACGGTGGCCAAAGAAATAATGGTGACAGGCAGTCAAAGTAGCAATTTGGTGAGACTACGTTTTTATAGCTTATGATTTCTATTTTTTATGTTTGGAGATTGGTTATTTTATTTGTTGAATTTTGTTGTCAATATATCGATACTAAATAGCAAACCTCATAAAATTTATATACAAATCTAATATATTTTAATGCGATGTATTAAAACTATTTTTGCATGTTTTTGTTAATATATTTATTTTATCGAATAAAAATTAATTTAATAATATAATATAACAAGATAATAAAACCACCAATTTCTCAATTAAGAACGTTCTTTTAGGCCATTTTGTAATTATCAACTAATGTAACAGTTAATTTATCAAACAATTAAATTAACTTATTAGCTACCTAGGGATGTAATCGGTTCGGTTTGGATCGATTTTTGGTTTAAAAATTATCTGAACCGATGATATCTCCATTGGTTTTGTTCAGTTTTCAGCGTTTTTTAAAAATGGAACCAAATCAAACTAACCGGTTTGATTTGGTTTGATTTAGTTTGGTTTATCGGTTTACAATATTTTTTATATATATTATATTCGTCGTCTATTATTAGTTATCATGTTTTTTGGTATATTTTATGTTATTATTTTTTTAAATAATACATTTCATATTATATATTTCATGCTCTAATTTTCAAACAACTTACCAATTGTTCTTAATTCATACGAAACATTGATATAATTTTCATTGCATCATGAAATAAGTTCACTATGGAATACAAAAAATTGACATTTGACATGAGAAGGTTTAGACGGGCATTTGAAAGCTTAACAAATAAAACACAACAATAAACACAAAAGGTATCAATACACATAAATTAACATGTTTCACACATCAAACATACATCAAAACTATTTTGTAATAAGACGAAGAAAATTCATTGAAAAAAAAACATAAAAAGTAAAAAAAATGAAAACTAACGAATGAAAATTGAACACGAATAAGGCAACCATTACCTATAAGAATGACGGTGGCGAAAGAAATAATGGTGACAGACAGTCAAAGTAGCAATTTCTTATGATTTCTATTTTTTATGTTTGGAGATTGATTATTTTATTTGTTGAATTTTGTTGTCAATATATCGATACTAAATAGCAAATCTCATAAAATTTATATACAAATTTAATATATTTTAATGCGATGTATTAAAACTATTTTTGCATGTTTTTGTTAATATATTTATTTTATCGAATAAAAATTAATTTAATAATATAATATAACATGATAATAAAACCACCAATTTCTCAATTAAGAACGTTCTTTTAGGCCATTTTGTAATTATCAACTAATGTAACAGTTAATTTATCAAACAATTAAATTAACTTATTAGCTACTTAGGGATGTAATCGGTTCGGTTTGGGTCGATTTTTGGTTTAAAAATTATCTGAACCGATGATATCTCCATTGGTTTTGTTCAGTTTTCAGCGTTTTTTAAAAATGGAACCAAATCAAACTAACCGGTTTGATTTGGTTTGATTTAGTTTGGTTTATCGGTTTACAATATTTTTTATATATATTATATTCGTCGTGTATTATTTGCTATCATGTTTTTTGGTATATTTTATGTTATTATTTTTTTAAATAATACATTTCATATTATATATTTCATACTCTAATTTTCAAACAACTTACCAATTGTTCTTAATTCATACGAAACATTGATATAATTTTCATTGCATCATGCAATAAGTTCACTAAGGAATACAAAAAATTGACATTTGGCATGAGAAGGTTGAGACGGGCATTTGAAAGCTTAACAAATAAAACACAACAATAAACACAAAAGGTATCAATACACATAAACTAACATGTTTCACACATCAAATATACATCAAAACTATTTTGTAATAAGACAAAGAAAATTCATTGAAAAAAAATATAAAAAGTAAAAAAAATGAAAACTAACGAATGAAAATTGAACACGAATAAGGCAATCATTACCTATAAGAATGACGGTGGCGAAAGAAATAATGGTGACAGACAGTCAAAGTAGCAATTTGGTGAGACTACGTTTTGGTTTTGCCTTACCTATTTTGTTCAAAAAAAAAGGAAATGTCAACAAAGATGGAAAAGTGTTGGGCTGATACAAAAATAGGGCTTAATAATGAGCTAAATAAAATATTAAATAGATATTTATAGTCATCGGTTTGGTTCATCGATTTAGCCGTTCTTAAGAACTAAAACCGAGAACCGAACCAAACCATTTCGATTTTTATTAGATTGGTTTGGTTTTTGAACCAAATAAAAAACAATCGATTTTTTTTTTCGATTTGATTTAGTTAGGATTGTCAATTTAATTAATTTTTTCTAATCCGCTTATATCCCTGCAACTATCAACCATAAACTATCATATACACAAACTATCTGTTATCGATTATCAACTATCAATTAAACTATCATACACAAACTATCTGTTATCGATTATCAACTAACAATTATCAACTATCAATTAATTTTATCAAATAGACGTTGAAAAATAGATTTAGGATTAGGGTTTGCTGAGTGTATCCGATTTATACAAAGGGATAAGATATAAAAAAGTTTGTGTAAAGGTATTTGTAATAAAAAAATAATTTTTTAATAAAAATAAGGAATTAATTTAATTTATTTATAATTTTGAGAGATTATTTCTAGAAGTAGGATGAAAACGGAGAAAAGTGCTTGTAAGTTGTAACAGATTTGACAAAGTTTTTAAAGCAACACAAAGGGCACGAGAAAAAACCCCGTACTTTTTGCGTGCTGTGCTTGTCTTCTTCTTCTTCACACAAAACTACACACTCTTAGGGTTCGTTTTTTTCCGAAACTACTATATAACTCGTTTCGTTTCTTCAAAATCATTGCCTACTTCTTCTCAATCATCACTTTTTTTTCATTGGCAGCTGAATGCGCTCGAGTTTACTTCGCCAATCACTTCACCTTCTGTGCTTTGCTTTCGTTACTATCGAAATCTCAAACGAGTTAACACTAGGTAAATTTTTGTTTTTTTTGCTTTTAATCTGTTAAAATTTGTGTTTTTATGTTATTGCATTCGGTTCATACCTATTCCCCCAAATTCAGTGTAATAGGGTTTTCAATTTGTTTATTTAGTTCTGTTTATGCTTTTGTTTTTTTAGGTTTTTGTTATATGGGCGTTGTTGTTGATTTTTTTTCTTCTGTATGATGATGTATTGAGTGTGTAATCTATGCCTTGGATTTGTGTTTCTGCATGCAATTAAGTAATTATCTATGGTAAATTGTTCTAGGAGGAAAGAAAGTGTATAGTGGTATTATGACATGCATTATGAAGATTTGAATATAGATTTTTAGCTTGATTTTGTGGTGGTAGCATTTAGCTGTTTGACTGTGTTGAGAGTCTTTCGTCGAACAATATATGGTCCTAACATGTGCTTATAAGTGGGGGCAGTCTCACCTTACATGCCGGTTTTGTATGGTTGAGTTAGGCCAAACTACACATTCTTAAACAGAATGAAGTTTCACGGTTTTGTATGGATGGTTCTAGGTACCACTGGCTGGGTAAATGTTGTTGTTTAATCTTATTGTAGGTTTGATTTTGTGTTGTTTGAAAATTGAATCTTTTGGTGGGTCTTTGTTGTTTGACGACTATAAAATAGTGTAATCAGTTTGACAGTGTGTTGGAAGTAGAGTAGTCCATAATGTAGTCTCACCGAAATTGATTTGAAGTATAATCTGATTAACTACAAGACTTTTAGGTTCATGGCATTGGCTGTTTATTGATCCATATGTGTTTGTTTTCCTTCACGATTTTCTTCGTGATATGTTGGTTACCGGTCGTACAAGAAATGGTGTTAAGATTCTTAGTATAGGTTGTGTCACATCACGCACTGTTGTTTCTTCTGAATCTGTATTCCTGTATTTGTTGTGATCGCGAATCTTATCAAGATTCTTGAGATTTCTCCTGTTTTAATGTGAGATCTTCATTCTCTTTGTATCTGTTTGGTAATTTGATTCAAAACTTGCAAGTTATTTATATCTCCAATTGCTCAGATTTGTAATACCAATGACATATGTTGAAGTTTTGGAGTTTAGTTAATTATACTATGTTATTACCATATTAGCATTCTATACAACTTGTTAAAAATATTGAAATTTGTTGTGGGCCTTATTTTGTGACATGCTAACTTGTGATTTGTTTTCTACAGTGAAGGATATGTTATCCTCTGTTGAGATGTAGTAATCAGGGCTTTAGTTATGGCTTACTTGAACTTTCTCTTTTCATGTATTAGGTTCTTAAAATGGTGGCAGTTGTGTGAAGAATTATGAATCTCTTGTTTTCTATTTTAAAATTTGAGTGCTGCCTGTAAATATCCTTTGAACATTCAACCACCAAAGTCCTGAAGCAGTACTCTTTAGATTAATCAATTGGAGCATATCCATTGTATTCTAGATATTTCTGTATTATTTAATGCTTATGCTTAATTGAAGTATTTTTCTTCAGGTTTCTTGGAATCTAAGTGATGAATTCACAGTTTGTGGTTGACTTGAATAGCAAGATGAATAATCCATATGCTGCAAACCCTGTAAGTAATTCATCTATCATTTAATTACATCTCATATTGTTGAGTAATATGTCTAGCGCAAGTGGTTGGCGTGCAGGGTCTTTTGAGTATTTTCAATTTCGGCGGCACCGAGTTTGATTCTTAATTCAAGTAATATATCTAAATTGACAATCTACATGCAGGGTGAAGCAACTGTCATGGGATTTGAAATTTTGAAGACATCTGATTCCGGATACAATAACGTATACACTTTGACTGAAGATGAGTCACGAGATCCACCCGAGGCTCCTCCACAATTGCAACAAACCTTGCTCAGCTACCCTACTAATGTCGGTAGTCCTAGTTCTCTTCCGTTGCCCCAGAGCGCAATTCTTAATCATCTTTATATTGAGAATAGAGAGCCTCAAAGATCTGTGGTGGCTTTGGGATTCACTCATCGCTTTCGCGCCAAATATGTTACCGCCGTGCTCTACAAGCCAGTTCAAAGAAGGGGAACCACAAGCATTTGATGTGCATATAGTACCTTCTCTAGAAACCAGTTGAAAGAGGAACCCAGAACATTTGATGTGCATATTATGTGGAGTTTATATCTGTTGGTTTGTGATGATTGATTGTGTTGACATGATATTTAAATTAGCAGGAAGTGATATTTATTGGACTTCAAAATGTCTTTTTTGACAACTTAGAAGCATATTTATCCTTTTTAAAATGTTATTAGCATTTTGAACTTTTTAATTATGTTGTTGCTTTTAATTTTAATCTGCTTTTGCTTATGCTTCAGTAAAAAAAAACGAATTAAGTGTCAATCATGGAAGAAGATAAGCTAGAGGAAGTTTACTCAATGTGCATGCCATAAGAAGATTACTTTTCATTAATTTAACACTTCCGTCCGGATTATATTAGCAATTTTTGACAAAATAATGAACTACACTTTTTCAATCAGTTAATAAGTCTTCTTTAAGTAAGTATAAGAAACGAAAATTGGTAAAATATTTAAGTGTTAACAAGTCTTCTTTTAGTATAAGAAACGAAACTTGGTAAAATATATAAGTGTATTCATTATCGATTTCCCCATATACTTTTAACTAAAAACCAGTAACAAACTCATGAGTAATTATCTAAAGAAGAGTAATTGTACGTATTTGTTGATCAAAATGAAAAAAATATATATCATGGTTGAAAGAAAAAAAAGAATAATGTTGGTAAGGAAAAAACTGGAAATTGAAAATATTATGAATAATTGAATGTAAAAGTACAAATTAATAAGAGTTTGATGAAATAAAAAAAAATAATGGAACATTATTATTAAAAAAATATTGTAATCCGTCAAAAAAAATCTAAGTGGACATGGATCTTCTGTAGTGGTTGAATGGTTCAGTTCTATCTCAGTCATTCATTTGGTCAAATATAAAAAATAATTAATATTAATTATTGCATAAATGACTAAGATTGGAGCAGCACGAAAAACATGAGAGAGCAGCAGGAGAGGATCTGTGTCCAAAACTAAACAAGCTAGAAATGGGTTTGTAGTACATGATAAATAGGGAATGTTGTTTCCATTTTTGGTGGTCCCTCCACATTCTTGAAACTTCAAAAATATTCTTATGCGTCTTATGCGTCTGAAGATGTATCTCTGAATGCATTTAAAGTTATACTAAAATGCATTTTTTTTATATTCTCCAAAGGTATTACCAGAGTGGACGTCACATTTCACACAAGATGTTGAAACATGGTCGAATTTCTTTTTTTTAAATGATGGAAGGGATCACCAAGTTGAGCGACATTAAACAAGAAGTAAATAAGGAAAGGTCGAAAAATGAACCACCAATATATTTAGGTAGTGACATATATGTTTTGATGCATTTTAGTTGTAATTAACAATTTTTTTAAGGAACGCACTGCATAATGTTATAAAATTTGGTGGTATTTTTTGGACAATTTTTGTTTTTGAAATTCTACTATGCACAATCAGTTGGTTATGTTATGGATAACTTTTGGGTGATTCTGGAGATGCATCTACGGGTCCGCCTTCTAATTATTTAAAAAAAACAAGGGATTATCCGGAGATGCATCTCCGGATAGACCCTTAATTTTTGAAAAAAAAAAACGGATCCAAATATGTATCTCTGAAGTCTTCCGTGCAGATATGGTCATGTTTGTAAGGTCTTTATTGCTCTACAACTTCTATAAATGGGGTCTCTCATTCCATTTTCATTACACAAACTAGAATGACTACATATCTCTATCTTGCCTTTGTATATTTCAACGACGCAAAACCTCCACTTCAATTTCGGATTTGCAAAGACATACTTCTCGTCAATCTGAAAACCAAACTGAATACTCTCTTGTGATATCTAAAAAATCAGATAGTTGTCAAGCTTGAGTGTCGTTCACTCTCGATAGACAATGAATGAAAGATATGGTTCAACATGCTTGAACTAGAGACAAATGATGATTTAAAGATTATGAGGAGTATCTTTTACCGTTACTTAACAAATGGTCTGATTGAAGTGGATGCAACATTCAAAGATCATCCAAAGATATTATAAGAATACTGCAACATCCTGAACCATTTGTTTTTAATGACATGTAATGTTTATTTTTATGTTAATTTATATTGGTTTTGCATTCTGACATTGTTTCTGGTTGTTTCTGTTTTAAACTAACAGAGCATATTCCGGAGATGCATCTCCGGAAAACTAACAGAATAATGAACTAAGGAGGCTTATGGAGATACATCTCCGGAACATTCACAAACTAATGAATTAAGGGGGTTACAGAGATTCATCTCTAAATCAATCTTTTGTGCATACATAGATGCATCTCCGGATAAAATTTTAACAAAATTAAGGGTTTCTCACCATTTTCATCCTAGTTGTGTGTGGAAAAGGAGCATTCGGAGATGCATCTATAAATATTGAGGACATTTTAGTCTTTTCACAGTGGTAGGGGAGAACCCCTAAGGATGGAAAGAATAATTCCCATAAAAGTATAAATAATAGTAGGGTTAGGTCGGCTTAGTCATATTTAGAATATTTAGAATGAGTAAGGAAGAGAAAAATAAGTCTTCATATTTACTATCTTCATCACGATGCCATACTATTTTATATTTTCTGTAGACGATGTTCATGACTTAGAAATATGGTAAAATTATTGTTGTAAAATGAAGTTGATTTACAAAAATAATTTGTTTGTTCTTTTGAAGGAAGTGTGTATGAAGGTATGTTCTACAGGTTGAAGATATAAAGGAAACACTAGCAAGAATGTGGGCTGAAATCTAACCACATAATATTGAAATAGATACAAGTGAGTATGAATCGGAGGAGTTTGAATCTGATGAGTCTAATGACAACGATGGTGATGTAAAATATTATTGGAAAAAAGAAATTACTTATGAAATAAAGGTCATAAAAAATACGTATTTCTAATTCAAACAGGTTTGAAGCTGATGGACATTGATAATGGTGAGAGATACGAATGTGACGTGTATAGGGAAAGGCAAAACAAATATGAGATTTGGTTAAGTAAATGATGGTTACGTTAAAGTGAAGAGACTAAAAAAAGGCAATTTTTTGGGCTTTAATATTCATATTTTTCATAAAAGAATGCATGTTCAATTATTAAATCGATAATTGAAGGAGAAGTTGGTGAAGAAGGTGGATGAAAGGAGAAATAGAATTTAGTTGAAGTTGAAGAAGGTGAATGGTGACGACTGTGGTTGGTTGTTTAATTGAAGTTGATATGGTGTAATTTTTTTGTTTAAATAGGTAGTAATTGGAAGGAAAAAATGATGTTTTGATATTATGTTTTGATCAATTGTGTCAAGTTATGAATTAATTTTGTGTGGTATTTTTTATGTAAGTTTATAATATATATAATTATCCTGGGTGTATTATATCATATTTTTACTCCTTAAAAATTTCAACATAGATTTACAGATAAAAAAAATTAGAAGTAGAATAAAAGTGAAGAGTTTTACTGAGAGAAAGAACCGAAGACATGTTTGAAAATACATATATAAATTGTTACTTACTTGGTACAAAATATTTTGGCATTGATAAAGTGAGATTGATAAAGTGAGGCAGATCGGTGACTTGAAAAATAACATTGTTTCTTTTTTCATATTGCATTGTTTCTTGAACTCGTGTCGGACAACAATGTAAACATCATTTTGTTGTTTATCTCTTCTGACATTAATGAATAGACTAAGTTTGATTTACTCACAGGGTTATTATTTATTGGCTTTTGTGTAGCCATTTTCCCAACACCTAGTGGTTTGAAGGCATTGTTGGTACATGCTTTTGGTTGTTTACCAAAGAAAGTCCTAACACCAGTTGACTTTGATGGACTCGTCTTTGATGCACTTGGTTTTAATGCACTTGGTTTGATAGGTGACTTGCCAATACTTAAAGGTTGAATGTCCAAAACCTCTTCATTACTCAGTAATGTTTCCAAAGTCTCAACTTCCAAGTCAGAATACTTGTTCAAACTTGTTTTTTGTGTTGGTTGCTCAACATTGTTAGGAGGAACTTCAACATATGTTTTTTCTTCTTTGTCTTAGTTGTCTTTTTACTCTTTGTTGTTGTCTTACTGGTGCTGATATTCACTGAAACCTTAGGCCTCCCCTGATATAAGTAAATACATTGTTAAATGACATAAACCATTTGCACAAAAACACAAACTAAAGTTAGAATAGTACCCTTTTTTTATGCTACTTGAGCTTTGATAGTCTGACTGGCCTGTGTAGGCAGCTCTTGTGTCACATTTCCAGATGGAACAAGCACAATTTGTTTAATCCTTCAACAATAACCTTTACAATCCACTATACTTTGACACTTTTGTTGAAAAACTATCTTCCACACTTGTGCTTGTGAGACGAAGTCTTTATCATAAATGTCGTTGTGGTTAAAACTCTACTACACAAGACAATATAGTTATAAGTTTTTTTGTCCTTACATACCACCTTACACCTATTTGCATCCTTTTTTTCCAACCTCACTTCCCTCCCAATCAACACATTATGCTCTAGTATAACTTTCTTAAACTATTTCAGTGAAGAAAACTCCATTCCAACCTTGAAAGTAAAGTGCTTACTAGTGCGTCATCTTCTTTGAACCTAATTAAATTAGGCATATCATCACAACTATCATCATCTTCCCCATTATCAAGTTCACCAGTCATGCATTCTTCTTCAGTAACATGTTCCTTACCCATCTCTTGTGTGATAAATATGTTATTGGGTGGTTCACTTGGGTTCTCACCATCTCTAGGTTCACTATCAAATCCTTCATTAAAGCCTTCATCTACCCTTTCATCCCCACCTTCACCCATACCTTCATCAAAACCTTCATCAAACCCTTTCATCCTCTCCTCCTCTCTATCATCAAAATGCACACCCCCAAAAGATTCATCGGTAGATTCACCTTCAGATTCACCAGACTTATCAACCTCTTCTTCAGATTTCTTCCCAACCTCTGCTTCATATTTCTTCCCCTTGCATTTTTCTCTAACTTTTTTCATAAAGGTTGCTTCTCCTATAGCTGGTTTTGGCTTAGTGAATACATCTACTTCACAGTTATTTCTAATTGCAGGCATAGCTAACTCACAAGCATCTCCATCATCCTTAAAAGGTTTTAGATCGTCTTCTAAACTACCACCGTCATGTTTCCACCATATTTCACAGCCTCGACATCAAACTCAATATCAAACCCTTTGATTAAGTCACGTGCCTCAAAATATGACCAATAATCTGGATCTTACCCACTAACAAGCATAAACTTCCCCACCCTCATATCTTATATTAGGATCTTTTACCAAACAACCCTTGGTGTAGAACACAACCTTAAAATTACCCATGGACTGCATAATAATTTAACTAACGATAAAAAAACTTAGGTCAAATACAATACAAATATAATATGCATTAAAAGAAGAACAACCCATTACATACGAAGTACACCCATAGAATACAAAGTACAATCGAGAATATATTATATTAAGTAATAACACAAGTAACAAGATGGGACCACAACCCTTGGATAAACTAAGTGACAAAGTGGCAAACCTGGAAGGGACCACGCATTGAAAGATTCGAAATAATGGGACCACAAGCTTGAAACTTCAAAGGGACCATCAGACCACAAGCTAAGAACGAAAAGTGACCACGAGCACACGAACACGAATAAGAGGAGAAAACCTGTTTTAGGGTTTTGGATTGTAAAGTGATAAAGTGATAAAGGGATTTTGACAAGTCAAGTGTTTTTATTCAACAAAGCATCAACATCCATGTTGGCAAATAATTAGTTCATTAATCCACGTTGGCAAATGACATTAGTTCCATGTAAGCCACTATTACTGAAAACTAACGGGACAAACCATTGTTACGAATAGAAAATTTTATAGGGATCATTGTTTAAAGAAAATATTTAGAAGGACTAAAAACAAATTTTGGAATATTTATAGGGACCAAAAACTTATTCAACCCTTATTTTTTTTACAAAAATTAGAATTAAAATCCATAATATTTATTGTAAATACAATAAAAAATATATGTCTAAATTGTATGAAATAATACCAAATATTTAAGTATATGTCATAATTTTGAAGTACTATATTATTTTTTATAAATACTATCACATGTTTCTAAATACAATATATGTTTAAATTGTATGAAATAATACTCAAATATTTAATATAAGAGAAACAAATAAAATATGAGAAAATTGTGAAGTAAAATTCAAAACAATTAAATATTAATTTGATTATATTAATATATAACATTTAAAAGATAAATATTGAATAAATTAAAGATAAATTTTTGGATGGTGAGAAAAATCAATGTATTGTTTTGCTGTGAAATAATATAAATAATAATATAATTTTTTAAAAATTTATAGTTATGCGGGTCTAGCAGGCTATCCTTAGCCCATACCGACTAGTCCTAATGGGTAGAGGACTTTTTAGAGCCGCGTTAAAAAAGCTTGAAAAATATGAACTTTGATTTTAAGGCCAAACCCTATAATTTAGTGAGTTTGACGGGCCGACACAGATGGGCTAGCCCATTTTGACAACTTTACCTGTTAGTAGAAAATTTTACCTCATACCCTTATATTTATCCCCTACCATTACAAATTAAAAATTTGGACCAAAATACCCCTATATAAATAACTATATTTTCAAATTTTTCACTTTTTCCCTCATTTCATTCCAGAGAGAGCGAGAGTGAGAAAAAATTGTTGTTTCCATTTCTACATCGGAGAACCAAACTAGAAGACTTCTGGTTCATTTGTTTTCAACACCAGATACCTTAAGAGTAATTTATCCAGGGGTTTTTCATGAACATACACCCCGAAGAACTTAGGCACTAGTATTTCGGTTCATAAATATTTAACACCAGAGAACTAGCCATGAAGTAATCCGATTTTGAAAACTTTTCCAGAGAACTTAGTTCTCAGTTTCTCGATTCGTGTTTTTGACTTGTAACTTTTTTTCAATGGCTCTCATTAGAGGTCGGGATGGGAGCATTTATCGACAATATGGTGATGGACGACAACCGTAACAGTCGCCGAATCGAGAGGAAGATCAGATAGGTGAACCTGAGCATCGTCCACTACATTCATCGCTCCCTGGAGGACTGTCTGATATGTCTCTTCTGGTGAGGTATCAAGACCACGTTGCTCTCCATTTGTGGTTCAACGAAGTAAGTTAATCTCTGTCATTTTATGTTGATTCAAATTTAATGTTAATTATTTATATTTTATAACATATATTATAAATTATTTTTAGGAGAGAGTTCCGAAGAAAGAATTGAAGATTGATGCACATGGTAGCAAATTGATCAGATGGGTTCTGCATAGTCTCCCATCGGTGATAGAGAGATGGTTATCTGATTCTGGTCTATCCTCTCCATAGAGAACCCATTTATCGAGGATATATCATAATTTAGTATTAGCATTTGTGGAGAGATGGCATCCAGAAACATCGTCATTTCATATGCTATTTGGCGAGATGGATATCACATTGGATGATGTTTCATGTCTTCTCCTGATGTTGACACACTTGATGTGAATGTTGAGTGTATTACATATCACGCGAGCATGATAGATGTCATCTGTCCGAGAAGAATTCACTGCCACCCCATATGATGTAGCATCTGATTCCTTGGATTGGTACTACAGGGTGTCACATCCTCGTTTGGTACCACCACCCTGGGGGGAGGTGAGACAGGTCCCAGTTCTTGTCTATGATGAGGGACCGTCAGATTCGAGGCTATCATTCATTTCGCATGAGCTACATCATTACTTACATCGTCACGAGGCAGAAGAGGATGACGATGATTTTGTTGAGATCTTTCGAGCACTACATGTAGCTCAAGGTGGATCGATACCTCAGGGAAGCCCAATACTAATACTAGTTCGGATGATGATGATGATTGATGTATTATGAGACTTATGTACTATTTAGACTTATGTATTAATTTTCAGACTTATATATTTTGATATTTCTTTACTATTTTATGACTTATGCAATATAGTCCAAAATATAACATGAATTCAATGGTCAATACAAACAAAATATAACAATCACATTACAATTATAATCTAACATATTGCGGCATTATAGGCGTAAGGTGTTGTCAATGTTGTAACCGTCCAACAAATCCTATCATCCAAGAAGTTGCATCTGGTGTGCAATACTTCTTCCAATCCAATGTGATCGATGGAAATGAAAATCGCTCATTCATTTTTACCTGTTTAAAAAATTAATAAGTAAGACATAAATAAAAGATAAGTAATTAACATAACAAACATGAATATTTACCTGAACCCAATGATATTGGTTTACCAACCATCCTCACCATATCCATGCAATGGTGCAATGACTCTAAACCAATATTTCCATCACTCTTAACATCAACAATGTCATCAATAAATGGTCTGATATGATCTAGAAATTATACAATGAACATATTAGATGGTTTCTTCTTTGAGGTTTAGGGTAACTATGAACATGACCTCTTTGAAGATTTTTGAGAACTGCAGTTTGCTTGATCAACATACTCATGATATGAAGGATCACGATAAACATAATATTCCACATGTTTCTTCACCCCTCCTTTGGTTTTTATTTTTTTAGGCGGTGGACACATCCTTGTTATAGGGAGATAAGAAATTTTACACACCCTGCTTTGTAGTGCTCTTTTTCCTGCAACATCTAGTGACATGAAACTTTTTCATAGTTCATCAATTGCATTGTTCATACTTGTATTTTATCATTTTACTAACCAAAATACCAAAAATATGTCTTTGCATTTTCCTAATTATTTTGTAGGTAGGGCATGATCCCCATTGATCTATCGAGTTCATATCTAGGGTTTGAGACCCTCATGACAAAGAGCACAACCATGAATTGATCCAAGAATGGTTATTAGCATAATATATGAGTCAAAATGATTTCTACATGTCATATTGATCAAGTTTTCTTCAAGAGTTTGAGGGTTATTTGTCTTGGAAACCCTAGTTTGATTGGGTATCTTGAGTAACTTCTCCAACAAGCTATCTCACCAATTGATCAAATTTCTCAAGGGACGCTTCAAAATTCATCATATTATGCATATATGATCTACCATGAGCCAAGAAAGTCAAGAGAATTTAAAGTTAGCAAGTTGGTTAATGGTGGTTGGCCAGATGAATTCATCTGATCAAAATTGGGTCTCCCTAGACCCTATCTCCTACACTTTTCACCATATGAAAATGATTCCAAGAGAAAGGTTACTATGAATGACATTCCAAACAACTTTCATGTTTATACCTAGAGCTATTTTTTCTTGGAAAATCATTTTCTATGTTGAAACATTATAGGTCATTTTGTCTAAACCCTAATTTGAAAGTTAACTTCCCAAGGCCATAACTTGCTCAATTTTTATGAGATTAAATATTTCCAAGTTTCATAATCAAATTAAGATGTCTACTTCAACTTTTATGTTTGGAGTGAAAACAAATTCAACTTTTATGAGCATGTGATATGAGGGTACATTATAGGTCATTTTTGACCTACACCATTGAACAAGTGATTTTCCTCAACTTCAAAAATACATAACTCTATAATTACAAATCCAAATGACATGAAATTGGTGACAATTTGTAAGGTCTTTGAAAGAGCTACAACTTTTATGAATACACTTTTCTCATTTGAAGCTCACATAAAAAGTTAAGTAAGATGGAATATTGAGATATATGACTTTACACTTAGAAAAAATTTCAACAATATTGAAATTTCCAAACTTCCACCTCAAAATTCACCATGATCCAAGCTCCAAATTAAAAAGTGTTGAACATCAAACTTGTTCCCCTTGATCCAAGCTTTCCAAAGAACTCAAGTTCATGCATTTTGGATGAGGTTTGCTAGGGCTGCTCATGGCTTTAACAGAGTTGCATCATTTGAGGAAATCAAATGTACAAACTTCATTTCACATTGCCTTGCCATTCAAAGCTTCATTCAGACTTCAACATGATTGATTTTGGACCTTAATGCATTGTATCATGGGCCTGTACATGCCCATACACTCGTGCCATTCATATTGCTAAATTTGGACAAAATTTCAAGTGTGCAAATATCACTCCCTCATGCTATAAATACATGACCTTTGTGCTCAATTCAAACAGACCTTGCGCGCCAGCTTTGCCCCCCAATTCAAACCCTCTCATTCTAAAGGAAAACCTAAGAATTTTCAATTTAAAAATCGAGTTTGAATCTCAACTGTTGGAGATTCAAAAACTCCAGGATCCAAAGCCTTACACCCTTGCTAATCACTTCCTGCAAGCTTCTCAAGTGTGATCAGATCGTGTTTGAAGCAAGAAGATTGAGTTGCTTAGAGGTCAAATCGAATGTAGGCAAGAAGATTGAGTTGCTTAGAGGTCAAATCGAAGCAACTCAGTTGATGCACCTCAAAATTCAACTCCATATATCTCTATATATATTTGGAGTTAGTTAAAATTGAGGTGATATTCGTGATCTACACCATTTGTTCTTTCAAATCATGTCCTCCTTTTTCATTTTGGTGATGACCGAGGGTGGACCAGTCCGGTGAGGTCCACCGGAGAAGAAGACCGGAGTTACAGCTCCGGCGGTGCGTTGGCACGTCTCTCAGCCATATGATCCACTCAATTTGTTTTAATCCTCAGCGCTCATTGTGATTACCCTTGGTACAGCGCGCTGACTCGTGTGTTTGGTGGAACGCGCGTTTCAGACCACTTGAAGTGGCTCACGTTTTTTTTCTTCTGACTTTGATTTTTATTCCTTTGAATTATTTTACGATTTTTTAAAAAAAAATTGAGTTATTTAAATAAAAAAATTCTTGAAATGTATTTATGTCTCTAAGTAGTACACGTTTCTATGATAATTAGTTCTACAAAGCTAATGTTATCGAATCATTCAATATCCTAACCATTTTTTTTTTAATTTGTTGTTGAAAGGCAACCTAGCCACTCTAAAAGATTGCATGAATTAGCATGGCGGTTTAACCAACACAAGAACTATAACCACCCTGTTATAGCCTTTTTTTTTTCTCCATAATAAACGTAATATGAAATTGCAGAGAGAGAAGAAATTGAAATGACTTGAATTGCAAAAAATTGTACTTTCACAATTCAATGATGAGCTTATATTGAATAGCTTTATATGACTCGTACGTACCATTGTACCATGGTTACTTTCTAACTATATTAGAAATATTGTAGCTTTATATGACTCGTACGTACCATTGTACCATGGTTACTTTCTAACTATATTTAGAAATAATTGTAGCAAACTAACTTAACCAATTTTCTAGTTAAGCTACTTTCACTACTACACCCACAATACTTAATAATTGTGTTTTCATTTTATGAAAGAATAAGAATTATGTACATCATCCGTATCACTATAAAATTTAAGTGTAGTAAAATATCAAAGTATTTTTCTATTCATTTTTATGATTGAGTAATCAATATGTAGAAATTAATATATAAAAGATGAGGTGTAATTGAGTTTCTTGACTACTTACGTAAAAGAAAACTAATATGTATGTCAAAAATATTTTAGTGTATAGGTGGATATAAAAAAAACATGCATGCGCGAATTTGTTTGATATTTTTTTATTTTTGAGATTGAGAATTGAAAATTTTACTCTAACATAGACACATGAGCTGATTAAAAAAGTTTTTAAAGGGCAATAAATGATATGAAAAAATTTATAATATTTCTCAAAAAAAATAAATATATTAACAACTTTTACAAGTTAAATATTTGTTCCGTCTTTTATTTTATACTCGGGTTTTATTGAGAAACTTATAGGGTCTAAATGGGTGTATAATCTTTTATTTCATACTCGGGTTTTATTGAGAAACTTATAGGGTCTAAATGGATGTATAAGATCAAGGTACATGATGATGGCTTCATCGAGAGATATAAAGCATGATTGGTTGCAAATAGTTACACAAAAACTGAGGACATTAACTATATGGATACCTTCTCACCTGTTGCAAAAATGATCAATGTCAAACTGCTATTGGCAATTGTTGCTTCAAGGCATTGACACCTCATTCAACTTAATGTTAACAATGTCTTCCTCCATGTTGACCTAGATGAGAAAGTCTAGATTACACCACCTCCTGGCTTGATTCCATCAGTCCCTAATCAGCTTTGCAAGTTGTAAAAATCTCTTTATGGATTGAAACAAGCTAGCTAGCATACAATGATTTGCAAAGTTACCATCCCTACTTACTTCCTTTCACTAGAAGCAATCTCAAGCAGACCAGACTCTTTTTACTAAACTTGTTGATCAAAAACTCATAATTTTGCTCATCTATGTTGATGAGCTCATCATATCAGGAAATGATATTTATGAAATCCAAAGTTTAAAATCAAGGCTTGACATCAATTTCAAAATCAAAGACCTTGGAAACTTACAGTTCTTCCTTGGAATTGATGTTGTTCAATCTTCTCAAGGAATTTCCATTTGTCAACGCAAATATGCACTCAAATTATTACATGACACGTGTCTCCTAGCTGCAAAGCATGCACCTACTCCAATGACAAGATATCACTAGCATACTACCAATGATGATTCTCCTCCAACTAATCCCACCACTTATAGAAGGCTCATTTGACAATTAATTAATTTCTTGACCACAAGATTCGACTTAAGTTTTGCAATCCAACAACTAAGTCAATTCATGTCCCCTCCAATAACTCTCTACCTGTAGGTTGCTTATATAATCCTAAAATACATAAAGCAGACTTCATCTCAAGGATTGTTCTTCTCCTCCACATCCACTCTTCAACTTAAGGCATTTAGTGATTCAGACTGGGCCTCGTGCATTGCTTTTGCATTTTCTTATGAGACTCTCTCATATCTTAGAAATCAAAGAAACAAATTACAGTTTCTTGATTTTCCTCTAAGGCAGAGTATCAGGCCATTGCTTCAATAGTTTATGAATTACAATGGCTCAGTTACTTGTTATGTGGCTTCCATGTTGAGTTTATCACACCTGTCCTTTTATATTGTAATAACCAACCTGTCTCATGGCTACAAATGCAACATTCAACGAAAGGACAAAACATATTGAAATTGACTGTCATGTTGTCCGAGAAAAGCTTGTTGTCAAACTGATTCAGTTATTGTCAATTCCGACCTCAACATAACTGACCGATATTTTCACCAAACCTCGCAATCCCTAACCTTTTTCTCTCATTATGTCCAAGCTTAGCATCTCAAATAATTATGCTCCAGCTCGAAAGGGGATATTAAACCATTTATAGTAACTATTATTCATTTAGTTAGTTATTTTAGGTTTGATTTGTTACTTGAGTCTCATGTAATCCACCTTGTATACATATATTGTATTCACCAACTAGTCAGATATCCGTGTGGTCGCACGGGTAAATTTATTTGATACGATATAAAATGTATTTAGATACATATTTAAATTTGAAATTAAGTATTAGTTTTAAAATAAACAATGATTATATAAACTTAATTGTATTAAAATACAAAGAGAAAAAAGGGACTCGTGAAAGGAATAAAAAACTAATATTTAATATTTGAAAATAAGGATTTTATCTTTCAAATTAAGGTAATTGTTGATTAAAATAAAATATACACTACTACAAATAATATTTTTAACGTCGCACGCAAAAGAGATGTAACATCAACTACCGAGACGATGTAACGAAGGATGTCATGAAAAGTGCATACTTCACTTATCGGTTTTAAAAAAAAATTGACGGGTATGTGATAAGGTCATGGATTCGATCCCCACAGAGACCTTTTTGAAATTATGAAATGGTGAAAACACATATCCCTTCGGTTTTGTAATTTCACTGACGGATATACATATTTTCACCTCGGTTATCTCATAAAACTGATGGGTAAAACAATTTTGAGTTTATTAAATCTAATATGGATTGCTTATTTCACTAAACTCTATACTGAACATATAACTTCTCAAAATTGGTTAGGAAAATAATTATATGAACAATTGTGTTATATTTGAAGAACAACTTACATTGATTATGATTTTGAAGCATCCTACTCATCATTCATCTCACATTATTTTATGGTTAAAATCTCTCCAATGTTTCAAGCTCTTTATTCAACACTTCCTTTTATACTAATTCATTGTTGAAAGCATAAAATTTGATGCTTTGAAAAATGAACAAATATGGAAGAATTTTGAATGAAAACTAGAAGTATTGGAGAGATTTTAACAATAAAACAACATGAGATGAATGATGAGTTACAGAATGCTAGAAAATTATTAATCAGCATAAGATAAGTTTCAGATACAACATAATTTTGCATATGACTATTTTCAAAATCAATTTACTAGGTCATATGTTCAAATAGGGGTTAGTGAAACAAATAATCGATATTAGATATAATAAATTCAACTAGATGGAACAAGATGAGAGCTGCAAAAAGAATCACAAAAAACATAATCTCAAAATCAATATCAACAACAAAAACAACAAGAAAACAACAACAACATCAAACACAATATCAAGAACAACAATGTCAATAAACAACAACAATATCAATAACAACAACGTCAATAAATAACCTCTAGAGTTTAGGGTCTCAAAAATAAGAACAACAACATCGACAAAAATAACATCAATAACAACAACATAAACAACAACAAAAACTTTAGGATTTTGGATCTCAACAACAACAACAACAATAACAACAATATGATAATAATATTAATAGTGATGTTTGACGTACTGTTCGCGGTTGAATTTGGCGAACAACCTCTGGTTTTCCAATACTTGTCGAATTGGGTTACTTGCAGGATCAACCACACAAATCCTAGGACATGCGCAAATCTAAATAACTTTGTAAATCTCTAGAACAACTTTTGTATCTTTCATTAAGTTCACTAAGTCTTTCATGTCGAAAGATATTGATAACAAATGCTTAAATAAAAGTAAACTTAACAAGATTAAGATAAAATGGCGGAATATAACTGACAAAGTATAAAGTGTCGAAAAGGAAATGCAGAAAGATAAATGACTGGTAAATATAAAGGAAAATTGGTAAAGAACTTTGAATTTTATAAGATAAAACTTTTAAAGAATTGGTGTTTGTTTACACGTACCTGTTCCGAATATGACTCTTTTCACTCACACGGGTACTTTGAGTATTTGCAGGAATTTTGTACAAGTTTTCACACACTTTTTCTTGATAACAACTATCCTATTTATATACAAACAAAATAATTGTTACTAACGAACAAATCCTAAAACTGTGACACTTGGCTTTCCTCCTTTCGCCAGATACTTCCACGCGTCTTCTGCCAAACGTCACAACTCTTTTAAATTTAAAATTTCACTTTATGTCGAAATGACGTCTCTCTCCAGACTTTGTCGAATTGTCGAAATACCATAACATTATCCATGCCTGTCAAAGACGTCTCTTCATCTGCGAACCTCTTGTTGAAATGTCGAACCACCAATACGTCGAAGTGTCGAAAATACTCATCAACTAAGCTGTTAATTCCATGGCGTTATTTTTCGAAAGAATCATTCTGCATACTAAATCTCATGGCGTCAAAAACGCACGTATACAAATTTCCCCCCAGCAAAGATGTTTCGACTGTTTTGGAGAAACAGTCATTTGTTGTCAACCAGTGCTTTGATGCCATGTCATTTAATTTCATTATTTCCAAGTTTTTGTAATCTCAATTTCCAATACAAATTCATCATTACACTTTCTCCAAGATGTCACGTCTAGCCCACGTTCAGACTCTACCTCCATCATTTCCTAACATCATGGTCTCTTTTCAACTTCCACCTCTTCAACATCACCATGAAAATCGGCCACGTGTCCATGATCATCATTAACATTTCAAAGCATTTTTATCATCTTCCTTCTATAAATACCCATAAACCATTTTCTCTGAACTCTTTTAACGCTTCAGAACTCCTTTCTTCATACCCATTTCTTAAACTTCCAACTTTCCTGAGAAACATTTCTTTATTCTTCCCAACAATGGCTCCTCACAAACCTTCCAGCAGCAAACATTCTAAGAAGAATCAGGATTCAGCTCTTTCTCCTGCGCATGATTTGAAGGGACCGTTGACTATTGGAAACCAACAATATGTTCCTGAACCTCCAAATGAGAGAGAAAAAGAATGTATCTACAAATCCCAGGTATTAATTCATGTTCTTGTTTCTGGAAACTGTCACGCTATGTTAGGTCCACTTCCGAATCCAGAAATTAAACCAGATCGTTTAAAAGAATTTTTTCCAACTTATTTCCATACTAAACCCATAGGTGCTGGAGTGAAACCCCAGCCTAAAGAGAAAATGGTAGAACAAAAAGACCCACCGAGTTCGACTGATGACGGAGAGTTGAACTTAACTTATTTGAATTACACCAGGATATTTAGAACTTGTCCATGGTCGAAAGACCCTTCAGACTACGTATCTTGGTTGGATAAAGTTGAAAAGATTAAAGGGAATTTCTGGAAAGAAGTAGGTATTTTCGACCTTATTCAGTTGTCGAGAGCAGGACCCAACATTTGTCCCAATATGCTTTTCGCTTCCCTCTACTTCTGGGACAGTACGTACAACACCTTTCACCTTCCTTGTGGGATGGTTACGCCCACTCTCTTCGACGCAGCATCCATCGTTGGCCTTCACCCCAATGGGATAGATTTCGACCCCACTATCCTAAATGGAGATACCATCGCTTTCGACACTAGCCTCGCCCCATACTCTTTATTTACGTCTTATTATCATGACAAGAGTACCACGAAAGTCTCGGATGTCGAACACATAGCCTTTTTGACTTTGTGGCTATCCAAATATGTGTTTTGCTCTTGTTCTCTCCAAGTTGCCAAGAGATTCATCACCATGGCCAATCATCTTCACGCAGGCACCAAACTATGTTTGAGTGAAATGGTTTTGGCGAATCTTTACGAATCTTTGAGTGAGAGCGTACATCTTTTGAAAACCATCAAAACCCAAGGTAAAATCAATTTGTCAGGGCCTTTCTGGCTTTTACAATTATGGCTTAATGCCACCTTTGAAGCTTCTCTTCCAATAGAACCAGAAGTGAACGAAGAAGAAGTGAAAGGTAGGACTGTCGAATGGCCTAGGTTGGTGCAACTAATGCCAACTGATGAAGGAATTAGCCTTCGACAAGCTTTCAAAAGTTATGTCATGATGTTTGCCAAAAGGTATCATTTTACTTCGACCATGGCACCTTTTGCTGATAGAAAAATTGGACCTAAATGGTTTACCCAACAACTGCCCTTGGAAATGCAGAAGGATGAAAATATATTTTTAAATGTTTGAGAATCATTCTTAACCCCCAGGCTTCTTTTTTCCCATCGTAACGCAACCAAGACCCAGATAGCTTTGATAGTCTATCAACCCAATCTTGTTGCTAGGCAGTTTGGCTTGATCCAAATAAAGCCTCGACCCATATTCCCCAAGAAAGGATCCATCATTTTCTACAACTCCCTTCATACTAAAGATGAGAGCAGAGAACTGTCGAAGAAGCTGACTGATGACTTTCTTGACATTCGACCAGTGATCTTTCGACCATCTTTTCTATGTACTCCTGAGTTTGATGAATGATGGAAAGATTATTATTCCAACTTTTTGACGTAGCAGCTTTCACTACACATTTAACAAATGCTTTTGCTTTTGTGCAGGATCGGACCAAAAAAGGTATTCAAAGACACATTAGAGAAATACAAAAATTTCAAAAATATTTCGAAACTGCATATATACCTGATGATCTTAGTCGAACCATACACGAAGCAGCAGCAGAATTAAAACGTAAATTGATGGAGAAGTTTAAAAAATTGTCATTGCCTTCAAATCTTCGACCAGAGGCGCGCTATGACCTGACTTTCAGTTGTCATCCACCAAAATTTCCTCCTCTGCCAACTGCTGAATTTGGCGTGGCATTTAGCCCTCCATTTCCAGATTGCTTTGTTTGTGGGGACTATATGAAAATTCTTCGTCAACAATACAAAAAACCTGCTGAGCGTGTGGTTCCGACTAAGTATCATCTGGACGAATACCAAGGACACCTTCATAATGGAATAGAACACGTTCGCGTGGAAGATCCCACTCTTGAAGGTGTTCACAGAAAACATAATTTTTCCTTTGTTATTCTAACTGTATTATCATGTATCTCTTATATTCGTTTCGGAATCTTCTTTCTTTCCTTGGCTGTAAGGATTCCTACCAAGAAAACTTCTGTCGAAGTGTCGCCAAGTGCTGCTAAGAAACCTTCGACAAAGGTACAAAACTCACTCTTTCCATTTATTCTTTTTCCTTTTAAGAAACTAACTGGCTTGGGTCTGCATGACTAGGTAAGTCGAAAACCCCCATCAGTCCAAAAAAGAAAGAATGAAGAGGAGAAAGAAGAAGATAAAGTTCCTAATGAAGAATCTGGTGACGAATCTCCAGAGCTAATCCCCCCTCCTCCTCAGAAGAAGAAAATCGAGAAGGTCTCTTCCCAAAGATCCATTGTCAAATCAGTTAGAAAGGATTCTGCAAGTACTCCCACCGCTAACCTTCAGTCGAAGGATACGGAGAGTGGGAAATCTAGTTTTAGTACTGAGATTCCTGAGGTATATCTTTATTTCGAATGTATATATTCATCCTCTTTGCCTCCCTTTCTAACTTAGAATTGTTCTCAGAAATAATTGGTTGTCGAAAGAACACCTGAGAAAACTCTGGAGGAAACAGTCCAAGAAGAAGATATCCCCACAAGTGATCATGACAGGAAAACTGTAGCAGAATTCGACGCTACAATGGGTGAAGCTTCTGAAGACGAATCTCCTCCTCATCCAGGATTAGATGCTGCAAATCAGGGTGACGATACTAACATGGAAGTTGGGGTCGAGGATGATCATGAAGACGAAACTGCCAAAGATGTGGGTGACGAGTCGAAACAAATAGAGGTTGGGCAAACTTTAGGGCGAAACACTCCACCTGCTCCTGACCATACCCAAGGTAGTGGCAAATCTACTGGTTCGACTGGTTTCTCTCGCGAGGAGCTTGAAAGTCTCAAAGTGCAGAAACCCTTAGAGTATCTGAAGGCTATGTTTAGCGTTCGTTTTAATTTTCAAGATTCTTCGCAGAGCAGTTCGACTACTTCTGGGGCCACTTTTGAAGCACCAACATTTGGCAACATCTTGACCAAGATTAAGACGAAGATCCTTGATGTTGATTTGTTCAAAGTCTTAGAAGAAAACTCCCTTGCCCACATTGAACTCAAGAAAATTCTGAAACAAGTAAATATGTTGGAAACTTCTGCTGAGGTTGGCAGTTTTGTGATGGAGCTGATGACCCTTATAGACTTGGCGACTGCGGACCTTCATCGTCAAAGAGATCTTTCCCAGAAAATCTCCTCAAAATCTGAAACTCAAACTGCTGAATGGGATGCTGTTGCAACTTCGACTAACAAAGTCTCAAAGCTGCAGCAGCTTTCTGAAACTTACATCAAAGAAGTTGCTGCTTGTGATGATAATATCCAGAAATGGGAGAAATAAATAGCAGCACTTCAAGAAAAGATCTCCCAAGAGAAAAAGCGCAAAGCATCCATACAGCAACCTAAGCAGAATGAGATTGACGACGAACTGAAGGTGGGTATTCGACATGCAGAAAAAGCCCAGCAATTTAGTCAAGAGATTGAGACTCTCTCCACTCACAAAAGTCTTTGTGATTATCGACTCCAGTTTCAGAGGAAGAAATTCGCCACGTTGAAGGAGACTTTTGCCAGTATCAATTTGTAGTAGAATTAATTTAACAATTCTCAGCCCTTTAAGGCTCTCTTTGTAATAACTTTAGTGCCCTTTTTATTTGGCAAAGCTATCACAATTATGTTTACAATTATTCTACTGTTATTTTTACTTCCTGCAATATTGGCTTATATTTTTTCAAATACTTGCCATTTATCTTTAGGATTCTCTCATCTTTCCCTATTTCTTCAATCTCATACGCGCCATTTGAAAAACTTTTCAAAATCTGGAAAGGTCCTTCCCACTTAGGAGACCATTTTCCCATTAACTTATCTTTTCGATCCATAGGAAGGATTACTTTCCAAACAAGATCACCAATTAAGAAGGTCTTGAATTTTACTTTCTTATTGTAAAACTGTTCGACTCTTTCTTTCTGCCTCTTTATTAGATCTAGCGCACGCAGCCTTTCTTCGTCTAGATCAACTAATTCGTCCATCATCATACTCCAATATGTGTCTAATGGGATTTCATGATGCCTTTGCACTCTAACTGACTGCAAATATATTTCGACTGGTAAAACTGCATCATGTCCATAGGTTAACTTGAATGGAGTCGAATTTGTTGCTTCTTTTGGAGACGTTCGACAAGCCCACAAAACTTGATCTAAAGTTTTATGCTAGTTTCTAGGTTTTTTCCCCACATGCTTCTTGATCAAATTTATCACTACCTTGTTGGCTGCTTCAACTTGCCCGTTGGCTTGAGCATAGTAAGGTGTCGAAGTAAGGAGTTTAAACCCTGTTTCTTGTGCAAATTTCTGCATATTTTTACCAGTGAACACATATCCTTGATCTGTTGTTATTGTTTCAGGTATCCCAAATCTGTAAATTATGTACTTTTGGATAAAATCTATAACTGCTTCTTGATCCACATTTACCAATGGTATAGCTTCAATCCACTTAGTGAAATAGTCTATCCCAACCAAAATATACTTTTGCCCTTTTAAAGAGGCTGGTCGAATTTCACCAATCAAGTCTAAAGCCCAACCTCTAAATGGTCAAGGCTTTATAATTGAATGCAACTCACTTGCAAGAACATGGGGTATGTCTGCATGTACTTGACATTCCTGACATCCTTTTGCAAATTCGACACAGTCCTTCAGCATTGCTGGCCAATACATTCCTTGTCGAAATAATAACCATTTCATTTTATGACCTGCTTGGTGTGCGCCACACGCTCCACTGTGCACATTCGACAAAGCTATGTAGGCTTCATCTTCACCTAAGCATTTCAACAAGACTCCTTCTGCAGTCTTTTTGAACAATTCGTTTCCAAAAAGTACATAACTTAAAGCTCTGTATTTTATCTTTCTTTCTGCTTTCTGATTTGGGTCTTGTAGATAATTCTTGATGGGCTTTCTCCAGTCTGCAATTCCTGAATCATCTATATTGAATATCTCAAAATTTTCTTCGTCATCGTATCCTAATCTTATTGACTCCAAATCTGATGGGGACAACTTGGTGGATACGACTCTTCCTCTGACTTCAATAGCCTCTTCTAACTTTTCCTTCGACACTTTGTATCCAGACGCCAGTTGAGCCAGATCATTCGCCTCTTGATTCTCCATCCTGGGGATGTGCCTAAAGGCCACATTGTCGAATTCCTTGAGAAGTCTATTGGCTACTACAAAGTACATGATTAAATTTTCTTTCACACATTTATATTCTTTAGTCAACTGCTTTATCACCAGTTCGGAGTCACCCATTATTTCGACTCTTGTTGCCCCCAATTTCAACAATATTTCAAGTCCAGCAATCAACGCTTCATATTCTGCTTCATTATTTGAACACAGACTTTCAACTTTGTACTTGAATTTTGTTGGAATTATGTTAGGAGAAATAATCAACATCCCAACATCAGTTCCACTTTTATGACTGGAACCGTCGAAATATAGTTTCCAAGGTTCTAATTCGACATACTCTACATTTTCATCTATAGAGTGGTCAGCTATAAAATCAGCAACCACTTGTCCTTTCACAGCCTTTAAAGGCAGATATTTCAAGGAGTATTTTGTTAATGCTAAAGCCCATTTTCCAATTCGACTATGTAAAATAGATTTAGATAACATATATTTTATTACGTCGAAATGGGAAGAAATGTATACATCAACAGGCTTTATATAATGCTTTAACTTCATACTAGAAAAATATACACATAAACATAGTTTTTCTATAATACTATATCTAGTTTCAGCATCATTCAGGATTCTACTGAGATAATAGATGGCCCTTTCGACGCCATTCTCATCTTCTTGACACAGCATACTTCCTAATGTTTTGTCTGATGCCGAAATGTACAATCTCATACTTATTTTTCTACAAGGAGACATTAGAATTGGAGGACTAGCCAGGTATTCCTTGATTTTGTCAAAGGCAGCTTGTTGTTCTTGCCCCCATGCGAAGTCTTCCTTCTTTAGTCGAAGTAGAGGAGAGAAAGCTTGCGTTTTTCCACTAAGGTTGGAGATAAATCTTCTGAGAAAGTTGATTTTCCCTAGCAGAGACTGCAACCCCTTTTTTGTTGATGGCGCTTTCGCCTCCATTATGGCTTTGGCTTTGTTTTCATTTATTTCGATCCCCTTGTTATGGACCACAAAACCTAAGAAATCACCCGCCTGCACACCAAAAGCACATTTAAGTGGATTCATTTTCAAACCAAACTTCCTCATCCTTTCAAAGGATTGTCGAAGATGATCTATATGACTTTTTCCTGAAACAGACTTAATCACAATATCGTCAATGTACACTTGCATGAAAGTTTCAATAAAGTCATGAAAGATGGAATTCATAGCCCGTTGGTAAGTTGCTCCAGCGTTCTTTAAACCAAAAGGCATTATTACCCATTCGTACGTTCCTATTGCTCCAGGACAACGGAAAGTTGTTTTAGGAACATCTTCTTTAGCGATAAAAATTTGATTATAGCCAGAGTATCCGTCTAGCATACTTAAATACTCATGGCCTGCTGCAGAATCTATAAGCATTTCTGCCACTGGCATGGGATATTCATCCTTTGGGGTAGCCGAATTTAAGTCTCGAAAATCAATGCATACCCTAAGTTTGCCATTTTTCTTGATTACAGGAACGATATTTGCAATCCATTCGACATACCTGGTTGTGCGGATGAACTTGCACTTTAGAAGTCTTTCGACCTCTTCTTTTATTTTCGACAGAATTTCTGGTGCGAAGCGTCGTGGAGTTTGCTTTACTGGCTTCTTTCCTTCCATTATTGGCAGCTGCAATTCGACCAAACTTCTGTCTAGACCAGGCATCTCGTCGTAATCCCATGCGAAGCAGTCTTTGAACTCTTTCAGCAACTGGACTATTTCGACCTTAAACTGGGGGTCCATTTTTGCACTTATGTAGGTTGGTCTACTTTCTGCCCCCACTCCTAAATTTATTTCTTCTAATGGATCCTGCGCCACCATCTTCACGTTAGTTGACACTAGATCTTTTTCGAACCCTAGGGGTTCGTCATCATAAATGGCGTCAAGCTTTTGGTGTTGCAATTCGCCCATTTGGTTGTTATCATAATCTTCTGGAACGTCTCTTTGGGGACATTGTTCGTTGGAATTTTCTTTGTTGGCTTCGACAGCCATGTATTTTACTTCAGCCTCAAGGGCCTCTTTGAGTTTGTTTTCGGCTATGTAAGCCGTAATTCTTTCGAGCACTGATTCTTTACTCGTCATCGTCAAATTCGCTTCCCCATCCTGTTGGCGCTATATGAGTAGTTCCCCACATGTAAGATTCGCCAATTACCTCTTTGTCCCACTGAAAACCATGTGTAGGATGAAGGTACATGGAGCAGTAGGCGTTGTCTGTTGCCTTTAAGTCGAATTCGGCTGGGCTGCACGGCGGTATGTGAGCCAGGTTCTTGTCGAAACTTTGACTGTTGACATTGTTTACTTCTGTCATGAAATAGCTTTGATCAGCCTCAATGTTTTCGACAATCCCGTCTGGCCTCCAAATGGTTATTCGCTGATGCATTGAAGAAGGTACGGCTCCAACACCATGAATCCACTCCCTTCCAAGTAGTAGGTTGTAATTCGCCCTTGAAGGAATGACCATGAACATCATTGGCCTTGTTATGGTTCCAACAGTCAAATTCACCTGGATAACGCCCATAGTGGTTCCTACTTTTCCTTCATAGTTCGACAGCACCATGTTGTGAGGTTTTGCGTCTGAATCATCCTTCCCAATCTTCTTTAGCATGAAATGAGGCATCAAATTTACTGCTGCTCCGCCATATACCAGTATCTTGTTTACACCAACATTCTCCACCTTTCCTTTTATGAACAAAGGCTTTAAATGTGCTTTCATGGAATCATCTGGCCTTTCGAAGAAAGCATTCTGCTCTTCGACGCATCCATTGTTCATGACGTAGTAGCAGACGGGCCTGTGTGCCATTGTTTCCTCTTCCATCTCATCTTCTTCGTCTTCGACCTCCATGACTCTATCATAATCTCTAGGGAGGACAGAAACCACATTGCAAATCACATTAAAGGACGCTTCTGAGTCAGATTCGAAGTTGTCGGTTATCTCGTCGTCTTCTTGCATCTTCTCTTTCGACGCCACAGGTTCGACCATGCTGCCAGGATTGACCTGGTGGGAAGTCTCTTTTCTGCTTGCTATTTGAAGATTGTTACTAGATTCTGCTTTGTCTTTGCTGTCAGCATCTTTTCCATGCACGCTTTTTTCTGCAGCCTCTTTTTCTGCCCTCTTCTGCCTCTGGAATCTTCTCCATTGGGATCTTGACATAGGGTTTTTTCCTTTGTAGTTTTCTGAAGGATATGGTCTTGGCTTGTGCTTTTCCATTTCTTTCTTGCCTTCAATCGAAGCGCCTCTCTGAACCTCAAATTTTCTCCATTTTCCCTGCCCTTGGGCATCTCTAATGGGTTGAACCCATTTGTCATCCTTTGCTTTGTTAAATGGTTTGTAAGTGTTATGGTGTCTTTCTCCATGCCTCCATTGGTGATAATCACTTCTCCTTGGGTCATATCTTGTTGTCTCCTAGTTTTCTTTCCTCTTGGCTTTATCCATTGCTTCCAGATTGGCTGATGCCTTCCTGTCGAAGATTGCACTGCAACATGGGCATAACATCACTTCAGTCCCTATCTTTTGGCACCTCTTGATGAATTCCACTAGATTTTCCTCTTCTTTAGGATACGCCAGCTTTTGGTACTCCTTTCGACGATGATCTTCACCCACTTCATCTTGGTCTCCTTGAGATACTTCCACCATATTTACTCCAACATTTCATTCGTCAGCAATGCTTAATTCGTTCATCTTCTTAATGAGTCTTTCTTCTTCGACTTCGACATCTCTTGGTATCTGGTCGAACTCCTTTCCTGGGCAGCAACACCAAGACATGTTCCTGGGACTATGTTTGCAACAACACTTATTCCAACTTCTTTTGGGGTCCTCCATTATTCTGTGCATGATTCCACTGGTCACGGGCTTCATAGGACCCTTCACAGCTTCTGCTTTGATTCTTGCGACCTCTTCACTGAAAGGTCTCACAGTGTTGACGCAATTTACGATATTACTTGTCTTTATTTTATCAGGATCAAGGCCCTCAGTAGCCTTGTTTTCAACAGTGAGGTCTTCAGTAACCTTCTTTTTGGTAATAGGGAGATTCTCAATTGTCTCAAATGTTTTTTCATTGTTGCTCAAAAGTGCATCTCCCTAACCGGTAGGTTGGATTGTGTTGATGTCGATATGAGAGTTTGCCGGCGCATTGTATTTCACGAGATAACCGTACTTCCCACTTGGCTGTCCCAAGCAGTCCCAATTCTCTTCTTGTCGAACCATAACATCTTCAACGGTATCGTCACTGTCCCTTTTGTCGAAACCTTCATTAGTTTCCATCTTTTTCTGGTCGCCAAAGCCTTCAGTAACTTCAACTTCGTTCTGGTTTGCGAGATCATCAGCAATCTCAACCATGTTGATATTTGTGTCGAAACCTCTAGCAGCTTCCACCATTTCGAGATTGCCATCGGGAGCAATCTCAACCTCCACCATGTTCACAATGGATGGTTCAGCGTAATGGGCTTCGACTGGCTGCATGGGATTCGAATCAATCCTCATCTGTTGTTTTGGCTTATCACCAAACTTCAGCCTTCCGTCACGGATAGCATTTTGAACGAGATCCCTGAAAAGGAAACAACGAGACGTTTTATGGCCCAGAAAATTATGGTATTTACAAAAACCTCTCTTTTTCTGTTGTTCCATAGGCGGTTCTTTAGCGCCTGGTGGTTTTATTAATTGACCATCTCTAACCAACAAATCGAAAATTTCGTCACATTTTGTGATGTCGAACGTATAAGTTCTTTTGGGGAACTTATGATTGGTTTCGACTGGGTTTCCGTTCAACGGAGTTAGTACTTTACACGAATAAGGTGGGCCTTACTTTAGTTCTGCTAAGTCAATCTCTTGTTCGTCGAAGTTACTTGGTTCGTTTTCGTCGTATTCGTCATCTTGGCAAACCCCTACGTAGGACACCCTTTTTTTTTATTCGCTCTAAAATTTTCATCCCTTAACCTTTCGACCTGTCTCACCCTATCTGCTAATTGTGCCATATCCCTTAAATACTGGGTGTCTAGTTTCTTTCTTATAGAATAATCTAGTCCCCCTGCGGCCATTTCGACTAACTCATGTTCTGGCACCAGAGTGAAACATCTAGCCTTTAGCAATCTGAACCTATTTAAATAATCATCTATTGGTTCTGAATGTTTTCTCTTAACACTGGCTAATTCTTTCAGACTTATTTTTGTTTGTCCCATGTAAAATTGTTCATGGAACAACCTTTCTAATTTGGTCCACGTATACACTGAGTTTGCAGGCAAAGATGTAAACCAAGTAAACGCGTTTTTCGTCAAGGAACTAGGGAAATATTTTATTTTCAAATTTTCATTACGGGCTATTTCCCCCGCTTCGATCAGATAACGTGCCACATGTTTTAAGGTGGACTCACTAGTGTCTCCTGAGAACTTGGTGAACTTAGGAACTTTCCACCTTGGTGGCAGTTCTTCTTGCAGAATATATTCCGACAGTGGGGAAGCGTAACTAGGCCTTTGCAATCCCATGTTCACCCCCATTTTGTGCCATCATCGTCTCGACCATGGCTGCTAAATTATTTTCGACAGGCAAGTTATTATACCGGATTCACTGTTGCAACACAGCATCCGCATCTTAGCCTCTCTTAATCACTATCCTTCTAGGCTCTTGTGGAACAGGGATTTTGACACGAGGCTGTTCGACCACATCCTCTTGGTTTCTGACGTTTGTCTGAGGGTTGTCTAAAGGTATTTGGTTTATCGTAGGCTCTTCCTGGACTGCTACCACTGGGTTCTGAACCCCTTGTTCTCTGTGTCGAGTTTGAGGGACCCCAAAAAAGTCAGCAATGCGCGTCATTTACGCTGCCAACAATTGGTTTGTTTGGGTGGTGTTTTGTATTAGAGGATTGAACACCGCCCTCATTTGTTGTGTCAACATTTGGACCATATCATGATTACTCTCGTCCATTTGTTGTTTAATTACCTGCGCAGAGTTATTTGTTATTGCTGGCATGTAAAGTGGTTGTTGGTTTAGTCTATTCATGTTTCCGCCATATCCTGACCCTTGTAAAGGTGAAGACATATTGGCCATAGAATCAGAATACACTACCGAGGAATTGTATAAATTTGCCATTACCGAAGTTGGCATTCCAAATGGTTGTTCCCTACCAGGCAGAGGCATGGTGAAATTTGTCACAAAAGGCCTAGAAGCATTCCCTATAGGAGGAGGTGTCCCAACAGGCATTTGTTGTGCCCTAATGGACGAACTAGGCGCATTTTGCGATATTGAAACCACTGGTATTGACCCTGTTGACGAAGGCACAACCTCTGACACAGGGACTGATCCTACACTGCCTCCTGTCGAAGGGACAGGGTTGGATACTGGGATGGCTTCATTTGGATTGGGATTATTTGGATTATTTGGCTGACTCGCCATTTTCCTTACTCTTGTTCTTTTAGGTCTTTCTACGTCAGATACGGCTAATTTACCGCTTCTTAGTTTCATACAACGAAGAAGAAACCTTGACTAATGGTTATTTAAGATTTAGATTTATGCACTGTCCCACTGGGCGTGCCAATTTGTTCGCGGTTGAATTTGGCGAACAACCTCTGGTTTTCCAATACTTGTTGAATTGGGTTACTTGCAGGATAAACCACACAAATCCTAGGACATGTGCAAATCTAAATAACTTTGTAAATCTCTAGAACAACTTTTGTATCTTTCATTAGGTTCACTAAGTCTTTCATGTCGAAAGATATTGATAACAACTGCTTAAATAAAAGTAAACTTAACAAGATTAAGATAAAATGGCGGAATATAACTGACAAAGTATAAAGTGTCGAAAAGGAAATGCATAAAGATAAATGACTGGTAAATGTAAAGGAAAATTGGTAAAGAACTTTGAATTTTATAAGATAAAACTTTGAAAGAATTGGTGTTTGTTTACACGTACATGTTCCAAATATGACTCTTTTCACTCACACGAGTACTTTGAGTATTTGCAGGAATTTTGTACAAGTTTTCACACACTTTTTCTTGATAACAACTATCCTATTTATATACAAACAAAATAACTGTTACTAACGAACAAATCCTAAAACGGTGACACTTGGCTTTCCTCCTTTCGCCAGATACTTCCACGCATCTTCTGCCAAAAGTCACAACTCTTTTAAATTTAAAATTTCACTTTATGTCGAAATGACGTCTCTCTCCAGACTTTGTCGAATTGTCGAAATACCATAACATTATCCATGCCTGTCAAAGACGTCTCTTCATCTGCGAACCTCTTGTCGAAATGTCGAACCACCAATACGTCGAAGTGTCGAAAATACTCATCAACTAAACTGTTAATTCCATGGCGTCATTTGTCGAAAGAATCATTCTGCATACTAAATCTCATGGCGTCAAAAACGCACGTATACACGTACCAGATCCATGAAGAAGAAGCAAAAGAAAATTATTTGGATCTCTGAAGAAGAAACGAGAGCACTAAACACATAACATCTTCATATTGAAGATCATATGTGTTTATGGCTCTCGTTGTTTAGGGTTCTTCATTAGGGTTTTGTTTGTGTTGCTTAGACAAATGAAACTGAATGCTACAAGTTAAAGCTATATATATCATAGAAACATATTCACCTCAGTTTGAAAGAAAACCGAGGTGAAAGGTTGCATTATTTTAAATTAAAAATAAAATATTCAAGCTTATTCACCTCGATTGGAAAGAAAATAGAAATGAAACATTGCGTACTTTTAAATTTAAAATAAAATATTCAAGAATGCACAATTTTTAATAAGATAAAAACATAAACGGAAGCTGATAGGATTCGAAGCATGTACACTGAATAGGTTTACCCCTCGATTTTCCAAATAACTGACGCAATATATTATATTTTTTTAATAAGAAAAAAACAGGGTGCGTCCAGGAATTATATTTCGATTTTTCAATACGTAAGGTGAAATCGTCGTCATAAAATGTATTATTTGTAGTAGTGATATATTGTGTTGATAGTGACCCGGAAAATAGAAAGTTTATTTGATACAATATAAAATGTATTTATATACATATGTAAATTTGAAACGAATTACTTAATTGTAAAATAAAAAATAATTATATAAACTCAATTTTATTAAATAATCGTGCAAAAGGAAAAAGAAAAGAAAATTTTGATATTTTAAAATAAGGATTTTGTCTTTCAAATCAAAACAAATTATTGATTAAAATAAAATAGACATTGGGTTGATAATGACCCTTGAGATAGAAAAATTATTTAATACGATATAAAATATATTTAGATACAAATGCAAAATTTAAAATAATTTATTTAATCGTAAAATGAACAATAGTCATAAAAATTTAATTGTATTAAATGATCATACAAAAAGAAGAAGAAAAAAAGGACCAGTGAGATAGAAAAAGAAAAAAATTAATATTTAAAAATAAGAGTTTTGTCTCTCAAATTAAGACAATAATTGATTAAAATAAAATAAATATTGTATTGATAGTGACTCATGAGATAGAATAAATTATTAATTTTATTAAAATTAAAAATAGATTGTAGATATTTTTATTGATAATAAATAAATAAAGAGGAAAAATTAAAATGAAAGTGATAAAGTATGAAAAAAATGTGTGAGAGATTTGAAATTTTAATTAAGAGAGAGAATGAGTCTATGAATTCTACATGTCAATCTTAGATACATGACATGTTGTAATAGAAGATAATATATATATATATATATATATATATATATATATATATATATATATATATATATATATATATAAAGAAATTAAAAAGATGGTGAAAGTTTGAGAAGTGGAAGACGTGTCTCGCGTGAGGAAAGTAAATTTTGGTTCTGGCTCTTTTCTGTACCCTCTGTATTTTCTGAGAAACTTCTCATTCATAACAAGCCAATTAATGACAATAACAAGCGCACGATATTAATTACTTTCTCAAATCTTTAATAAAAAAAACTGTAAAATTTACCAGTGTTAGTTAATTGTATGAATTTAAATCTGCATATACGGAAAGTCACGTGTGGAATCTGAATCTGTTTTTATGGAATAGAACGGTTAAATTATGTATTTATTGAGTTCGTGAAATATCATAAATAGGAATGTCTGTCTGCATATAATGTCAGTGCATGTCAATAATATTTGAGACCAAACTTCACCAATTGTTTCCAACCACACTAAAAACTTTGAATTTGCATATTATGCTGGCGCCAAACAAATAATTCGGCGGGTATATTGTTGAATTTTTTTTAAGTGTAGTCTTTAATGTTCTTTAAGTGTAGTATTTTCCACTTGCTTCACAATATCACGATTATTTCACAATGTCACATTCTAAACCCGAAAAAGACATTTAATGCTTGGTTTTGAAAACGTTTGAATGTGTACAAAAAAACATGAAGTGCTCACGAGCTTCCTCACTTGCTTCAGAGACAAAGGTGCACCCACCTGCCAACTCACTCTGCATGCATTCATCATTAGCCTATTTAAGGGCACATAGTTTCAACCCTTTTGCACCAAAATCTATAGCTACCATACCATAAAACCTCAACAAAACCTCAAAACTCTCTCATATATCAAAACAAACAACACAAAACATCATTAAAGATACAGAAATGACTACTACTAAATGTTTCTCCTTTCTAACCATATACCTTCTTCTTTCGCTCAATTCTCTTGAAACAGCCATAGGTGGACGAGTAATTCCACCAAGTGCTCCAAGCACGGTTACGAGGCCGCTGGTTTCATCAGAAGTTGAAAATTTTGTGATGCCACAACAAGAACGTAAACAGAAAGCTTTTCAAATAGGAAGAGAAGTGAAGGGTTGTTTACCGAAAGGTTCTAGACATAACTCGGCTCCAAGCAGATTTGTTAACTTTAAGCCTGAAGGCTCTGGTGGATGTTCTAAAATACATTCGGGGAAACCTTGATGATGTTATGGTAGAAGATTTTTCATTTTGTTTATATATGATTTTTCAAGTTCACTTGTAGTGAATTGGAAAATGAGAAGTTCACATATATATGGTTTTATATCTTTGGCTTATTGTGATTTATAAGTTACAATTTTGAAGAATGTGTATGAAGGTCACATATATGGTTTTATACCCTTTTTGCTTTTAGTTAGTTTCTTAGAATAGATACATCTCAGCCACTTAAAACTAGAGAATCTAAAGATTAACATTAAAAAAGCAAGAATTATGATCCAAAAGAACAAAGAAGAACACCATCCATGATATAAACATAAACATACTGTATAAAAATTCTGTGTTAAACCAGTAACAAACTATAGTAATTTAACTTAAGTACATGAAAAGCAAAAGGCGGGCTTTAAGTTTTGCCCTTGAAAGGAAAAGTCTACAGCAGATCATTGAAGAAAATCTAACTATACAGATCATCTTCCTCAGCTCCACCAGCAGCAGTAGTTGCAAAAGGGTCAGATTCAGTAGTAGTTCTATTTCCAGTATCTGAGAACCTAAATTCACTTCCGAACCCTCTCGATTGTTGTAAGGTTTGAGCAAATGCTTGGTATTTGCGTATATCGGCGTCACTAACACTCCTACGTGCATACTTCATTGACTCCTCGAAATGAGCCGCCTTGATCTCTGCAACTTCTTCGTCAATAAGGTCTTCATCCATGGCCTCAGGGTTTTCCTTCCTTTTCCTCTCTTGCTCTATGTCCTGTAACCACGATAATTTATTAGCTCAAATCTTGTCAAAAAGAGATTCATAGAGTCGTAACAATTGAACATCTATTAACCAAACGCATACCTTTTCAATGTTTTCTCTTATAGCATATTTGCATGCTCGCTGGCATATTTCTGTAATGTCGGCACCACTGAAACCTTGTGTATACTTAGCCAATGCTCTCAAATCAACATCTTTTGCAATTGGTGACTTTCTCAAGCAGGACTTGAAGATCGAATGACGGGAATCCTCATCAGGAAGAGGAATATAGATCAATTGATCTAGACGGCCTGGCCGGAGAAGTGCGGGATCAATGATATCAGGTCTGTTAGTTGCCCCGATAATGAACACAGTCTTTTTAGCAGACATGCCATCCATTTCAGTCAGAAGTTGATTTAGAACTCTGTCGGCAGCACCACCAGCATCCCCAACACTACTTCCTCTCTACAAGAAAATATAAGCATATCTAACTTGAGTATCAACCATGGTTACAGCATAATAACATAGCAATCTAGGAGTTTAAAGTAACAAGAAAACAAACCTGAGTAGCAATGGAGTCAAGCTCATCAAAAAAGAGGACACATGGAGCTGATTGTCTGGCCTTGTCAAAAATTTCTCTAACATTGGCTTCACTTTCACCAAACCACATTGTAAGCAATTCTGGGCCTTTCACACTGATGAAGTTAGCTTGACATTCGTTAGCAATTGCTTTGGCTAACAATGTTTTTCCACATCCTGGAGGACCATAGAAGAGAACTCCTTTTGATGGTGACATCCCAAACTTCTCAAACTTTTCCGGGTGCTCAACAGGATATTGAACAGTCTGAGTCCACAGAAAATAAAAATTCAGAAACAGATCAAATTGATAAGGAAAAAAGGTATAATTAATTACAAGGAAAGATTTATGACCTCTTGCAGTTCACGCTTGACATTCTCAAGGCCTCCGATGTCTTCCCAACTAACATTAGGCACCTCAACAACCTGTCAATAGAGAGGTTAGTAAGAAAACAGACCACCAAGAAAGAAAGCTTCATTAACTAATCCAGCAATCAATTAATGATTTCGAAATATAGGAGTGGTAAAAAAGAAAACTAACAGTTTCACGTAAAGCAGAAGGGTTGCTTGTTCCAAGGGCAGTCTGGAAATGTTCATTTGTAACGGCCATGGAATTTAAAATTTCAGCATCAATTGTTTCATCCTCTAAATCAATGACATCCATCTTCTCCCTAATGCATTGCAAAGCCGCTTCAGTGCAAAGGGCAGCAAGGTCAGCCCCAACATACCCATGAGTATCTTTTCCAATTCTTTCCAAATCAACCTACCGAGAAAAAGCATAAATGATCAGCTAAAAATTTAAGAAAATTGTAAAGCAAAATAATAATCAATGCAATAAAAAACATGATTGTGGGTATTTTAGCATTACAATAGAAGAGAAAATTGTAAAGCAAAATAATAATCTCTAAACTATTCTTAATATATCATATTAGTCTCTAAACTAGTTAGTTTCTCTCCTATTCTGGAAGTAACCGAAAAGCAATTATGTGAGGAATTGAATGAAACCCACGATGAAAAAGGAATTAAATTAAAGAGGGTATTGTTCAAAATATTACCTTGATAAGGACAGTGTCACCCCGGAAAAGCCCCAAGGTTTCCATGGTTTGTGGGTGCATAGCGACAATGGAGTTGTCGTCGTTGACAGCCTCATCAACGACAAGTCGGTTAGGAGACTTCTTGCGTTCCAGAATCGCGGTGGAGAAGTCCTTTTTCACCGATTTCCTGCAATTCAAAGCGAAACTTGATTATTATTACTATTATCCATCAAATTCCAGTGATAGAAAAAAAAACGAAATTTGTGAAAGGAAAATCAAAGAAGGTTAAACTCACGAATCAGATGATTCTGGTTGAGACATTTTTTTGATTGAATTTGAATATCAATGAGTGCAGAAAAAAGCTTGACTTGTTTGTGTTTGATGAAACAAAAGCCAAAGTAATGAACTTGTTAATTTTGAAGGTTTCGATATTCACTATTTATAGATGCTTAAATTATTATTTTTAATGCCGAGATTACCCTTTATCTTGATTTTTAAATATGATTTTGTTTTATTTTTTAGAAAAATCCGGTTGCAGATATTCTTGAGTTGTGTAACCAAATAAAGAATCTTGAGTATTAATTTTAGCTTATATTGTTGCATATTACTAGGTTTTTTTAGTTTTATTTATTTATTTTAGTATTATAATATTCGTGTTACTTTTTAGGGTTGAGTGTGGGGTAAGGGAAACCATACTATTTGAGTGTATTTAAATTTAAATTTTAGTTATATTTATATTATATATTTTTTAATTAAGGAAAACTTCTCAATAAAAGATTTTAATTTTAATTTTCATGAGAAAAAGTTGGTTACTAATATTCTTGAATCATGTATCTAAATAAAAGATAAGGTTGAATTTTGATTTTCCAATTCTAATTTAATCTTTTTTAGAAAAATCCGGTGGGAGGCTTTCTTAATTTGTGTAACAGAAAATATAGGCTTAAATCTTGAGATTTAGCTTTTTAGGTACAATCTTGAGAAATAATTTCATGTGATATTTTAATTTTTTTTATGGATGTTATTAAATATTATACTCCTTCTATTTTAAAATAATCGTGACACCTTATAAAATTATTTATTTTAAAATAAATATCATATTTTAATTTTTAATATAATTTTAATATTTATTTTTTAATTTTGTTATATAATTAATATTTTTAATTTATTATTTTCTTCCTCTATATTTATCATAATTCAAATACACTAATAATAAATAAGAATAATTTAATAAAAAATATTATTTTTTATATTTATTTATTATATTTTTTTAATTTATATATAATGATCTGTTAAAATAATTATTTTGAGATTGGGGTAATTGTTTAAAGGAGTGATGACTAGACCCTAGTCATCATCAAGAGTGTGGGGAAATTGAATTTTTTATAAATTTAATCAAAATCAAATATTTACAACTCATTTATATGAGACACAAAACCAAAATCTTTTTTTTCTCAAAATCAAATTTAGAATTGATTTTAAATTTGGTCGTGGCTTCATAATCAATTTTTTTAAAATCTAAATTTATATTTCTCTCCCAAATTTAAGTACATATTTAATTTTTTTAATTCCATTGTCAAAATTTATAAAAGAAAAAAGAAGTTAAAGTATGCAATTGATTAATTATGAGTTTCTTTTTAAAATTACCTTAAATCTTTTCTTGTCTATTTTTGTTTATTGAGAATAGGGCTTAAAGAGGAAAAATTACACCAATATTAATCGTAAGATAGGAATCATTATCAAATTACCTCTAAGAAGAAGTGGGAAACAAAAGAAAAACAACAATCAAAAATATAATTTTTTTAGAGGGAGAGATAATCTCTTTCTAGCAAGAGTGTCCGCACACAAGTTTGTTTCACGATAAATATGAATATCTATAATCTCTCTATTATGAAGGAGGTAATAAAAGAGTCAACTTTATATTATTAAAATAATTTTATCGAAACTTTATTAGAAATAGTAGAAATGATTACAATTTTATTTTTTTATGAATTAAAAAAATTTCTGAAAAAATATATCTCAAAAAAATGTTTTTTTTACTAAAAAATATTTTAAATTGACTTTTATTTTATAATTTTTTAAAATTTTATTATTTAAAGAAAGGTATTGTAAAATGGTAAATATTTGAAATATATTTTCTAAGTTTTTTTTTTTAATTTCTAAGGGTCCTCTCAAGATTGGCCCTAAGAAATTTGATTAATTAGGTTCATTCCGACCTTCATTTTGTTGTTGCGCATTAGATGAATTTTGACTTGTTCCCTCAGACTTGGTTAAGTAGACTTGACATCAAGCTTCTCTTTCTCAATAATAGAGCATATGGTCTTTTAAACCTCTAGTGTTTTTGTAAGTCGATACACAATCCTTTTGTGATTTTCACTAGGGAGCAACATGTAGTTTTCATCACTCTTGTGGAGTCGGGTGTTTGACTTGGTTGTCATATATGTTGCTATCTGTTACATCAGAAGAAAGAGGATTTGGCAAGTTCTCTCAATCATCCTTGCTTCTCACTATATCCCTTGGTGTCTCATTGGAGACTTCAATGTGGTTCTAGGCACCCATGAGCATACGTGGGCTTCTTCTCCAGCTAAGCTACATATGGTTGATTCCCAACAATGATCTAATGCTAATTAGTTGTTTCACCTTCCCAAAGTTGGTGCAAAATTTACTTGGCCCAGTTGTAGGCTTAACAAAGCCTACACACAAAAGAGACTAGATAGGTTCATTTGTAACACGGATTGGTTAAATTATAGTTTAATTTGCTTACAAAACCCTCATCAATGTTAGATCAGACCATTAGCCCCTTATGTTAGACTTCAAAGTTTCACCTATGACCTTCTCCTCTCACTTTAAATTCTTGTGAATATGGGCTTCTCACCCTTCTTATAGAGACATTATTGTTGATAGTTGGAAAGCCAGTGTTATGGGGTGCTCCATGTTTATCCTGTCTGAGAAGCTCAAAAATCTCAAGGTCATTCTCAAAGTTTGGAATAAGGACCATTTTGGTAACATAACTCTCAAGGTTAGGAGTTCTAAGAGAAAGTAAAACCTAGTCCAGGACATTATCCAGGTATTCGGTTACTCTGATGATCTTAGAGCTTAGGAAAAAAATCCATGTTGGCTTTAGATGAGGATATTCAGAAAGAAAGCCTCTTTTAGAAAGAGAATGCTAAAGTCAATTAGATTTTGGATGGCGACAGGAACACCAAGTTCTTTCACATGATGGTAAGAATCGAGCAAGCTAACAATCTTATCTCTACTTTGAAGATTAATGGTGTGTTATCTCATGATCAAGATATTATGTTCAATCATGTGGTTTCCCCAATTTAGTAATCTTTTCTCTAGATACTACAATGTCTCTTCTAATCCCTCTTTAAAAATGATTCCAATGCCATTGACTAAATTAAATGTTAAATGGAAATGAAAGGTAAAAAACAACTAAACAAAATTCTGGAAAAAAATAATTAAAACAAAGGAAAAAAAAGACTGGAACAAAAAAATAATCAAATGCACGTTTGATCAGAAAAATAAAATGAACAAAAAATGATCTATGTATGACGAAGTTTAATAAAAATATTCTAGAAAAGTTCAAAAATGCAATTTAAAAAACCCCCCAAAATAGGCTTAGATTGATAAAAATACAACCACAAACAGCGTCGAAAAAATAAAGTGAGCACACCAAAATGACCAATGCGTCGCATAGTTTCATAAAACAGTTTGATACAACTCAAAACTAAAAATATTTTATCCTCTAGTTTTTCGCACAGTGTCGAATCACTTTTACTAGTCGGCCTGGAGAACCGAAATTTTATTCTGATGACTTTTGATTGACTTAAAACAATGCATGAGACAGTGGAAATGCATGAAATGCAGTTGACTTAATTTTTGAATTTAAAACAAACTGAAAGCTGATTGAATATTAACTTTTACTGAACTGATGCGAATATTTTCTATTAATGAATGACTTGAGGTTAAATTAGGGTATGACAACCTTAAGGTTTTGGATGAATACATGGTATCTCTCTCACTTTTTGGGTGAGTCTTTGAATTTTAGCTGAGTGTTTGATCCAATATGAATTATTTCCTCTCATGATGACCCATCAGAACTCTCCTTCAGATAGATAAATAAAGTCTTGGTGAACTGAAAATAGTGTTTATTATTCTATGAATCCATAACAAAACTTATGATTCATGAAAGTTGTCTCATCTTGATTTGTAGTGACTGGAAAAAATCTTCACTAATTTTATAAAAAAACATAAATGCATTAGCGCAATATAAAAAGCGGACAGACTGGCATGGGAGTGCCCGTCTGAACGCTAGTCTCTAATATAGGGCCTGGTGCTTTTGGTGTCTTATCATTATTCCCTCCATCAAAAGTCATCTTGTCTTCAAGGTGAAACTCATGATAACATTCCTGAAAGACAGTTAGACCCTCCCATGAAACTCCATCTGGTGGTGAGCCAAGCCATTAGACTAACACTTGTTTGCAAATGGAACCTTGCATAAGAATGGTCCTAGTGTCAATAATAGAAGGTGGTGTATCCATATGGTGATTATAAAAACTGTTATGTAGCAATTCACGAGGTGTCAGTGTGTCCATGCCACGAAAGGGATTAAGAGAAGAGATGTGAAATACGTTATGAGTATGATTGTCAATGGAAGTTGCACCTTATAAGAAATGTGTCTCATGCATTCAATGATTGTGTAAGGACCATACAACTTTGTGGTTAATCTGTGTTGGCGATGAGCATACACTGTTGTTTGGCGGTAAGGATAAAGGTGGACCTGAACCAAGTCACCCATTGATAAATGTAAATCACGGTGATGCATATTTGCTTGTCGTACCATACGATTTTAGGATGTTAACATATTCTCCTTAAGAACATGTCAGAGTTTGTCATGAGTCAACGGTGCCTCATCCAAAGTCTGAATAGTGGTGGAACCCTTTGTGTAGAGAGAAATGATTGGTGGCTTGTGACCATACAAAGCCTGAAACAGATACATTTTTAGTCCACTGTGAAAGCTAGAATTGTAGTGGAATTATGCCCATGGAACAAAAGTAACCCACACATGTATTGCTCGAGATTGTGACTTGTTAGGTTTGGTATGTAGTGATTGGCTGCATTTTGGAAAAACAAGTATTCTAGTCCGATGTTGAACAAGATGTCCTGACATGTTGGTTCAACATTGGAGTGTAATCATGTTAGCCAGCAAATTTCGATTATGCCGAAGAAGAAAAGTTGAAGCAAGAGGAATGGAATCATAAGGCGAAGGGTCAAGAAGGGCGAACATAGTCGAAGCGGTTCGACAATCAAGAAGGACATAAGCCAGGTCGAAAAGAGGTCGGCGAGGGTGAGCTTGTCAAATTCGAAACCTAACAAGCAAAAAAATGATATAATCAGTTGAGCAGAACATGGAAAGAGAGATTAGTCATTTCATCTCTTTTCTATACCTCTATTTCGTGTCGCTAATAAAATGTGTGTTTGATCAGAAAAATAAAATGAACAAATTAAAATGATCTACATGTGATAAAGTTTAATAAAAAAAATCCTGAAAAGTTAAAAAACACAATTAAAAAAAACCTGGAAAAACAGGCTATGACTGGTAAAAAAGTGACCATAAATAGCATCGAAAAAATAAAGCGAGCACACCAAAATGACCTACGTGCTGCATAGTTTTATAAACAGTCTGTACAAATCAAAACTCGAAATGTTTTACTAGTTAATTTTGCAAATAGTGTCTAATCGCTTTTACATGTTTGCTTGGAGACCAAAATTTTATTTTGATGACTTTGGATTGACTTTAAATAATGCATGAGACAGTAGAAATTCATGAAATCCAATTGACTAAATTTTTGAATTTAAAACAAACTGAAAGTTGATTGAATGTCGACTTTTACTGAACTGATGTGAATGTTTTCGATGAATGAATGGCTTAAGGTAAAATCAGGGTATGACAGTTGCCGTTATTTAAACATCTTTAACTAGAGGATATGAAGAACTCTTGTCTTCAAATTGTCATGGTGAAAGATAGTTTAAATATTAAACTGACCCAAAATTTTCTCTCTAACGTAAGGGATGCGATGTGGATGAACTATGAACAGAGAACCAGATGCAAATTAGACAACTTGGACTCTTTACTTCTAACTCTCTATCATGAATGAAAGTTGAAATTTTGCAAAGACACAAATAAAAATAAGTACTCTTGACTATCATCTCTTGGTATCTTTGTGATATGATGCGATGAAATGAAATGGTGAACTGCAATTAAGAAATGCTTTTGAATTATTAATCACCAGATGATATGGATGAAAATGGGGTTAAGAAATACTCTTGATCTCTTAACCATGAATTGAAATTAATGCAATGAGACCAAGTGATACTCTTGATTACTTAATCATCAAATACAATGAAGGAATTAATAAATACTCTTGATTTCTTAACCATGAAATGATGAATGCACTGAGGTTAAGTAATACTCTTGATTACTTAACTTTTAAATGTAGTGAATGAATTAAGAAATACTCTTGATTTCTTAACCATGGAATTGATGGATGCACTGGTACTAAGCAATACTCCTGGTTACTTAAGCAACAGATGCTATGTAGATGGATGAGATTAAAAAATACTCTTGATTTATTAACCATCAAATGTAATGGAATGGATTAATAAATACTCTTGATTTTTGATCCGCTGTCGCACATGAGTCAAAAACGAATTTAAGACAAAACGTAGTAAAAATGGAAGTGACACTTGAATATCGTATCTCAAGGACTCTTGGATTATTATTAACCTATTGGAATCGATTGGGGGGTTTATATTCGATTTAGAAAAAATGATTATAATAAGTGATTATGAAAAGTGATTATAAAATAAGCTAATCTACTGATTTGGTTCCTACCTATCATCAATTATTATAACTTCACTGCCCTAAGTGGATTCTATCCATGTTCGATCACAATATCAATCAACAAGCGCAAATGAAATTATCATAATTATGTTTCCTATTTTTCGAATAAAGCAATCGGTTACGAATCAAGCGAATTAACGGATTAAGCATACAGTAACACACGATCAAAATTAGGGAACAATAAATCAATCGAACCAAACAAAATTACCTTGTGATAAATTAGATTAAGTAAACAATAAACACATAGCAGAACTGAAAGGAATGGAAATTAAATTGCAAAGTTATATTAATCTCAAGTATCGGAACCTGAATACAGCAGATCGACAAAAGTGATTAGTTCTTCATAGATTTTCGTACAAAGCTTCAAAATTATTTAGTGAATAGTGAATGAGAGCGTGAATATCAACAGCGGCCACTAAGTATAGAAAAAAACTTAGCATTCGGGTCCTAACCCAACCGGGTCGGAAAACATAAAAAAAAACCCGACCCATAATTAAATATTTCTTAAGTCCGAAACTTAAATGATTTATTCGACCCTTCTTCACTCCGAATCAGTTTTATACTTCAACACAAAACTTGTAGCTCTTTTTCTTAGCTTTCCAACAAATATCAAAACGAGTCAATTCAATTCTCGTAGCTCAAGTTATGGTTTTCGCAGTGAACATGTATCAAATAACTATTAATGTTGAAAATAAAATACGAAATTAAAATAATGCTAAAAACAAACTTTTGCTTGGGCACTGAGCAACTTGAAGGTATGGAAGTGACTTATCCATCTGTAACATACCTTGCCCCAGTTTGTTGGGTCTCTGGAGAGATTTTCCTTGAGAGGATATTTGGAAGCAGTCTTACCATACTTTAACTTTAAATGGCTTGCCCCAGTGTTTCGAACCTCGAAATAGGATGCCCCTGATTAACCGATTCTTTGAGGGATTTACTGAGCCTTGAAGTGATTGACCCAGATTGGCTGAATCTTGAAACGATTTTCCCCAAATTGACTAAATCCTGGAATGGTTTACCTCTGAACACAGTGTCTTTTGACTGCTTACCCCCTGGTCAATGGGGTCCTTAAATGGTTTGTCCCAACTTGGGTCCTTTACAAATGATCGAATTTCACGCTGATTGTTTATTATTGGAACTTCCTTGACTCTAAATGTTGAATTGCAGATAAAGTTGTTTATTTAAAAATGGTAATTTTAATGCAATGCTTATGCAAGTTTTAAAATCAACATCCTTAATAAAATGACGTGATGTACAATGACTGGATCATTGGTTTATTCAAAGTGTGAAAGATGATGCAAGAACATGATACCAAAAAAAAATATTAGAAAATATCTTAGGAGTCAGGTTAACACAACCTCACTAAGCATGATTTCAAAAGAAACCTTACTTAAATTGGGTCTTTTGCATGTTGTAACGTGACTTGGTTCAAGGTTTTTTGAAACAAAGGATATAAGGCTCAAAATTTTAATTTTAACCCACCCCTTCTTCTCGATGATATCCAGTCCTATGTTCAGTTAACTCGATACAACATTCAACTTTCAAGAGAGTTTAAAGGTGAAGATGTTATGGTTCGAGAACCCATTAGATTTTTCCTTAAGGTGGCAGTCACCTACATTTTATTTGATATTCATACAAGTTTATCCTTGTTCTTTCTTTTGCCTAAAGATTTTGGTAATCCTTCTTTTTGATTTTCTTCTTATCCCTAATTTTTCCTAGACAGTTTCTTTTGAGTTGTTAGCCCAGCGGGATTTCCTAATTTTCACCTAAGTCATCTTTCAGATTTTTGACTTAGCAGGCTTTCTTTTTTCATTTTTTTTAATTTCACGAAACAACATGTGTGATATTTGTTCACTTGATTTAAAAGGGTTATGATTGTCATGTTTTGATGGTTCAAGAGAAACAACTGTTGTAAGCTTTTGAATTTTCACTACTTCTTCGACATTGTGTGATGTTTGCAAAGATAGGATACGGTTGAACCTGGGGTGCTTTTTTCTTGAATCTGAATGCATAGCCAAATTAATCGAGCAACTACCCTGCCTCTGGTTCAAATTAAAGGGTTTTTTCGAATAGAAAGAAATACCAACTTCTAGGCTTAGAAGGGGTTGACGAGGGATTAACTTCCTTATGTTTTCAATGTTTAGGAATTGAAACAATGTATGTACATCATCATTGTTGAATGCAGTTTAAGTGTCGGGTTTTTGTTATCGTCTCCACAGGGATTGTGAGATATTGCCGCCGTTCGACAGTTGTTTTAATTCTTAACTCGTAGTAACAATGGGGGTTTTGGTTTTAGTCACGGTATCTTGCATAAAAGTGTAAGAAAGTGCGGTAAAAGTTTTGGTTTTTCTATTTGAGAAATATTGTCAAAGTTAGGGTTCGAAGATCACTTTGCATGTATATGTTCGATCAACAAAACTCATAAACTCCTTTAGATGATAAACTATTTCACAAAATCCTCCCAATGTGTTTATCTCTAACACACATTGTGGGTTTTCCTATTTTGATCCATTGTTTATCTCTAACACAATCTATCAAAATGACAACTTTTTGGTTCAACTTTATGGTGAACAAAATCATTCATTACTATCTCTAGCTAACAAACAAGATTGGATGAAAACCTAGGTAAAGAGTTGGTAAACATCTCTCGATCATAAACCAACACAAAGAGTTATCAATAAAATAAAGTTTTCACCATATATTCATCATTAAAGAGTTTACAAATGAAGATCATCTCATATACACACAAAGCTTATGATCATCTACATCTAACCTTGACAAAATGAAGGACTTAACTACTCATTTTCATGGTAGCTTGTACAACAAGTTTCGGTTGAAGGTTGATCAACATCCAAGTCGAAGAATCGAGATTGGATGGGAATCCACCTTCTTTTTGTAGAATGTTGTTAAGAGATGAATAAAAATGAAGAAAAAGTGTTTCTAGGTTACAAAATATGATCCCAAGACAATCTGAAAAATATCTAAGTTTCCAAAAAAGTTCTCTCTCCAAAAAGTAGCCCTTGCTACTTATAGTACTGTTGTCTGAGCTGTCATGCTCGCTAGGCGAGCAGAATGGTTCGCCTAGCGAGCCCCAAAATAGGCCACCTGAGGCACCTGCGCTAGAAGAATCTTCCAAGCCTTGTTTGCATGTTCGTTAGGCGAAGTCCACGCTTCCACCTTCGCTCCAGCAAGTTTAGGTGGTTTTGCTACTGGAATTGTTCGCTGGGAGCTCGCTAGTGGCTCGCCTAGCGAGTAAGTGCTAGCTGTGCTTTTGACCAAGTCTGGGCGTGTTCGCTACCACCTTCGCTGGCTGCTCGCCTAGCGAGTTTGCTGACTTTGCTACTGTAAAATTCTGGGGATGTTCGCTGGAAGCTCGCTGGGTGATCGCCTAGCGAGCACTTCGCCACAGCACTCGCCTAGCGAGCATGCTGATGAATGCATTCTTTTCTTGGTCCCTTTGCCAACTTTCTTGTGCCTTCATTTTCTATTATTTCATGCCTAATTCCTGCACAATAACGCACAAATTAAAGGTACCAAGATCGTTTAACATTGTATTGCAATTCATCTAAAGCAAAGGCGATTTCGAACACTTTAGCAACAAAAAGGAGTGAAAGATGCCCACATTTGATAGCTCAAATAAGCACTTTTGGGAATCTAACAACTCTCCCCAACTAGATTCTTGCTTATCCTCAAGCAAAGTATGCCTCTTGAAGGACAAGAGGATTTGCTTAAAGAAAAAGGTTTCTCCGAAGTCGGATAAAACGGCTCAAACACAAGAAAATCAACCAGGCACAAGTTCCCAATGGTTAGAATAACATAATGCACAAGAACTAAAACTTTATAGCAATGTAAAACATGTAACAATCCACAACAATATTATCTTGAATGAATCACCCTATCTCTCCTCTTCGAATAAGGATTGAAGAAATTTCGCGTTTGCAACCGCGGGAATAATCTCACTCTCCAACAAACAATGAAGAAATCAATTCAATTCATACAATGTCTAACAATTATAAGTGGAAATGCGGAAGTGCGAAGATCACTAAGGACTTTTCCGGTTGTAGCTTGGTTAGGTTAACAAACAAGGGTCATTTCTAAGGCCATTGAAAACGAAATTGCCGATGCAAAAGAGACATTCACTGTACACTATTCACACATCTCAACTTCGTTCCATTTGTTTCTCATTTGAAACCTTCACAACTCTTATTTCACAACTCAATTTTTGTTTTTCACTATTTTTCTTCCAAGCAAGCATTCATTTTCATTTTCTCTATTTTTTTCTTTTCTTTTACATCATATTTACAAAACAGATGTTTCTCTTTTCTAATTTTTTATTTTATTTTTTTCAATGCTTGCTCGGTTTTTCAAGAGTTGTGGCACTTACCGATTCTCTTTTTCATTCTCCCCAACTTATTTCTTACTCACCCTAAATGAATGCTCTTGACTTTTTACGGCAAAAGAACAATTATCAAAATTTTTCGAGTTTCAAGAAAAAAGATTTTTGACATCTCGCTTTATTTCAAGCTGAGATTCAACTGTTTAAGCTCAAAGGGGTTAACGAATACTCTCTCTGCTCACGGGTAAGTTGTATTTGGAACTGGTTGTGCTCGATAGAAAACAAACGCCTTGATCATTTCTAATTGCTTCCACAAATTCACAATAATAAAAGACCAAGCATGAATCAAATGAATCAACAAAGTTTATTAGAATCCAGCATTTAAGTGTACAATGGAGGTTTCCTCACAATTTGTGGTTTTAAGTCCTAGATGAAACATTCGTTCAATTATGTTGCAAAAAGAACAATATTCAATTACAGAAAGAGTAAAGTTCTTAATGCATTCTAAAATTCTAACCGAAGGTAACCATGTACCTTAGCATTATTCGCTTGTTATTTTTATCATTGTCATCCAAGCTCGGATGCACCTTCATTGGATACTTCTTTGAGGAGCAACCAATCTAGAAGGTTTGACACTCAACAACCAAAAATTTATTAAACAAAAAGAAATTTAAACCAAACACACAAATTAAAAACATAAACAATACTCATTACTTACAAAATTTAAAAATGTGCATGGGGAACACAACACCCCAAAAGTACATAACCAAAACCAAAATACAACAAATCTGAAAATACAATAAAATAAAACAAACTTAGCCCCTAAAGGACTCAAAATCCTCATCACTACCGGCTTCAAAACCGGTAGCATCATCATTATCATCATCATCCTCAGCACCACCAGTAGTATCAGCACCAGAAGCACCGACACCCGCCCCCTCTCCGAACACAGACCTGTCCACAGGCCAGCTAGCGTGCTGCAGAAACTGCACATGTGTCATCATTGAATGCTCACCGGAGGGGTCACGCACCTGCAACTGTAACAACTGCATAGAATCGTGAATATCAAGCATGGCGCGCTGAGTTTCCGCCATTCAATCCCAATTATAGTTGCAGACAGCCTGCTGGAAAGGATCAGATCCCTGAGCAAAAGTACCAGGACTATCAGAAGCCCCGGTAACATCAGCAGCTGAACTACTCCTTAAGTTCTTCGGTTTGCAGTACTTGGCCACATATCTGTCATTGATGGCTGGCGGGATCCTCACTTGACTCCGGGAGGGTAGCTTCACCCTCGAATGTTGGCACAATGCCATGATGAGACACGGGAAAGCAATGGGACAGTTAACTCATGCCCCCGACTTTAGCCCGCTCTCAATCACGGACTTCAACTCTAAAGCAATTATACTTGCCACATCAATCTGGATATTCGTGAGAATGCAGTGAACCAAGTGTGCCACTGGGATCGGCACGGTTGAGGTGTGAGACTTGGGTTTTATATTTGTCAGAACCAACATAAGGATCAGTTGAGCCAAGGGAATCATGTCCTCCCTATGGTATCTCATCGGAACCCCAGATGGGTTCAACTCAACTGATTTCCCTTCAAATAATAGGGCGGCAGAAATAGAATCGGTATCCCGGTGAAGCCTCAAATCCCTATGGTATGTGTCCCTCTCATTGGCTCCCAGATGGAGCGGTTCACCCAGTACACAGTTAATTGCATCCCGATCGAAAGCAACCATATGGCCGGACACTCTAGTCGTCCATGTGAATGGCTCGTCGTTGTTAGGTAGTGCGTTCGCGTAGAACTCACGCACTATTTCGATGTCATAATGCTCAAGGGGAGATATCAACCGGTCCCACTTCTTGTTATGAATCAACCCTGCAAATGTTCGGTAGGTGCCTTCGGGGTTGATTATAAACCTTTTTTCTGGCAAATTTTTTCTCTTTTCTAAAGCCACATAGCGAGCGGCCTACTTTGCCCCGACGAATTTGTCGGTGTCGAACTGTATGGGAACGGTACGGGAAGTGCTCCCGACCTTTCTTTTCTTCGACGCGCTCGACCTGGATGCCATCTGCAAAATTATAGAAAAGACATAACACAAAACCACAGAACAAATTAGAGCACAAAACAGAAAAATCGATTGCTGTCATGGTCGCTACTGCTTCGCCTAGCGAGGACCTAGCGAAGCTTCGCTACAGGTTCGCTTAGCGAAGTGGCAGCGAACGCTCGCCACAGATTCGCCTAGCGAGATGCTCGCGAATCTTACGGGTGTTGGGTTCTGCAATGTTTAACAACCAAATTCCAGAAAACCTTAAGTCTCATGGTATCCATTTCAGAAACTAAGTGATATATCATGCAAGGCATAGTTCTAAGATACATGCAAATCTAAACCCACATGCAAAACCTAATGATACCCACTCCCCCAAATTCACCCTAAATGTCACATACTTCAGAATTTTACAAATTGGAAACATAAAGTAGTGGAGAAAGGCCAAACCTGATTTGAGAGATTGATTGAATTTGAAATGCACGGTTAGGTTTGCAATACAATGTTTAGGGTTTGAGTGAGATGAAAAGTGAGAGAGTGATTGTGAGTTCTGAGTTCTGAGTTCGTGAGTGCAACACTTTAAAAATGGTTTTTTTTGGGCCCAAAAGAGTGGCCTGCTGAAAATTAAATGGGTTATGCCACGCATCGCTCGCTACTGCTTCGCCTAGCGAGCAGCTAGCGAATCAGCTCGCTACTGCCTTCGCCTAGCGAGCAGCTAGCGAGCATGACAGCATTTTGATTTTTCAAAACAGCATTCCAAGCACATATCAGCAAGGTTATCAATTGGAACCCTAATACCACACAACAGAAAGCTTTTAAATACTTACAATGTTGGGGTGCCTCCCAACAAGCGCTTGTTTAACGTCGGATAAGCTCGACGGTTCGATGCTCACAGAGGAGCATCCAAGGAAATTGCGCAGCTTCCGCGATCCACTTTGTTGAGCAACTTCCTCAAGGGCTTTGTTGTCTTCAAGAGGTTCTTGATGAACCTTTGATAAAATCTGATACCACCCTTTTCGGAACTATTTGCATAATGCTCACCCATTCACCATCGGAGATAGAACAATTCATCCCGGCCTCTACTAGTTTGACAACGTCCTTCTTTTTCAGCACTCGCATCAATTGATTCTCCTCTTTTATGGACAAAGTGTTGCTAATGATTACCAGTTTAGTACAGTTATCACCAAGGAACACATACTTCAAATGTGTCTCTAGTTTTGGCTCCTCCACTTTCTTTGTCATATCCAATCCTTCGCTTGTGTCTTCATGATAAACAAGTTCTCCACAAGCTTCTAATTCATGCAACAATGCTTCCATCTCTTTTCCTTTATTTTTGGTCGAAACTTGGTATACTCCGATAAGAGATCTTTCGGAAGGATTAGAAACATGAACCTGGTTTGCGACCTCCACTAGCTTCTCCTTGGTAGCATCGATTCGGAAAGAATCATGCTTCTCATTAGGATGCTTTTTGGCTTCAAAAAGATGGAAGGCTACCTCTTCATTTTGGACCCTTACTTTCATCAAACCGTTGTCAAAGTCGATCATCATGCGTGCGGTTTTCATGAATGGTCGGCCAAGAATAAGCGGAGCATCATTGTCCTCTTCCATATCAATCATAATGAAATCAACCGGGAAGAAGAATTTGTCAACTTTCACTAACATGTCTTTAGCAACTCCATATGGTGAAGTGGTAGACTTATCAGCTAGTTGTAAAGTCATCTTTGTAGATTTGATCTCAATATTTCCCAATCTTTTAACTATGGATAGGGGGATTAAATTGATGCTAGATCCCAAGTCAATCAAGCCATTACCCGTGTAGGTGTCTCCGATGGTTACCGTTAAAGCGACTCGTCCCGGATTGGATTCCTTTCTTGGGAGAGTTTTTTGAATGATGGCACTACATCATGCATCAAGCAAGATTGTCTCTGGTTCCGTGTACCTCCGCTTTTTAGTAAGTATGTCTTTCATGAATTTCTCAATTTCCATACTTTCTTTATTTTCAACTTCACCATTCTTTTCATCCTTTTCATCCTTTTCAATACTATCCTCTATTATTTTCTCCTCATCATTTTTCTCATCCTCTTTTTTTTACTCTCATCTCTCTTGTCACTCTCACTAATCAACTCCCTTCCACTTCTCGTCGTTATCGCTTTACAATACTCTTTTGGATTCGTTTGCGTGTTCGCCGAAAAAGATGGTCCGGGTTGTTGTTCCGCTAGTTGTGTAGCAAGTTGACCGACTTGAGTTTTGAGATTTTTGATTGTCGCATCGGTGCTCTTTTGATTAGCCATCGACATTTGCATAAATTGTGTCAATGTCTCTTCTAACTTTGAAGTCACGACCGGCGGTTGTTGAGGTTGGTAAGGATTTTGGGGAGGGTTTTGACGGCTAGAAGAACCACCCCCGTAACCTTGGTTATGGTAGTAGTTACCCCTTGGTTGGAACCCTTGATTCCCTTGAAAGTGTTGTTGTTGATTTTGAGGATGTGGTTGATACGGTTGTTGTGGTTGTTGCCTCGGTTGGTAGTCTCGTTGGTTCGCCATGTAATTCACTTCTTCGAACCCGGGAGGTGGACAAAATCCGGTGTCATGCTCACCTTTGCAAAGCTCACAACAAGCTATTTGTTTAGCTTTTGAAGGTTCTCTCAACTCTTTTATTTGTTGAGTTAAGAGTTCAACTTGTTATGAAATGAGTTTGTTTTGGGCAAGAATAGCATCGTTCGTCCCAAGTTCAAGCACTCCCGGTTTCTTCAAAGAGTTGCCTCTACTTTGACTTTGGAGGTCATTTAGAGTCATTCGGTTAATGATATTTGTAGCTTCTTCGGCGCTTTTAGACAACAAAGAACCACCCGAGGTAGCATCCAACAAAGTTTTGCAATTTGGTTGAAGGCCATTCTTGAAAATGTGGATTTGAGTCAATTCATCAAAACCATGCCCTTTACACTTCCGAAGCATGGATTTGTGAAATTCTGGTGTAGTCAGAGTTCAGATGTTCTACTCCAAGTCATGACATCTGATCCAACATTGTTACTAATACAGCAAGACAATTATACAAATTAAAACCCAGTACTGATATGCACACATTCACAGATGTCACGACATCTGCTACTATATCACCATAGAGTGGAAGAACACCCAGTTCTGTCCATTTGGTACAAAGACACAACAAAGATCAAACATGGCACTTACTTCTGTTGAGCCTGCACAGTTATCAGCATGATGTCTTAACATTGATTTGAACATCACCTGTTACAGCATTGCAGGTTGACCTTATTTTATAACAGACAGAATTATAACGTGCAGAAGGTAAAAACACAAGTAATTGTTAACCCAGTTCGGTGCAACATCACCTACTCTGGGGGCATACCAAGCCAGGAAGAAGATCCACTATCAGCAATATTAATTCAGAGTTAAACTCCCCCGTTTACAACTCTTCACTTAATCCCTACCCAATGCAATCTATACCTAAGAACTCCTAGATAGAAACCTCCAGTTTCCATTCCTATCACTACAATTACAATGTATTGCTAAACAACTTGAACTTGCTTCACAACTTCGTTCAAGACCATAACAACTCTTACCTACAGGCTTTGAGTCACAAATAATCTCATGCTTTGAGCACTGAGAAACACATGGTAACCTTCCCACAGGTTAGGAGGTTTACCGCACACACACACCTAATTTTACATGGTTTGAGGCTACCAAAACCTAGGTTACAATCTGCTATTTATAACCTAAACACCCAACTAGATTTGGGCCTTGTACTTGTATTTCCTAAAATTAAGGTTAGGCAAGTTAACCTAATTTCCACATATTAGGGTGCTAACAAATAGGCTATTTGTTAGGGCTCTTGAATTTAGCTCTTTTGTTAGTTTCCTGGATTTTAGCACAGCTGTTAGATTCCTGAAGAAAAGCCTGAGAAAAATACTGAAATAGAAAAACTAACCATCCTACAATTTAGCATATGCTCTCAGAAATGAATGTCACAACATTCAGTTTGACGTCCAGAACATAGGCCATATGCTAACTCTGTTATTCTCCTGAAAACCAGTCTGAAAGAAATACTGAGCTGTAATAAATACTGAACTATACCAGAAAAACTAACTGGCCTATTAGTCAGTATCTGCTGTCAGGAACGAATGTCATAACATTCAGTTTGCCATCCAGACAATAGGCTGTGTGCTAGGTCTGTTATTCTCCTGAAAAACAGCCTGAAATAAATACTGAACTACAACAGAAAAACTGATTAATCTATAATTCAGTATCTGCTGTCAGGGATGAATGTCATAACATCCAGTTTGACATTCAGTAAATCCTGTATTAGCTAATCCTGCAGCATACTACTTAAGCATGTCATGACATCAGTCAAGACATCTAAGTACAGTAACTGTTTTAACACAAAATGCAGCCAATCAAAACATCTACAAACTCCCCCTTTGACAAATTTTTGGCTAAAACAACTTAGCATCACAACAGAGTTCACAACACCGGAAAGCACACATCCAAGCAGAGAATCAAGTTGGCTAATACACTAATCACACACCGAAGATAAACTTCACACAGCAGCAGCACATAGAAGATAGCAAACAACAGCATAACCTCTTGTTTTAGAGGACCTTCATCTTCACAGAAATCTGTTGTTCTGGGGTACATTTGTTACTCCTCCTTTTTGTCAAAAATGTTGCCAAAGCAACACTTAATATTACAGACCAACAACAATAAAGTTACAAGCAAATTTTAGAAACACACACTTGATTTTACTTCACAGTTTCAATCAAGAATACACACTCTTGATCTTGCTTTACAGCTTTGATCAAGACTACACCCACTTGATCTTGCTTCACAGCTTTGATCAAGCAGACACACACTTTTGCTTCACAACTTTAGAGTGACGAATTTCAGCCATAAATCAGATCTTCAATCAAACACAGATTGCCATTAAGTGTGCAATCACAAAACACCAGACATTCACACTGAATGTTCTGTGTACAGGGTGTCATGACATCGGGTCTGACATCCTGGAAAAATCCTGCATAATTCCATAATTCCTTTTATAACTTCCAGCAGGTACAATCATATCAGATGCCATGACTTTGTGTATGACTTCTTGAAAACACTCTTGCATGAACATGTTCTTGAACTCCAGCAGGTACAGATCATATCAGATGCCATGACCTTGTGTATGACATTCTGAAACAAATACTGCATGAACATGTTTTTGAACTCCAGCAGGTACATAGGATATCTTATGTTAAGACATCACACATAACATCTTGTGAACACTCTTTGTTTTACCAAAATTGCTCCCCCTTTGGCAAATTTTGGCTGAAACATATATCTTTTCCTTTTTGTTCACAAGGTAAACTATCAGCAGTTAAACAACATAACAGTAGTTTAAACAGCAACAGAAGCAACACAATTACTAGCTTTCTGGTTACTAGTAATACACACATGCACAAGGGTACTTTTCCTCCCCCTAAATCTGTGCAACAAAAACAGAATTACTAGTTAAGGATGCAACTAGTAAGACACACAAATGCACAAGGGTACTCCTCCTCCCCCTAAATATGTGCATACATCAAATAACAGTAACTCCAACACCTGTACCACACAACTGTAACACACAGGCTCATTCTAATATATCATAATGAGACACACCACATCCATATTTCCTTATGACTGTAAGTTTCAGAAGGAAATAACAATATTGTCCAAGGCAATGTCATGACATCCGGTCAGACATTCTTCTGCTCACTCAGCCTTGACACACACCACATCATCCCAATAACTAACAAGGTGCCATACCTTGTTATCTGAGAACTCATAGACCACAAGCTTGATGATTACTTGCAGCGCAAAGACAGAACTCCCCCTGTCATGAACAACCAACTCTTCTCTTAAAACTTGGAGATCACACATGAACATATCCAACACCCCAAAGTTGGACCTTCACATACTTCCTGATTCAAAGAGAACCCGGACCACTTTATGAATGGAACACATAAGACGCATCTTCATGTCTTCAAGAGCACACCCTCTGTTCAACCCTCTTGGCTGAACACATCCACACTCTGTGTCAATCTCTCTTCTAACCAGAACAGAAAGCCACTTCACAAAATGTTCTAACATAAGTTAGGACATCCTTCATAACATAACAAGGAACACCATCTGATAATCTTCCGATATCACTGAGTCACCAGCTTGATCCAAAAGAACCCAGACACAAGTTGGGACATATACATTCTCATCCCATTACAAAAGATAATCTTCCATAGATAGCTCAGAACTCCTACCACAAGCTCCAAGAGATGAATAGAAAACACCTCCTTTTATCTTCAACTTACTACTTTTCTGCTCAAAAGTAATTTGTCTCAGACTTTCCTCAAGAATAATCAGCTGCCATATGTTGATTATCTTGATTCTTCGAACTCACTTCTGAGATAGACCAAATGCCACTGGTTGATTACCTCCTTCATGAATCCTCATATGAAAAAGTCAAATGCCACTTTTTGACCTCTCCAAGTTTATCAGACTTCTCCCAAAGATATTCTGACCTTCCAAGTGAGACTTGAACTTCAAGCTACATGTTAAACAAAACTTAGATTCTCTAAGACATGGACATGTAACATCTTCTCCATCCAACAACTCCAAAGAACTGCAATGAGAATGATCTTTTTGAAGTACCCAATCTACAACTCTGTAGACCCTTCTATCTTAAGTTGATGTGCCACTTCACCAACTAAGATTCTAATGTTGAACCAAATGTCACAACATTGTGTTTTAACATCTAGCTGTTGAATTCAGCTCCTTCTTCTGCCACTTGAAAGAACTTCCTCCCTACACAGAACAAGAGTTCAACGCTCTCATAGACTTGATTGTGGAACCAAGTTTGAGTAAACAACCTCCATCCTGCAGGTTTGCAGTTAAGTCATCCAAGCTCACACCTTGATGAATCCCTACTTCTTCTCCAAAGACATCAGACACTCTGATGCATGAGTCTTCAAAAGGACCAGTTAGAGACTAACCCTTCAGCTATACCAAGGGTTCCACTTCCTAAAGCAAGGCTGTTTCCATGATGTCAAGAATGCTGCCACTTGTTCTTAACTCCACAATATGCATTAGCCAATGCACTTCCTTACCTAGATCAGAAATAAACTGATCCAAGTAACCACCATCAAGACTATGATGTCTTCTTCTTCTTGTACACACCAAGGCTGAACATGTTTCTTGCCAGGAAATCTTTTCAGAGATCATATGCTTTTACTGCCACCAAAGAGATAGATCATAAACCAATGTACTATCCTTCCTGTGATTCTGCACAGGGTCTTGAAGAAGAGATGTTCCAACATCTTTAAGAACATCAGTTATCTGGAGCTCCAAGGATAATCAATTAAATACTTGTACTTGGCACAAGTAGACATTGATCTTAAATCCTTTCCCAATTATCCTTTCAGATACTTCCACCATAAGAATACTTTGAAAATACTCTTCTTGTGTCAACATCTTCTGCTTGCAAGCACCTCAATAGTTTTGAGAATCTTTCCAGATTAGATTCACCCTTAGGAATGAGAGAGATGAATCCTTCCTTGCAAATGTGTCACACAACAACCAGAACCCATGTGACACAGGTCAACAGCCAACCAGACTCTAGGCTGACCAAACGTGAGGAGGTTAACCAAAACTCCCCCTCAAATTAACAATCATGGAAACTCCACACCAATATCCATGCATTGTACACAAATGTCTCAACATGACATACACCATCCCTACCAGTGGCAACCAACTCTATGAGTTATACCTATACATACTCCAATCACACCAATCAGACTCCAGCTGACCATAAGTACTAGTGAAAAAAAAACAGCACCAGTCAATAGTAGATATGCATTGTCAGAGCATACTACCTCAACCAACCTCTGAATCTTCATATTCTCACTCCTTGAAAGAACTGCCACTTCTGAGCGTGGTGTTTGAATAACAAGATTCATGGTCCCAATCCTCTTAAATGAAATAGCAATCAGGTTACCCCATTATTGACTTCTAACATCCAGGGGACTTGTCTTCCAACACAACATAGTACTTCAGGGAACAACTATCCAACCCTGATCAATCTACAGGAATAAGAAAAACAGCAGGAAATTGCACAATGTCACATCTCAACCAGCTCCACTTCTAGAGATCAGACTTCTAAAAGTGACCTTCTTGAGCACACACACAGTTGACCCTACCCTTGTCAACTTAGCACACACAGATGTCTCCTCTTCCAGGTCAGGAGTAGGTTCCAAACAAAAGTATCCCTTTGTTTGACACCTAAAAACATCTGCTCTTCAACCAGTAGCTGCATACTTGTTGAACAACATGTTCTAACATCACATAGAACATTAGTTCCACCTCCTTGGAACAAACCCTCCTTGAAAGTCTTCAAGGTCTTCATATACACTACCCAAGAGAGTAAAAGAATCAGTGATCATGTGATTCTTACCATGATGAATGGACATGAGGGGACTCAAGTATCTTTGACATCTTCAGTAGATTATGATGAAATCTTGAATACAACAGCCTTTCATCCACATGAGGGGAAACTACATCAGAGTTTGAGTTTTGCCAGGTATTATGCAGCGGAAATCATAATACAACTCAACCTATGAACACACACTTCACCAGATCAGCCTCCAAGACCATACCAAGTTTGAATATGATTCAATACTAGCACAATTGTCCCACACAAAGGCCAATTGCCAACCTCTAGAGACAGGTACACACAGTTCCTGCCATGAATAGTCCATCCACCTACTTCAAGGGACCATTCAGGAAAATCACAGAACCTTCCACAGGTTCCAACATCAGTACTAACATAACTCCTTGCAAGATACCAGAAAGTATCACCCATGGATCTCATCCAGAAACAAAACAGGATGCCTGCTCTGATACCAATTGAAATTCTGGTGTAGTCAGAGTTCAGATGTTCTACTCCAAGTCATGACATCTGATCCAACATTGTTACTAATACAGCAAGACAATTATACAAATTAAAACCCAGTACTGATATGCACACATTCACAGATGTCACGACATCTGCTACTATATCACCATAGAATGGAAGAACACCCAGTTCTGTCCATCTGGTACAAAGACACAGCAGAGATCAAACATAGCACTTACTTCTATTGAGCCTGCACAGTTATCAGCATGATGTCTCAACATTGATTTGAACATCACCTGTTACAGCATTGCAGGTTGACCTTATTTTATAACAGACAGAATTATAACGTGCAGAAGGTAAAAACACAAGTAATTGTTAACCCAGTTCGGTGCAACATCACCTACTCTGAGGGCATACCAAGCCAGGAAGAAGATCCACTATCAGCAATATTAATTCAGAGTTAAACTCCCCCGTTTACAACTCTTCACTTAATCCCTACCCAATGCAATCTATACCTAAGAACTCCTAGATAAAAACCTCCAGTTTCCATTCCTATCACTACAATTACAATGTACTGCTAAACAACTTGAACTTGCTTCACAACTTCGTTCAAGACCATAACAACTCTTACCTACAGGCTTTGAGTCACAAATAATCTCATGCTTTGAGCACTGAGAAACACATGGTAACCTTCCCACAGGTTAGGAGGTTTACCGCACACACACACACACCTAATTTTACATGGTTTGAGGCTACCAAAACCTAGGTTACAATCTGCTATTTATAACCTAAACACCCAACTAGATTTGGGCCTTGTACTTGTATTTCCTAAAATTAAGGTTAGGCAAGTTAACCTAATTTCCACATATTAGGGTGCTAACAAATAGGCTATTTGTTAGGGCTCTTGAATTTAGCTCTTTTGTTAGTTTCCTGGATTTTAGCACAGCTGTTAGATTCCTGAAAAACAGCCTGAGAAAAATATTGAAACAGAAAAACTAACCATCCTACAATTTAGCATATGCTGTCAGAAATGAATGTCACAATATTCAGTTTGACGTCCAAAACATAGGCCATATGCTAACTCTGTTATTCTCCTGAAAACCAGTCTGAAAGAAATACTGAGCTGTAATAAATACTGAACTATACCAGAAAAACTAACTGGCCTATAAGTCAGTATCTGCTGTCAGGAACGAATGTCATAACATTCAGTTTGCCATCCAGACAATAGGCTGTGTGCTAGGTCTGTTATTCTCCTGAAAAACAACCTGAAATAAATACTGAACTATAACAGAAAAACCAACTAGCCTATAGTTCAGTATCTGCTGTCAGGAATGAATGTCATAACATCCAGTTTGACATTCAGTAAGTCATATATTGAATGACTGTCATAACAGAACAGATAATCAGCCTACTGTTAGTTTCCTGAAAATCAGCCTGAGATAAATAACAGAAACACTAACTGGCCTATCAGGAATGAATGTCATGACATTCAGTTTGACATTCAGAGACTGCTGTCATGAATGACTGTCATAACAGAACAGAAAATCAGCCTGAACTAAATACTGAACTACAACAGAAAAACTGATTAATCTATAACTCAGTATCTGTTGTCAGGGATGAATGTCATAACATCCAGTTTGACATTCAGTAAATCCTGTATTAGCTAATCCTGCAGCATTCAAAACGCAAAATGCAACTGTTTTAACACAAAATGCAACCAATCAAAACATCCACAATTTGAATCTTTCCCATGCCTCATTCAATGATTCGTTGGTCCCTTGTGAAAACACGGAGATTGCGGTTTTGGATTCCATGAAACGGTTGTGGGAGAAAAATCTTTCAATGAACTTCTCTTCCAACACGTTCCAATCCGTCATGACTGCAGGTGTTTGATCCAAGTACCAATCTTTTGCTTTGCCAAGAAAAGCATGAGGAAATAATCTCTTGAACAACGGTAGCTCTTGAGCTTGATCAACTCCGGCCGCCAATGCTATCTCATAAAATTTGGTGAGAAAAGAAAAGGGATCTTCATGGTCCATTCCGGTGAATGGACTTCCATATAGCAAGTTAAGAGTTCCCGTTTTCATCTCGGCTTGCCTTCCCGTGTGGTTGGCAAACTGAGCAGTATTCCTTGGACTGTTGACACATGGTGTGGAAATGGGCGGTGGTTGTGGTGGTTGATCCATGATAGGTATGAAAGGTGGTGGATGTGTTGTAGAAGAACTTTCTCCTTGTTCTTGTCGTTGTCTAGCTTGTCGCCTCCTTCGTCTCGTTCTGCTATTCAGTCTCCTTGCGGTTCTTTCGATCTCAGGATCAAAAAGAAGTTCGTCCTCAGGAACCTGCCCTCGCATAAAACGAAAGTTGCACACTAAACCAAACAAATTACAAGCACAAGTCAAAAATTCAAAATTTAAAAATTAAGCAACTATTGCGATGCTCGCAATATCAATTCACAATCCCCGGCAACGGCGCCATTTTGTTGAATGCAGTTTAAGTGTCAGGTTTTTGTTATTGTCTCCACATGGATTGTGAGATATCGCCGCCGTTCGATAGTTATTTTAATTCTTAACTCGTAGTAACAAGGGGGTTTTGGTTTTAGTCACGGTATCTTGCATAAAAGTGTAAGAAAGTGCGGTAAAAGTTTTGGTTTTTCTATTTGAGAAATATTGTCAAAGTTAGGGTTCGACGATCACTTTGCATGTATATGTTCGATCAACAAAACTCATAAACTCCTTTAGATGATAAACTATTTCACAAAGTCCTCCCAATGTGCTTATCTCTAACACACATTGTGGGTTTTCGCATTTTGATCCATTGTTTATCTCTAACACAATCTATCAAAATGACAACTTTTTGGTTCAACTTTATGGTGAACAAAATCATTCATTACTATCTCTAGCTAACAAACAAGATTGGATGAAAACCTAGGTAAAGAGTTGGTAAACATCTCTCGATCATAAACCAACACAAAGAGTTATCAATAAAACAAAGTTTTCACCATATATTCATCATTAAAAAGTTTACAAATGAAGATCATCTCATATACACACAAAGCTTATGATCATCTACATCTAACCTTGACAAAATGAAGGACTTAGCTACTCATTTTCATGGTAGCTTGTACAACAAGTTTCGGTTGAAGGTTGATCAACATCCAAGTCGAAGAATCGAGATTGGATGGGAATCCACCTTCTTTTTGTAGAATATTGTTAAGAGATGAAGAAAAATGAAGAAAAAGTGTTTCTAGGTTACAAAATATGATCCCAAGACAATCTGAAAAATATCTAAGTTTCCAAAAAAGTTCTCTCTCCAAAAAGTAGCCCTTGCTACTTATAGTACTGTTGTCTGAGTTATCATGCTCGCTAGGTGAGCAGAATGGTTCGCCTAGCGAGCCCAAAAATAGGCCACCTGAGGCACCTGCGCCAGAAGAATCTTCCAAGCCCTATTTGAATGTTCGTTAGGCGAAGAAACCTTCGCTAGGCGAAGCCCACGCTTCCACCTTCGCTCCAGCGAGTTTAGGTGGTTTTGCTACTGGAATTGTTCGCTGGGAGCTCGCTAGTGGCTCGCCTAGCGAGTAAGTGCTAGATGTGCTTTTGACCAAGTCTGGGCGTGTTCGCTACCACCTTCACTGGCTGCTCGCCTAGCGAGTTTGCTGACTTTGCTACTGTAAAATTCTGGGGATGTTCGCTGGAAGCTCGCTGGGTGCTCGCCTAGCGAGCACTTCGCCACAGCACTCGCCTAGCGAGCATGCTGATGAATGCATTCTTTTCTTGGTCCCTTTGCCAACTTTCTTGTGCCTTCATTTTCTATTATTTCATGCCTAATTCCTGCACAATAACGCATAAATTAAAGGTACCAAGATCGTTTAACATTGTATTGCAATTCATCTAAAGCAAAGGCGATTTCGAACACTTTAGCAACAAAAAGGAGTGAAAGATGCCCATATTTGATAGCTCAAATAAGCATTTTTGGGCATCTAACAATCATCTAAGTTTTATTTGAAAGCATACTTATCATCAATTTCGGGTATTTCATTTTCATCATTCTCCCTCCAATATTTGCTAAAACAACAATTTGATAAAGATAAGTGAATGGGATTTTTTTTGATAAAAATGGAAAATGAGTGAATACAAATTGATTGATTCAGAAAATACATGTTCATTTCATTAGTATTACCATTTAAAATATCAAACTTAAAAGAAAATTGTATTTTACCGATTAAAGAAATGTGAATGAAAATGACAAATATGGCCTAAGGAATATCAACTTTGAGGATGAGCCTCCCTTCTTATTCATCGTCTTCAAGGGATGCTTCTTGTGGTCTTGGAACTCACTCGAGTATGGGGTTGTCGTTCATCAATAGGTTTCTTGCTTGAAGGGTTAAGTACTTCTTGACAATCAAATGTTTAATTTAGATTTGAAAGTGTTGCAGTCCTTGGTTGAGTGCCTTACTGATCCAACATGATATCTGCATTGCCCATTGAGATCATACCCATGCGGGAATGGTTGTGGTGGTGGTTTAAGAATCTTGGGAACCACCAGCGAGCTTTGAACCAGATGTGGCAGAAGTTGACTGTAGGTCATAGGAATTATATCCAAAGGAGCATTCCTTCTTTCCAAATTATTTTGAGGTTTGCGCTGATTCTGATGTTGATTATGATATTCACGATTCTGGGATTTTTCGATTTGCGTGAGAAACGACCCATGGTTATTGGTTCCGAGGATCAACAAATAGTGGTTATTGGCATTGAATAGCTGCTGCATATGGACGTCGATCATATGATACCTAAGACGGAGCTTGCAGAGCTTCCTAGATTATTTCAGTTTCATCCTCAACTTCCTTTTTCAAATCGCTAGAAGATTCCTTCTCACTAAGTCGGTTACTCGAGGCACCTCAAATTATTCCACTTTTGAGACCGCTCTCGATCTGTTCTCCAACTATCACTAGGTCAGAGAAGCCTGAAGAAACAATACTCATCACTCTTTCCAAGTATGGGCTCCACAAGGTACCCAAAAACATATCAACCAACTCCCTATCTAGTATTGGGGGTTGGATGTGGCCATCCAACTCTCTCCATCTTTGGGCGTACTCCTTGAACGATTCATTACTCTTCTGAGAAAGATTTTGAAAACTGAGTACGACTAGGAGCCATATAAGTGTTGTATTGGTACTACTTTAGGAACGCCATAACCAAGTCTCTCAAGGTGTGGATATTAATCTTTTCATTTGTGTATACTATTCCAATGATGCACCACTAAGACTATCTTGAAAACTGTGGTTAGGAAACTTGTTATCATGAGCGTATGTGGCCATTTTTCAAATAAACATAGTCAAATAAGTTTTTAGACAGCTAACCCCTTTGTACTTCTCAAAATCTGGCATCTTGAACTTTTGCTAGATTACGATGTCTGACACTAAGCTTGTGCCAAAAACATTTAGGCCATATGCCTCTTTTCCTTATATGGCTCTTATTTGTTCACTCAGAAATCGACATGATTGAACAACTTCGGTATCCTGATGAGTTATACATTGATCACTGGATCTACCTCTTGAGGGTTTTCAATAGCGTGAGGAGGTGGGGTATGCCCAAATTGAACAGTGGAGTTGTAAGACCATAATTTTGACCCTAAGATCCCTTATGTTATCTCGTCATTTGCATTGACTTTGGGATCCACCTTGGTATCCTCTTCACCCCTCATTCATTGGGTTTGTATTGGGAGAGATCACCAAACACTTTTGATTGTATCATATTTTGTTCTTTCTTTGTTCACTAACCAAAATACCAAAAATATGTCTATATGTAGCTTTGTTTCTTTTGTAGGTGTGTATGTCCATTTGTGCCCCACCCAGTTCATATTTAGGGTTTGAGACCCTCAATGCAAGAGATCAAGCAGTCAAAGGTTCACAATGGTTCTAAGTATCATATTTGGATCCCCATGTTCTTTAATTGTCATTTTGATCAAGAATTCATCAAGAGTTTGAAGCTTGTTTGCCTTGGAATCCCTAATTCATTTGGGTATCTTGTGTGACTTCCTCAGCAAGTTTATTCATCAATTGTTCAAAGATATAAATGGATACTTTATTACACATAATCTTATGGATATATGATTCTCCATGATCCCAAAAGAGAAATAGAACTTCAAGTTTGCAAGTTGGTTCAAAGAAGTTGACCAGAGAAAGTCAACTAGTCAAATCTAGGGTTCCCTAGACCCTATATCTACAATTTTTGCCATATGAAAATGATTACAAGATAAAAGTTACTCTTTATGACATTACAAACAACTTTTATGTTTACATCAAGAGCTAATTTTGTTTGTAAAGTCAATTTTTATGGTGAAAGAGTATATGTCATTTTGTTTGTGCCCTAGTTAGGAGGTCAACTTCCAAGGACCATAACTTGCTCAATTTTTATGATATGAAGGCCATCCAAGTTTTATGATTAATTAAAATATGTCTTATTCAATTTTTGTTCTTTGATAAATGTAAAATTATACTTGCAATGGCATATTCCATGTGGAAACATTATAGGTCATTTTGGGCCATTACCATTGAACAAACAATTTTCCTCAACTTTATAAAATCCCTAAATCCCTCATGGAAGATCCAAATGATGTCAAATTTGTGACTAAATTGAATAGGGATGAAATATATACAACTTTGGTGAAGGAACCATTTTCATTTGAAGCTCATAGCAAAAGTTATTCAAGGTGGAAGAAATGGTCATTTGACTTTTTACTTAGAAAATTTTAAACCATGTTTGATTTCTCCAACTTCTACCTCAAAATTAATTCTGATCCAAGTTGTAAATGAAAAGGTTTCAAACATAAAAGATGCTCCCCTTCATGTTAGCTTTCCAAAACATCCAAGATCATGACATTTGGATCATTTTTGAGTGACTTGCGCATGGTTACTTGCATGGCTTGTTTTGGAAATGTTTGAACTCAATTTTCAAATACCTTTGTATGGCTTCATGTTATGATCTCAACATATTTTTTGCACGAACTTGGACTTAATGCAATCATCATTTGGGCCTGAATGCATGCCCATGCACCCATGCATACAAGTTACTAAATTTGGCCAAATTTTCAAAAGATGTGGAAAGCAATGTGTAGGCTATAAATACATGCCCTTGTTGATCAGAAAAGGGATCCACCTGGCACAAGCTTTGCACTGTTGCTTCCCTAACCTCCGTTAAAGGATAAACTTGAAGACTTCATTTGAAATCGAGTTTCAATTCTCATTCTGTTTTGGAATTGAAACTCCAAGAATCTAAACCTTTCAGTTTTCTATTTCACTTCCTACAAGTTGTTAGAGTCGAGTCAAGGCAAATTGGAAGCAAGATCAAGCTCAATTGAAGCAAACTGAAGGTGAATTTTCAGATTTTTCTCTTCTTAGATTCTCCCTAAATTCTCCACTATTTTGCTTGTTCTTTGGTTGTCTGAAGACATACCAATGTAGGCAACAAGATTGAGTTGTTTTGAGGCCAAATCGAAGCAACTCAGATCATGCACCTCAAATTTCAAATCCACGTATCTTTTAATATACTTGGAATTAGGAGAAATTAAGGTTAGATTCGAGCTTCTGAGCATTTTTCCTTTCGAATAGTGTATTCATTTTCCATTCTTATGGAATTTGGTGGTGGACCAGTCCGATGAGGGCCACCAGAGAAGATGACCGGAGCCCTAGCTCCGGTGGTGTGCTGGCATCAGTCACAACCATCTAATCCTTGCCTTACGTTTTAATCTTAGCCCTTGCTTATGATTACCACGCGTGTACACGTGTTGACCGTGGTGCATGATGGAGCGCGCGCTTGTGGCCATCAGATCTGCCACCTCAATTAATGAGGGAGATCTGATGACCCGTGTTTTTTTCTATTTTATTTTTATTTTCTGATTATTCTTTTAATCTTTTTATTTTATTTTAGTCATAGAAATTTTATTTTTAATCCAAAAAATATGGGACTTTCATCAAAAATCTTTAAATATTTTCCTCTTCCATATTTTGAATTAAAATAATCTTTTGGATTAACTTTAATTTTTTTTGTGAATTAAATGATTTTTGACTTGTTTTTAAATATTTTAAAATACTTCTGACTTTCCAAAAATTGTGAAATTTGTTGTCTTAGGTCCTTTGACCTTGTTTGACCTAGGATAAATCCCTTGGCTATTTATTTGATATTTTGAAGAGATTTGAGGTTTTGTCCATTTTAAAATGCATTTTAATTAATTTTAAATTTGATTTTTAATTGAATAATTGTTTAAAAATTGTATTGAGCCATTTAATTAATCTTGTGATGTTTGACTTTCTGTTTAGCCTTGGTCACGGTTGATTTGACTTTTGTTTGACCAATACTATTGGATTTAGGGGGTTGATGAAATGTACATTTCATCCCCTAAAATGAATGGATAGTATTGATCAGATGAAATTCCTCCTATGATCAATTTGGGTTTCTATTTCCCCTTCCCCCTTAATCTTCATCCCTATTCTTCCCCAATCTATCATTGACCAATAAATTCTCTTCAAGTCAAAATGCTAATTGATTCATCAACGACCTTGTGTCAGATGAATCAACATAAGTTCGACTGTGATAGGTCCCTCCCTTTTTTTAGAGTGTGGTGTATTTTAGGAGTTTGGTTCTTTGTATCAAATCTATAACATGCATTAACACCTATATTTTTATTGCCCGGCCTCAGATAGTTGTGACTTTTGCATAAGTCCAATTGCGATTGCTTAACATAGAGCTAAATTTGTCCAAAAAGGCATAGAATTCTTGTAAGTGAGATTGTAAGTCTCCCATTCTTCATGGCATTGGGTGAAAACTTGACCTTTTTCCTTTCATGAGAGCTAGTGGCATACTTGTTGATTTATCCAAATTGGATCCCTTCTCATGGATGATGTCTTGGTTCATGAATTCATACTTGTGAATGAATGGTTGAGTATTCTCCAAAGAATAACTTAAATAAATTGAACTCTTCACTAACTTTTAACTAACTCTTTATTAATGTTGCTTTACTTTCAAGTCATTTACTTAATGCACTTTAAATTTTAGTACCTTTATCATTCATTGCCATTTACATTTCATGCAACTTGTTTATGTTCCAGTCCTTTTTATTTTGCTCACTTAAGCCATATCTTGTGATTGTATATATTGTTTGCTTATGATTTTGTTTGGTTTGTGGTCTTAGGACCTTAAAATATCTAATAACAACAAAACCCCTAAAAAATATCTTGGTGGATTGTTGGACTTGATCTGAGCTTTTGGACTTAGAATAAGCAATATTCCCTATGCTTTGAGGACTTGGCCAATGCCACTAGTTGAGACTGAGTTATCCCTGATTATGCCTTTCATCTGACGCAAGACCTTGATTGCCCTTGGTTCATCTGTTACTTTGTCTTTGTGCTTAATTGTTATACTGATATTATTTTTGATGTTTAATGATTGTTTATGAGTTCATTACAAGGAATATTTTCATCTGATGCATTGGAAGATATTGAAGACTACTAGCTATGGGAATGCTTGCTTGTATGTTATGGCTATCATTATTTGATGCCTTGGTCTTCATATGGTTTACTTGGATATTGCTTATGCTTGTTGCTTGCTAAAGTCCAAAGGAAAATGGGTTTATATGTGACATTCTTGTCTATTGGATTACATCCCATTAGTCAGATCTTTTCAAACCTTAACTTTTAATTTTTGTCTAGGATAATCCCTTCATCTTCTCTCACTTCTTTAATTTTAAAATCTCTCCCTCTTTTCAAAACCTTATTTGTTTGTGTTTTTCAACTTAGACATGTTTTAATGATTAGAAACTTTGACCTTATGCCATTGAATTTTCAAACTTTTTTCCCTAAATCAAACTTGTGAATAAACTTAACCATATTGACTTTAATTTCAAAAAGACAAAAAAAAACTAATAACCCCATTCAACTCTTTGGCCTTTTGTGCCTTTTTCTTTTAAACTTTTGTTAAAATCAATCCACCAACTTCTTTGAAATTTTTACCATGAACTACGGGGTTTTGATCCCTCATTTTTATGTTGGTACCTAGGTATAAGACCGAAGGTCTTGTCAAACACAAAAAATATAATTAATGAATTCTTTTCTCATCCCCCTCACTCTATATTTTTACCAAACATCATTTTGACCAAAACACTTGCACACAAAAAAGGGCTCCCTATGAGTACCTAGGACACTTTGGATACTAACACCTCCTCTCTGTGTAACCAACCCCCTTACTTGTAATCTCTGACATTTTATTAGTTTTGATTTGAAAACTTCTTATCTTTGGGTTTTGTTCGTACTTTTGCCATTTTCCTTTAGAAACAACAAAAGTGAGATGGCGACTCTGGTTTTATTGACGTTAGGTTTATCTATAGCTCGATGGTCATGAATTTACCGCTACAAGAGTGTCCTTGTACTGTACATATTTTATTGGATACAACATTGTGCGCTAGCTGAGGTTAGGTATGATCATACATTTGCATAGGAGAATCATACTAGTTATTCACCATAGAAAAGTCTGATGTAGGATCGACATTCTCTATAACAACATGCTGAAAATTGGTCTTCGACAAAGCTAGAAAAACATCCAACATATGGCCCACCTTATGGTTCATAACATCCATGTACTCACTTAGCACAACTTGATTTAGTTCCAAATGCTCAATTGTCCTTTAGTAGCTACCACGAGTTCTCTTTGGGTACTGGGGAATCAACTAACATTATGGACAAAAGGTGACATGAGGTTTTTTGTTTGTTTTGGAAGAACTATGCATGAATGCTGATGGATGCAGATGCATGAACATTTTGTTATTTTTATGCAAAAATGCAATGCTATGTTTAAGCTTTTTTTATGTAATTTCATGTGTGGGCTCAAAACGATATGGGTAATAGAACCACCTGATAACTTATTTGGTAAGTCTCCTTATAGTTGGGTAACTCTAAAAATTTCTACCTAACCCCTCACTAAGGATAACTCTAGGCTTTGGACAACAGGGTACCTAGAGTAATAGACCCTAATCATAATTTTGCCATGCAACGGGCAAACCGTTTTATGACAAAATTCACTGATATATATACTCTAGGTAGGGTCTTTGAATTGATCATACAAGGTATTCTCCTTGGGGATCAATACTACAAAACCACCATAGATGGAAAAGGTTCTAAAATGTCTTTAGAGTCATTGATCTTAACCAACATTCTATCATGTAACCGGCTAGGCATTTTATGACAAATTCAACAAAGAAGATTTACTCTAACACTACACAACCACCTGCTAACTTATGTTCATTTTTTCTTCTTAAAAAGCTAGAGAAAAGAGCTTCACTCAAGTAACAAATCTCAAAGCGCACACATAAATATATACATAGGTATAAAAATGCAATAAAGCAAAATAAAGGAAACATACAACAAAGAAGAAGAAACAACAAAGCTAACAAACAAACGAAAAGCTAACTAAACTAGGGTGGACTCGCTTAGGTTTGGAATTATCCCCAACAGAGTCTTCAGCTGTCACAACATGAAAAAAACACTAGAGCACGTTGCACACTCAAAATAACAACAGAGACGCCAGCGATCTTTATTTGTTCCAAAGGAAATAGGAAAATACCGAATAAAACCCGCTAAAGCTAAGGGAAATGGTTGTCACAACCAGATCGGGTTCGGGAGTCAGCTATGCAATGGGAAGGTATTAGAACCCTTCAAATACATTGTACTTAACGAGACCCATTTAGTTAGTTTGTGTCAGAGTGTTAGCGAAATGTTACTTGCGATCTTCTAATTATTACGAGAAAAGAGAAAGAAAGTATAAATGTTTTTTTATTATTGTGCCTGACAAGATTTCAAAATCCAGCTCCTACGTATCTCCTGGTGCGATGGGGAACTCAAGACTACGTAGTTCTTTGTAAAAAAAGAACTATTTATTGGTTGGTTTTAAAGAGTGTTACTTAAATCTCATTTGAGCAGTTAAACCTTTAATTGCTACTCGCTCTTGGAGGCTGAAGTCTTTGTTTGTTTTGCGTCTTAATGGATAAAACATACTCATTTCTAAAAAAAGGTTTTCAAGTCACACACGGATAAAAAAAATAAGTTTGATTGGTTGAGTTGATTTTATGTGGGCTAGGGTAACCGTTGAACAAGGTGTGCCCCGAACATTGTTTACCCAAGGCTTTTAGAGAGATGTGCATCTATCAGTCATTTATCATCCATTTTTAATGAAAATTTAGTCTTTGCAGAATTTTAGTAAACGTTTAAGCATAGGTGTGCACCAAGCGCTCGTTTATCCAAGATGTTCAAAAGGCATGCACCGATTGTCACTTGTTATTCTAGTTTGATTAAAGTATTTTAAGGCGAAAGACCAAAGTATTCAAAAGGCGTGCACCAATTATCACTCTATCTTTCGATTTTATTGAGAAAAGAATTTCGCATGTAGAACGACTTGACTTTGGATTAAGTGTTTCACGTTGATTATGAAATAATTTTAATTGATTGTAAAATTTGCTCGATGTTAATCAAGCATTTTATTTGCTTTTGAAATTGATATGAATGTGAAATTGAGGAAATACCGAGTGCAGTCATTTACAAGGTTTCAGATGAATGATCAGATGGTCAGTTAACAAAGGAAATCAATTAACTAATTATTTTATGAACAAAAAGAGTAGCAAAATAATTTGTGTGAGAATGATTAATCAACTAAGAAATTAATTAATATAGTTATTATCTAATTAAATCATGATGGTAAAAATAAGAGAATAGAAACAAATTGAGGTGTGGTGTAGAATGAATTAGGAGTGTAAACATCAATATCAATTGGGCCCAACCCAAAAAAAACACTAAAATCCTAATTTAATACAAAAATAAAAAGTAAAATGAAAAATGGAAGAAAAAAAATTAAAGGAAAAAGATGGTGCAATTGGAGAGAGGAAGAAGATTTTTTTTAAAATTCAAAACCCCCCAATCCAACTATGAGATAGGAGAGACAAAAGAAACATAAAAAAATTAAAATAACTCTCCTCATTCATGTTTAGCGTACACCATAAATGCAGAGAAAGCAAAAAACTTTCTCTTGTTCCTTACTCTCTCTCTTGTGATGCTCAATACCCAACACTTCTTAAACACAAGACAAAACCTATATTACTCACTCACAAAAATCAAACACGTCCCTTAAAATAGAACAAAAGTTAAAGCTTTAAACAAAAACAAATAGTAATGAAAAATAAACGGAAAAGATAAAAACTATCGAAGGATTTCGTGGCGGCTACGATTCAGTTTCAGAGTTGTTGTGGTCTGGCAGTGTTGTTGCAGCAGTAACACGGCTGGGAGTGCGATGAAGGGTGTTGAGCAGCCGAATGGTTTTCCAGTGGCGAGTCAGATTCACAGATCTCTCCTTTTCCTTTTTCCTTTGGATATGTTGTTGTGTTATTGGGTTGTTGTTACAGAAAATGGGGTGGAAGTTGCAATCTATCACAAACACAACTTCTTGGTGGTTGTCCGTGGTTGGAGGAGTTATCGCGGCTTCGTCAAAGTGGGATCTCGATATCCGGCGGTGATGAATCACTTGAGGAACAAGATCTGGTTCAAAAAGCACTGGTTGATTAGAACGCATATATAATTCTCCAACCATATTGGAGAATCCATTTCACAATGAAATTCACGGCAATATAATTAATCAAAGAACCTTGATTCTTCCCTAAGATATTGAAATAGAGAGAACGATTGGTCCTTTCATATCTTTTCTATAGCCTATTTCGTGTCGCTAATAAAATGGAAAGAAGAAAAGGTTTTTTTTGTGGTAAGTGTTAAGTGGTAGGTTTGGAGTTATTGTTTTGGTTATGTTTGTGGTAGTATGAATGGAAGGTGTTGCTGTATGAGGCGATCTATGAGTTATGATGATTTATAGTGAAAATGAGTTTTATGAAGATGAAGCTTTGTGGAAAGGTTATGGTTGGAAAAGATGAGGTTGGATTTGTGGAGGAGTATGAGGAAAATGATTTAATTATGGTGTGATGTTTATGGTATTTGATGGAATAGTGAAATTTTATGTAAATGGAATTGTTTTGATGGAGAGGAAAAGAAGATTAGTAATGGTGTTTTGAATGGTTATTGTGATATGAAGAATAGCATGTTGGAGTATAAGTTGTATCAAAAAATGGTTATCTGCTATGGAAATAGAGGTGAGTTTTATATGATGAATGAAAATTGAGAGTCAAATGGTGGTTAGATGCTCGAGAGGATGAAGGGTTATCATGAGTGACTTTCTTTGAACCAGTATTTCTCACGTTCAACACTCTTTTTTTTTACTTCCCTTCTTTTATTGGGTCATATAGTGAGAGTGGCTTTTGTGGAGGCTGCTAGTTATTGACCCTTTTTTGCTTCTCATGTAAACTTTAATGTATATAATACATGACTAGGGCTACCAATTGATTAAAAAAATGACTCTAATGCCCTTCACTAAATTAAATGTTAAATGGATATGAAAGGTAAAAAATAACTAAACAAAATTCTGACAAAAAATAAAAACAAAGGAAAAAAGAGACCGGAACGAAAAAACAATTGAATGCGCGTTTGATCCGAAAAATAAAATGAACAAATTAAAATGATCTACGTGTGACGAAGTTTAATAAAAAAATTCTGGAAAAGTTCAAAAATGCAATTTAAAACCCCCCAAAAAATAGGCTTTGACTGGTAAAAATGCGACCACAAACAACATCGAGAAAATAAAGCGAGCACACCAAAATGACCAATGTGTCGCATAGTTTCAAAAAACAATTTGATATAAGTCATAACTCGAAATACTTTACCCTTTAATTTTATGAACAATGTCGAATCATTTTTACCGGTCTTCCTGGAGAACCGAGATTTTATTCTGATGACTTTGGATTGACTTAAAACAATGCATGAGATAGTGGAAATGCATGAAACGAAATTGACTCAATTTTTGAATTTAAAACAAACTGAAAGTTGATTGAATATCGATTTTTACTGAACTGATGCAAATGCTTTCGATTAATGAATGGCTTGAGGTTAAATTGGGGTATGCCAACCTTAAGGTTTTAGGTGAATATATGGTATCACTCTCACTTGTTTGGGTGAGTCTTTGACTTTTAGGTGAGTGTTTGATCCAATGTAAATGCTTCCCTCTCATTATGACCCATAAAAACTCTCATTCAGATAGATAAATAAAGTCTTGGTGAATTGAAAATAATGTTTATTATTCTATGAATTCATAACAAAACTTATGATTCATTAAAGTTGTCTCATGTTGATTTGCAGTGACTGACAAATTTTTTCACTAATTTTATAAAAGACATACATGCGTTAGCGCAATATAAAAAGTGAACAGACTGGCACGGGAGTTCTCATTTGAACGTTAGTATCTAATATAAGGCCTGATGCTTTTGGTGTCTTATCATTCTTCCCTCCATCAAAAGTCACCTTGTTTTGAAGGCGAAACTCAAGATAACATTCTTGAAAGATAGTTGGACCCTTCCATGAAGCCTCATCTGGTGGTGAGCCAAGCCATTTCACTAACACTTGTTTGCAAATGGAACCTTGCATATGAATGGTCATAGTTTCAATCATAGAAGGTGGTGTATCCATATGGTGATTGTCAAAACTGTTCTGTAGCAATTCACGAGGTGTCGGTGTGTCCATGCCACAAAAGGGCTTAAGAGAAGAGATGTGAAATATGCTATGAATACGATTGTCAACGGAAGTTTCACCTTATAAGAAATGTGTCCCATGCATTCAATGATTGTGTAAGGATCATACGAATTTGTGGATAATTTATATTGGCGATGAGCATACACAGTTGTTTGGAGGTAAGGATAGAGGTGGGCCAGAACCAAGTCACCCATTGATAAATGTAAATCACAATAATACATATTTGCTTGTTGTACCATACAGTTTTAAGATGCTAATAGATTCTCCTTAAGAACATGTAAGAGTTTATCATGAGTCAACAATGCCTCATCCAAAGTTTGAATAGTGGTGGAACCCTTTGTGTAGAGAGAAATGATTGGTGGCTTGTGACCATACAAACCCAGAAACAGAGACATTTTTAGTTAGGGGTGGCAAAAAGGGCCCGGCCCGCGGGCCATGCCCGTTTTACCCGTCATTTTTGGCGGGGCGGGCCTGAATTTTGTACCCGCGTAGTTATGTATGTCCGTCTCGCCCCGTCCCACAGAAAAACGGGTCGGGCCTAGGGCGGTTGCGGGCAGCCCGCGGGCGGGTATAAATTAGGTTTACATTATTGATCTCTCATTCTCTCATCTCTTCTTTCAAACTGAGGCACTGAGCTATTCTCTTTCTCTGGAAATTACATCAGCCTCACAAACGGAACAGTTTCACTCTCCACCAGTCTCACCTCTCTCTTTGTCGGTCACACGGTTCAGGTAATTTTCAGCTTTCTCTTCGTCGACCACATAGATTAAATTTATGAATTCTGTTTTGTTGCTTTCAATTTACTAGATGTTATAATCCAACAAGTATGCAAATACCTAAGGACCTGTTTTGCTTGATATCTAAAATACAACATATTGTTTTCTGTTTTACTAGAACCTGTTTTACTAGATGCTTTCAATGTTTCCTGTACAAATGTATGAAAACAGATGCTTTCCTAAGGACCTGTTTTACTAGATGTTATAAAATGGTGGTTGATGAGTATTTTTCTCTTTTAAATATTAAAATACAACATTATGATAAAAGAATACCATACTGCTCTTCCTTGGTCGTGAACAGAAAACCATACTGCTCTGCCTTGGCTTAGTATGGTTTCTGTTGGTGAGTGACGTTACTATTAGATTTCACATAGGAGAAAAAGAAATTAAAAATAAAAGAATAGAAGCATTATTTCATGGGAAAGAAGACTAGTATAAGTTACCTGAGATTTTGAAGTTACTTGTTGCACAACCTTTTTGGGTACAGCTTCAGATATGTGAGAAAGTGGCACCTGAGAAAATATAAAAAATTTAGTAATAAGTATTAAAACTCCCGGGGAGAAAGTCAGAAAATAGAACTGATATTATGACAAATAACATTATGATAAAATGTAGGATGTGAAAAATATTTTTCAGTTTACCAAAACATAAAAACAGATTCAACATCATTAGCTAAACAGTAGAGCTAAACAGTAGATGCAGAAACATATTCGAGATTATGACAAACAACATTATGTTAAGCTTGATTAAGTTTTTTTTAGTTGTTGACGGTTCGGGCTTGTAAGTCAAATTAGTCCCGTCGCACATTGCTTGGTCTGCTGCCGGTTTTGCTATCATTGTTGTTCACTGCAGAATCTGGGCATTGTTATTACTTTCTTTCAAACGATTCAAAGCCAGCTTGTGTTGTTAACTATCTAAAAATTCATGTGCACCATTAGGAATATCAATATGTCATGCATTGTAAAAGTGGCATGTTTGAGCAATTCAATATATTTGTTGAAATGTTAATATATTATTGTTCTTGTTTGGTGCATGTATAATTGGAAGATTAAGATTGCATGTTTTATAATGTTATTTTAATTTCTTTTATTTGGATACATAGGTGATAAATGAAATGGATTCCGAAACCGTTGGTAATGAAATTGTAGATGAAGTGAATGTGGTTGATTTAGAGAATGAAACAATTCAAGGCGTAAATGAACTAAGAAGAATTGAAGATGATGTTTTACCTAAGTCTAAGAAGGCCAAAACATCAAGTGCTGATTGTTGGAAAGTGTTTACTAAACTTGGGGCGGATAAAGATGGGAATCCATTGGCTAAATGCAATGGTTGTTCAAAGATTTTGAAGGGTGGCGATAGGAATTATGGTACCACGAGTTTGAATCGTCATATGAAGAAGTGCACTAAAATCAAATATGCTGACGTAGGTCAAGTAATGATGGACTTGCAAGGTAGACTCAAGAATCTTACAATAGATAAAAAGGTTTCTAGATCAATGTGTGCTACTGCAATCATTGCACATGATTTACCGTATAAATTTGTGGAGTTTCAAAAAATTAGGGATTGGATGAAATATTTGAACCCTGAATTTTCTCCTATTTCAAGAAATACCGCTAAGGCTGATGTTGATGAAATATTCAAGACAGAGAAAGAAGCTCTTAAGAAGGAGTTAGCTAATATTCCCTCTAGAATTTCACTAACTTCTGATATGTGGACAGCTTGTACAAGTGAAGGTTATATTTGCCTGACTGCTCATTATGTCGATTCCACTTGGAATTTGAAGAGTAAGATTCTAAACTTTTGTCATATGCCTCCTCCACACACGGAATCTGAAATGTCAAAAAAGATTCTTGACTTTTTATCAAATTGGGGATATGAGAAGAAGATTTTTTCACTCACATTAGATAATGCTTCTGCTAATGACGTGATGCAAGCTCATTTGAAAAGACAACTTGTCTTGCAAAACTGGTTATTATCTGAGGGAGAGTTCTTTCATGTTCGTTGCTCAGCGCATGTTTTAAATTTGATTGTGCAAGAGGGTTTGAAAGTAATTGGTGATGCATTGGAAAAGATTAGGGAAAGTGTCAAATATGTGAAGGGCTCTGAGGGTAGAATGAAAAATTCAAGGAATGCATTGAACTCATTGGCGGTATTGAAACATCGGTTGGTTTATCTTACGATGTTTCCACTAGATGGAATTCTACTTATTTGATGCTTCAAAGTGCATTAAAGTACCGACGTGTATTTGCAAGCCTTAGTTTTCATGATGATAATTATAAGGTTTTCCCTTTCGAAGAAGATTGGAAAAGAGGAGATAAGATATGCACATTCTTGTTGCCATTTTATGAGACAACAAACTTAATTTCCGGAACGTCTTATCCTACTTCCAATTTATATTTTTTGCAAATTTGGAAAATTCAGTGTGTTTTGATGGCAAGCATCAAAGATGAAGACACTCTTATAAGAGACATGGCTGAAAGAATGATGATCAAGTTTGAGAAGTATTGGAGTGATTATAGTGTGGTTCTTGCTCTAGGAGCGGTTCTTGACCCAAGGATTAAGCTTACCTCTTTGGAATACATGTATGAAAAAATTGATCCACTTACCTCAACAATTAAAACAAATGAAATCAAGCAGAAATTGTACACTCTCTTTGAGATATATCGTCGCCTTCATACTTCGTCTTCTACAACCTCTCAAACTCCATCTTCCATCACTAGAGGGGAATCAAGTTCACACGCGTTGACTAAAAGTTTGTTCAATGTATGTAGCCTCCTCTAATTATTAACTTGCTTTAATATGTTACATGTTATATGTTAGATGTTAATGTAGATATGTGTGGCAGCCTGTTATGATGCTCGATTCACCGGTTGAAATGGATGTGATATAGTTAGTTTTTATTATGATGTTAACTATTATGATGTGATATAGTTTTTATTATGATGTGATATAGTTTCACGTTCTACTTCTGCTATACTCATGTTGGAATGCTGTTACTCATGTTTCTATTACTCATGTTTCTATTAATCTATTATATATTATCATTATATTTAATTTTATATTAATTATATGTAATATACCATATGTACATTAAGCTTAAATGGGTGTGGCAGCCTGTTTGGATTTTGGAATGCTGTTGTGTATACAAATGCTGTTGGAATGCTCATGTTTCACGTTCAGCTTCTGCTATACTCATGTTGGAATGTTGTTACTCATGTTTCTATTACTCATGTTTCTATTACTCTATTATATATTATCATTATATTTAATTTTATATTAATTATATGTAATATACCATATGTACATTAAGCTTATGTATATATTAGTATTATATTGTGTTTACTTCCTTTCTAATTTTTCCTTACTTCGGATTTTGGAATGCTGTTGTGTATACAAATTGCTATTACTCATGTTTCTATTACTCTATTATATGCTGTTGTGATCTAATAATATAAGCTGTTGTAACATGTCTCTATTCTTTTCCTTTTTATTATAATAGGATTTGAAAGCACACAAACAACAACTTGCAACAGAGACCGGAAAGTCTCAACTTGATGTTTATTTGGATGAGGCAAGTGTGGATTTAAGTTATCAAAATTTTGATGACTTGAATGTTCTTCAATGGTGGAAGGAGAATTGGAATAGGTTTAAAGAGTTATCTTTATTGGCTCGTGATTTGTTAGGCATCCCTATTACTACTGTTGCATCTGAATCTGCTTTCAGTATTGGTTCGATCATTCTAAACAAATATAGAAGTCGCTTGTTATCGAAGAATGTAGAGGCATTGATTTGTACTCGCAGTTGGCTTCACGGTTTCAACAGTTTTGGTACATAATCAAATATTAAAGTTTCTTTTAATACTTTGTGATTCTTATAATTTTGTTACTTACACTTAAATTTTTTTATAGATGTAGTGGGTGATGATGAAGATAATGATGATGGGAGCTTGGCGAAAAGTATTATAACTGAAGCATCATATGTTCATGACGTAGATGAAGATTGATGAGTGCATCTTTTATGTTTGTAGAGAATTTAGAGATTTTTGTGTTAGATAAAACTACTTATGAATTCTTTCATAACTTTTGTTGAATTTATGGAGTTGAACTTTTGTTGAATTTGTGGTGTTGAACTTATGTTGAATTCGTGATATTTAATTTAAGGTTTGTTGAATTTAATTATTGGATGTAAGATAATGATAGTGATTTTTATGCAATGCAAGTGTGTTTTTACATATATTATTTAACAAAGATTTTATTAGATTTTAGTAGTATTAGGATGTATGAGTACTTTTTTTTAATTATATCATCATGAGTGAAAAAGATTTTTTTAAAGAGAATAACGGGCATGCCCGCATGCCCGTCATTAAATGGGGCGGGCCTAGTAAGTGAGCCTGCATCTCTACCTTTGACCGCCCCGCCCCGCCCCGTTTTCTTGCGGGCTTTTGTGGGGCGGACCTAAATGGGGCGGGCATGCCCGTTTGCCACCCCTATTTTTAGTCCATTATGAAAGCTAGAATTGTAGTGGAATCATGCCCATAGAACAAAAGTAACCCACACACGTATTGCTCGAGATTGTGACTAACAACCTCAGATTATTTGTTCATTTGAGGATGATAAGCATTGCTCATAATCGGTTTGGTACCACTCAACTTGAACAATTTGTGCAAAAATATACTCAAAACAATCAGGTCACAATTAAAAATAATAAAAGGGGAAATCTATGGTGCCAAACCACTACAGATACAAATAACTCAGCAACCTTTGAGGCGGTAAAAGTTTTAGGTATAACTCCAAAATGAGTTGATTTAAATAAACGATCCACCACAACCATAATGATTGTAGAACCATGTGATAGTGGTAAACCGATAATAAAATCCATCGTAATATCCTCCCAAACAATCTCTGAAACTAGAAGGGGTTGCAACAACCCAGCTGAAGTTTATGTAGAATAATTGATTTGTTGACATATAAGGCAAGTATCAATATATGTTTCTACTGTACTACACATATGTGGAAAAAAGTGGCAGAAACGCAAACTAAAGTGTGTTTTACGCCTGCGTGCCCCCTACTTGGTGTATCATCAAACTTATTGATTATGGTGGAACATAATGGTGATTTTGGTTTAATTACATAACAACCCTTATGAGATACCAATCCATTGACAATGGCAAAAAGAGACTCTAAAGTACCTTGTTGCAACTTAGTATGGAATGCTGAAAAGTGATTATTGCTTCATATTTTTAGCTTGTTTCCTTTCAGTTTGCTTGTGTGTTTTTATTATTTTAGTTCGACTTTATGTGCTTTTATGTTCTTTTGATGATTTTAGGTAAAAAGAAAGTAATGGACCAAACTAGAGCGAAAAAGGCCAAAGATCGCGTGAAAAGGAACTCTCACTATACAAAATACCCGTGTGTAGCACCTCAAATTTGCACCCTACCATTGTGTACATTCATTTCATATTAGGGCATAGCATTAACAATGTCCACCGCATAACATTGCATTGTCCATGTGCCCAAGTGCAAGCCCAGTTGATGAATCAGGTCAAACTGATCAGGAGAATCAGGCAATCAAGCAAGCAAGTGCCATTTTCATTAAGACAAAGCCCTAGGGTTGGTTTTTTCAAGCTCATATGGTCCAAGGATCATTTTGAAGTGGTTTGGCCAAAGATTGGATGCTCAGAAGTCACCAGTCATTGTTTAGTCAACCAGAAACCCTAGAAAGTCAACTGTGGTCAACTGTGCCCGATTTTATGGATTGGAAGGTGGGAAATGGTTTGAAAGGCCTCATTCATGTCCATATAAGTCTCATTTGACATGCCAAAGACCAAGGTTGAAGATTTGGAGGTCAGACAGAAAGTTTCCAAAAATAGCAGGCGACCTGTAATTTCAGCTGCCCAGAATGGAAACTTTTTCTCCTCAAAATAACTGCATCATACAAGCTTCAAATGGAATTTTGTCCAACATGAAAGTTGAAGATCTTGTTCTCACCATTCCAAAAAGTCCAAGAACTCAAAAATCCCATGGGTGGTTTGCAAGATATGGTCAGATGAAATTCAAAAAAAGACCCGTAATCAGGAGGCCATAACTACCACATGGATTGTCCAAATTGCAAGTTCTTTATATGCACAAACTCCATTTGACATGTACTTCAAGGGTGCATCATTGGATTTTTCCAAAGGTGGCCAATGCAAAAAGTCACTTTTCAACTGGACTGTTAAATTAGATCAGGGGCAAAATTGTCCAAATGTCAAAATATTTGGAATTTTGAGATGGGACTTTTTGCAACACCTCAGGAATGGCATTTGGAATGTGTTTGAATCATCATTTCATGGCTAGGCTTCATAATTTGAGATTTGGCTCGAAGAATGAAAATGCAAAATTGGACATTTTTCTACCATATGGTGAAATTGCAAAATACATGACCAATGGAAATGGGACTTGTTTCTACACATCACATGTGATATTTTGGACTTGCTTGAATCAAATTTGAGCTGATATATGGACTGATTTAGAGGAAGGGTGTTTTGGCCATTTTGAGTGAAAATGCAATTTGCTTAACATTCCAATTTGGTTAATTACCTTGATTAAGTATGGATTATGATATCATATAAAAGCTTAATCCTTCCATAAACATAACAGAATTTTCATTCCCCCAAAAAATCAGATCAAATCATCACAATTCTCTCAAATTCATTCAAGAACCCAAAACACAAAAATCCAAAAATCTCCATCAATCTTTGATCATTTTGGAAGATTCTTTTGGCATTGATCGTGCATTGGTACGTGCTCCATCTGTTGGCACCTGTTAGCATCCAAAACCGCGCCATTTGCAACTGTCCAAAGAAGCTCCTTCCATGGTGAATTGTGAATCCAAGAGCTAGGAGCAAAATTGAAGGGATCTGAGCTTCGAGCATCCTTGCCAATAGCTTGTACTGCAACTGTTTCACCAAATCGCGCGCCAACTCGTCCCGATTCACTACTGCCATAGCAGGTAGGTGCGAAACTCGATCTCAAGCTTTCGTTGAATTATTGTGTGCGTGTGGTAGAGCATGTTATGTAGATCACGGTGCTGCTCTTAGAATTGCAAATGATCAACTGTAGGCTTAGAAATCGCGACCTGAAGTTTAGATCTAGAACCCTAACTTGCACGATTCTTGAGATTTAGGAATTGTTAGGTTGATTGGAATGTATATTTGCGATCTACGTGTTGCAGCGGTTCCAACGGATATCCATTCGTGCATTTTGGTTAGGATTTGAAGGATGCGTGTTCTTGAGGTTTTTTGAGATTTCTGGAAAAAGTTGAGTTGGAACGATGATGGCAAGGCGTTTGATCCAAATTTCAGTTTGAATTTTCAAACTAGGAGTTTCCCTCCCCCGCGCCTTTTATTTACAGTTCTGCCATTGTGTTAATTTAGTTAATTTTAATTAATTCTAAAAAATCCTAAAAAAATACTTTAGCATGTTAAATAATTCATAAAAAATCACAGAAAATTCAGAAAAATGTGAGAGTTGTTGTGTTGACTTCCTTGACTTGTGTAGAATTTTTTTGACCTATTGGTCAAAGTTGTGCTTGGTGTAAATAGTATTTGACCTAGGGTTCTTCCATACATGTCCATTTTTGCTACCTTTGACTAATTCCATTGTGAAATGCACATGATGTAAAATAAATTCTTGCCAATTTTTGTGATGATTCTTGACTGGATGAGGTTTATTTCCATGTAAATTTCATGCATTTTTGATACCTGGTTATGTAGTTGTGAATTTTGTAACTTAGGTGTGACAACTTGTGTCACACCTCTTGATGTCAACTTGCTGGATTTAATTGAGTGACCTATACATGTTGAAATGAAATGAAATTTTGCATGATAATTGGTTGGCATGTTGAGATGTTGTATGAATTTTTGTGGAATTTTACATTGCATTTTCAAATTGATTGTGATTTTTCATTTCTGTTGACCAATTGTGCAAGCTTGTGTGACATAGGTTGGTAGATTGATTGAGAAATGCTCATATGGTATTGTATGATCATGAAATTTGACATGCTTGTAGTAGACACATGTTAGGACCTCCCTGTTTTGGTCTCATCCATTTCTTTTTTGTTTTCATTGAGTTATGAATTTTTGAAGTGGAAGCATGTATTGATGTTGTGATTTGGAGCCTATAATTGTGTCTGTTTTTGTTGATTTTCATTGACATGGTTCCATTTGCCCAATTGAGCTCAAATTTGACATGGTAGACCTTGAATACCCCCTGTTTAGGTGTAATTTATTTGAGAATTTTTGGGATTGTGCTGATGTGGATATGAATGCAATAATTCTGTTTGTAGGCTTAGTGCTTCCTTTGAACTAGTTTGCCTTATTTTGTGCATAGAATGAGCATGATGAATGATATGACCATGAAATTTGGTAGAATAGTTCCTGACATGTGTAGCTTTCATTTGGCTTTGGTCCTACTAATTTCCCATGTAATGTCACTGTTTACCATTGAATTGAAGTTAATGTACATTTTGTAGCTTCATTTGATTGTGTTTTTGCATGCTTAGACATGTTGAATTAATTCCCATTGTTCCACTAGCCCAAATTGCTTGAAAATTGACATGTAGCTTGTTGAAGGTCCTCTGTTTAGGATATAATTTTTGTGGAATTTTCCATGCTGTTTTGGCATTTACTTGAGTTTGATCTTGCTGGTTGCTCTTATATGATCCACGTTTGTTCACTTTGCCTTACATGTTGCATAGAATAAAATGTGTACACAGTTTGGATATGGGACCAATTGGGATCCCTTTGTAATTGAAATAGCTTGACTTTGATCATGAATTGGTTGCTGTTTTAGGATTTTTCCTTCTTTTGGACCCTAGGCTAGTCCTAGTGGTCTTGTCACTTACATTTGAACTTGTCTTTGGCTTTTCAGGTTAAGAAGTTAAGGCTTAAGGATATTGTTTCACATTTGGGATTATCTTACTTGACTTGTAAACTAATGTGGCTGTTTTGTAGGATGTTGGTTCACATTGAGCTTTGTGCTGTGCCCATTATTGTTTGATTGTACCTTACTGATTGATCATTATATTGTTGTCTGATTATGGATGGGATGCTGATTCTGTTTGACTTTTGTACAGGTACACTTAGTTGCTCAGTTCTCTTAAGAACTTGCATTGCTTTGCTTATAAGCAATTGGCATTGAGGTATAGAACTTTCTTCTTCATGTAGTCTGGAGACCCGGCTGTTACCGGGTCGGGCAAACTGTCTGAAGTCCTCCTTAAGAGGCAATGCTCGTGTATGTTTATATTTGTCCCAAGCAGGAAAAGTCCTCATTTGAGGCAATTGGTGGAAGGTAGGGATAAGCAATCTATCCCCCACTATTCTGTGAGTCTTCTCCTTGCTCCCATTACATGGTTGTAGCATTGAGATCCAAGCCCAAGATCTTGTACATTGTACAGTCGAGTCTATGTCCTGAGCGTAGAAGGGTCCCCCCATTCTGGACCCACGCTCCCTTGTCTGATGCTCTCTCTGACCAGAGATAGAAGCAATGAGGCACACCCCTCATCACCTTTCATCTGGCTTCACCTTAGCCCCTCAATGGCAAGGTTAAGAGCTAACCTGACCCCGATACAGAGGCTTGTTTGTTGAGGTTGATATGACCCCTCGACTAAAGCCTAGCCCTGATGTTTGAGCCCCTTGTTGGTGTGTTTATTTCATGCTGTATATGTTTGTGTGGTGTGATTGTATCCCCTAGGTTTGCTAGACTCCGCGTAGTCTCGTTTGCATGTCAATTAAGGTAGCACGGTTCCTTCGTATAGGACTTCCTTTCTTGCTTGAGCTTTCCTAAAACACAAACAAACATTATCCCCTCTTAAGGATACGTCAACTCCTTCTACCACAGGTGAGTAAGTCTCCAAAGGTCGAGCATCCGGTAGATTGCGTAGTGACGTTGTCCACTTAAAAAACACAAACCAACAGGAATAGTTTAGCCGAACTACGGCAACTCTGATTCTCATGTCCAGATGAGATACGTAGGCACGAGATGCGATGTCTTGTCGAGTTTGACTAACAACTAACACTAATTCTTTTCTCTCGCCCTCGTTGCGATTGAGACCTCCCCTTTCTCTTGCCCTAGTTGCAATCGAGACCTTTCTTCTGCCTGTGTCTTTGTTTTGTGTTGTTGTGTGCTTGGAAGCTGATGTAAGTCCATCGAGTGGCATTCGGGTTCCAGTGTTAGTGTGTGTTTTTGGTTCGGATGCTGATGTAAGTCCAGTGATTGGCATTCAGGCTCCTCGTTTGCCTCCTTGTGTGTGTTTTTGGTTCGGATGCTGATGTAAGCCCAGTGATTGGCATTCAGGCTCCACGTTTGCCTTTGCCTGTGTTTGTTTGTGTGCGTGTTAGCCGAGCTACGAATGCTCTGATTCTCCTTCGTCCAAAGGAGATACGTATGCATAGGATGCGACATCCTAGCGAGCATGTTTTCCCCCAGTCCGAACTACTTTGACTCTGATGTCTATGCTTGATAGACTAAGTAGGCCCAGGATGCGATATCCTGCCGAGTCAGTCTTGTCTGTTTTCCTGTGTCTCTTTCAGCCTGTGTAGATGATTATTTTGAGCAGTGTTTTAGCAACCATTTTCCCTTCCTTTTGTGCGTGGATCCCGTCGAGTACGACGGATGCGTAGGGGTACTAATACCTTCCCTTCGCATAACCGACTCCCGATCCCATTCTCTTTGGTCGCGAGACCACGTCTTTTCCAGGTTTACTCTGAGCGTTTCCTTTCCCTCTTTTGGGATAAATAACGCACGGTGGCGGCTCTGTTGTTCTTGTTTTCCCGCCGGTTTTTCGCGTAATGCGACAGCTGGCGACTCTGCTGGGGATTGTAGAGAAGTTGACCTGTGCTGGTCCTTCTTCCCTAAGCGAGTCTCTCCTAGCGCTCTCTAGGTTAGGGCTTTGGTTGTTATATGCTGCTTTATTTATTGCATTCATGTCGTTTACTGTTTGCTTTCAATGTGTGCATTAATGTTTGCATTCATTCATTTTATCTGTTGTGCTGGCTGTGTTTCTCTGTTTGGGGTGGGAGTTACTCGAGATAAAAGGCCCAATACCCAGGCTATGAGTGCAATCTAGGAAACTTAGGAATAAATTGATTCATGGGAAGCGGGTGGTATGGCGCCACTTAGCGGAACATTGATATCACGAGCAGTTCAGACCCTGGTGGGATACTGTCGTTACATACTTCGGGTGTGTATATGATAGTATTTCTGCGAAAGGTTATTTATGCTGCGTTTCTCTCAGCTTTACCCTGGCCTAGACTACACCCGTGAGTGGGGAAGGGTTATTTCATTACAGGTACCGTTGGTGACTCGGTTCTGTTGGTGACTTGGTTCTGTTGGTGACTCTAGTTCAGACAACAGTTTTCAGTTGACCTTAAGTTGGATTTATGTTCTGATTTTGACTGAAGCTTTGACCTAATCAGAGTTTGCACAACCAGCCAGTCCAGTCTGCATCATGTGCATCATATCATATTTATTTTTTCAAAAGAAACGCAATGAAAAAAAAATTTGAAAAAAAAAGTCAAAAAAAAAAAAGAAAAAAAAAATCAAAAAAGAAGAGAAAAAGAAAAAACTAATCTCTGCATGCATATCATTTCTCAGGTACATTCCAGGGCCTGTCTACTGATAGAGATGACAACGGTCCCCGAGCCGAAGCGGAAGACCTGTTCCTACAGTTTCCACCGTGAGCCGTTGACTCCGCTAGTTGAGTTGGGTAGCCTCGTGACAGACGACCGACTGAAGAGTTTTGCTGGGCGGTATGGTGATATCTTGACAGTGCTGAAGACAGTAGTAGATCCAGTGCCTCTGCAGACACTACTTCAGTTTTATGACCCAGAGCTCAGGTGCTTCACTTTCCAGGATTATCAGCTTGCACCTACTCTCGAAGAGTATTCTATCCTATTGAGTATCCCTATTCAGCATCAGACTCCCTTCTTGGACGTCCCGAAGAAGGTTGATTTCAGATTGATTGCCAAAGCTCTCCGGTTGAGTGACAAGGAGGTCGGTGAGAATTGGAAGCCCTGTGGAGAGGTTGTAGGTCTGCCATTGAAGTTCCTGTTGAGAGTAGCCCGAGTTGAAGCAAAAAAGGGAAATTGGGAAGTTTTTCACGCACAGCTAGCTGCCATGATCTATGGGATCATCCTATTTCCCAGTATGCCAAATTTCATTGACTTCACTGCTATCAGCATTTTCATCAGAGGGAATCCAATCCCTACTCTTCTAGCAGATACTTACTATGCCATTCACAGCAGGCATGGTAAGGGAGGAGCCATCAGGTGCTGCCTGCCTCTCCTATTCAAATGGTTCATGTCTCTTCTGCCAGCCAGTGGACCATTTGTGGATACCCAGAGCACTCTGAAGTGGACTCAGAGAGTCATGTCGCTCACTTCCTACGACATCAGGTGGCAGTCATACCGGATGGATGTGAAGGATGTCATTATAAGTTGTGGTGAATTCCGGAGCGTGCCACTCATAGGGACCAAAGGTTGCATCAACTACAACCCAGTTCTTTCTCTTCGCCAGCTAGGGTTTGTTATGAGTGAAAGACCGCTCGAAGCTGAGATAGCTGAGAGTTTTTGTTTTGAGAAAAAGGATGACCCTGTTAGATTGGAGCAGATAGGAAGAGCTTGGAAGTCTATTAGTGTTAAGGATGGAGCTGTCTTAGGGAAAAAGTTTGCCATTGCTATGCCTGATTATACTGATTGGGTGAAGAAGAGAGTGGAAACTTTGATGTTGCCCTATGATAGGATGAATCCGTTGCAAGTGCAACCGCCTTTGATCCTTGCTGAGAGTGTACCTGCTGAGCAGTACAAGCAAGCCCTGATGGAGAATCGCCGTTTGAAGGAGAAAGAGCAAGATGCCCAGATGGAGTTGTATCAAGCCAAAGCTGATAGGTTGAACCTGATTCATCAACTCAGAGACATCCAGAGTGTAGATATGGGTGGAGTAAGGAGCAAGAAGAGATCTTATGCCGAGATGGAGAACTTGTTGGATGCAGAGCACATAGAGTGTTTGAGATTGCAGAGAGCTGAGGCCAGTTATCTGAAGAAGATCAGAGACTTGGAGAGGCAACTCAGAGACAAAGATATCCAGTTGAAGAAGGAAGTCGACCAGAGACTTGCATCAGAGAACCAACTTGGAGCAGAAGTTGTAGAGCTTAGAAGACAGTTGAAGGAGAAGATTACTCCCTTGCCAGAATGCTCAGAGTGTGAACTGTTGATAGACCAGTGTCACTACTTGAAGACGCTCATTCCTGGAAGTCGTCTGTCTTAGCTTGTATTCCTGATGTGTATGTTGAGAATCACCCCCAGGCTTGTTGGGTGGGATTCATTTGTTGTACTTTGATGTATCTGGATCTTTGTTGACATTGTTGTATGATCCTGTTGCTCATTTATAGATGAGATTGTTGGCTTTATCCTGTACCCTTTGCTCTTGTATGATTGTCCTGTGCTTCCTGTGTTGTTCTTGTTGCAGGTTGCCATCTTTTGAAGATGAATCAGGCTCTTTGAATGCCTGAGAAATGATCATTTCATGCGCATCATATTCATTAGCATCATACTCATATCATTTTGCATAACAGGTGTTCTTGTGCCCGACTTCTCACTCTGGTTCCTGTGTCAGGCAGGATAGCTGATCAGCTACCACACCGGTACTCCACAAGACTCAATCAGCAAAGAAGCATGGATCAGGTTCAGGCTGAGATGGCTGAGATGAGGGCGAACATGGCCCAATTTTTGACGATGATGCAAGGGGTTGCTCAGGGTCAGGAGGAGCTCCGTGCTTTGGTTCAGAGACAGGAAACGGTTATTCAGGCGTCTAACCATGGTTCACCCATTGCTCCACCTGGTTTCGAAAATGCCAACGTTGCTGCTGCTCCTGTTTATGGTTACGCCACTGGAGAAGAACTCAGGGGTATAAGGGTTGTTGGTCAGCCTCTTGCTGCAGAGGTTAATGCCAGAGCTACCAGGGCTCCGGCGCGTCATCCAGCTCCTTTTGTTGATAGACAAGAGGACATGTTCACAATGATGGGTGAGGATGATGGTGATGTTGCTAGAAATGAAGATAGGGATCGTAAGGTCGATGCCCTGGCTGAAAAGATAAGGGCGATGGAATGCCAGAGCTCTCTGGGGTTCGATGTCACGAATATGGGGTTGGTAGAAGGTCTGAAGATTCCCCACAAATTCAAAGCGCCCACCTTCGACAAGTACAACGGTACTTCTTGCCCTCGCACCCACGTGCAGGCTTACTATCGGAAGATCTCGGCATATACAGACGACGAGAAGATGTGGATGTACTTCTTTCAAGATAGCCTATCTGGGGCATCTTTAGATTGGTACATGGAACTCAAACGAGACTCTATCCGATGCTGGAGGGATCTGGGAGAAGCTTTTCTCAGACAATATAAACACAATATGGATATGGCACCGAGCAGGACTCAGCTGCAGAGTCTGTGCCAGAAGAATAATGAAAGCTTCAAAGAATACGCCCAGAGGTGGCGTGAGCTTGCTGCCAGAGTTCAACCCCCTATGCTGGAGAGGGAGTTGACTGATATGTTCATTGGCACACTGCAAGGAGTGTTCATGGACCGAATGGGGAGTTGCCCATTCGGAAGCTTCTCTGATGTGGTAATTTGTGGTGAAAGAACCGAGAGTTTGATCAAGGCCGGGAAGATCAACGATGTGGGTTCCTCTTCATCAAAGAAACCTTTCTCTGGGGCACCTCGCCGTAGAGAAGGGGAAACTAATGCTGTTCAGCACCGCCGAGGTCAGAGCAGCAATCAGCATCAGTACAGGCAGGTTGCTGCAGTGACCATTCCTGCACCGCAACAACGGCAACCTCCGCAACAACCAAGACAACAATAACAACAGCAACAACGTCCCTATCAGCCAAGGCAGAGGCTTCAGCCTGATAGAAGGTTTGACCCGTTACCCATGTCGTATGCTGAGCTTCTACCTGAGTTGCTTAAGTTGGGTTTCGTAGAATTGAGAACTATGGCTCCACCAACTGTCTTGCCACCTGGGTATGACGCAAATGTCCGGTGCGATTTCCATTCTGGAGCACCCGGGCATAATATAGAGAAGTGTCGGGCTTTCCAGCACAAAGTCCAAGATTTGATCGATTCTAAGACGATCAATTTCTCCCCTGTGCCGAATGTTGTGAACAACCCTATGCCCGCGCATGGTGCTCATAGGGTAAATTATATTGAAGGGGCTGAATCCGAGGATTTGGTGATCAGTGTTGAAGAGATTCAGACTTCTTTGCTGGTAGTTAAAGACCGTCTGCTGAATAGTGGTGTTCATCCGGGCTGTGATAGAGACTGTGTGGGCTGTGCGGAGGCTGAGAACGGTTGTGATATACTGAGGGCTGGTATCCAGGGTTTGATGGATCAGGGCCATGTTCAGTTTGGTAGGGCCAATGACAAAGATCAAGGGGCAGTGTCTACTGTCACTATCTTCTTCAAGCCAGCTGAAGGGCGTGCGCCTACAACCAGTGGTAATCCAGTTACCATCTCCACACCAGTTTCCACCAATATTCCTACAACAATCGTCGCTCCGGTTAGAAGGGCCGAGAATAATAATGCTGTGCCTTGGAGGTATGACAATGCCTACCGAAGCAACAGGAGGGCTGAGAACAGGGCCAAGCCTTCAAATCAAGCGCCCGTGACAATTTATGCACCTGCTAGTAAAGCTCTGGTCGTTGTGAGTCCTGCTGTGGACAATGTGGGTGGACCCGGAGGCTTTACCCGTAGTGGTCGGCTGTTTGCGCCTCAACAGTTGAGGGATGCCAATGCTGAGGCATCTGTTAAAGCTAAGGGCAAACAGGCCGTTGTTGATGAAGTTCCTGCTCAAACAAATGTGCCTGGTGGCTCGTTTGAGAAGGACGTGGAGGAATTCATGAGGATAATAAAGAAGAGCGACTACAAGATTGTAGATCAGCTCAATCAAACTCCCTCCAAAATCTCCATTCTTTCTCTGCTGTTGTGCTCTGAGGCACATAGAGACGCCTTGCTGAAGATGTTAAATATGGCGTATGTACCTCAGGAGATTTCGGTCAATCAACTTGAAGGTGTAATTGCTAATGTGAGTACCCGACACGGCGTAGGGTTCACAGATCTTGATTTGACACCTGAGGGGCGGAATCACAACAAGGCCTTGCACATCACCATGGAGTGCAAGGGGGCTGTACTATCTTATGTCTTGGTGGACACCGGATCTTCGTTGAACGTGCTGCCGAAGCAGATCTTGAAGAAGATACCGATTGAAGGGGTTGTGCTGACGCCGAGTGACCTAGTGGTTCGTGCATTTGATGGATCCAAGCGTTCTGTCTTTGGTGAAATCACTTTGCCTATAAGGATAGGTCCGGAGGAGTTTGACATTGTCTTCTATGTCATGGACATCCAACCTGCTTACAGTTGTCTTCTGGGACGTCCGTGGATCCATGCGGCAGGAGCAGTCTCATCGACTCTCCATCAGAAGCTCAAATACGTCTGGAACGGTCAGATTGTGACCGTGTGCGGTGAAGAGGACATCCTGGTGAGTCATCTGTCCTCGTTTAAATATGTCGAGGTGGATGGCGAGATCCACGAAACATTGTGCCAGGCGTTCGAGACGGTGGCTCTGGAGAAGGTGGCCTACGCTGAGCAGAAGAAGCCAGGTGCTTCGATCACTTCTTACAAGCAAGCTAAGGAGGTTGTGGACTCTGGTAGAGCTGAGGGCTGGGGCAAGATGGTGGACTTGCCGGTCAAAGAAGATAAATTTGGCATCGGTTATGAGCCTCTCCGAGCAGAGCAGGGGGCAACAGGTCCTAGTTCTTTTACCAGCGCTGGGCTGATGAACCATGGTGATGTCTTTGCTACTGAGGGTGAAGATGTCGACAGTGATATTGATCTCGACTGCTGGGTCCGCCCGAGTGCACCAGGGGAAGTGATCAACAACTGGACTGCGGAGGATATAGTCCAAGTTACTCTTCGGACAGAGTAATTTTCTTTTGTTTTTTTTTCATTCTGCACAAAACCCTACGTTCTGCCCAAGGCGTAGTGGTTCATTGTAGGGCCACATGTTTTCATTGTTTATCATTAATAAAGGACGTTTTGCAAACAATTTTGTGATCCCTGTCTTTCTATTTCTGTTTTTTCATTTTTCAAAAAAAATAAAAATGGCAATGTTTTTGTTTTTGTGACTTTTTTGAACTCTTTTCTGAAATAAAGCATTAAACATGCAGAAATGATCTTATGGCATCCACTGTGAACAAATCTGTTATGGCTCAGTATGGTTTCGACAATCCCATCCACCAAGCTGAAGAGGAGAGTGATGAAGACAGTGAACTCCCGAAAGAACTGGCTAGATTGTTGAAGCAGGAGGAAAGGGTCATCCAACCTCATCAGGAGGAATTGGAGATTGTGAATCTTGGTACTGAGGACGCCAGAAGGGAGATCAAGATTGGGGCTGCTTTGAAACCTGAGGTCAAGAGCAGGTTGATTGAGATGTTGAGAGAGTACATGGAGATATTTGCCTGGTCTTATCAAGATATGCCTGGGCTGAATACTGATGTTGTGGTTCACAGACTACCTCTCAGAGATGATTGTCCTTCGGTCAAACAGAAGCTTCGTAGAACAAGTCCTGATATGGCAGTGAAAATCAAGGAAGAGGTTCAGAAGCAGTTCGATGCTGGTTTCTTGTCAGTAACAACTTACCCGCCGTGGGTAGCCAACATCGTTCCTGTGCCGAAGAAGGATGGCAAAGTCAGGATGTGTGTCGATTACCGGGATTTGAACAGAGCGAGTCCGAAAGATGATTTCCCATTACCTCACATCGATGTATTGGTGGATAACACGGCTCAATCCTCGGTATTCTCTTTCATGGATGGTTTCTCGGGCTATAATCAGATTAAGATGGCGCCAGAGGACATGGAAAAGACGACATTCATTACACCTTGGGGCACGTTCTGCTATAAAGTGATGCCATTTGGGCTGAAGAATGTCGGTGCTACCTATCAGAGGGCAATGACGACTCTCTTTCATGACATGATGCACAAAGAGATTGAAGTGTACGTAGATGATATGATTGCAAAGTCGCAGACGGAAGAGGAGCACTTGGTAAATTTGCAGAAGTTGTTTGACAGGTTGGTCAAGTTCAAACTGAGGCTGAATCCAAACAAGTGTACGTTCGGTGTGAGATCAGGGAAGCTGTTAGGCTTCATTGTCAGTGAGAAAGGGATTGAGGTTGATCCAGCAAAAGTCAAAGCTATTCAGGAGATGCCTGAACCGAGAACAGAGAAGCAGGTTCGTGGATTTTTAGGGAGACTGAACTACATTGCAAGGTTTGTATCTCACCTAACTGCCACGTGTGAACCAATTTTCAAACTGCTTAGAAAGAATCAGGCGGTCAGATGGAATGAGGACTGTCAGAAAGCTTTTGACAAGATCAAAGAGTATTTACAGAAACCTCCAATCCTGATCCCTCCGGTTCCAGGGAGACCGCTGATAATGTACCTGTCAGTTACCGAGAACTCGATGGGGTGTGTATTGGGTCAGCATGACGAGTCTGGTCGAAAAGAGCATGCCATATACTACCTTAGCAAAAAGTTTACCGACTGTGAAATCAAATATTCACAGCTTGAGAAAACTTGCTGTGCTTTGGCCTGGGCTGCTCGCCGACTAAGGCAGTATATGCTGAACCATACTACCTTGTTGATCTCTAAGATGGATCTGGTGAAATACATCTTTGAGAAGCCAGCTCTCACCGAACGTGTTGCCCGTTGGCAGATGATTTTAACTGAATATGATATCCAGTACACGTCGCAGAAAGCTATCAAAGGTAGTGTATTGTCAGACTATCTCGCCGAACAACCGATCGACGACTATCAGCCTATGATGTTTGAATTCCCTGATGAAGACATCATGTATTTAAAGATGAAAGATTGTGACGAGCCGCTTGTCGAGGAAGGACCGGATCCTGATGACAAGTGGACATTGATGTTTGACGGGGCTGTGAATGTGAATGGTAATGGTGTTGGTGCAGTATTGATCAATCCTGAAGGTGCTCATATACCTTTTTCTGCCAGATTGACGTTTGATGTCACCAACAATGAAGCTGAGTATGAGGCTTGTATCATGGGAATAGAGGAAGCCATTGATTTGAGAATCAAAACGCTTGACATCTTTGGAGATTCTGCTCTAGTGATCAATCAGGTCAATGGAAATTGGAATACGAACCAGCCGCATTTGATTCCGTATAGAGATTACACCAGAAGAATACTGACGTTCTTCAAGAAGGTGAAGTTGTATCATGTCCCTCGGGATGAGAATCAGATGGCTGATGCCTTGGCTACTTTATCCTCTATGATAAAAGTTCATTGGTGGAATCATGTGCCACATGTTGCGGTGAATCGACTCGAGAGGCCTGCGTATGTGTTTGCAGCCGAGTCTGTTGTTGCGATTGATGAGAAACCGTGGTACTATGACATCAAGAACTTCCTTAAGACTCAGAAGTATCCTGAGTGTGCGTCGAGGAATGACAAGAAAACCCTGAGAAGGCTAGCTGGAAGCTTTTATTTGAATCAGGATGATGTGCTGTACAAGCGGAACTTTGACATGGTCTTGCTCAGATGCGTGGATAGACATGAAGCAGACATGTTGATGCAGGAAGTGCACGAGGGTTCGTTTGGTACCCATGCTGGTGGTCATGCAATGTCAAAGAAATTGTTGAGAGCCGGATATTACTGGATGACTATGGAATCCGATTGTTTCAAGTATGCTCGGAAGTGCCATAAATGCCAGATATATGCTGATAAGGTGCATGTACCACCAAGCCCGTTGAATGTTATGAACTCGCCTTGGCCGTTTGCCATGTGGGGCATTGACATGATTGGGAAGATTGAGCCTACTGCTTCGAATGGACATCGCTTCATCTTGGTCGCGATTGATTACTTCACCAAATGGGTGGAAGCAGCTTCCTATGCTAATGTTACCAAACAAGTGGTTGCCCGGTTCATCAAGAAAGAAATCATCTGTCGTTACGGAGTTCCTGAGAGAATCATCACCGACAATGGTTCAAATCTCAACAACAAGATGATGAAAGAACTTTGCAGAGATTTCAAGATTGAACATCACAATTCTTCTCCTTACAAACCAAAGATGAATGGTGCTGTAGAGGCGGCAAACAAGAACATCAAGAAGATTGTACAGAAGATGGTCGTTACGTACAAGGATTGGCATGAGATGCTGCCTTTCGCTTTGCATGGGTACCGTACCTCAGTGCGTACGTCGACCGGGGCAACCCCTTACTCCCTTGTGTATGGTATGGAAGCGGTCCTACCAGTTGAGGTGGAGATCCCTTCTCTGAGGGTTTTATTGGATGTCAAGCTGGACGAAGCCGAGTGGATTCGTACAAGGTTTAACGAGTTAAGCCTTATCGAAGAGAGACGGCTAGCAGCTGTGTGCCATGGGCAGTTATATCAGAGAAGGATGAAGCGAGCCTTTGATCAGAAAGTGCGTCCTCGGACATTTCAAACTGGAGATCTAGTTTTGAAGAGGATCCTTCCTCCCGGTACCGACAACAGGGGCAAGTGGACTCCTAATTACGAAGGTCCATATGTTGTGAAGAAGGTTTTCTCCGGTGGAGCCTTGATGCTTACAACAATGGACGGTGAAGATTTTCCGTCCCCTGTTAACTCAGATGTAGTCAAAAAATACTTCGCGTAAATTGACCCGCTGGATAAAAAGAACAAAAGAGTCCAGGCAAAAAAGGGCATCCCGGCGAACCAAAAACAGAAAGAAAAGGTTCGGGCAAAAAATTAGGGATATAAATGAAAAGAATTTGTACACCCGATAAGTCGAAAACCCGCAAGGGCGGCTTAGGCAAAAATGGGTATCCCGGTGGATTGAAAACCCAAAAGGGCGATCCAGCCAAAAGAGGGATCAAAGCGAAGACTACAGTCTGAGTTATCTGTACTTCATTGCGCTTCGTCAGCTGCCATCTTGAAAGATGTGATCGGTCCAGTCATTCTTCTCAGAAAGCAAGGAGTTGGGAGGAAAACTGATGATCTGTGGGTTATAACAGAATTGGGAAATAGTGGAGGCCGTATTCACATTGCCATTAGGATAGTTTATTTTCCTTTTGTGCGCAATTACCTCCTTCTAGGAATTGCTTCCCAATGTACTCGCCTTTTCAGGCGCATTTTCAATCAATAAAAGTCGTTATTCAGATAAATAGCTCTCTTGTTTTCATTTTTACTGTTTTGTTTGCAAAAACGTCCGAATTTTTGATAAACATTGCATATAATAAAACATGAAGGCTTAATAATAACTTGCAGAAGGATAAAACATTTGAAAATCACTTTGAATGTTGAGGGCACTTGAGCATATCTTGTCCATGTACCCCTGGAGCATTGTGTTTTGCTGTTTTACAGGTCGACATCTGTAAGCTTTTCCCCAGCAAGTTCTTCTCGGAGCAAGTTTGATATCTGTCAGAGTTGTATTCCCCTGCAGAGGTGTCTGTGGATGGTATCTTCTTTCCTCAGCAGATGTAAGGACTGCATATCCCCAGCAGGCCTGTGTTGGCAGATTTCCCCCAGTTGAGATCCCCACTGAGTGCCTGGTAGACGTTTCCCCAGGAGTTCCCCCGGCGGAGTTTGTCATGAGAATGTTGTTCCCCAGCAGTTGGGTTTGTGATATGTTATCCCCAGCACGGCCGTGAGTGTTTCTCCCAGCAGGGTTGTGAAGGTCTATCTCCAGTATGACATGATGTGTTATCATCCCCACCAGAGTTGTTTCGTCCCAGCAGAGTGGTGTGGGTTTGTTCTTCAGCAAGTTCCCCGAGTGGAGCGGGTTTCATGAAATATTTCTCCAGCAGAGTTCATCCTACTTGTGGATTGGACGGGTTCCCGTGGCAGATCAGTATTGGCATCCCCAACTGAGTTTAGTCTACCTGTGGATTGGGTGGGTCGTCCCCAGTGGAGTAGTGGTTATTCCCCGAAGCAGAGCTGTTCTACCTAAGGTTTGGTGGAATCTTCCCCAGTGAAGTTGCTTTATCAATCTCTGGTAAAGATGTCCTGTTACTCCCTGGCGAGTACTATCCCTGAAGAGTTGCCTGGTCTACTTCCCCAGCGGAGTATTGTTTATTTGCTTCCCAAGTGGAGTCCCCGAGTGGATTGGATCCTGTGAAGGATATCCCCAGCGAAGTCTATCTTATTCCCGGCAACAGTTTTGGTTCTCTAGCATGGGTGAGAAGTCGGTGCTTTCTCCGCAAAGCATTCCCAGATGAAGGCTCTCCCTGCAGAGTATTCCTCAGTCAGAGTCTCTCCGCCAGGTTGGAGTACCTGATCTTTTGGCTCCGTAGCCAGGTGCATTTGCATTTTGCATGTAGTAATCATTGCATCCTCAAAACGCGTAGCATTTCCATTCAATGTGGAGCATTACGCCATAGAAAAATTCAAACATATGCATTCATGTGTTCCAAAACCTGTCAGACCGTATCCCCGGCAGAGGCGGATGTTCGTTTAACTTGTACAACACGTTTGCTACAGTTGCTCCTGACAGCATTCAGGATTAATGATCCCCACAGAGGTTTATTTCCTCATCCGTTGGTGAAAGGAAGGCATATTTCTCCCCAGCGAGATCCCCTGCCAGCACGTGGTCTTGCCCAGACATGAAGATGTCGGTATCCTGTCAGCACCCGCGTGTGTCGTTTCTTTGGTGTCGGTAAACACCATCTTTCGGTGATTTCCCAGTCATGCGTAGTGTCTGGTCTTCTTTTGATGTCGGTAAACATCCTCTTTCGATGTTCATAACGTCGCTATCCCTTCCCTAGTGAAGATTTCTCCTCTCCGTTGGTGTCGATAAACGTCGAGTTTTTCCTAGCCGTCCGCTGACGTCTGGTTGCTTATTCCCCGCAGGTCATTTGGTAATGCCAGATGATTCCCCTCAGAGTTTCCTCCTCTCCGTTGGTGTCGATAAACGTCGAGTTTTTCCTAGTCGTCCTATGATGCCTAGTTGTACCTTTCCCCAAGTGGATTTACCTCCCCGTTGGTTTCGATAAACGTTGTGTTTTTCTCATTCGTCCGATGACGTCTGATTGTATACCCTATTCCCAGTTCATTCATTAATGTCTGGTTGATTCCCAGCCAGAATTCCCAGTAGACGTCCTATTCGGTTTCCGGTTGTGGTGTCTTTCCCTCGTGAAGTGGCTTTCTCCTTCTCCCTTTCATCCTATGATGTTTGGTTGAGTCTTCTCCCTCTCCGTTGGTGTCGATAAACGTTGAGTCTCCCTTTCGTCCTATGACGTCTGGCTGAGTTTTCTCCTTCTCCGTTGGTGTCGATAAACGTCGAGCTTCTCCCTTTCGTCCTATGACGTCTGGTCGAGTCTTCCCATGTATCCTATGATGTCTGGTTACCTCTCCGTTGGTTTTGGTAAACGTTGAGTTTTTCCCATTTCGTCCGCTGACGTATGGTTGTATATCTCTTCCCATTCATCCTATGATGTCTGGTTACCTCTCCGTTGGTCTTGGTAAACGTTGAGTTTTTCCCCATTACGTCCGCTGACGTATGGTTGTATATCTCTTCCCATTCATCCTATGATGTCTGGTTACCTCTCCGTTGGTCTTGGTAAACGTTGAGTTTTTCCCATTACGTCCGCTGACGTATGGTTGTATCCTTTCCTGGTTATCCCCAGTAGAGTTGATTTACCTCTCCGTTGGTCTTGGTAAACGTTGAGTTTTTCCTAGTTGTCCGCTGGCATCTAGTTGAGATTTCTGATCCCAGTCATCGTGTGTCGATGTCTGGATGTGGTTGTGCTTTTGAAGAGAAGATAGAAAAGAAAAAAGAACAACAAGAATTTCCCAACAGTGTGCAAATTTCTACGGTTCTTGGTATTCAATCCGTGTTTACCCTGAAAGTCTGACAGCCATTGCTCTCATCCATTCGGGTTCCCAGTTGATTGAATAGGGGCAGCTGTAGCACCTCAAATTTGCATCCTACCATTGTGTACATTCATTTCATATTAGGGCATAGCATTAACAATGTCCACCACATAACATTGCATTGTCCATGTGCCCAAGTGCAAGCCCAGTTGATGAATCAGGTCAAACTGATCAGGAGAATCAGGCAATCAAGCAAGCAAGTGCCATTTTCATTAAGACAAAGCCCTAGGGTTGGTTTTTTCAAGCTCATATGGTCCAAGGATCATTTTGAAGTGGTTTGGCCAAAGATTGGATGCTCAGAAGTCACCAGTCATTGTTCAGTCAACCAGAAACCCTAGAAAGTCAACTGTGGTCAACTGTGCCCGATTTTATGGATTGGAAGGTGGGAAATGGTTTGAAAGGCCTCATTCATGTCCATATAAGTCTCATTTGACATGCCAAAGACCAAGGTTGAAGATTTGGAGGTCAGACAGAAAGTTTCCAAAAATAGCAGGCGACCTGTAATTTCAGCTGCCCAGAATGGAAACTTTTTCTCCTCAAAATAACTGCATCATACAAGCTTCAAATGGAATTTTGTCCAACATGAAAGTTGAAGATCTTGTTCTCACCATTCCAAAAAGTCCAAGAACTCAAAAATCCCATGGGTGGTTTGCAAGATATGGTCAGATGAAATTCAAAAAAAGACCCGTAATCAGGAGGCCATAACTACCACATGGATTGTCCAAATTGCAAGTTCTTTATATGCACAAACTCCATTTGACATGTACTTCAAGGGTGCATCATTGGATTTTTCCAAAGGTGGCCAATGCAAAAAGTCACTTTTCAACTGGACTGTTAAATTAGATCAGGGGCAAAATTGTCCAAATGTCAAAATATTTGGAATTTTGAGATGGGACTTTTTGCAACACCTCAGGAATGGCATTTGGAATGTGTTTGAATCATCATTTCATGGCTAGGCTTCATAATTTGAGATTTGGCTCGAAGAATGAAAATGCAAAATTGGACATTTTTCTACCATATGGTGAAATTGCAAAATACATGACCAATGGAAATGGGACTTGTTTCTACACATCACATGTGATATTTTGGACTTGCTTGAATCAAATTTGAGCTGATATATGGACTGATTTAGAGGAAGGGTGTTTTGGCCATTTTGAGTGAAAATGCAATTTGCTTAACATTCCAATTTGGTTAATTACCTTGATTAAGTATGGATTATGATATCATATAAAAGCTTAATCCTTCCATAAACATAACAGAATTTTCATTCCCCAAAAAAATCAGATCAAATCATCACAATTCTCTCAAATTCATTCAAGAACCCAAAACACAAAAATCCAAAAATCTCCATCAATCTTTGATCATTTTGGAAGATTCTTTTGGCATTGATCGTGCATTGGTACGTGCTCCATCTGTTGGCACCTGTTAGCATCCAAAACCGCGCCATTTGCAACTGTCCAAAGAAGCTCCTTCCATGGTGAATTGTGAATCCAAGAGCTAGGAGCAAAATTGAAGGGATCTGAGCTTCGAGCATCCTTGCCAATAGCTTGTACTGCAACTGTTTCACCAAATCGCGCGCCAACTCGTCCTGATTCACTACTGCCATAGCAGGTAGGTGCGAAACTCGATCTCAAGCTTTCGTTGAATTATTGTGTGCGTGTGGTAGAGCATGTTATGTAGATCACGGTGCTGCTCTTAGAATTGCAAATGATCAACTGTAGGCTTAGAAATCGCGACCTGAAGTTTAGATCTAGAACCCTAACTTGCACGATTCTTGAGATTTAGGAATTGTTAGGTTGATTGGAATGTATATTTGCGATCTACGTGTTGCAGCGGTTCCAACGGATATCCATTCGTGCATTTTGGTTAGGATTTGAAGGATGCGTGTTCTTGAGGTTTTTTGAGATTTCTGGAAAAAGTTGAGTTGGAACGATGATGGCAAGGCGTTTGATCCAAATTTCAGTTTGAATTTTCAAACTAGGAGTTTCCCTCCCCCGCGCCTTTTATTTACAGTTCTGCCATTGTGTTAATTTAGTTAATTTTAATTAATTCTAAAAAATCCTAAAAAAATACTTTAGCATGTTAAATAATTCATAAAAAATCACAGAAAATTCAGAAAAATGTGAGAGTTGTTGTGTTGACTTCCTTGACTTGTGTAGAATTTTTTTGACCTATTGGTCAAAGTTGTGCTTGGTGTAAATAGTATTTGACCTAGGGTTCTTCCATACATGTCCATTTTTGCTACCTTTGACTAATTCCATTGTGAAATGCACATGATGTAAAATAAATTCTTGCCAATTTTTGTGATGATTCTTGACTGGATGAGGTTTATTTCCATGTAAATTTCATGCATTTTTGATACCTGGTTATGTAGTTGTGAATTTTGTAACTTAGGTGTGACAACTTGTGTCACACCTCTTGATGTCAACTTGCTGGATTTAATTGAGTGACCTATACATGTTGAAATGAAATGAAATTTTGCATGATAATTGGTTGGCATGTTGAGATGTTGTATGAATTTTTGTGGAATTTTACATTGCATTTTAAAATTGATTGTGATTTTTCATTTCTGTTGACCAATTGTGCAAGCTTGTGTGACATAGGTTGGTAGATTGATTGAGAAATGCTCATATGGTATTGTATGATCATGAAATTTGACATGCTTGTAGTAGACACATGTTAGGACCTCCCTGTTTTGGTCTCATCCATTTCTTTTTTGTTTTCATTGAGTTATGAATTTTTGAAGTGGAAGCATGTATTGATGTTGTGATTTGGAGCCTATAATTGTGTCTGTTTTTGTTGATTTTCATTGACATGGTTCCATTTGCCCAATTGAGCTCAAATTTGACATGGTAGACCTTGAATACCCCCTGTTTAGGTGTAATTTATTTGAGAATTTTTGGGATTGTGCTGATGTGGATATGAATGCAATAATTCTGTTTGTAGGCTTAGTGCTTCCTTTGAACTAGTTTGCCTTATTTTGTGCATAGAATGAGCATGATGAATGATATGACCATGAAATTTGGTAGAATAGTTCCTGACATGTGTAGCTTTCATTTGGCTTTGGTCCTACTAATTTCCCATGTAATGTCACTGTTTACCATTGAATTGAAGTTAATGTACATTTTGTAGCTTCATTTGATTGTGTTTTTGCATGCTTAGACATGTTGAATTAATTCCCATTGTTCCACTAGCCCAAATTGCTTGAAAATTGACATGTAGCTTGTTGAAGGTCCTCTGTTTAGGATATAATTTTTGTGGAATTTTCCATGCTGTTTTGGCATTTACTTGAGTTTGATCTTGCTGGTTGCTCTTATATGATCCACGTTTGTTCACTTTGCCTTACATGTTGCATAGAATAAAATGTGTACACAGTTTGGATATGGGACCAATTGGGATCCCTTTGTAATTGAAATAGCTTGACTTTGATCATGAATTGGTTGCTGTTTTAGGATTTTTCCTTCTTTTGGACCCTAGGCTAGTCCTAGTGGTCTTGTCACTTACATTTGAACTTGTCTTTGGCTTTTCAGGTTAAGAAGTTAAGGCTTAAGGATATTGTTTCACATTTGGGATTATCTTACTTGACTTGTAAACTAATGTGGCTGTTTTGTAGGATGTTGGTTCACATTGAGCTTTGTGCTGTGCCCATTATTGTTTGATTGTACCTTACTGATTGATCATTATATTGTTGTCTGATTATGGATGGGATGCTGATTCTGTTTGACTTTTGTACAGGTACACTTAGTTGCTCAGTTCTCTTAAGAACTTGCATTGCTTTGCTTATAAGCAATTGGCATTGAGGTATAGAACTTTCTTCTTCATGTAGTCTGGAGACCCGGCTGTTACCGGGTCGGGCAAACTGTCTGAAGTCCTCCTTAAGAGGCAATGCTCGTGTATGTTTATATTTGTCCCAAGCAGGAAAAGTCCTCATTTGAGGCAATTGGTGGAAGGTAGGGATAAGCAATCTATCCCCCACTATTCTGTGAGTCTTCTCCTTGCTCCCATTACATGGTTGTAGCATTGAGATCCAAGCCCAAGATCTTGTACATTGTACAGTCGAGTCTATGTCCTGAGCGTAGAAGGGTCCCCCCATTCTGGACCCACGCTCCCTTGTCTGATGCTCTCTCTGACCAGAGATAGAAGCAATGAGGCACACCCCTCATCACCTTTCATCTGGCTTCACCTTAGCCCCTCAATGGCAAGGTTAAGAGCTAACCTGACCCCGATACAGAGGCTTGTTTGTTGAGGTTGATATGACCCCTCGACTAAAGCCTAGCCCTGATGTTTGAGCCCCTTGTTGGTGTGTTTATTTCATGCTGTATATGTTTGTGTGGTGTGATTGTATCCCCTAGGTTTGCTAGACTCCGCGTAGTCTCGTTTGCATGTCAATTAAGGTAGCACGGTTCCTTCGTATAGGACTTCCTTTCTTGCTTGAGCTTTCCTAAAACACAAACAAACATTATCCCCTCTTAAGGATACGTCAACTCCTTCTACCACAGGTGAGTAAGTCTCCAAAGGTCGAGCATCCGGTAGATTGCGTAGTGACGTTGTCCACTTAAAAAACACAAACCAACAGGAATAGTTTAGCCGAACTACGGCAACTCTGATTCTCATGTCCAGATGAGATACGTAGGCACGAGATGCGATGTCTTGTCGAGTTTGACTAACAACTAACACTAATTCTTTTCTCTCGCCCTCGTTGCGATTGAGACCTCCCCTTTCTCTTGCCCTAGTTGCAATCGAGACCTTTCTTCTGCCTGTGTCTTTGTTTTGTGTTGTTGTGTGCTTGGAAGCTGATGTAAGTCCATCGAGTGGCATTCGGGTTCCAGTGTTAGTGTGTGTTTTTGGTTCGGATGCTGATGTAAGTCCAGTGATTGGCATTCAGGCTCCTCGTTTGCCTCCTTGTGTGTGTTTTTGGTTCGGATGCTGATGTAAGCCCAGTGATTGGCATTCAGGCTCCACGTTTGCCTTTGCCTGTGTTTGTTTGTGTGCGTGTTAGCCGAGCTACGAATGCTCTGATTCTCCTTCGTCCAAAGGAGATACGTATGCATAGGATGCGACATCCTAGCGAGCATGTTTTCCCCCAGTCCGAACTACTTTGACTCTGATGTCTATGCTTGATAGACTAAGTAGGCCCAGGATGCGATATCCTGCCGAGTCAGTCTTGTCTGTTTTCCTGTGTCTCTTTCAGCCTGTGTAGATGATTATTTTGAGCAGTGTTTTAGCAACCATTTTCCCTTCCTTTTGTGCGTGGATCCCGTCGAGTACGACGGATGCGTAGGGGTGCTAATACCTTCCCTTCGCATAACCGACTCCCGATCCCATTCTCTTTGGTCGCGAGACCACGTCTTTTCCAGGTTTACTCTGAGCGTTTCCTTTCCCTCTTTTGGGATAAATAACGCACGGTGGCGGCTCTGTTGTTCTTGTTTTCCCGCCGGTTTTTCGCGTAATGCGACACCGTGGCCAACACGATTCGTGTTGGCCCTTGGAGCAACGCCCGTACAAGGAAGTCGGGGGAAACACGGGTTGGTCGTGTCCCTAGACAGGGGTCGTGTTTCTTCCTAAGTAGTTACGAATTTCATAAGTTTTGGAGTGTTTTTGTGACTTTTGAGCATTTGCAACCTCCCAAGACACTTGTTAGTGTGTTTTAATGACACGGGCTGAAGCCAAAATATAACTTTGTATATTTTGGGCTTGGGTTTTATGTTTTGGCATTGGGCCTTGATCGCCTATAAATAGGCATGACGTTGTATACTTTAACATTTAACAATTAATAGTTTAACAACTTTAGAAAGTTTGAAATAGATTTTCTAATTCTCTCCAATCTCTTTTTTCCCCTTTCTCTTCATTCTTCTTGAAACCTTAATTGTTTCATCTATTCCAACATCATGTTCTACATTTGCATTTTTCTCTTATGCATTTTTCATTTTACATTTTGCGTTTTGTTGGAGGGAATTAAATCACTTACGATGGTTCTACCTCAACCACGCAACCCTAGAATGTTTTTCCCAAGCTGCATTTTTCATTTTGTTGGAGGGAATTAAAATGAGCGACGAGGGTTATACCTAAAACGTCGCAACCCTATAATTTTGTTTGAGGAAGGCAGTTAACATAACCATCGCGACTTATTTGAATTTACCCGCCATTAGGGGAAGGCGGATATGAAATTGTCACAAGTCCTATTTCTTGGTATGGGTTTCAGGCGCAATTGGGAGGGAAGTTCAAAACCATCGCAAGGTAGGGGTTGTTGTCAAAAACCGTCCTAACAACAATTATGCTAAGTGTTCCTGTTGAACTTATTGGATCATGAGGAGAAGCATTAACATTGGGCTAAGAGAAACACACAAGTGAGAGGGACACCACATATTCACCCAAAATCTTAAGGTGATAGGTGTGTGGGTTCATCCACTTATAAATTCTCAAGTCTACACATTTATAACCAATGTGAGACTCTAACTTACACTTGAATTATTATTCTTAACATCTCCTCTCAAGTGTGAGTCCACAATGCTTCCCCTCAAGTGGAAACTCTTTTGTCCACGTACATTTGTACCGCTGTTGACACCTTTTTCCTGGACATTTCGATTTCAACGAGACACATCTTCTTGAGGATTTCGATACAAGTAAGTCAGTCTCTTTACTCGAATCAAAGGCTCATGATACCATTTATTGCGGGAGTTTTTTCATCATGGATCATTGAACATTGTGAGATTTCTTTTAGAGCAACACTTTTGTGAGACACACACCACATATTCACTTAAAACCTTAAGGTGATAGGTGGGTGGACTTTCTCACTTATAAAATCTCTACATTTCTAATCAATGTAGAATTATTACCCACACTACTCATACTTACTACATTCTCAATAGGGCTATGTGTCGCATATCCTGTATTTTCTTGTGGTGGATAAACATTCGACAATTATCAAGATGCAATGGAAATTTGAAAAAAGTTTTGGTATCGTGATATTTTTATCACCGCCACATGCAATTTTAATTGGCCAAGAATAAAATACTTTGTTACTATTAGAGATCTTATAGCCGGTGATCGTCCATTGTTTGTAGAATATATAAGAGAAAGGTTGTTTACATAATGATCAATTTTAAAAAAGAAAAAGAAAATCTCTGGAAAAGTTGTTGCAGGTAATAACAATGGTCTTTTTTATTTTATTTATCTAGTTATCTACATAACTATTTATCTATATTTAACAAGATTACATGTTATGATTTTACAACTTTATTAATAAGAGATATATATCATAGAATTTTGGAGTAGAGGCCTGCCATACACAAATATTTTGATATGGCTTTAAACATCAAATTTATTGAAAGCATGTGTCGACATTGGCAAGTTCATTTCTGCATATCTACCTAATTGTTATTAGATTTAATTATTAGATTTAATTCATATTTAAGTTTGTTAGATATTAGATTTAAATATTAGATTTGATTCATATTTAAGTTTGTTAGATATTAGATTTAATTATTAGATTTGATTCATATTTAAGTTTGTTAGAGGCTTATAAATAGGGTGTCAATCATTGTAACTTTTAATCCTTTTTGTAGCCATCATTCTCTGAATAAGAATATTTCCATTCATCATATATTCTACCTTTGCACCAACAATTGGTATCTAGAGCTCCGGTTCGGATTCATTGGGAAACACGGGAAACACGAGTGAACGTGAGGTCTTGTGTGTTTGGTTTTGATTCTTAGATTCGTGTTGAATCTTGAACAAAATCTGATCAGAATTTTAATTCTGTGGGTTGGGAAACACTGTGTGAGAAATCTGAGTGTACTGTGCAAGGTAGAAAGATGAACGGAAACGGCAACATGAACACCAAACTTCCAGTATTTGACGGTAAAAACTGGAATCGTTGGATGATCCAAATGCGTGTACTGTTCGGTGCTCAAGATGTTCTAGATCTTGTCACTGATGGTTATGTTCCGGTAGCAGCAGATGCGACGGATGAACAGAAAAACGCGCAGAAGGAAGTAAGGAAGAAGGATCAGAAAGCATTGTTCTTCATTCATCAATGTGTTGATGTAAATGTGTTTGAGAAGATTGCAGATTCAACGACAGCAAAGGCTGCGTGGGACACACTGGTTAGATGTTATGGTGGTGACGCATCAGTGAAGAAGGTGAAGCTTCAGTCCTTGAGAAAGCAATATGAGAATCTCAACATGAAGAATAATGAGAAAGTTTCTGAATACATCTCCAGAGTGATTCTGATCACTAATGAGATGAAAGCGTGTGGAGAAACTCTTTCTGAAGAAACAATCATGGAGAAGGTATTGAGATCCCTTACCTCTCAATTTGATTACATTGTGGTAGCAATAGAACATTCCAAAGATCTGAGCACCATGAGAATTGAAGAGCTGCAGAGCAGTCTAGAAGCGCAAGAGTTGCGTTTGACTGAGAGAACTTCTGAAAGGGAAGTAGAGCAGCAGGCTCTGAAAGCAACTTCTGATAGGAGGTATCAGAAGCAGTCAGAAGCCAGGAGAAGATCTGATGGTGGTCAGAAGTCAGAAAGCTCAACCTCTGATAGACAAAAAAATGCTCAGAAGGGAAAAGAGAAGTATGACAAGAAGAAAATCCAATGTTACTGCTGTAAGAAGTTTGGTCACTTTGCTAGAGACTGTTGGTCAAACAAGGAGAGAAAATCAGAAGAAGCAAATATAGCCAGAAGTTCTGATGACGAATCTGTGCTATTGATGGCCTCTGAATCTGATGATATGGATCTGATAGACTGGTGGTATATGGACACTGGTTGTTCAAATCATCTTACTGGAAACAAGAAATGGCTGGTTGACTTTGACTCTGAAAAGAGGACAAAGATCAGATGTGCTGATGACAAATATCTTAATGCAGAAGGTATGGGAAATGTCAGAGTGACTCTGAACAATGGGAAAACAGCATTGATTCAGAACGTGTGGTATGTACCTGGCATCAGAAGCAATCTGATGAGTGTGGGACAATTAATTGAGAAAGGTTTCTCAGTTACCATGAAGGACAATCTTCTGAAGCTGTACGACTGTAATCAGAAGTTGATTATGGAGTCAGAACAGGGAAGGAATAGAACATTCAAGGTGAATGTCAGAACTGCAGACTCAGAATGTCTTAGTGCAACAAGTGCTGAGAAGGAGAGTGAGCTGTGGCACAGAAGATTTGGTCATTTGAATTTCAGAAGCTTAAAACATCTGAATTCAAAGAAGTTGGTACATGGAATTCCTGCAATTAAGAAGCCTGAAAAGTCATGCAAAGTTTGTATGGAAGGAAAACAACCACGATTGCCATTTGCGTCAGAAACTGCTCCAAGAGCAAAACATGCCTTGGGAGTTGTACATTCTGATGTGTGTGGTCCATTTCCAGTAGCATCGATGGGAGGGAATAAATACTTTGTGTTATTTGTTGATGAATTCACAAGAATGACATGGGTATCCCTTATTAAGTTCAAACACGAGGTGTTTGATGAATTCAAGAAGTTCAGAATGAAGGCTGAGAATCAGAGTGGTCAAAAGCTGAAGATTCTTAGAACTGACGGTAGAGGTGAGTATAACTCCAAAGAGTTCCAGAAGTTCTGTGAGGAGAATGGAATTGAGCATGAGGTTACTGCTCCTTATACCCCTCAACACAATGGTCTTGCTGAAAGAAGAAACCGAACTTTGCTTGATATGGTGAGAAGCATGCTAAAGGAGAAGAAGCTTCCTCAGAAGCTCTGGGGAGAAGCTGTTGCCACCGCAACGTATGTACTCAACCGATGTCCTACGAAGAAGTTGAAGGAAATAGTTCCAATACAGAAGTAGACTGGAGATAAGCAAAGTGTTAGTCATCTGAAGGTGTTTGGTTCTGTTTGCTATAAACATGTTCCAGAAGCCAGAAGACAGAAGTTGGATGATAGAAGCAAAGTGATGATTCTGATAGGGTACCACAGTACAGGTGCATACAAGCTCTATTGTCCAGAAACCAATAAAATTGAATTCAGCAGAGATGTGATTGTGAAGGAATCAAAAGTTTGGAATTGGGATAAGTCTCAATCTGATTCTGATGTTAGAACCTCTGAAGAAAGGTCAGAGTTCAGAATTTCTGAGGTTGGAGTAAACTCTGACGTTGATTCTGACTCTGATAGTGATCCAGAATCTAATGTTCCAGACTCTGATGTTCCAGACTCTGATGTTTCAGACTCTGATAACCCAGACTCTGATGGTAATCCAGATTCTGGTGGCAATTCAGACTTTGGAAATATGCCAGAACCTTCAGATGGTCAAAGCTCTGGAGGAAGTCAACCATCTGAAGGTAGAAACTCTGAAGTTGAAGACTCTGAACAAGTTCAGAGACCACAAAGAGTCAGAAACATCCCCAGAAGATATGCAGAATTTGACATGCTGCAAGACACTGAAGTAGACTCTGAAGGAGAAGTTATTCAGTGTGCCATGTTAGTAGACTCTGAACCCATAAGTACAGAAGAGGCTCTTAAGCAGAAGCTCTGGCTGAAGGCCATGAAAGAAGAACTTGATGCTATAGAGAGGAACAAGACTTGGAAGCTGACAGAACTTCCAAAAGACAAGAAAGCCATCAGCGTCAGATGGGTTTTCAAGCAGAAGTTAAAGCCAGATGGTTCAATTGGCAAACATAAAGCAAGATTGGTAGCCAGAGGATTTCTACAGAAACCTGGGCTGGATTACTCTGAAGTGTTTGCACCTGTAGCAAGACATGAAACAATCAGAATGGTGATTGCAATAGCTGCTAACAGGAATTGGCCTCTGATGCATTTAGATGTAAAATCTGCATTTTTGAACGGTCCATTAGAAGAAGAAGTTTACGTGTCACAACCTCCTGGATTTGTGAAAAAGAATCAGGAAGGGATGGTGTACAGATTATACAAAGCTCTATATGGATTGAAACAAGCGCCCAGAGCTTGGAATCTGAAGATTGATTCATTTTTCAAGAGGCAAGGCTTTCAGAAATGTGAGATGGAGTACGGTGTCTATGTTCAGCATACTTCTGAAGGAAATATGACTCTGGTATGTTTATATGTTGATGATATACTGCTAACTGGAAGTTCTGAACAGGAGATAGCCAAGTTCAAGAAAGTTCTGATGAATGAATTCGAAATGACTGATCTAGGCAAAATGACATACTTTCTAGGGATGGAGTTCAGATACTCTGAGAAAGGTATTATTTTGCATCAGCTCAAGTATGAATTAGAACTTCTGAAGAGATTTGATCTGAAGAATTGTAAGATTGCTGTTACTGCATGCCAAGCTGTGTGGATTCTGAATCTATTGCAGGATCTGAAGATTAAAGTAAACAAACCTCTGAAGCTGATGATTGACAACAAGTCTGCAAACAATCTTGCCAGAAACCCAGTGTTGCATGGGAGAAGCAAGCACATTGAGACCAAGTATCATTTTCTGAGACATCAAGTTCAGAGGGGAGTGTTAGAAGTTGTACACTGCAGCACTCAGAAGCAGTTGGCAGATGTTCTGACGAAAGCTATCAAGACTGATCAATTTCTCAGATTAAGGGATGGAATTGGTGTTACAAGTTTTGATGGAATATGAATTAAGGGATGGTATTAGATTTAATTCATATTTAAGTTTGTTAGATATTAGATTTAAATATTAGATTTGATTCATATTTAAGTTTGTTAGATATTAGATTTAAATATTAGATTTGATTCATATTTAAGTTTGTTAGAGGCTTATAAATAGGGTGTCAATCATTGTAACTTTTAATCCTTTTTGTAGCCATCATTCTCTGAATAAGAATATTTCCATTCATCATATATTCTACCTTTGCACCAACAATTGTAACTTATATCCAAAACTTCCAGACATTGGCCTGTCTATTTTGAAGAAAGAAATAGGTTTCGACAATAGCATCATAGTTCCTTACAATCCACACTTGTTGATTAGACACCGTACACATGTCAATATGGAATTTTGAAACAAGGATAAATCAATCATGTATTTATTTAAATAAAATAGTACTATATAAGACTTTCATTTCGCCTTGAAAATGAGAGGTTTGTAATGTTTCATAAAATACTACAATAATGATTATGTTGTGACTGATACACGATGTTTCATATTATAAGCAGTAAAACATGGCAACCTAGAAAACAAGGTCACTCTATTATAAGGCTAACATATATTCCTGCGGTATGTAGTGTTGTCTATACTAAAGATGGAACACATTATAAGGATATTACTACCGTAGATGGCACAAAACAAAAACCTTCAAGGAGGTATCCTTTGCACATATGTTTCTACATAACCATACTTGGGTTACTTTTGAATGCTTCCTTAAAGATTTTAATTATGAGTTTTGCAAGAGCCACATTCTAAGCATAACAAACTAGATCACCGTAACTATATCTTTGAGGTGGTACAATATTTCTTCTAACTATATCACTTGCTAGATGATAATTATATGACATTATGGATTTCCCCTCAATGTAACTAGAAACATAATAATCAAGCCTCTCCTCATCTCTAATGTCACTATTAAACACCACAAATTTAAAATTAAGTCTTCTCTTTGACTAGTGGCGTTTTTAACTATTTTTAATAATGTGTTTCTATTATTTTTTCTTAATATCCATTTTGTCTGCTTTCACTCACATATCTTAACTTTGTGAGTGTTTCAGGAATTTTCAAAGAACAAAGTCTATAACCAATGATCAAGACTTCAAAATCAAGAAAAAACAAACACAAGAGGAAATTATGGTCAGTCCGTAATACTTGTTACTGCTATAATTTTCTCACTGATAGAAGGCTCTGGGCGTAATGAAAATTATGATTAACAAGGATCATTAGGGTCAATTAGTGATTCCCATTATGCGCCTAATAATCCCAATAGCAAGATGACTTTTCATTTTCTGTTGTTTTTCTTTGGCAACCTTTGAGTTTTTCACTCGTTTTTCTTCTTGATTAAAGCTCTTTAGTTTGATTTTATTCCTTATATATATATATATATATATATATATATATATATATATATATATATATATATATATATATATATATATATATATATATATATATATATATATATATATATATATATATATATATATATATATATATATATATATATATATATATATATATATATATATATATATATATATATATATATAAGGTCAGGATCAAATGACACTAAAGTGTCAAGCTTAGTAACATGATATCTCCAATAATTCATTACCTCATATTCGTATAACAAAATTTACTGTTGAATTGAAAGCTATTATCATATAGATCATATTTATAAAATTTCATATCAATCGAAAATCATTTGACATGTCAACAATATACATAAAAACTAACGTCTTAAATTTATTTTATGAAAAACGTTAATTTGTATCATTCTCTTTAACATATCAAATGATTTTTTTATTGAAGTGAAGTTTATATGCATGATCTATATGATAATAGCTTTCAATCCAATAGTGGATTTTGTTATACGAACATAGGATGAAGATTTATCAGAGATGTCATGTTATTAAGTTTGACACCTTGGTGTTATTTGATCCTGATCCACATTGTTTTATAAAATTTGGATTTTCTTTTTTTATATATATAAACTTAGAATAAAGACCACCAAGCTATATAAAATTTACATTTTCTTTTTTTATAATTTTCTTTTTTTTTTTCTCTGCACAACTTTGGTTCCTATTGTTGTTGAAAATCTCCACGAAGTAGTTTGTAACGAGTATTTCACTACAATACAAATTATTTATATGTTTCTAAATAATTTTTATCATGATTATGTTTTTGTTTAAATTCATGTATATTTTCACCATTACCATTAGTGAGTAATCATGATTAGGCTTAGGGTCACGAGGTCCATCCAAAAGATGGACCTTATGTAGAGCGAAAGCTTTGAAAGCTTCTTATTTGTCTTGATGTAGTATAACATGTAAGCTCAGAATAAAGACCACCAAGCATTATACAATTTATATTTTTCTTGTTTAAGAATTTTCTACATTTTAATTTCTGCACAATTTGTGTTCCTATTGTTGTTGAAAGTCTTTATGAAGGAGTTTGTAATGAATATTTAACTATAATAAATGTTATTTATCTATTTTTATAGTGTTTATCATGCTTATGTTTTTGTTTAAAATCATATATGTTTTCACTAATACCATAAGTGAGTAATCACACTTAGGCTTTGGGTCATGAGGACCATAAAAAAGATTGATCTTATTTAACATGAAAGCTTTAAAAAAGTATCTATTTTAGCAATATTAATTCTTATTTAATCAATTTTTTATGCGCAAAATGAATATCTTTATGAATGTAGAGGTAACTCCAAACATCAACTGAAGGACTAAAAGATGAAAGTTGATGTTTAGACCTAAAAATTTAGACGAATGAGCCAACACATGAAAATAGATTAGACCTATTCGAGAAAGTGCATTCTAATTGCAAATAGTCAAACTTAAAGGATCATGTTGTTGAAGCAAGCCATGTAAATAGGAGAATTCAAAGACTTAGGATACAAGTGTATGCTTCGAAAGAAAATACAGTCTAATTTTTTCTATTATTTCATTGAAAAATAAAATATGTTAAGATAGAGGAAACTAAATGTTGTAATTTACTTGGTCTGTCTGATGGGATGCATGACCTTAGGCATAGTTCTTTAAATTCATAAATTTTAATTTAAAAAAATTCACAAACCAAAATTATCTACCATCTTATATAAACATATGAGTATTGGAAATTGGTAATCGAATTGGTCTCTAAGGATGATATTTTTTATTACTTCGATATACCCATACACTTACGGCATTTTACTCCCCATAGATTCTTATTCTTTAAACTTCATGTCTATGAACTTCATCCTCATATGGGTCTCATTACAAGTAATACCACTGTTTATGATAAATTTTGATTCTTTAGGATTCATCTTCAACAACTTGTAACAATTAACACCTTTTGGATAACCAATGAAGATGTAATTTAAATCCCTTGTATCAAGCTTGTCTTGCTTGATATGTTCAAACTTAAAAGCTCTAAAGACCTTCAAGTTACAATAGTCTACCATTTTATAACTGAAACCTCTATAGATGTCTTAAAGTTTATTCCTATGGATGAACATATGTTGATTAATTAAGGTGTTGTAACAACAAATTCACCCTTGAAACTCTTTTGTAATTCAACTTCTAGAAACATTCACCTTACCCTCTCTAAGATGGTCTTACTCATGCGTTCAGGAGGCCATTTTGTTGAGATGTGTCAACAATGTTTCTATTTCTCTTATACATTATTTTCTGTAGAAATCATTAAAATATTTTGTAAGCAAATCTATGATATTTTCAATTCTCAACATATTATATTTAGTCACCAACTGATTTTCAATAAGAGTATGTCAAACTTTTCAAAGGTGTCACTTTTACTTTTTAAAATGTAGAGACATATCACTCTCGTTCTACTTTTAGCAAGTACATTATTCATCCCAACGACTAAGAAAATATAATATTTACTTGTCTTTATGGTACATTTGTTTATAGGTGAATGCCCTTTGGACTATGTAATGCATCTTGTACATTCCAAGGCTATAGGATGTCAATTTTCTCCATTTTCTTGGAAGACATAATGGAAGTCTTTATGGATGATTTTTCGGTTTTGAAAACTACCTAGCCAACTTGGAATGAATGCTTAAGAGATACATTAAAGTCTAGTATTAATAATAAATAGGTCTAATTATTGTTTTGGTTATTCTATTTCACTATATTCACGAAAATAATTATTCTAATTTAAATTTTTTTTAAAAAATCTTTCTTACATTTTTGTACTTAAAATTGATAGCGTGTCTATTTTTTAAGAGTTTGATTGGTAAAGGAGAAAAAAACAGAGGGAAATTGAAGAGAGAGAGAGAGGTGTTGAAGAGAAGTATGAAACTTCTCATGCTTGATTGTGGGGAGAAAGAAAAGAGATATATTTATAATCCATGGGGTCCAATTTTTTAAAAATTTTCTCATATTATGAAATAAATGAGGAAGAGTGTAAAATTTTCAATTTTACCACTCATTCTTATTAACTTTTACCCATTTTTTTAATCTACTTAACTTTTTAATCAAATGACATAGTTGTCTTTTAAAAAATAATCACACTTCTATCTATTATATCTCTTTCATACTTCTCTTATAACAAACGATATCAATATATTTTATTTCTCACTTCTTTCTCTCTTCTCACATTTTTTTTCTCTTCTCATTTTCATCTTACAATCAATCACACCTTAAATGACGTGTCACTTGTGAAACATGATAAATTATCATACAAAAATATTTCTAAAACTTTAAAAATAAAATATATATATGTTATCGTCATTCATTTTTAATGCAAAAACGTAAAAATTTACCAAAAAAAAATTATAAACCTTTAAAGATAAAAATATAAATTACACGTCATTAAAAATAAAAACAACATCAATTTTCAATATAAAAAATTGAAAAAAAAACAAAAATTCGTTGAATTTGAAATATGAAGAGTAGTTATGTGGATGAGGTAAAGAGGCTCAACTATATAATTGTGCCTAATAATTAATATATCGTGTATTTCTTTTATATAAATCTTTTGTTGCCCAAATTTTGAATAAGATGGCAAGAACCAACAAAGTCTAGTATGGCCCAATTGATTATGTATTTATATTTAAAGATTTTGTTGCTTGCTGCAAAAGCTAATACAAACATGAAGAAAGAAAAAAAAAAGTATTTTTAGAATAAGGTAAGACATTATATAAAAGTTACTTACATGCATTTATGTATCTTAAAAAAGAATACTATATGCATTTATGAAATCAGTGGTACCATCATGTATGACAATCATTGGTATATGTTGCCATAATTTTCCCTTAAAAAACAAGTTTTGAATGACTTCATTGAGAAGCCTCATTCTGCAATATGATTTTTATGCTTATTTATGGTCCACTTTTGTCAAAAATATATATGTTTCCGTATAAGATTCTTTTGATGTGTTTTGTTATTATCTTGTCAAAATATTTCTTTCTATGTCATGTATTTTTTTTTAAAGTAATAACTGTAATAAGAAATATTCAAAATTAGAGATGAAGGAATCAAATCAAATCTTATATTAATTATAGAAATACCAAAATACAAGAAAGAGATTAAAGTTCTATTGATATGAATACAATAATTTATAAAAAGATAAAAATTACAAAAAATATAAATAGATTAAAATTTTGTTAATTCAATCATAACAAAATGTTCACTATATATTATCTATCATTTCTCCTCAAACTTACAATGCATTAATGTAAAATATTAAAAGTATGTAAAATAAGAAATCAAATCAAAACAACTTATACATTTGCGAAAGAAGTGAAAGAAAATAGTATTTTGTTGGCATGAAATTGATTTTTGAGTGGGACGAAGAGAACTCTTGCACCTTTACAGAATGACGATAAAACCATATATTTTACCTTCACCAATAGAGGATTGTGTGTTTGCCCTAATTTAGAGTGAAGTGATGGATCTTATATATTGTTTGTGTTAGGATCTGATATGTTTATTAGAATTTGACATAACTCATCTTTACAAAATCAGCTTGTAAGGTGAGAGGTGTCACTCTATATAAATTTTTTAGAAGTTGTATGTCTAATCGATTGGGACATGAAATCTTTCCAATACACTCTCTCACGTCCACCACTTTTTTGGGTTTGGTGTGTGGATTTAAACGGTGGGCGGCTCATGGTCCGTTCGATAGGCTTTTATACCATACTAGAGTTTGGTCTAACTCATTCTTATAAAACTGACTTGTATGGTGAGAAGTGACGCTCTACATAAACTCTTTGTGGACTTTATGTCTAACCAACGTGGAACTTGAGTTTTTCCCAATACACCTATTTGTTGGGGAGTCTGGGGAGCGAGACCCAAAAGTGCCAATAGACCAAATGTTGGGGATCTAAAAGACTTTGACGCCACATATCCATCCAAAATCTTGAGGCAATTGGGTATGTGTCACCTCTCTTATAAGCCAGACATTTTCTCTATTCCTAGTCAATGTGAAACTTTAGCACTTTCACACTTGAAACTCAATAATCCTCCTCCGCAAGTGTGAGTCACCCATATCACTAGCCTTGACCATACTAGGGTCCACTTCCGCTCCCTCACCGAGACAACCATGGCTCTAATACCATATTAGAGTTTGACCTAACTTATCCTTACAAATTGACTTATAAGATTGAGTTAGGACAAACTCTAACATGATATCAGAGTCTACCGATGGGACCTTGGGCCACCTGCCGTTTAAATCCACACACCAAGCCCAAAAAGAGTGTTGGATGTGAGGGGTTTATTGGGAAGATCCCAAGAACAAAATTGGTTAGACATAGAGTTTGAAAAAAGTTTATATAAAGTGATACCCCTCACCTTAAAAGTTGGTTTTGTATGGTTGAGTTAGGTCAAACTCTAACAAAAAGATATATAACACACATCATATACGTATACATTATTCCTTTTTCCTTCTTTCAAATCGGAAGAAAAAGGATCATGTAAATTATGTTCTGCTCAAGTATATCAGATGGTTGAAATTAACATGCACGTGTAGAAAATATTACAGAACAAATTTTACCTTCATTATTTTTTATGTTAGATTATTTGCATTTGTTTTATCTTTGGCTTGTTTCAAGATATTAGAATTGATATATAGTTTTCATTAAGTGACTTTATTTTCAAGGTGTTTTGTTTATCTAGACCATGTTGGGTTCTTTTTTAAGTTATCGAAAAACCAATGTACTATTGTATAGGTTATCGAAAATATAACACCATTTTAAGCAGGTTGATCATATTATTCTATTTTTCAACTCAAGCTTTTATCTCGTAAACTTTTGTTCTTTTTCAGTTGCACGATTATTAGTGATGTCAGTTTTGTACAATGTTCTAAGATCATGTTATTGCTAGGAGCATTTTCTAATCTTATAGTATAAATGATTATAAGATCATTTTTATATGTTTCTGCAACTTAAGCATGTTACTGTCTTAAACTATGTTAATATTTCAGTTCTTAAGTTTGTATTATTAGCCTTAAGAACTTGTGTTGATTTGCAGGTATTCAGAAGTCACCACCAAAGATCTCCAAAAATACATTTAAATACATATGTTCACTTGTCAAGGATGATATAACTATTGGGTAAATCTCAAGTCTCACATTGGTTGGAGATAGAGCATTGAAAGAAACTCATCCTTACAAAATTGACGTGTAAGGCAACGAGTGTCACTCTATATAAACTCTTTCAATGTTATATCTCCAACCAATACGAGACTTTGAATCTTCCCAATACATCCCCTCACTCCTAACACTCTTTTGGATTTGGTGCCTGGATTTAAATGGTGGGCGGCTCAAGGTTCGATCGATAGACTTCGATACCATATTAGAGTCCGACCTAACTCACCCTTACAAAACTAGCTTGTAAGATGAGGGGTGTCACTCTATATAAACTCTTTTAGATGATTTATGTCTAACCGATATGGGAGTGGGATTTGGAATCTTCCTAATACACCTCTCACACCAACACTTTTTTTTGGACTTGATCCATGGATATTAACGGTGGGCGGCCTATGGTCTGGTTGATAGATTCTAATACCATATTAGAGTTTAACCAAACTCATCCTTATAAAACCGACTTATAAGGTGAGAAATGTCACTCTATATAAACTCTTTCAATGCTCTGTCTCCAACCAATATGGAACTTTGAATCTTCCTAATACTGTTGATGATGGATCTGGTTGGTTTAAGATCTAGCCTGAGAGGGATGTGGTTCCATATTAGTTGTGGTTTTGTTTCTTGTTGTCTCCTCCTGTTTGAGGCTTTGTATTTTTCGTGTATCTTGCTTTTTATCTTATTTATAGGCATCTCTGATGTTTTTGTGTTTTTTTATTGTACGTTGGTTTTCTTCCATTTTTATATATATATATATATATATATATATATATATATATATATATATATATATATATATATATATATATATATTCATTAAAAAAATCAAAACAACTTACATCAAAACCAACAAAAAAAGAAGAAACATTAACCAATGAGAGATAACAACCAATGATACATAACATCGTAGAAAGGAGCATCAACTCAATATTTGAACCAAATTAGACATGATGACCAACCAAATAGAAAAATTAAATCAAACCAAGAGAAAAAATTAAACATCTAAGCATAAGAACTCATAGGGAGAAATGATCAAATTGAAGAATCGATCAAGAGAGAAACGGTCACACAAAAGAACTAATAGAGGGAGGATTAACAATAAAAAAGAAAAACCATTTGACAGAAAAACCAAACCAACTGAACCGATACGAACAAAATTAAACTCAATAATCAAACTAAACATAACCATACAAATCCAATCTAACATAGAGCGGAACCAAACCAACAATAAATCTAATTACACCTATCATAATATATGATAACAACATTGCAAAATTAAATCTTACATTTCTTTTCAAGGCATTTGGATTCTGAGTGGTTTCCTTGCACCTTATTGAGTTGTGGCCCATCATCTTATCACGTATTTCTTTGGCAATCCTAGTAGGTGCAACCAAATTCAACTTCTTCTTCTTTGGGTTTAATTTCTTCATGGGCGACTTTGTGGCAGAAACCTTAATCATATATGGTTAACCTTTTATTTCAACTCTGCTTGTACCACCTTTGGGCCTATCAACTCCAATGACTTCAAATCCACCATTCAATGCAGTGGTCCTCTTATCCTCACTATCGTCAAACCTAACCTTCCTTGCAGTATCATCACTTTCATCTAGTTCATCTTCTATCTCACTTTATTCAATCCATTCATTTAGATCAATGCATTGAAGCTCAATTAATTTTACATTGATGTCCTTCACATTATGCTCAACATATAAATACCCTTCAATATTGTTTCCAATAGCATGCACCACAACATCTACAACAAGGTCATCTATCTTAACTTCAACGAATGATTCATCTATAACTTTAAGTTTTCTTTAAACCCTAAAATCATTTCTTTCATAACTCCAGCCAAAAACCAAGTTTAATACCTCAAAGACACCCCACTTTCCATAATTTTGATCATATATAATGGTTTGAACCCCAGCCTAATAAAACATTGTCTTGTCTTTAGAAAACTCCATTTGTGATAGAAGACAACATTGAACACTCATTCTCTGTTCTAGAAAGACATGCATCAAAGTTGTTACCCACTGCACGAAACTAAAAGTATGAAAATGTGAGAAAAACAACATACATTCAATCAAGTTTCTTGGATGAATGGAGCTGTGAGATTAATGATTCAGGCTTCCTTCATCGTTTTTGCAATCCATTGTCTTCTTCTTCGATAGTTATGCCTTCGATCGAGGTTGTATGAGTTTCTCCGTTAGGGTGAATTGGGAGAATAATAAGAGAAATACATTTTACCATTACTAATTATTTAAAGTGACAAAAATAAATTAATAATATAATAATTAATGTTATGATATTAGTTGTTCTAGATATAATTAAAAAAATTATAAAACAAAATAAAATTGCCACTCGGCGCAAGACGTATGCACGTTGAGTGAGTCAGATCACTTAAAGGTCTAAAAGAACAAAATCTTCATATGGCAATGTTGAATCTGAATTTTTTTATAGAGGGATAAAGCGGAGTTCATCTATATGGTAGGGGGAAAATGATAATAACCCTAAAATCTAATAAATCTAATAAAAATAAATATTGTATTGAGAATGTAAAAGCGTATTATTAGAAATAGAGTAAATACTCGTTTTAGAATATGAGAAATCCAGAGATACAATTTAGTCTCTAAAAAATATACCTTTGTGTTCAAATGAGTTGCAGATGGTGAATCATATTTAGTACCCTAAATAGATTAAAATAAGGAAAATTACAAAAGATTGTGGGACAAAAATTTGATCATGTGGAAAACAAAAAGCAAACAACGCCTAAATTGTGTTAAAGCTAACTAAAAAGGATAAATAAATCACAACCAGACAAATCCGACAAATAAATTTAGATTTTAAGTAAACATACATACAAACACATTACGTGCACAATCTAGTTAACTCATGTACAAATGTATAACCAAATTGCAAAATGATATGGCATTTGAACATTCATGAGCATCAAACTCATATTTTGAAGAGCGACGAATGAAATTGACCGCCAATAATAAATAAATCCATGCACTAACAACTCATTATGATGAAACAACAATAAGCAATTATCTTAAATGCCAATAACGAGCAACAACCATGTGACTCCTTGAAACACCAAAAAACATCTAAATCACAAAGTCATATCTCTTTCGAGCAAAACATTCTGACATAAATTCAGATCAAACCTCAACGTGAAACTAGATTTGAGTTTGTGCTTGAAAAAAAGTATTTGAGTCTCTTTTTCAATTGCATATCTTTTATGATTGAGGATTGGATTCGTTCATTTTCTAGCATGCATAATTCAAAGTATTTATGTTTGAGTTAGAACATTATGCTTTAAGTTAATTAGTTGAGTTTTTGGAACAAAAACCACAAGTGATATTGATTAGAGTCATGACAAAGGTAGAATCTCAAAACATAGTTGAAAACTTTGACTTTTGAGATTTTGAATGTGTGATTTAAATCACACGTATCCATGAGTCGAATCAAACAAGATAGAGAGGATCATGAATTTGGTTTATGCTTAGGAGTCGAATCACAACTAGCTCTTAATTTGAATCATGCAGTTGTGAGTTAAATCATAGTATATGTTTGAGTTGAATCACATTTCCTTTTACAACCACTGTTCAATTTGAGTCGAATCATCACCAAACTCTAACTTGAATCATGACCCTTGTGAGTCAAATCATGCCTTAGTTATGAGTCAAATCACAGAAAAATGGATCTCTCTTTAACTGTTGGTCTTGTTTCATATCACTTTTCCACTTGACCTAAATATCACCAAATGCTCTTGACTCGAATCAAACATGATTTTTTCACTTCTTTCCGTGCTTCATCTCCAGCACCTATAAATCATTTTCATCTCTCAACCTCTCATAATGTTAAAAGACATATTCTTTCATTGATGATTTGAAAAATCACAAACCACATATTCTTACATTTTCAAAAGGGTTTTGAATCTTTCTTGAACACTTGCAAACTATTTATTTCATCGCCTACCTTATTCTTTTTCCATTGTTGCACGGATCTGAATTTCATCTTGATAGATTCATGATTGATTGGGGAGATTCATTTTTGAATTTAACGTTTCTTAGAAGATTTATTTAGGATTTCAGAGGTTTGCAAGATTGTGTGGTGTTGTGACTGGTTGTGACAATTTCAATGGAATAAAAGAAGATTCTTCTCTCAAAGCTGACCTTGGTAGTGTTGTGTAAAAGCCTACAGGGAGAATATGAGTTATTTTGATCTTTGAACAGACCAACGCTCAAGATACTGACAAAATTGTGTGGTAATTGCAGTATAGGGAGGGAGAGTTAGGAGGAAGTTGTTGGGGCTGGAAAATTCAAGAAACCATCTCGAGTAAAGATTTTGCATAGAGTTCATTTCGTGAAGTTGTGTACAAGTCAAGTTCCATAATAGAAGAAAATTTATTTTCAACATTTTATTTGTGGACTAGTGATTGTACGAACTCTTGTAATATTGTTACAAATCATGGTGGAAGACCAACTAATTTTCAATGGGCAACCATTGGAGAGTGGATTAAGCACAAAACAAGGACGAACATGTCAAACCACTATAAATCCAAGTGTACATCTCTCTCTCTCTCTCTCACACACACACACATGTACACGCGCGCACGCACACACATACACACACACACGCACATGTACACGCGCGCACGCACACACATACACGCACACAAACACGCACTCGCTTATTTAATTTTTGTAGTTCATTGCATGATTAAGTTGTTGTTACTGCTTTCTAGAATCACATGTTGATAGGTTCATCCGTTGACAATGATTTATTGTATAAGCTATAAGTTTTGTTAAAATTGAAACTCAACCTTGTCTGCTTGTGGGTTAAGTCAGAAAACACTGATGGTGTAATATGACTTGTGTCATACCCCAAAATTTGCCCGTTGATATTACGAGGCATTTTTCAAGACACTCCGACTTATTCTGCAAGGCACTGATCTTAAAGGAACAAAAGGCCCAGCTCACAACAGACCCACTCCAGAAAAAGGCCCAAACTAGCTTGCTCGCTAGGCGAGCAATTCCTTCGCCTAGCGAACCCTTCATTATGCAACTCGCTCAGCGAAGCACCAGATCCAGTAAAAGCCCAAACTAGCTTGCTCGCTAGGCGAGCAACTCCTTCGCCTAGCGAATCTTGCGAATATCAGAATTTCTGGGCTTCATTCTGAGCCCATTAGGTCACAACAAGAGCATTATAAATAGCCAAGCTTCAGTCACGAAAAGGGGGAGAAAAAGACGGAGAAAGGAGAGCCTTGGCAAGCAAACCCTAACACTCACTGGAGACAAACCCTGAAGGAAGTTCGGCACCAAGGTCTACCTCTGCCCAATTCCATCCGATTTGCCGATTCGAAGTCGCAATTCAGTTGCCAACAGGTTTACATTGCTATTACTGCCTTATGTTCTTAATTTGCATATGGCTTTATGATTAGATTTATGAAAATAACTTAAGTTTGGCATGTGAACTTTAGTATGTACCTGAATACTTTAAATGATTAACCATATAATTGCGGTAATGAAAGCCATAAGGCATAAAATTGGCTGAAAGTGTACTGATGTCAAAACCAGAATCCGCAGCCGCTCGCTAGCACATCGCTAAGCGAGCATGCAGCGAGTATTCGCTAAGCCTTCGCTAGGCGAGGCAGGGGCGAACGTGACAGTAGCTGACTTTTCTGTTCTGATTTTTCACTCATGTTTTATCGTGCATCATTTATCCGACCTTATTTACTGTTGTGATCCTTTTTTTTTCTTGTGGTGTAATCCTCGATTGCACCCTGATTTGGTGTTCTGACATGTTTTGTTGAGTTTTGTAAAGGTTCACATACCCCAGGAAAGGATTGCTTGTTAGGTATCCCACTTTATTTGTGGGGTACCCTTATGGAGGTTCACCCTGAATTACTCAATGGATTTTAATGTATTGATTTTATGGCGAAGATCCACCCTAATGGCTTAATTGGTCTTAATGTATTAATTTTAATGTGTACCTAATTACCTACTTGATTACGGCTACCTAATTAATTGTAAAACTTTGCCTTTAAATAAGTGATCTCGGACCTCTCTTTGTTACCCTACGATTATGGTATTATGGTCATGTCCCGCGAATATGGGGATGCACTTAGCAAAGACCCTTCGGTTAAATCATCATAGTCCCTCGAATGTTGCCTTTGTCCCTCGATGACCCTTCGGTGTAGCCTACGGTTAAATGATGATAGTCCCTTTGAATGCTAAGGTATCCTCACAACTGTTGCCTTCGATGACCAATCAATGACCCTTCGATGACCCTTCTACATCCAAAGGATGAAACTACTTACTTCTCAATAGTAAGGACAGTTTTACCCTCATAAGGATAGGAAATGCCCGTAAAGACCTCGGATAGGTATAACTCTTAATTGCTTACTCACAATTTAAAATACTTTTCACATTTCACAAATACTAGAAAATCACCACTTGACATACATTCGTACTAGAATCATTGCCAAGTTATATTTTTCTAAACTATTTTCAAAACTGAATGAGATAACCACTTTGTATACATTCATACAAGAATCATTACAAAGTTAAATTCTCCTTTTCAAAACATTTCCTAAACAGTTCTCACCCACCTTTTTCAAATAAGAAAAACATAAGTGATTAAGCAGTTAAGAGCCCATGGATAACCATGGATACAAAGGGTGCTAACACCTTCCCTTTGTATAATGTACCTCCCGAATCTAAGAATCTAAATTAAGGTCTTTCCTGTTCTTTTCCACCTTCCCTTATTGGATAAAAGAAAAGTCGGTGGCGACTCTTGCTAACCGCGACATTGCGATTAAAAAACACATCCAAGTCAGTTCACCGTATGACAGAACTGGCGACTCTGCTGGGGACTTACAAAGAGAGAGGTCACCTTAAAAATCATTTATGTTTTAAACTGTTCCTTCTTTTAAGGGTATTGTTGAGTGAAAGATCCTACACCTGGATCTAGTGTGCCTTAGGTAAGTAGCAATAGATCATCGCGACTATCCGGCGTATACTGGAATGGTTAAAATGATGGCTACGGTTAATGTGACACTTTGGATGTCCTGATGTTCCTCATGTTTACTTGAGGAAAATTTTGGCATTCGCGTGGTGTCATCAAAGCATTAACCAGACCTTTAGAACCCTAATTGACTCATCCTAGCCATTAGAAAGTAGTGAGATAACTGACTTCGGTTCCGACTGGGGTTGGTTGAGACTCGATACTACACTCTTTGAGATTGGACTTTAGGGAAGCTTTGGTCAACCACTTGGCGTTGCACTGAAGTGGACTTAAAGAAAGGTCGATGATCTGAGATCCTTCTAGAACCCGGTTACTATTCTAGGACAGGTTGAACCAACCAAACTTCAGTGGGGAGGGTACTTACCTATGGAACTCATGCAAGCCTTAAAACTTAGGAATGATGGTTGTGTGACTTGCTTGTGCTTGTTATTTACTTAACATCATAACATCATAACATCATAACATCATAACATCATGACATCGTGACATTGTACTAACCATTTCAAGGACTTTAAACCGTGAAAACATTTCATACGTTGCATAGCATAACATTGCATAACAGGTATTCTAAAGGGATCAATGTTCTCACGGTTTTCCTCCAAACAGAAAAATGGACCTCGAACAAACTGTCAAAGATCTCCATGCTCAAAATGCTCAACTCCAGGAGATGATCTTGAACTTATCCAAGGGGCAGGAGGAACTGAAGGCTCTCTTGCTCGAGCAGAAGAAAGACAAGAAACCTGTGAATTACATTAACCTGGGAAGAAGGCTTAAAGGACAGGCTGCAGGAGTCAAGATTAGACTTCCGAAGGATCAAGAAGAGGAGACAGAAAATGATTCGGAAGATGAGAATGCGGATCCTCTCAACCAGGAAGACGATGACGAGGATTATGAGAATGAACAGTACTCTCCAAAAGATGATAAGTACAAGTTGCTGGAAGAACGTATGCTAGCTATGGAGGGTCAAAAGACGCCTAGTCTGGATTTCGAAAGCTTAGGTATGGTCTCTGATGTGGTCATTCCCCGCAAATTCAAGGTCCCTGCTTTCACTAAGTATGATGGGGCATCCTGTCCTCAGATGCATCTGAGAGCTTATGTGAGAAAGATTCAGCCATATACCACTAATAGGAAACTATGGATCCATTTCTTCCAAGAGAGTCTGTTGGGCACACAGTTAGAATGGTACTATCAGCTCGAGAGCTCTGACATCCACACCTGGACTGACTTAGCGACGACTTTCTACAAGCAATACCAGTATAACTCTGAACTAGCGCCTACTCGGCTACAGTTGCAGAATATGACTATGGGATCCAAAGAAAGCTTCAAGGAATATGCTCAGAAATGGAGAGATTTGGCTGGCAGAGTCAAACCCCCCATGACCGATCGAGAATTAGTGGACGTGTTCATGAGCACATTGACTGGCCCATTCTACAGCCATCTATTGAGGAGTTCCTCATTGGGTTTCACTGAGCTTATATTAACAGGTGAGCATGTGGAACGCGGCATTCGAAATGGAAAGATACAGGCGGCTACCTCTGATCCTCCGGAGACTCCTAATGTCATCCCTGCTCCTCTGCCTAATCATGACGAGACTGTTAATGCTGTAGAAGATGCTGATAGCGATTGCAACCTGGATAGCTGGATTTTCCCAACAATTGGTGACAGACTCAATAATTGGAAAGCTGAAGACACTATCCCGATTTCCTTTAGTCAGGAGTAATTGTTATTGCTATTTTAGCATTTTAAAGCATTGTGTCTATGCCCGGGGCACAATAGCTAATTTTTCAAGGGTTTTGTCATTTTCATAAGCATATTCACATTCAATAAATCCATGGACTTTCTTTGCATTCAAATATTGCACTCTTTATCTTTCCTGTCATTTTTCAAACAAGCTATGCTTTCTTGCACACACTCACGTAACAAATTGCGTATCCATATCCACTTTGGATCCTGTTGGTAATAACTTTGCTACTGTTCATTATGACTTTGAAAATCCGATCTACCAAGCCGAGGATGGAAGTGAGGAAGATTGTGAAGTACCTGAGAACTTGTCAGACTACTGCAAGAAGAAAGGACTATTCATCCGCATGAGGCATCGATCGAAATTGTGAATCTGGACCACGTCGCCCGATTTATCTCCCATTTGACTGCTACCTGCAAACCCATCTTCAAATTACTGAGAACAGTCAAGAGATGATGAATGTCAGGAAGCTTTTTGACAAAATCAATAAGTATCTCCTATCACCAGTTGAAGGAAGACCTCTAATCATGTATTCGACCGTGTCAGAAAATCCAATAGGGTGTGCTGGGGCAACATGACGAGCCTGGTCGAAAAGAGCATGCCATACACTGCCTTAGCAAAAGGTACCGACTGTGAAACAAGATACTCACAGCTCGAGAAAGCTTGCTATGCTTTGGCTTGGGCTGCTCGCCGACTAAGACAGTATATGTTGAATCATACCACTTTATTGACTTCTAAGATGGATTCTATCAAATGTCTATTCGAGAAACCTGTTGTCTCCTGAAAGAGTTATCACTGATAATGGTACTAAACTGAACTCTGCACGCAGTTCAAAATAAAAAACCATAACTCTTCTCCGTACCGGCCAAGGATGAACGGCGCCGTGGAGGCTGCTAACAATGTCCAGAAGCTCATACAAAAGATAGCAGTAACATACAAAGACTGGTATGAGATGTTACCCTTTGCTCTCCATGGTTATCGCACTTCAGTGCGCACCTCGACAGGGGCAACTTCCTTCTCTTTAGTCTATGGAACGGAAGCCGTTTTACCAGTGGAAATTCAGATGCCCTCTCTAAGAATTATGAAAGATGCAGACTTAGATGAAGATGAATGGATTCAGACTCGACTCGATCAGATAAATTTGATTGATGAAAAGAGACTTGCGGCTGTTTGTCATGGGCAGATATATCAGAAGCGCATGACCCAGGCATTTAACAAAGAGGTCAAGAGACAGGTATATCAAATTGGCAACTTGGTGATCAAGCGTATCATTCTACCGCAAGGTGATCCCAGAGGTAAATGGACTCCCGCATACGAAGGGCCATTTGTAGTTAAGAAGGTATTCTCTGGTGGAGCCATGATACTTGCTACAGTGGACGACGAAGAGTCCCCGCATCCCGTGAACACGGACATAGTTAAAAAATACTACGCATGTACACCCGGCAAGTCGAAAACCTGAAAAGGCGGCTTGGGCAAAAAAGAGTATCCTGGTGGACTGAAAACCTGAAAAGGCGGTCCAGGCAAAAATTAGGGATTAAAGCGTATGACTATGCCCCGTTCTCTGTCAGCTTCAACCAAGTTCAAGGGACTGAACAAGCCAATCACTTCTATCCGACAGCAGGAGATGAGATGCTTGAAGACATAATGACAGTAGTGGAATTAAAATCGATGGGACTTTTTTTTTCTGCATAGCTTTCTCTTTGTTTTCTGGACGGCTTCCTCTTACTAGGATTTCTGTCTCCTTGTACTCAAATTGCCTGTTTATAGGCCCTCTTTCAAAGTCGATACCATTTCATCGTCCAAAAAGATGCTTTTGTTTTACTTTCTCTGTTTTGTTTGCATAAACGTCCATTGGTTTAATTTGAATTGATTTATGCATCTGAATATGATCAATGTTTACCAAAAAGGCATGCCTAGAATAGCAATAGCAATTACTACACGACTTCAGGATCGAGGAGAAGGTCTAATCACGCTTCCCAATGAATCCGTTGCTAATTCTATTCCCCGGCTAAGCCAGTTATTCCCTAGAAGAAATCGGCATCACTAGACGAATTGGTCATCTCTTCTATCAGCCAGCCAGGCTCTGTCGAATGTTTCTACCCTCAGACAGAAATCAAATACCCCCAGCTGAGACAGGGTCATCAATACAAATATCTCCGACCAGAGGACTAGATTTATTTCCCCAGTAGAGTCCCCTGGAAGAACGTTTCAGACGCATAGTGCATCCATTACATCATTTCACATCACATACCTGCATACAATGTTCATATTTATTTCATTCCGCATCATATACATTACATCGTTTCATAGCATGCACATGCATACCATGTTCGCAGGCATAAAACATCTCATGCACCATGACATTGCATGAAACTAACTTGATCTTTCAGGTTAATTATCCTCCTGATCACATTCAAGATTCGAATACGGCTCTCGGATATAATCCATGTGAAATACAACAAATATTATCAGATACAGCCTAACGTACGGTTCATTCTGATTCAGCCCAACATATGACTCCTTCAACTCGGATACGATCTAACGTGCGATCCGTTCTGACTTTCAGCAACTCCAATACGGTCTAACGTACGACCCATTTGGATCTTCAAATCCTCAGATGCTGCCTAGCGTACGGTACATTCCGGGGTGTAGTCTAGCGTACGACTACTTTATCCTTCAGATACAGCCTAACGTACGACTCATTCTGCAACTCCAATACGGTCTAACGTACGACCCATTTGGACCTTCAAATCCTCAGATGCTGCCTAGCGTACGGTACATTCCGGGGTGTAGTCTAGCGTACGACTACTTTATCCTTCAGATACAGCCTAACGTACGGCTCATTCTGCAACTCCAATACGGTCTGACGTACGACCCATTTGGACCTTCAAATCCTCAGATGCTGCCTAGCGTACGGTACATTCCGGGGTGTAGTCTAGTGTACGACTACTTTATCCTTCAGATACAGCCTAACGTACGGCTCATTCTGCAACTCCAATACGGTCTGACGTACGACCCATTTGGACCTTCAAATCCTCAGATGCTGCCTAGCGTACGGTACATTCCGGGGTGTAGTCTAGCGTACGACTACTTTATCCTTCAGATACAGCCTAACGTACGGCTCATTCTGCAACTCCAATACGGTCTAACATACGACCCATTTGGACTTTCAAATCCTCAGATGCTGCCTAGCGTACGGTACATTCCGGGGTGTAGTCTAGCGTACGACTACTTTATCCTTCAGATACAGCCTAACGTACGACTCATTCTGCAACTCCAATACGGTCTAACGTACGACCCATTTGGACCTTCAACTCAGATACGATCTAGCGTACGATTCATTCTGATTTTTCATCCCCAGCGAAGTCATCCGCCCAATGAACAACTCACTCTGGGATTCAGATGCGGTCTAGCATATGATTCATTCTGATCCCTTATCCCCAGCAGCGTATAGCACACCCTGACTCCCCAACGAAGTCAACAGCCTAATGGATAACTCACTATACGGTCTAGCGTATGACCCGGTATGACATCCATGGCTTCAGATATTGTCTAATGTACGACGCACTCTGAAGTTTCCATCATCGAACTTCCCGGATGGCATCTTTAAGCCCATCTCCATCAGGAATAACTTCCGACGAACAAGTGCAAATTTTTGGGGCATTCTAGTGTTTAATATTCTTCCACCTTCAGACCACGAATGGTGTACACACCATCCTAACTCTCTCGGTTCAAGAATATTAAACAGGGGCAGCTGTCATACCCCAAAATTTGCCCGTTGATATTACGAGGCATTTTTCAAGACACTCCGACTTATTCTACAAGGCACTGATCTTAAAGGAACAAAAGGCCCAGCTCACAACAGACTCACTCCAGAAAAAGGCCCAAACTAGCTTGCTCGCTAGGCGAGCAATTCCTTCGCCTAGCGAACCCTTCATTATGCAACTCGCCCAGCGAAGCACCAGATCCAGTAAAAGCCCAAACTAGCTTGCTCGCTAGGCGAGCAACTCCTTCGCCTAGCGAATCTTGCGAATATCAGAATTTCTGGGCTTCATTCTGAGCCCATTAGGTCACAACAAGAGCATTATAAATAGCCAAGCTTCAGTCACGAAAAGGGGGAGAAAAAGACGGAGAAAGGAGAGCCCTGGCAAGCAAACCCTAACACTCACTGGAGACAAACCCTGAAGGAAGTTCGGCACCAAGGTCTACCTCTGCCCAATTCCATCCGATTTGCCGATTCGAAGTCGCAATTCAGTTGCCAACAGGTTTACATTGCTATTACTGCCTTATGTTCTTAATTTGCATATGGCTTTATGATTAGATTTATGAAAATAACTTAAGTTTGGCATGTGAACTTTAGTATGTACCTGAATACTTTAAATGATTAACCATATAATTGCGGTAATGAAAGCCATAAGGCATAAAATTGGCTGAAAGTGTACTTATGTCAAAACCAGAATCCGCAGCCGCTCGCTAGCACATCGCTAAGCGAGCATGCAGCGAGTATTCGCTAAGCCTTCGCTAGGCGAGGCAGGGGCGAACGTGACAGTAGCTGACTTTTCTGTTCTGATTTTTCACTCATGTTTTATCGTGCATCATTTATCCGACCTTATTTACTGTTGTGATCCTTTTTTTTTTCTTGTGGTGTAATCCTCGATTGCACCCTGATTTGGTGTTCTGACATGTTTTGTTGAGTTTTGTAAAGGTTCACATACCCCAGGAAAGGATTGCTTGTTAGGTATCCCACTTTATTTGTGGGGTACCCTTATGGAGGTTCACCCTGAATTACTCAATGGATTTTAATGTATTGATTTTATGGCGAAGATCCACCCTAATGGCTTAATTGGTCTTAATGTATTAATTTTAATGTGGACCTAATTACCTACTTGATTACGGCTACCTAATTAATTGTAAAACTTTGCCTTTAAATAAGTGATCTCGGACCTCTCTTTGTTACCCTACGATTATGGTATTATGGTCATGTCCCGCGAATGTGGGGATGCACTTAGCAAAGACCCTTCGGTTAAATCATCATAGTCCCTCGAATGTTGCCTTTGTCCCTCGATGACCCTTCGGTGTAGCTGTCATACCCCAAAATTTGCCCATTAATATTTCAAGACATTTTTCAAGGCATTTCGAATCATTTTTATGACACTGATCTCAAAGGAACGAAGGCCCAGCTCACGAATGGCCCAATCCAGAAAATGGCCCAAACTGGCCTGTTCGCTACACGCTCGCCTAGCGAACGTTACGTTCGCTACACGCTCGCCTAGCGAAGCAAACGTTCGCTACCAGCTCGCCTAGCGAGGCTGACAGACAACAAAAAATTTCGGGCTTCGTTCTGAGCCCATTAGGTCATGAAAAAGGGCATTATAAATACCAGCACTTCAGTAATGAAAGAGAGGACGAAAAACAGAGGAAGACGGACGGAACCCTGGCCTAGAAACCCTGGAGATCAACTTGAAGGATTCCGAGTAAAGAAACCCTGAAGGCCGCTCATCCGCTCCGAAGCTACCACCGCCCAACTCAATCCGGCTCGCCAATTCAAGGTTGCAATTCGATTGCAAACAGGTTTGCATTACTATTATCGTGTTATTTTCTTAATTTGCATGTGATACCGCTTTATGTTCTTAACTTGCATGTGATATTATAATTGAATTCATAAACATATTTGAGGTTTTGCATGTGAATTTAAGTGTGCCTGAATATTGTGAATGCTGAACCGTATAATTATGTGTTGGATGCCATAAGCCATGCCGCAGGTTGAAGTCATACTGTTCTGAAATTCAAAACCCGCAGCCGCTCGCTAGCACATCGCTAAGCGAGCATGTAGCGAGTATTCGCTAGGCCCTCGCTAGGCGAGGCAGAGGCGAACGGGACAGTCGCTAATATTTTGTTTGTTATGTCCTATGCGTATCTGATCTATTCTATGTTAATTATGCACTGTTTTGCCTGACATTCATGCTGCTGTATTTTCTTTTGCGGTGTAATCTTCGATTACACCCCGATTTGGTATTCTAACCCGTTTGCTGAATTTTGCAAAGGTTCATATGTCCCAGAAAAAAGATCGCCGTTTAGGTCTTCCACTTTATTTGTGGGATACCCTTGGGGAGACTCACCCTAAATTGCTTAATTAATTTTAATGTGTTAATTTTAATGTATTAATTTTAATGTATTAATTTTAATGTATTGATTTTAGTATGGACTTAATTACTTAATTGACTTTAAAATATGACCTTTAAATAAGTGATCTTGGACCTCTCTTTTGCCTTACGATATTACGGTATAACGGTCATGTCCCGCGAATGTGGGGATACACTTAGCAATGGCCCTTCGATTAAATCATCATAAAATAAATCATGGTCCCTCGGATGTTGCCTTCGAAAATACAATTTTGTCCCTCGATGACCCTTCGGTGTAGCCTACGGTTAAATGATGATCGTCCCTTCGAATGCTAAGGTATCCTTACAACTGTTGCCTTCAATGACCTATCGATGACCCTACGGTGACCCTTAAACATCCAAAGGGTAAAATTACTTACTTCTCAATAGTAAGGACAGTTTTACCCTCATAAGGATAGGAAACGTTCATAACGACCTTAGGAAGGTATAACTCTCAATTACTGGATCATAACCTAAAACATTTTCCACCCCTCACACTTTACACTTTACAAATCCTAGAAAATCACCACTTGGTATACATTCATACTAGAATCATTACCGAGTTATATTTTTCTAAACCATTTTCAAAATCAAATGAGATAAATACTTTGTATACATTCATACGAGAATCATTATAAAGTTAAACTCTCTTTCAAACATGTTTTAAGCAATTCACCGACACTTTTCAGACAAAAATATAAGTGATCCAGTAATTAAGAGCCCATGGATAACCATGGATACAAAGGGTGCTAACACCTTCCCTTTGTATAATGTACCTCCCGAACCCAAAATCTATTGAGGTCTTTCCTGTTCTTTTCCACCTTTCCTTATTGGATAAAAGAAAAGTCGGTGGCGACTCTTGCTATCCGCGACATTGCGATAAAAAGCAAAACACCCCAAGTCAGTTCACCGTATGACAGAACTGGCGACTCTGCTGAGGAATCTTTAAAAAGAGAGGTTACCTTAAAAACAAGATCACTTATTTAAAGTTGTCTAATTTACTTTTAAGGGATTGCTTGGGTATTCTTGAGTGAAAGATCCTACACCCGGATCTAGTGTACCCTAGGTAAGTAGCAATAGATCATCGCGACTATCCGGCGTATACTGGAATGGTCAAAATGATAGCTACGGTTAATGTGACACTTTGGATGTCCTGATGTTCCTCATGTTTACTTGAGGAAAAATTTGGCTTCCGCGTGGTGTCATCAAAGCATTAACCAGACCTTTAGAACCCTAATTGACTTATCCTGGCCATTAGAAAGTAGTGAGATAACTGACTTCGGTTCCGACTGGGGTTGGTTGAGACTCGATACTACACTCTTTGAGATTGGACTTTAGGGAAGCTTCGGTCAACCACTTGGTGTTGCACTGAAGTGGACTTAAAGAAAGGTCGATGATTTGAGATCCTTCTAGAACCCGGTTACTATTCTAGGACAGGTTGAACCAACCAAACTTCAGTGGGGAGGGTACTTACCTATGGAACTCATGCAAGCTTTAAAACCTAGGAATGATGGTTGTGTGAATTGCTTGTGCTTGTTATTTACATAACATACATAACATCATAACATACATAACATCATCATAACATCATGGCATTGTACTAACCATTTCGAGGACTTAGGGATTTAACTTTTCTCTAGTTCATAAAAAAAAAAAAAAAAAAAAAAGAGTTTCCTTTTTTGGTAGTTTATGCAAAGTTAAATTCCAAAAGTCCTTGAAAACATTTCATACATTGCATAGCATAACATTGCATAACCGGTGTTCTAAAGGGATCAGTATTCTCACGGTTTTCCTCCAAACAGAAAAATGGACCTCGAACAAATTGTCAAAGACCTCCAGGCTCAGAATGCTCAACTCCAGAAGATAATCTTGAACTTATCCAGGGGGCAGAAGGAACTGAAGGCTCTCTTGCTCGAGAAGAAAAAAGACAAGAAATCTGTGAGGCACACTAACCCGGGAAGAAGGCAGTTTACGAAGATCAATATGACTTTAGCACAGGCACTGCAGGGTATGCTAAAAGCAAATTTAATTACCCTCAGAGATCCTCCTGCAAAACCCAACACTACTTCTCCTCGTTATAATCCCAATGCCAGGTGTGCATATCACTCCGATAGCCCCGGGCATGATACAAACAATTGTTGGTCGTTGAAGAACAAAATTCAGGATATGATCGACGCCGGAGAATTTGAATTTGATCCGCCTGAGACTCCTGATGTCATCACTGCCCCTCTGCCTAATCAAGATGAGACTGTCAATGCTGTGGAAGATACTGATAATGATTGTGACTTGGATAGCTGGATTTCCCCAACAATTGGTGACAGACTCGATAGTTGGAAGGCTGAAGACACTATCCCGATTTCCTTTAGTCAGGAGTAATTGTTATTGTTGTTTTAGCATTTTAAGGCATTGTGTCTATGCCCGGGGCACAATAGCTAATTTTTCAAGGGTTTTGTCATTTTCATAAGCATATTCATATTCAATAGATCAATGGACTTTTTGCATTCAAATATTGCGCTCTTTATCTTTCCTGTCATTTTTCAAACAAGCTATGTTTTCTTGCACACACTCACGTAACAATTTGCCGATCCATATCCACTCTGGATCCTGTTGGTAATGACTCTGCTACTGTTCATTATGACTTTGAAAATCCGATCTACCAAGCCGAGGATGGAAGTGAGGAAGATTGTGAAGTCCCTGGAGAACTTGCCAGACTGGTACTACAAGAAGAAAAGACCACACAGCCGCATGAGGAATCAATTGAAATTGTAAATCTGGGTACTGAAATAGACAAGAAAGAAGTCAGAGGTTTCTTGGGACACTTGAATTACATTGCCCGATTCATTCCACACTTGACTGCTACCGGCAAACCCATCTTCAAATTACTAAAAAGGAAAAATCAAGAGATGGTATGGAATGATGAATAACAAAATCAGGAAATATCTCCAAGAACCTCCAATTCTGATGCTACCAGTTGAAGGAAGACCTCTAACTATGTATTTGACCGTGTTAGAAAATTCAATAGGGTGTGCTGGGGCAACATTACGAGTCTGGTCGAAAAGAGCATGTCATACACTGCCTTAGCAAAAGGTACCGACTGTGAAACAAGATACTCACAGCTCGAGAAAGCTTGCTGCGTTTTGGCTTGGGCTGCTCGCCGACTAAGACAGTATATGTTGAATCATACCACTTTATTGATTTCTAAGATGGATCTTATCAAATATACATTCGAGAAACCTGCTGTCTCCTGAAAGAGTTATCACTGATAATGGTACTAAACTGAACTCTGCATGCAGTTCAAAATAAAACACCATAACTCTTCTCCGTACCGGCCAAAGACGAACGACGCCGTGGAGGCTGCTAACAATATCAAGAATATAACAGTAACATACAAAGACTGGTATGAGATGTTACCTTTTGCTCTTCATGGTTACCGCACTTCGACAGGGGCAACCCCTTTCTCTTTAGTCTATGGAATGGAAGCCGTTTTACCAGTGGAAGTTCAGATCCCCTCTCTAAGAATTGTGAAAGATGCAGGCTTAGATGAGGATGAATGGATTCAAACTCGACTCGATCAGATAAATTTGATTGATGAAAAGAGACTTGCGGCTGTTTGTCATGGGCAGATATATCAGAAGCGCATGACCCAGGCATTTAACAAAAAGGTCAAGAGACGAGTGTACCAAATCGGCGACTTAGTTATCAAGCGTATCATTCTACCACAAGGTGATCCCAGGGGCAAATGGACTCCCACATACGAAGGGCCATTTGTAGTTAAGAAGGTATTCTCTGGTGGAGCCATGATGCTTGCTACAATGGACGGCGAAGAGTTCCCGCATCCTGTGAACGCTGACATAGTTAAAAAAAAATACTACGCATAAAAGAGACCCGCTAGGTCGACGTACCTTGGCAAAAGTAAGGGCATCCCGGCGAACCAAAAGGGTTCGGGCAAAAAATTAGGGATAAACATATAAAGACATACACCCGGCAAGTCGAAAACCTGAAAAGGCGGCTTGAGCAAAAAAAGGGTATCCCGGTGGACTGAAAACCTGAAAAGGCGGTCCAGGCAAAAATTAGGGATTAAAGCGTATGACTATGCCCCGTTCTCTGTCTGCTTCAACCAAGTTCAAGGGACTGAACAAGCCAATCACTTTCATCCGACAGCAGGAGATGAGAGGCTTGAAGACATAATGACAGTAGTGGAATTAAAATCAACAGGACTTTTTCTGCATAGCTTTGTCTTCGTTTCTTGACGATTTCCTCTTACTAGGATTTCTGTCTCCTTGTACACAAATTGCCTGTTTATAGGCCCTCTTTCTAAATCAACACAATTCTGTTTCAAAAAAAAATGCTTTTGTTTTACTTTCTCTATTTTGTTTGCATAAACGTCCATTGATTTAACTTGAATTGATATATGCATTTGAATATGATCAATGTTTATCAAAATACATGCATAAAATAACAATGACAATTACTAAAGGACTTCAGGATCGAGGAGAAGGTCTAATCATGCTTCCCAATGAATCCGTTGCTAATTCTATTCCCCAACAAGAACCAGCTATTTCCCAACAGAGGTCGGCATCATCAGACATATTGGTCATCTCTTCTACCCTCAGCCAGGCTCGGTTGAATATCTTCTACCATCAGACAGAAGTCAAATACCCCTAGCTAAGGAAGGGTCATCAATACAAATATCTCCGACCAGAAGACTGAGATTTATTTCCCCAATAGAGTCCCCTGGAAGAACGTTTCAGACACATAGTGCATTCATTACATCATTTCACATCACATACCTACATACAATTTTCGTTCCGCATCATATACATTACATCATTTCACATCACATACCTACATACAAGTTTCATTCCGCATCATATACATTACATCATTTCATAACATATACATGTATATAATGCTCTCATTTATTCCAGACATATAATTCATTCATTACATCATTTCACAGCACACGCATGCATACAACATTTGCATCTCATGCATCATGACATAGCATGAAGCTAACTTTATTTTTCAGGTTAATCATCCTCCTGACACAGTCAAAACAAAGGTCCATTCAGACGGACATCCTCATCAATTACGTTCAAAATTCAACTATAACCCTCAGACACTGCCTAGCATACGGTATATTCCGAGGTGTAGTCTAGCGTACGACTACTTTCTTCTTCAGATACATCTTTCAGATATACTCCGTGTCAACATTCATTCTGACATCCTCCTAACGATGGCATCTATAAGTTCATCCCAAATATTCATTGCAAATACAGCATATACAAATACTATCAGATATAGCCTAGCGTACGGTTCACCCTGATTCATCTCAACATATGACTCCTTCAACTCAGATACGATCTAGCGTACGATCCATTCTGACCTTCAACAACTCAGATACGATCTAGCGTACGATCCATTCTGACCTTCAACAACTCAGACACGATCTAGCGTACGATCCATTCTGACCTTCAACCACTCAAATACAGTCTAATGTACGACCAAGTTAGACCTTCAAGTCCTCAGAGGCCACTCAAATACAGTCTAATGTACGACCAAGTTAGACCTTCAAGTCCTCAGAGGCCACTCAAATACAGTCTAATGTACGACCAAGTTAGACCTTCAAGTCCTCGGAGGCCACTCAAATACAGTCTAATGTACGACCAAGTTAGACCTTCAAGTCAGATTCTGCAAATACAGTCTAATGTACGACCAAGTTAGACCTTCAAGTCAGATTCTGCAAATACAGTCTAATGTACGACCAAGTTAGACCTTCAAGTCAGATTCTGCAAATATAGTCTAATGTACGACCAAGTTAGACCTTCAAGTCAGATTCTGCAAATACAGTCTAATGTACGACCAAGTTAGACCTTCAAGTCAGATTCTGCAAATATAGTCTAATGTACGACCAAGTTAGACCTTCAAGTCAGATTCTGCAAATACAGTCTAATGTACGACCAAGTTAGACCTTCAAGTCAGATTCTGCAAATACAGTCTAATGTACGACCAAGTTAGACCTTCATCCCCTCAGATGCTACCTTCGGACAGGTACATTTCTGAATGGTAGTCTAGTATACGACTACTCCTTACTCAGATGCTACCTTCGGACAGGTACATTTCTGAATGGTAGTCTAGTATACGACTACTCCCTTACTCAGATGCTACCTTCGGACAGGTACATTTCTGAATGGTAGTCTAGTATACGGCTACTCCCTTACTCAGATGCTACCTTCGGACATGTACATTTCTGAATGGTGGTCTAGTATACGGCTACTCCCTTACTCAGATGCTACCTTCGGACAGGTACATTTCTGAATGGTAGTCTAGTATACGGCTACTCCCTTACTCAGATGCTACCTTCGGACAGGTACATTTCTGAATGGTAGTCTAGTATACGGCTACTCCCTTACTCAGATGCGACCTTCGGACAGGTACATTTCTGAATGGTGGTCTAGTATACGGCTACTCCCTTACTCAGATGCTACCTTCGGACAGGTACATTTCTGAATGGTAGTCTAGTATACAACTACTCCTTACTCAGATGCTACCTTCGGACAGGTACATTTCTGAATGGTAGTCTAGTATACGACTACTCCCTTACTCAGATGCTACCTTCGGACAGGTACATTTCTGAATTGTAGTCTAGTATACGACTACTCCTTACTCAGATGCTACCTTCGGACAGGTACATTTCTGAATGGTAATCTAGTATACGACTACTCCCTTACTCAGATGCTACCTTCGGACAGGTACATTTCTGAATGGTAGTCTAGTAGACGGCTACTCCTTTACTCAGATGCTACCTTCGGACAGGTACATTTCTGAATGGTAGTCTAATACACGACTACTCCCTTTAAAAGTAGACACAGCCTAATGGACGACTCATTCTGCTCAGATATGGTTTAATGTACGATCAAGTTAGACCTTCATCTACTCAGATGCTACCTTCGGACAGGTACATTTCTGAATGGTAGTCTAGTATACGACTACTCCCTTTTCAGCAGATTCAGCCTAACGGACGGCTCATTCTGCTACTCAGATGCTACCTTCGGACAGGTGCATTTCTGATCCCTTATCCCCAGCAGTATATAGCACACGCTCCCCAGCGAAGTCAACAGCATGATGGATGATTCATTATACGGTCTAGCGTATGACCCGGTATGACATCCATGTCTTCAGACATCGTCTAATGTACGACACAATCGGAAGCTCGTCATCAAACTTCCTGGATGACATCTCTAAGCCCATCTCCATCAAGACTAGCTCCTAATGGACAAGCGCAAATTTTTGGGGCATTCTAGTGTTCAATAATCTTTCACCTCCAGACCACGAACGGCACATACCATTCTACTCTCTCGGTTCAAGAATATTGAACAGGGGCAGCTGTCATACCCCAAAATTTGCCCATTAATATTTCAAGACATTTTTCAAGGCATTTCGAATCATTTTTATGACACTGATCTCAAAGGAACGAAGGCCCAGCTCACGAATGGCCCAATCCAGAAAATGGCCCAAACTGGCCTGTTCGCTACACGCTCGCCTAGCGAACGTTACGTTCGCTACACGCTCGCCTAGCGAAGCAAACGTTCGCTACCAGCTCGCCTAGCGAGGCTGACAGACAACAAAAAATTTCGGGCTTCGTTCTGAGCCCATTAGGTCATGAAAAAGGGCATTATAAATACCAGCACTTCAGTAATGAAAGAGAGGACGAAAAACAGAGGAAGACGGACGGAACCCTGGCCTAGAAACCCTGGAGATCAACTTGAAGGATTCCGAGTAAAGAAACCCTGAAGGCCGCTCATCCGCTCCGAAGCTACCACCGCCCAACTCAATCCGGCTCGCCAATTCAAGGTTGCAATTCGATTGCAAACAGGTTTGCATTACTATTATCGTGTTATTTTCTTAATTTGCATGTGATACCGCTTTATGTTCTTAACTTGCATGTGATATTATAATTGAATTCATAAACATATTTGAGGTTTTGCATGTGAATTTAAGTGTGCCTGAATATTGTGAATGCTGAACCGTATAATTATGTGTTGGATGCCATAAGCCATGCCGCAGGTTGAAGTCATACTGTTCTGAAATTCAAAACCCGCAGCCGCTCGCTAGCACATCGCTAAGCGAGCATGTAGCGAGTATTCGCTAGGCCCTCGCTAGGCGAGGCAGAGGCGAACGGGACAGTCGCTAATATTTTGTTTGTTATGTCCTATGCGTATCTGATCTATTCTATGTTAATTATGCACTGTTTTGCCTGACATTCATGCTGCTGTATTTTCTTTTGCGGTGTAATCTTCGATTACACCCCGATTTGGTATTCTAACCCGTTTGCTGAATTTTGCAAAGGTTCATATGTCCCAGAAAAAAGATCGCCGTTTAGGTCTTCCACTTTATTTGTGGGATACCCTTGGGGAGACTCATCCTAAATTGCTTAATTAATTTTAATGTGTTAATTTTAATGTATTAATTTTAATGTATTGATTTTAGTATGGACTTAATTATTTAATTGACTTTAAAATATGACCTTTAAAATAATTGATCTTGGACCTCTCTTTTGCCTTACGATATTACGGTATAACGGTCATGTCCCGCGAATGTGGGGATACACTTAGCAATGGCCCTTCGATTAAATCATCATAAAATAAATCATGGTCCCTCGGATGTTGCCTTCGAAAATACAATTTTGTCCCTCGATGACCCTTCGGTGTAGCCTACGGTTAAATGATGATCGTCCCTTCGAATGCTAAGGTATCCTTACAACTGTTGCCTTCAATGACCTATCGATGACCCTACGGTGACCCTTAAACATCCAAAGGGTAAAATTACTTACTTCTCAATAGTAAGGACAGTTTTACCCTCATAAGGATAGGAAACGTTCATAACGACCTTAGGAAGGTATAACTCTCAATTACTGGATCATAACCTAAAACATTTTCCACCCCTCACACTTTACACTTTACAAATCCTAGAAAATCACCACTTGGTATACATTCATACTAGAATCATTACCGAGTTATATTTTTCTAAACCATTTTCAAAATCAAATGAGATAAATACTTTGTATACATTCATACGAGAATCATTACAAAGTTAAACTCTCTTTCAAACATTTTTTAAGCAATTCACCGACACTTTTCAAACAAAAATATAAGTGATCCAGTAATTAAGAGCCCATGGATAACCATGGATACAAAGGGTGCTAACACCTTCCCTTTGTATAATGTACCTCCTGAACCCAAAATCTATTGAGGTCTTTCCTGTTCTTTTCCACCTTTCCTTATTGGATAAAAGAAAAGTCGGTGGCGACTCTTGCTATCCGCGACATTGCGATAAAAGGCAAAACACCCCAAGTCAGTTCACCGTATGACAGTAGCCTACGTTTAAATGATGATAGTCCCTTCGAATGCTAAGGTATCCTCACAACTGTTGCCTTCGATGACCAATCAATGACCCTTCGATGACCCTTCTACATCCAAAAGATGAAACTACTTACTTCTCAATAGTAAGGACAGTTTTACCCTCATAAGGATAGGAAATGCCCGTAAAGACCTCGGATAGGTATAACTCTTAATTGCTTACTCACAATTTAAAATACTTTTCACATTTCACAAATACTAGAAAATCACCACTTGACATACATTCGTACTAGAATCATTGCCAAGTTATATTTTTCTAAACTATTTTCAAAACTGAATGAGATAACCACTTTGTATACATTCATACAAGAATCATTACAAAGTTAAATTCTCCTTTTCAAAACATTTCCTAAACAGTTCTCACCCACCTTTTTCAAATAAGAAAAACATAAGTGATTAAGCAGTTAAGAGCCCATGGATAACCATGGATACAAAGGGTGCTAACACCTTCCCTTTGTATAATGTACCTCCCGAATCTAAGAATCTAAATTAAGGTCTTTCCTGTTCTTTTCCACCTTTCCTTATTGGATAAAAGAAAAGTCGGTGGCGACTCTTGCTAACCGCGACATTGCAATTAAAAAACACATCCAAGTCAGTTCACCGTATGATAACTTGTATTGCAAGTTATTCAATATCACATCTTGTGAAATTGAGTAATTGTGTGATACATTTAGCTTGTAATTTCTGGTGTAATTCAATTGTTCAACTTGATTGTAATGAGTTGCTTAAGGTTACTCACATAACTTCAAATCGATAAGCATAATATCTCTTTACTCAAACTTTGTTTCCGCCATGCAAAACATATTGTTTTTATAACTCTAAAAAATATCATTTTCAAACGAAAATTTTATTTTAGGAGACCTATTCACTTCCCCTCTAGACCGTTATTTGTCTATATTCTCACCAAACAAAACTATTTTTGAAATGAGTGACTGTCGTCGAGGACAACAAAGTTACTAATAACAAACCCTAATTGATTAATGAAGCGAAATGGAAACCATCAAAAACCATTGACGATCGTTCTGCACATAACTATCTCATTGAGTGAAAGATGATACACAAAATCTTATTAATAAAAAAATAAATAATTTATAGATTTTTTTTACATATTCATGTGTTATGAGTAATTAAGTTAAACAAATAAAATTACTAACCAAATATTATATAATTAATTAAATATATTTTTTTAGTAGAATTATTATGATTTATTGACTTTTTGTCATCTATATCTTTATCTTCTTTTTAATTTGAAATGATTAATTTCAATAACACCATTTCTTTGTATTTTTCTATTGTACTAATATAAATAAAATATTAATATTTATAAATTAATAATTTATTATGATTTTTTAAAAATATGTGGGAGCTTTAGTAAAAAATAATCATTTCAAATTGAAGTGAAAATCAAAATATAAACACACACAATTTATTTTTCCTACCATACAATACAAACATCTCATACTACTATAAAACCAAATTGCTCACAATATAAATTCTACCATACTCATTAATACAACACCATCATTTTCCTTAAAAGTATCGACTCCCTCAACAAACAAACTCTTTTTTACTTTTGTTTGTAATTTTTCTCAAGTCTCATTTTAAATTTGTCACTATCCATGAGTTATGAAGTCAAAACTTACAAGTTACAATTTGGGAAATTAACCTAATCTTAAATTAGAGAAACATTTTTTTCATCTAAATCTCATTCATTAAACTACCACTCCAATAATGACCAAGTTTTCATAACTTCTTCTTTGACATCATGAATACAAAGAGTAATTAATTTGTTATTATGATTAGTGGAACATTATGATGATTTGATGAAAAAAGCAAAAATAAATTTTAAAAAATAGAAAAAGAGAAAAAGAAAAGAAAAGATAAAAGAGAAAGTGTGAGACAGACACTAAGATTAAGAAAGAGAAAAACAAAACATTAGTAGTACATAGAAAGAAAAAAAACCCGGGTTCAACGGGTCAAATCAATAACTCTTCCAATACTTACAAAACCACACACAGGTTATTCTCATTCACCTTCTTCTTCACTCTCTCAATAACAATGTTTTCATCAGATCCTGGTATGTATGTTCCTTGTCATTTCCTCTTTGTTTTCTAGTTTTCACCATTCATGTTCATTGCTTTGTGTTGGATTTTCAGCTCAGCTTTTAAGTATAACAAACAAGAGTTTTTGTTTTTGTTTTTGTTACTATCTTTGTTTTTTATTTTTTTGTTTATGTTTAGTGTGAAATAAATGAATAATAATAGTTTGGTTTGTGAAAGTGGTGTGTATAAGGTATAGTTGATATCAATGGAAAAGGAAATTTTGTGTGCAAGATTTGATTTTTCGGTTATTGTTCCATTTTTAAATGGAAAATAAATATGGGTTTTGTGTAACAGGAATAGGGTATGTCTCCTTCCTTCCCCTAAAATAAAACCCTTCATACCCCTCTTACTTTTTATATGCTTTTTTCTTCTTTTTTAATGATGATTATTACTACAAGTTAGTGTTTCAGTGTAGAGATTAATTGCATTTTGGTTTTGCAGATTGTTATTGTGGTGTCTGCTTATTGTTTTTGGTCTCAGTTTGAACAATCCTTTGATGTTTTAAGGGGGAAAAAGTTGAAGATCATGGAAGAAATACAGTCTCAATCAGATAATTATAGGTCTTCTTCGTCTTCGGCTAGTAGTCCGGCGAGTAGGGTACCATCGAGCAACTTTTTCTATCTGCGTAAACCCGGTTCGCTAAGGCAACCAATCTCGTTTGAGGATTCGCCTGAGTGGGATGATACTACAGATGTTGATGTTAGAGTTGACGAAGGAGGTGATTCTATTAACGCTGCAACAACGCCAGCTTCACCTTCTCTATCGAAGCTCAACAGTGGCTCCTTGCCTTCACCGCATCTACCGGAAGGGGCTGTCGTTCCACGCAAAATTGCTGGGGCTTCTGTTGCTTGGAAAGATTTGACTGTTACTATAAAGGGAAAAAGGAAGTATTCTGATAAGGTTATTAAGAGTTCAACCGGTTATGCATTGCCCGGGACATTGACTGTAATCATGGGCCCGGCTAAATCAGGGAAATCTACGTTATTACGAGCCATTGCAGGTCTCGAAGAACGCTTTAATGTTCTTTTTTACTAAACATTTCAAATGATATTCGTCTTTGCCTTTCGATAATCAAAGCTAAAATGGAACTTTCTCTTTACCTCAGGAAGATTGCATCCTTCAGCTAGGATGTATGGGGAAGTGTTTGTGAACGGAGCGAAATCGCAAATGCCCTATGGATCATATGTGAGTTCAGTTTCTGAATTTCCATTGTGTAAGTTTAAAAGTGTATATGTATATCTAAATTTGTTTTCTTAATTCGCAGGGTTACGTTGATAGAGAAACGACTCTGATCGGATCTCTCACTGTGCGCGAGTTTCTGTATTATTCAGCCTTGCTGCAACTTCCCGGTTTCTTTTGTCAGAAAAAGAGTGTAGTAGAAGACGCTATACACGCAATGTCGTTAGGTGAGCATGCAAATAAGCTTATAGGCGGACATTGTTATATGAAAGGACTTCCTAGTGGGGAGAGAAGGCTTGTTAGCATTGCTAGGGAGCTTGTGATGAGACCGCGTATTTTATTTCTAGACGAACCTCTTTATCATTTGGACAGGTGTTTTTCCTGTAATAATCCTCTATTAATTTCTGATAGTATTCCGTATTTAGAGAAATTTTTCGTTGACATCCTTTTCGTTATATATCTATTTTAAGTGTCTCGGCACTTTTGATGATGGTTACATTGAGGAGACTTGCAAGCACCGGTTGCACTCTTATCATAACCATCTACCAGAGTAGCACGGAAGTTTTTGGTCTTTTCGACCGAATTTGTCTGCTTTCGAATGGAAATACCTTGTTCTTCGGAGAAACGTTAGCTTGCTTGCAGGTAACTTATCTTCTATACTTTCCTACCCCTGCACAAAACTTTGATTAAGAACGATGAGTATGGTTGCAAATTTGTCAAGAACTTCACTTTTTCGCTTAACATATCTATTGATCATTATAATTTTATGTTCATACAGCACTTCTCGAACGCTGGATTTCCTTGTCCGATCATGCAAAGTCCTTCTGATCACTTTTTACGCGCAATTAATACAGATTTTGACAGGATAATCGCAATGTGTAAAAACTGGCAGGTAATTGTTTTTAGTAGGTTGATGATTAACTTCTCATTTCCATGTCAATATTAAAAGATTTAACTTTTTGAAACATTATGCGTCATTGATATATTAATGTTAACAGATTAAACTCTTTTAAATGTTATGATACATTATTAACGTTTTCATCCTAATAGGATGACAATGGAGATTTTTCTTCCGTAAACATGGACACCGCTGTTGCTATACGCACACTTGAAGCAACTTATAAGTCATCTGCCGATGCTGCTTCTGTCGAAACAATGGTTCTGAAACTCACTGAGAAGGTACGCTATCGCTGCTACACAAGTTAGAATTTCTGTTAACATAGACTTGAAATTGCACCATAAAATAAGTCTCTTCCTTCGCAAATATCCAGGAAGGTCCGGCTCTCAAAAGCAAAGGTAAAGCTAGCAATGCTACTCGGGTCGCGGTCTTAACGTGGAGATCTTTATTAGTCGTGTCAAGAGAATGGAAGTATTATTGGCTTCATCTTATTCTTTACATGCTCCTCACACTATGCATCGGTACTGCATTTTCTGGTTTAGGTCATTCTCTGTCTTCTGTTGGGGTGAGTCTTGACTCGAAAATTGCACTTCATTTATACATACCAACAATTCTAGATATAATTATAATCGATATAAAATCACTTTTAACGCGCGTTAAATTGCAGGCAAGAGTTGCAGCAATTTTCGTATTTGTATCATTCTGTTCACTTCTAAGCATCGCAAGAGTACCTGCACTTATGAAAGAAATCAAGGTAGTTTTTCTTACGCTTTTTCGACTTTAGAATACAATTGACAATGCGTGAATATTATTTTACTAATAGACATGTCTTCTTTTTGGTGAAGTTGAATAATTTGCTTTTCTGCAGATATATGCGTGTGAAGAATCAAACCAACACTCGAGTACATTTGTATTTTTACTTGCGCAGCTCTTGTCGAGCATTCCGTTTCTTTTTCTCATCTCCATTACGTCGAGTCTAGTCTTCTACTTCCTAGTCGGGCTAGAAGATCAGTTCAGCTTGTTAATGTACTTCGTGCTGAATTTTTTCATGACTCTCTTACTAAACGAAGGAATCATGCTAGTTGTCGCTACTTTGTGGCAAGAAGTTTTCTGGAGTGTCTTGACACTCTTATGCGTGCACGTGAGTTCCGCGCCCATTTATCTTATAGGCATTTCCGGAACTAAGCACTGATGCATAAATATCCGCCATTTCAGGTGGTCATGATGCTTTCAGCCGGCTATTTCAGAATTCGAAGTACATTGCCAGGACCAATGTGGATGTATCCAATGTCCTATATAGCCTTTCATACATACTCAATTCAGGTAATAGATATCTGATATGCATCGATAGTGTAAAATAGTTTTCCACGAACATTAACTATCTTGTTTACTCGTCTTGATCTTTCATAGGGGCTATTGGAGAACGAGTATCTAGGCGCTTCCTTTGCAGTTGGGCAAGTAAGGTCCATATCTGGTTTCCAAGCTCTACAAAGCGCGTACAATATCTCCCCCGATAGTAACGCAAAATGGAAAAATCTGTTGGTTTTGTTTCTGATGGCGATAGGCTATCGGATTTTTGTGTTTATTTTATTATTTTTGTTGGTAGGGAGAAAAATATCTCTACTAAAAAGTTTCAAGTGTAGCAATAGGGATACAACAGATACAAGTTGATTTGATAGGAACTTTGTTTAGTGATTTTACAATGTTACATTGTATAAGGTTTTTTGGTCGAGTTTTGGCTGTGAACTATAGTTTTGTGAATTTGTCTTTAGACTAATGAAGAGGAAATATGAGATTTATTTGATATTGGTGCATGTACATTTTTTGCTTTTTTATGAAAGTTACTTGTTTGTTATGATGTAGCCAAATCCAGATGAATTGAAATTTGGGTTGAAGGTACCATTCTAGTGATGGGGCATGGTCCTCTATATGTTTTTTTTGTCCACTTGTTTTGTTGAAGTGGCTTTTTCTTTCATTGATGTTTGTGTAATGTGTGGCATATGATATGAAGATTTGATACAAAGGGGGTCATGAACCGACCAAGTTTTTATAATGTTTTGTATCATACCCTTGAAATTTCTTGTTTAAGTTAAAAATTTGAGGTTTTTGGTATAAAAAACAGAAAAGTTGGAGGTGTGAGGGAAAGCAAGATAAGGAAAAGTATATTTGTCCAAACCAAAAAAACTTAGAAGTACAATACTATATGGGGTTATATTTAAAGAAAATTTTATGGTGAAGTTAAAATGATTTTTTTGGTGTAATTACAATTCTGGTCAATCAACAAATAACTTGGAATAAATAATAAATATTGCATTGCTAATGTAAAATAACAATTATTTTGAGACAGAGAAAATATGTAAATATGATATTTTTTATGAGACAGCGAGAATAATAAATAAGTGTCATGTAGCATTATATGGTGCATACTACCACTTATTGGTGCATACTACCACTTATTTCGTATCATTGCGATTAAGTTTCTAACCTAGCGATTAAGTTTCTAACCTATTAAATTTAAAATATTTAAGTCATTTAATATATTGTTTTTTTAAATTTTAATATTATATTTTGAACATCAAAATCCAATAAAACAACAACTTCATCTTATTTCCCTAACCTTTAGAACGATATCCTCATTCATCTTATTCGCCGTTAGTGTAGAACAATCACAAAAACAATCTTCTTTCTATCTCTTCTATCTCCGTAGAACGAAAGCTTGTTTCATATTCTCACATTCAACCACTCACACTATTGAGGATGAAACCTTCATTTCATCTTCTTCCACCATTGTAAAACGAGTTTTCTTCCTAACTTAGTACAACGAACGAACCTTTCATATTCTCACATTCAATTGCTCATCACACAGTTTGTTAGTGTTTGTATTAATAGCATATTAGTTAGAGTATTTAGATTTAAAATTTAATGATATCAATTTGTTATATGACTTTAATTTGGGAATTAGGTTTTATGATTGATGTTGTTATTTGTATTTGGATTTTAAATTTAAGGATTTCAATTTTCAATAAGTTAGTTATTCAATATGTTAGTTAAATTTTGTTTCAATTTGAAAATTAGGTTTTATGATTGTTGTTGTCATCTATATTAGGATTTCAAATTTAAGGATTTTGATTTTTAATAGGTTAATTATTCAATATGTTAGTTAAATTTCATATCAATTTGTAAATTAAGTTCTATGATTGATGTTGTCTTATCTTGTTGTTATTACAAATAATTGACTAATTTTTATAGACAATTTGTTGAGTAAATGTCTTGAACATATTGTGTGACATCGTGACGCGCGTACTGCTCAAACTGTATTATATGATCGCTTCAACATTTGGTTAGCAAATCTGTTTCAATTCTAGTACAACGAGAAAATTACTTTTAGAAGAAGTTTGTTAATCTGAAAAAGATTTTATTAAATCATAATTCATATTGGTTGAAAAGATTTAATTGGATATCAATTAATTAAAATATTTTGATTTAATTTAATCAAAGAAGATTTGATTGAATTTGTATTGAAAAAAGTATTTATTTGAATATGCTTTGAAGGAACACTTGATTCAAATTTATTTTATCTAAGATTGTGCTGAAATTGATATGTAAGATATTAATTAAAATTTTAATTAAATATTTCATAAAGAGATTTAATTGGATTTATTTTAATTACAAGATTTAGATTTGCATATAATGAAAAAAAATCCTATCTCTATTAAAGATGATTTAAAATGTGGTTCAGTTTTTGGAAGAGTTTGCATTCTGAATCTTTTACTTGAGAGGTTAGAATTTCCATTCATATCAAGTAAAGACAATATTGGTTTTGTGTTAATAAAGATTCAAAACCAGCTTTTTGATGTTTCGGTAAAAGCAAGATGATGAGCATAATGTCCCAAACATCCTATCTCAGGTTGTTTGCTTGGAGCGCAGGATAAATTAAACTATATCTCTTCCTTTTAAGACTTGTTTCCTTTTCTTATTCTATCAAAGACATAAGTGTGATAACATGTGCTTGTATTTGAAAAAAAATCTATTTTTACCAAGATTGCATTTGGTGTTATTATTTGTTCAAGATTTATATCAATCAAGGATCTCAATCATCATAATGAAGATTTGATTGATTATGTGCATTTTTGAAAAAGTTTAATCTGAATAGAATTCAACAAGATGAAATTGATTTTAATTAATATATTCAGATCATGTTTAGAGGTGACCAATAAAGATTGACAATCAACATAATTGAAGATTGATCTCATGTGATTTTTGGAGGATCAGTTGTATTCAAGATCAAAATCTTAGTGGGCTTTCTACCAGGATTGTGGTGTCTATATATGGAGGCAATCTCCTTTGTGAATACTCCGAACTTCAGAAAAAAATATTTACTCTATAGGAGAGTTTTAGTTGAGTCTTGTTTTTGTATTTTGTACACTATATTCTTGGGCATTACTTCTAAATTAGTTGAATAGAGTTTTGAGCTACATTTTAGTCTTGTCTTTTATCTTCGTAATTGAATAAACACTGGAAAGAGAGACCGAGTGAAAGTGAGAAGTTGCTCAGATTTAGAGGGATCCCTGGTCAAATCTTCGCGTGTAGTATTAGGAAAGTGACACTAGACAAAGTGAGTTTAGATAAGACCAATTGTACTTCTAACTATAAGGAGTAGATTTCTTTCTACAAGGAGTCCTGAATAGAAATTCATGGATAGTATTAGAATTTTTTTTTTAAACTAAGAGGATTCAACTGTACTTCTAACTATTAAAAGTGAATTTCCTTTCATTGGGGTAACGCTGTCTAGACATATTTGATTTTGCATCGAACTGTGTTACTAATTCATGTGTTATTTATATTTTTATTTTATTATGTCTGCTACACATTTAACCTGTCATACACATTGTCTCAGAAACTATGTCTGACATATTGTCATCCGAAGAACAAAATATCACTTGTTTTATATATTTCCAGATTTCAAATGGAAAATAACGATGATTATGTTGATGTTTGTTTGAACAATGCCCATTTCGTTGATAGTGATTCAAATGATGATGAATATAGTGATGATGAAACTTTTAATTATGTTGTATTTAATGGACATTAAAACTCAAATGATGAAGATGATGCTGATAATGACGATGATGAGGATTTAGTTGAAGCGAAATGGTCAAATAGTCAAGCAATTGTAGGTGATAGATTGGTGATTATTAATTACATTACTCCAGATGAAATTTGTGCTATGGAATTTGGAACTGTGATTGAAGCTTATGAGTTTTATTATAGGTATGGAAATGTAAAGATTTTTCCATTAAGAAAATAGATGTTAGGCGAAGAAGGTCTGAAGGTAGTGAAATAATAGTACTGAGGCAATATATATGCAACAAACATGGATTAATAAACAAGACACTACTACAAAATATATCTTTGGTAACATCATATTACTATGACCATTGTGCTAACCATGGTAATATATTATTTTTATGTGTCTGATTTTTTTTTATTAAAATACTTTTCATCACGGTTCATAATAATAACCATGGTGATAAATTAAGGGTTACAAGCTTCGAATCCTAACATCAACATTTTTAAATTTTTTCTATAAAGAAAGTGTGTGTCCCTTAACTTATGTTGTTAAATAAAAATTGAAAAACAATTAACTACGGTTTTTTTATCAACCGTTACTATACTTTCCATATTTCACTATGGTTGATATTGGCAACCATGGTAAAAAAATTTACTGCAAAATTAAAACATAGCAGGTTCTTTATTTCCTTCATAACAGATGCCCTAGTAAATCAGACAGCAACGATAGCAGAATCTTCATCTTCACCATCTTCATTCATTTGAAACATCTAATGTTCACCATCTTCATTCATTTCTTGGAACAAAAAACATTTCTTGGTATCTTCCTCCTCTTCAAAGTATGCCACGTTTCTTGGCCTCTCTCTCTCTCTCCCGCATCATGGTTAATAGTAATAGTACAATTTTTTGAATGTTTATGTCCTTCGCTACGGTTATTTATTTCTTTTTTAACACATCGATGATCCTGGATTTTGTTGCATTTCATGAATCAACTCGTTGTGCATGGACATTATGATGTGTACTGTTCATGTTGCCATGCTCATGTTTTATTCAGATTTTGTAACTATGACTTTGTGTAGTTGCAAATGAAATTGTTGGACTGTTGATTGATGTCATGAATATGCTTTAGGTTTTGGTGTTGTTAAATGTTATATTGTTTTGATGGATATGCATAGGCATATAATCATGTTAGTAAGGTGTGTGTGTAGCATTAGTGTGCCATTCACATTAGTCTTTTAATATAAATTTCAAAATTTATTATGGATTGTAGTTGGATGAGATCTGATAGATTAAGTCTAGTGTATGAGAAAGAAGTTCTTGAATTCGCAGAAAAAAATCTTTCCGACAATAATGGTCTCTTTTATTGTCCTTGTGTTAATTGCGGGAATATAAAAAAACATTCAAAAGAATAAATATTACATCACCTATGTTGTGATAGAATATGTAAAAAAATATACAACATGGACGTGACATGGAGAAATGGATAGAAATAGAAAACTGATGTCACAAATGCATGAAGTTGATGAAGATATGGATGATCGATTAGAAGATATGATATGTGATACTGAAGAATCATCTTTTATGAGAACTCATATTTATGATACTTTATGTAGTGATAAGGATGCACCTTTATATAGGGGGTGCACAAGTTTTATATGATTGTCTGTGTTTTTAAAATTGTTTAATCTGGAGGCAAAAAGTGGGTGGTTGGAGAAAAGTTTCATGAAATTGCTTGATTTGTTGAAACAAATGCTACCAGAAGATAACAATTTACTGAATTATTTTATGAGACCAAGAAGATATTGTGTCCAATGGGGTTGCAGTATATCAAAATACATGCATGCCCTAATGATTACATATTGTACAAGAAAGAGTATGAAAGTTTGGATCAATGTTCATAATATGATGAGTCACGCTACAAGGTGAAAGACAACAATGGTGATTACAATGACAATGTTAGCAAAAAAGATCCTCATGCTAAAGTGTTATAGTACTTACCAATAATTTCAAGGTTCAAGAGACTTTTTTCTAATGCGAATGATGCAAAGAATATTAGATGACATGCAAATGAAAGAAAACGTGATGGAAACATTTGCCATGTAGCTGATTCTTTGCAATTGAAGAAAAATGATTTGTTGTTTCCAGATTTTAGCCTTGAGCCAAGAAGCCTTAGCATTGGGTTTGCCACAGATGAAATGAACCCCTTTCGTAATCTGAGTACTAACCATTCTTCGTGGACTGTTCTTCTCACGATTTACAACCTATCTCATTAGTTGTGCATGAAATGCAAGTATATGTTGTTAAGTATGATGATTTGTAGACCAAAATAACTTGGAAACGATGTAGATGTTTATATAAGTCCATTAATTGAAGATTTAAGACTTTTGTGAGAGGAAGACATTGACGTTGATAATGCATATTCTAGTGAAAATTTTAAGATGTGTGCAATGTTATTTTGCACAATCAATAACTTTCGTGCATATGGTAATTTGGATGGATACAATGTCAAAAGACATAATGCATGTTCTATATGTGAATCTAATACTCGTTTTCACCAACTTGAGTTTGGAAAAAGACTGTTCATGTTAGGCATTAGAAATTTCTAAAACCCAATCATCCTTATCGTAGATTGCATAAGGCTTTTAACGGAGAACAAGAGTTTGAAATCACTCTTAAACCTTTAATGAGCGATGAATTTTATCAACGACATGAACACATTACTGTTGTCTTTGGAAAGAATAAAAAAGGTCTCGTTGAGAGAAATATTTAGAAAAAGAGATCGGTGTTCTTTGATGTTCCATATTAGTCTAGCCTCGATGTAAGATATTGTCTTGATGTTATGTATGTGGAGAAAAATGTGTGTGATAGTTTGATAGGAACACTTCTAAACATTTCATGCAAGAATAAAGATAGTAAAAAATCATGTTTAGATATGGTGGAGAGGAAAAAAAACTTATTTTCCTCCGGCATGTCACACTCTATCTAAAAAGGAAAATAACTTTTTTTACGAGTGTTTGCATGGTATCAAAGTTCCCCAAGGTTACTAATCAAACATCAAAAAACTTGTATCAATGAAAGATCTCGAGTTAATTAGCTTAAAATCTCAGGACTATCATGTTTTGATGCAACAACTTCTACCAATGGCTATCCGTGACATTCTTCCAAAAAGTGTAAGAGTAACTCTAACCAGATTTTGCTTATTATTCAATGCTATATGTAATAAAGTTCTTGATTTAAAAAATTATATGAATTGAAAGATGAGGCTACAATAAACTTGTGTAAATTAGAGATATATTTTCCTTTATCATTTTTGACATCTGGAGAGATAGAAAGCACTCGAGGATGTTATGAAGGTGAAGGTTGAACTTGATAAAAAGTTCTACATGATGGATCTAAGAGTTGTCTCCAGGATTCTTGGGATTGATATTCGGAGATATAGAAAGTAGTCGAGATTATGCTTATCTCAAGAGACATACCTGAAGAAGATTCTCGATAAATTTGGTATGTAAAATTCAAAGCCTATTCTAACACGGACTAATCCTCGGTTCAAGCTGAGTTCGACTCAAAGCCCTTGTATTGAAGTGGAAATAGCCTATATGAATAACATTTTATATGCTAGTATAATAGGTTCTTTGATGTATGTTATGGTTTGTACTAGGCCACAAAGTGAGCCTTGTAAGTAGGTATATGGCATATCCTAGAAAGGCACACTGACAAGCATTGAAGTGGATTCTAAGGTATATAAATGAGTCTCTGAGTAGAGTCCTGATTCATGGTGGATCCAGTGGTGATGATATCAAAGTCAAAATCGAAAGATTTGTCGACTATGATTATGCAAGTTATATGTATTCCAGAAAATCTATTTTTGGATATGTGTTCACTATGTTTTGCACAATAATTAGTTGGAAAACAACACTTCAGAAGGTTGTTGCCTTATCAACCACTAAAGCGGGGTATATTATCCTCACTGAAACTGTGAAAGAAGCACTGTGGATTAAAGGTTTTGCTAAAGAGCTGAAACTTCAAGGTCAAGTTATCACTATTAAATGTGATGGTCAAAGTGTCATACATCTTTCGAAGAATTCAACCTATCATGAGCGAACCAAGCACATCGATATAAGACTGCTGTCATACGGTGAACTGACTGTTTGTGTTTTTGCTTTGGAAAGTAAATGTCGCGGATAGCAAGAGTCGCCACCGACTTTTCTTTTATCCAATAAGGAAAGGTGGAAAAGAACAGGAAAGACCTTAATTAGATTTTGGGTTCGGGAGGTACATTATACAAAGGGAAGGTGTTAGCACCCTTTGTATCCATGGTTATCCATGGGCTCTTAATTGCTATATCACTTATGTTTGTCTGAAAAAGTGTTTGTGAATTGCTTAGAAAATGTTTTGAAAAGAGAGTTTAACTTTGTAATGATTCTTGTACGAATGTATACAAAGTGTTTATCTCGTTTAATTTTGAAAGCGGTTTAGAAAAATATAACTTGGCAATGATTCTAGTACGAATGTATACCAAGTGGTGATTTTCTAGTAGATGTTTTGCAAAGTGTGATGTATGAAAAATGTTTTAGGTTGTGAGCCAGCAATTAAAAGTTATACCCACCCAAGGTCTTTATGGGCATTTCCTATCCTTATGAGGGTAAAAATGTCCTTACTATTGAGAAGTAAGTAGTTTTATCCTTTGGATGTAAAAGGGTCATCGTAGGGTCATCGATTGGTCATTGAAGGCAACATTTGTAAGGATACCTTAGCATTCGAAGGGACAATCATCATTTAACCGTAGGCTACAACGAAGGGTCATCGAGGGGCAAAATCATATATTCGCAGGCAACATCCGAGGGACTATGATTTATCTTATAGGGACATGATGATTTAATCGAAGGGTCTTTGCTAAGTGTATCCCCACATTCGCGGGACATGACCGTAATATCGTAAGGCAACAAAGAGAGGTCCAAGATCACATATTCAAGGGCAATATTTTACAATCAATTAGGTAGTTGTAATCAATTAGGTAATTAGCTCCATATTATAATCAATTAGGTAATTAGGGTGAATCTCCACAAGGGTATCCCACAAATAAAGTGGAATACCTTAGCCGGCTACCTTTTTCCGGGAGTATGTGAACCCTTACAAAATTCAGCAAATAGGTCAGAATACCAAATTAGGGTGCAATCGGGAATTACACCACAAAAGAAACACAGCAGTAGGGATGTCAGGCAAAGTAACACATGGTTAGAATAAAACAGATCAGAACAAAAAAATCAGCGACTGTCACGTTCGCTCCTGCCTCGCCTAGCGAAGGCTTAGCGAATGCTCGCTACATGCTCGCTTAGCGATGTGCTAGCGAGCGGCTGCGGATTCTGGGTTTGATAGCAGCATGATCTCCGGAACCCTGAACTTTATGGCATTTAATTACAGGAATAGTGTCGCAACCTGAAAAATACAGTGTGCGAAAAAAACAACCGGCGAAAGAAAATGACAGAAGAGTCGCCACCGTGCGTTATTTATCCCAAGGGAGGGAAAGGAAACGCTCGAAGTAAACCTGAAAAGAGGAAAGGAAAAGACAAGGTCTCGCAACCAAATCTTGGGTTCGGGAGTCGGTTATGCGAAGGGAAGGTATTAGCACCCCTACGCATCCGTAGTACTCTACGGGATCCACTTTTGTAGTTCTTGTCTAAAGGGTGTGAGTTTATCTTGTGCTGTTTACCAAAAAAAAAGGGTTAAATGAAAATGACTCGCGTGGATGTCGCATCCACTGCATACGTATCTCATCTGAATATGAGAATCAGAGTCTTCGTAGCTCGGCTGACCTATGGGTTGGGGGGATGTGTGCTCGCTAAGACATCGCGTCTTATGCCTACGTATCTCATCTGGAATGAGAATCAGAGCAAGCTGTAGTTCGGCTAACTACGGGGTTATGGATTGGGTTTTGGACGAACGACGTCACTACGCAATCTACCGGATGCTCGACCTTTGGAGACTTACTCGCCTGTAGTAGAAGGAGTAAACGTGTTGCTTTGGGTTTTAGGGTTTGGGATGCTCGAGGGCAAAAAGGCAGTCCTTGACGAAGGAACCGCGCTACCTGTAGGGATATGAATACAAAACACAAAACATGTATCTCAAAGTAAAATGCCACCAAGGGGCTCAAACATTGCCTCCTATCGAGGTCTTCCAGCTAAGAAAGTGATAAAGTATGAGAAAGGGAAAAAATTACCACACGGATAAAGATCCGAAGTTACAGCAATTAAAGGAATGGGAAACCCAGGGATCCTTCCAAGCTAAACACCATCAAAGGAAGTGAGTCAGTACAGGTAATCGGAATGAAACCTCTAGGGGTATCCCACAAATAAAGTGGGAAACCACGCAAGTTATCCCTGCAAAAGTCATGTGCCTTCACAAAAACTCAACAAAAGGGTTAGTGAAACAAAATAGGGTAACCAAGAGTTGCCCTCAAATCAAAATGTAACCACATGAATCATGCCCTTTCAATTCACAAAAAGCAATAAAGGGTAGGAGGCCTAAACCTCTTGTCAAACACATGCATCAAAAGGGTATCAAATTCACCCATAATACCTCATATATTTAGAGCATTCAAATTAAAGGCATAAAGATGATGGATATAGGGCAAACCTGATTGGAGAAGAAAAATCAAATGGGAGGGTTTGCTTGAGCTGAAAGTCTGTGAGTCAGAATGAACCTTTCAGAGGTGCCTGGAGGTTGCTGCAGAGTAGTTCCTAGGTTTCCTTCTCTCACTATCTTTTTCCTCGTGGTTTTGTTCTAAGGAAACCTCAGAGTATTTTGCTTCTCTCCCTTTTTCTCAAGTGAATCTCCCAGTGTAACTCCAAGTGTAACTCCAAGTGTGTTTTCCTCTACTGAAACTTCAGTATTTATAGACTAATTTTGTGGGTAATGGGCTTGGAATGAGGGAGACCCAAGTCCAAAATAATTTGTTATATTTTATTTATTTATTTTAATTATTTAATTAATTAATTAATTTTTTATTTTTTTCGTTTTCGTTTTTTTTTTTTTTTTTTTTTCGTTTTTTTTTTTTTTTTTTTTTTTTCGTTTTTTTTTTTTTTTTTTTTTTTTTTTAGGAAAAATGAAGGGTAAATTTTGGGGTATTACAGTTGCCCCTATTCAATCAACTGGAGACCCGAAAAGAAGATAGCGGCGGCTTTCGCATTCGAGGTATCAAGGGATTGAATACAATAAAAGCCCAAAAATTTGCACTGAAGTAAAAATGCCTGTCTGAATCGGCAAAGGGGTGGTCTTGAAAGAAGAATCCGTCTGGTACGGTGAGAGTCAGCCTGAATACCGAAAAAGAATGCTAATCTGGATACCCAAAATAAATGGTAGCACGGAAATAACCATAGCCTGAATGCCGCTCATCAGTCTGAATACTAGAAATAACTTCGATCTGAACATCGGAAACTTGGCCTGAATGCCACAAGTCGCATCGACCTAAACGTCGGAAACTTCTTCGATCTGAACATCGGAAAGACTTGGCCTGAATGCCACAAGTCGCATCGACCTGAACGTCGGAAACTTCTTCGATCTGAACATCGGAAAGACTTGGCCTGAATGCCACAAGTCGCATCGACCTGAACGTCGGAAACTTCTTCGATCTGAATATCGGAAAATTGGCCTGAATGCCACTTCGGTCTGGATACCGGAAAACTGGCCTGAATGCCACTTCGGTCTGGATACCAGAAAACTGGCCTGAATGCCACTTCGGTCTGGATACCGGAAAACTGGCCTGAATGCCACCTCGGTCTGGATACCGGAAAATTGGCCTGAATGTCACTTCGGTCTGGATACCGGAAAACTGGCCTGAATGCCACAAGTCGCATCGACCTGAACGTCGGAAACTTCTTCGATCTGAACATCGGAACACTGGCCTGAATGCCACTTCGATCTGAATATCGGAACACTGGCCTGAATGCCACTTCGGTCTGGATACCGGAAAACTGGCCTGAATGCCACTTCGGTCTGGATACCGGAAAACTGGCCTGAATGTCACTTCGGTCTGGATACCGGAAAACTTCATGCCTGTCAGCATTGGCAGAAATAGGGAATAATAATAGAGGCGGCGCATGGGCCAATGACACTTGCTGGGGATAACAAAGGTAAGTCATGAACAATCTTCAGTCTGAGTACTGGAAACAACTTCTAGCTTATCACTTGGGATACCGGGAATGTTTTATGCTTACATGCGTATGTTTGAATTTTTCAATGGCGTAATGCTCCATAAAAATGGAAATGCTACGCGATTTGGAAGGATGCAATGCAATATGATTCTACATGCAGAGATGCGAAATGCTGGGTAGAATGCCAAGCCGAGGCAAGGGGATCTGCTGGGGAAATGATTATCATCCTCTGGGCTCTGGCCAGGCTGTTGGAGATGCACAGCGCAAAGAACTCTGTGGGGAGATGACTAGCCATGCGGTGTTCTGGCCATACCGAGACTCTGATCGGGGAAAGAATGGCATTGGAAGTCTGCTGCTGAGGAAAGCTACAATGGTTCTGGCAACCACGATTTGCGAGAGATGACTCAGCAGGGGGAGCAAACACTGATACGGTACCGAGGTTCTGCTTCAAGGAAAGAAACCATGGATCTGGCATTGGGATTATCGATCTGGCATCGAACTCTAAGGAGCAGCCACTTCTGCTGGGAAGATACAGTCTGGCACTGTCAACTCCGTTGGGGATATATAGTCTGACACTATCAACTCTACTGGGGAGTATATGTCTTGAAACAACCGCTTGGGGAAGTACGGTGGTGAGAAACTGCTGGGGATTGAAGAATCCAACGCTCTGATCAGCTCTGCAGGGATAAGACACCGAATTCGTCTGTTGGCGACTTCATTGGGGAAGATATTCACGATTATCTGCAGGGAATTTTAAGGAAATGCCCCGAGGGTATCTGTTCTGAATAGACGATCCAAAGCACTTAAAATTTACAGTAATTTTAAATGTTTATTAAGCATGTACCTGTAAAGCCCTTATGTGTCATGATGCAATGTTTATCAAAAATTCGGACGTCATTTTTGCAAACAAAACAGTAAAATGAAAATGAAAACAGAGATATACTGAATAACATGATTTTATTGATTGAACGGCCTCTGAATAGGCATTTACATCAGGAAGCAATCCCTAGAAAGAGGTAATCGCACAAAAGATAAAAACAGAAATTAATCTAATGGCAATGTGAAATGGATTTCTATTGGGTTCCAATTCTGCTATGACTTCCTCGTCTTCAAGATCCTCCAGATGATCAGCCTTCTGAAAAGGTGATTGGACTGTTTCCTACCTTTCGAAAATTTCCAGTCATTGGCACGAGATGAGATTCAGAACTACTCAGAACGCAGTCATTCGCTTAATCCCTAACTTTTGCTTGGATCGCCCTTTTCGGGTTTTCAATCCATCGGGATACCCATTTTTGCCTAAGTTGCCTTTTCATGTTTTCAACTTACCGGGTGTACGCTCTTTTCATTTTTAATCCCTAATTTTTGCCCGAACCTTTTCATTTTCTTGGTTCGTCGGGATGCCCATTTTTGCCTGGACTACTCTTTTTACTGTCCAGCGGGTCTATTTTATGCGAAGTATTTTTTAACTGCGTCTGAGTTCACAGGGGAAGTGAAGTTTTCACCATCCATAGTTGCAAGCATTAAAGCCCCACCATCAAAAACCTTGGTGACGATATACGGTCCATCATAGTTAGGAGTCCACTTGCCCCTGCGATCTGTCTGAGGAGGAAGGATCCTTTTCAAAACTAAATCTCCGACTTGGAAACAACGAGGACGCACTTTCTGATCAAAGGCTCTCTTCATCCGACTCTGATACAACTGCCCATGACAAATGGCTGCCATTCGCTTCTCTTCGATAAGACTCAACTCATTGAACCTTGTCCGAATCCATTCAGCTTCATCTAACTTGACATCCAACATGACTCTCAGAGAAGGAATCTCCACTTCAACAGGTAGGACTGCTTCCATACCATACACCAGGGAGTAAGGGGTTGCCCCGGTCGATGTACGTACTGAAGTACGGTACCCATGCAAGGCGAAGGGTAGCATCTCATGCCAATCTCTGTACGTGACGACCATCTTCTGCACAATCTTCTTTATGTTCTTATTTGTCGCCTCAACAGCGCCGTTTGTAACACCCCGATTAAAATAAGAGAATTATTTAATTGAGTTAATAGTATTTTGTTAATTTAATTAAATAAAGTTGAATTATTGGATTATTATTATTATTATTATAGATATTATTTATTTTAATAATAATTAAATAAATAATATAATTGGAATATGAAGAGTGGAAGGGTAAAAGTGGAATTGGGTAAAAGAGGCCAAAGGAGATAACTGAAGGTTTTCATTTTCACGTATTTTGCCTCAGAGTCAGAAAAGGGAGAAGCGCTGAAGAGAAAGAGAAGGAAGAGGAAAAGGCCAAAGATTGCTCAGAGCTTCCTTCAATCCAAAGAGGTAAGGGGTCTGAACCTTATTAAACAATAATATGCTGAAATTGATGGAATATCGTATGAACGAAATTGGGATTTTAACCGAAGGAAATTCGTAGGAATTAGATGCAATAGTGTTAGAAATTGTGAGATAAAATAGGGTATGATTCGTGTTAGGTGATATGAGTGATTTTGTGTGAAATTGGGACTGTGAACGGTTGAATTGGACAGGTTCGTAGCAGAGAAAACCCATAGCAGATCTGGAAAACTGGATTCTGGTCATACGCGTATGGCACTAGGCAATACGCGTATGGGAGGGCTTAGGAAAGGGAGTTTTGGCGCTGGTACGCGCCATACGCGTGTGATACGCGTATCCCTGGATGTGGTACGCGTATGGGGTATGTCATACGCGTACGAGTGAAAGAGATGGAATTTTGAACGTGAAATGGTCTCTGGTGGTACGCGTATGGGGAAGTGATACGCGTAGCATACGCGTATGGGAATGGCCAATACGCGTATGGATTTGGCCAAGCGTGGGCAATACGCGTATGAGCATGGGCAATACGCGTATGGGCAGACTTGTGGTTTTCCTGGGCTGTTGTTGTGCAGTTGTTAGTTGTTTCGGCTGAGCAAGGTGACTTAGCTGATGCATGACATACGAGGGATCGATTCCCGTTGTCTTGAGTAGTATAGATATTAGTAGGGTGTGCTAATACTGTGTTTGATTATGTGGCATGATGTGATATGCTCCTGTGATGAAAATGTATTAATGATGACGATGACATGACTATATGATGCTGTTGTTGCTATGTTGATTATGATGCATGTTTGATGTGCATGCATTCATGAAAGGCCGATGCCTAGTGATGAACGGACTGAGTTCCAATGATGTTGTTGACTCCGGGCTTGTTGATAGGCTTAGTTCCTTGCGGGGAACTCGGATTCTATGGTGATGAATCTGGGAGTGGTGATCCTGTAGTGGTCACAAAATGGGTATACCGAGTCGTGTTGAGTCATGCATGGGTGTGTGCATTGCATTTGCTGTGTTGTGTTGTTGATGTTCATGAGTTTATGGATTATGATGATTATGATGAATTGTGTTGGCATATGTGAAATATATTTATATTTATATTTCTGTCGTTATATTATTATTTAATAATGTAGTTCTCACCCCTTCTGCATGTGTTTATGTTCATCTATGATGAGCAATGTGCAGATAAAGTGGAGTAGCTATTGTTGAGGTTCGAAGAATAAGTGTAGAGTTATTCTACAGAGTCAAGTCAAATGCTCTGGTCATGTGACACCGGGGATTATGGGATTCGATAGCCAAATTATCTTTATTTATGTTGTTTATGATGAATAATTGTTGAGATGTTTTGTTGAGATCATGTTGACACATTATTATAATAATTATGTTGTTGTCCGCTGCGAATTTTTAAATCAAATAAATAATATGTTTTATGTTGTGATGCGATAAGTGTTATGTTTTAAGAAATGTAAACTCTTCTACAGTGTTGTACTCTGATAATATATATAATTATGTCGTTTGGGTAGAAGGGTGTTACATTAGTGGTATCAGAGCATTTTCAGTCCAGTCGAGTCGTAGTGTGAGGTTTTCCCTGTTGGTCGATTAGTGTGGATGACACTGTCGATATTTAACGGTTGTGGTTGTGTTGTGCAGAGTATGGCTGGAGAAAATGATCGTGCGATTGCTGAAGCTTTGACTGCTATGGCACAGGCTATGCAGGCGCAGCAGAATCCGCCGGTCGACGAGTTTAGGAATTTGGGAAGGTTTCTGAAGAATAACCCTCCTACATTCAAAGGGCGCTATGATCCAGATGGTGCTCAGATTTGGCTGAAGGAAATTGAGAAGATTTTCCGGGTGATGACGTGTACTGAAGCACAGAAGGTGCAGTTTGGTACGCATATGTTATCTGAAGAGGCTGAGAACTGGTGGGATAACACTCGCCAGAGAATTGCAGTACCAGGTGCTGAGATGACTTGGGAAAGGTTCAAGACGGCCTTTCTGGAGAAATATTTTCCTGCTGATGTGCGATGTAAGAAGGAAATGGAATTCCTAGAACTGAAGCAGGGTAACATGTCTGTTGCTGACTACGCTTCGAAGTTTGAAGAGCTGGTGCAGTATTGCCCTCACTATAATAATGCTGATGCTGAGGAGTCCAAGTGTGTCAAGTTTGAGAACGGGTTGCGTCCCGAGATCAAACAAGGCATTGGTTACCAGGAGATTCGTAGGTTTCCTACATTGGTTAATAAGTGCAGGATATTTGAGGAAGATAGCAAGGCTAGGACTGCTCATTACAAAAGTCTTAGTGAGAAGAAGAATAAGGATCGTGGTAGTCCTTATGCATCTCCGAATGGTAAAGGTAAGCAGAAAATGGTAGATGAGAAGAAGCCAAGTGGGGGAGGATCTTCCATAGCTGGTAAATGTTTCAAGTGTGGCGAGCCAGGCCACCGTGCTGATGGCTGTACCAAGAAAGTGCTGAGATGTTTCCGATGCGGTCAGACTGGTCATAGAGTTACGGAATGTAAGGATGCTGGTCCGACATGTTTTAATTGTGGCGAGAAAGGCCATATCAGTTCGCAGTGCTCGAAACCGAAGAAGACGGCTACTGCAGCTCATACTACTGGTAGGGTGTTTGCTCTGAGTGGGGTTGAAGCTCCTAAAGAAGATAATCTGATTAAAGGTACTTGCTTGATTAATAATGTTGAATTGCTTGCTATTGTTGACACTGGTGCTACACATTCGTTTATTTCATATGAGTGTGCAACTAGGATTGGTGTGACTATGTCGTCCCTAGGCGGAAGTATGGTGATAGATACTCCTGCTAATGGTTCTGTGAAGACTTCTGTTGTCTGTCGAGGTTGTCATTTGACGATCTTTGAAAGAGGGTTCGTGGTTGATTTGGTGTGCTTACCCTTGCACCAAATTGATATTATTCTGGGAATGAATTGGCTAGGATTCTATGGCGTGTTTATCAACTGCTATAGTAAGACGGTGCGGTTTTCTGAAGTTGGTAAAAATGATGAGGCAAGATTTCTATCTGCTAGGCAGGTGGGGGATTTTGTGAAAGATGAAGCTCAGATATTCGCTTTATTTGCGTCTCTGCAAGCGGATAAGAAAGTGGTGAGTGTAGATTTGCCCGTCGTTTGTGAATTTCAGGATGTGTTTCCGGGGGATGTAAGCGATTTACCTCCAGAACGTGAAGTCGAATTTGCCATTGACTTAGTACCAGGTACGAGTCCAGTGTCGATGTCTCCTTATAGAATGTCGGCAGCCGAATTAGTTGAATTGAAGAAGCAACTTGAAGAATTGCTTGAGAAGAAGTTTGTGCGTCCAAGTGTTTCTCCTTGGGGTGCACCAGTATTGTTAGTGAAGAAGAAAGAAGGTACGATGAGGTTGTGTGTCGATTATCGGCAGTTGAATAAGGTGACTATCAAGAATCGGTATCCATTGCCGAGGATTGATGATTTGATGGACCAGTTGGTTGGAGCTCATGTTTTCAGTAAGATTGATTTGCGGTCGGGTTATCATCAGATCCGAGTGAAGTCAGATGATATTGCGAAGACTGCTTTCCGTACGAGGTATGGTCATTATGAATACACTGTGATGCCGTTCGGTGTGTCTAATGCTCCAGGTGTGTTTATGGAATATATGAATCCTATTTCATCCGTACCTTGATACTTTTGTTGTGGTGTTCATAGATGATATATTGATATATTCTAAGACTGAAGAAGAGCATGCAGGACATCTGAGACTTGTCTTGCAGGTGTTAAGAGAAAAGAAGTTATATGCAAAGTTATCTAAATGTGAGTTCTGGTTGAAGGAAGTGAGTTTCCTTGGCCATGTGATTTCGAGTGGTGGAATTTCCGTTGATCCTGCTAAAGTTGATGCTGTATTACAGTGGGAGACTCCGAAGTCTGCTACTGAGATACGCAGTTTTCTGGGGTTAGCTGGTTATTATCGCAGATTTATTGAAGGCTTCTCTAAGTTGGCATTGCCGTTGACGCAGTTGACTAAGAAGGGTCAAGTGTATGTGTGGGATGCAGCTTGTGAAGCGAGTTTTGTTGAGTTGAAGAGGCGGTTGACCAGTGCTCCAGTGTTGATCTTGCCTAATCCTGGTGAGTCCTTCGTTGTTTATTGTGATGCTTCTTTGATGGGTCTTGGTGGTGTTTTGATGCAGAATGGTAAAGTTGTAGCTTATGCTTCTAGACAGTTGAGGGTTCATGAGAGGAATTATCCTACGCATGATCTAGAACTTGCAGCTGTTGTATTTGTGCTGAAAATGTGGAGGCATTATCTGTATGGTTCCAGATTCGAAGTGTTCAGTGATCACAAGAGTCTGAAGTATCTGTTTGATCAGAAAGAGTTAAATATGAGGCAGAGAAGGTGGTTAGAATTACTGAAGGATTTTGACTTTGAATTGAGTTATCATCCCGGTAAGGCTAATGTAGTTGCAGATGCACTGAGTAGAAAGTCTCTACATATGTCTATGATGATGGTTCGGGAACTTGAGTTAATTGAACAGTTCCGTGATATGAGTTTGGGTTGTGAAGTTTCCGCTGATAGTGTAAAGTTGGGTATGCTGAAGTTGACTAGTGGAATTCTGGAAGATATTCGGAATGGTCAGCAAGTTGATGTCGCTCTAGTTGATCATATTACTATGGTTAACCAGGGTAATGGTGGTAATTTTGAGATTGATGAGAATGGCATCCTGCGATTTAAAGGTAGAGTTTGTGTTCCTGAGGTGTCTGAATTGAGAAGGAGTATTCTGGAAGAGGGCCATAGGAGTGGATTGAGTATCCATCCAGGTGCAACAAAAATGTATCAAGATTTGAAGAAGTTGTTTTGGTGGGCTGGTATGAAAAGAGATGTTGCTAAGTTTGTGTATGCCTGTTTGACTTGTCAGAAGTCAAAGATTGAACATCAGAAACCGGCAGGTATGATGCAACCTTTGAAGATTCCTGAATGGAAGTGGGATAGCATTTCCATGGATTTTGTGACGGGATTGCCAAGGACGGTGAAAGGTAATGATTCTATTTGGGTGATTGTGGATCGATTGACTAAGTCGGCGCATTTCGTGCCGATGAAGATTAATCACTCTTTAGAGAAGTTGGCAGAGTTGTATATTGAGGAGATAGTGAGGCTGCATGGTATTCCATCCAGTATTGTGTCTGATAGAGATCCCAGATTTACTTCTAGATTTGGGAAAGTTTGCAGAAAGCGTTGGGGACTAAGTTGAGGTTGAGTTCGGCTTATCATCCTCAGACTGATGGTCAGACTGAAAGAACTATCCAATCCTTGGAGGATTTGTTGAGGGCTTGTGTGTTGGAGCAGAATGGTTCTTGGGATAGTTATTTGCCGTTGGTGGAGTTTACTTATAATAATAGTTTTCATGCTAGTATCGGTATGGCTCCATATGAAGCATTGTATGGTAGGAGGTGTAGAACTCCATTGTGTTGGTATGAATCAGGTGAGAGCGTTGTACTCGGACCTGAGATTGTGCAGCAGACGACTGAAAGGGTTAAGATGATTCAAGAGAAAATGAAGATTTCTCAGAGCCGTCAGAAGAGTTATCATGATAATAGGAGAAAGGCACTTGAGTTCCAAGAGGGAGATCATGTGTTCTTGAGAGTTACTCCGACGACAGGTGTGGGTAGAGCTTTAAAGTCTAAAAAGCTTACTCCGAGGTTTGTGGGTCCGTATCAGGTTTTGGAGAGGGTTGGGGAAGTGGCGTATCGGATAGCTTTACCGCCGTCGCTTTCTAATCTGCATGATGTGTTTCATGTATCTCAGTTGAGAAAATATATTGCGGATCCTTCGCATGTTGTTCAGTTGGATGATATCCAGGTGAGGGATAATTTGACCGTTGAGGTGTTGCCAATTCGGATAGATGACCGAGAAGAGAAGACCCTGAGAGGTAAGAAGATTGCTCTAGTGCGAGTTGTTTGGGGAGGTCCAGCTGGTGAGAGCTTGACTTGGGAGCGTGAAGATCAGATGAAGGAGTCGTATCCGGCTCTATTTGCTTGAGGTATGTTTTCGAGGACGAAAACTTCTAAAGTGGGGGAGAGTTGTAACACCCCGATTAAAATAAGAGAATTATTTAATTGAGTTAATAGTATTTGTTAATTTAATTAAATAAAGTTGAATTATTGGATTATTATTATTATTATTATAGATATTATTTATTTTAATAATAATTAAATAAATAATATAATTGGAATATGAAGAGTGGAAGGGTAAAAGTGGAATTGGGTAAAAGAGGCCAAAGGAGATAACTGAAGGTTTTCATTTTCACGTATTTTGCCTCAGAGTCAGAAAAGGGAGAAGCGCTGAAGAGAAAGAGAAGGAAGAGGAAAAGGCCAAAGATTGCTCAGAGCTTCCTTCAATCCAAAGAGGTAAGGGGTCTGAACCTTATTAAACAATAATATGCTGAAATTGATGGAATATCGTATGAACGAAATTGGGATTTTAACCGAAGGAAATTCGTAGGAATTAGATGCAATAGTGTTAGAAATTGTGAGATAAAATAGGGTATGATTCGTGTTAGGTGATATGAGTGATTTTGTGTGAAATTGGGACTGTGAACGGTTGAATTGGACAGGTTCGTAGCAGAGAAAACCCATAGCAGATCTGGAAAACTGGATTCTGGTCATACGCGTATGGCACTAGGCAATACGCGTATGGGAGGGCTTAGGAAAGGGAGTTTTGGCGCTGGTACGCGCCATACGCGTGTGATACGCGTATCCCTGGATGTGGTACGCGTATGGGGTATGTCATACGCGTACGAGTGAAAGAGATGGAATTTTGAACGTGAAATAGTCTCTGGTGGTACGCGTATGGGGAAGTGATACGCGTAGCATACGCGTATGGGAATGGCCAATACGCGTATGGATTTGGCCAAGCGTGGGCAATACGCGTATGAGCATGGGCAATACGCGTATGGGCAGACTTGTGGTTTTCCTGGGCTGTTGTTGTGCAGTTGTTAGTTGTTTCGGCTGAGCAAGGTGACTTAGCTGATGCATGACATACGAGGGATCGATTCCCGTTGTCTTGAGTAGTATAGATATTAGTAGGGTGTGCTAATACTGTGTTTGATTATGTGGCATGATGTGATATGCTCCTGTGATGAAAATGTATTAATGATGACGATGACATGACTATATGATGCTGTTGTTGCTATGTTGATTATGATGCATGTTTGATGTGCATGCATTCATGAAAGGCCGATGCCTAGTGATGAACGGACTGAGTTCCAATGATGTTGTTGACTCCGGGCTTGTTGATAGGCTTAGTTCCTTGCGGGGAACTCGGATTCTATGGTGATGAATCTGGGAGTGGTGATCCTGTAGTGGTCACAAAATGGGTATACCGAGTCGTGTTGAGTCATGCATGGGTGTGTGCATTGCATTTGCTGTGTTGTGTTGTTGATGTTCATGAGTTTATGGATTATGATGATTATGATGAATTGTGTTGGCATATGTGAAATATATTTATATTTATATTTCTGTCGTTATATTATTATTTAATAATGTAGTTCTCACCCCTTCTGCATGTGTTTATGTTCATCTATGATGAGCAATGTGCAGATAAAGTGGAGTAGCTATTGTTGAGGTTCGAAGAATAAGTGTAGAGTTATTCTACAGAGTCAAGTCAAATGCTCTGGTCATGTGACACCGGGGATTATGGGATTCGATAGCCAAATTATCTTTATTTATGTTGTTTATGATGAATAATTGTTGAGATGTTTTGTTGAGATCATGTTGACACATTATTATAATAATTATGTTGTTGTCCGCTGCGAATTTTTAAATCAAATAAATAATATGTTTTATGTTGTGATGCGATAAGTGTTATGTTTTAAGAAATGTAAACTCTTCTACAGTGTTGTACTCTGATAATATATATAATTATGTCGTTTGGGTAGAAGGGTGTTACACCGTTCATCTTAGGGCGGTAAGGGGAAGAGTTGTGATGCTGAATGTTGAAGTTCTGACACAACTCCTTCATCATTTTGTTGTTGAGATTAGAACCATTATCAGTAATGATTCTTTCGGGAATCCCATAGCGACAAATGATTTCTTTCTTGATGAAACGGGCAACCACATGTCTGGTGACATTCGCGAACGACGCTGCCTCGACCCACTTGGTGAAATAGTCGATGGCAACAAGGATGAAGCGATGCCCATTGGAAGCAGTCGGCTCAATCTTTCCAATCATGTCAATGCCCCACATGGCAAACGGCCACGACGAAGACATCACATTCAGAGGATTCGGCGGTACATGCACCTTATCAGCATAAATCTGGCATTTATGACACTTCCGAGCATACTTGAAACAATCTGATTCCATGGTCATCCAATAATAACCCGCTCTCAACAATTTCTTAGCCATTGCATGTCCGCCGGCATGAGTACCGAAGGAACCTTCATGAACTTCCTGCATTAACATGTCCGCCTCGTGTCTGTCCACACATCTGAGCAAAACCATGTCGAAGTTCCTCTTATACAACACATCGTCTTTGTTCAAGAAGAAACTGCCTGCCAATCTTCTCAAAGTCTTTCTGTCATTGTTGGATGCCCCTGCAGGGTACTCTTGATTCTTCAGAAAGCACTTGATATCGTGATACCAGGGCTTGTCATCGACTACCAGTTCAGCAGCAAACACATACGCGGCCCTGTCAAGGCGCATCACATTGATCCTGGGAGCATGGTTCCAACGAATTACCTTGATCATGGAGGATAGAGTAGCAAGTGCGTCTGCCATCTGGTTCTCATCACGAGGTATATGATACAATTTTACTGTTGTGAAGAAAGTCAACAGTCTTCTCGTGTAATCTCTGTAAGGGACCAGAGTGGGCTGGAGAGTATTCCAATCACCATTCACTTGATTGATCACCAGAGCTGAATCTCTGAAGATGTCCAAAGTCTTGATTCTCAAATCAATGGCTTGCTCAATACCCAAAATACAGGCCTCGTACTCAGCTTCATTATTTGTGCACTCAAAAGTCAAACGAGCGGTGAAAGGCATGTGGGCACCCTTCGGAGTTGTAATGACAGCGCCAATTCCACTACCTCTAGCATTGACAGCCCCATCAAACAACAAAGTCCACTTTTCGTTTGGATCAGGTCCCTCCTCAACAACTGGCTCTTCACAGTCTTTCATCTTGAGGAACATGATGTCTTCATCAGGGAATTCAAACTTCATTGGCTCATAATCATCAATCGGTTGCTCGGCAAGGTAGTCTGACAGAATACTCCCTTTGATGGCCTTCTGTGACGTATACTGGATATCATACTCTGTTAAAATCATCTGCCAACGGGCAACACGTCCGGTGAGAGCTGGCTTCTCGAATATGTATTTCACTGGATCCATCTTAGAAATCAACAAGGTAGTATGGTTCAACATATACTGTCTCAGTCGGCGAGCAGCCCAGGCCAAAGCACAACAAGTTTTCTCAGGCTGCGAATATTTGATTTCACAGTCGGTAAACTTTTTGCTAAGGTAGTATATGGCATGCTCTTTTCGACCAGACTCGTCATGCTGTCCCAATACACACCCCATCGAGTTCTCGGTCACTGATAGGTACATTATCAGAGGTCTCCCAGGAACTGGAGGTATAAGGATCGGAGGTTTCTGTAGATACTCTTTTATCTTCTCGAAAGCCCTTTGACAATCTTCATTCCACCTGATAGCCTGATCCTTCCTCAGCAATTTGAAAATTGGCTCACACGTGGTTGTTAGGTGAGAGATGAACCTTGCAATGTAGTTCAACCTCCCTAAGAAACTACGGACTTGCTTCTCTGTTCTTGGCTCAGACATTTCCTGTATTGCTTTTACTTTGTCAGGATCCACCTCAATCCCTTTTCCGCTAACAATAAAACCCAGCAATTTTCCTGATCTCACCCCGAAAGTGCACTTATTCGGATTAAGTCTCAGTTTGAATTTCCTCAAACGCTCAAACAGTTTCTGCAAATTCAACAAATGTTCTTCTTCTGTCTGAGATTTGGCAATCATATCGTCCACATAAACCTCGATTTCATGATGAATCATATCATGGAACAGAGTCACCATTGCTCGCTGATATGTTGCTCCGGCATTTTTCAGACCAAACGGCATCACCTTGTAGCAGAAGGTGCCCCATGGGGTTATGAAAGTTGTCTTTTCCATGTCTTCTGGTGCCATCTTGATTTGGTTATAGCCAGAAAAGCCATCCATGAAGGAGAATACCGAGAACTGAGCTGTATTATCCACCAAAACGTCGATGTGAGGTAATGGGAAATCATCTTTAGGGCTAGCTCTGTTCAGATCCCGGTAGTCGACACACATCCGTACCTTTCCGTCCTTCTTAGGTACTGGGACGATGTTTGCAACCCATGGCGGATAATTGGTGACTGCTAGAAACCCTGCATCCAACTGCTTTTGTACTTCTTCCTTTATCTTGACAGCCATCTCTGGTCTTGTTCTTCTGAGCTTCTGCTTGATCGGGGGACAACCTTCTTTGAGAGGCAAGCGGTGTACCACGATGTCTGTGTCCAGCCCAGGCATGTCCTGATAAGACCAGGCGAAGATGTCAACGTATTCTTGCAGCAATTCAATCAGCCCTTTCTTCACATCATCTCTCAAAACAGCCCCTATCTTGATTTCTCTCTTGGCGTCCTCGGTGCCGAGATTAATCACTTCAACAGACTCTTGATGCGGTTGAATGACCCTTTCTTCCTGTTTTAATAACCTGGTAAGTTCTTTAGGGAGTTCACAGTCTTCATCACCCTCTTCTTCAGCTTGAAAGATTGGATTTTCAAAGTCGAAGCGAGCCATAGAAGAACCGTTATCAATAGGATCCGGTGTTGTGCATCTGCATGAGTGATGGTATGTGCTTATGAGTGTGAACAAGAAGTGAAAACTAAACAAAACATTGCCATTTTTTTTATTTTGAAAAACTGCAAAAATAGAAAGACAGGGAACGAAATATTTGAATGCAAAAAGACATCCTTTATTTATGATAAAAATGCAAGTGTCACATAGATGGGCCCTACAATGAGTCATTACGCCCTGGGCGGAACGTAAGACTTGGATATGCATGAATAAATAAAGAAAATTACTCTTCAAGAAGAGTGACTTGGATAATCTCTTCAGAAGACCAATTGTTGATGACTTCACCCGGGATCTTCGAACGCACCCAATTATCAATGTCACAATCACTATCCCCCTCTTCTTCGTTGACTGCAGAGACTTGACCATACTAAATGATGCCAGCACTGGAGAAAGTGATCGGCCCCTGAAGTGTCTGAAGTGTTGAAGTTGTAGAAGTTAGAGCTGGCTGATACCCAATCCCGAACTTATCTTCTTTCACTGGTAATTCCAACAGACGCCTCCAACCGGGAGCAACACCTGAATCCACCACGGCCCGTGCCTGCTTAAAGGATGAGATAGAGGCACCCGCTTTAGCCTCTTTCACAGACTCTTGGACGGACAAATCTTCAACCTGGAGGGTACCTTTGTCGAGCAAGGCCTGGATACCCTGCTGTAACTTCAAACAACCTCCGCCCTGAGTGGCACAATCCAAACAACCCTTCCCACAATCAGGGAAGACATCGGCCTTCAGCAAGCATCCTTTGATATCCAACAATGGAGTCTTCAACTTCAACACGTCCTTAATGGACTTGGCTTCTCCCTCTACCAAATTAACGTTCGCACCACCATGCTGGGGCATGGGATTGTTGACGACATTCGGAGCTGGTGCAAGGTCGATGGCCTTTGAATCTATGAGATCCTGAACTACGTGCTTAAAAGCTTTGCAGTTCTCAATATTGTGGCCAGGTGCCCCAGAGTGGAAGCTACACCTAGCGTTGGCGTCGTAACCCACCGGAAGTCTACCAACAGGAGGAGCCAGAGTGCGCAGTTGCACAAGCTGTAGTTGTTGAAGACTAGAAAGCATCTGAGCGTACGACATTGGAAGGGTGTCGAAACGCCGGTCCATCATCCTTTGCCTCTGTTGATAAGCGGGTCTGTTACCCGGTTGTTGCTGCTGTTGATACTGAGCTGGTTGACGTTGTGATTGTTGTTGTTGTAGCGGTGCTGCAGCTGGAATGGTCACCCCTGCGGCAGTACCTGTTATGCAAGACATGCTAATGGCTATGCAAATGCAATGACATGTTTATCAATTCCAAAGGTATTCTACCCCCTTGATTCCAGTCTCACATTTGATAAACAGTGTAAAAAAAAAGACTAAGCCGTTGATGAGAACCAAGAAAATTCCGACTAGAATCAAGTGGAAGATATAAACCCCACAGAAATGGATAAACATGTGTGAATGATTATGAATGCAAAATGATGTGATGCAAAATGATGTGAATGCAGTGCAGTGGTATGTCAATCAGGATTGCTATATCTGCTTGAACATCTGTCAGGTTACACTGTCTGAAGAGGGAACCACTGAGGAATATAATACAAGATCAAAGCTCTGCTCCAGAAAACCGGGTTGGTTGGAGGTTAAGGTTTCCTGAATTTAGCCCGCCCCTCACTGGTAGGTTCTAAGAACAGAAGTTCGTCAACTTCATCCCTTCAGTCGCGAATAATACGTTTACCACTGAAGGTTTGGCATTATTACGGGATAAAAGACCTCCACTGACTCCCCTCAACAGGACATCCTAAAGCAAGTTCCCAGTCTCGGGTGTAACACCCCAATTAAAATAAGATAATTATTTAATTTAAATTAATATTTTTTTTATTAATTTAATTGAATAATTGGAATTTTGGATTATTATTACTATTATTTTGGAATAATAATTATTGGGATAATTATTTATTGGAAATATATAAGTTGGAATTAAGGAAAAAGTCCCATTGGGAGTAAAAAGGTTTTTACGTGAAAAACAGAGAAGCGATCGTGAAAGAGGAAAAGGGCAAAGGCAGAGCAAGAGGAAGAAGGTTGGAGAAGGGAAGAGCTTGAAGCTTGAGATTCGCCGGATTATTCAGGTAAGGGGGTTTATCATCGGTTAAAGGGTATTATATGATAATATGTACTGGGTAGTGATAACCATTGTTTTATCTCTGATTAGATTAATGTATGATGAAATTGTGAAATAGTGGATGAATGAAATTGGATGATAATTGAAAGGGAATTCGTAGAAATTTAACATCTATGCACATAACAGCCAAATGACGTTCGCCATTATGCCTTCGGCGTTCGCCGTTTGGGTTTTTTTTTTCAGAATAAGAGCGTTTAACGCTAATGGCGTTCGCCATTAGCCTAATGGCGTTCGCCATTAGCCTAATGGCGTTCGCCATATCAGTTTGACAGACAGTTTTTCCAGAATGAGAGCGTGTAACGCTAATGGCGTTCGCCATTAGCCTAATGGCGTTCGCCATATCAGTTTGAAGGGCAGATTTCGCGTTTTAAACTCCCAGATGTGATATCGTGGTAATGTTGTTGTTGTTTTGTTGGGTCTTGAGTAGTATAGGCATTAGTAGAGTGTGCTAATACTGTTTTTGATTATGTGGCATGATATGATATGCTTATGTGATAATATACTGATGATGTGTGATGGTATGCATGATGCTGTGAATGTATCAGTTATGTGTGCACTTGTGAATAGACTGTTTTATGGCTTAGAGTGTGAGCATATGTCTATTCTTGAATTGTTGTTGATGATGTAGCATGGCTAGGTGATTAGCATGCATATTGTGGCCTTTATGGTGGTAGCTAATTCCCATTGTGAGGAATTAGTGAGTTAGTCATTATGGATTGTTGTCGATGTTTGCATGCTAGGTGAATTAGCGTGCATAGCATAGCCCTTGAGGGGTGGTAGCTAATTCCCGTGGTGAGGAATTAGTGAGTGAGTCGCTAGGTCTCAAATGAGTGGGACTAGTTGGACTTGGTAGCCGTGCCTGGATTTGGACGGTGAGGTGAACTATATGTTCACAAATAGTCGGTACCGCATGCATGGAGTCTCATTGCATAATATGTGTATGGCGTATAATATGAATGGATGTATTCCAATATTATACGTGTGTTTGTGTTGATATTGAGTATGAACATGAGTTGTATTGGTATTGAATATGATGTTTGAATTGATACTGCCGTTATTGAGTGTGTAGTCTGGTTAGAGTGATTTGATGCGTTAGTTACTTAACATTACATAATGTTGTATAATGCTTATTATATTGATTGAGGAACTCACCCTTACACCTATTTTTCAGGTAACGAGCAGTGAGTTGAATAGGAGCTAGTGCTTGGAGTCTAGTGTAGTCTCCTAGTGGGTCATGCTCTGATAGATGTAACATCGGGAAGGGATGTTTGAATATTTTATTGATTGGTTGTGAACCATTTTGCATGTAATATGTTACATGATGTGAATAATTGAATTGATTTTATCCGCTGCGTATTATGCAGATACTTTATAATTTGGATTAAATAAATGAGCATGACAGGATATTCTGATGATGGTTGTGAAATGATTGTGTGACACCCTTCGGGGCATAATTACTCTGATTGATATGTTGCTATTTTAATTGAAATATTTGGGGTATTTTAGAAGGGTGTTACATTAGTGGTATCAGAGCATCGTCGGTCGAGTCGAGTCATAATTATTCTGTTTCCCCTGTACGGGATAGGTGTTGTGTAACCCTATCAGTACTTATTATTTTAGTTTGTTTGGGTTTTCGGAATAGAGATGGCTGGAAGAGGTAGAGATGATGCTGCAATTGCTGAGGCTCTGGGTATGCTAGCTGGAGTACTTGGAGGAAATCCAAATGTTGTGGGGATGGGAGCTGCTCGTCAACTGAGTGAGTTCCAGAAGAACAATCCTCCAATGTTCAAGGGAGCATACGATCCAGATGGCGCTCAGAAGTGGTTGAAGGAGATCGAGAGGATCTTCCGAGTAACCGAGTGTGCTGATAACCAGAAGGTCAGGTTCGGTACGCATATGCTCTCAGAAGAAGCAGATGATTGGTGGGTTGCTACCCGCACTGAGTTGGAAGCTGCTGGAGATGCTGAGATTTCTTGGGCTGTGTTCAGGGAGAGATTTCTGAGGGAGTATTTTCCAGAGGATGTCAGAGGGAAGAAAGAGATAGAGTTCTGGGAATTGAAGCAGGGTAACCGGTCTGGTACGGAGTATGCTGCTAAGTTCACAGAGCTGTCGAAGTATTACACTCCCTATGCTGAGGCTGCTGGAGAATTTTCTAAGTGTGTGAAGTTTGAGAACGGGTTGCGTCCCGAGATCAAGCAGGCTATTGGATATCAAAGGATTAGAGTGTTTTCTGATTTGGTTGACTGTTGCAGGATTTTTGAACAGGATTCCAAGGCTAGAGCAGAGAGCTATCAGCAGAGGGTTGATAGGAAAGGTAAGAATCAGATTGATCGTGGGAAACCGTATGCAGCTGGCAAGGGTTTTCAGAGGCAGAGTGGGATGAAAAGGCCTAGTGGGGGAGATTCTAGTGCCCCTGCTAAGTGTTTCAGATGTGGTCAGGCTGGACATCGTGTCCATGAGTGTACCAGTGCTGAGAAGAAGTGTTTCAAGTGTGGAAAAGGTGGTCACTTGGCTGCAGATTGCCGGTTGAAGACTGTGATCTTTCCTGAGATTGAGGAAGGAGAGAGTTTGGTTCTATCAGCCAGGCAGGTGAACGAGGAAGTAGCAGATGGGTCAGAGTTGTTTATGCTGTTAGCGACTTTGGAGGCTAAAGATAAACTGGTGATTGGCGATCTAGCGGTGGTGTGTGATTTTCCTGATGTGTTTCCGGAAGAAGTGAATGAATTACCGCCAGAGCGTGAAGTTGAGTTCTCGATTGATTTGGTACCTGGTACTAGGCCGATATCGATGGCTCCGTACCGTATGTCTGCTGTTGAGTTAACGGAGTTGAAGAGTCAGTTGGAAGATCTGTTGGATAAGAAATTTATTCGTCCGAGTGTGTCACCGTGGGGTGCACCAGTGTTATTGGTTAAGAAGAAAGAAGGTACTATGAGGTTGTGTGTGGACTACAGACAACTGAATAAAGTGACGATCAAGAATCGGTATCCTTTGCCGAGAATTGATGATTTGATGGATCAGTTGGTTGGTGCAAGTGTGTTCAGCAAGATAGATTTGAGATCTGGGTATCATCAGATACGTGTGAAGACTGAGGATATTCAGAAGACTGCTTTCAGAACAAGGTATGGACATTATGAGTATTCTGTAATGCCTTTTGGTGTGACTAATGCGCCTGGAGTATTTATGGAGTATATGAATAGGATTTTCCATCCGTGCCTAGATAAGTTTGTTGTGGTGTTTATTGATGACATTTTGGTATATTCGAAATCTGAAGAAGAGCATGCTGAGCATTTGAGAGTGGTTTTAGGAGTTCTGCGAGAAAAGAAGTTATTTGCTAAACTGTCAAAGTGTGAATTTTGGTTAGAAGAGGTTAGTTTTCTTGGTCATGTGATTTCAAGAGGCGGTGTTGCTGTTGATCCTTCTAAGATAGAAGCGGTATCTAAGTGGGAAGCTCCGAAGTCAGTTTTTAAGATAAGGAGTTTTCTTGGTTTGGCTGGTTATTATAGGAAGTTCATTGAGGGATTTTCTAAGTTGGCGTTACCGTTGACGATGTTGACTAGAAAGGGGCAAGCGTTTGTTTGGGACTCAAAATGTGAAGAAGGTTTCCAAGAGTTGAAGAGAAGGTTGACTACTGCTCCTATTCTGATATTACCGAGTTCGTCGGAACCATTTGAGGTTTACTGTGATGCTTCATTGTTGGGTTTGGGTGGTGTGTTGATGCAGAATAAGCAGGTTATAGCTTATGCTTCGAGACAGCTGAGGGTTCATGAAAGGAACTATCCGACGCACGATTTAGAGTTGGCAGCTGTGGTTTTTGTTCTGAAGTTGTGGAGGCATTACTTGTACGGGTCAAGATTCGAGGTTTTCAGTGACCATAAAAGTTTAAAGTATTTGTTTGATCAGAAAGAGCTGAATATGAGACAGAGGAGATGGTTGGAGTTCTGGAGGATTATGACTTTGGTTTGAACTACCATCCGGGTAAAGAAAACGTAGTGGCTGATGCGTTGAGTCGGAAATCATTGAATATGTCTATGTTAATGGTTAAGGAATTGGATTTAATTGAGCAGTTTAGAGACTTGAGTTTGGTGTGTGAGAGTACTCACAATAGTGTTAAATGGGAATGTTGAAGTTAACGAGTGGTATTCTGGATGAGATTAGAAAGGGTCAGAAATCCGATGTGCTTTTGGTTGATAAGTTGACTCTAGTGAATCAAGGTCAAGGTGGTGAATTCAGAATTGATGAGAATGGTGTTTTGAAATTTAGTAATCGGGTGTGTATTCCGGATGTTATCGAATTTAAGAAGAGTATTCTTGAGGAAGGACATCGTAGTGGCCTGAGTATTCATCCTGGAGCTACGAAGATGTATCATGATTTGAAAAGGTTATTTTGGTGGCCGAGAATGAAAAGAGAAATCGCGAGTTTTGTTTATTCTTGTTTGACTTGTCAGAAGTCAAAGATTGAGCATCAGAAGCCGTCTGGGCTAATGCAACCGTTGGCTATTCCAGAGTGGAAGTGGGATAGTATCAGTATGGATTTTGTTTCTGGTTTGCCGAGGACAAATAAGAATTTTGAGGCTATTTGGGTGATTATTGATAGATTGACAAAATCGGCTCATTTCATTCCGATCAGAATGGATTATCCGTTAGAGAGATTAGCCGAGTTGTATATTGAGAAGATTGTAAGTTTGCATGGTATTCCGTCGAGTATTGTTTCGGACAGAGATCCTAGATTTACATCGAAATTCTGGGAAGGTTTGCAGAGGGCTTTGGGAACTAAGCTGAGATTGAGTTCTGCATATCATCCGCAGACTGATGGTCAGACTGAGAGGACGATTCAGTCGCTAGAGGATCTTTTGAGAGCTTGTGTTTTGGAAAAAGGAGGTGCTTGGGATTGTTATTTACCGTTGATTGAGTTTACCTACAACAATAGTTTTCATTCGAGTATTGGTATGGCACCGTTTGAAGCTTTGTATGGTAGGAGATGTCGGACACCTTTATGTTGGTATGAGTCCGGTGAGAGTGCTGTGGTTGGACCGGAGATTGTTCAACAAACTACAGACAAGATTAAGATGATTCAGGAGAAGATGAGAATTGCTCAGAGTCGACAGAAGAGTTATCATGATAAGAGGAGGAAGGCACTTGAGTTCCAAGAGGGAGATCATGTGTTTCTTCGTGTTACTCCGATAACTGGTGTTGGTCGAGCTTTGAAGTCAAAGAAGTTGACACCTCGATTTATTGGTCCCTATCAGATTTTAGAAAGGATAGGAGAGGTAGCCTATCGTATCGCTTTACCGCCGTCGCTTGCGAATTTGCATGATGTTTTTCATGTGTCTCAGTTGAGGAGATACATTCATGATCCGTCGCATGTAGTCCAAATAGATGATGTACAGGTGAGAGATAACCTGACTGTTGAAACATCACCTATGAGGATCGAGGATCGAGAGTTGAAGCAGTTGCGGGGTAAAGAGATTGCATTGGTGAAGGTAGCTTGGGGAGGACCAGCAGGTGGCAATGTGACCTGGGAACTTGAGAGTCAGATGAAGGAGTCTTATCCGGAGTTGTTCGCTTGAGGTATGTTTTCGAGGACGAAAACTCTTTTAGTGGGGGAGAGTTGTAACACCCCAATTAAAATAAGATAATTATTTAATTTAAATTAATATTTTTTTTATTAATTTAATTGAATAATTGGAATTTTGGATTATTATTACTATTATTTTGGAATAATAATTATTGGGATAATTATTTATTGGAAATATATAAGTTGGAATTAAGGAAAAAGTCCCATTGGGAGTAAAAAGGTTTTTACGTGAAAAACAGAGAAGCGATCGTGAAAGAGGAAAAGGGCAAAGGCAGAGCAAGAGGAAGAAGGTTGGAGAAGGGAAGAGCTTGAAGCTTGAGATTCGCCGGATTATTCAGGTAAGGGGGGTTTATCATCGGTTAAAGGGTATTATATGATAATATGTACTGGGTAGTGATAACCATTGTTTTATCTCTGATTAGATTAATGTATGATGAAATTGTGAAATAGTGGATGAATGAAATTGGATGATAATTGAAAGGGAATTCGTAGAAATTTAACATCTATGCACATAACAGCCAAATGACGTTCGCCATTATGCCTTCGGCGTTCGCCGTTTGGGTTTTTTTTTTCAGAATAAGAGCGTTTAACGCTAATGGCGTTCGCCATTAGCCTAATGGCGTTCGCCATTAGCCTAATGGCGTTCGCCATATCAGTTTGACAGACAGTTTTTCCAGAATGAGAGCGTGTAACGCTAATGGCGTTCGCCATTAGCCTAATGGCGTTCGCCATATCAGTTTGAAGGGCAGATTTCGCGTTTTAAACTCCCAGATGTGATATCGTGGTAATGTTGTTGTTGTTTTGTTGGGTCTTGAGTAGTATAGGCATTAGTAGAGTGTGCTAATACTGTTTTTGATTATGTGGCATGATATGATATGCTTATGTGATAATATACTGATGATGTGTGATGGTATGCATGATGCTGTGAATGTATCAGTTATGTGTGCACTTGTGAATAGACTGTTTTATGGCTTAGAGTGTGAGCATATGTCTATTCTTGAATTGTTGTTGATGATGTAGCATGGCTAGGTGATTAGCATGCATATTGTGGCCTTTATGGTGGTAGCTAATTCCCATTGTGAGGAATTAGTGAGTTAGTCATTATGGATTGTTGTCGATGTTTGCATGCTAGGTGAATTAGCGTGCATAGCATAGCCCTTGAGGGGTGGTAGCTAATTCCCGTGGTGAGGAATTAGTGAGTGAGTCGCTAGGTCTCAAATGAGTGGGACTAGTTGGACTTGGTAGCCGTGCCTGGATTTGGACGGTGAGGTGAACTATATGTTCACAAATAGTCGGTACCGCATGCATGGAGTCTCATTGCATAATATGTGTATGGCGTATAATATGAATGGATGTATTCCAATATTATACGTGTGTTTGTGTTGATATTGAGTATGAACATGAGTTGTATTGGTATTGAATATGATGTTTGAATTGATACTGCCGTTATTGAGTGTGTAGTCTGGTTAGAGTGATTTGATGCGTTAGTTACTTAACATTACATAATGTTGTATAATGCTTATTATATTGATTGAGGAACTCACCCTTACACCTATTTTTCAGGTAACGAGCAGTGAGTTGAATAGGAGCTAGTGCTTGGAGTCTAGTGTAGTCTCCTAGTGGGTCATGCTCTGATAGATGTAACATCGGGAAGGGATGTTTGAATATTTTATTGATTGGTTGTGAACCATTTTGCATGTAATATGTTACATGATGTGAATAATTGAATTGATTTTATCCGCTGCGTATTATGCAGATACTTTATAATTTGGATTAAATAAATGAGCATGACAGGATATTCTGATGATGGTTGTGAAATGATTGTGTGACACCCTTCGGGGCATAATTACTCTGATTGATATGTTGCTATTTTAATTGAAATATTTGGGGTATTTTAGAAGGGTGTTACATCGGGGTCCTCGGGTTGATCGGCGAGAATGCGCCCACCAGAGCTAACATAATCACGTCTCGGAGGAGAGGCCTCGACTGAGTTCTCGGGAAATGGTCACCAGAGTCGACAATTTCTAAAGGAACATCATGTCGTTACGGAACATCCGTAGGACATAATATATCCAAGAGAAACCTCGTCTGGGTGTGGTTCTTCACGAACGACTTAACGTAGCAACATGCCACGCAAGCCTCATGATCATCCACTCTAAAACCTGTGTGTACACTCAAGCCTGGGTAATGGGCTTATCTCTCGTAGAACATCCCATCCCAACAAACAAACAACAGCTCCAACAGATACAGCAGATGAATGCAAGCAAGTAAGTAAATAAAATATACAAAAGCATGAACACCCACTAAACAAGAAAATCACAAAAGCTAGGAGGGACTCGCTTAGGGAAGATGGACCAACAAGAGGTCAACTTCTTAAGTCCCCAGTGGAGTCGCCAGCTGTCGCAACCTGAAAAATACAGTGTGCGAAAAAAACAACCGGCGAAAGAAAATGACAGAAGAGTCGCCACCGTGCGTTATTTATCCCAAGGGAGGGAAAGGAAACGCTCGAAGTAAACCTGAAAAGAGGAAAGGAAAAGACAAGGTCTCGCAACCAAATCTTGGGTTCGGGAGTCGGTTATGCGAAGGGAAGGTATTAGCACCCCTACGCATCCGTAGTACTCTACGGGATCCACTTTTGTAGTTCTTGTCTAAAGGGTGTGAGTTTATCTTGTGCTGTTTACCAAAAAAAAAGGGTTAAATGAAAATGACTCGCGTGGATGTCGCATCCACTGCATACGTATCTCATCTGAATATGAGAATCAGAGTCTTCGTAGCTCGGCTGACCTATGAGTTGGGGGGATGTGTGCTCGCTAAGACATCGCGTCTTATGCCTACGTATCTCATCTGGAATGAGAATCAGAGCAAGTCGTAGTTCGGCTAACTACGGGGTTATGGATTGGGTTTTGGACGAACGACGTCACTACGCAATCTACCGGATGCTCGACCTTTGGAGACTTACTCGCCTGTAGTAGAAGGAGTAAACGTGTTGCTTTGGGTTTGGGATGCTCGAGGGCAAAAAGGCAGTCCTTGACGAAGGAACCGCGCTACCTGTAGGGATATGAATACAAAACACAAAACATGTATCTCAAAGTAAAATGCCACCAAGGGGCTCAAACATTGCCTCCTATCGAGGTCTTCCAGCTAAGAAAGCGATAAAGTATGAGAAAGGGAAAAAATTACCACACGGATAAAGATCCGAAGTTACAGGAATTAAAGGAATGGGAAACCCAGGGATCCTTCCAAGCTAAACACCATCAAAGGAAGTGAGTCAGTACAGGTAATCGGAATGAAACCTCTAGGGGTATCCCACAAATAAAGTGGGAAACCACGCAAATTATCCCTGCAAAAGTCATGTGCCTTCACAAAAACTCAACAAAAGGGTTAGTGAAACAAAATAGGGTAACCAAGAGTTGCCCTCAAATCAAAATGTAACCACATGAATCATGCCCTTTCAATTCACAAAAAGCAATAAAGGGTAGGAGGCCTAAACCTCTTGTCAAACACATGCATCAAAAGGGTATCAAATTCACCCATAATACCTCATATATTTAGAGCATTCAAATTAAAGGCATAAAGATGATGGATATAGGGCAAACCTGATTGGAGAAGAAAAATCAAATGGGAGGGTTTGCTTGAGCTGAAAGTCTGTGAGTCAGAATGAACCTTTCAGAGGTGCCTGGAGGTTGCTGCAGAGTAGTTCCTAGGTTTCCTTCTCTCACTATCTTTTTCCTCGTGGTTTTGTTCTAAGGAAACCTCAGAGTATTTTGCTTCTCTCCCTTTTTCTCAAGTGAATCTCCCAGTGTAACTCCAAGTGTAACTACAAGTGTGTTTTCCTCTACTGAAACTTCAGTATTTATAGACTAATTTCGTGGGTAATGGGCTTGGAATGAGGGAGACCCAAGTCCAAAATAATTTGTTATATTTTATTTATTTATTTTAATTATTTAATTAATTAATTAATTAATTTTTTTTTTTTTTTCGTTTTCGTTTTTTTTTTTTTTTTTTTTTTTTAGGAAAAATGAAGGGTAAATTTTGGGGTATTACAAATAGCATGGACAAACATTCAGGATATTCAGGCATACTTAAATTCACATGTGAAATCAAATTACATATCCGAAAATTTAATCATGATGCCTTATGTATGTAGAGATTACCGATTAAAAGCATAAAACAGTAGTGATGCGCAAACTTGTTTGCAACTGAGCTGCGATGTTGAAGGGACTGACCACTCTTGGTATCGGATGGAGTAGGGCGGAGGTAACTTCGGTGCGGATGAGCGGCCTTCAGGGTTTCTTTCCTCGGAATTCTCTGAGTTAGTCTCCAGGGTTTCTATGCCAGGATTTCTGTCCGTCTTCATCTGTCTTCGTCCCCCCTTTTCCTGACTGAAGCTTGGCTATTTATAATACTTGTGGTGACCTAATGGGCTCAGAATGAAGCCCAGAATTTTCTGGTATTCGCAAGCTTCGCTAGGCGAGTATTGTAGCGAAGGGTTCGCTAGGCGAAGGAATTGCTCGCCTAGCGAGCATGCCAGTTTGGGTCTTTTCTGGATTGGGCCATTTGTGAGTTGGGTCTTTGCTCCTTTAAGGTCAATGTCTTGAACAATAAGTTGGAGTGCCTTGAAAAATGTCTTGTAATATTAGCGGGCAAATTTTGGGGTATGACAGCTGCCCCTGTTCAATATTCTTGAACCGAGAGAGTTAGAATGGTATGTACGTCATTCGTGGTCCGGAGGTGAAAGATTATTGAACACTGAGAATGCCCCAAAAATTTGCACTTGTTAATCAGAGGTGATTCCTGATGGAGATGGTCTTAAAGATGCCATCCAGGAAGTTTGATGATGAGAGCTTCATAGTGCGTCATACATTAGCCGATATCTGAAGACATGGGTGTTATACCGGGTCATACGCTAGACCGTATAGTGAGTCATCCATTAGGCTGTCGACTTCGCCGGGGAGTCAGAGTGTGTTATACGTTGCTGGGGATAAGGGATCAGAATGGATCATACGCTAGACCGTATCTGAATAGCAAAGTGAGTTGTTCATTAGGCGGATGACTTCGCCGGGGAGGAAAGATCAGAATGGATCATACACTAGATCGTATCTGAGTAGCAGAATGAGTTGTCCATTAGGCTGTATCTGAGATATAAGGGTCAGAATGGATCGTATGCTAGATCGTATCTGAGTAGCAGAATGAGCCGTCCATTAGGCTGCATCCGGAGAAGTAAAGGTCAGACCGGATCGTACGCTAGATCGTATCTGAGTAGCAGAAAGGGCCGTCCGTTAGGCTGAATCTGATGATGAAAGGGGTAGTCGTACGCTAGACTACGCTTCAGAAATGTACCGTACGCTAGGTAGCATCTGAGGAGATGAAGGTCTAACTGGGTCGTACATTAGACCGTCTCTGAGCAGAATGAGCCGTCTGTTAGGCTGAATCTGATGATGAAAGGGGTAGTCGTACGCTAGACTACGCTTCAGAAATGTACCGTACGCTAGGTAGCATCTGAGGACTTGAAGGTCTAACTAGGTCGTACATTAGACCGTCTCTGAGCAGAATGAGCCGTCCGTTAGGATGAATCTGATGATGAAAGGGGTAGTCGTACGCTAGACTACACTTCAGAAATGTACCGTACACTAGGTAGCATCTGAGGACTTGAAAGTCTAACTGGGTCGTACATTAGACCGTCTCTGAGCAGAATGAGTCGTCCGTTAGGCTGAATCTGATGATGAAAGGGGTAGTCGTACACTAGACTACACTTCAGAAATGTACCGTACACTAGGTAGCATCTGAGGACTTGAAGGTCTAACTGGGTCGTACATTAGACAGTCTCTGAGCAGAATGAGCCGTCCGTTAGGCTGAATCTGATGATGAAAGGGGTAGTCGTACGCTAGACTACACTTCAGAAATGTACCGTACACTAGGTAGCATCTGAGGATTTGAAGGTCCAACTGGGTCGTACATTAGACCGTATTGGAGTAGTTGAAGGTCATAATGGATCGTATGCTAGATCGTATCTGAGTTGAAGGAGTCATATGTTGAGCTGAATCAGAATGAACCGTACGCTAGGCTATATCTGATAGTATTTGTATATGTTGTATTTGCAATGAATATCTGGGGTGGGCTTAAGGATGCCACCATTGGGAGGATATCAGAGTGAATGTTCATATGGATTATATCTGAGAGACGTAGTTGAATCTTGAATGTAATTGATAAAGATGTCCGTCTGAATGGCCCTTTGTTTTGACTGTACCGGGAGGATAATTAACCTGAAAAATAAAGTTAGCTTCCTGCCATGTCATGATGCATGAGATATTTTATGCTTATGAAAATAAATGCGAACAATGTATGCATGAGGATGCTGTGAAATGATGTAATGAATGAATTATGCGTCTGGAAAGTTTTTTCTGGCGACCCCCTGGGGAAAATAAATCCCCATCTTCTGGTTGGAGATACTTGTATTGATGACCCCTTCTCAGCTGGGGGTACTTGATTTCTGTCTGATGGTGGAAACACTCAACAGAGCCCGGCTGGGGATAGAAGAGATGACCAGTCTGTCTGGTGATGCCGACCTCTTCTGGAAATAGCCAGTTTTTGTTGGGGAACAGGATTTGTAACCGGACTTGTTGGAAAGCATGGTTAGACCTTATCTTCGACCCTAAAGTCTTTCAGTAACTGTTATTGTTATTTCATGCATGTTTTTTCGGTAAACATCAATCATATTCAAATGCATATATCAATTCAAATTAAATCAATGGACGTTTATGCAAACAAAACATAGAAAGTAAAACAAAAGCATCTTTTTGGAAGATGAAATGGTATCGACTTTGAAAGAGGGCCTATAAACAGGCAATTTGAGTACAAGGAGACAGAAATCCTAGTAAGAGGAAATTGTCGAGAACATAAAGAAAAAGCTATGAAGGAAAAGTCCTATTGATTTTAATTCTGCTACTGTCATTATGCCTTCAAGCGTCTCATCTCCTGCTGTCGGATAGAAGTGATTGGCTTGTTCAGTCCCTTTGATTTGGGTGAAGCTAACCGAGAACGGGACATAGTCATACGCTTTAATCCCTAATTTTTGCCTGGACTGCCTTTTCTGGTTTTCAGTCCACCAGGATCCCCTTTTTTGCCCAAGCCGCCTTTTTCAGGTTTTCGACTCGTCGGGTGTACATTTTTATATGTTTATCCCTAATTTTTGCCCGAACCCTTTTGGTTCGCCGGGATGCCCTTACTTTTGCCTAGGTACATTGACCTAGCGGGTCTCTTTTATGCGTAGTATTTTTTTATTATGTCTGCGTTCACGGGATCTGGGAAGTCTTCGCCATCCATCGTAGCAAGTATCATGGCTCCACCAGAGAATACCTTCTTAACTACAAATGGCCCTTCGTATGTGGGGGTCCATTTGCCTCTAGGGTCACCTTGTGGTAGAATGATACGCTTGATCACCAAGTCGCCAATTTGATACACCTGTCTCTTGACCTTTTTGTTAAATGCCTGGGTCATGCGCTTCTGATATATCTGCCCATGACAAACAGCCGCAAGTCTCTTTTCATCAATCAAATTTATCTGATCGAGTCGAGTTTGAATCCACACATCTTCGTCTAAACCTGTCTCTTTCATGATTCTTAGAGAGGGAATCTGAACTTCCACCGGTAAGACGACTTCCATTCCGTAGACTAAAGAGAAAGGAGTTGCGCCTGTCGAAGTGCGTACTGAAGTGCGATAACCATGAAGAGCAAATGGTAACATCTCATGCCAGTCTTTGTACGTTACTGTCATCTTTTGTATGATCTTCTTGATATTCTTATTAGCAGCCTCCACGGCGCCGTTCATCTTTGGCCGGTACGGAGAAGAGTTATGGTGTTTTATTTTGAACTGCGTGCAGAGTTCAGCAATCATCTTGTTGTTCTTCCGGAGAGAGCAGGTTTCTCAGATGTATATTTGATAAGATCCATCTTAGAAATCAATAAAGTGGTATGATTCAACATATACTGTCTTAGTCGGCGAGCAGCCCAAGCACAGCAAGCTTTCTCGAGCTGTGAGTATCTTGTTTCACAGTCGGTACCTTTTGCTAAGGTAGTATATTGCATGCTCTTTTCGACCAGACTCGTCATGTTGCCCTAGCACACACCCCATTGAATTTTCTAACACGGTCAAGTACATGATTAGAGGTCCTCCTTCAACTGGTGGCATCAGAATTGAAGGTTCTTGGAGATACTTCTTGATTTTGTCTCAGTAATTTGGAGACGGATTTGCAAGTAGCGGTCAAATGGGAGCTAAATCGGGCGACGCGGTCCAGATTTATGATTTCGATCGATGCCCCATGCGGCTGAATAGTCTTTTCTTCTTGCAGTAGTCTGGCAAGCTCTCCAGGTACTTCACAATCTTCCTCACTTCCATCCTCGGCTTGGTAGATCGGATTTTCAAAGTCATAATGAACAGTAGCAGAATTATTACCAACAGGATCCATAGTGGATATGGATCGGAAAATTGTTACGTGAGTGTGTGCAAGAAAACATAGCTTGTTTGAAAAATGACAGGAAAGATAAAGAGCGCAATATTTGAATGCAAAAAAAAGTCCATTGATTTATTGAATGTGAATATGCTTATAAAAATGACAAAACCTTTAACAAAATTTAATACATTAAAATAAGCAATAACAATTACTCCTGACTAAAGGAAATCGGGATAGTGTCTTCAGCCTTCCAATTACCGAGTCCGTCACCAGTTGTTGGGAAAATCCAGCTATCCCAGTCGCAATTGCTATCAGCATCTTCAACAGCATTGACAGTCTTGTCATGATTAGGCAGAGGAGCAGTGATGTCATAAGGAGTCTCCGGAGGATCAGAGGTAGCCGCCTGTATCTTTCCACTTTGAATTCCGCTTTCAACATGTTCACCTGTTAATATAAGTTCAGTGAAACCCGATGAGGAACTTCTCAATAGATGGCTGTAGAATGGGCCAGTCAGTGTGCTCATGAACATGTCCACTAATTCTTGATCAGTCATGGGGGGTTTGACTCTGCCAGCCAAATCTCTCCATTTTTGAGCATATTCTTTGAAGCTTTCTTTAGGTCCCATAGTCATATTCTACAACTGTAGCCGAGTAGGCGCTAATTCAGAATTATACTGGTAATGCTTGTAGAAAGCTGTCGCTAAATCAGTCCAGGTGTGGATGTTAGAGCTCTCGAGCTGATAGTACCATTCTAACTGTGTGCCAGACAGACTCTCTTGGAAGAAATGGATCCAAAGCTTCCTATCAGTGGTATACGGCTGGATCTTTCTCACATAAGCTCTCAGATGCATCTGAGGACAAGACGCACCATCGTACTTAGTGAAAGTGGGGATCTTGAATTTGCGAGGAATGACCACATCAGAGACTAAACCCAAGCTTTCGAAATCCAGACCGGGCGCCTTCTGGCCTTCTATAGCTAGCATACGTTCTTCTAGCAATTTGTACTTATCCTCTTTTGGAGAGTACAACTCATTCTCGTAATCTTCATCGTCGTCCTCAGGGTTGAAGAGATCAACATTCTCCTCTTCTGACTCATTCTCTGTTACCTCTTCTTGATCCTTTGGCATTCTGATCTTGATTCCTGCGGCCTGTCCTTTAAGCCTTCTTCCCGGGTTGATGTAACTTACAGGTTTCTTGTCTTTCTTCTGCTCGAGCAAGAGAGCCTTCAGTTCCTCCTGCCCCTTGGATAAGTTCAAGATCATCTCCTGGAGTTGAACATTCTGAGCCTGGAGATCCTTGACAATTTGTTCGAGGGCCATTTTTCTGTTTGCAATAGGAAGATCGTGAGAACATTGATCCCTTTAGAGTACCTGTTATGCAATGTTATGCTATGCAATGTATGAAATGTTTTCAAGGACTTTTGGAATTTAACTTTGCGTAAACAACCAAAAAAAGGAAACTTTTTTTTTTCAAAACAGGGCAAAGTTAAATCCTTAAGTCCTCGAAATGGTTAGTACAATGCCACGATGTTATGATGTTATGATGTTAAGTAACTAACAAGCACAAATAAGTCACACAACAATCATTCCTAGGTTTTAAGGCTTGCATGAGTTCCATAGGTAAGTACCCTCCCCACTGAAGTTTGGTTGGTTCAACCTGTCCTAGAATAGTAACCGGGTTCTAGAAGGATCTCAAATCATTGACCTTCCTTTAAGTCCACTTCAGTGCAACACCAAGTGGTTGACCGAAGCTTCCCTAAAGTCCAATCTCAAAGAGTGTAGTATCGACTCTCAACCAACCCCAGTCGGAACCGAAGTCAGTTATCTCACTACTTTCTAATGGCTAGGATGAGTCGATTAGGGTTCTAAAAGGTCTGGTTAATGCTTTGATGACACCACACGGAAGCCAAATTTTTCCTCAAGTAAACATGAGGAACATCAGGACATCCAAAGTGTCACATTAACCGTAGCCATCATTTTAACCATTCCAGTATACGCCGGATAGTCGCGATGATCTATTGCTACTTACCTAAGGTACACTAGATCCGGGTGTAGGATCTTTCACTCAAGCATAAAATACCCAAGCAATCCTTTAAAAGTAAATCAGACAATTTAAATAAGTGATCTTGTTTTTAAGATAACCTCTCTTTAATGTCCCCAGCAGAGTCGCCAGTTCTGTCATACGGTGAACTGACTTTTTGTGTTTTTGCTTTGGAAAGCAAATGTCGCGGATAGCAAGAGTCGCCACCGACTTTTCTTTTATCCAATAAGGAAAGGTGGAAAAGAACAGGAAAGACCTTAATTAGATTTTGGGTTCGGGAGGTACATTATACAAAGGGAAGGTGTTAACACCCTTTGTATCCATGGTTATCAATGGGCTCTTAATTGCTAGATCACTTATGTTTGTCTGAAAAAGTGTTTGTGAATTGCTTAGAAAATGTTTTGAAAAGAGAGTTTAACTTTGTAATGATTCTTGTACGAATGTATACAAAGTGTTTATCTCGTTTAATTTTGAAAGCGGTTTAGAAAAATATAACTTGGCAATGATTCTAGTACGAATGTATACCGAGTGGTGATTTTCTAGTAGATGTTTTGCAAAGTGTGATGTATGAAAAATGTTTTATGTTGTGAGCCAGCAATTAAGAGTTATACCCACCCAAGGTCTTTATGGGCATTTCCTATCCTTATGAGGGTAAAACTGTCCTTACTATTGAGAAATAAGTAGTTTTATCCTTTGGATGTAAAAGGGTCATCGTAGGGTCATCGATTGGTCATTGAAGGCAACATTTGTAAGGATACCTTAGCATTCGAAGGGACAATCATCATTTAACCGTAGGCTACAACGAAGGGTCATCGAGGGGCAAAATCATATATTCGCAGGCAACATCCGAGGGACTATGATTTATCTTATAGGGACATGATGATTTAATCGAAGGGTCTTTGCTAAGTGTATCCCCACATTCGCGGGACATGACCGTAATACCGTAAGGCAACAAAGAGAGGTCCAAGATCACATATTCAAGGGCAATATTTTACAATCAATTAGGTAGTTGTAATCAATTAGGTAATTAGCTCCATATTATAATCAATTAGGTAATTAGGGTGAATCTCCACAAGGGTATCCCACAAATAAAGTGGAATACCTTAGCCGGCTACCTTTTTCCGGGAGTATGTGAACCCTTACAAAATTCAGCAAACAGGTCAGAATACCAAATTAGGGTGCAATCGGGAATTACACCACAAAAGAAACACAGCAGTAGGGATGTCAGGCAAAGTAACACATGGTTAGAATAAAATAGATCAGAACAAAAAAATCAGCGACTGTCACGTTCGCTCCTGCCTCGCCTAGCGAAGGCTTAGCGAATGCTCGCTACATGCTCGCTTAGCGATGTGCTAGCGAGCGGCTGCGGGTTCTGGGTTTGATAGCAGCATGATCTCCGGAACCCTGAACTTTATGGCATTTAATTACAGGAATAGCATGGACAAACATTCAGGATATTCAGGCATACTTAAATTCACATGTGAAATCAAATTACATATCCGAAAATTTAATCATGATGTCTTATGTATGTAGAGATTACCGATTAAAAGCATAAAACCGTAGTGATACACAAACCTGTTTGCAACTGAGCTGCGATGTTGAAGGGACTGACCACTCTTGGTATCGGATGGAGTAGGGCGGAGGTAACTTCGGTGCGGATGAGCGGCCTTTAGGGTTTCTTTCCTCGGAATTCTCTGAGTTAGTCTCCAGGGTTTCTATGCCAGGATTTCTGTCCGTCTTCGTCTGTCTTCGTCCCCCCTTTTCCTGACTGAAGCTTGGCTATTTATAATGCTTGTGGTGACCTAATGGGCTCAGAATGAAGCCCAAAATTTTCTGGTATTCGCAAGCTTCGCTAGGCGAGTATTGTAGTGAAGGGTTCGCTAGGCGAAGGAATTGCTCGCCTAGCGAGCATGCCAGTTTGGGTCTTTTTCTGGATTGGGCCATTTGTGAGCTGAGTCTTTGCTCCTTTAAGGTCAATGTCTTGAACAATAAGTTGGAGTGCCTTGAAAAATGTCTTGTAATATTAGCGGACAAATTTTGGGGTATGACAACTGCATTTCGTTAGAGAGATAATCGAGCATGGAGAAGTCTAAGTCTGAAGGTTTCGAATGATGACAATACTGCTGATATGATTACCAAGACATTGTCAAACAACAAGTTTTTTCACTGTATGTAACTGATAAAGCTGCATGACGAAAACTAGTTTGTTTGTTAGTGTAGAGTTTGTTCTAAGGTGGAGATTTATGGTATTTAGGTCGAATTCTAGTCTCGATAGGTATAACTTCACGGTTCATCCGTAATTGAAGATGTGCGCCTTAGTCGAAATGATATTTTATGTGCTATTTGATCCAATCTTGAATTAAGCCACGTGTACTTGCATTTCGTTTTTAAAATATTCATACCATGTAGCGTTTCTGATGTTAAAATAGAGATGACAAAATGTCCGATTTTAAAACTTGAATAAGCTGGTCTTATTAAAAAAAGTATGTAAAAACACGTTAAATTAGGAAAGTTGATTAATCTTATGAATGAAATAATAGTAATTAATCTGTCAAAACAGAAGAGAACGCGTAATTTGACTGGAAATTGACAAATGGGTTTGGTATCAGAATCAGAAAGCAACAATGAGTCCACCAACCTTCTTCTTCTTCTTCCCATCGTCCCGTTCTCTCTTTCTTCCCGCCTAATTTTCCATGACGACGTCGTTTTTCAACGGCGAGAGAGTCGTTCTTCTCTTCTTCATCTCTAGAATCCTCTACTCTCTCCCCATCTCTCTCCTCTCCCATGGCGTTTCTCTCTCCCTCATCGCCCTCGCCGCATTCTTCCTCGAGATCTCCGTCGATTCTTCCAATTCTCCCTTCCCTCTCCGCACCAGGTACATCTCCCTCTCCCTCTCTCTCATTCATCGATTCATCGGTTCATTCATTAATTTCCCCTTTTTTCAGACCCGGTGCTTCCTCCGGAATTCTACTCGGTGCAATCACTCTCCCGTCTCTCATTCTCTCCAAATTGATTCAATCATCACGTGGATTCTCGCTCCAACTACTTCAACCTCAAGGTTTTTCTTATTCCTTTTCAGTTTTAGGGTTTTTATTATATATAGAATTGTCAAATGCAGTTTCGTGATTTGTATAAAATGTTAATGTATAGAGATTGAGTATCTGACATTGCAATACTGGGCAACATCTGCCAGCGTCTTCTCTGTGCTTTTATACCTCGCCTTGACTATAAGGCGTTCTCATTGGGGTTTAAGGTTTAGCTTCTCTTTCGTTTTCCTTCAAGCTGTGCTCTGTATTGCAGCACTTTTGACTACGTCTCAAATTGGTAACATTCTGTTTTTTTGTTTTTTTTGGACTGTTGAATCATATAGTTGAGGAATCTGTATTCTGATAATACTGTTATTGTTTCTTTTTATTCTTAGGGTTGCACCCTGCACTGAAGCTTTCGTGGGTGTTTTTTCATGGATTGGCGTCCGTCAAGCTAATTCAGCATTTCATGAAAACTTTTCCGTATTGTGCTTCCATTGGTAGGTTTTTCTTATACATCTGTTATTCTTCTGTGTGTTTTGGATTTTACTATCGTTACAACTGAAATGGGACTAAAATTTAAAAAAAGAATTTTGGGAGAAATACTGTGTTTGTTATTTCAAGTAACAAGCAGACACTTGACGTTAGGGATTTATCAATCAGTCATGGAAGGCAAGTGCTCTTCCTATTTTACCTATCCTGCCTCATGTAGTCCTGCCATGTCAATTAAAATCAGCAAATCTGTTTAGAAAGAGTGAGTATGGAAGTATCAACTTGCACTATGGGAAAATTAACCTTTCCCACGTGAGAGAATTCTCGAGGGAAGCAAATTTTTGATGTGAAAATCCCCTTAATATGAGAGGTAAAAGTGACTGAACCTAGTTAAGAGAAATTTCACGGTAATATATAAGGAATACAATATAGTATTCTCCAACCAACAAGGATGATACAAAAAGCTCCTATTCACTGCCAACAGAGTAGAAATCCCTAAAGACAACAATCAACAAAAATAATCCACAAGTACAATAGTGAGAAAAAATCCAACCATACAGATCTAAAACACACAGCTTCAAGCAAGATTATCTACTAAAATTTACTGAAAACAGAGCATAAGCAAGTAGCAAAAACTGAGTCAATGTTTTCCCATCTCATTCTGCTCCAGTTGACACCCAGAAGGAAAATGTAACCAAGTTTTCGAACAACTCTTTCTGTCTCTCTTCTACCATGTCACACTTTCTCCCGTTTCCCGTTCTTTTCCTTTTTTTTTTTTAATTTCAAAATTATTGGCCATATTCTCTGTTTAAGGCCAAGTACAATAGATTCAGCCCTTCCTTGGTGGGAGCTTTCTAGCACCACCCATGAAGAAGACCCAACCCAACAAAATCATTACTATATACAAACAAGGTTTCTTTAAATTCTTACTTGATTTTTGTTTTTTTGTCCTTTTGTCAGTAGCTGTATTCATTTTTCACCCTTATCTGAAATATGAAAATGCTGAATTACTGCCGTTATACGATCATTTCTTAGAATAATATACTTGACTAGGGGTGTTTAATATGTCGGCTCTTTTATTGATCATGGTTTCTCACTGATTTTAGGGGAAGCGTTCTTGGTGACAGCTGGTATTGTTCTCTATTTTGGTGATATGCTGTTGCTTACTATAAAAAAGGTTACCAAATTTTAACACAATTTTAGATAAATAATGCATGTGTATATATATTTATGTTATTGGTGATTACAATGTTTAAACAGCTATGTGGACTATTGGTGTCATCAGAGTTGGATACTACAGATGAAATAAAACGAAGTGAGATAAATATTATAATTCAGGTATTGGTCCTTACCTTATGATTTTTTTATGTTACTGGTATAACTAGATCAGCTAAAATAATCTACTGCTTCTACAGGGGCTTGTCCTTGGGCTTCTTCTATATCCAATAGCTTTGAAATATATTCTCCAAATATGGGAGTGGTTAATAAATACAATTTATTCTGAACAAAAAAGATACTATGAGATTGGGAGATCCCTCATATTTTTTGCTTCCCTTGGACTTGCCCTCATTGTGTTTGTACCATTATGGATGCAGTTCGTACAGGAGTTTGACATGCATCCCTTTTTCTGGTATGACATCAGTATTTGATAATTTTGTTAGCTGCCAGTTACTGATGTTTTCAGATATGATCTGAAATACTATGGAAGTGGTAATAACAGGATGCTTGGAAAGTAGTTTTTTTGACTATGAGCTGTATAATATATTTCATGCTGGCAGCTCTTATACATACATGTTATAGAATAAGGCAACACAAGCTGTTGAATACACCCGGAACTGTGGCATGCAGAGCATGTTCACTGTAACATCTGATTCCACTGTATTCACATACCTAATATAGACTAATTTGTAAAAATATGAATGCAAGAATCTTAATAAAGTCTGAACATAATTCTCCAAATACGATTGTTTTTGAAAAAACCTATAGAAGCCAATATAGTGGTTTTTATGTTGGCTGCACTAGCAGCCTGAGTTTATCCATATCATGAATCCATAGAGAGAAATAGTAGTAGAAGAAACTGGGACTTATTCAACTTGGAGTCCCAAATAGATAAGTTTTTAAACCATGATGACAGTATCATGTTCAAATAATTTTTGGTAAACATAAAACCACTGTTTTTTTTACTTTATCATATCATTATACCAGCTGTTTTGTTAGATTACTATCTTTTAATTTTTTTGAAACTTCTCATTGCAGGGTGCTTTCCTTTGTTTTCTCAGAGCCATCCAAAAGACTGTCGTTGTGTATCTATTGGATGTGTATAATTTCTGTTTCTGTTTTGCGGTTCTATACCATCTCTAAGAACAGTAAGATTGAGAGGATTCTTTTGCGGAAATACTACCATCTGATAGCTGTCTTGATGTTTTCACCTGCCCTTATCTTTCAGGTAGTTTGCGAGACTACATGATTATTTGTTATCTAATGGTATTGAGTGGACTCTGCCACTTGGTACCCATTATCCATTTTCTTTTTCCATTAAATTTCAGTGCCTTGTGTTTTATTGTGATTGAAAGCAGGGAAAATGTATGAACTCTCCCTTGAATTTATCTCATTTTGAATAGCTGCCATTAACTTTCAAATCATGATGAAAGGCCCTTTAGTTTAAATTTCTGATACTTGTAAATAGACCCTTACATATCTAAGTTAATAAAAAAACTATTCATCATAAGCCTTCTATTTAATGATTAATGCATATGACAATCTATAATCTGTCATTTTTTTTCAAAAATATTTTAAAAAATTCCCCACTTTATTATTTTAATTATTTTATGGTTTCTACTTTTGCAATTAAAAATAAATAATTTGTTTTTTTTATCAATCTAGTAAGTTTAGGAAAATGAGAGATTGTGTTAAGTATTAATTGACACATGCAAGTCGTGTGATAACTGATTCATTAATATTTGTTTTTCACAAATGCTATTTGAAAGTTAGTTTTCATTTAATAGTTAAGAAAAATAAAAGGAAAAAGAATAATTGAGCCATAACGTGTACAACAAAACATAAATATTTTTTCCTTTACACCAGCATTATAAAGGTCATTTGTGCCATGACTTGTACGAGAATATGTTTTATATTGATCAATTGTGCTAATGTATGGCAGATGTAATGCCCACTTTTTTGATTGTTTTCAGGCAAAATTTCTCGATCTAGCTTTTGGCGCGGCATTGGCGGTTTTCTTAATATTAGAAATTATTCGAGTAAGTATCTTGAAATGCATTCAGCTTAGTGTTGGTGAGATCATACTTTAAAAGGGTGATGTGTGTTTCCTTGTTTCTTGTTGATTTTGTCACTAACAATCCATAAGGAATCAATATTTAAATTCATTATACTTCAGTTTGGAAAACTGCCATCAGATGTATCTTTCTTTATGCGGCCAAAACAGTTAATTTGAGTGGGTCCTGTGAGATGTATTTGCAATAGTCCGTGTATTGATGATAACAAAAGGAAAGGGGATAAAGTATGTAACTGAGACACATTGCAAACTACTAGAACAGTTTCTGTAGAGATACGTCATTAAATTTCTGATTTCATGAAAATTTGTTGAATTGTTTAAAAATTATGATTATGTGAATTGATCATTTAATCCCAACAATACTAGTGTTGTGCAATGATATCTATTATCAATACAATACTACACGTACAGTCGTATTTCTTATTGAAACCATTGGATGCTAGTCATGAAGATACTTAATTCATGATGAGTTGAAAATCAACTTCACAATCCGAGTCTTTATTTTCTAAAAGCTAAAGTTTCTAATATTACTGCCCAAAAGTTCAAATGATTCAGAGCAGGCTGATCGGTATTTATAAGTTTTCTTAGTTGTTTTTTCATTGACATTGTCTTACTTAGGTATGGAGAATCTGGCCCTTAGGACAACCAATAAATCAATTCATGAATGCATTCACCGATCACCGTGACTCTGATCTTCTCATTGTCAGGTATTCTGCTCTTTTCACTATAGCCCATATTAGAGTGTTTTTGATACACAGCTGCATTTAATTCTCTTTCATGACAAAATTTCCTTTTGCCCAGCCACTTCTCACTCTTGCTTGGATGTGCTCTTCCTATTTGGTTGTCTTCTGGGTACAATGATCGAGCTCTTGCCCCTTTTGCGGGAATTTTGAGCCTAGGAATTGGAGATACAATGGTAAGTCCCATTTTGCAAAATCTGCAAGAACCTGAATCAATCTAGGCTGTGACAATTTTGGAGAAAGTAATTTACTCCCATTTTGCGGGTTTTTTGGGAAATCAATACTCCCTCCGTCTCATAAAAAGTGTCTCATTTGCACTTTTTCTGTCTCAAAATAATTGTCCTTTTACAATATCAATGCAACATTTATTATTATTTTTCCACTATCATACCCCTATTTAATAGCTTTTACTTTATTCAACCACTCTTTCAACTACAATTAATAGGGGTATTCTAGTAAATAATACTAGTATTATTTTTATCATCAAAACCAACACATCTAATTATTTTCTTAAGAACCGTGAATTGTTCAAATTGGGCACTTTTTATGAGACGGAGGGAGTATGATTTTTCATGAATACTAATGTATGATAATTTTTCTGTGAGTTTAGACTACTTTAACTGTCAATAAACAGTTCCCATGGAGAAGCAAATTGATTAATTTCTAAAAGGGCTGTATTGAAAAATAAGCATTTATGGGTGTACCATTTTGCTTGAGGCGGTGAAGTCAAAGACTAATTAAAAGCATTAAAAAGATGTTTTTTTAGCATATTTTTTTTATCCACAAATGTTAAAAGAAATTTTTGCTTAATGGTTGCTTATCTCCGTGGTTGATAGTAATTGATTCTTTATTTTTTGTTTAGGCATCAATGGTTGGGTACAAGTATGGTGTTTTGAGGTGGAGTAAAACTGGCAGTAAGTATTTTCTTTATTAATGGTTTTTATCAGTGTTTTCTGTTGCATCATGTGAATGTATAGCTTTCTAATTTTTCCAGAGAAAACAGTTGAAGGTACTGCAGCTGGTATAACGTCTGTGCTAGCTGCTTGCTCTTTACTCCTTCCACTCTTAGCATCAGCCGGATACATTTTCACTCAGGTAAAGGATTTGGTTAAATGTGAATGTTAGCAAACTCATTATTAGTAATAAAGTTGATTTTTATTGGTGTTGATATCAAAGGAACTTGATACCTTAGTTCAGTACTTCAGGTCTTCTGTCACTCTTTACATAAAACAAGTCCCACATTATTCTTGTTCCTTTATCCCTGTTTCATATACACCAAAGCTTTATACAGTTATTTTGGTTACCACTGGCATCAAATAATTTTATTTTTTGCACCAATAAGTTAACAATCTAATGGACAAGCACTGCCCACTTTGATTCATGCATACAAGCATCTGCTGCATGAGGAGATAGGTCCGACTTTAAGTTCCATGAATTGTATGTCTTACGGGAGTACTTGCACTCTTTTCCCCCAACTCTCATCTTTTCTCACATGTGCAAACCGGGCATTCATAAGGGACACCTTTATGCTTCATTTCAATCTCTCCTGTATCCCGTCTGAGGAAGGGAGAGAAAGGAGTGGGAAAAGTAAGCCTATAGTGTTACAGCCGAGTTGTATACTCCAATCCAAGGACAGTAAGATGCAGTTTCATCTTTAGCGTCCATTTTAATAAGGATAAAGTACAAAAGTTACCATTTATTTTTGATAAAATGAAATGGTCAAAGCCTGCTAGTATTCTAGAATGTTTGTTCCTTGGACTATCGAGTTTTTCTTTAACGTCTTTGTTAATTACTTTTTGCAGCATTGGTTCTCTCTACTTCTAGCTGTGACTGCAAGTGGCTTGTTGGAAGCCTACACGGCGCAACTTGACAACGCCTTTATACCGCTTTTTTTCTATAGTCTTCTCTGTTTGTAGGAATAGCTTCTCACTAAAGCAAGTTTCCTTGAAGAGCAATGACTGGTTTCTGCAAACGAGCTTCGGTGTTTTGGCAGAAAAGGTCAGATGATTATTAACCAATGCAGTGGCGATTTATGACAGTTAGGTTTGGTGTACATAGTTAGGATTGTATCTTTATACAGAAGTGGTAGGAATATAGGTGTTTTGACGTTTTCTTTTAAGGGGTTAATACCTAACACATAGCTTACAGTATACAGGATAGGAGTGACAATTTTCCCTTTTTATGAAACACTAGTGCACTTGGTCTAAAGGAATTTTTAATGTCTTCTATATTCACACGAATAGTACTTTTCCTTTCTTAAGGTTATGTTGTATCGGCAAGTGGTAGATTCAAATTTTTTAAATCATGCGAGAAATATTCATATACAGTGCACTTGTTCTCAAGGAATTTCGTCTTCAATTTTTACACTTGTAGTACTTTTCAGTTTTTAATGTCTCCAAGCCTTTGGCTCCCATGGATGCTTTGCTCACACCACATTAATTTTTCAACATTCTGATAGGACACCTGGACACTTAGACATATTCTGAAAGATTATGGAATAAATGAATATGAGTTGGTTAAGATATTCTTTGATTTTAGGGAGTTTCTGTTATAAAAGAGAGGGAAGGGTAGGAGAAATTCATTTAGAAATATTGTTAGAAGAGTTACACATAGCTCTGGTTAAAGAGTTCATAGAACTCTCTGGTTTATGCATTTCATTCCTTTTTTTCATCATTGTAAGAGCTTGAGGCTCTCCATTTCTAGTCAATTAAATTCATTTCATCACCTTAAACTTCTGAGTCCTATCACATTCCCACCGGAATTGTCTTGATGAACTCTAACAATGGTAACCTTCGAAATTCCAACACTTGAGACGAGTGTTTCTAAACTTGTTAAATCAGCATTTCATATAGATTTGTGTTAGTAACTTTGAGCAATTGTGCCTTGGATTGGAATAATTGAGTGGTTTGGGCATTATCATGAGTAATTCTACTGAATTCTCTTGACTTCATTAATTGAGTTAAAATATGGAAAATTACCATTGTTCTTGCTTTCTCAACAATTTGAACAATAGTATGAGGTTACTTTTGCCAAGGTTCAGCAGTCAATGTGATTTTATTATTGTATCATGTTTTTGAAGATGGTTATCGCCAGCTAGAGTGGAGTTGACATATCTATTGACCTGTGACCAAAGCAAAATATCTATAGTTGCATTGTTGTTCCAAAGCAAAATGTCTATAGTTGCATTGTTGTTCCAAAAGTAACCGTAGCTTCAGGTCATGCATGACGCAACTTGCTAGTTATTGGGTTCAAAATTGAGACATTTTTGTTTGCAGATTGCTGATGTATATATGACCTTGAGGGGTTAGTTAAGTGTAATTGATGAACGTGGGACATTCAACACATGTACTCTAATGAAAGACGCGTTATGTTGTGGGGTACTGTGACGCGTTATAAAGTTTAAAGAACCATGTTCAATCACTTTGGACCACGAAAGTGCTTACTGTATATGCTAGGACAAAAAAGTACGTTTGTAAACTATTTCGAATAGATTGGTCGTGCTACTACTTGTTACTCTCTTCAATCATTTTTCTATTCATATTTTTAGCATTTTTCATATTTTTTATTTACTGTTCTCTCTCCTCTAGAAATCTAATTTTTATTCATTACTTTCACCCATCTCTATCTCCTTCCACCTTATATTTTTATGAAAAAATGAACCAAAGGCTATGATTTACTAATGGGCCCATCCAATGGCTCATACTTAACTGATTCTAGTGTCTGCACAGACCAACGACTACAGTGGATCTTGGACTTCAAAAATCACGTTTGAATTTTGAGTTAGAATTAATTATGAAGGCAACAGTTAATTTTAGTCCAGAGTATTTAGTGTGTTTGGTTCTACAATGACAGTGAAATAACTCGCTAAAAATCATTTTAAGAAAATTTTACCTTGTACCCCTACAATTAACCCCATACCCCTATAAAAATTTAAAAATTCCCATTTTACCCTTAATTGATTTTAACCAATTTATCATTTCATTTTTACCATTCAGTTGAAAATTGTAAAAATTACACTTTCACACCCCTCGCACCGGAACTCTTGCAAAAAGACTTCCGGTATGTATTTTTCCAAACCGGAAGACTTTAAGAAAGACTTCCGGAACACAAAAAAAGCAAACCGGAACACTTAAGGAAAGAGTTCCGGTTCAGATAAAAAAAAATTCAAAAAAATTTGCATACCGGAACTCTTGCAAAAAGACTTCCGGTATGTATTTTTCCAAACCGGAAGACTTTAGGAAAGACTTCCGGAACACAAAAAAAGCAAACCGGAACACTTAAGGAAAGAGTTCCGGTTCAGATAAAAAAATTCAAAAAAATTTGCATACCGGAACTCTTTGGAGAAGTGTTCCGGTATGCATTATGTGTGTTCCGGAAGTCTTTCCTAAAGTCTTCCGGTACGTTTTTTTTTTTAATTTTTTTTTTTTTTTTTTACAGAAATGAGGGTATTTTGGTCAAAAAAAATTTAATGTAGGGGTATGGGTACAATTGTAGGGGTATAGGGTAAAATTTTCTCATTTTAATTAATTTGGGTTGAAGATTTATGTGGGTTGAATGTTAAATTTAAGTGTAAAAATGAATTCAAAATTTATAAATTTGAGCTTTACCTAAAATCAATTTTAAAGACATAATCAATTCTATTTAAAAAATAAATAAAATATGTCCTATTAATTCTACTCATCTAAACTTATTTTTTACTTTTTAAAATAGAAAAAAATAAATATGCATTTAAGGATTCAAAATTGATTTTATATTCACTTAAAAATAGTTAATCATTAAATTTTATTTAAATTGAAAAGTTAAAATTTGTTACGAAGACAAAATGTCAAAATCAAAATTTCTCGATATTTGAAGAAGCAAAGTGACGATGAAGAGAACATAGGAATGGACACATAGAGACATGTTTAATAAGAGAGTTGGAAGGAGACATGACTAGACGATACTCAAAAAGAGACGTTTCGTAGTATGATAACTCCTACACACACTGCACTCACATGCTTTGGTCTCATTCACCCCACTCTACCTTTTTTATTATTTTTTATAAATGTTATTACTTCCGTCCATTTTTATATGCTATTTTTGTTATTTTCATACACATTTAAAAGTACAAGTATTAAAAAATCATACCGACTTATTAACTCAATCGAACTAAATCAATAATTGTAAAGAATAACGTTTGGTTATGATATTTTTGAACCATTTTTTAACAAAACTGTGCGATTTGATTTGATTTGTAGTGTGTATTTTGCAAACCGAACCGAATCACATTCTATTATAATCCAAACTTCACTTGATCCACGTCCAACTTAAGTTCAAACCCATTACGACATAAGATTAGGATTACAAATGATTTTCTCTTCCCCACACTTAAGGTTTTAGTTTCAACTTTCTCTAATCTCCCCCAACAATATTGCGCTTTCTTATATTCTCCGCAATGTACATCTCGTCTCATTTTCTTTAATATCTTCTCTCATGTTATTTTGTTATCTTCTCATTTTTATGATACTGTTCTCTCTTCCAAATTCGTTTTTATTACATCTTCTTCACTAAGCTCTCATATTTTCTATTTTTCTTTTTTCATCTCTCCTCTAATTTTGTGCTATTGGTGTAGGTGATGTTTTTGTGCTATCACCATAGTGTTATAATGCAATGTACTAATGTTATTGTTTGACACTTTAGTTTGTACTTTGTAATAAACATTGCTCTTTTGTTATTTGAGTTCTTTTATTATTTAGTGCTGAAATGATTTTGTAATTTATATTCATTGACATCATTATTTGTTATTTGATAATATATGAATGACTAAACATAAATTTATGTTGTTTTATATATGTGTTTGTATGACTCAATAAAAATATTGTAAAAAACTAAATCAATTCAAATTACATTGATTTGGTTGAGTTTGGTTCAACTTTATTTCTAAAAACCTATCAAACCAAACAAAACTACATGAATGACTTTTAGCGTTAAAATAATCCAAAATACACAGTGAACACTTCTATTTAAAACTAAAAAAGTATTGAATTTTAGTCCCCTATTTTATTCAATTTAAGAAACTACCTCCCCTATTATTTTTCATTTAAAATTAACAATATATCCATTTTAAAATGATACATCACATGTTAAACATGAAAAACTATTTTATAAGAGCATTTGTCTAACTTCAATAATATAAATATAAATCATACATCATCAATATTCAACACAAAAATGTGTGTGAGAGATAAAAATATTTGAAAAACTTTAAAAATAAAAAATATACATTATATATTTTTAAAATATAATCGCCATTAATTTCTAATGTAAAAATACGAGGGAGGACCTAAACTTTGAATTTCAAATGACGAATAAAATAGAAGATCACCTTAATTTAGAAAAATATTTAATTGCATAAGCATGAATTTGAATATGCAACATTACTTATTTATTTTTTAAAATTCTTTAAAAGATTAAGTTTTAGACATTAAATTATTAAAGAAAGTAGCATGAAATTTTCAATTAAGTTTGTACTACACTTTAACATTATATTTGAAACGGCAACTAAGAGTTCAATAATTAAAAGGAAAAGAAATTCAAAATTAAATTAACTTTTTTTATAATAAAAATCATAATAAGGAGGAAAAATGAGTGATATATGTAATAGTTAAATTAAGTGAAAATATTAGTAAAAAATTCAATCTTTCACAAGCTTTTATTTAAAAATGTATCAATATAATGGAAAGTTGACCAAAGTTATAAACAATTCTTTTATTGCTTTGATTCTAAAAGTCGAGAGTTCTTAGCGTTTTTTGGATTTTTAATCTATTTCTCTATTTAACTATTTGTATAAAATTTTATCTAAGATTCTAGCTAATAGGTTGAGATTTGTGATTGGAAGTGTTATTTTTTAGTTTCAATCAGCTTTTGTTAAAGATAGGCAGATCCTGAATGATATTCTTATAGCTAATGAAATGGTGGACGATGCGTGTGTTAGAACAAGATTTGGTTCTACATTTATACCTTGAGTTTTCATGATAACAATATTGTATTTGTGTGAGAACAATTTTGGTACCCTAATGATTTGTTATTGTGTAGCTTTAACAGTCAATTCTGATTATGAGTTGATGACGTGCAACGTCATCAGTTTCTCAATTTTCGTTATGAATTCCGCTTTTGTGCTAATCACTCATGAGAAGTTCTGAAAGATGTCAAGTTGCTGCTGCAATATTCTTTCTTCTTCTGTGCTGATTCACTCCTGAGAAGTTCTGGAAAGAAGCTATGTTGCTGCTGCAATGTTCTCTCCGCTTCTGTTTCTGGACGTGACTCTGATCATCAAGCTTTTGAAGAATAGAAAGCTTCTGAAGTTTTGTTACTTAGCTGAAGATTATGAAGATCTCAAGTCAGACGTTGAAGTTATCATGGTTCTGAATGAAGTGAAGACTCTGAAGATCTCAAGCAAGACTGTTGACGTTGTCAATGTTTTGACTGAAGATTATGAAGTTTCTGAATCAAACTGTGTGTTTCTCCGTTTCATGCTTCATCAACTATTCATCAGAAGCCAATGAAATTGAAGATAAGATCAAAATGGATACGTGATCAAATAGTACATGGTACAAATCAAATATTCCTTCCACTACCTGATACCGTGGGCAAAGGACAATACTATTTTTCACACTTGTCACTAATCCGTTAGTGGACAACTACATTTTGATTATTCTGGATTTTCCCTCTAGCGATTCCTTTTTCATGCTATATAAAGAGGACTTGGAGACTTGAAAAAAATACTACTGCAACAATTTTACAAGATTGTTTTCTACGTGAAAAAGCTCTATCAGAGATACCAAACACATAAGAGTTTGCTTCAGCGTCCTTAGCTTTGCCTTTCGAGTCTCTTTATCTCCTAAAATCAATTCTTCAAAAAGAGAAGCTCTTGATCTACTCTTCTTCTGATGAGTTGGACCAACAACGACTTATGGTTGAGTCGCTTCTGTGTCTTTTGCTTCAGCGTCCTTAGCTTTGCCTTTCGAGTCTTTATCTTCAGATTATGAGAAATTAATATTCATATCTGCAAATTTTTCAACCAACATTGACTTTTCAGGGTCAAACTTATCATTGAATCTAACATGAATTGAGTCTTTGACAATTCATGTCTCAATGTTAAAGGCTCTGTAGTCTTTTGAGCGTTCATAATATCCTAACAATAAACACTTATGTGCCTTAGAATCAAACTTGCCAAGTTTCGCTTTAGTGTTCAACATAAAGCACTCACAGCCTAAAGGATGAAAGTAAGAAATATTGGGCTTTCTGTTCTTCCACAATTCAGTGAGAGTCTTATCCATAATAGGTCTAATAGAAATCATGTTTTGAATATAACAAGTTATGTTAACTGGTTCTGCCAAGAAATGCTTATCCATATCAGTCTCTTGGATGTTGGTGCGAGACATTTCTTGCAAAGTCCTACTCTTCATTTCTACAACCCCGTTTTGCTGTAGAGTTCTAGGACAGGAGAAATTATGGGAAATGTCATTTGTATCAAAAAGATTTTCAAAATGTTTATTTTCAAATTCGCCATCATGATCACTTCTGACTCTGACTATGTTGCAATCCATCTCTGTTTGTACTTGTGAGCAGAAAGTAGAGAACACCGAATGTGACTCATCCTTGTGTTTTAAGAACTTCACCCATGTCCAACGACTATAGTCATCAACGATGACCAATCCATACTTCTTACCACTGATAAAGGTAGTTTTCACTAGCCCAAACAAATCAATGTGCAGAAGATCTAATGGTCTAAAGGTAGAAACAATAATTTTCATTTTGAAAGATGTTTTAGAAAACTTGCCTTTCTGACATGCTTCACAAAGAGCATCTGAAGCAAACTTCAGATTGGGTAAGCCTCTGACTAATCCAGGCTTATTTAGCTGAGAAATCATTCTCATGCTAACATGGCTCAAACGCCTATGTTATACCCATTGCTCCTTATTAACAAACATTAAGTATTTTACATTTTGATCCTCAAGATCAGAAAGTATGATTATATAAATGTTGTTCTTTCTCTTTCCGTTAAAAAGGACTGTACCATCTTTCTGAATAACAACCTTACATGACTTTTGATTGAAAATGATATCATAACCATTGTCACTAAGTTGACTAATAGACAATAAGTTATGCATCGAACCATCGACCAAAAGAACATTAGTAATAGAAGGAAGTTTACCATTACCAACAGTTCCGGAGCCAATGATCTTCCCTTTCTGATTTCCTCTGAAACCAACGAAACCTCCAGGCTTAAGTTCCAAATCTTGAAGCATAGACCTTTTGTCCGTCATATGCCGTGAGCATCCATTGCCCAGGTACCATGACTGGTGTTTCATCTATGTTGCAGACATCCTTAGCAGCTCAGTTAAAACACCAGTCATAGCACCTGAACAGTGGATGCTCGCGACATATGACGAGCATAAGGTCTATGTTCCAAGATTTGGAACTTAAGCCTAGAGACTTCGTTGGTTTCAGAGGAAAGCAGAAAGGAAAGATCATTGGCTCCGGAACTGTTGGTAATTATAAACTTCCTTCTATTACTATTGTTCTTTTGGTCAATGGTTTAATGCATAACTTATTGTCTATTAGTGAACTTAATGACAATGGTTATGATATCATTTTCAATCAAAAGTCATGTAAGGCTGTTAGTCAGAAAGATGGTACATTCCTTTTTAACGGAAAGAGAAAGAACAACATTTATAAAATCAGACTATTTGATTTAAGAAATCAGACAGTTAGTCAAAATTTCTCTATGACTTGATGGTACGTCTTTGAAGATAAGATTTAGTAGACTATTTAATTTAGCTGAGAATAAAAGAGCGATAGTAGCAGATATGAACGAGTTGGGGTGGGGGAGAATAATGAGGCGTGGAAGTGTGTAAGAGGTTGCACGCTTGGAAGGAGGAGGTAGTGGAAGAGTGTATTGAGAGATTAATCCCAATTGTTTTGCAGGTGGATATAGAAGATAATTGAGTTTGAATTTTACATCATTCTTCTTGCTAAACGACCAGGAGTGCGTATAAAAATTTGTCTGAAGTTGACGTCAACAACAATCAAGCTAACTCCCAATATTTATGGTTGAAGACCGTGTGGCTTAAGATAACCATTTTTCCTGACGGTTGTTACTGAACCGTAGTCCGACTAAGGACAATCTGGCTAGGAGGAAAGTTCTTGCCACGAACGCTCAAGGATGCGCGACAAATTGTGGCGTGGATAAAGATAGAGATCATTTGTTTGTAACATGTAATTTTTCGGTAGGTTGTCGTCTATTATTTTAATTGGTTAGGATTCTCTATGGCATCCCAAAGGACGATTTTGGATCATCTATTGTAGATTGGTGGGCTTGATGGTTTTAAAAAAAATATTCGTTTGATTTTTAACACTTTTGACTCGCGGTATTTTGGATTATCTGAAAAGAGCGAAATAGACATATTTTTAAAAATAAAACGGAACTATTGTATACATTATCTGAAAGGGAAAACTTCATTCGTATTGGTGGTTAAATCGAAATATGTTACTTTCGATTATGATTACCGGTTATGGAGGATTGCATCATTTATTTTGCTTATCAACTAATTTTTTTAATATTTAATATTATAATTTTAGATATATATTTTTTGATATATCTTGTGCTGAATTGACTTGTTTTGATCTTTTATATTTTATTTTAACTTTTATAAAAATATATATTAGAATAATAAATTTTACCATATAAGTTTTTAAATTAAAAAAACTGATATTATCCAAGTTGTCGGCACAACCATTCAACACAACACAATACATATGTTTGAGTTTTTTTACTTAACTTATTTTTTATTTATTTATCTCTTTAAAAGAAGAATTTGTGCAAAAGAATATATTTAAAAAGAGTTTACCTCATCTTTTAGGGAAAAAAATGAGTTAACCTTTAAAATAAATATATAAACAAGCCAAATTATATTGAAACGTCTAATCTAACACAAAATGTATAAAAGTAGGGACATAGAATCAAAGTATACAACAAAAATATGGATTAATGACCGACAACAACCAAACATGTTTCGAAGAAACTAAAAAACAGAAAATCAACCTTACATCCATGCACAAAATAAAGATCACGGATTACTAGAATTAACATAATCAACATTATTTCAATTAATGCAACACTCACTTAATCCATTCCATTCAATATTATTTCATCACATTCGATTCTTTTTAAACTTAAAAGCAACAATAATTATCAAACAACTTTCAAAACAATTAGTCAAACAAAATCTAAAAGAATATATACAATTAAGTTAGTGTATCAGCTTTAAGTATACACGTTATTAAAATTTTCTTTTATATTTAATGTCGTAGCGATTTATAATCAAAAACAACATTTCATATTTATTAAAAAAAATCAAATTTTTGTGTTTTTTTAAAATATAAAAAAATTCAATTGATTGTTATTTATAAAAAATTAAAAGATAAAACAAATTAAATAAAATTTATATTTAATTTTACTTAAAAATATATATATTTTAAATTAAAATACATAAATAAAATAAATTTTAGATGTCTTTTTTTACTTTATAATTGGTAAAAAAGATCTTTTTTAGGAAAGGAGTATATATATCTATAGATATTCAAATCTAATTTGACTTTTTTATTATATATATATATATATATATATATATATATATATATATATATATATATATATATATATATATATATATATATATATATATATATATATAATACAATCAATCTTGTTAAATCAGTTCAATTGCAATTGATTTTGATAGCTATAAAGGAATATTAGACCTAGATATTGACTACGAGTTTGAATCCAGAATATTCTTGATTATTCATTTTTAATAGATAAAATTTTAAACTACTTAACTAAAACAAAAAAAAACATATATAATAGTATTGTGAAGAATAAATATTTTAAAAAAGTAATTTAAATAAAAACTCTATTAAAATATATCTAAACAATTTAAAATCAAACTCATTTAGATATGAGAAATGATATTTTTACGCTAAAATCTACATCTAGACCCGTATTTCACTGTTCACTAATACGGTGAACAGTAAAATATTATAATAACATATATTTTTAAAAATAGAATTAAAAAATATTATTTAATTATTTTTTATTTTTAAATTAAATAATATTGATATAAAATTGTGTGATTAATCAATTTTACAAATTTATTAATCAACTTTTTATATTGTATTAACCAACTTTGATGACCAACTTTGATGACGGCTAAAATTTAGACAACTGAACGTTTATTAATCAACTTCATAATTTTATTAACCAACTTTTTACTTTTTATTAATCAACTTTAGTGTACTTGTAAAAAAATTATTTTTAATATCGGGACGTCTATTAACCAACTTCGCCATTGTACTAACCAATTTTTTACATTTTATTAACCAACTTTATTTCATTACTTTAAAGGTACTGTTCGTGGGGTACTGTATATATTGTTCATACACCGTTCATATACTGTTCATAATTATTATTTTTTAATTTAGAAAAAATACTGTTCACCGTATAAATATGATGATGAGTGTATTTGGTGAAAAAAATAATGTAGGAATAGCGTGTTTAGATACTTGTTTCCCTTTCAAAACAAACTAATAATTAAAAACAAAAGTAACATTATTTATATTTAGTTATACACACTCCAAATAACCTTATCTATCACCCTTGAATCTCATCACATGATTACATGTGTGTGCATATATATAAGTATATGGTAAATAGCTCAAACACTCAACCAAATCTAGCTCTCAAACAAATTGTTTAGACAAAATTCATTAAGAGACACTTGTGCATTATCATGGCCGAGTTTAATGTGAGAAGTACTAGTAGTAACAAAAAGAAGAGTAGAGGTAGCATTGTGAAGCTCATTGAGAAGCTACAAAAGAGGCTATTACTAGTGAGAAACAAATCATCCTCAACCTATGTGCCAGAGGATGTAAAAGAAGGACATTTTGCTGTTATAGCAGAAGGTATGAAAGAACAAGAATCAGAGAGATTTGTGCTTCCATTGAGTTGTTTAACAAATCCAATATTTGTGAGGCTATTGGAGCAAGCAGAAGAAGAGTATGGTTTTGACCATGAAGGTGCACTGACCATACCTTGCAAGCCTAGTGAGCTTCACAAGATAGTGCAACAATGGCAACGTGAGGAGGAAGGTGATACAACATGGAATTCTTGCAATAACTCCATGGTTTTTCAAAACTATTGATAACTAAATAATGAGATGCATATATATGTTTATAGGAAATAAATGTTAGATTTATATTTATTTTAGTCAATCCATATGAAATACATATAGTTAATGATGAAGAGTGTTTACAAGAATAGCTAATAATGGATGGATTGCACTTTTTGGCCTATCTCTTTCTATCTAAATGATTGAAAAACTAAGGAAGTTGTGTTTGCTACTATCATGAACTTTTAGATGAAAATTATTGAAAAGTAGTTTACATGACAGAATTTGTATGGTGGAGATTGATGACATGGTTTTCATACAGAACTGAACTTGGCAATTGTATAGTAGTAGAGATGATTTTAGTTAATTTGAAGCTTCAAAACATTCAGATGGAGCCAGAGAAAAAAAGTAGTGTTACAATATTACACAGATATTTAAACACTAACATACTTCAGATGTGAATTCACTTTATAAGTTTGTATATCACAAACACTATTTTTTCAGTCAGCTAAACCTGCTTTTGCCTTTAGATGCTGCTTGAAATCCATAATGTCACCTTCCCATCTGGTCACAGTTTGATCAGCACAGACCCATATCTCATGAGCCACCTGATTTATGAGCCTAAAATCATGACTAACAAGTACCAAGCCACCATCCCATTCATTCAATGCCTCTGCTAAAGAGTCGATTGTCTCGATATCTAAATGATTGGTTGGCTCGTCTAAGAGAAGCAAGTGAGGTTGTCTATAGGCTAACCACGCAAAGATCACACGACTCCTCTGTCCGTCGGATAAATTTCTCATTGGCATCACCTGTGCTTTACCCGACAATCCGAATTTCCCAATAGCTGCTCTCATCCTCTCTTCTTCATTTCCAGGGTATTCTTTAATCATAAATTGGAGACCAGACAGTTCCAGGTCTAGCTTTTCAGTCAAGTGCTGGTGAAATTGTGCGATGCGAAGGTGGTTATGGCGACGAACCATGCCATCTAAGGGAACCAAATCACCAGTTATGAGCTTTAGGAATGTGCTCTTTCCAGCTCCATTGGGTCCAACCAAAGCAATTCTGGAGTCTAGGTCAACCCCAAAGTCAATGTTCTTGTAGATGAGATTATCAGGAGTGTAACCAAATGTCACCTCCACAAACTGGAGAACAGGTGGGGGAAGTTTACCCACATCAACGAAACGGAAAACTAAAATTTTGTCTCTTACCACCTTCTCTGTAAGTCCACCACGCTGCATTTTTGCAAGAGTCTTCTCTTTACTCTGAGCTTGGCGAGCTAGTTTTGCTGATCCATGGCCAAATCGAGCAATGTATTCCTTCATTGAGGCGATCTGCTCCTGCTCCCATCTATACTGCTTCATCTGATTCTCTTCCAGTTCAGCACGAGTCTGAACATATTGATCATAATTACCAGTATAGAACTTCAGTTTTTTGCTTTGCATGTGGATGATATTTGTGCAGACTCCATTAAGGAAATCCTGGGAGTGTGAAATCACAACCAGAATACGGTCAAACTTCTTCAAATTCTCCTCCAGCCACACACATGCTTCCAAATCTGCAAACATTTTAAAAAAGTAATATGAATGCAGCCATAATCTAAGACCAAAAATTAAAAAATAAGAACAGATGGTATAAAAATTAATAGCAAAAAACATCGCACAGCTATGCTATCGGAGGGACACAGAGGAAGCAAATATATTGGTTTTCATATGAAAGCATAACTAAAAAGTGACACCCATAACTACCCAAGTTAATATATATCAGTAGTCTTAGGAAAAATGTCACACCCATAAAGTGAGATGGTAATGTAGAAAGCAGAGACACAGTGCAAAAAAATGATCAAAGAATTACAAGATGCAAGTAAATGGATATAGCATTCACAGAACAACCATGCTGATATAAGGCATCAAAATATATATTCTCCTGTCTAGATGAAATCCTACCAAATGCTTTATCCAAGGAGACACCAAGAAAACTAGACCCAACAGACAAACTAGAACTAGGACTTAATAATATCCAGGTCTTCTATTTGGTAGGCATGATTGAAACAACATATAAAGAATCCACAAGAGCTTCAATTCAAAATGACAAGTGAGCTCACGAAGAAAATAGTCATTTGAAAATCAATGCATAAAACATGACAAGGTAATAATGACATTTCAGTCACAAATAAAAGATTTATTTATTTCAGGGAGGGGGATACCAAGGTGATTGGTCGGTTCATCAAGAAGAAGAATGGTTGGGTTCATAAATAGGGCTCGTGCTAAAGCAATCCTCATTCTCCATCCACCAGAAAAATCACGTGTCTTCTTTGCCTGCATCTGCTTGTTGAAACCAAGACCAAATAAAATTTCAGCTGCACGCTTTTCTGCAGTTGATGCATCCATAGCTTCCAGTCGCTCATAAACTCGTTCAAGTGCTTCACCACCGCCATCATCCTGGAACAGAAATTAATCAAGCATGGAGTCATCTATAAAAGCAAAAACATCCGTGAGCAAAACAATTCAGATGTTGTAGTACTTAAACATACTTGTGCACCCAGGATTTCAGCTTCTTTCTCCAATCTCAACCTTTCCTCGTCACAGCTAATGACAGCGTCCAATGCAGACATGTCAGAGGCTTCAATTTCCCGGCTAAGGTGATAAATATCCATGTGCTCAGGAATAGGAAGTTCACGTAACCCTATAGCTGTGAGTAGGGTAGATTTTCCACAACCATTTAATCCAAGCAAACCATATCGCCTGAAAGGAAGTTAAAGAAAACACAATATACAGCTATCATCAACGGCATCCTATTCGGGAGTCAGAACACATAAATATTAGGAGTAATGACAAACCTTCCATAATTTAGCTCCAATTCAGAATCAACTATAAGATCATGTCAGTGGAAAGTAACTGATAGAGATTCTATCTGTAAGTGCAGCATAAACCAAACAATCAATAAAATACAGCACTGATCATTTTAAATGCATTGACAATTAACTGTATTTATAATTAGATGGCAGAAATATCTTTTTTATTGCTCAATATTGAAATATCACCTACCTCTGAAGGATTCATAGTAGGTACTACATTCACAAAGGAGAATCGAGATTTTGATCTGGGCTACATGGTAGAATGTCATTGCTACCGGCCCAACTGCTCAGCTAGGTGTTCAAATACAAGCGGGCACCCATGCTAAGAACAATAGTTTAAAAGTAAGACTACTGACCATCTAAATTGAGAATGACAACTCCAGTTTCCGAAAATATGGATTAATAATTAATGAAGGATCTGGGCAGATTGTCCATTTATCTTCTTTTTCCAGAGGTACTACTAGTACAAGGCAATATGTGAATGCAGAAGTAAGCCAGAACATTTTCAATTAAATAACCAAGATATGAATACTCCTTCAATTGAAAAGCCAAGGAAAAGTAATCAAACTAAACTCATAAACTCACTAGCTGAGCCTAAATCAAAATAATCAAACTAAAGGCTATGTTTGGATATCATACAATGTACAGAGCGAAATGAAGCAGAGCGGAGTGGAATGAAGCGGAAGAGAGTCGCTCGAAAATTTTAGTACAGGACAAGTCAAGTTGTTCATTCTGCACAAATGAGAGGGGAAGAAGAAATATAGTGGTAAGTGATAGAATATAACGAAATCCTTCATTCCGCTTCGCTCCATCTGATTTAAAATAATCCAAACAATGAAATATCGTTCCGTTCCATCTCATACTTCACTGCTCATCCAACTCCGTCTATCCAAACAAAGCCTCAATATAATCAAAGTCAGATTGTTTCAAAATAAAGCTACCCCTAAACAGAGCAAAATGCATGAACATCAAACATCAAAGTAACAAAGCCATTCAGGTCCACCAAGTGCATTCCTATCGTCTCACTCTTCCAAAATCAGATTCTTTCTTCTAAATCAACTCTGTTTATTATCTTACTGTTCAAGCTCAATATTTACATTAGTCACTTTTAATTATTAACTCTACAAAGAACTAAACTAACCCTACATGCATCTTTCGGTCACATATCAAACACAGCGAACAAATCAACAAAATCAAAACACTGTACCATAGCTTTTTCAGTAGCAATTAATTAAAGATAAATTAATCAAAATAAAGTTAATTAATAGCACTAACGATGATCAGTTATTGCTCACCCTGATATCTCTGGAAAGGGGATGAGAACAGAGAACGCCGGTGCATGTCCGATCAGATATATGAATATCCCCAATTCCGTTGGCAACACTGTCAACCGTTTTGGATGAAGCAACAACGGCAGCTGCCTTGCCTCCTCTCTTAGCGGCGGCGGCTGCCTTCTTCTGGGCGGCCTTTTTCTTGCTTGCTTCAGACACCATTTTCAATTTCTAAAATCTGTGCATGGAAACAATCAGTTTCTTCTATAGAAACAACTAGAAATTTGAAAACGCGCGTTTGAATAAAGCTGAAAAAAATCAAAGAGAAGAATGAAATGCAAACCTTGAATCGGGAATGTGAGAAGAAGATAGAGATCTAGTGAAGTGGAAATGAAATAGCAGGGGTTTGGATTTTTAAGAGATTTCTTCGTTTTTTAGAGGTGAAGTTTGGAATATATAGAAGTGTCAGCTTCCACGTGTCTCTTTTAGGTTTGATTTTCAAAACGAAAATACTAATGGAATGTTCTAGACTCTAGAGAATATGTACATTGGTAAAAAAAAATTAGATTATTGAAACCAACGTGAAAATATAGGTTTAGATTTCGTCTAACATAAGAAAGTTAATATCTATTAAATTTACTTATTTTATTCTAATTATAATTAATATAATGAAGTTTCCATGCAACTCACATACATAATCATGATTAAGAGTTATTAATGAGTCATTAATAAATTATATTTTTTATTTTCATTTTTTCCAATTAATTGTTGAAATACAAGAAAATTGTGATTTAGCGTCGGTTAAACGCCCTTGCTAAAAAATATTAGCATCTGCCTAACGTCGGTGTCAGAGCGGACACCTTTAAGTTGGAAACAAAGCATAATGTTGAGTCGACGTTATTGACTAGACGAAATGCTAGAGAGACTCTAATACACAAAAGTTGACGCTAGCGTACAAACATGTTTAGGATTAGTGTCGGCTTGTGTTGACACTATTATGATGAAGGAATTTAAATAATCTTACTTGTGTTCCATAGCATCGACTTAAGGCAACATTATCTAGTAATGTGTACTATCTAGTATCTAGTAATGTGTATTTCTGTATCGTCGGCTTTGTTTGACGCTAAGTTTAATAACTTTTTGGGAACAACCAAAACCTAGTTGGGTTGAAACCTACTTTAAATTTCTCTTTTCATGACCTACCAAAACTTGTTAGGAGCCTCTTTAAATTCATAATGAATTACTACCAAAATCTATTTTTAATATACTATGTAATTTCATTCATATTGATATACCAGCACAAGATATCAAACTTGTGTAAATCCATAATAAATTGTTACATTATTTGATAACAAAATACCAAATTGAACTTGATTAAAAAAATACCAACACAAGATATCAAAATATCAACAAAATACCAACACAAAATACGAATCAATAACTCAATTAAAAAGAGCTAACAAGAAAGCTATACACACAAGATGGGCATCAGACTCATCATCCATCTCTCATTTTGTCTTCATGCACCGACTCCGACTGCTCAGTAGACTCATCATCGTAATCGTGATGAGTAATTGGATGGACACTAGAAGAAAAAGTAGAAGGACCCATCTAACCCGACCGTCACATAGCAAATACCTGTTTATGAAGCTCTTCAATTTTTTTTTCCAACTCTACTGTCTCCGCCTTAGCTCTTTATGCACGTGCATTAGCTAATGCAGTCTATTCACATGCTGCAAAAGCCTCAGCTCTAACAACCTCAATGCCTTGGCTTTCTATTTCTCTATTGTGGTTTGTAAATGTCACTTGTGTCAAGTAAGACACTCTGTACCTTATGTTGACTGCTATTTGTACAACTTCATAACACGAGCCTTGCGACTTATCCCCGACAATTTATTTCCAAAGCTGTAGTCTTTCTGATCCATCCACATTATTGTCTTTTAACTTTCCAATAATAAGTTTTTATTTTCTCTATTTTTTTCTCCTTTACAACAATATTTGTGCTTATTATTCGGAATCTCCAATTAAGTGTGCATACCAATTTTAAGATACCAATAAACCGTTTCAAATTCACATTGATTAGTAACATTGGAAAGCTTCGTTTCCACCATAAAAACTTAACTTTCTTATATTAAAAGAAGAAGTTCTCCTGAATCCTTTTCCCATTCCCCAATTTTTCTTAATCGTCGATTTCCACTGATTTTAAATCGTCCCAACAACTTCCCAAAATCTAAAATTCTTTTTATGAGATATCATATGATAATATTTTGTACTGCATTTTCAGCTTTTCATTCGGAATTTTCATATCACATGGTAATATTTTGTTTTACTCGATTCCTTTATAATTATGGTATTGTTTATTTTATTAAACTTATTTTCTATTTGTTTATGCTGTAAACCAATTTAGATCCAACTTTCCCAATTTTTTACAAATTTTCGATTACCATCCTTTTTTATTTCCGAATCAATAAATTTTGATTTGTTATATGCTACTAATAATTTATTGGTTAGTGTTATATGATTAATGGATTCTAAACGTGCATCATATATTTTTAATACATCTATTTTGATTTAATAATTTCTAAACGTGCATCATATATGAATTGATTTTTTTCTTAAGTTTTTCTCCTCAATATGCATTCATGAAACTGATTTCAATTATAAATATGACTACTATTTTGATTTTAAAATTCTTAATGTGCATCAGTTATAAATTGATTTTTCTCTAAATTTCCAAATGTGTAAAAATATTGATAGCTTTGAAAGGTAAAATATTGATAGCATTCATGAATCTCATTTTGATTTCCAAACTATTTTGATTTCTACATTTTTATTGTGCTATCACATATGAGTTGATTTCCCCTTAAGTTTCTAAATGTGGATTACACGTGCTCTTCCCCTTAATGTGAATTAATAAGGTTGAATTTGATTCTTAGTGATTTGATTTTTTCTTAAAATTCTTATGTGCATTCCTTTATATTTGTTACATGTGTTTGAAATAATTTGTATTTAATCGATATTAAAATATCTGTTTGTTTTCAATAGCTTACTACTTTGATTTTTATATTCAACATTTATTAAAGTTAGAATAAAACACATTTAATGATAATTAAAGTTGTTTGATGTCAACTAATTTGTTTTATTGAATTTGAAAATTAAAAAGTTAAAAGTCTTAAAATTATACTTTTGAATCAAATCTGTTATCGTATCGTAACAATTTTTTTTTTATAATTAGGTTTAATTTTTAAAATTACTTACTCCAATTGTATGTAATAAATTACAATTAAATTGTTCATCCTTCAAAAAAACCTATTAGTATTTATTATTGATTGACTCGTAGTTTCTATTTTATTATTCTTAATATTTTTTATAATAAGTTTTATAGTTTGTTTTTATGGATTTTATAGCCTGCTCATCTAATTTTTTATGGGAAATGCTAACTTGTATCCTATGGACATAAAATAAGAAATCCCCTTATAGAAAGTTTGAATTGGAAAACATAACTAAAAAATTAATTTTATATTTTTATTAAAGTTAATTCACAATTTCCAATACAACATTAATTTTTTTAGTTCTTAACTTGTGCCATAGTATTATCCATTTTTTAAATTAGATCGTTACGCGAAAAATGCACAGAGTCACCATCAAATTTTATTTATTCCAAAGGAAAGGAAAAATGTCGATAAAACCCCTAAAAGATGAAGAAAATGGTCTTGCAACCAAATTCGGATTCGGAAGTCGGTTATGCGAGGGGAATGTATTATCATCTCTCACATCCGTCGTACTCGACGAGAACCATCTTGATTGTCTTTCGCTTGAATGGGTATCGTTATCTAAAAGTTACTTGCTAAAAGGGAAATTAGGAAGTTTTTTTATTAGTGTGCTCGCAAAGGATTTTGATCCTCGTGCCCACGTTCCTCATAATGAAATGAGGAATCAGAGCTCCGTAGTTTGGAGTAGAAAATGATTGTTTGTTGGTTGATTTTACCTTGAAAAAGGATTTTCAGAGTGATGCGCTAAGACGCAAAAAGAGTTTGATGAATTATTGTTTTTAGGGTTTTTAAAAAGAAAATTATTTTTATTTTGGATTGCACTAAAGACTATGAGTGGAGGCGAATATCTCAAACAAGCGAGTCAAGCATCTCGTGTCCAAAATACTCAGAATGGGGTAGGAAAGCTCCATTCTCATTCCTTCTCCACTGCTTAAGGCTCGTGGCGCGCAATCCTAATCATATTTTATTGTGTTTTTGAATTTATGACGTTGGATCAAGGGTTTTATTGCTTATGAAAATATGATGACAATCCTAACTCCTAAGGTTGTCTAACAAGCAACAACAGCCAAAGGGAAGCAAGAAATAAAAATACACCAAAATTGGGAGAGGGATACAAGAAAATCACAAGGCAGATAATGCGAGAAATAAATGGTCTCGTTGTAAGGTAGTCCAATAAAAAGTTTTATGTGTGCAAAGTGGCATAAGCTAAACAAATGGATAATGGAATCAATACATGTCTCCCTAGGGTAGTGTCATGAATGCTATCCTTGTAATGAAAGATTAGTAGTCCATGATGAAACTCCAAGTCAAGCATAGGTCAATCACAATAGTCCAAGGTCCATAGAAGTCCTCTATGTCCCACATTAGGTCCTAAAGATTACTCTTTTTGGTCTTTTCATTTTATCATGTTTTTGTTCTTTTTCTATGAATTAGATAACAAGAAGTAAAAATAAAGTAGCTAAAGCATAATAAGAAATGCAGGAAGGATATGATAGTGATGATGGATGAGAGTTATAATGCATAAAATAAATTGCAATTATATATATATTAGAGGTCACTAGTCAATGTTATTAGTTAAGATGAAGTTAATATTATAAAATATAAGAGAATTAATCACCAAATTGTAGTATAATCAATCAAACTAACATTCTAAAAATAAGATGAAAATCAAAGATAGAATCAAGATTAAATTGTACAATAATATTAATAATTAAGTTGCAATTTAATGTGAAAATAAAATTGAATTAAAACAAAGAAGAAATTAACTTGAAAAAATAATATCAATTATTAAATTGAAAATTAAAATCAAAATAAAATGTAAAATAAAAATCACATTAATTTGCAAAATAATATAAGGAAATTTGCAAAATAAAGTGGAAAAATAAACTTGAATTAAGTTTGCAAAAATAAAGTAGATTAAACTAAAATAAAAGTAAAATCAATATCTAAAATTCAAAATAAAATAAAACTAGATAATATATAAAAAAACAAAGAAATAAATAAAAAATAAAAATTAGAAGCAAGGGGGTGCAGGCTGCAATTCGGGGGTCCAGAAAGTGAAACACCAAGGCCCATGCGCTGAAAGGCTATATTCCAAAGGGGAGAGTCAGCTAGCCCACGCGTGGTCCATCAATTGACGAGATTCCTTGGATTTGATCTGATGGTCTACATGCATCAAGGCCTTGACTAATAACCATTTGATCTGATTACTTGAGAAAATAAACATAATGAATGGCCTAGACCCGTGATGATCACATGCACCTGACCCAACCGTAGCCATATTATTTCAAACAGCCATACAGAGCAAGCCAAGTGGAAGACTTTACTTGCTAATTTAAATTAAGAATAAAAAGATGCTAGCAATATGTAACTGTTGCCATGTGCCCTGAATATGCTTCGAACATGCTTGACAGGAACTTGTTTGCACTGCTATTCTATGTATAAAATGCAAACAACTGTGATATTGACTTGTTATGGACATGTTTGATGATTGTGCTGCACTCTCACTAATTCCATTAGATTGCTGCTAGTGTATGAAATGCAAAAAAAATGCAAATGGGCTGCTATGCACTGCTGCCATGAATATAATTCTATGATGCTATTTGTTTGGACATGATGTTTAAGTGTGCATATGCTAATCTGAATGCATTTCCAAGGTTGTTCTTGCAGGGCTTCTTGTTGTGATGTTAAATATGTTCATGATTGTTATTCCATTCATTGCTTGATAATCCTCTATTCTGGTATTCACAGTTTGTTATGATGTGCTTGATGATTGTAAGCCCAAAGTGAACTCCTGGAAGCATCATGGCAAGGGCTGCCAAGTTCCAAGCTCTTTTCCCTTTTCCTTTTGATCCAAGCTATGTGTTGTAACTTGTATCATGCTATGATGATGTAATAGTTATTAGGAGATGGATTATCTTATGTACAAATGAAGAATGTTTATGGATAATTATGTAATCTTGTGAATGAACTTATGTAACATGCTTGTGTAATGGAAAAAAAGCCTAATTGTGATATCAATTCAAAGTTCAAATAAATTTTCACTTATTTTGCCATGTCAAATGTGTATGAAATGCTTTTGTGAATGGTACATGACATGGATGCCATAGTTCTCATGCTTCAAGCTTCAATTCCATAGACTTGCTTGCTCAATGCAAAAAATGGAAAAAAGATCAATTAAATGGACGGTGAACCATGGCTTAAAGGCAAACATAATAATCAATTAACCATTGTTGAAATGAGATGAAAATGATATGATATGCTACAAGTTTGGCTTAGGGCAATCACAAATTAACTTGTTGACTTTGGTCAACTGGTTGACCAAAATTCAACTTAAGTAAAAATGGTGCAATTCAATGTATCATGCTTATGATGAGAGGCAATGGATGAATGGATCCAAATGACAAACAAAACATGTAAGCTAAGCAACCAAATGACTTGTAGTTCAAGATTTCACCTTACACCCATGAAGTATGCCATGACCTAAGATAAATTGAATCAATGAAATGCAAGCCCTAGGGTAACTTGTGAATGAATCAAAGATTACATTGAACCATATGATGATATACAATTGATCAAAAGATATAGTGGAATCATCTACCCTATATGCAGATGACCAAGATTAACAATGCAAAAGGCATAGGACACTAGGGTTTTATGCTTGGTTAAGCACACCTCAAGATGATGTTAGGAAACCCTAGTTTTTCTTAAACACAACCATTATACCTTGAACTCGTGAAACCTGCCTTTTTGTTTTGAACCATGCTAATGCAAATGTAGATGATTAAAGATGAATGTATACACATGAAATTAAGGTTATATACCAAATGTAAGTTGTATGGAGTAGGGTAAATTTTTGGGTATGACAAACGGGAGCTAAAATAAAATTAATTTTTATATAAATAAAAAATGTATTGTTAATCCAAAGTTTTTAGTAAACAATGTTATTATTATAAATGGAAAAAAGTATTTTGTTGATACAAATATTTTTATAAACAAAAGAAAGTGTAATATTGATACAAACATTTTTATAAACGGAAAAAAAAGTATTTTTGATACTAATATTTTTATAAACGAGAATTTTTTTACCGTTAGATGAAAATATTTTTATAAACGGAAAAAATATATATTGTTGATAAATAATATTGTCGTCGCAGTCACAAATTCACATAACTATATTTAATTATCTAAATTTATTTTTTTATATATTAATATTAATCTTCATAATACTTCACCCGTGCAAACACAGAGTCTTTTAGGATCAATGAAAGTGTCGTATTAAGAGTTCCATCGACTTTCTCACAGATCTTCACATAAAATAAATGATTTTTTAAATCAAAATTTTATAACTTATTATAATATAATAAGTTACTCATTATTTATTTTAAAAGAATAAATAATTAGACATGATACATATGTATGACATATTTACAGCACAATTTTTTTAAGGATTTCAACATAATAAAATACTGTATATTCATCAAATACATCATTAAAATCATTTAATTAAAATGTATAAATAAAAACTGACCATAATTAATAGTTATAATTTTTTTTTTGAAATTACAATTATTATTTAAATTATTTATTCAAATTCTTAATATTATGATTATCATTTATAATCAATACTCATTAAAATATATATCTAATTACCGTATTTCCTGTTACAATAGAAAAAGTAATGTAATATAAAAAGTGAAATTATAGTACAATTGTTAGATATGATTTATAAAAATATTTTTTTATGACATTAATTTTTATGATCCAAACATTTCTATAAAGATAAGAGAAAGATGTTAAAATTATAAGATTTGGGAGGATTGCTACAGAAAAGGTTCACCAAAAGGATCCCCATACACATCTAATAATTTATGCATTACATGATTCACCATACGCAAAATCAATTCATGTCGCGACATCAATAAACAACAACAAACAACATCAACTGAACAAATGTAAACTCATAAGCATTTATTCAAGTTACTTCACCAAGACAACAACAAATTATCATATAAACATAACGATTCGCTAACCGATCATACAAGTCAACACAAATATTGCCACAACAAGTACATAATTATATTTCAAACAATTCACCAATCATTACCATGTGGCAACTTTGCGTCTTAGCTTTCCAATGTTACAATAGAAAAAGTAATGTAATATAAAAGTGAAATTATAGTACAATTGTTAGATATGATTTATAAAAATATTTTTTTATGACATTAGTTTTTATGATCCAAACATTTCTATAAAGATAAGAGAAAGATGTTAAAATTATAAGATTTGTGAGGATTGCTACAGAAAAGGTTCACCAAAAGGATCCCCATACACATCTAATAATTTATGCATTACATGATTCACCATACGCAAAATCAATTCATGTCGTGACATCAATAAACAACAACAAACAACATCAACTGAACAAATGTAAACTCATAAGCATTTATTCAAGTTATTCACCAAGACAACAACAAATTATCATATAAACATAACGATTCGCTAACCGATCATACAAGCCAACACAAATATTGCCACAGCAAGTACATAATTATATTTCAAACAATTCACCAATCATTACCATGTGGCAGCTTTGCGTCTTAGCTTTCCAATGTTACAATAGAAAAAGTAATGTAATATAAAAGTGAAATTATAGTACAATTGTTAGATATGATTTATAAAAATATTTTTTTATGACATTAGTTTTTATGATCCAAACATTTCTATAAAGATATGAGAAAGATGTTAAAATTATAAGATTTGTGAGGATTGCTACAGAAAAGGTTCACCAAAAGGATCCCCATACACATCTAATAATTTATGCATTACATGATTCATCATACGCAAAATCAATTCATGTCGCGACATCAATAAACAACAACAAACAACATCAACTGAACAAATGTAAACTCATAAGCATTTATTCAAGTTACTTCACCAAGATAACAACAAATTATCATATAAACATAATGATTCGCTAACCGATCATACAAGTCAGCACAAATATTGCCATAACAGGTACATAACTATATTTCAAACAATTCACCAATCATCACCATGTGGCAGCTTTGCGTCTTAGCTTTTCAATGTTACAATAGAAAAAGTAATGTAATATAAAGATATGATTTATAAAAATATTTTTTTATGACATTAGTTTTTATGATCCAAACATTTCTATAAAGATAAGAGAAAGATGTTAAAATTATAAGATTTGTGAGGATTGCTACAGAAAAGGTTCACCAAAAGGATCCCGATACACATCTAATAATTTATGCATTACATGATTCACCATACGCAAAATCAATTCATGTCGCGACATCAATAAACAACAACAAACAACATCAACTGAACAAATGTAAACTCATAAGCATTTATTCAAGTTACTTCACCAAGACAACAACAAATTATCATATAACCATAATGATTCGCTAACCGATCACACAAGTCAGCACAAACATTGCCATAATAGGTACATAATTATATTTCAAACAATTCACCAATCATCACCATATGGCAGCTTTGCGTCTTAGCTTTCCAATGTTTTAAACTGCATCTCAATCCGCGTCATGAAACTTAAGTTACGATAAAAACAATTGGAACAAAAAATTAACATTTCAGCACTGTCCCTCCTCGTTGAGCGAAGCATTTGCTTGCTAAGTGAGACTTCCCTCACAAAGTAAAAGTCACAGAAAACCAGAATCCTCCCCTGTCACGTTTGCTTCAGCGAACGCAACAGGTCGCTGAGCAAACTCTCGCTAAACAAAGTCACCCTTGCTAAGCGAACACATCCAAACCTACAAAAATGCAGAACTCGAATTGCCTCTGCAGCAACTCCAAAATTTCACCAATCCAGTCCCAAACATCCCCAAACGTCTAGAAAATTATATCACATGTTATAGCACCATTAGGACATGCTAAATCACAAAATTACATTATTGTATTCATTCAATCTCATCAATTCATGTTTATTCCAAAACCTTTAAAACCCTTAAACATGGTGGAAATCATCAATATCTCAAAACAGAAAATAGTACACATATAAGAACACAAAATTCATCATTGAAACATCCAACAACATAAAAACTTCATAGAAATTCAAAACCAATCACATCCCAATTGCCTTAAAGAGAGTAAGGATCTCTCTTCTCTACCCTTCAAGCAATACACCTAGATTGGTAGCCATTTTCTTCCTCTTACCTTAGATTTCCAGCAATTGACAATGAATCAAACAACTTCTATCGCTCCCCTATTCAAATGTCTAGCTTTTTCTCTTTCTCTCCTTTTTCCTTTTTTTCTCAATTACACGTACTGACAGAACTTGACTAATTTTCTCTTGTCTCGAATATATCCTTAGGGTTTTCTACACGCTTCTTTCCAATCACCTTATTAACCCTTAATTTTCTTAATTCATAATATTTCCCCAACTCCCTAACTCCTTACTCCCCTCTATTTCTCCAAATCTCACAAATGACCCAACTCTATTATTCTACTATTTATTTAATTAATTTGAATACAACATTATTTATTCTAATAGTTAATTAAACTTCTAATAACTTCTAAACAACTAAACCAACCTTTCACTCTCTCTATACCTCAATTCCAAGGATACTTACCCCCACAATCACACAACAATAATTTAAAGGCACCAATTAATCAAATAAAATTTTAAATAATTCAATTAAATTAACTAATCGAATTTTGGGTGTTACGAGCAATGCTTCTAATGTCTCAGCCTCCCACTCACAATACATGTCCATACCTGAAACTTGTGTTGGTTGCTCCACGTTGGCAGTTGGTTCTACATTATCATTAACTTTTTTCTTCTTTCTCTGAGCCTTTTTATTCTTTGTTGTAGTCTGACTTGTGCTACCATTCATAGACCTCTTAGGCATCCTCTGATAGAAATAGACATTGTTAAATCACATATGTAAATATCTCAACTTCACATTTCTTAAATCACATAAGTAAACCTCTTAAATTACATAAAATTAACTTCACAATAAACATATTGTTAAATCACATAAGTAAATGCCTCTTCATCACATTTCTTCCCCTCGCCTTTCTCTCTAACCCTATCCATATAACTGGTTTTGGCTCAGTGAATATCTCAACTTCACAATTATTTCCAAATGCAAACATAGATAACTCACATGCATCTCCATCATCCCTAAAAGGTTTTAAATCTTCATCAAAGCTACCATCATAATATTTCCATCACATTTTCACAACCCTAACATAAAATTCAGTATCAATCCCTTTGATTAACTCACATGCTTCAAAAAAATGACCAATAATCCCGATCTTGACCACTATATGCACAAACTTCTCCACCCTCATATCTTAAGTTAAGGTCTTTTACAAAACAACCTCTGGTGTAGAACACAATTACCCATGTCATGTACAATTAATTCCCTTAGGGTCAAAGTTTTTCAAATTAGGTCAAATACGATATTCAGTAAAAATACTACCTAGATACATATACAATCCAACCCAAAACATATGGTATTCAGTAAAAAAATACAAATAACATGATGGATAAATAAACCCTAACATTACTGAATAAACAAAGTGGTAAACCTGAAAGGCCACAACATGCAAGACCACACGTTGTTCTTAGAAGATGCGGAAAATTGGGACCACAAGCTTGCTTTCAACTGGAAGGGACCACCACACCAACAAGATTTCAACTGGAAGGGACCACAAGATTTGGACCACACAGAGGTAGAAGAACATGATTGTTAAGGTTTGACTTTCGAAAGAAAATGGCGGAATGGTTCAAGGATTAAGATATTTTGGTTTTCTATATATTTATTTAACGTTATCAAAAAATCATCCATATTGGGAATAATTCAAAAAATAATCCACGTTGACAAATTAAACAAGTTCCACGTGATCCTCTATTAGTGGAAACTAACAAGAGGGGCCAAATTTATGAAAGAAAAAAAATTAGAAGGACCATTGTTTGAAGAAAAATTTTAGTGGAATTAAAATTGAATGTTAGTCTATTTATAGGAACGAAAAACATATTTAATCCTAATTTTTATTACAAGATTTTTAAATGAATAAGTAAATTGTTTAAAATATTTGTTTAAATTTATTCCAACCTTTTCAATATAAAAGTAATTTAACACATAATTAATAGGACTTAAAAAAATAAATGATAAAAAATATTTATAAAATGTTTTATTAAAAAAATTAAATTATAATTTTCTCTCTCTATTTTATCCATTAACAGAAATAATCTCCTTATTTTAAATTCTCGCAATTTTGATTCCCTCTCACATTTTTACACTTAAAATTGATGATAAATTTATTTTTAAATGATATATCCTTTGTAAGACATGACATATCATCATATATAAATATTTGTAGAACATTAAAGATAAAATATACAAGTTACATGTCATTGAAAAATAGAAGCCTTATCCATTCTTATTGTGAAAATGTGAGAAAAGGAAAAAAAATCATTGCACTCTTTAAAGCTAATAACAATATTTTTAATTGTTAATTTGTTTATGTAAGTTGGCGTATTTTTGTTTTTCATCCTAATATCTTTTTTATTTTGTTTAAGTCTTTAATTTCATTTGATTTTAATCCCAAAGCAAAATATATCGAAAACAAAAGAATTTTAACATTCAGGATTATTACCACACACAAAAAAGATACATAAAAAAATTAAAAAAACACACAAACTTATAAAAATCAATTTACTATTTAAGAAATGATCTTGTTAACGAGTGTCCTAGTGTTAGCTGACAAATTTCGGCCAAAGAAGGTAAGCCCGCTCGACTAGGAAACCCGTTGGAATATGAGGTCAACAAGAAGTTGGGCAATCCATGGATCGACGTCAAGAGGTCCAGTCGAAGTCGAAGGGTATCTCCATGGTGAAGGATGATCGTGGGTGGGCAAAACGTGGGCAGTTATCTACGTACATGGGAGAAGTGGGCCGACACGTGTCATCTCAAGATAGGTTCGTAACCCCTGACGGTTACTATTTATTAGTATTTAAGCAAGTGTTAGAGATCATTTTAGAGGTGGAATTTTTAGCATTTGCAGTAGGAGTACACTTGAAGTACCAAAGTGTTTACGAGAAAAGAGTCATCTCCCTACAAAAAATGTACCTTTGCCTCCATTTATATTCATCAGTCATTTAAACTTACCAAATTGTCTTTACTTTCTTACTTTTACTTTCCCTATATTTTCGTCTGTCATTATGTTTTACTGCATTTTCAACTTACCAAGAGTTACATTCACCCCTTTTGAACATTCCAAAGACATTGCCCACTAAAATATCATACACTCAACACTAAGTACAGGACTTTGTAGCTGGTCCTGCAAGTAACCCTCTCATAAGAAGGCTAGATATTGTTAGCGAAAGAAACACCTAGAGACACTCTTTAATAAGATAATATTTTATACAGAACTAGCGTTCAGACGAGCACTTCCGTGCCCGTCTGCCCGCTTTTTTTAATGCGCACAACAGAGAAAAATAAATGTCTGTTTTTCTTTTTGAGGTTTCTATTGTACATCATATTAAAAATAATATTATTATATTTTGAAAAAGGTAAACAAAGATATTCAAAATTATATTGAAGCATGCAAAGTACTATTGATACTGTGTAATTAATGACGTTCTTTAAGAGGAATGTCGAATATGAAATCTTTATTCGAAATATTTTCTTTTTCCCTGCAATTGTTTTCCATAGTAAAGAAAAAATGTAAGATCCTCAAATTAGAATTTTTTTAGAGAAAAAGATAGTAAAATTAATAGTAAGTAGTGTAATATAGCTTTTTTTACCTTATAAAGATTCAAATCAATTCTTCATACATCCTTTTATTAATGCGCTCTTGAGATTTAAAAAACTACAAATACATGACGAAATGTCATATCATCAAAGAATACATTCAAAATATATCTCAGCTAAGCAATGTGGGGCTAAGAAAATCTAATTTGAGTCCGTGGCCATTTCAAGTCTCCTTATTGCGCTACACCGAGTTTTTGTTTTTACTCTTGTGCCCGTCTGTCTGCTTTTTTTTATTGCGCTAACGTGTGTATATCTTTTATGATGTTTTTCACATATGTCATGTTAAAAAGAATATTACTTGGACACATTTCATAAAAAAAAATTAAGATGATATATATTCACTTTCAATATGTTTTAGTAAAGGAACACCTCTCTCTCTCTCTCTCTCTCTCTCTCTCTCTCTCTCTCTCTATTTATCTATCTATCTCTCACACACACGCGCGCGTGTACACACGCATTTAAGTAATAATTTACTGTAACATATTGAAAGTGAATATTTATCATCTTAATTATAAAGAAATAAAATAAATATTCCTATCTTTTCCAACCAATTTTATCTTTTATATTATTAAATTTCTCCATATTTTCATTTGAATATCTATTTTTATGATGTTTTTCACATATGTCATGTTAAAAAGAATATTACTTGGACACATTTCATAAAAATAAAATTAAGATAATATATATTCACTTTCAATATGTTTTAGTAAAAGAACATCTCTCTCTCTCTCTCTCTCTTCTCTCCTCTCTCCTCTCTCTCTCTCCTCTCCTCTCTCTCTCTCCTCTCTCTCTCTCTCTCTCTCTCTCTCGCTCTCCTCTCTCTCTCTCTCTCTCTCTCTCTCCTCTCTCTCTCTCTCTCTCTCTCTCTCTCTCTCTCTCTCTCTCTCTCTCTCTCTCTCTCTCTCTCTCTCTCTCTCTATATATATATATATATATATATTATATATATATATTATATATATATATATATTATATATATATATATTATATAATATATATATATATATATATTATATATATATATATATATATATATATTATATATATATATATATATATATATATATATATATATATATATATATATCACAGAGACACACACACACATATTTAAGTAATAATTTACGGTAACATATTGAAAGTGAATATTTATCATCTTAATTATAAAGAAATAAAATAAATATTCCTATCTTTTTCAACCAATTTTATCTTTTGTATTATTAAATTTATCCCTATTTTCATTTGAATATCTATTTTTATTTTATAATTTTTCTAAATCTCTTATTTTCCTTTCATTTCACACTATTGACCAACATTATAAAGAACAACAACAAAAATGTTGCAAATGTAATCGGTATTTAATTCATTTGCAATAGAGTGCTGGATGCTATGGTGACCAATAAATCTATGAAACATCATTAAAAAAGAAAGTATTTGCATATAATATTTTGATAATCATGAAAATAATAAATAGTACATAATCAGCACTATAAGAAAAATACCTGATAGTCAACAAATCCATAATCTATCATCTTCTGCACCACCATATCTCGAAAAACTCATCTTCTGCACCACCATATCTCGAAAAGCATGTCAAAATAAGAAATGATCAAATAAATTTTTATGCCCCACGTCTTGCTCAACCGTACCAGTCTCAATTGGGAAGCCTACATTAAGGTTTTGAAAGACGGTAATAAACTTCTGAATCACTAAATCCAATATTAAAAACATGCATTTTTTTTCTTCTTTTTCCCTTTCATTCTCTCTCTAAATTTTTAATTTTTATTTTGTTTTTGATGAGTGTGTTGTGTATGTTACTCATGATAATACTATTTGTTTTAATTAAATTAAATGAGGAAGTTGAATATTTTGATTGGTAACAATAATCCATGAATAATGGGTTGGTTGGAATAAAACTATAATTGGAATGAAAATAGGTCGCTTCAAAATAGCATATCCCCATTATAGATAGTTATAGATACACTAATTAGAATTTATTAGAATTTAAAGTAAGATGTCATAGGTTCTCTAAAACACTTCAGTGTTATGAGAGTCTCCTTATTTTTTTATTCAATTAAGGTGTGTATGTCTTGTACAAAGTTTTTTTTACATATATCCTATGAAAAGAATATTGTTTGGACAATATTATTAGAAATAGAAGTAAGATGATAAAATTTTAAGTCAAAATTCCAAATAAACAATATTGTTCTAGGAACCAATTTAATAATGCAAATGGCATATTATAATAATTAAAAATCAGATTGTACTTCTAAGTTGTTAAATTCTAAATTGTTTTAAATTGTTTCCTATTCTTTTTCTTAGCATCATATCTCTCATATTATTTATCTTAATTTATAATCTCTCTCTCCACCTTTTTAGTATGCACATATGTAAAACAAATTTTTATCCATAAATCTATTTTGATTTTTAACTAAATCAAGATAAATTTTATTAAAATGACAAATAGTAATTATTAATCATCTATTACATAATACTATATGCTTTAAAAATCAGAAATAATATAATAATGCAAAATAAATTGAACCAATTTGAGTAGGTGGTTTTATTGATGCATTATTTGTAACGGTTAAATGGAAGAACATGGAGGGTATATTAGTACCAAGAAGTTATTATCACACAATTTTGTTTTATTATTTATTAAAAAATTATTAGTGGTAACTACCAAGAAGTTATTATCACACAATTTTATTTTATTATTTATTAAAAAATTAAAAGATTAAATAAGGGTAATTTTGGAAAAAATAAAAGTCACTCCAATACATTGTAACCCCTTTATCTATATTTATTTTGTAACGGTTAAATGGAAGAACATGAAGGGTATATTACTGGTAACTACCAAGAAGTTATTATCACACAATTTTGTTTTATTATTTAGTAAAAAATTAAAAGATTAAATAAGGGTAATTTTGGAAAAAATAAAAATCACTCCAAAACATTGTATCCCATTTATCTAGTTACTAGTGTTCAGACGGGCACTCCCGTGCCTGCCCACTTTTTTTAATGTGCACAGCAAAGAAAAATAAATGTCTATTTTTTTTTATGAGGCTTCTATTGTACGTCACATTAAAGGTCTATTTTTTTATGAGGTTTCTATTGTACGTCGCATTAAAAATAATATTATTACACTTTGAAAATAGTAAACAAAGATATTCAAAATTATATTGAAGCATGCAAAGTACTATTGATAGTGTGTAGTCAATGACGTTCTTTAAGAGGAATGTCGAACATGAAATCTTTATTCGAAGTATTTTCTTTTTTTCTGCAATTTTTTTCCGTGGTAAAGAAAAAATGCAAGACTCTCGAATTAGAATTTTTTTTAGAGAAAAAGATAGTAAAATTAATAGTAAATAGTGTAATATAGTTTTTTTACCTTATAAAGATTCGAATCAATTCTTCATATATCCCTTTGTCAATGCGCTCTTGAGATTTAAAAAATTACAAATACATGACAAAATATCATATCATCAAAGAAATACATTCAAAATATTTTACTCGTTTGAATAGAATATGGTTTATTGTGACACAAATAAATGTATACCTGGAGAATGAAGATACTTTGTTTTAGTCTAGATTTGGTAGAACAACAACTATGACTTGTTTCAGAATTTCCTGGATTTCTAGTAAAAAAAGAAAACAATGGACTCTCTCTCTCTCTCAAATCAAATTCATCTGAATTTTCAAATTTTTATTTTATAAATAATTTTCAATATTCAAAAATTTGAAATTTATGGAATCTGTCTTATAACAACGGTTAAAAAATGTATCCTTAAATAGTCTGTTGGTCCATGTAAGTTAGCGAGTTTTTGATTTTGATCTCCGTAATTTATTTATTGTTGTCTGAGTCCCTGTATCTCACTTTTTATGTTGGTTTTCCTGCAGATTTTAGTTTTAGGGGCTAAAAGCAACATAAAAGTGAGATATATTGACTCAGACCAAAATAAATAAATTATATGGACTAAAATCAAAACTTCGCTAACATACTGGGACCAAAAGAATATTTAAGTCAAAAATATAAATTCACAAAATTCTAGTATCCGCTAAAAATTAAGTTAAAATTTTCAAAATTAAAAAGATTAGTCAGGCAAAGAAGAGAGAAGAAGAAGTGTAAGAGAAAAAAGAAATAGAGATGGTGGTTGCATGATTTTGAGTTTTGAATTTTGATAACAATAAGAGACAAAGAATTGAGTGTTACTATATGTGTTCCGTTAAACATTCTAATGCATAAACAATTAACTTTTTCAAATATAATTACAATATTTATCAAGTGTATGATTAGAATAAAAATAGATTAGTCTAAAAATTAAAGATTTATAGTTTTCGTTGATGTTCATATGATGCAATATAAACCAAAAGAAAGAGAACTTACATTGTCAAAGTTGTTGATTTTACATTTTTAATGTAATATCTTCAGTGATTTAAGTGATATAAACAAATCGTAATGAAAAAAATATATTTAAGAATTAACTAAAAGGGAGAGAGAAAAAGAAATAATTAATTTGTTAAGTAAAAGAAAGTAAGAATTATTTTAAATTGAAAGATAATGAAGTTACTAACCACTTAATTTTGTAACTGATTTAAGGTATCAAATACACAAAATAAATAAATAAATTATATTGTGTTATTTATTTAAAAAAAACTAAAAGATACTTTTGGATCAAAATTAAGTCACTTCAAAAGATAAGGAAGTTATTAACCACTTAATTTTGTAATTGATATAAGTTATCAACTACACAATTTTTTTAATTACATTGTGTTATTTATTTTAAGAAAAACTAAAGGGTATTTTTGGATCAAAATTAAGCCACTCCAAAATCATGTATTTCCTTTATATATAAGTATAGATTTTGTAACTATTAAATGGAAGAACACGAAGGATATATTAGTGGTAACTACTAAAAAGTTATTATCACACAATTTTGTTTTATTATTTATTAAAAGATTAAATAAATGTAATTTTGAAAAAAATAAAAGTCATTCCAAAACATTGTATCCCCTTTATCTATAATTATAGATTAATCATTTTAATTTCAAATACATTAAATACAATATATTTACAAAATAAAACTAATTATTTAAAATTCTTAAAAAGTACCTCTACTTGTTAGCACTTCTCTTATAATATATATATATATTAATTAATTAGTGACTCTTATTAAACAATGGGTATAAATATATACCCGTCACTCTTATTTTGTGTCACTCATTGTGACCATAACTATTTTGTTGTTGTTTTGTTTATTAGTACAACACTTTTTTAAATACAAAATTAATAACTAACAGTTAGTTTCAAATATATTAGTAGAAAAATAACTGAATGATGTTGAAAGGTGTGGAACGTGTTACATAGTGGGGTCCACCCCACTCTTATTCATACAAACAGTTCTGTTACTGATTCTCTTCCGCTACTATACTCTCTTCTGTAACCGCTCTACTCACCATCAATGGCTAAGGTTCTCTCTCTCTCTCTCTCTCTGCATTTTATTAATCAAATCTCAATTTCTTCTACTTTTCTTCATTCATTCATTTACTCATGTCGCAGCAGAAGCAAAAGAACAAGACCAACGACCAAAACCAAAAACAAGAAAACAACGAAACCAAAAACAACAACAACAACAACAAGGAAGATGAGACAAAGCCAACAACAGTCATTTTGAAAGTCGACATGCATTGCGACGGTTGTGCTTCCAAAATCGTCAAATGCATTCGCGGTTTCCAAGGTTTTTTTTTATTTCTTCCATTCTTACAAAAATTAATCAATATTTCTTCAACTGTTTCATCGGTTATATTTTATTTAATTTTATTTACTGGATTATTTTTTGTTTTGGTTTTAATAAACTGAAGCGTTGAAATTGAACCTTCTTGTTGAAGGCTTTGAGAAAATGAATGTGGATAAAGAAACTGGAAAATTCACCATTAATGGAACCGTCGACGCTGCAAAACTCAGAGATAAGCTTGTTAGTAAGACCAAGAAGAAAGTTGATCTCATTTCTCCCGTTCCGAAAAACGACAAAGAAAACAAAGACAACAAAAACAAACCCGAAGACAAAAAACCTAAAGAGGTACTAATGTTATATTATTTGCATCTTTTCATTTATTATTAGATTTTATTTTAGTTCATTAATGGATGGAAATGGAATAGCCTCCGGTGACGACGACGGTTTTGAAGATGGAACTGCATTGTCAAGGATGTATTGAGAAAATTCGCAAAACTGTGTCAAAGACAAAAGGTGTTTTTGATGTTTTTTTTTTGGTAATTTAATGTATTGTTTGTTTATTTATTTTAGTTTGTTGATGATATTTTGAAATGTAGGTGTTTATGATGTGAAAATAGATAAGGAGAAAGAGACAGTGACAGTGAAGGGAACAATGGATGTGAAAGTGATGGTGGAGAAAATGAAGAAGAAATTCAAGAGGAAGGTTGAGGTGGTTCCGGCGAAGAAGGAGAAGGAGAATGAGAAAGAGAAAGAGAAAGAGAAAGAGAAGAACAAAGGAGAGAATGATGGAGGTAAGAAGAATAAGCAGAAAGGGGAAGGTGGAAATAACAAGGTTAATGAGAATGATGGAAAGGGGAAAATGGAGGTTACAGCGAATTCGAATGGATATGGTTATTTGGGAAGTGATTATGGTTATGGTTATGGTTACAATAATAATGGAGAAGGTGAAGTGATGCAGTTGCATGCTCCTCAGATGTTTAGTGATGAAAACCCTAATGCTTGTTGTGTTATGTGATGTAACTTTGGGCGCAAGTAATGTTTTGTTTTTTTAGTTTGGTTAAGCAACAAATTTGAAACTGGCGTTAATGACATATATGTCGAGTTTATTTGTGTTAAGAGAAAAATTGCAAAGGTTGTTGTAGTAGTATATGATAATTTTGTGATTGTGATAAAGAGGTTAATGTTGTCATCATTGGTCATTTTAGGTTGTCCTATTTTGCAATATGGTATTTGCACACACTTTTCACAATGATGACTTGCTTGAAGGCATGATCAAGTTCAAGCACAGAGAACATGGTTGCAGTGCTTTAAATCAGACGAGGGAGGGGAGGGGACCACACACACATAAAGTGTCGAAAAATATTTGGTCAGTTTGTTACCCTGCCAATCATTCTCTATGCGGAAACAAAAGCAAATACTAGAATTCTTTACCATATTGATTTTTCCTTCAACTTCTTCGATGTACAATTCACAGAATATTCATGAAGTTTATGACAAAATTGCCACTGTAACTTTTTATTCTGTCATTGATTCTAATTGTGAATTTTTACCACAATAGTCATGTTTTTGACACAATATTATCCAAACCAATCATTATTTTCTCATAAATACCAATATACTCAACTTTCAAATAAATAAAATTACACATAAAAAGGAGTGTCAATAGAATTAAAATTCTCTCTTAAATTTATGAGAAGGCGGCAATAGAAATAAAATCACCTTTAAAATTTGTAAAGGGACGCTTCAATTGAATTAAAACCCCTCTTAAATTTATATGGAGTGCCAATAGGATTAAGGCAACCTCTTCTTGATTTATTTATTTAATTTTTAATATATATTATATATCATATAAAATTATAAAATTAATTATTATTTAATATAATAATATTTGGATTACATCTTGAATAGCATTATCATTCATTTCTACGACTTGGTCGAAATAAGTGGTCGTCGGTTTCGCATCTTCGAGGTCGTATGTCTCTTACTGGTCTCAGTTGTTGTGGTTCCATATGAGGTGTTTCATAAGAAACCATCGCGAATTATGTTGCATCTGTTTGAAGAACATCGCTTACGTAGGTCCATGTCGATGAACTCAAATCAGTGAAGTCCTCTAAATTGAGTTGGTTACACATGCCTTCGTAGTTTTGCTGTGTTGGTTGTGTTGATGAGGTAATGGTCATACGGTAGCAGGGTTGGTTGAACACTGACATTGTGTGAATGTTTGGGTGGGTAATAACTGATGTGATGTTTGGTATTCCATGTTAATTTGTTCTGTATTATGGTAAGAGTGTGATGGGTTGGTTGGTTGAATTTGTTGGTATTGAGACTGATTAAAAGTTTGTGGTTGTTGTTGGAACGAGGGTTGGTATGGGATATATGTTCTTAGTATCGTGGTTGTGTGAGTGACACATGTTGCTGGTAATTATTTTGGGATGGATTTTGAGTGTAAGTAGCGTGTTGGGTTGGAGGTTGGGTATTTGATGATGAAGCTTGTTGGTGTGGATCAACCAAATATCTGGGACCAAACAATATACCAATTGAGATCGATTTATACCAATTCATGTATTCGATAGTTGGTTTAGACTCGATTGGTAGTACAATGTCGGTTAGGACTAAATGACGGCGGCGCTTCTATTCACGACACTCTGCTTTTGCATATATTGTCCAATCGTCGTAGTCCCATTGGTCCGAGACTTTACTATTGTGGTATTAGGCAAAACATCTCGGAAGACTCGTAATTTCTCGAAGCATGCCAAATTGAAGTTTCACTCGATCAGTGTGGTGCATCTCCACAGTAGTGAGCACAATAATTAGTGTTTTTGCACTCCAAACGCAACATCTTGTTGATTCACTTCATGCATGCCTTCTAAATCCAGATATGGTCTCCAAATATAGTGTTGTAGAAAAAAATAAGTTTAATATATGTTAATAATAAAATTAAATTATTTTAAAATAAATAGGTTAGTGATAATATGTCATTTGGTCTCAAGTGATCCAATAGATTTTTGTATTATGTGATGTTGTAACGGAGACAATTGTCATAATTCATCCCACGGGCCGACCACATAAAAAAACTTAATATAAATTATTTGGTGTTAATAGTATAAATAAAGTAAAAGGATATTCTTAGTATAAATTATTTGTTATAGAATTACCTTGTTGCGTATGGAAATATGAATTCACAGTGGTTGATCATCATTAGACTGATCATTCTCGACCAATCCCGTGCTTGAAGCAAAATGCCACATCCAGTTAAAGTAGAAGTTTCTTGTTTGCATTGTTACACAAAGGTCTATCCGAAAATAAAAATCAACCTATTAACAACATGATATAAAATCTAGTTTTTATTATTTTCTCAAGTTCGGGAGAATCTTCGGTTAATTTTATTGCAAAATTAGAACCGAAATGGATACAACTGAGAAAAAGGAAAGATTGTGTGGAATATGTCGTCTGCCCGGTCACACACGGAAACATTGTCCCAATATTAGAACAAGTTCTAGATAAGGTTTAATAAAGTCGTTAAAATTTTTGTAACCTTCGAAGTTAATATGGATAACAATTTTTGGTTACAAGACAACAAACAACAATGCGTCAAAAACAACAACACAAAATATAAATCAAGAAACAATTAACACTGAAAAAAAAACTAAGAGATAACAACAACCAAAACAATATCATCTGTTGCAGACATCATGTCCCTAACGTCGTTGTCATCTTTAATTCACACCCACATATATTGCATAGCATTATTGTCATCTGTAATTAAGATATACGAAACAAGTCTTTCAATACTTCTAATTCTTTCCCCATCTTGAATCTCTCCGTCTAACCGACGATTCAAATTCCTTTATAATTGTTCTAAACTTTGGATGTTATAAAAAAGTATTTTTATCGGAGATTTGATTCTTGAAAAAATAACATGCCCATATCTTCTAATATACATGATTGAACAAATAAAAAAAATTATAAGAAAAAAATGAGAAGAGCAGTGAAGAAATTTGCGGATGATCACCTTTATTTATATAAAAAAATTACCATTAAAATAATAATAAATTTTATAATATTATATAATATAATATATATTAAAAATTAACTAAATAAATCAATAACAAAAATGGACTTTAATTCTATTGGCGTCCCCATTTAAATTATAGAGGAGGTTCTAATCCTATTTGCACCCCATGCAAATATAAGAGGGGATTTCAGTTCAATTGACATCCCCATATAAATTCTAAAGAGGACTTTCTCGTCTCTTTCCAAATTTAAGAGAGAATTTTAATTCTATTGATATTTTTTTTATGTATAATTTTTGTTTGTTTGAAAATTAGATATATTGATATTTATGAAGGAAAGATGGTTGGTTTTTGGATAATAAAGAGTGAAAATATGATTAGTTGTTAAAAAAAATTCTAATTGTTGCAGTAGAGAAGAACCTACACATTTTTCTATAATCAATTTGAGGCCTCAACCGGTGCCGTCTATCCTAATTCAAAAAATAATTAATAATTTTTCTAATTGGGAAATCAATTAAGGTTTTTTAATTAAATTACCTCTTTTTCATTTTATTAAAATTAGAATACTTCATTTTCAAAAAACAAATCCCCCAATATCCTATATTACATCTAGAAGGTCAGTCTTGCTAAGTTAAATAGTGAGGGTCAATCTTGCTAACTTGATACTTTTTTTTTTCTGTGGCTTTATATTCATACCACTCTTATAATTTTGATATAATCTTAAATATATATATATATATAATCAGCAAGGGTCACATTTGTTATTTAGTTTGGTGAGGGTCTTCTACGAGTATTGGTAGGTTTTCTTAAACATGCTATTTTTAAGAGAAAATAAATTAAGAAAACATCATTTCTAAAACCCGCGCAACAAAAATCTAAGTAATTATTTTAACAGTTCACTTATAATAATTTTATAATTTAACTGTAAATAAATGAGATGATATAAATTCGTTTTGTAATTTAATATTTTTGCGTATCTATCAATTAAGTTAATTAATGAAACTCTCACACTTTTTTTATAAAAAGAAAAATTAATGCATGTTTTTCATATTAATATTAATTGGAGTTAAATAAATTAATACATGTCTTTCATATTAATATTAATTGAAGTTAAATATGAATTTATTTATTCGATTAAGTCAATTCAATTAATAATTGTTGGAAATTCTTCAAAATCTATGGAAAATTTCAATCAATCTTGATGAACAAAATTGTTATTATCCACACAATGGCAATGAAAAGAGAAGAACAATGGAGAAAGAAAAAAAAAGTAAAGAACGATGAAGGAGAAGAATTTGAATTTTGCAGAGTTTCTCTCTGCCCACACAAACTGTGGAAAACTTCTTATTCACTTTGCAATTGCAAAATACTGTGAATTACAAATGTTATGAATACTTTATTCACTTCATTACAAAAAATAAGGGTTACTCCCTTTATTTATAGGTTTAGGTTAACTTGGACTTCAAGTCATAGTCCAAAACTACAAAAGCCCAAAATAGACAACATTACTAAAATAGGCCTAAGTCGAAATCCTGTGTGAAGCAACATGCTTTGACACTTCGACACACTAACACAACTTAACATACTAGGTGGTTCGACACTTCCTTGCTCTGTCGAGCAACCTACTTAAACACAAGGAATTACAATTCAACACACCACCTAATTCATTGTGTCTAAGCCATCTACATTCATCATAGCTCTTAGTCTTCTGAACACTTCGACCTGCACTCCCTTTGTCATGATGTCTGCAATCTGATTCTCAGCTCTGTAGTGTTCCACATTCATCTTCCCATCTGCTACCTGCTCTTGAAGATAATGGAACATCATCTCGATGTGCTTGCTTCGACCATGTGCTATCGGATTCTTCGCCAGATTGATAGCTGACATGCTATCGATCTTCATGGTAATTGCTCTATGATTCTTCGCTGTTATCTCTTCGACCAGATTCACCATTCGCGTTGCTTGAGATGCACAAAGAGAAGCAGCTATGTATTCTGCTTCACACGACGATAATGCCACTACTGACTTCTTTCTCGAACTCCAAGCAACTGGTGCACCATCTAGCATAAACACATAGCCAGTTGTGGATTTTTGATCCTTAGCACCACTACACCAACTTGAGTTGGTGTATCCCACTAATTTGCATTCTTTTCCTTCATCAACTGCAGGAAACAAAATGCCATAGTCGAGAGTTCCTTTCAGATACCTTAGAGTCCTCTTCGTCGCTGCTAGATGTGATACCTTTGGCTTCTGCATGAACCTACTTATTATACCTACATTTTATGCTAAGTCAGGCCTTGTGTGACAAAGGTATCGAAGTGACCCAATAAGTCTTCTATATTGGGTTGGGCCGACATCATCTTCATCTGAATCTTTCGACAGTTGTAATCTGGGCTCAGCTGGAGTCGAAGTTGGGTTGCAATCTTGCATCTCAAATCTCTTGAGAATTTCGCCTGCATACCTCTTTGGTGCATCATCAAACCTCTACCACTCTTGTAGAATTCGATGCCAAGGAAATATGAAATGTCACCCAGATCTGACATTTCAAATTCCTTATTGAGATCACCTTTGAAATCTCTGATCTCCTTCTTGCAGCTACCTGTTATCAACAGGTCAGCGACATAGAGGCATATTATAAGCAGTTCACTCTTGCTTCTTCTTACATATACTCCATGTTCAAATTTGCACTTTAAAATTTCCTTCTTCCTTAGAAAACCATCTATTTTCTTGTTCCAAGCTCTTGGAGCTTGTTTAAGTTCGTACATGGCTTTATGCAACCTGTACACCTTTCTTTCTTCACCTTGTTTCACAAACCCATCTGGTTGTGCAACATAAACTTCTTATTCTAAGGGGCCATTAAGGAATTCATATTTCACATCCATCTGACACATCTGGCAGTTGTTCATGTTTGCTAGACCAACAACCAACCTGATTGTTTCGATCCTAGCAACAGGTGCAAAAACTTCATCGAAGTCAATTCCTTCTTTCTGAAGAAATCCTTTCGCGACAAGTCTCACCTTGTGTCGAGTCACTTCTCCTTTGGGATTCAACTTCACCTTATATACCCACTCAACATCGATTTCCTTCTTGTCTTGGGGCAATTCGACAAGTGATCAAGTGTTGTTGACTTCGAATGGCTTTAGTTCTTCGTCCATTGCTTTCATCCACTTCGAATCTTTCAATGCCTCAGCTGCATTGACAGGTTCGATATCTGTGTAGAAAGCATAATGTACTATATCAACTTCTTCATCGACCATATCATCTGATGTAATCACATATTCTTGTAACCTTGCAGGCATGTGTCTTGTTCTTAGGTCTGCTTGTACATGTTTCACCTCTGACTTCTTCCTGTCGAACTTCTCTTTCGACTTCACTAGTTGGTTCATCATAAAAGATTCTCACTGAATCTTTCTTGACATTCTCAGTCTAATCCCACTCCTTAAGCTCATATATGATCACGTCCCTACTGATCACTACTTTCTTATCCACTGGGTCGAACAACTTGTATCCTCCAATCGAATGATATCCTATCAGGATCATCTGACTGGACTTGTCATCAAGTTTTCTTCTCAACTGATCTGGCACATGTCTACGTGTTATAAATCCGAACACCCTCAGATGACTCAAGCTAGGCTTGACACCAGACCGACATTCATCTAGCGTGATTCCTTCTAGCTTCTTCGTCGAACATCTGTTTAGGATATATGTCGCAGTCAACACAGCTTCTCCCAATAATTCTTTGGGTAGATGTTTGCCTTTCAACATACTTCTAACCATATTCATAATGGTTCTATTCTTCCTCTCTACGACTCCATTCTGCTGTGGAGTGTGGGGTGGCACGACCTCATGCACAATCCATTCTTTCATACATAATGCATCAAAGTCTTTCGACACATATTCTCCACCACCATCAGTTCTGAGAATCTTAATCTTTCAACCGCTTTGTCTTTCGACCATAGATTTAAACTTGGAAAATACCTTGATCACTTTACTTTTCTTCTGGATCAGGTAAGATCACAGTTTTCGACTGAAATCACATATGAATGTAACAGAATATTTGTTACCTCCAATCGAATCCACCTGGAGAGGGCCACATACATCAGAGTATATGACTTCAAGAATTGCCTTCAACCTACTTCCTGCATCCTCACTGAAGTTGTTCTTATGCTGCTTTGTCTGCACGCATTCTTCACACACTTTGTTTGGAATGTCGATTTCTGGTAATCCTGAAACCATATTTTTTCTCTTCAAATCTATGTTGTCTTTGAAATTGAGATGGCCAAGTCTATAATGCCATATCCATTCATCTCTGATGGCTACTGTTGCAAGGCACTTATGCTCCATCACATTAAGCTCAATCTTGAAGGTTCTATTCTGAGACATTGGAGCCTCCAAGATCAACCTTCCATTTGATTTGGCACATGTCTATATGCTATAGATCCAAACACCCTTAGATGATCTCAAGCTAGGCTTGACACCAGACCAACATTCTTCTAGCGCGATTCCTTCTAGCTTCTTCGTCGAACATCTGTTCAGGATATATGTCGCAGTCGACACAACTTCTCCCAATAATTCTTTAGGTAGATGTTTTCCTTTCAACATACTTCTAACCATATTCATAATGGTTATATTCTTCCTCTCTACGACTCCATTCTGTTGTGGAGTGTAGGGCGACACCACCTCATGCACAATCCATTCTTTCATACATAATGCATCAAAGTCTTTCGACACATATTCTCCACCACCATCAGTTCTCAAAATCTTGATCTTTCGACCACTCTATTTTTCGACCATAGATTTAAACTTGGAAAATACCTCGATCACTTCACTTTTTTTTCTGGATCACGTAAGACCACAGTTTTCGACTGAAATCATCTATGAATGTAACAAAGTATTTGTTACCTCCAATCGAATCCACTTGGAGAGGGCCACATACATCAGAGCATATGGCTTCAAGAATTTCCTTCGACCTGCTTCCTGCATCCTTACTGAAGTTGTTCTTATGCTGCTTCGCCTGCACGCATTCTTCACACACTTCGCTTGGAATGTCGACTTCTGCTAATCCTGAAACCATATTTTTTCTCTTCAAATCTATGATGTCTTTAAAATTGAGATGACCAAGTCTATAATGCCATATCCATTCATCTCTGATGGCTACTGTTGCAAGGCACTTATGCTCCATCACATTAAGCTCAATCTTGAAGGTTCTATTCTGAGACATTGGAGCCTCCAAGATCAACCTTCCATTTGATTTGGCACATGTCTATATGCTATAGATCCAAACACCCTTATATGATCTCAAGCTAGGCTTGACACCAGACCAACATTCTTCTAGCGCGATTCCTTCTAGCTTCTTCGTCGAACATCTGTTCAGGATATATGTCGCAGTCGACACAACTTCTCCCAATAATTCTTTAGGTAGATGTTTTCCTTTCAACATACTTCTAACCATATTCATAATGGTTATATTCTTCCTCTCTACGACTCCATTCTGTTGTGGAGTGTAGGGCGACACCACCTCATGCACAATCCATTCTTTCATACATAATGCATCAAAGTCTTTCGACACATATTCTCCACCACCATCAGTTCTCAAAATCTTGATCTTTCGACCACTCTATTTTTCGACCATAGATTTAAACTTGGAAAATACCTCGATCACTTCACTTTTTTTTTCTGGATCACGTAAGACCACAGTTTTCGACTGAAATCATCTATGAATGTAACAAAGTATTTGTTACCTCCAATCGAATCCACTTGGAGAGGGCCACATACATCAGAGCATATGGCTTCAAGAATTTCCTTCGACCTGCTTCCTGCATCCTTACTGAAGTTGTTCTTATGCTGCTTCGCCTGCACGCATTCTTCACACACTTCGCTTGGAATGTCGACTTCTGCTAATCCTGAAACCATATTTTTTCTCTTCAAATCTATGATGTCTTTAAAATTGAGATGACCAAGTCTATAATGCCATATCCATTCATCTCTGATGGCTACTGTTGCAAGACACTTATACTCCATCACATTAAGCTCAATCTTGAAGGTTCTATTCTGAGACATTGGAGCCTCCATGATCAATCTTCCATTTGAGTCGAGAACTCTTATCGTCTTGTCTTTGATTGACACCTTGTAGTTCTTTTCGACTAACTGCCATATGATGAGAAAATTGCTCTTCATGCCTGGTATGTACAACACATTTAAAATTATTGGCCTCTTGCCATATTTCCTCATAATCAGAACATCACCAACACCTTCAGCTGCTAGAGTGTTGTCATTTGCAAATTTCCCCATGTTCTTCATTGAGGGCTTTATGTTGACAAACCAACCTTTTCTTCCAGACATGTGTGATGAGCATCCTGAGTCCAAGTACCACTGGTCCTTGAATCTCTCTTCTTTTCTTGTTGTAACCATTAACAACGTCTCTTCTTCTTCGTGTTTCGCCAGCTTTGCATAAGTTTCTTGATTCTTCTGCTTTTCTGGACAATCACTAGAATAATGACCATATCTTTAACAATTGTAACACTAAATGTGAATTTTGTCTAGCTTTTGACCACCACATCTTCCTCTACCTGCAACACCACCTCTTTGGTTGCCTTGGTTCCAGGATTTTCTCTGATTCGACCGGTTTCCTTCTTGTTGATTTCGACCAGTTGAATTATTGTAACCTCCTCTGCCTTTGTTGCCATTCCAGCTACCTTTGTCTTTCCTTTCTTTTGTTGTTTGAGCCTGCAAAGCCATATCACTCTTCGACTTTCTTGTAGCTCTTTCAGCCATTCTTTGTTCATGAGATTCAAGCGTCCCTTGAAGCTCTTCCTTTGTCAGTTTTGACAAATCTTTCGACTCTTCTATGGCTATTACCACGTGGTCGAACTTTGGAGCCAACGACCTCAAGATCTTTCCAACAACAGATCTTGATGTCAACACTTCTCCATATACCTTGATTTGATTCACCAGTTTTGTAACCTTGGTGAAGAAATCAATTATGCTTTCATTGTCTTCCATCTGAAGAAATTCGTACGTTCTTTTGTGAGTTTGTAACCTCACCTCTTTCACATTCTCCGCGCCTCCAAACGATTTCTCCAGAATTTCCCATGCTTCTTTCGCTGACTCTGCATCACTAACCTTTTCAAAGTTATCTGCATTAACACATTGATGGATTATAAAGAGAGCTTTATAGTCTTTCTTCTTCAATTCTTTATGTGCATCTTTTTCTTGATCTGTCGCGTTTTCTACAAGCGTTGTTACTCCTTCCTTCACAAGATCCCAAAGATCTTGATAACAGAACACAATCTTTATCTGCTTGCACAAATTCTCATAATTGTTGTTCTTGAGAATCAGAAGATTTGCTGGAAAATGCACGTTTGGATGATTCGTTGCCATGGTGATTTTCTTCTCACGAACCGATTAAAGCAGAGCTCTTGATACCAGATGTTGGAAATCCCCCAAAACCTATGGAGAATTTTAATCAATCTTGATGAACAAGATTGTTATTACCCACACAAATGGCAATGAAAAGAGAAGAATAATGGAGAAAGAAAGAAAGTAAAGAACGATGAAGGAGAAGAAGAATTAGAATTCTGTAGAGTTTCTCTCTGCCCACAAACTGTGGAAAACTGTTACAATATGAATTAAAAGTGTTATGAATACTCTATTCACTTCATTATAAAAAATAAGGGTTACTCCCTCTATTTATAGATTTAGGTTAACTTGGATCTCAAACAAAAACCCAAAACTATAAAAGTCCAAAATAGCTAACACTACTAAAATAGGCCTAAGTTGAAATCCTGTATGAAATAACATGCTTCGACACTTCGACACACTAACACAACTTAACATACTAGGTGGTGTCATACCCCAATTTTGTCCGGCCATATTTAAATTTTCGTAAATCTGATTTCATTTTTAATTTGCATCATACGCACAGCATGACATGCATTTCATCATGAATAAAACCTAAAATATCATTCGGAATAAATTTATTGAAAATACAGACAAATTGGTTAAATCATTTCTCAAGAACATGTAAAATCAGCGGGTAAAAAGTTTCAGAATTAAAATTACAGACACCAGTATTATTAATCTACAGTTCACGTAATTTAACCTGGTGTGCTTGTTGTATTTTTCAGCAGCTGTTTCAGTTGCGTTTTGACTCGCCTGAGCCTTTTAACCGGTGAAAATTGATTTCAGAATTTAAAGAAACGCTGTATTTTTTCAATAAGTATATTTTGCACTGATAATTCTCATGCATCCGATTAAAAAAAAAAATTTGAGCAAATTTTTGCTCGACTTTTATTCATTTTTAGTCGTTTTAATTTTTTTCTTTCGTAAAAATAGTCGGATTGAATAAATAAAATTTTCCATGTTATTATTTTAATTTTATCATGATTATTTAAAAAGTTGTGAATTTTATTTGATTCAATTGATTTAAATTATTTTAAAACGATTAAATCATGAGATTAATTGTTATGCACTGTCAGTGTAAAAAGTTTTACACTGTCACTGCATCACAATCACCCGTTTGTATTATTTTTTAATTGTTTAAAATAAAAGTCAAACCTTTCAAATATATAAGTGGTTCTAATTAACTGACAGTGTAAAAAATCTTTACACTGACAGTGTATATCAATTAAATTCTTAAATCATATAAAAACAACATTATAGACATTTTAATTTATTTAAAAAGATGTGTTTCTTTGATTCAATCCAAGTCATCAGTTTAAATTAATCAGTGGCCATTATTAGCAATCCACATTTATCCTATTTATCCAATCAAAATTATGATTTAATTAATATTATTATTTAAGAAAATTTGAAAATAAGTAAAAAAAATCTCTCTCTCTCCTGTACATACCTTCCAACGGTAAGATGGAAAAAATAAATAAAGTCTCCAACGGTAACAAAGAAAAAAAATGAAATAAAAGAACTCACTCATAATTCTCACTGGATAACCACGGACTCTCCACATACAGACTCTCTCTCACTTTCTTACAAAAAAAACGTGACAAAAGGAAAGGAAATGGAAGCGAAATAGAAAGAGGAAATTCATCTTCTTGAGAAAACATTTTCCTCCATATCCGAAACCATCGTCAACACTACTCAGATCTGGCCATAACAACCTTCCACACCTCACTGATCTGCCGCTATGCTTAACTCACTACAAACTCCGCACCACAGTGAATCCGCCCATTTCCATTCGCAACCCAACCTTCCGCCATCACCGTGAACAACTCATCTCCTTCAACCGTGCACCACCGTTACATACCGCCGTCAACAGCCAACCTCACTTCCGCGATCCCCTCGATGTCTCCAAATCAAACGCCGGAAACCACCACCTAGCATCGTACTTCTCCGATCTGTTTTTCTTCCGCCGTTACCCCACCGTCCGAACGTCGACAACCCTCAAAAGCCAACGCATGCACAGTCAACGACTCATCATACAACCAATATGCGAGCAATGTATTCCTCGCCGCTCAAGCAACTTTTCCGGCAAATATCACAACCGGATTCCAGCAATCGTCGTTGCCGCTTCACCGCGCAATCTCGACGTTTTGTTTAAAACACAGGTTTCGTCGTTGTTAAGGATATCAAGACTTAGCTTCCACATCGGTTCAACATTATGGCTCTGGTAACGAATTTTGCTCTGTTTAAATTGTGTTATAAATCTTTCATTTCGAGATGAGTTTTTTTCGTAATAGATAAGTGTTTTCGATTTTCCTGTTACGACGTTGTTGTTTTCACCGCTTTCCTTTCCGTTTTGCTTTTATCCCAATTTCCTCTTATCATGTTAAAATGTCATTTGATTTTATCTTCATTTAATCTTCAGTAAAGTATAATGACCATTGATGTTTGTTTTGGTAAGGTAATGAGGTAAAATTTATTCCTGGTGTGCAAAGCTCATTTTAACGATTGTATCGATTTCTTTTATTTTCGGTTCCTCTGTTACCGTTGAATTGTCTATTTGATACACATTTGATAAACCTACCACAAAGCATGATGGATGGGAGAGTTGAATTAGGTTGTTTAAAAGCTTTGTTGTTAACATATATATAGGGTGGTAATGTCAGTAAATTGGTTTGGAAATTTAACTACATCATATTGTTTTCATACGTACCAGGAATATCATATAATGTGCAAAATTATAATAAAGCTTTTTTATAAAGAACAATAAAACCTTGTTTATTTTTTTGGACCATAAGCCCATTGATACGCCCCACTCTTGTTTCAAAACCTGAGTGTTGGATTTGGAAGCCGTCGCTGAAATAAATTTTGTAAATATAATTCTATGATGTTTTTTGGAAGTTTCTAAAGGAAAAGTTTGTAAACCATAATATTTTATGGTTTGTAAATATATATTTTTGATGTCTCGCGTTTTTACGGGAATAGAATGACACGGTGGTATTATTATATGTTATTATGATATTAAAGTATATTTAAGTGTTATGTTTTTCTAGTAAATCTTAGGCCCATATTCTCTCTCAAAATGTGATGTGTGCTTTTAGTATGAAAAGTAAAGTTTGGTTTCAAGTTATAGTTTGAAGTTTGGAAATGAGTGATATCTTGAATAATTAATTGGATTCGTTAATCATAGAGCATGAAGTGGAAGAAACATTACCGGCTCATGTGTATCACTCTAACGTGAATAGGATTTAGGTATTCTTTGTTGCCATGGTTAATAACAGTGCCATAATTGGTTTAGATTGTGATTGGGTCTTCATTTCATCTAAAAACAATTTCAATTAAATTGTGATTAGATAATTAAAATTTTAATTAAATTGGATAATTACGTTAATTAATTTTAATTAACTTAGTCATTTGATTATTTCAATATTTAATCTAATGATTTGGATAATTACTTTTAATTACCTTAATTAGACAAATTAACTGAATTTCAATTAATTAATTTTTGTTATCACAAAATCACTTTAAACCACGAAATTCAAATCAAATCATTGTCGCAGCCTAAAAAATATAGTGTGCGAAAAAATAACCGGCGAGAAAAGAATGACAGAAGAGTCGCCACCGTGCGTTATTTATCCCAAAGGAGGGAAAGGAAACGCTCGAAGTAAACCTGGAGAAAGGAAAGGAAAAGACAAGGTCTCGCAACCAAATCTTGGGTTCGGGAGTCGATTATGCGAAGGGAAGGTATTAGCATCCCTACGCATCCATAGTACTCTACGGGATCCACTCTTGTTGTTCTTGTCTAAAGGGTGTGTGCAATATCTAATGTATTATTTACTAAAAGAGGGGTCAAAGAAAATGACTCGCACGGATGTTGCATCCACTGCATACGTATCTCATCTGAATATGAGAATCAGAGTCTTCGTAGCTCGGTTGACCTAGGGGTTTGGGGGATGTGTGCTCGCTAAGACATCGCGTCTGATGCCTACGTATCTCATCTAGAATGAGAATCAGAGCAAGCCGTAGTTCGGCTAACTAAGGGAACAAGGGTCTTGATTGCAACTAGGGCAAGAGAAAAGGAAAGTCTCGATCGCAACGAGGGCGAAAGCAAACAAGGATTAGTTGTTAGTTGTTAGTCAAACTCGGCAAGACATCGCATCTTGTGCCTACGTATCTCATATGAACATGAGAATCAGAGTTTCCGTAGTTCGGCTGACCTAGGGGTTACCATCTGAACATGGACTTACAAAGGAGGACACCAGTTGTGTCAAAGGAGAGTGGGCAATGTGTTCACGTCCTAGCAGCAGGTGTCGCAGCTCGCTGAATCGAGTCTTAGGCAGTTACCTCTTTGCAATAGAACGGACTACATGCCACAAGATCGGAGATGCTCGGAAAGGTCTAGAAGTGGGGGAAGCTCTGCCCTAGAGTTGTCATGCGATATGTACTTAAGTGTTAGGATTTACAAATGGGAATATCTACCTAATGTTAGCATGCAAAGAATATGGGAATTCTACCTATGTTATCATACAAAAGAATAAGGGAATCCTACCTATGTTATCATGCAAAAGGATATGGGAATCCTACCTATGTTATCATACAAAAGGATATGGGAATCCTACCTATGTTATCATACAAAAGGATATGGGAATCCTACCTATGTTATCATACAAAAGGATATGGGAATCCTACCTATGTTATCATACAAAGGGTTCTATCTAATGGGTGCTACCTAATCGGAACAAGAATTGACGAGTGGAGCAAGGGTAGGTATTAGGGATAAGGGTAGATGGCGATGCATGAAGCAATCGACTTACAAGGTTGATGGCGATGCATAAAGCAATCGACTTACAAGGTTGATGGTGATGCATAAAGCAATCGACTTACAAGGTAAATGAATGAATACGTGCTGGTTCTGTTAAGTTTTGAAAATGATTACTCGACGTTGGATCGAAGTTTTGATCTTGTTATGAAATGGTTATCGGATGTTCATTTTATTTCTTATATTAACAGATGAATAAAGAATTATAGAAATAAACATTATACAATTCATGGGAGAGGGATACATTTGTAATGAATGGGGATTGTACATGGCAATCAAACAATAATAATATACGCCTCATACAACATACAAGTAGGCCACAGTTAATCAAACAAGTAAGATATAAACAAGTATATAATCAATCCAAATAATCAAAGAATGAAATAATGAAGCATTAAACAATGTAGGAGAAGTATAAACATATTAAACAATCAGACAATAAAGACATGGATGAAAGAAACAAGTATAAAAAATATCAGATGAATAAGACAAGTGAAATTATGCACACAAAGAATCAATGAATAATTTAATCGGGAAATGATGCAAGGATCAAATAAAATTAAGATGAAAGGCCTCTAATACATGGCATATGAGATGAACAAGGGAGGATCAAAAGATCTCTTCAATTGCCTTAAGCAATCCCTAAGTCAAACATCAATCATAGAAAAGTCAACCGAAAAGTCAAGTCAACTTAAAAATTATCAAATAAATAGTAAATTAATCACAAAAATTATGAAAAATTAAATTAAGTTAGATGGGGGCAGGACATCATCATCCCCCAAAAAGATTTCAAAAATAATGAAAATCCGTTATTGAATTAGTTGAATCAAAACAAAGGTCAAACCAAAAGTCAAACAACAAGACTAGGTTAGAAATAAATCAAAAGTAAATTGAAAATAGGAAATAAAAATTCAATAAAAGGTCAAGTTGACCATGAGACATTGGTCAACCATCATCCCAAAAAATCAGAATCTAAAAATAATTTTAAGTTATGGAAATAAAATAAATGAAAAAAAGTGTGTTAAAATGATCTATTTGACACAAATAATTAAAATAAAGTACTTGCATTAAATAAAAACGAAAATAAAAATTAAAATAAATTAAATGAAACATTTAAGAATGTAAAAAATATTTTTGGTATTTTTTATAAATGAATAAAATAATTTATTAATTTAAAATGAAAACAGAAAAAATAAAAATGAATTGAAAAATAAAACAAATGGAATGGAATTGGACTTTGAATGTGGGGGGGGGGGGGGCGGATAGCAGTGCTGGTAAGGCCCACGGTCCAACTGAGTTTATTCAAATGTGACAATATTAATAAAATGTGACATAAAAAAATACATGTGACCTAACTTGGACCGGTCAGCTCCACTTACTGCACAAAAAGACAAAAGAAAACGGATGGTGGTGATTAGAAGGGACGCGCACGATCGGACGTCCATCATGACGCCACGCGCCCTTCTTCATGCAAACGTAACCAACAGCCTTGAATCATGCAGGCTGGACGCGTGAAAACGCAGGTTGTCTTCTCCAACTTCCACAACGAAATGCGAAGGCTATAGTCCATCAAATGACTTGAAATAAAGACCAAAAATCATGTATGAAACGAGAGGAACACCGTGGTATCTTACTTCATTAAAAATGGTGATTTAAACATGGTGAAAAGTGGACAACAAGGTGGACATGTGAGCACAAGTGTGAGTAGAAAAATTAATATTTACAAAACTCAACAAAACCAACAAGCATATGGTTAGCAATGTACACAAGCATGGAACAAAATATGAGCATGGCAAAATAGCATGATGATGAGCATGGTGGTGGCATTAGAAAAAAAATAGTAGCAAGCATCATGTAATGGTGAGCATAAGAAACTACATATGTCCATGGAAGAAAAAGTAAGAAGCTTACCTAGTGGAGACAAAGTCCAATGTCTCTTGGTATTGAGGGAATGAAGGAAGGAGAAAAGTGCTCTTGATGCTTCAATGCTTGTGAAATGGAGGAGGAAAGAAAATGGATCTTGAACTTTTTTGCTTGCTCACTCTTACTTTGCTTCAAAAATGCAGCCACCCTTCAGATTAGGGTTTCAAGGTTTATGTATGTTGGTTTCAAATGTCCTTAATGGGATTTAGTTCACTTTGCTTTGGTTGTGTGCATTTGGAACAAATTTGGCAAGGTGAGGTGGTATTAGGAAATGACCTATTTTGGCATGGTTTAAGTGAGTTGAACCAAAAGTACATGATCAAATAAGGAAAAGCATGTGGTTGGTCGAATTTGTGGTCTGGCTGCAGCAAGGCAAGGCTTGAAAATAAGTTCAAATGAGTGATTTTTGGACCATGTATCTTGATGATTGTGTGACCAAATGGCAAGGTAATGAAAGCAGTAGCAAGAGGGCATGGAACTTAGCATTTTCCATGTTGAACATATCTTGAAATGATGAGTGGAAAGGGATGGAAAATAGCCATGAAGTTCAAGTTTCAAGGCTGCAAAACAGTTGGCCAGTTTGGCCTAAATGCTGTCCAAAAGTTTAGTTCATGATGCCAACTTCAGATGAATGCATCTCTCCAACCAATAATCCAAATGAGGTGATTCCAAAAGGATGTGGAAGAGGGCATAACAAGGTACAATTGTCATGAAGAAAGTGTTTCCATAAGATTCCTTGAAGTGCAAGAAATCTGGCCCATAAGTCTTGACAAATTTTGCAATTTTTGGACTTGGAAAATTTTCTAAGTGTCTTAAAATAAAGTCCTACTTTGACCAAGCATAACTTTCTCAATTTTAATCCAAATGAAACAAACTATATATCTCTAGAAAGCTTGGAACAAGAGGAACAACTTTTATGTTGGAGAAAGTTTCAAATGGAGATTGCATCTTGATGGAAAATTGGCTTAAAGTGGGTGCAAAAACCATAAAAACTTGCCTTAAATGGAAAGTCAAACATTTCCACATTTAGTAACTTTTCACATGTGGGCTTCCTTGGGCATGAATTTTGATTAAATGGTGAATCCATGATCCAATCTTGGTCAAATTTCACATGTGGGCTTCCTTGGGCATGAATTTTGAGATCCCACCTTCAAAATGTCAGGAGTTGACTTTTTGACTCCACAGTTGACTTTTCCCAAATCGTCTAATTCCCGATTCCATTGATCAAATGAGGCACCTCTGGCTCAAATAAAGAGCTGATTTTTTGCATGTGGACCCTTATGGACATGTGGAGGGCCATGGAAATGAGTTTCAATCAAGGAAACAAAAATAAACCGATTTTATACCAAACCCTAATTTTAGGGCAAAAGTGACTAGGATCTGATTGCACAAGTTGCCAAAGGATATTTCTGTGATAATTGTGGATCTTTTTAAGCCAAGATGCCTCTCTAATCATGACATGGATGAGGCCTTCTACTTCCAATCAAGTATTTCCTGTTGCAGATGGCCTTGAAACCCTGATTTCTGATTAAACCCATATACACACTTTGAGAGCTCTGAATCTTCTACTGATGAAACTGAGGACCAAATGAGACACTTGGACCACCTTGAAACCCTTGAGACTTGTATAATTGGAGAATGAAGTCCAATGCTCAAACTTGCTCTGTGTAGGCCCCTTCTGTTAAGGAGTGATCAATAAACCCTGATTTCCCAAGTCACTGATGCAGTATGTAATGAGTATGACCTAGTATGGTGCTAATGCAATGTGAAACACAATCCCATGCTTCCAAGAAAAAATGAAAGGTAAATTTTAGGGTATTACAATCATTTTATAATAAGAAACGAAAAGGGAGATGATTTTGAGTCTTCAATTTCTCTCCTCGATTATTTGAATACAAGTTCTCTTACTCGGTTAGTCGAATAATCGTCATTTCTAATCCACTTAAGCATAAGTTAAATCAAACGTTCTTACAATGTATAAAAATGAAATGGGGGATGGTTTTAAGCCTTTAACTCCCCTCGATTGTTTGAATACGAGTTTTCTTACTCGGTCAGTTAAACACTCGTCATTTCTTTACAAACTTCCAAACCCAGATTGAATCAAATTATTTTCACAATAAGCTAAATGAAAAGGGAGTTGACTTTGAGTTTCCAATTTCACTCCTCAATTGTTTGAATACGAGTTCTCTTACTCGGTCAGTCGAACAATTGTCATTTTTTACAAACATACAACTTAATCAAACCATTTCCATAACAAACTGTACGAAAAGGGAGATGGTCTTGAGTTTTCAATTCCTCTTCTCAAATGCTTGGATATGAGTTGTCTTACTCAGTCATTCGAGCACTTGTCGTTTATTCTAAAATACGTCAACCTTATACCATCTTATTTTCATAAATACTCAGATGAAACAGAGAGCGGTTTAGAGTCTTCTATTCCCTTTCTCGATTATTAGGATACGAGTTGTCTTACTCGATTATCCGAGTATTCGTCATCCGTTTAAAATACCTTAACACATCAAATCTATCTTTTCTCGCCCTCGTGCGATCGAAACCAATCAAAATATCCAACATATTAATCCAACTTATCACCCTTGTATGATCAAAACTCTTTTCAAAAGAACACTATTTAATCCTTTCTAATGCGTATAACAAACCAATGCTTAAGCCTCCGCCGAGAGTAGACAAGCCAACGTTTAGCCTTTAGGATGCGATCTAAACAGTTGTTCATTAAAAAACACCAACCAACTGTAGTTTCCCGAACTACGAGTGCTCTGATTTCCTTATTTAAGGATACGTAGGCAGGAGATTGTTGTATCTTCGCGAGCACACTAATAAAAAAACCTCCCCTTTCTCCTTTCTAAGGTTCTCATCCATTTCTATTTTCAATATTTTATAACCCAAAGATAACAAACAAACATAAATTAACACTCGAAACGCAAATTAGAACTAAAAGGTTCCCGTTGAGTACAACAGACGTAAGGGGTGCTAATACCTTCCCCTTACGTAATCCACTCCCGAACCCGAATATGGTTGCGATGACCATTATTCCATTTCCTAAAGGTTTTATAGATATTTTCCTATTCCTTCATTGGGAAAAATAAAGTTCGGTGGCGACTCTGTTCGAACATAATTTTTTCCGCGACCATCGCGAGGAATCGTATTTTTCGAGATGCGACAGGTGGTTCGACACTTCTTTGCTCTGTCGAACAATCTGTTTCGACACAAGGAATTACAATTCACCAGTAATTGTCATATGCAGAGACTCAGGCTTGAACTCACACCATCTCTTTAATTCATCTTTAAAAATGAAAATTCTCATCCACTTGATTAATAGAAAAAAAAAGTTGAATCATTAAGTTTTATTTTTGCCTCAACCCAATCACTCATCTAAACTTTTGATTACAAAAGAAAAATTATGTCACACCCCAAAAATTAGTATATACTAATACTATCTAAAATTTCACTTTACTCTTATTTTTTTCCTAATCCTTTACCATGAACAATTGAGGGACGAGAGAAAACCTAAATCAAATACACACTAAATAACTTCACTTAAATTTTTTAGGTATTCATCAGACAACTTTCATATAAGATATCCAGTTTATTATTTATACTGGATAACTTTATTATAACCTTTTTAATGTTAATGTGTATTAGTTCAAAAACATATAACTTCAATAAGAGTTTTTCAATGCCTTTTAAAATGCTCACTAAATTACTTTTTAATGATTTTTTCTATGCTCGTAATAAAATCTATTTTTAATTTTTGTCCAGTGGTGCAGTTAAAGGACACAATGGTAGGATAATTTGTCAGAAAACTTTTGAAGCTCGACAGGGGATAATACAAATCAGGAAGTGTAACGTGGGAAAAAAACATTCTTATTTATGAGGATCTCTCTTCTAGTTCAGTGTAAATATCACACTACTGGTCAATTGCAATTGTAGTATGTCACTAAATCATTTGTTTTAGTTGTTTTAATAATTTATAATTTTTAACTACTTTATAACTCATGATTTAAAATATTTTTCAAGAGCGCTGTAGAAAGGAGTTAAAGATTGCTTGACGCTAACTAGATGACTTCTAACCTATCTCTCACTTATGATATTAGGATGGTCAAATGGTTTTGGTATACAATGACTTCAAAGAATTAGTTCAAAAATGGTTGATGTCAACCTTATTTTTAGCATATGGGAAGAGATGACATTTGTTCCAGCATATGTTACTATTTTGTTACTATTTATTTATTATTGTTAGGCTTATATACACTTTTATATTTCTATTTTGATTTTTTTTATACTTTTTAGTAGTCTTTATTTTAAAAAAATACACCGTTTAAGTCTTCCATTTCTTATGTGGCACAACATCCTAAAAAAATATGGAAAAAACATTTTATATTACTATTAACTAGTGTTTAGACGGGCATGAGAGTGATCATCTGTCCGTTTTTTTAATGTGCACATAAGAGAAAAATAAATGTCTATTTTTTTTACGAGATTTTTATAGTAGATTGCATTACAAATAATATTATTACACTTTGAAAATGGTAAACAAAGATATTCAAAATTACATCGAAGCATGCAAAGTACTATTGATAATGTATAATCAATTACATTTTTTAAGAGGAATGCCGAACATAAAATCTTTACTCGAAGTATTTTCTTTTTCTTTGCAATTGTTTTCCGTAGTAAAGAAAAAATGTAAGACTCTGAAATTAGATTTTTTTTTAGAGAAAAAGATAGTAAAATTAATAGTAAATAGTATAATATAGTTTTTTTTTACCTTATAAAGATTCGAATCAATTCTTCGTACATCACTTTATCAATGCGCTCTTGAGATTTAAAAAACTACAAATACATGACGAAATATCATATCATCAAAGAAATACATTCAAAATATTTGACTTGTTTGAATATAATATGGTTTATTGTGACATAAATAAATACATGGAGAATTGAGATACTTTGTTTTAATCTAGATTTGGTAGAACAACAACTATGATTTGTTTCTGAATTACCTGAATTTCTGGTAAAAAGGAAAACAATGGACTTAGTAAATATATATGGTTTTATTTACATAAATCACAAATAGAAGTTAAAAGTCATGCATTCAAAAATATTCTAGAGTAAAAATATTTTTAAATGAATTAAATAAAAACTTCTCTATCTTTTGAGATATTATTTCTCTTTTCACCATTTTCCAAAGTTGTGTTTTATTTGTTATCACTGTGGAGCTCCAACCGATAGAGTAAATTTTTAGACTTTTGACCCGTTTTCAATAAGGATAATAAAAATGTTAGTGAAAAAGTGGTGAAAATGCAAAAAATAATTTTTTATACGTATTGCGGAAAAGGTAAATACACCTTATTGTCGAGTTTGTCGATGGATGAAATTGTTTGTTCGTCCTTCCATGTGTTCCATTTATCTTCAAAGTCTCCTATCTAAAATTTATTGCATAAGAATAGTGAGAATAAGTATGACCCAATTGATATCTAACATAAAAACATAAAATAAATAATTAAGTATAACTTACTTTTATGTCGAAGCAAGTTTCAACATTCTTTCGTCTCAACTCCTTACATAATTGAAATATTTCACTATGTTCTAGTTTGGCTGTATATTAAAAGCAAAAGAAAATTATATTTAGTTATGATATAAAGAATACAATATAGTCTTGGTATGTCGTGTAACAAAAATGAGAATCAATGTGTGAGCAATTTTTTCAATGTACTTAATAAATACCTGCGGGTGCGATAAAAAAATTTGTTTGAATACTATATTTTTTGTGTAGTCACCATCTTTTCCTTTCAATTTTTCTTTCCTAGTTAAAACTCTTGTCGTAGTCTGTGAAACACCCCTGGATAAAGTCACATATAACTATCCATGACTAAAAACATGTCGTGGAAGATATATTCCAACCACTGGAATTGTTTGTTCTTGTGATTTATTTATTGTAATTGCATAACTTAGTCGCACAGGAAACTGTTTTCTACTAAGGACAAAAGGAAACCCATCATTTGCAGATGTTTTTATTTTAATTCTGGGCAAAAAAGCTCGTTTTCTAGCGTTGTTTCATGTCAAGATTTCCACATCCAACATATTCATAAATAAACCACGACATAATAATCGCGTCCCATTACACAATCCATAGCTAGGATCTAGATTTTGTAACAACACCAATGGTGCACCCTTTTTTATCTTTAGAATATGTGGTGGCAAACTACATTGTGCAATTGACTTTAAGAATTCTTGCTGGTATAAATTATGGTTATCCCCTTCAACCTCGTCAACGACAATAAATTATGTTCTTCTCCTAGAAACTGATCGATAATCATATCATTCAATTTCTAGACATCATCATTTGTTGGTGTCAAAATAGCTCTTTATGCCATATATGGGGCATCCAAACCATGCAATTCTAAATTAGGAAAAATATGTTGGATAAATACTTATGAATGTTCACCTTCCCATGGGATTGCAATCTGTGAAGGTAACCTCACCATGTCATCTGGTTTGGTAGGTTCAACATCATCACCAATGCGAATAAGAAATTCTGCAAACTTTTGATCATGCAATGATCGCATATTTTGACGCAAACGCAAAATATTGGTATGATCCCATAAACGGGACTGAATAATACATGCTGAAATCATTTGTGCCTTAGTATATTTTCTTACAACAGGAAGAACTTGACGAAAATATCACCCCATGATCAGAACTTTTCCACCAAATGGAGCAATATTGCTACAAATGTCTTGTAATGATCGATCTAAGGCTTCCAAACAATTTTTGTTTGTCATTGGTGCTTCATCCTAAATTATTGCGGCATCAACTCTAATGATATTTACAAGATCTTTTTGCTTTTGAATACCACAAATGGAACTCGGTTGTATATCAATAGTATCTTAAATCAAAAGTGTGCAGTCCTACCATCGGGTAACAATGTTGCAGCTATACCAAATGATGTAGTTGCTAAGACAATTTCTCCTCTACTTCTTAAACTTGCCATTAATGTTTGATAAAGGAATGTTTTACCTTTTCCTCCTGGACCATCAATAAAAAATTCCCCACTGTGTTTTTGAAGAATTACATTCATAATGGTTTTGAATGCAATCATTTGATCATTATTTAACTTAGAAACAAATTCAATATCTTCATTGGGGATATCGACCAATAACTCCTCTTGTATGAGACTTGGAATTGCATCTTCGTCTATTGTATTAGGGGTTAAAGATGGGAGATCATAATCTTCATTTTTTTACCGTGCGGGTTTAAGAGTTCATTATAGTCCTTCAACAACATATTAGTCAAGTCTGATTCCACAACATTGCTATTTGTTTGATAATCCTCTTCCATATGTGTAAAAAACTCATTCCAAAGGCCTCTAACATCAGTAGGTTCACAAAATATTAAAATCGTCACGAATAACCTCCATAAAGCATATGGCATTCGGAGACTCGTAGCCTCAACCAAACAATCACGAATACTATGACCAGTCTCTAGAAATCCCCTATCCCCGACTGGTTTTTCGAATGTATTTAAAGTCGTGCCATTATTTGTAAGAAGATATTCCCAACTGGTTGAACCTGTGACATGAGATAACCTCAGTCGCAAGTAAAACTTATCTCCATCCGAAGGTGATACCGTATAGATTCTCTCGATAACTTTTCTTGTTGACCGCTGTTGTACCCCAAAATTTACCCTCTTCTTTTCAACCCTATTGGCTTATATTTTGTCATTATATAAATTCATGCATATCATTGGTTCTATGGTTATGGGATCAATGTATCTCTCTTATGACCTTCTTCAAGCTTTAGAAGAGAGAGAGGTGACAAGCAGTGCAAGGAGGGTGAGATATCCTTAAATTAATGATTAATCAAGATACAAGGTTTTTCTTATGCCCTAGGACATATCAAATGGTCCATTACTTCATCAGTTGATTAAGAATTGCAAGAGAATGGAAGTTGATCACACTCTCCTATCTTTTGGTCCTTAAGCTAGGAGTGTTGATTATCTCAGTGTGTGACATATCCATGGACCAAATTTTGAATCATATTCATCATATCATTATACAAGACATATTTGTTCAAAGTTTCTCCACCCTCCTCAGAAGAATCAAGGTTTTGAAGTTGTGCACTCATCTCCTATCTTTTTGGACTCAAATTAGGGTTTATGATAAAATCAATTTATTTCTGATTTTTTGAGCAAGACTTGATTACATGGTATTCTATGTGTACCTAAGTGTCTATGTATGAAAAATTGGCCATCAATTTTAATCAGAAGAAGTTCAATAACTCAGATCATCAATGATTTGACTCAATTGGGGGAAAAGTCAACTAAGCAGATTAAAAACTCAACTCTTGATTTTTTGGTCAAAATTCTATTCCACAAGTCAAATATGGTATATGGTTGAAATTTGATCAAGAAAATTCAAGAGATTCATCAAAAATCAAGGATTATTGAAAAGCTACCAAAATTGGAAATTAGGGTTTTAAAGGAAGGTTACTATTTTAGGCAAGTTTACAAATAATTCTAGTCAACTTCATGGCCATGTTTCACCTAGATTCAAATTCCATTTCAAGACAACTTCAACATGAAAGTTGTGGTACAAAGTTTCCTCTTTTCAATGGTGCCAAGAACTCCTCATTTGGTTGGATACGACTCAAGTTATTCTCTTTCAAAGTCATGACCTTAAATTTGTAGTTGGGTCTTGTACTTAGTAAATTTTTGCTAAGTGTTTAATCAGTTTCAAGCAACCACCTTCATGGCCAATTTTCACCTAGATGCAAGTTTCATTTCAAATTGACTTCAACATGAAAGTTGTAGATTACATTCCCCTCTCCATTTTAGCTTCAGAAAGTTTCTCATTTGGTGGCTTAACGAGCAAGTTATAGAGCTACCAAGTTGGGTCCTCAAAATTGTCAAATGACCTAGAATTTGCATGCATGCATGCATTTTCAATTTTCTTTTTTCTTGGCCATTTTAATGGACTTCTAGGCCTTATCTCAATTTCCCCCCAACATGAAACTTGTTCACCCCCTTTCCCTCTTTCCAAAAAGCCCAGGTTTATTTCATTTGGTCAATAAACAATGGAGTTATAATGGTTTGAACATGTTTGATCCTTAATTTACATTATTATGAATGCCATTGATTTTATGCATGTCATCATCATTTGCTTGCAGCATGGCCACTTCACACGCATGTCACACCTCTTCCTTGCCTTTTATGACCAAACAACACACATTTTTTATGCATGCACACCATGCCTCAAATTGGCCAAATGTGGAAATGTTCCATTTGCCTTTCCTTCTCTTTCCACTCTCTCCCAAGTCCAATGAGTTCTGGCCCTTTTCCATCCTCATTCAGCTTCCAAAAACGACACACAACCCACCATCTTATCATCCAAAATGCAGCATACAAGTCTCACTTTCTCTCACTCTCATTTTTCCAAATTTGCAATAACCAACTTTGCCACATGTGCTGACCCTTCAACCCTCACCTAGGGTCCATATAAAACTCATTTTCACTCTCTAAACCTAAGAAGGACACGTTGGAAAGAGGAAAGAGCAGATCTGAAGCAATACCCACTCTCATTCATTTTTCTCCATTTTTGAAGCTCCATTCTGAGCATTTATCTGGCTCACCCTTTCTCAACATCTTCCTATTGGTCCTGATCTTCTTCCTTCTCCGAGAACCAAAGGTGCAGCGGACACTCTCCACTAGGTAAGCATACTTCACTTTGTTCTACTTTATGCTTAGTCACTCACCATGTTTAGGATCATGCACATGCATCTGGAAGATCTACTCTTGAGTAGATTATGGAGCTAGGCTCAAATCCGTGTTTACAATTTTGTTTGATTTTTGCTTAAACATGTTTTGACCTGTGCGTTCTTACCCATATTTCTCCATGTTCCTTTGTCCATTTTTGAAATCTAAAGGTGTCATGTTGTTCTACTATTTGCATACTTCATTTTTTATTCAAACTTTATTTAATTTGGTGGAGAGATGAGAGAGATATTTGAAGGAGAAAATGGCATGTTAGAGTCGGGATTAGGGTTTTTGTTCTCATTTTTTGTGCATGGCTGAGGTTGAAGACAGAGAGGTGTCAACACGTGATTGACCATGGTTTTGTTTTGTCCTTTTGCGCTTAAGTGAAAGTGACAGGTTGATATTATGTTCCACATGATTTAAAATGTGACACCTACATTTTCTTTTCTTTTTTATTCCGTGATTAATTGTGTGGACTGGGCCGCGTGTATTTTTGTTTTCCCCACCCCCCTTCTTGGGTCCATCCTCTGACCAACTAATTGCCCTTTATCCAATTTGCTAATACGCACCCCCGTGTTTCTTTTTATTTAATATTTGTTTCTTTTCCTTTTAACTTTTATTTAAATACTTCCTTTTATCCAAAAATTCCCAAATAATTCATGAATGATATTTGTCTTGTTATTTAATTTTTCATATTTTTTAATTTCATTTTTGTTTTATTTTAATATTTTTTTTTTATATTTAAATGTGTTTATTTGACCTAATTTTAAATGTTAGGGTTTAATTCTTGATCTTCCTTTTTTAATTTTGATCCAAATTTTTGTACACATGTAGACACATGAATATAGGTTCTTTGAGTTTTCATTTGGTGTTTGGACTATCAATTTTGAATCATGTTTGAATCTATTTTTGAGGGTTGCTTGATGTGATCATTTATTTGTGCATTGTTTAAATGATTAAATTGTTTGAACATCTTTTGCACATAATTTTAAGTACATATTTAGGACACATTGAGTTTCTGAATTTACCTTATTATGTTTAATTTTTCATTTTTTTTCCATGCTCCTAACTATTTTTCTTGAATTATTCAAGTATGCTTGTTTCTTGTGGTACATTTGCACCTAGTTGTTTATTTTGATATGCACTTGTGCAACCATGTGGGATCTCTTTCCCATTATTTATTGACTACTTCATCGTCATTTAGGATTCCTAAATTCACTCATGTGGACCATTTAAGTTATCTCCAATTGATGCTTCTTTGCTTGATTGCCTTGAATTCTATTTGCTTGCCTTTTAGACCATAGTTTGGATTGTGTCTTGTGCATTCCAACTCGAGTACTATGGGTCCAATTGAATTTGATTCCTCTTGTTTGTGTTTCTGACTTCCTTGGTCTTGGTACCCTTATACCTTGATCTTATGGTTCTTTGAATGGTATTCCATTGCCACTTCATCATGATGACACATTAAGAGCTACATTCTTCTTTTATTGACCTAGTTTTGAGTTTAGTGGATGGTGAAGCTCTTAGGAGATTGGGATCCATATTTGTATAGTATGATGTTTTCCTTATTCCATTTCTTTATGTCTCAATTTCATTATGCATTGATCATTTACTTTGATTGGACAAAGGATTCCTTATTTGGATGATGTCCATCTTTTGACTTGCTAGTTATATTTAAACTTTAAGATTCTTTGATTATTGATACCTCTTGAAGTTTGATGGTTGTATTTGATACTTTGAAAAGGACTTTGATATTGTACCATGACCTATAAGCACCCATATTTTGATCTTTGTTTATCTTGTTGAATTTTGATAAAGAACTCATTTTCTAGGATGATATCTTTACTTGTTTATCAAGTTACTTGGCTTTAATTTGTGTATGAAGTTTGGATGACTTTCCTTTTTGCTCTTGAACATCATCTTGAGTTAAATTATTTCACAAGTCACACATCCTTTGATATTATGTGTGTGCTTTCATTGTTTGATTGTTTCTTGCTTAAGCTTCTTTGAACTTCTATGAATGTTTGCCTATCTTTTGGCCTATCTTTGAACATAGCTTGTGTGATTCATCCATGATGCTTGAGTGTTTTTTAGGTAGAGTTTAATATGTTATATACTTATGACTTATGTGTTTAGATATCAATCTTCCTTAATTCTTATTTCATCTATGCTTGCTTTAAGTTCATTTGCCTTTAGGAGCATGACTAGGGTTTGATTTTGATCATTGCTTGTCTCAATATTTGTGTGTGCTTTGATATGATGCCTTTGTGATGTATTTATTTTATTATTACTATTGAAACCATGTATATGATTGATCTCATTCATTTTTGTGCACTTTTCCATGTCTAATTGTTCACACACTTATGTTCACTTCCCTTTACAACTTTGGATGATGTTTGCGTGCTTTGGTGTTTGTACCATGGATTAAATGCCTATTTGAACTTCTTATTAATCTTGAGACTTTTGTTAATTGAGTAACATGTCTATGTTTGTATCTTCCTTCTTCCACTAATCCCTTCTCTTTACTTTTTTTGCTTGATAGCATTACATGAGGACTTATGTCCATTTATGGTCACATGGTTGCTTTTCCTTGTATGATTTATTTGAGAATCTTTCTCAAGTTTTATTAGGTGATTATGATAGGTCTTTATTGTGTTTTCTACTTCCTTATATGACTTCTCATCCCATTCCCTTCACTTCACTATTCTCATACCATGTTTGTTTGGATACTTGACACATTATGATCATCGCTTGCTAGTATGCCTATTTGTGTGCTTTCCTTGAACCCTTTGATGACTAAACCATGTATGCATGATCCTTGGGAGTTAGACAACATGTCCTTATGCTTATTTTGACATGATATTGCTGCCCATTTTACTTTGATAACTTGTTGTTTGCTTTAGTTGTATTCACAACTTGTTTGAGCTTTGTCTCCCTTTTTCATGACTAGTTTGAATGAGTAGTTGCTATTTTGTTAACATGTGACCTTTTGGTAATAATTTGTTTTGTATCAAAGCATGTTTAGACTTGAGAATCCACCTTATGTATGTTTGTATTGCTTCCCTTCCCTCCAATGACTTGATATGGATTGCTACTGCTTTTTTTTTCTCTTCCATGACTTGATATGCAATTGATTATATTTTATCTGTTCTTTCATGACTTGATATGGTATTGCTTTTATTTTTCTCCCATGACTTGATATGGACTGTTATTACTATTCTTTCATATTTTCATCCATGACTTGATGTGGAGTGGTTTTAGTTTTCTTTTCTTCCATGACTTGGTATGGTATTGTGTTATTTATTGTTCCATGACTTGATATGGATTGTCATCTTCTTCAATCTATTTTCCTTGTGTGGATAACATGTTCCCCTTAGGATATATTTGGTTCATTCTTGGTTAAGGTTGAACTAAAGTATACCTTAGGTTTGTTAACCAAGCATGACAACATTAGGTAGACCCCTTGATCTTTAACCCTAGGTCAATCTTTGCATGTTAACTTAAGCAGATGTTTCCCTTTTATCCTGACTTTAGGACCATTTTTGCATGCCAATATTAGGCCTATCTTTAAAATTCCCTTATATTTTCCATTGTCTTTCTTGCATTCATTCTAAAATAAAAACCATTTCTTAATCAAAATCCAAAAACATTCTAAATACTACTTGAACTCTTTCAACAATAAGAGATAAGTACTCAGATACCTCCTGCCTTGGGTGGATCATTTGATGTATTCTTTCAACAAAAATACTCAACCAATCAAACTTCCTTTGCCGCTTGGCTTTTCTTATGAAAATTTTCAATAAGGGTGGTTACCCATAAAAAGCACCAACAGACCAAAGTTTTTGAGAAGAACTACGGTGCTCTGATTCTTTTTGATACATATGCATTGGATTGCAAAACCTAAGCGAGCACCATAATAAAAACTTTCTTTTTGTTTGTAAATAATTCAATCTTTTTGTATGCATTCCCTTTTAGCTTGTAAACTTTAGAATGAACATATCCTTTTGATTAGAACAACAAGAGTGGATCTTGTGGAGTACTACAGACGGAGGGGTGCTAATACCTTCCCCTCGCGTAATCGACTCCCTTACCCGTATCTTGGTTGTGAGACCATTAAATTCATCCTTTTGTAGGTTTACTCAGTGTTTCCTTTCCATTTCTTGGGATAAATAACATTGGTGGCGACTCTGTTTTGTGTGCGCGTTTTGTTGAGATGTGATAAGCGCCTGCAATGCCATTCCATGCCCCACTTGTTCCAACAATAATGCTCTGGAATCTCTCTATACAAATAATTTCTTGCTTATGGATCTCGTAGATTAAATGTAAAGAATTGTGTGAGCATTGTTTTGGAGTTCGTTCATTATTTAACACATCTGCAATTTGCTGATGGTCATAAAAGCGCACTTGATGATGGTTCGGCAAGTGGATCTGCAATCTTTCAACCGAAGGATATAATCGGTAAAGAGTGAATCGAAATATTTTCCATAATGCCTCGGGAGCAGAAATCTATCTTGCATCAACATATTGCTGAACTTCATCCATGTATGATCCTTTATGAATCTCCATAGCCACACGATCAGGGACCTTGTACACATATTTGTATAGATACTTGATACTTTTAATGTTATTGCAAATCTCTACATTGATGTGACAGTCATACTTTAACAGTAACCAGGGGTTATAAGGAACCACCCATCTATTATCGATAGACCTATCTCTACCTAACGGTATAGATTCATCAAACCTTCTTCTATACTCGGGTTATGAGTCAGTGCCTTGATGTATTTCATCTAAGATTTTTTGGGATACCCTTTTTTACAATGTACGTCTTTCATACATGGAGACTTTCGGTTGATTATGCCGCAAGGTCCGTGGATCATATGTTTTACAATAGCTTCATGCAACTGTGGTTCACATTCTAATTTAGGTATTTCTGCTCTTATCACACTATCATAATCTTTTGGGTCACACAACTTATCATTAATTTCTAAGAACAACAACATATGCACATGCGACAGTCCTCACTTTTGAAATTCAGTGACATACATGTAGCTTTTAACTTTTCCTAGGACTCCTTTACTAATAAAGTCATCCTTCAATTGCTCGCATTTTCGAACAAAATATTCTTGTTAGCAAATTTGAACGATCTTGTGGTGTTTGAAAAGGCAAAAGTTCTGATTTTATCTCACTCCAAGAAGGATTGTATGTCATTGTTAGAAAAATATCTAGTTTACCGCCATTAAGAACAATAGCCATGCCATCTTCATAACGTTATGTCATATCTCGACTACCGCCAATAAATGATGATGACAATATTGTTATTTTTACAATGTTTTCTATGACGATTCATGAAATGCATTAGTATTAGAATATATGAATGATTAACATTAGAAGTACAACTAATTATTAATCTAAAACTGTATATTTATGCTATATGAATCTGTACCTAGATTAATTTCACCAACATGCAAAGCATCCTGTAAACCTTGGTACAATTCAACACGTATATCACTTTGGTGCTCTTTAATCCACCTTAATGTAACACCCCGATTAAAATAAGAGAATTATTTAATTGAGTTAATAGTATTTTATTAATTTAATTAAATAAAGTTGAATTATTGGATTATTATTATTATTATTATTATTATAGATATTATTTATGTTAATAATAATTAAATAAATAATATAATTGGAATATGAAGAGTGGAAGGGTAAAAGTGGAATTGGGTAAAAGAGGCCAAAGGAGATAACTGAAGGTTTTCATTTTCACGTATTTTGCCTCAGAGTCAGAAAAGGGAGAAGCGCTGAAGAGAAAGAGAAGGAAGAGGAAAAGACCAAAGATTGCTCAGAGCTTCCTTCAATCCAAAGAGGTAAGGGGTCTGAACCTTATTAAGCGATAATATGCGAGCAATTACATGATATAGGATTGGGTTGTTGATAAATTTGGGGAATTTAGGGAGATTGGGAAAGTTGTGGTTTTTGAGAGAAATTGTCCGATCTGTGAGTATGGTGGCGTTATATACATTGTAATCGAAGTATGTTGTGTATGTATGATTGTAAATGTTGATATTGGGTTGTAGGCTTAGAAGCCGCGCGTCCACTGTTTCTGCGCTTAAAATCTTGTTTATGCACATAACAGCCAAATGACGTTCGCCATTATGCCTTTGGCGCTCGCCATTTGGGCCTTTTTTCAGAATAAGAGCGTTTAACGCTAATGGCGTTCACCATTAGCCTAACGGCGTTCGCCATATCAGTTTGACAGACAGTTTTCAGAATAAGAGCGTTTAACGCTAATGGCGTTCACCATTAGCCTAACGGCGTTCGCCATATCAGTTTGACAGACAGTTTTCAGAATAAGAGCGTTTAACGCTAATGGCGTTCACCATTAGCCTAACGGCGTTCGCCATATCAGTTTGACAGACAGTTTTTCCAGAATAGGAGCGTTTAACGCTAATGGCGTTCACCATTAGCCTAACGGCGTTCGCCATATCAGTTTGACGGACAGCTTTCGCGTTTTAAACTCCCAGATGTGATATCGTTGTAATGTTGTTGTTGTTTTGTTGAGTTGTATGTCATGCTATTAATGAAGATGATAACATGACTATATGATGTTGTTGTTGCTATGTTGATTATGATGCATGTTTGATGTGCATGCATTCATGAAAGGCCGATGCCTAGTGACGAACGGACTGAGTTCCAATGATGTTGTTGACTCCGGGCTTGTTGAGAGGCTTGGTTCCTTATGGGGAACTAGGATTCTATGGTGGTGAATCTGGGAGTAGTGATCCTGTAGTGGTCACAAAATGGGTATACCGAGTCGTGTTGAGTCATGCATGGGTGTGTGTATTGCAATTGATGTGTTGTTTTGTTGATATTCATGAGTTTGTTGATTATAATGATGATTGTGATGATCCGTGTGACATATGTGCAAATTATTCATATTATATTCTGTCGTTATATTATTGTTTAATAATGTAATTCTCACCCCTTCTGCATGTGTTTATGTTCATCTATGATGAGCAATGTGCAGATAATGAGGAGTAGCTTTTGTTGAGGTGAAGAATAAGTGTAGAGTTATTCTACAGAGTCGAGTCAATGCTCTGGTCATGTGACACCGGGGTTATGGGATTCAATAGAGATTATATTATTATTTAAGTTGTGTATGAAGACTAAATTATTGATATGTTTTGTTGAAACATTTTTATAAATCGTTAATTGTGTTGTTGTCCGCTGCGAAGTTTTATTAAAATAAATGAAATATTTTTATGTTGTAAAGTGATGAGTGTTAAGTTGAATGAAATGTAAACTCTTCTACATGTTGTACTCTGATAAATTCTTTAAATATGTCGTTTGGGGTAGAAGGGTGTTACATTAGTGGTATCAGAGCATAGTCAGTCCAGTCGAGTCATAATGTGATGTTTTCCCTGTTGGTCGATTAGTGTAAATGACACTGGTGCTACTCATTCGTTTATTTCGTATGAGTGTGCGACCAGGATTGGTGTGATTATGTCGTCCCTAGGCGGAAGTATGGTGATAGATACTCCTGCTAATGGTTCTGTGAAGACTTCTGTTGTCTGTCGAGGTTGTCATTTGACGATCTTTGAGAGAGAGTTCGTGGTTGATTTGGTGTGCTTACCCTTGCACCAAATTGATATTATTCTGGGAATGAATTGGCTAGGATTCTATGGCGTGTTCATCGACTGCTATAGGAAGACGGTGCGGTTCTCTGAAGTTGGTGAGAATGATGAGGCAAGATTTCTATCTGCTAGGCAGATAGGGGATTTTGTGAAAGATGAAGCTCAGGTATTCGCTTTATTTGCGTCTCTACAAGCGGATAAGAAAGTAGTGAGTGTAGATTTGCCTGTTGTCTGTGAATTTCAGGATGTGTTTCCGGAGGATGTAAGTGATTTACCTCCAGAACGTGAAGTCGAATTTGCCATTGACTTAGTACCAGGTACGAGTCCAGTGTCGATGTCTCCTTATAGAATGTCGGCAACTGAATTAGTTGAACTGAAGAAGCAACTTGAAGAATTGCTTGAGAAGAAGTTTGTGCGTCCAAGTGTTTCTCCTTGGGGTGCACCAGTATTGTTAGTGAAGAAGAAAGAAGGTACGATGAGGTTGTGTGTCGATTATCGGCAGTTGAATAAGGTGACTATCAAGAATCGGTATCCATTGCCGAGGATTGATGATTTGATGGACCAGTTGGTTGGAGCTCATGTTTTCAGTAAGATTGATTTGCGGTCGGGTTATCATCAGATCCGAGTGAAGTCAGATGATATTGCGAAGACTGCTTTCCGTACGAGGTATGGTCATTATGAATACACTGTGATGCCGTTCGGTGTATCTAATGCTCCAGGTGTGTTTATGGAATATATGAATCGTATATTTCATCCGTACCTTGATGATTTTGTTGTGGTGTTCATAGATGATATATTGATATATTCTAAGACGGAAGAAGAGCATGCAGGACATCTGAGAATTGTTTTGCAGGTGTTAAGAGAAAAGAAATTATATGCAAAGTTATCTAAATGTGAGTTCTGGTTGAAGGAAGTGAGTTTCCTTGGCCATGTGATTTCGAGTGGTGGGATCTCTGTTGATCCTGCTAAAGTTGATGCTGTGTTACAGTGGGAGACTCCGAAGTCTGCTACTGAGATACGCAGTTTTCTGGGGTTAGCTGGTTATTATCGCAGATTTATTGAAGGCTTCTCTAAGTTGGCATTGCCGTTGACGCAGTTGACTAAGAAGGGTCAAGTGTATGTGTGGGATGCAGCTTGTGAAGCGAGTTTTGTTGAGTTGAAGAGGCGGTTGACCAGTGCTCCAGTGTTGATCTTGCCTAATCCTGGTGAGTCCTTCGTTGTTTATTGTGATGCTTCTTTGATGGGTCTTGGTGGTGTTTTGATGCAGAATGGTAAAGTTGTAGCTTATGCTTCTAGACAGTTGAGAGTTCATGAGAGGAATTATCCTACGCATGATCTAGAGCTTGCAGCTGTTGTATTTGTGTTGAAAATGTGGAGGCATTATCTGTATGGTTCCAGATTCGAAGTGTTCAGTGATCACAAGAGTCTGAAGTATCTGTTTGATCAGAAAGAGTTAAATATGAGGCAGAGAAGGTGGTTAGAATTACTGAAGGATTTTGACTTCGAATTGAGTTATCATCCCGGTAAGGCTAATGTAGTTGCAGATGCGCTGAGTAGAAAGTCTCTACATATGTCTATGATGATGGTTCGGGAGCTTGAGTTAATTGAACAGTTCCGTGATATGAGTTTGGGTTGTGAAGTTTCCGCTGATAGTGTAAAGTTGGGTATGCTGAAGTTGACTAGTGGAATTCTGGAAGATATTCGGAATGGTCAGCAAGTTGATGTCGCTCTAGTTGATCATATTACTATGGTTAACCAGGGTAATGGTGGTAATTTTGAGATTGATGAGAATGGCATCCTGCGATTTAAAGGTAGAGTTTGTGTTCCCGAGGTGTCTGAATTGAAAAAGAGTATTCTTGAAGAGGGCCATAGGAGTGGATTGAGTATCCATCCAGGTGCAACTAAAATGTATCAAGATTTGAAGAAGTTGTTTTGGTGGGCGGGTATGAAAAGAGATGTTGCTAAGTTTGTGTATGCCTGTTTGACTTGTCAGAAGTCAAAGACTGAACATCAGAAACCGACAGGTATGATGCAACCTTTGAAGATTCCTGAATGGAAGTGGGATAGCATTTCCATGGATTTTGTGACGGGACTGCCGAGGACGGTGAAAGGTAATGATTCTATTTGGGTGATTGTGGATCGATTGACTAAGTCGGCGCATTTCTTGCCGATGAAGATTAATCACTCTTTAGAGAAGTTGGCAGAGTTGTATATTGAGGAGATAGTGAGGCTGCATGGTATTCCATCCAGTATTGTGTCTGATAGAGATCCCAGATTTACTTCTAGATTTTGGGAAAGTTTGCAGAAAGCGTTGGGGACTAAGTTGAGGTTGAGTTCAGCTTATCATCCTCAGACTGACGGTCAGACTGAAAGAACTATCCAATCCTTGGAGGATTTGTTGAGAGCTTGTGTGTTGGAGCAGAGTGGTTCTTGGGATAGTTATTTGCCGTTGGTAGAGTTTACTTATAATAATAGTTTTCATGCTAGTATCGGTATGGCTCCATATGAAGCATTGTATGGTAGGAGGTGTAGAACTCCATTGTGTTGGTATGAGTCAGGTGAGAGTCTTGTACTCGGACCTGAGATTGTGCAGCAGACGACTGAAAAGGTTAAGATGATTCAGGAGAAGATGAAGATTTCTCAGAGTCGTCAGAAGAGTTATCATGATAAGAGGAGAAAAGCACTTGAGTTCCAAGAGGGAGATCATGTGTTCTTGAGAGTTACTCCGACGACAGGTGTGGGTAGAGCTTTAAAGTCTAAAAAGCTTACTCCGAGGTTTGTGGGTCCGTATCAGATTTTGAAGAGGGTTGGGGAAGTGGCGTATCGGATAGCTTTACCGCCGTCGCTTTCTAATCTGCATGACGTGTTTCATGTATATCAGTTAAGAAAGTATATTGCGGATCCGTCGCATGTTGTTCAGTTGGATGATATCCAGGTGAGGGATAATTTGACCGTTGAGGTGTTGCCAATTCGGATAGATGACCGAGAAGAGAAGACCCTGAGAGGTAAAAAAAAAATTGCTCTAGTGAAAGTTGTTTGGGGAGGTCCAGCTGGTGAGAGCTTGACTTGGGAGCGTGAAGATCAGATGAAGGAGTCGTATCCGGCTCTATTTGCTTGAGGTATGTTTTCGAGGACGAAAACTTCTAAAGTGGGGGAGAGTTGTAACACCCCGATTAAAATAAGAGAATTATTTAATTGAGTTAATAGTATTTTATTAATTTAATTAAATAAAGTTGAATTATTGGATTATTATTATTATTATTATTATAGATATTATTTATGTTAATAATAATTAAATAAATAATATAATTGGAATATGAAGAGTGGAAGGGTAAAAGTGGAATTGGGTAAAAGAGGCCAAAGGAGATAACTGAAGGTTTTCATTTTCACGTATTTTGCCTCAGAGTCAGAAAAGGGAGAAGCGCTGAAGAGAAAGAGAAGGAAGAGGAAAAGACCAAAGATTGCTCAGAGCTTCCTTCAATCCAAAGAGGTAAGGGGTCTGAACCTTATTAAGCGATAATATGCGAGCAATTACATGATATAGGATTGGGTTGTTGATAAATTTGGGGAATTTAGGGAGATTGGGAAAGTTGTGGTTTTTGAGAGAAATTGTCCGATCTGTGAGTATGGTGGCGTTATATACATTGTAATCGAAGTATGTTGTGTATGTATGATTGTAAATGTTGATATTGGGTTGTAGGCTTAGAAGCCGCGCGTCCACTGTTTCTGCGCTTAAAATCTTGTTTATGCACATAACAGCCAAATGACGTTCGCCATTATGCCTTTGGCGCTCGCCATTTGGGCCTTTTTTCAGAATAAGAGCGTTTAACGCTAATGGCGTTCACCATTAGCCTAACGGCGTTCGCCATATCAGTTTGACAGACAGTTTTCAGAATAAGAGCGTTTAACGCTAATGGCGTTCACCATTAGCCTAACGGCGTTCGCCATATCAGTTTGACAGACAGTTTTCAGAATAAGAGCGTTTAACGCTAATGGCGTTCACCATTAGCCTAACGGCGTTCGCCATATCAGTTTGACAGACAGTTTTTCCAGAATAGGAGCGTTTAACGCTAATGGCGTTCGCCATATCAGTTTGACGGACAGCTTTCGCGTTTTAAACTCCCAGATGTGATATCGTTGTAATGTTGTTGTTGTTTTGTTGAGTTGTATGTCATGCTATTAATGAAGATGATAACATGACTATATGATGTTGTTGTTGCTATGTTGATTATGATGCATGTTTGATGTGCATGCATTCATGAAAGGCCGATGCCTAGTGACGAACGGACTGAGTTCCAATGATGTTGTTGACTCCGGGCTTGTTGAGAGGCTTGGTTCCTTATGGGGAACTAGGATTCTATGGTGGTGAATCTGGGAGTAGTGATCCTGTAGTGGTCACAAAATGGGTATACCGAGTCGTGTTGAGTCATGCATGGGTGTGTGTATTGCAATTGATGTGTTGTTTTGTTGATATTCATGAGTTTGTTGATTATAATGATGATTGTGATGATCCGTGTGACATATGTGCAAATTATTCATATTATATTCTGTCGTTATATTATTGTTTAATAATGTAATTCTCACCCCTTCTGCATGTGTTTATGTTCATCTATGATGAGCAATGTGCAGATAATGAGGAGTAGCTTTTGTTGAGGTGAAGAATAAGTGTAGAGTTATTCTACAGAGTCGAGTCAATGCTCTGGTCATGTGACACCGGGGTTATGGGATTCAATAGAGATTATATTATTATTTAAGTTGTGTATGAAGACTAAATTATTGATATGTTTTGTTGAAACATTTTTATAAATCGTTAATTGTGTTGTTGTCCGCTGCGAAGTTTTATTAAAATAAATGAAATATTTTTATGTTGTAAAGTGATGAGTGTTAAGTTGAATGAAATGTAAACTCTTCTACATGTTGTACTCTGATAAATTCTTTAAATATGTCGTTTGGGGTAGAAGGGTGTTACACTTAACCTCCCTGATTCAATTTTGACATAATTGTCTACAATATATTGTTGCAATAGTCGACCCGCATTTAACAAGATTGATTGATCATTTGGGCGAATCTACAGCTGATTGAAAAAATGTCGGTGCTAAATGTAGAGTTTTTTTAACAATGCTTAGCCAAGTATACTATCTACTAAAATTAATCTAAATTTACCTAAAGCATGTAACCATAATATGCTCGACATGACACTCTCCGTCCATTACAATTTGTTGTGTTGACGTCCCAACCGAGTGTCCCAAATGGAAACAATATAAGGTATTGCAAATGATCATAATATCCCTTTGTCTCTTGAAATTTCTTGAGATTTCCATCATGAAGAATGACATTAATATCCCTTCCATATTCCATAGAATCTGAATCACATCCAACAATAATTGCCACAACTTGTTATGCAGTTGAAAGATTGTATTGATGGTGATTACTTGGGTGCTCTTTAAGTATGAGGCTATATTCACTGATATTTGAAAGTAGTGACAGTTGCTTGAACCTAATTACAAAAGGATTAAACGGATGAAGCATTTTCTATAATTTGTGAACTAGATTTTGGTGCAGATGTGGATTTTCCTGCATTCTATTATGTAGCTCATTAACGGTGTCGTAGATGTATAGTTATAAGAAACGTGGTCTGACACCCTCATTTGGATAGAAACCTCCTATGTTGTGGTAAAAAGAACCTTGAGCACGAAATGTGTATATACCACGACCAAATGCAAGAATATTATCATCAACGTGAACATCAATTGAAGTGAATGAAAACACATGGTTATAACTTCGAATATGTTGCCTAAAATGTTTTCCTTCAGCTGAACCATCCAAAAGTAATTGTTGCAATTCTATAGGAGCATTAACTCGTGAAAGTGATACCTTTCCACCAGTATAACACGTGTCACATGATTCATGATGAAACAATCTTGCATTGCAGTGTCTACAGGTAATTGGATGAGGCAACCTGGATTTTTCCATCATCATGTTATTTTTAAAATTTCGAGCAATATTGTGATTTGCTCGAAAAGTACGTCCTGATTCTACAGGTAGGAGTTTGATATTGATTACTAAATATTATCTAAAATCTAAATCTAAAATCTAAATAAATAAAAAAGTACGCAAGATGCCTCAATTAGAATATATTAATATTACATAATTTTAAATTTTATGTCACTCGAGTAAAAGCTACATTTATTTGACACAAAATATTTATGACCATACCTTGAGCACGACATGATGATGCACCATTTTCACTGGAATCCATGTTAACATATGATATCACCTCCAAAGCTTTATCAACATTCATATCATCTGATATAAAAATAATAATTAATGTATATACATGTGTAAAAATTATTGCTCACGTACTTAGAACAATATCCCTTATTGTATTGGATTGACTCATGTTGATTCGTTGATTAGGTGATGTGCAATTACGATCTGTGGGTTTAAATACATAAAATAAGATATGACGAATAAACAAAATTATACAATGTATGATATAATGTATATATTGATCATAACCAACCAAGTGAAACATCATTAACATGTGTAATTTTATTTGGGCCAGCTTCACTCTCATGAGTTCCTTGAGAGTGTGATCTTGGAAAAGTCATATTTGTAAAATTTTGAAATGCAACTCTCGACAAATGATTTTCTCTCTGCTCGTTGCATATCTTGTCTCCTCTTTCTTTCATTTTCGACCCTTCTTGCCCTTTGTTGTTGACTTGATATCTGATGAGTATTGCTTTCCATTTTGTTAATGTAACTGCCAAACACATATGTAATTTATAAGCAACATAATTCATTAATAATGTTGAAAAATAATAGTAAATATAAATATGCTTAATATATATATATATATATATATATATATATATATATATATATATATATATATATATATATATATATATATATATATATATTAAAGTTACTCCAAAAATGATATTTATAAAACATATGCTAAAAATATAATCTAAACTAAAAAATAAAAAAGACGAAGAAGAAAGTAGGTAAAATAAATTTAAAATGGATAATCAATAAAAAGAAACATGTTGGAGAAATAAATAAAAATATTTTATATTAATTAAGCATTGAAATATAAAATTGTGTGAGAAATTGAGTCACTATAACTTAATTATATGAAAAACTAAGTTAATTTTAGTTATAGATAGATTGTAGATATAAAATAATTAGAAAAGATAATGAGAATAGATAGTGATTTGATAAAAAAAATATTTATTTTGATCATATGTCATATGAATATTTAACATTTCTTATCATATCTCACTCAATTTCTCTCACTCTCTTGCTATATCTCTACCTTTTTAACCTGTTATCTCATTCTTTTATTTTTTGTAAATTTTCATAATGCAATATCTATAAATTATTGTACTAATTAATAAAAAGATACTCTCTAAAATACTTAACTATTTGTCATTCATGTTCAATTGGAAATCCTAAAGATATCAGTTTTATTTTTTAACTCTTATAACTAATTATTTCCGAAGTACTACTTAAATATATTTTCTTACAAATAAATACATGTAATTACATAAATAATAATACTATAAAAGTAATAGTAATAATAATAATAATAATAATAATAATAATAATAATAATAATAATAATAATAATAATGTCATAAGTCAAAGTATTTTTAAAATAAAATAAAAAATTGGCTAAAATATACATATACAATAAATAGATATTAACTAAAAAATATAATTAATTTTCCACCTTAAACTTTCTATAATATATACAGTGACTTTAAAATATAATAAGATATGATTGTAACTTAATAAAATAGTAAAATTCATATTCATAAGATATAAAATTAGAACTATCATAGGTGCCGCAAGTATGTAACTAGAAAAGTAAAAGAAAATTATGTAACTACAATAGTAGAATTCGTCTATACTGCAAAACCATAAAAGTAACTAAAACATCTCAACTAAACACATTGAACAATCAAGTCATGGCTACCAAATAAAATTGTGAAATTTTTTGTATAATGTTACTTTATTTCACAGTATATTTCCCTCAAAATAATTAGTAAACTAGTAAATTAAATAATTAAAAATAACAAAAAATACGGTATATCTTGCTTCTACAACTTGAACATAATTCTTTTAAGAAGATAAAACCTAAAAAAAGGAGAAAAAAAGGTATGAAAACTGCATTATCAAGTAGGAACACATTCAACATTGGTGGAATCTCAAACATGCCGGTGGACTATTGTAAATGAACTATTACTAATTAACAATTACGTTAAAATGAAATATTATATTATTTATACTATTAACACTATCAAAAGCAATTGATAATTAACAGTTACAGAAGAGAAATTCTTTTTTCTAACTATCTTTTATTTTCCCCTTTCTGTATCTTTCTTTTATGTTTAACTTTTTTTTTCTTTTGTTGAAATTCTTTCTTTCATTTTGTTTTTTATAGTTTTGCTTTTAATTATTTTTATTTTTTATTCTTTCAGGAGAAATGATTCCATAAATAGAGAGTAATGATGATACTGCAATTTGGTAGTAGTGAGATAAACCTGCTTACATTATAAGAATAAATATATTTTTCTTCTTATTATTTCTGTGTTAATTTTTAGTATTTATTCAATCATATTTTGTTATAGAAACTTTCGTATGATGATGATATGTAATTATGTATTAGATATAGTTTTGTGTTTGATATGTTTAAATTTAATAAAACACAATAAATACAATTTAAAATTATTTGCTTCCGTTTGTGTTTCTACTTCTTCTTTCACTTTGTTTTCTTACAATATATAGAAAAATTTGAGACAATTTGTAAGAAAGATATTACCTCTTTCCGTCGTTCAGTCGAATGTTATTTTCATTTTTTTTTGAAAAATGTGCCTCTGACTTTTCTTTATTTACTTCTTCTATCTTAGTTTGTTTGTCTTCCTAATTCTTATTTTGCATTTCTTCTCAATTATTTGTTTCTATTTCTTTCGTAACCCATCATAACTACACATCCCGAATAAAAACTGCATTATGCGGTGGATCAATTATATTTGACGTGGTGGTGATAATAAAACTCATAATTTTAGTTTAATTAATTTTAAGGGTAATTTGGAATAAAACTCTCTATCCTCTTTATATATAGATATAAATTATGTTATTTAAGAAAGAATAATATTATTCCTACATCAAATCTTATATCAAATATTTTTATTTCTTTAATTATTTTTATAGTATAAATATAAAGTTTATCATTAATCAATTTTATTATTGTATTAATCATAAAAATATAAATTATTAACCATATATTTTATTTATAATTAATTAATCAAATTTGCTATTTTATTAATCAATAAAATGTATAGTATTAACCAAATTCTGATATTAAAATATGAAATACAGAATTTGATTAAAAACTATATTATATTTTATATTTTAACAACCAGATATTTTATTGGTAAATGAAATAGTAAACTTGATTAATGAATTATAAGTAAAATATATAGGTAATCACCTATATTCTTATGGTTAATACAATAATAAAATTGATTAATAAATTTTTTTATATTTATATTATAAAAATAATTATAAAAATAAAATATTTTTTTATAAATATTTTTTTATTAAAAAATAAAAACATTCGACCTCATATAAATACGACGTACAGTATTTGATATAAATTTGGGATGTTCTTTAAGAAAATAGGAAAACAAGCGTCTTTCACCATCATCTTTATTGCACTTGCAACAGGGCTGACAATTCATCAGCAGCAGGCTATATAGAATTTGGCCCCAAATATTTGGGGGCCCAATTTTTTAAATTGATAAATACATTAAAATTGATATGTTTCAAAAAAAAGTGAAATATATTTTCTTCTCCCTAATTACCAACGACTACAAAGCACCTAATTACCAATGTAAAGGCAAAACAAAACGACTACAAAGCAAAACGAAAGACGAAAAGAAACAATATTAGATTGATAATGATGAAGGTGCGGCGGTGTAAAAAGAAAATCTTAATGAGGAAAGAAAAGAAGAGTTGGACTAGGTAGTTGTCAAAGATAAAATAAATAAGAGATAGCTGTCAAAGAAAGACTAGAAGAATGAGATTAGAAACCGAATGTAGGGATTAGTTTATACTTTTGATTAATATATTAAAAAATAATTGATGTTGTTGAACATATAAAAAGAGTAAATTAAATTATACGATATTGGTGCATTTTGTTTCATGTATATCTCATAGTTAGTAAATAGTGATAATATAATTATAGAGTAGTATTAATAATACCATCCCATGATGATTACAAGCATGTTTTTTTCTGGTACTAATTTTTCTTGTCACTAATTTAATAATTTATTATTGAAAAACAATTTAACAATGAGATAACAAAATGAAATTACAAATAGACCGCTTACTAGTAAATATTGCAGAGTTTATCAGATATTTAGGTTTTTTAACTATGTCTCCTAAAAATAGAAAGTGGAAATGTGGAAATGATAAGTATAAAATAAAAAAAAAATTAAAGAGTTAATTTAATCTCAAGTTCGAGCTCTTGATATTTTTTTATAAAAGAACCATAAGTTCTAAATGAAAGTCATTATGTTGATAATAATAATGTTGAAATTTTTGATAGTGTATCCATTGAAAATAATAAAGGTATAATGTGCCAATTGAAAATGATTGTGCTGATAGTGGATCCATTTATGATGAAGTTAATAATGATGATTGTAGTCTTGAGGAAGTTTATATTGATGATGATAATGTGTTATGATATATTTGATCCAAGAAATTGAGATCGTCTTCAATATAAAATTATTGATTTATTAGTTGCGAAATGTCCTAACAAAGATAATTTCATCGTGAAGGGTCTTAGAGATAATTGGAATAGATGTTTTACGACTAATTTGTATTCTAGAGCTTTAGCAAATGGAGATGCGTGATAGAGATTCACTTGTATATTTGAAAGAGCATGATAGAGTATTTTGTTTATGTTGTAAAGTTTTAAAAAATGGGATTGGTAAGGGACAATTAGCAAATAAGGGTTATAGTGATTGATCACATGTTTATGCAAGAATTAAAGAGCATGAGTTAGGCATGAAACGTGTTAATAACATAACTACTTGGTATAAGTATTGTCAAAGGCTGCAGAAATTTCAAATTATTGATACAACGACTCAAAGATTAAGTGAGAAAGAAAAGGATCACCGAAAAAATACTTTAAAAAGTGTTATTTCAATAGTGAAATTTTTTGTTAAACATAATTTGGCCTTTTGTGGTTCTATGAAAAAATCATACGAAGATAGCAATGTCAACTTTTTAGGTTTGATTGAAATGTTAGTTGAATTTGAACCAATTATCCAAAATCATGTTACCCGTTTGTTTTGTTTTTTTTTTAAAATGATTTTTATAGTGTTACATATTTTAGTGTAAAATAAATTTACAAAGAAATTTTTCATAAAAGCTTCAAATGAAAATTTGGTTTGAATAGTTATTTTTAAAATGTTTTTAGGTATTTCATCATTTTATCGAAACTTTTTTTGAATATCAAAATTTTAAAAAATCACTTAATTTTGAAGATATTTCAAATAGCTTTTCATAAAAATCATTTTTAAGATACAACTTTTTGAAAAAATTGTGATTTTGACTATGTTTTGATATTCAATAATGTATATTTATGTTATAGAATGAACAATTCAATCTCTTAATTTATAAAAAAAAAATTAGAAAAACTTTTAATATATTAAAAAATATTTTTGTAAAATCCATTTTCAAAAATTTAAAGAAAAAATCCATTTTTTAAAGCTAAAACAAACTGGTCCTAGATGTGTTTCAACTCAAAAAGTTCACATTCATTATCTTGGACATAAAATACAAAATGAGTTGATTCATTACTTGATTTTGCAATTAAAATTAAAATCATTAGAAGAATTAAACAAGCAAAGTATTTCTCAGTAATACTTGATTGTACCCTGAATGTTAGTCGCCAAGAGCAAATGTTTTTTATAATAATATATGTGGATATTTCTTAAACTTCTGATAGCATTGAAAAATCATTTTAAAGATTTTTCATTGTGAATGATACAACTGGCCAAGGGTTTTTTGATGTTTTCAATGGCGGAACTGAGGGGGGACGTGCGAAGGCCACGGCCACCCCTCAACTTTTTTTTTTAATTCATATATATTAAATTACTAAAACATCCTTATTTTAAATTAAAATTAATTTTTCTTTTTTCTTTTTCATTCAAAGTTAGGTTAAAATACAGATAAGGTAAAAAGCTCTTACCTTTCCTTTCTTTCTCATATGGGTTTGCTACCGGCACCGGAATCGAAACAGATTAAAGTGATCGGCATCTAACAGGTAAATTTTTTTATTCATTCTTCTTTTATAAAAAGTAACAAATTAAAGTGATTGTTTGATTTGTGTTTTTGAGATTTTTAGGGTTCTTCTTTCTTGATGTGTTAAAATAATCTATATGAGGTTTATTAAGCCAATTCATAACACTGTAATTTACAAATATAGTTATACACTGTAATAAGGTTTATTTAATCATTGTTACTGCTAATTTCTAATAGTGAAGTTACCGGTATTTGAAAACGGATTAAAGTTGATTAATTAAGTTTATTAATTTTTTTCTCTTTTAATTTTTATGTTCTCTAAATTGATTTTTGGATCTGATATGATATTATAGGAAGAGAAAAGATGAATAATAGGAAAATTGATTCTTTTTTCAAAAGGAAAGCATGTGAAATTGAAAGAGAAGAGAGAGATGAAGAAATTATAATCCCGACATCCGAATCTGAAACAGTTCTTGAGAATCCAACAATTGAAGAGCACCATGGTTTTGAAAATTCTTTGGAACGCGATCCTGGAAAGCGTCCTCCGATTTGGCAATATCCACCAAATCAAATGGATGCAATACGAAGAGCTTATCTAAAACGGGGTCCATATCAAATTCATTTAGAAAACTATCCTTTGTCCGGTAACGAGGATCATCCGAGAAGGTTTCAACATACTTGGTTTAGCATATTTCCATCATGGTTAGAATATTCACCATCTGAAGATGCCGCATATTTCTTACCATGTTACCTTTTTAGCAAAAAACTAAGTGGACGTCCCGGATCACTTGTCTTTATTTCTATGGGTTTTAGAAATTGGAAGAAAGTTAGGAATGGAAAACATTGTTCCTTTCTTAAACACATAGGGAAGGATTCTTGCTCACCACACAACAATGCAATGAAAGCTTGTCAAGACTTGTTGAATCAAGATGGTCATATTAGAAATGTTATTCAAGTACAAAGTTCAAGTCAAAGAATGAATAACCGGTTACGACTCAAGACTTCAATTGACACTGTTCGTTGGTTAACACTACAAACTTGTGCTTTTAGGGGTCACGACGAAAGTAGAAAATCAAGAAATCAAGGTAACTTTCTTGAGTTATTAAAACTTTTAGCATCCTACAATGATGAAGTTGCAAAAGTTGTGTTGGAAAATGCTCCACAAAATTGTAAGTATACTTCACATCAAATTCAAAAAGAGCTCTTGCAAATTCTTTCTAGTAGGATGAAAAAGAGTATTCGTGAGGAAATTGGTGATTCCAAATTTAGTATCGTTGTTGATGAAGCTCGTGATGAGTCAAAAAAGGAACAAATGGCTCTTGTATTAAGATTTGTTGATAAAGTTGGTTTAATACAAGAGAGATTTTTTGATGTGGCACATGTTAAAGACACCGCATCTTTAACTCTTAAGGAAGCAATATGTGATATACTTTCTCGACATAACCTTGATGTTTCTAACATTCGTGGCCAAGGGTATGATGGTGCTAGCAATATGAGAGGAGAATGGTATGGTTTACAAACCCTCTTTATGAAGGATTATCCTTATGCATACTATGTTCATTGTTTTGCTCATCGATTGCAACTTGCATTAGTTACATCATCAAGAGAAGTCAAACCTGTTCATAAATTTTTTGAGAAGCTGATCTTTGTTGTGAATGTTGTTTGTTCTTCTACAAAGCGTCATGATGAGTTACAAGCTGCCCAATTAGAAGAAATTGCTTATTTGTTAGAGATTGATGATATTGTAACTAGTAAAGGTGCAAATCAAGTTGGTACATTGAAACGAGTTGGAGATACTCGTTGGAGATCACATTACGATTCAATTTCTAGCTTGATAAACATGTATGAAACAACTTGTTTAGTTTTTTAAAAAATTGCAAAAGATAGAGGGAGTTATGCTACACGTGGGGATGCAGATAGTTGTTACAATTACTTGAAGGCATTTGATTTTATATTTATTTTGCACTTGATGAAAGAAATCATGGGAATAACAGATATGCTGTGTCAAGCCTTACAAAAAAAAATCAAGATGTAGTTAATGCTATGAACTTGGTTCGTTCGACAAAACATCTTATTCAAGGTTTGAGAGAAAATGGTTGGGATTATATTACTAAAGTGGTATCTTTTTGTGAAAATCATGGCATTGAGATTCCTGATCTTAATGATGTTCATTCAACAACAAGATTTGGATGCTCCCGCCTTGAAGAGAATCAAGTCACAATTCAACATTACTTTAAAGTTGAAATCTTTTTCACTACCATTGACAAACAGTTACAAGAGTTGAATAGCAGATTCAGTGAGCAGGCAATGGATTTGTTAACTCTTTCTTGTTCTTTATCTCCTAAGGATGGATATAAAGCTTTTAGCATTGATACTATTTGTTCTTTAGTTGAAAAATATTATCCTATGGATTTTAGTGATCAAGAGAAGAATAATTTGCAATTTCAACTCCAATATTTTCTATTTGTTGCTCGTCAAGCATCAAACTTGAATAATTTATCAACTATTCAAGAACTATGTTCATGTTTGATCGCTCGACTTTATGAGTCGAATTGGGGTACAAACTGCAAGTGCACAGTTCTATCGTGTAGTTTTAAAAGATATCGATCCCACAGGGACTTATGAATCGATATACCGTTTTCTAAGGTTACTTCGTAAAGCTAAGGCGGGTAATACTTTGATTGTTTGGGGGAAAAGCTAAAACTAAAATAAGATCTAAAATAAATATCTAATAAGCGGATATCGGTATGTAGTTCGTCGTAATTAGGGAATCAATTCTTTGTTGGTTTCTTGGCTTTAAAACAAATCTTTTCAGTAGATACTATTGATTAAAAGTCTTTTCTCAAACTCTCGCTCTGTTGAATAAACTATGATTTTATATTAACGTAGCTGTCACTTATAGTTAAGTCAAAAACCACTTTTTGAAAACAATAGGATCCGTAGAAACTCTTTTTAAGAAAACACTAATCGTTTAAACACCCTTATCTCAAACTCTCACTCTGTTGACTTAGGTTATATAATTAAATTCAAATGCTTAACTCTCATCCTCACATTCAATCTTTAAAAATACTTTTTGAAAAAGGTTAGAATTTAATTAACTCTAAAAATTGCTCTCGCCCTGATCTAGAATTAATGTCCAATTTACACTGTCCAGTCAAAAACTCAAACTCTCGCTCTATTGCTTTTGACTTCTTTATGTCTTTTACTTTCGTACAAAAACCTTGTTATTAAACCTGTAAATTGAGACCGTAAAAAGAGTGATTTTAATTTTAAACTTAATTAAACCAATTTGGTTTTGATTCCTTCATTCCGCTTACTCTACATACCGATACCTAAGTAAATCAGCCAGACATGCTAAACAGACTTAAATAATTATCATGCATAAACAGATTCATCTCAGGCAAATAATATAAATAAACAGTAAAACAGGGCATATATAAATTCAAACAATAATTAAAGAACCTGAGAAATTAAATAGCAGTCTTGAACACTCCACCACAGGTCGGTTGGATTTGTTCTTGAATTCTTCAATCAGGCAGGAAAATAAAAGCGAAGGAATAAAAAAAACTAGATTCTAACGTAAGGTTAGATCCGGTAAAAGGTACACAATAGTTTCCGGTGTAGAAACTATTGTGCGAAAAAGAATTAATTAAATGCTAAAAAGGAAAATAGAAATTGCAAGGGAAACAATATAAAAATCGTAAAAGCTATGCTGTAAAAAATATGCTCGTACTGCTGGAAAAGAAAAAATGCGCAAAAGCGAAAACGGTAAAGAAATCTGGAAAAAGCTTGGAACCGAGAGCTTTCCAAAAAGCTACTATTTATACTGATACTTATTGCAACTGCTTCCAAGGGTTTTCCGTAAATATAGTCATTACGTTGTAAAAGGGTCAAGCGTGAAAGTAGCTTCAACGTGGTCTGTTGCGTTCCTGGTGCCAAAAATATAGGGGAATGATGTGACGTCCGTCACACCATGTGTGACGCTCGTCACAGGAGTGTGCAAAGCGTGACGCTCGTCACAGCCTTTGTGACGCTCGTCACAGGCACAACGCCTGTGCTTTTTGGGATGGGCTTTGGCTTTTGATATTTGCTTCTTTTCATTCCTTTTTGCACCTCTTTTTCTTCCTTTTTTACTTGTGCTTCAAATAAACCACCTGAGATAAATAGAAAGAAAATACCGCGTAATATCTAATAAAATGAAATAAATTGAAGTAAATAATAATATAATTTAATTAAATTGAGTCCTAGAATGTGATACTATTTCATGTTATCAAACTCCCCCATACTTAGATCTTTGCTTGTCCTCAAGCAAAATACAGTATAGAACTTGTTTTAAAAATTTTAGCCAGATGGAATTTCAAAACACACATCAATTCGTACTAGGTTGCATGTAAACCTTGTTTAGGAGTAACTTGAGTTTAATCTTGACATCAACAACCACCGTCACAATCTCAGATAACCCCACCTTATGCAAACCAGTTCAAGTAATGCCATTATAGCTATCCCAGTTCCTTTACTCTTATTTCACCCGTTTTCATTCTAGCGAAATCACATTAAGCCCTTTATCTTTTCGCGCACATAGTGGAGTAACCGGTTAGTGATTCTGATCCCCTTTTAGCTAGAAGTTCTGGTACATAAGTCGGATAACTTCGTTATTCAGTCCATTGCAAATTGCGGGGGATCGGACCGTAGTCCGCCCTACCAAGTTCAGTACCAGATACCTGCTGAACCAACTCATAATGGATCTTTCATATTATGCTTTTGTGTGATCTGCAACCTTTAGATTAAATGATCTGGTGAGGATCACCTAACTTAATTAGTGCATTTCCTGATATATATATTTTTTTATGTTACTTTGAGAATCATTCACTTATATTCATCGGCTCTCCACGTAGTTTGCTATTAAGATGGTGCTGACTTCTCGTATAAACTACTCGGGGTTACTATAAAACTAAAAGTTCAAGGGATTGGTATAATAGGTACTTATCCTGATCTAACATGTTGAGGTTCTTAGAGCGTTGTTATGGTAATAATTTTGTCTTGATTTCACTCAAGTTTTATAAAATAAGCGACCTTTATACTTATTGGGTGTGTTAAATTTTTGTTATGGCTCATGAAAATTGAGGGGAATAGATAATACGAAATTTTCACATTTGGGACTTAACTTAAAATAAATCTATATTATAAGAAATATTATTTTATTATATAATTTTTTTTTATAAGGGAAATAACAATGAAAAGAAAGATACATACTTGAAAAGGAAAAAGGAGGATAGAAAGAACATGGTTTTCCCCCCCATACTTAAATGAAACATTGTCCCCAATGTTTTAAGGGAAAGAAATGAATTACAAAAAGAAAAAGAAATGAAATCAATGCTGCCTTCCGCCTCTTGTTCTCGGGCCTGGTGATCGTTGATGTACTTCTAAGTTGTCAAACCTGCTAAGCAAATCAGTGAACCGCTGGTCGGTTATGGCATTCCTCTCTTCCTGCTGTTGTTGCATTTGGCGCATCATTTGCATCATTTCGAGATTCTGTGCCTGCATACCATCAATAGCATCCATGATGTCGTCGTTGGTTGCAGGCCTTCTTCGTCGACGACGTCGGGAGGATGGGCCAGCTGCAGTATCGGAAGGGTTGAGCGGGACTGATTGTTGTGCAGGAGCGTTGTCACCTTGCTCCATTTCTTCGAACTCGTCTGCAGACGGGTTTGTATGTGAAGACTCGGTAGCTTCGGGAGCATTCAGATCATAGAGGTGGCGGTTGGGATTGGTGACATCGGTTAAGGCAATGTGTAGCACCTCAAATTTGCACCCATCATTGTACATACATTCTCATATTAGGTCATAACATAACATGGTCCACTGCATAGCATTGCATTGTCCCTTTTGCCTCAAGTGCAAGCAAGTCAAGAAATTAGGTCAAACTGGTCAGGAGATCAGTCAGTCAAGCAAGCAAGCACAATTCTCAAGGAGCCAAGGCCCTAGGGTTGGTCCAACATGTTCACATGACTTGGGGATCCATTTGAAGTGTTTTGGTCAAGGATTGGATGTTCAGAAGTCATCAGTCAATGCACAGTCAGTCAGAAACCCTAAAAGTCAACTGTTGGTCAACTGTCCATTTAATCAGTGATTTGATGATGGGATTTGGTTTGAGAGAGCTTATTCATGTCCATATAGGCCTCATATATCATGTCAAATACCATCATGGAAGAATTTGAAGCCAGATCAGAAATTTCCAAAAAGGGAAACTGGACCTGTAACTGAAACTTACCAAAAATGGAAAGTCTTGATCCTCAAACTTACATCATGATACAAGCTTCAAATGAATTTTTGCCTAACATGAAAGTTTAAGATCTTGTTCTCCCATTTCCAAAAAGTCCAAGAACACTCAATTCCCATGTATGGTTGGCAAGTTATGATCGAATCATTTTCAGAAATTCTTGAACTTCAAAAGGCCATATCTCTCAAACCATTTGGCCAATTTGGGTGGGTTTTTTCCTACAAGTCACATTTGATCCCCTCTTTCCAAATATGTCATCCTCATGCACCAAAACATCACCATGCAAAATGGCCTTTTTGAACTTGCCTTAATTAATTTCAAGTGAGTTGAATTTTGACTTTTTAAAATAATCATTTCTAACCAATTCTACCAATCAAACATGTTCTGAAAATGCATTTAAAACTTGTTGGAGGCCCATTCTTGTGCAGTACATACACACATTACCTACTTGCTTGAAAATTGGAAAGAAAGTACATGTTTCAACAACTACATCCCACATTTTCATGGACTGAGATTTGTATCACAACACAGCAAATTTAAACATCATTTTCTGTCACTTACAAACCCTAGCAGCTGCCTCCATAACAGAAAAAATATCATTCTCTCAAGATTTGCATTTTTCTCATTTTTGCATTTTTTGCTCAAACCTCCAAAGGACTCGAGTTTGGCTTGGTTTTATCATCACATTCCATCACTTTGGAAGCTGTTTGGAGCCCTGAATCTCGACTGTAACAGCATTTGCATGAACTGGTTTTCCAAGCTCCAACAATGGCAGGTTTCGATTTGTCGTGTTTCAAGCATCATTGAGCCAAAACAACTTCACCATTCACCTCCTGGGAGTTGTTAAAGCATCTGTTTCAAGCCAAAGCCTTCAAATCATTGCTGTTTCACAAACTACTTCAAGAACAAGTAAATTTTCGAATCTCTCTTTTCTCTAAATCATGCCATGCTTTGTGTAGAGCTTGTTGTGCTGATCACCATGAAACTTAAATCACGAAAAACCATTGATTATTGAGTGAGCAACATGGATCTAAAGTTTGATAGTTGGATATGTCTTTGATTCGATTCTTGATGTTTAGCTCAAATTACTGAAAACCAAGCCTGGATTTGGAGTGTGTGATGTTAGACGATTCTAATGTTATGTTTAATTCCCATTTCTGGGATTTTTGTTCATCATTGATGATGAACATTACTGTAGCAAAAGCCCTAACGAAGCCTTGCCCAGAACGCGTAGGGATTTCCATGTTTGCATACGCGTTACTGTTCCAACCCTCCATGACCAATCAGAACATTTCCAGCCTCTGCCCTAAACGACAGCGTATTGTTTAATGACCCTGGGAATTACAAAATTGCCACTGGCGTGGCATGTGACACATTAAATTCATGTTGTTTTCAATTTTTATTCCATTTTTGATCACCAACTTACAAAATTCATAACTCGTTCATTTTAAATCCATTTCTCATGGGAATTTTTGCATTATCTTCATCATGATCTCTACTTTTTTATCATAATTTTTCCAGAATTTTGTGATCAATGGATTTTAATTGGTATTAGGGTTTGTGACATGTATGCATATTTTGTACACTTTGCCAAAACATTTGTGAAATGATGATGCTTTATCCAATGGCTCCCAAATTTTTTGTGCTTAAACTAGACACACTCATGGTGATTTTGGTGTAGAGTTTGTGAATTTATCTTATGAGGTTTGAGAGTTGTGAATTTTTGAAGTAGGGTGTGACAATTTGTGTCACACCATTGATGTGCAACTTGTTGATTTTTGTACCCATGCTTCTTGACCTCCAATTGATCTGATTTTTTGCATGAACCTACTCTTGTATGTTTAGTTTACATGTGAATTTTCTTGGAATTATTTGTGGCATTTCCTAATTGTTTGAGATTTTCTCCCCTGCTTGGTCAAATGTTGACCTCATGTGACACTTGTTCCCATTTCATTTGTGAAATTCTCATACTTTATTGGATGAACATGAAATTTTACATGTGATTAGTAGACATCTTAAGCTTTGTCATGGTGTTGATCCCATTCATTTATCATTTGTTATCACTGACTTATGAATTTTTGAAGTTGATACATGTTTGGTTGACTTCTTTGAGCATGCTTAAACTTGCTTTGACTTTCTGATTTTCATTGACTATCTTCCCATGATCCAATTGAGCTGAAATTTTATATGCATGTCATGTTATGGATTGTGATTGCTCATGATTTATTTGGTATTTTTGGAAATGTTTGAGTTGACTTTTGATGCAAATCTTGTTGTTGACTCCTATGAGCTCTCATTTGCCATGCTTTGACTTCTTTTGCTTATGAAATGATGATGATGCATGATATGAGCATGAAACCAATTGGGTTTGCTTCCTAAATGTTTGAATTTGATCTTGATTGGACATTGCTTGCTGTTTTGACTTTCTCATTCATTTTTGACCCTAGGCTTGTCCTAGTGGTCCTGTTACTCACTTTTGAGCTTGTGTTTTCAGGTTGGTCAACAAATGCTCCGAGGAGACCATTTCTTTTGATTGAGCTTGCTTGATTATCATTGACTAACTTGCTTGTTTTGTAGGTTGCTTGGCTCACATGCCCTGAACCTTGTGCCTTGCACATTTATCTGCTTGTGCTGACTATTAACCTTTGTTTCATTCTGATTTAACTTTGACTTGTATACTAACTGTGCTTGACTGATTTCAGGTACTTTAGTTGCTTTTAGTTCCTTGTGAACTTTGCTTTGCTTTGCTTGATAAGCAATTTGCATTGAGGTATATTTCTAATCTTCATGTAGTCTGGAAGACCTGGCCTGTTACTTGGCCAGGCAACTGTCTGAAGTCCTCCTTAAGAGGCAATGTTTGTGCATGTTTAATTTGTCCTTGTACAGAGTCAAAGACCTCCTAAGTGAAGAGGCAATTGGCAGAACCAAGGGATAAGCAACCTATCCCCTGCTATTCAGTGTGTCTTCTGTTTTGCTCGCACCACTGTGTTGATGCATTGCAGGTACAAACCCAAGATCTTGTACAACTGTACAGTTGAGTCAGTTTTAAATGTGTAGAAGGGTTCCCACTTTCTGAACCCACACATTCTTGTCTTAAGCTCTCCCAGGCCAGGGATAAGAGCTGTGAAGTCTCATCTTCACTCACCCTTCATCTGCTTCACCTTGGCTCTCAATGGCAAGGTTAAGAGCAACATCTACCCAGTTCCAGAGGTTTGTTTGTTGAGGTTGATATGACCCCTCGACTAAAACCTAACCCTTGTTTGAGCCCTTTGCTTGTGTATAGTGTGTGCTACCTGTGCTTGTATGTTGGTTTGACTTGCTTCCTGTGCAAGTTAGGTTTAGTTTAGACTTGCTTCCTGTGCAAGTTAGGTTTTGCTTGGCTTGCTTCCTGTGCAAGTTAAGTGTGTGTGTGGCTTGCTTCCTGTGCAAGTCATGATTAGGATAGGCTGGCTCCCTGTGCCAGTTAGCTAGAAACCTTAACTTAGGGACGACTTTGCATGACAACATCTAGGCTCGAGTCGTAGTCTCCCTAGTGTTGTGTCTCCCTCTGTTATCTGGTTAGGCTAGTCCTTTTTCCCTGCGTAGGGGAACTACGTCGCCCTGATCCTCATACCAGATGAGGTACGTAGGCAGGAGATGAGCAGATCTCTCCGGGCGCCTGTGTCTTTGTTTTTGTCTTGTTGTGTGCTTGGAAGCTGATGTAAGTCCATCGAGTGGCATTTGGGTTCCAGTGTGCGTGTGTTTGGTTCGGATGCTGATGTAAGTCCAGTGATTGGCATTCAGGCTCCACGTTTGCCTCTTTGTGTGTGTTTTGGTTCGGATGCTGATGTAAGTCCAGTGATTGGCATTCAGGCTCCACGTTTGCCTCTTTGAGTGTGTTTTGGTTCGGATGCTGATGTAAGTCCGGTGATTGGCATTCAGGCTCCACGTTTGCCTTTGCCAGTGTTTGTTTTGTGTGCGTGTCAGCCGAGCTACGAATGCTCTGATTCTTCTCTCGTCCGAGAAGATACGTATGCATAGGATGCGATATCCTAGCGAGCATGTGTCGTTTCCCAGTCCGAACTACTTCGACTCTGATGTCTATGCCTGATAGACTAAGTAGGCCCAGGATACGATGTCCTGCCGAGTCAGTTTCAGTTTGTTTTCTTGTGTCTCTTTCAGCCAGTGTGTGTGTGTTTGAGCAGTGTTTAGCAACCAATATTCCTTCCTTTTGTGCGTGGATCCCGTAGAGTACTACGGATGCGTAGGGGTGCTAATACCTTCCCTTCGCATAACCGACTCCCGAACCCATTCTCTTTGGTCGCGAGACCATGTCTTTTCCAGGTTTACTCTGAGCGTTTCCTTTCCCTCTTTTGGGATAAATAACGCACGGTGGCGGCTCTGTTGTTCTTGTTTTCCCGCCGGTTTTTCGCGTGATGCGACAGCTGGCGACTCTGCTGGGGAACTAGAGAAGTTGACCTGTGCTGGTCCATCTTCCCTAGGCGAGTCTCTCCTAGCGCTCTCTAGGTTAGGGTTATGGTTGCTGTTTGCTGTTGTATTTATTGCATTCATTTGTATATATTTGCATTTACTGTTTGCATTTATTGTTTGCATTAATGTTTGCATTCATATTCATTTGTTCACCTGGCTGGTTGTCTGTTTCTCTCTGTTTGGGGTGGGGATTACTCGAGGTAAAAGGCCCAATACCCAGGCCATGAGTGAAATCTAGGATACTTAGGAATAGAGCGATTCATGGGAAGCGGGTGGTATTGCGCCACTTAGCGGAACATTGATATCACGAGCAGTTCAGACCCTGGTGGGATATTATCGTTACATACTTCGGGTGTGTATATGATGATATTCTGCGAAAGGTTATTTATGCTGCGTTTCTTTCGACCTTACCCTGGCCTAGATAACACCCGTGAGTGGGGAGGGTTTGATCATTACAGGTACAGTTGCTGATTGGTTGGTGATTTGTTGATAACTCTTGGTACTGATGGCGACTGTGAAGTATGGGGCATTTATTTCTGGGACGCCAGAGTTCTGTCCGTGGTTATCAGCGGGTTCCGTTTATTTCGGATCCCCGGGCTGAGTTGAGAGTACTTGTTCAGAGGATCCGTTTGTCACCCGTTCAGTGGTTGTTCCTGTGAAGATAGTGATATAATCTCCGGTTCCGTTTATTTCGGAACCCCCCAAGTTGGATTTATGGTGACTTGATCCCACAGATATGACTGGTTCAGAGAAGTGTTGGGCTTTCAGATGACTTGGTGGCACAAGGGCCTGCATTCATGCATTTGCATCATATCATCTCGCATTCATCTGCATTCGACTCATGTCTGTCCGTACTCAGGGTCCATTATTTTTTAACTAAGACTCAGGTTGAGAGACATCCGGATGTTAAAAAATTGTTGATGAAATTTTATCTGTCTCAATGAAACCAGAAAAAAAAGAGGACTGAATATTCCTGGTACGGACAGACATTGCATGTGTGAGTCATACTAACCCGTTTGCTGTTTTGTAGGTTCCAGTATTCAACCAGTGCGCGTAACTCGCCTGTTCGGATAACCTGCTGGGGGTCAACAAATCCAAGCTGATGGATCTTCCCAACGCCGACGTCCTTGAGCTGAAGGGGATGATGAGGGAGTTGTTCAGTGTCGTGCAAGGGCTTGCCTTGGGACAGAAGGCCATGTCTGAGAGATTGGAAAAGATTGAGAAATGGCTGATAGTAGAGAAAGTCCAGGGGAAGGCTCCGTCCTCCGAAGTGAACAAACCTTCTGGTACTGTGGCAAGGAAGTCCTCCGACAGTGGTCCATTCAAGAGGGAAGTTGAGCCAGTTGGTGTGCCTGCAAAGAAAAAACGTAGTAAAGATCGTTATCATCCTTATGCTGCCACTGTAACCACTCCTGTCAGCAATCCACCTGCTCAACAGCAACAACTGCCACCTCAACAGAAGACACCGGGAGCTAAGAGCCAGGTGAAGAAGAAGAATGAGGATCGTCAGTTTGAGGAACCGCCGGTGACTTATGCCTTTCTTTTCCAAAGGTTGAGGGATCTGGGATTAGTTCGGCCGAGGATTTTGATTCCTATAGAACAGCAGCGGAGGCCTGCCAACTATGATGAGAGTGCCAAGTGCGAGTTTCACTCTGGGGCACCCGGACACAGCATTGAAGGTTGCAGAGCTTTTAAGCATATTGTCCAAGATCTGGTGGACTCCAAGGCTATCAGCTTGGCCCAGATAATGAATGAGGATGTCAACCCCGTACTCGGGCAGGGACCAGTAAAGGTAAAGATGATGAAAAAGAACAAGAGAGGAATGGAAGTGGCTGAGGAGAGTCAGTTAAAGGTTCCAATGTCTGTGGTCCCAAAATCTCTGATGCGGGATGGAGCCTTCCCTGCTGTTGATAATGCTTGTGCGACTGTCACTACAGAAGGGTGTGTATTGATGAAGGACCCGACCCAGAAGATGAAAAAAGCAGAAATAGACAATGAAAAATGTAAAGCACCCAGTCTGGCAGTTGAAACCGTCCAGGTGGAGAATGCCTTTGTCGCTGAGAAAAAGAAGAAGCTGTCCATTTCTTCTTATAAACAAGCTCTGGAAGTGGTGAAGAACAAAGAGGCCCAAGGCTGGGGGAGGATCATTGACATCGTGGTAAAAGCAGACATGTTTGGAGTCGGTTATCAGCCGGATTTAGAGTCGTCTAGACCAGACAGAGGATGTCGTCCACTGTACGCCTTCGTCAGTGCAGGAATGTTGGATCCTGGTCATGCCCGTTCAGTGGGTGAAGATGTTGACAGCGACTGCGAACTCGAGTTGTGGATAAAGTCGTGCGTACCAGGAAACTGGAAAGACTCCAAAAGCATCACTGTCACTCATTCTGAAGAGTAGTATTTCTGTTTTTCAATTTTTGTTTGCATGAAAGCCATACGTTTTGCCCGAAACGTAATGGTCCATTGTAAGGGCCATCTCATGTGTTTCATTATGCAACATTTTGCATCAGTGATGAATGGATGTTTTTGTAGTTAAAGGCGGTGTTCCCTATTTTTCATTTAATTTTGCAATTTAAAAAAGGAAAAAACAAATAAAAATGGCAACGTTTTTTTCATTCTCTTTCCTTTTGATTTTGTCTCGTTCCAAAGTGATTACTCTCCTGATCTCACCGATAACGATTTGGTTACACCTCTGTATGACTTCGACAATTCGATCTATCATGCCAGAGAAAAAGGCGAAGAAGATTGTGATTTGCTGGAATTAGCCAGGTCATTGAAACAAGAGGAGAAGGTGATTCAACCACACGAGGAGCGATTCAAGATTGTTACTCCAAGCTCCGCCGAGGTTAGAAAGCGAAAAGCTGAGGTCGTTTCAGAGGCAAGTCAAGAGCAGAGTGGTAGCCCTTTTGAAAGAGAAGGTTGATACATGTGCCTGGTTGTATCTAGATACACCAAGGTGGGATACCAATGTTTTGGGGCATAAACTACCATCAGGAGGAGACTGTGCAAAAGCTGAGGCCGACAAAGGATGAGAAAGAGAGAAGGTGTGAATAGACTATCAAGATGCGAGCAGAGCTAATCTGAAAGATGGATTCCCGGTACATCACAATGAGGTATTGGTTGATTATATGGCTCAGGTCTCAGTGTTTATCTTCATGGATGACTTCTTGGCCCAGACCAGATTGAATTGTTGTCAGATGATATGAAGTAAACCAGGTCCATCACACAAGGGGCACCTTCTTGTTCTAAGTTGATGTCGTTCCGTCACATGAGGCCGGTGCCACGCATCAGAGGTCTACGGTGACTTTGTTTCGTGATATGATTCATCGTGAAAGCAAATGCCATGTTGATGACATGATGGCAAAGTCCCAAGCAGAACAGGGGCATCCGGTAGACTTGGGGCAAGTTGTTTGACCAGTTGAGATAACTCATACTTTTGAGTCTGAATCAGTGCACTTATGGAGTGTTGTCCATCAAGCTACCGAGGCTTGTTGTGAGCGAATCAGAGGAATCGAGGTCGATCCTGCTAAAAAAAAAAAAAAAAAAAAAGAGGGTAAGTTGTAGGAACCTCTGATTCCGATACCTCAGTGAAAGAAATAACTGTTAATCCGGTACTTGATAACCCTCGAGGGGTCTACGAGGTGCGTATTGAGTCAGCATGACTAGTCTTGTCGAAAAGAGTATGCAATTTACCTAAGCAAAAAGTTTATCGACTGTGAAACAATACACTCACTGTTCGAAAAAACTTGATGTACTTCGGCATAGGCTGCTCGCCGACTGAGACAGTGTATGCTGATTCATACCACTTTGTGGATGTCCAAAATGGATCTGATCAGATATGTGTTTAAGAAGCTAGTAGCAACCCATGGAAAGGTTATCAACCAAGGAAGTTTGAGGTCCCTGATGAGGACATCTCGAGGTACTCAAATCGAAAGATTGAGAGTGACTGATCCCGGAGGAGGGGTCTGACCCCGAATTCGAACGGATTCCGATGTCTGAGGGGGAAGGAGATGAGGTGAATAAGTTAGTGCTTCCCGGATCACAGTTGGTTGCACCAACAATGGTGGCTGAACATAAAGTCTGTATCCTGGATATTGAACCTAGGGATGTGTATCTACCTGGGGCAGTGTCTTCCTCACAGAAATATGAGAAATCAGAGAAGACTGAATGGATAAGGACTCGGAATGACACGTTGAGCCCAACTGAGGGAAAGGGCTGACAGTTACCTGGCATGGGGCAATTGTACCCAGTGAACGAAGCATGTTGTTAACCAAGAAATGTGACCTCGCGTGTACCACGTGGAAGAGTTGGTTGAAAAAGATCCTTCCTCCTCAAGACGATTGTGGGGCAAATGGATGAGCAGTTATGAATGTCCATTTGTGGTCAAGAAGGTTTCCCCTGACAGAACCTTGTAGTTGACGACCACGGATGACGACGATTTTCCATCCACTGTGAGTGCGGACGCAGTTAGAAAATACTTCGTGAAAGAAACCCGCTGGACAAAAAGAATAAAGAGTCCAGGCAAAAAAGGGGCATCCCGGCGAACCAAGAAAAAGAGAAAGGTTCGGGCAAAAGTTAGGGATAAAAATAAAAGAAAAGAACTGTACACCCGGCAAGTTGAAAACCCGCAAGGGCGACTTGGGCAAAAAAGGGTATCCCGGTGGACTGAAACCCGAAAGGGCGGTCCAGGCAAAAGAGGGAATGAAACGAACAACTGCGTCTAGCATGATCATTTGTGCTCATGATGACTTGGATAATCTCCGACAGAGACCGATCGGAAGCGTCTTGTTCAGAAGACAGAAGGTGCGGAAAGTCCTGAGGACATATGAGGTGTAACTGAGTTGGAACCCGATGGGATCACAGTTTCGCGTTGCCATTAAGATAGATTTTTTTTCTTTTATGTGCAATCACCTCTTTCCAGGGTTTGCTTCCTGTGTGTTGCTCAATTGTGAGCCATCTTTTATTCCAGTCAAATAAAGCGTGTGCTCGGTCAAATAAATTTTGTTTTTGTGTCATTACTGTTTTGATTACGAAAACATCTATTCATTTTGATAAGAATATTTGCATTTTTGAAACATAGAGGTCCCTTCTGATGCATGCTTGTGAGATTGAAATTGGAAATCTTACTTGGAAGTCTGAGTGACCTAAGTGTTGAAATATCAGAACACCTGGGGCATACCTGGGACACGTTTTTATCTGACGATCTCTTGTGCAGGTGCTGTTAGATATCTTCATTCACTTGCCAGTGGTAATATGAACCTTTTTGACAAGAGCTCCCCTCAGAGTCCAACCAGGGGCAAGGGATAGATGAACCGTGAAAAGACGGTGAAGAATTACGACAACGATCCTGGAAAGTTAATCAAGAAGACTCTTCAAAGTCTGATGATTGGAAAGTATGTATGAATCCCAAGAGTTCAACCTCCGTGAAGTACGGACGAGTTGGGAATACAAGATGATGGAGCAGAAAAGTCCAGAAGAGTCTGGGAGTTCTTAAAAGTGGAAAGTCAACACTATGGGTGGATGTTGGATACCAGCGTTCGACGAGTCGACCGACACCCCTGTCAAACAAGCTGTATCTCCCCAGAGGATTAAGAGTGTGATCTCCCTGGCAGATTCGAGATCGTTGTCTCCTCAGCGAGCCTGAAGGTTATCACGTCCCCAGCAAGGGCAGGGGCAGAATGTTTCTCAGGATGGAGGACGTCTCCCCAGCCCAAGCCAGTATTGAAGCTATCAGAGTTATTTCCCCTGCAGAGATACCTGTGGACAGTACCTTCTTTCCCCAGCAGATCTAAGGATTGCTTCTCCCCAGCAGGCCTATGCTTGCAGATTTCCCAGTTGAGAATCCCCGCTGAGCGCCTGGCAGTTATTTTCCCCAAGAACACCCCAGTGGAGTTTATCAGTAGACTGTTGGTGTGTTCCCCAACAATTGGTTTTGTGATGCTGTTACCTCCAGTATGGCCGTGAGTGCTTATCCCAAGCAGGTTTGTGGGAATTCATCTCCAGTATGATATGACGTGTTATCATCCTCAACAGAGTTGTTACTCTCACCACTATGGTTGTTCTCTCCACTAGGATCGTTCTCCTCAGCAGAATGGTGTGGTTTTTCCTCAGCAAGTTCCCCAAGTGGAGCGGGTCTCATGAAATACATCTCCGGCAGTGATTCTCCTACATATGGATTGGTTGGGTCGTCCCTAGTAGAGTAGCATTTATTTCTCCAGCAGAGTTCATCCTACCAGTGGATTGGACGGGTTTCTGTAGTAGACTGATATCGGCATCCCCAGCTGAGTTGATTCTACCTATGGATCGTGTGGGTTATCCCTAGCGGAGTAACAGACATTCTCCAAAGCAGGGTTTATTCTATCTGAAGATTGGTTGAGTTTTCCTCCCAGTGAAGTCGCTTTACCATTCCCCAAGCAGAGTTCCCCGCAGAGTATTTCCCCAAGAGGAGTCTCTCCACAGAGTCAGAGTATCTGATCATTTCGGCTCCCTAGCCAGGGTTCATTTGCATTTTGCATGTAGTAATCATTGCATCCTCAAAAATCGCGTAGCATTTCCATTCATAAATGGAGCATTACGCCATAGAAAAATCAAACATATGCATTCATATGTTCGAAACCCCATTAGACCGTATTCCCTGCAGAGACGGATTTTTGTTCAACCTGTACAACGCATTTGCTACAGTTGCTCCAGTCAACAATTGGTGTTGATAATCCCCATAGAGGTTTATTTCCTCATCCGTTGGTGAAAGGAAAGCCTGCTTCTCCCCAGTGAGACCCCCCTGCAAGTGTTCAGCCTTGCCCGGGTCATCTTGTGGATTTCAGTATCCCGTCAGCACCCGCGTGTGTTTGCTTTCCTTGGTGTCGGTAAACACCATCTTTCGGTGATTCCCAGTCATGCGTAAGTGTCTGGTCTTCTTTGATGTCTGTAAACATCATCTTTCGATGTTCGTAACGTCGTCCCTCCCCTAGTGAAGTTTCCTCCTCTCCGTTGGTGTCGATGAACGTCGAGTTTTTCCTAGTCATCCGGTGATGTCTAGTTGTACCCTCCCCATGTGGACTTACCTCTCCGTTGGTTTCGATAAACGACGAGTTTTTCCCAGTCGTCCGTTGACGTCTGGTTGTGTTTCTCTTATTCCCATTCATCAGCAAATGTCTGGTCGATCTCTTTGGTGTCTGTAAACATCATCTTTCGATGTCTGTAAACGTCGAGTATTCCCATTCATCTGTAAATGTCTGGTCGATCTTTTTGGTGTCTGTAAACATCATCTTTCGATGTCTGTAAACGTCGAGTTTTCTCCCATCCATCAGTAAATGTCTGGTCGGTCTTTTTGGTGTCTGTAAACATCATCTTTCGATGTCTGTAAACGTCGAGTTTTCTCCCATTCATCCGTCGATGTCTGGTCGAGTTCTTCCAGTCATTCATTAATGTCCGGTTACCTCTCCGTTGGTCCCGATAAACGTCGAGTTTTTCCTGGTCGTCCCCAGTTGTTTACCTCTCCGTTGGTCTTGGTAAACGTTGAGTTTTTCCCATTTCGTCCGTTGACGTATGGCTGTATCTTTTCCAGTCATTCAATAACGTCTGGTTACCTCTCCGTTGGTCCCGATAAACGTCGAGTTTTTCCTGGTCGTCCCCAGTTGTTTACCTCTCCGTTGGTCTTGGTAAACGTTGAGTTTTTCCCATTTCGTCCGTTGATGTATGGCTGTATCTTTTCCAGTCATTCATTAACGTCTGTTTACCTCTCCGTTGGTCCCGATAAACGTTGAGTTTTTCCTAGTTGTCCGTTGGCATCTAGTTGTGATTGTTGTTCCCATTCACCATCGTTGTGATGTCTGGATGTGGCCGTACCCTTTGAAAACAAAACCAAAAAATATATACCCAGTAACAAATATCAAATCCCAGTGGACGTTTCCATTGGTGGATCCCTGTATTGTGCAAATTTCTACGGTTCTTGGTATTCAATCCCTGTTTACCCTGAAAGTCTGACAACCGTTGCTCTCATCCATTCGGGTTCCCAGCTGATTGAATAGGGGCAGCTGTAGCACCTCAAATTTGCACCCATCATTGTACATACATTCTCATATTAGGTCATAACATAACATGGTCCACTGCATAGCATTGCATTGTCCCTTTTGCCTCAAGTGCAAGCAAGTCAAGAAATTAGGTCAAACTGGTCAGGAGATCAGTCAGTCAAGCAAGCAAGCACAATTCTCAAGGAGCCAAGGCCCTAGGGTTGGTCCAACATGTTCACATGACTTGGGGATCCATTTGAAGTGTTTTGGTCAAGGATTGGATGTTCAGAAGTCATCAGTCAATGCACAGTCAGTCAGAAACCCTAAAAGTCAACTGTTGGTCAACTGTCCATTTAATCAGTGATTTGATGATGGGATTTGGTTTGAGAGAGCTTATTCATGTCCATATAGGCCTCATATATCATGTCAAATACCATCATGGAAGAATTTGAAGCCAGATCAGAAATTTCCAAAAAGGGAAACTGGACCTGTAACTGAAACTTACCAAAAATGGAAAGTCTTGATCCTCAAACTTACATCATGATACAAGCTTCAAATGAATTTTTGCCTAACATGAAAGTTTAAGATCTTGTTCTCCCATTTCCAAAAAGTCCAAGAACACTCAATTCCCATGTATGGTTGGCAAGTTATGATCGAATCATTTTCAGAAATTCTTGAACTTCAAAAGGCCATATCTCTCAAACCATTTGGCCAATTTGGGTGGGGTTTTTTCCTACAAGTCACATTTGATCCCCTCTTTCCAAATATGTCATCCTCATGCACCAAAACATCACCATGCAAAATGGCCTTTTTGAACTTGCCTTAATTAATTTCAAGTGAGTTGAATTTTGACTTTTTAAAATAATCATTTCTAACCAATTCTACCAATCAAACATGTTCTGAAAATGCATTTAAAACTTGTTGGAGGCCCATTCTTGTGCAGTACATACACACATTACCTACTTGCTTGAAAATTGGAAAGAAAGTACATGTTTCAACAACTACATCCCACATTTTCATGGACTGAGATTTGTATCACAACACAGCAAATTTAAACATCATTTTCTGTCACTTACAAACCCTAGCAGCTGCCTCCATAACAGAAAAAATATCATTCTCTCAAGATTTGCATTTTCTCATTTTTGCATTTTTTGCTCAAACCTCCAAAGGACTCGAGTTTGGCTTGGTTTTATCATCACATTCCATCACTTTGGAAGCTGTTTGGAGCCCTGAATCTCGACTGTAACAGCATTTGCATGAACTGGTTTTCCAAGCTCCAACAATGGCAGGTTTCGATTTGTCGTGTTTCAAGCATCATTGAGCCAAAACAACTTCACCATTCACCTCCTGGGAGTTGTTAAAGCATCTGTTTCAAGCCAAAGCCTTCAAATCATTGCTGTTTCACAAACTACTTCAAGAACAAGTAAATTTTCGAATCTCTCTTTTCTCTAAATCATGCCATGCTTTGTGTAGAGCTTGTTGTGCTGATCACCATGAAACTTAAATCACGAAAAACCATTGATTATTGAGTGAGCAACATGGATCTAAAGTTTGATAGTTGGATATGTCTTTGATTCGATTCTTGATGTTTAGCTCAAATTACTGAAAACCAAGCCTGGATTTGGAGTGTGTGATGTTAGACGATTCTAATGTTATGTTTAATTCCCATTTCTGGGATTTTTGTTCATCATTGATGATGAACATTACTGTAGCAAAAGCCCTAACGAAGCCTTGCCCAGAACGCGTAGGGATTTCCATGTTTGCATGCGCGTTACTGTTCCAACCCTCCATGACCAATCAGAACATTTCCAGCCTCTGCCCTAAACGACAGCGTATTGTTTAATGACCCTGGGAATTACAAAATTGCCACTGGCGTGGCATGTGACACATTAAATTCATGTTGTTTTCAATTTTATTCCATTTTTGATCACCAACTTACAAAATTCATAACTCGTTCATTTTAAATCCATTTCTCATGGGAATTTTTGCATTATCTTCATCATGATCTCTACTTTTTTATCATAATTTTTCCAGAATTTTGTGATCAATGGATTTTAATTGGTATTAGGGTTTGTGACATGTATGCATATTTTGTACACTTTGCCAAAACATTTGTGAAATGATGATGCTTTATCCAATGGCTCCCAAATTTTTTGTGCTTAAACTAGACACACTCATGGTGATTTTGGTGTAGAGTTTGTGAATTTATCTTATGAGGTTTGAGAGTTGTGAATTTTTGAAGTAGGGTGTGACAATTTGTGTCACACCATTGATGTGCAACTTGTTGATTTTTGTACCCATGCTTCTTGACCTCCAATTGATCTGATTTTTTGCATGAACCTACTCTTGTATGTTTAGTTTACATGTGAATTTTCTTGGAATTATTTGTGGCATTTCCTAATTGTTTGAGATTTTCTCCCCTGCTTGGTCAAATGTTGACCTCATGTGACACTTGTTCCCATTTCATTTGTGAAATTCTCATACTTTATTGGATGAACATGAAATTTTACATGTGATTAGTAGACATCTTAAGCTTTGTCATGGTGTTGATCCCATTCATTTATCATTTGTTATCACTGACTTATGAATTTTTGAAGTTGATACATGTTTGGTTGACTTCTTTGAGCATGCTTAAACTTGCTTTGACTTTCTGATTTTCATTGACTATCTTCCCATGATCCAATTGAGCTGAAATTTTATATGCATGTCATGTTATGGATTGTGATTGCTCATGATTTATTTGGTAATTTTTGGAAATGTTTGAGTTGACTTTTGATGCAAATCTTGTTGTTGACTCCTATGAGCTCTCATTTGCCATGCTTTGACTTCTTTTGCTTATGAAATGATGATGATGCATGATATGAGCATGAAACCAATTGGGTTTGCTTCCTAAATGTTTGAATTTGATCTTGATTGGACATTGCTTGCTGTTTTGACTTTCTCATTCATTTTTGACCCTAGGCTTGTCCTAGTGGTCCTGTTACTCACTTTTGAGCTTGTGTTTTCAGGTTGGTCAACAAATGCTCCGAGGAGACCATTTCTTTTGATTGAGCTTGCTTGATTATCATTGACTAACTTGCTTGTTTTGTAGGTTGCTTGGCTCACATGCCCTGAACCTTGTGCCTTGCACATTTATCTGCTTGTGCTGACTATTAACCTTTGTTTCATTCTGATTTAACTTTGACTTGTATACTAACTGTGCTTGACTGATTTCAGGTACTTTAGTTGCTTTTAGTTCCTTGTGAACTTTGCTTTGCTTTGCTTGATAAGCAATTTGCATTGAGGTATATTTCTAATCTTCATGTAGTCTGGAAGACCTGGCCTGTTACTTGGCCAGGCAACTGTCTGAAGTCCTCCTTAAGAGGCAATGTTTGTGCATGTTTAATTTGTCCTTGTACAGAGTCAAAGACCTCCTAAGTGAAGAGGCAATTGGCAGAACCAAGGGATAAGCAACCTATCCCCTGCTATTCAGTGTGTCTTCTGTTTTGCTCGCACCACTGTGTTGATGCATTGCAGGTACAAACCCAAGATCTTGTACAACTGTACAGTTGAGTCAGTTTTAAATGTGTAGAAGGGTTCCCACTTTCTGAACCCACACATTCTTGTCTTAAGCTCTCCCAGGCCAGGGATAAGAGCTGTGAAGTCTCATCTTCACTCACCCTTCATCTGCTTCACCTTGGCTCTCAATGGCAAGGTTAAGAGCAACATCTACCCAGTTCCAGAGGTTTGTTTGTTGAGGTTGATATGACCCCTCGACTAAAACCTAACCCTTGTTTGAGCCCTTTGCTTGTGTATAGTGTGTGCTACCTGTGCTTGTATGTTGGTTTGACTTGCTTCCTGTGCAAGTTAGGTTTAGTTTAGACTTGCTTCCTGTGCAAGTTAGGTTTTGCTTGGCTTGCTTCCTGTGCAAGTTAAGTGTGTGTGTGGCTTGCTTCCTGTGCAAGTCATGATTAGGATAGGCTGGCTCCCTGTGCCAGTTAGCTAGAAACCTTAACTTAGGGACGACTTTGCATGACAACATCTAGGCTCGAGTCGTAGTCTCCCTAGTGTTGTGTCTCCCTCTGTTATCTGGTTAGGCTAGTCCTTTTCCCTGCGTAGGGGAACTACGTCGCCCTGATCCTCATACCAGATGAGGTACGTAGGCAGGAGATGAGCAGATCTCTCCGGGCGCCTGTGTCTTTGTTTTGTCTTGTTGTGTGCTTGGAAGCTGATGTAAGTCCATCGAGTGGCATTTGGGTTCCAGTGTGCGTGTGTTTGGTTCGGATGCTGATGTAAGTCCAGTGATTGGCATTCAGGCTCCACGTTTGCCTCTTTGTGTGTGTTTTGGTTCGGATGCTGATGTAAGTCCAGCGATTGGCATTCAGGCTCCACGTTTGCCTCTTTGAGTGTGTTTTGGTTCGGATGCTGATGTAAGTCCGGTGATTGGCATTCAGGCTCCACGTTTGCCTTTGCCAGTGTTTGTTTTGTGTGCGTGTCAGCCGAGCTACGAATGCTCTGATTCTTCTCTCGTCCGAGAAGATACGTATGCATAGGATGCGATATCCTAGCGAGCATGTGTCGTTTCCCAGTCCGAACTACTTCGACTCTGATGTCTATGCCTGATAGACTAAGTAGGCCCAGGATACGATGTCCTGCCGAGTCAGTTTCAGTTTGTTTTCTTGTGTCTCTTTCAGCCAGTGTGTGTGTGTTTGAGCAGTGTTTAGCAACCAATATTCCTTCCTTTTGTGCGTGGATCCCGTAGAGTACTACGGATGCGTAGGGGTGCTAATACCTTCCCTTCGCATAACCGACTCCCGAACCCATTCTCTTTGGTCGCGAGACCATGTCTTTTCCAGGTTTACTCTGAGCGTTTCCTTTCCCTCTTTTGGGATAAATAACGCACGGTGGCGGCTCTGTTGTTCTTGTTTTCCCGCCGGTTTTTCGCGTGATGCGACACAATGTTGGGTAGAACAATGCTTGGGACTGCCTGGTTATTCACCATAAGGTAATATTTTCCGTCTACTCTGTTCTTTATTAGGCGGCTGGACCGACAGTAGCCTATATCCATAAAGAGGGGAGGTAAAGATTCTAAAATTTGGAGTCGGTCCCCTAGGTTTAAGCCAAGTGCTATGGTGGTGATTAATCCACCAATTACAAAAGGTTGACGGCCTCTAGCACATAAGGTGCGGATATGATGAAATAGGAAGGAGGCGGCGTTTACCTTAGCATTCAGTTCGAAGACGCATTCGAGGAAGAATAGTTCCTTTGCGTTGACCTTGATGTTGTTCGGTCTTCCAAAAACTGTGTTTTGTAGGATGCGGATAAAGTACCGGATAGTTGGGTTATGTATATGGGAAACAAGGAGCTCTTCCCAGTTGTTGGCATCTACACCGGATATTTTTCTAAAGAGGTCGAAAGCAGCAACTGTGCTCCAATTTAGGTTTGGAGGGATTCTGGGGTAGACTGGACCTTCTATGGGGAATTGTAGCATGGTACTCAATTGGTTTTGGGATAGGGAGTACTCGGTATTGAACATACGGAAGGTTGCGGTACCGGTTAAGAATTCGTCCTCACCGGTGGGAGTGTTGTACGCATATGAACTTAAGAATTCTAAGGTTAGGGATGGGTAGATGGGTTGATTATGCGTGCATAGAAAGGTTAGATCGGCAAGGCGGAGCATCCACTCGATACCTTGAAGTAATCCTAATTGTTGTAAACAAGTTAAATCGAGATACCTGGTAGAAGTGACACCTCGTTGTTGAAAGCGCTCAAATTGTTCCCTTTGATAATTATCATCTTCGGATCGGAAGATGATATTTCCGAAATTTTGATTTCCCGCCATACTGATGAATGAGTTGGAAGAAGTAATTTGGAAAGAAAAAGAAAATATATTTGATTGTAAAGGATAGTTGTGATGTAGGAAGAAAGGTATGGTGGGTATTTATAGGAAAAAATTTGAAGTTGGAAAGGGAGTGGTTGAAAACTGAATAAATGTGGGTAAATGTGAATAAATGGGAAAGGTGAAAAGTTGTAGGGTTGTAACGTTCATCTCCAACGGTCTTTGTAACGTTAACATGGCGTTACGCTCGTTACAGGAGCATGACGGGCGTCACAAGCACTTTGTGTGACGTCCGTGATAGAATGTGTGACGCTCGTCACACAGTCTTTTTGGCAAGGCTCTGCTAGCGTTCTTCAGAATAACTTTGGTAATTTATTTATTTATTTTTTTTATTTTTTTTATTTTGTTTTGCTTCAGATTATTTTATTTTGCTATTTAATTTTCCTGCATGCTATTCTACTTTGTATAATAGTGCATAAATGTATTATATTGTTAATAATTTATGTAGGCAGCAATAGTAGAGAGCATTTTTTTTTTGATAAATATTGCATAATTCATAATAAAATAGGATAATTCAATAGCTTCATAAAATAATCATAATGTACCAATGGAGAAAAACAAAATTGCGAAAGAGAAACAAATACGAACATAATTTGAAATAACATTAAATAATAAAACTAACTAAAGCTAGATAACTAAGAAAAACGGCTTCTATCCATCTGCACGATCTCTGGTCGGAGGAGCAAAGGAGTTAACACGGTATAGTAACTCGTGAAACTGATTTTTCATACTGTTCATGTATCCCAGAAATTCGTGTCTCAAGCTAGTGAACTCTTCTCTGAGGGCGTCTTGTTCTGACATCAAAGCTTCAATGGCAGTGTTATGATCAGTTCCAGGCATATGATGTCTAAGGTCGGGTATTGCCGATTCTTCGGTCTGAATAGGTTGAGGAGGAGGATCAATATCATAATAACCAGATGGTGTCTGAGGATCTGATTCAGCATAAGGAATCAGGTCATCACAAATCTCATAGTCCTGGATGGATTCAGTGGATCTAGCTGGAGAGGGGGTTTCGTTCAGATTGTAGAGCCAGTTATTGCGGTTACGAACACTAGTCCTAGGATCGGGCATGGTGAATAGGCAAAGAACTTGGTTATTAATTATAAGCTCAAACTCATCAGATCCTAGGTTTGCTATAAACATAGTGTTGAAGAGGAAGGGTATACTCATAGTAGTAATGCCACAAAAAGGGCTTAAGTCAAGCATAGGCTGACGTAATCCGATAGCATTACCAATCATGGTTATCAAACCGCCTATTCGAATTGGTGCTCGTTCATCTTGGATAAGGTGGTCTAAATTTGCCAACATAAAAGTGGCACCGTTTACTGGACGGTTCTGGGAAGCACAAAATATGATGAAGAGTTCATCACGTGAAATTGTGGTACTGTTTGGCTTCTTCCCAAATAAGGTGTGGGTCAGGATCTTATGGAAATAACGGAAGGCCGGGTTATGTATGTTTCCAGAGAGAAACTCATGTTCCTCGGGATCGTCATTTCCAGTCAAGTTACCCCAAAAGTGTTCAAGTTCTCTATATTCAAAAAGTTCTTCTTGGCTCACTGTGAATGTGTCAAAGGATGTAGGGAAACCTAAAAGGTTGGTAAAATCTTGAATATTAAATTGATACTCCATGTTAAACATTCTGAACTGGATGAAACCTCTGCTTATTCATTTTCCATGGTTGGGTAGATAGATCAGAGAACTAAGGAATTCTAGAGTCAGTCTCCGGTAAGTGACGAATTGTCTACGGATAGGAGCGGTTTCCCACCCTATCTGACTCAACAAATACAGGACACTTTGTCTTAGTCCAAGGGCAGTCATTGCCCAGTCATCAGCATACAGACTAGGTAGCATCTCTCTCGTGGCTAGTTCCTCAAACTTTTGTTTCTGAGCTGTTCCTCTGAATTTGATACCCATACGATCAATTTGTCCCATCAGGTTAGTGTTAGCTAGAGAAAAGAAAAACAAGAGTTTTAGTCAGGATTTGGCCAAATGCCGAAAGAAGAAGAGAAAAGTTTTTAATAAATTAAAATAAATTAAGAATGAATACTAAACAAAAATTAAAAGAATAATTAAGGAAGAAATAGAAAAATAATAATAGAAGAAAATAATAAAATATTTGTGGGTTGTCTCCCACTAAGCGCTTTGTTTAATGTCGCAAGCTCGACATAAAAACTATCAATTATAATCTATAAGTTCTTGAGGCATTTCGTCTAAGTGCAAGACTTACGAATCTTCAGTGTTTTCTGCATTGTGATAATGTTTTAGACGTTGCCCATTTACGGTAAATGGTTCCATGGATTTGCCTTTAATTTCTACTGCTCCACTGGGAAAAACATTGGTGATTTGAAAAGGATCTGACCATCTAGATCGTAGTTTTCCCGGGAATAACTTTAGTCTGGAGTTAAATAAAAGGATTGTATCGCCTTGTTTGAAGATTTTCCTTGATATGCGCTTGTCATGCCATTGTTTTGTTCTTTCTTTGTAGATTCTGGCATTTTCGTAAGCGTCTCTTATGAGTTCCTCTAATTCGCTTATATCAAGGATTCTCTTTTCGCCGGCGGCTTTATAGTTTAAATTTAGATTTTTAATAGCCCAATAAGCTTTATGTTCTAATTCTACCGGGAGGTGACAGGATTTTCCATAAATTAGCTTAAATGGGGTTGTCCCTATGGGAGTTTTGTAAGCAGTTCGGTAAGCCCATAAAGCTTCTGGTAATTTCAATGACCAGTCTTTCCTTGAAGTGGCGACTGTTTTCTCTAGTATCTATTTGATTTCTCTGTTAGACACTTCCACTTGCCCACTGGTTTGAGGGTGGTAAGGTGTTGCTACTCTATGTCTTACACCATACTTAAGCAGTAGTTTTTCGAGTACCTTGGATATGAAATGCGATCCACCATCACTGACTACTATTCTTGGGACACCAAACCTTGGAAATATTATATTCTTAAAGAGTCTAGTTACTACTCGTGTGTCGTTTGTTGGGGAAGCTATAGCTTCAATCCATTTCGATACGTAGTCAACTGCCACGAGTATGTATTTGTTATCGAAAGAGGATGGAAAAGGTCCCATGAAGTCTATTCCCCACACGTCGAAAATCTCTACTTCCAAAACGCCCTTTTGTGGCATCTCGTCACGTCTAGATATGTTTCCTGTGCGTTGACATCTGTCACATTTCTTAATAGTTGCATGTACATCCTTCCATATATTTGGCCAATAGAAACCGGCTTGTAGGATTTTAGAGCAGGTCTTGGATGTACTTGCGTGTCCACCATAAGGAGCGGAGTGACAGTGTTGGATTATATTTTCTACCTCTTCTTCGGGTATACACCGACGGAAAATACCATCGGGGCCTCTTTTAAAAAGTAAGGGGTCATCCCAGTAATAGTGTTTATGTCATAGAAGAATCGTTTCTTCTGCTGGTAGGATAAGGTAGGTGGGACTATTCCGGCAGCTAAATAATTGACGATGTCAGCGTACCACGGTGTAACACATATAGCTAAGGTGGTTTCTACCTGTTTATCATGGTTATTTTCTTTCAAAGTAGCTATAAGTTTATCGTACGAGAAATCATCGTTGATTGATGTTCTTTCCGGTTCAAGGTTCTCAAGTCTAGAGAGGTGATCTGCTACTACGTTTTCAGTTCCTTTCTTGTCTTTGATTTCCAAATCGAACTCTTGTAGCAAAAGGATCCACCTTAGGAGTCTAGGTTTTTTGTTAAGAGGTATTTGATAGCAGCGTGGTCAGTGTAGATGATTATTTTGGCTCCGACCAAGTAAGAACGAAATTTATCTAGCGCAAACACTACTGCTAGAAGTTCTTTCTCGGTTGTGGCGTAATTCATTTGTGCTTCATCTAGAGTTCTACTTGTGTAATATATAACATGAAGCTTTTTATCCTTTCGTTGTCCCAAAACAGCACCTACAGCGTAATCACTAGCATCACACATTATTTCGAATGGTTCATTCCAATCTGGTGTCTGTATTATGGGTGCGGAGATCAGTGCTTGTTTAAGCGTTTGAAATGCTTCTAAACATTTATTGTCGAATATGAATTCAGCATCTTTCATTAATAACCCGGTTAACGGTTTAGTTATTTTAGAGAAGTCTTTAATGAATCGTCGGTAGAAACCGACATGTCCTAAGAAGCTTCGTACTTCTCTCATAGTTTTCGGGGGTTGAAGATTTTCGATTACCTCTATTTTAGCTTTGTCTACTTCAATTCCTCTGTTCGAGATGATGTGTCCTAAAACAATTCCTTCTTGTACCATAAAGTGACATTTTTCCCAATTAAGTACTAGGTTTACTTTTACACATCGCTCTAGAACTCTTTCTAGGTTTTCAAGACATTCTTCAAAGCTTTGTCCGCATACGGAAAAGTCATCCATAAATACTTCCATGATGTTTTCTAGAAAATCGGCGAATATTGCCATCATGCACCTTTGGAAAGTTGCAGGAGCGTTACACAAGCCAAACGACATTCGTCTATAAGCGAAGGTACCAAAAGGGCACGTGAACGTTGTCTTTTCTTGGTCATCAGGGTGAATTGGTATTTGAAAGAAACCTGAGTAACCGTCTAGATAGCAGAAATGAGAGTGTTTTGCTAGTCGTTCTAACATCTGGTCAATGAATGGTAAAGGGAAATGATCTTTTCGGGTTGCTTTGTTTAGTTTTCTATAGTCAATGCACATTCTCCATCCCGATTCGATTCGTTTGGTTATAGTTTCTCCTTTTTCATTTTCAATGACTGTTACACCTCCTTTCTTTGGTACTACGTGTACAGGACTAACCCATTTGCTATCAGATATAGGATATATGATACCTGCCTCTAATAACTTGGTTATTTCCTTCTTCACTACCTCACTCAGGATCGGGTTTAGTCTCCTCTGGTGTTCCCTAGAAGTTTTACAGTCTTCTTCTAGCATGATGCGGTGCATACAAATAGAGGGACTTATTCCTTTAAGATCGGTGATGTTGTAACCTAGTGCGGTTGGATATTTTCTTAAGATATGCAGGAGTTTTCTGTTTCGAGTCTTCCTAGGTCAGCATTAACTATCACTGGTCGTTCAAGCTCTAAGTCTAGGAATTCATATCTCAGATTCTTGGGAAGTGTTTTCAGGTCTAAGGTTGGTTTCTTAAGGCATTGCGTAGGGTCCGGTGTTATTGCTAAACATTGGTTAAGTTTGTCTTCTACAAGATAGTCAGATGATTTGTCTTTTTCTAACTCCGTTTCTTTTATGCATTCATCGATGATATCCATGAAGTAACATGTATCTTCTATTGCAGGTGCTTTCAAAAATTGGGAAAGAATGAACTCAATTTTCTCTTCTCCTACTTCAAAAGTGAGTCGTCCTCGTTTCACGTCTATGATTGCACCGGCAGTTGCTAAGAACGGTCTTCCCAGTATAATGGGTGTAACTTCATCTTCTCTAATATCCATAATTATAAAATCAGTTGGAATGTAGAATTGACCTATGCGCACTGGAACGTTTTCAAGAATTCCTATAGGATATTTGACGGAACGATCTGCTAGTTGCACAGACATTTTAGTTGGTCGTAATTCTCCCATTTCAAGTCTCTTGCATATGGATAAAGGCATAACACTAATACCGGCTCCTAAATCGCATAAGGCTTTGTCAATGACAAATTTTGCTATGTGACAGGGTATAGAGAAACTATCTGGGTCTTTAAGTTTAGGAGGCATATTCTGGATTATAGCGCTACATTCAGCGGTGAGTGTAACGGTTTCGCTATCTTCAAGTTTCCTTTTATTAGAAAGAATTTCTTTTAAAAACTTGGCATATGAGGGCATCTGCGTAATAGCTTCTGTAAACAGAATTATGACGTTTAATTGTTTTAGTAGGTCGACAAATTTTTTGAATTGGCCCGCATCTTTGGTTTTAATAAGCCTTTGAGGGTAAGGGATAGGTGGTTTATAAGGTGGTGGAGGTACATAAGGTTCCTTCTTTTCTATGGTTTCCTTATTACTCTCTTCCTTTTCCTTAGGTTCACTTTCCTCCTCAGTTGACTTTTTAGAGTTTTGGTTTTCTATCCTTGGGTCAGACGGTCCTTCCACTTCCGTTCCACTTCTCAGTATAATTGCATGAGCGTGGCTTCTTGGGTTAGGTTGGGGTTGGCCAGGAAATGTACCAGTTGGGGCAGCAGTAGGCGCTTGTTGTTGAGCTACTTGTGAAATTTGCGTTTCCAGCATTTTGTTATGAGTAGCCAGGGCATCTACTTTACTTGCTAGTTGTTTAATTTGTTCGCCAGTGTGTATATTTTGGTTTAAGAAATCTTTATTGGTTTGCTGTTGAGAAGCTATAAAGTTTTCCATCATGATTTCCAAGTTGGACTTCCTAGGGGTGTTATTGTTAGGTGTAGATGGGATCGGCTTCTGATATCCCGGAGGTATAGCTGGGGCTTGATTTGGAGATTGTCCAGGTGCGTATAAAGCATTATTACTCTTATATGAAAAATTGGGATGATTCTTCCAATTTGAATTATAGGTGTGCGAGTAGGGGCTTCCTTGAGCATAGTTTACTTGCTCCGCTTGGATTCCTGTTAGGAGTTGACAATCTGCAGGAGTGTGACCTTGGATTCCACAGACTTCGCAATTCTGAGTTATGGCAACTACGGTGGCTGGAGGTGATACATTTAAACTTTCAATTTTCTGGACCAGAGCATCCACTTTTGCATTAACATGATCAAGGTTACTTATCTCGTACATGCCAGTTTTCGTTTGAGGTTTTTCTACCATTGTTCGTTCGCTTCCCCATTGATAGTGGTTTTGAGCCATGCTTTCGATAAGTTGGTAAGCGTCAGCATAAGGTTTGTTCATTAGTGCACCACCTACGGCGGCGTCTATTGTTAACCTCGTGTTGTACAGGAGACCATTATAGAAGGTATGAATTACTAACCAGTCCTCTAAACCATAGTGTGGACAAAGTCTCATCATGTCTTTGTATCTTTCCCATGCTTCGAAAAGAGACTCGTTATCTTTTTGTTTAAATCCATTTATCTGGGCTCTTAACATAGCTGTTTTGCTTGGCGGAAAGTATCGAGCAAGAAAAACTTTCTTCAACTCGTTCCATGTGGTGACTGAGTTGGAAGGAAGAGATTGAAGCCATCTTCTAGCGCTATCTCTTAATGAGAAAGGAAAAAGACGAAGTCGAATTGCCTCTGAAGTGACACCATTAGCTTTAACAGTATCAGCGTATTGGACAAATACGGATAAATGAAGGTTTGGATCCTCGGTAGGATTTCCAGAGAATTGGTTCTGTTGCACTGCCTGCAACAGTGAAGGTTTGAGTTCAAATTTGTTTGCTTCGATTGCGGGTGGAGCAATACTTGAATGCGGTTCATCTTGCGATGGGGCGGCGTAATCTCTAAAAGCACGAGCTGGTTCTGCCATCTCGGGTATCGAAGGGAAAATATTTTTGAAATCAGGAAGTTCAACAGGAGGGAGATTGTTTGCAGCACGATATTCCCGAATTCGTCGTAAGACTCGGAGATATAGTTCGATATCGTTGATTCGTAAGTAGAACGGCTCGCCTTGAGAGCGAGTGTGTGGCATACAAATCAACGAAAGAAAAAAAAACTTGATCGTTCGAATTTATGAGTCGAATTGGGGTACAAACTGCAAGTGCACAGTTCTATCACGTAGTTTTAAAAGATATCGATCCCACAGGGACTTATGAATCGATATACCGTTTTCTAAGGTTACTTCGTAAAGCTAAGGCGGGTAATACTTTGATTGTTTGGGGGAAAAGCTAAAACTAAAATAAGATCTAAAATAAATATCTAATAAGCGGATATCGGTATGTAGTTCGTCGTAATTAGGGAATCAATTCTTTGTTGGTTTCTTGGTTTTAAAACAAATCTTTTCAGTAGATACTATTGATTAAAAGTCTTTTCTCAAACTCTCGCTCTGTTGAATAAACTATGATTTTATATTAACGTAGCTGTCACTTATAGTTAAGTCAAAAACCACTTTTTGAAAACAATAGGATCCGTAGAAACTCTTTTTAAGAAAACACTAATCGTTTAAACACCCTTATCTCAAACTCTCGCTCTGTTGACTTAGGTTATATAATTAAATTCAAATGCTTAACTCTCATCCTCACATTCAATCTTTAAAAATACTTTTTGAAAAAGGTTAGAATTTAATTAACTCTAAAAATTGCTCTCGCCCTGATCTAGAATTAATGTCCAATTTACACTGTCCAGTCAAAAACTCAAACTCTCGCTCTATTGCTTTTGACTTCTTTATGTCTTTTACTTTCGTACAAAAACCTTGTTATTAAACCTGTAAATTGAGACCGTAAAAAGAGTGATTTTAATTTTAAACTTAATTAAACCAATTTGGTTTTGATTCCTTCATTCCGCTTACTCTACATACCGATACCTAAGTAAATCAGCCAGACATGCTAAACAGACTTAAATACTTATCATGCATAAACAGATTCATCTCAGGCAAATAATATAAATAAACAGTAAAACAGAGCATATATAAATTCAAACAATAATTAAAGAACCTGAGAAATTAAATAGCAGTCTTGAACACTCCACCACAGGTCGGTTGGATTTGTTCTTGAATTCTTCAATCAGGCAGGAAAATAAAAGCGAAGGAATAAAAAAAACTAGATTCTAACGTAAGGTTAGATCCGGTAAAAGGTACACAATAGTTTCCGGTGTAGAAACTATTGTGCGAAAAAGAATTAATTAAATGCTAAAAAGGAAAATAGAAATTGCAAGGGAAACAATATAAAAATCGTAAAAGCTATGCTGTAAAAAATGTGCCTGTACTGCTGGAAAAGAAAAAATGCACAAAAGCGAAAACGGTAAAGAAATCTGGAAAAAGCTTGGAACCGAGAGCTTTCCAAAAAGCTACTATTTATACTGATACTTATTGCAACTGCTTCCAAGGGTTTTCCGTAAATATAGCCATTACGTTGTAAAAGGGTCAAGCGTGAAAGTAGCTTCAACGTGGTCTGTTGCGTTCCTGGTGCCAAAAATATAGGGGAATGGTGTGACGTCCGTCACACCATGTGTGACGCTCGTCACAGGAGTGTGCAAAGCGTGACGCTCGTCACAGCCTTTGTGACGCTCGTCACAGGCACAACGCCTGTGCTTTTTGGGCTGGGCTTTGGCTTTTGATATTTGCTTCTTTTCATTCCTTTTTGCACCTCCTTTTCTTTCTTTTTTACTTGTGCTTCAAATAAACCACCTGAGATAAATAGAAAGAAAATATCGCGTAATATCTAATAAAATGAAATAAATTGAAGTAAATAATAATATAATTTAATTAAATTGAGTCCTAGAATGTGATACTATTTCATGTTATCAATGTTTGGTTGCATCTGGACAAACTGAAACTTACTTCTTGATTGATAGACTACTTCGTCTTATCATGACTCTTCCCGTTTCTACGGCCACAACTGAGAGGTCTTTTTCAGCAATGAAAATTATTAAGACTAATTTGAGAAACAAGATGGATGATGGGTTTCTTGAAGATAGCATGACAGTATATATTGAAAGGGAGATTAGTGCAAGCATTAGTTCGGAGTCAATTATTGACGATTTCAAGTCACTCGGAACGCGTAAAACAATACTTTAAGGTAGTTTTAAGTCATGTAATTTAAATTTTTAGTAATTAACTTTGTATTTATTTTAACTTTAATGTTTTATTTAAAATACTATTTACATTTTATTTATAATCTTTATTTTACGTTAGCGGTCATCCCAAATTTTTTTATCTGGCTCCGCCACTGGATGTTTTACAAAATGAATTGAAAGAACTTGGTCTCGACATATTTGATGTGAGAGGACAAGGTTATGATAATGAGTCAAATATGAAAGGAAAGTATCAATGTGTACAAAAGAGATTTTTAGACATAAATCCAAGAGTCTTTTATACTCCTTGTGGTTGTCATAGTTTTAATTTGGTATTATGTGATATGGCTAACTCTTGTAATAAAGTTAGGATTTTTTTTGGAGTTGTTCAACACATTTATACAATTTTTTCCAATTCAACTAAGAGATAACTATTTTTGAAAGATGATGTAAAAAGGTTGACTCCAAAATGATTGTCATCCACTCGTTGAAAGAGTCGTGTAGAAAGTTTCAAAACTATAAGAACTCAAATGTCATTTTTTACAGAAACTTTACTTGAAATGTTAGAAAATGATCTCAATCCTAAAATACAAAATGAAGCTAAATCCTTAGCAACAAATGAGTTAACTGATTTTTAGTTTTTAATGTCTATAATTATTTGGTTTGAAATATTATCTGCAATTAATTCTGCTAGAAAGCTTTTATAGGGAAAGGATATGCTTATTAATGTTGTTATGTAAAAAATAAAGGAGTTGATTTCATTTTTTGAAGGATATAGAGAAACAGGTTTTATAAGGCACTGACTAATGCTAAGAAAATTGCGGTTAAATTGAATATCGCCCCAATATTTCCTCAAAGGTGTATAATTAAAAGAAAAAGACCGATTGATGATAGTTTGAATACCCCAATAGTCGAGCTATCTGAAGAGTAATATTTTAGGGTTAATTATTTTTTTTACCTTGTTGATCTAGTTGTTGTTTCTCTTAATAAGATATTTGAGCAATTCCAAGATTATTAAAGTATTTTTGGTTTCTTGTTTACTTCTCACAAGTTACAATCATTGGATGATGCAACTTTGAAGTCTCATTGTAGTAACTTAGAACAAGTATTAAAACATAATGAGCAATCTAATATTGATGGGAATGATTTTTTTGTAGAATTAAAGTAACTAAGAGAAATGTTGCCTAAAGAAATCATAAGACCTATTGATATATTATTATTTTTGGAAGGCTTGGATTATTTTCCCAATATAGTTATTGCATATAGAATTTTATTGACTATTTATGTGACAACTGTATCGCACCTCGAAAAATCAAAATATGACTTAGCGAAGCGCAATTGCACGCTCACATGATGGACAAAACAGAGTCGCCATCGAACTTTATTTATTCCTAAAAAGGAAAGGAGAAATATTGATAAAACCCAAGAAAGAATGACAATGATATTGATCGTCGCAGCCAAATCAGGATTCGGGAGTCGATTACGCAAGGGAAAGGTATTATCACCTATCACATTCGTTGTACTTAATGAGAACCATTACGTTAGTTGTACACGTTAGTGTTAGTTTATAAATATTAGGGTTTTCAAGTTATTAGGAGGGAAACGAAGAATATGATCAAAAGAAAAGAGAAAATGTTTTTGGATTTTTTGTTAATATGCAACGAAAGGAACTAAACCTAACTTTTTAAATAGTGGGCTTGACAAGATTTACAAATCTCGCTCCTACGTATCTCTGGGTGCAATAGAGAACTCAAGGCTTACGTAGTTCTGGATAGAAAATGTTTGTTTGTTGGTCGATTTTAGCGAAAACTACTTTGTGTCAATCGACGAAAATATTATTGGCTATCCAAAATAAGTAGAGAAGGGAACATTGGCATCACGGTCGAATGGATTTATAAATCAACATTCGCAGGAAACGTTGCAAGATTTCTCACATGTTCAAGTGGATGAAACATTGTTTTGCATCGTCGAGACAAAGTACCTTTCGTTTGAGAAAAGGGTTTGAAAGATCGCACGACAGCGAAAAAAGAGTTTGATTGGTTTGATGTGTTTTGAATTATGGCGATAATTAAGATGGGCGATAATTAATATGGATACCAGAAAATCTCTTTTTGGATATGTTTTCACTATGTTTGGTATAACAATCAGTTGGAAAGCTTCTCTTCAGAAGGTTGTTTCCTTATCAACCACTAAAACTGAATATATTACCATCACTGAAGCTGTGAAAGAAGCATTATGGCTTGAAGGCTTTGTTAAGGAACTGAAACTTCAATGTCGAGTTATCAATGTTAAATGTGATAGTCAAAGTGCCATATATCTGTCGAAGAATTCAGCCTATCATGAGGGAACAAAACACGTTGATGTTAGGTTGCATTTCGTCAGGGAGAAAATTGGAAGTGGAAAAGTCAAAATGATGAAGGTTTTGACAGATCACAATGTTGCAGATATATCACCAAGTTATTGTCAAGTAGCAAGTTCTTCCACTGTATGCAGTTGATAAAGCTGCATGATGAAAGCTAGTGTGTTCCCTTAATGTTCTAGAGTTTGTTCCAATATGGAAATTTGTGGTATTTTGGATTGAACTCTAGTCTCGAAAGGGATAGCTTCATGTTCGACATAGTTGTGTATGTTATAGTCGAAGTCTGTTCAAGCATGCATAAGTCGAAGATGTGTGTGTTGTAGTTGAAATATGTTCTAGCATGCAGTTGTATAAGTTAGCTTGTTACTTAAGTTAGCTTAGTGCTTAAGTTAGCTTAATGTTTAAGTTAGATTGTAGTCTATAAATAGGTTGCTCTTTCAGATTGTTGAGAGAGGGTTAATCGTTGGTTGTTGTTATTCACTTGTAACCTTTTACCCTAATTGAAAAAGTGAATAGAAAAACGGTTTTAACTAACTCTTGTTTTTCTTCTTCCCTCTTCTCCCTCTTTCGTAAAACTAAAAGGGTTTTTTGTGTTTGTTCAAGAAACTAAATTTTTCTCATTGTTTTTATTTGTTCTTGGTGCGACATTTGTCACAACAATTTTACATTTTACTGACATCTTCTTTTTTATTTTATTTTAAAATTAAAAACATACCAATTTTCACTAAGGTTGATTTCTCTAACCGTAGTGAAATGTTAACCTCTTTATTTTTTATTTTTTAATTTCACCCAAGAGCGAACCTCGAATAAGAAGGTGGAGAGAACATGCAAACCTTCGTTTTAATAAGAAGCAAACAAATATGTCCCATAACGTATTAATAATGATCTAATTCAATCTAATGATTGTCTGTATATAGTACGCCGCGTTATACATGAACAATTTCAGTCACTCATGATATATAAAAATAAATCATATCATTTAAGATATTTAAATTCATTTTCACTCTGATGTTATTTCTTATTCTTTCATCAATTTAAACATTAGAATGCTAATCTTAAAATTATTTCTATTTCCACCGCATCGAAAGCTTGATTTAGTTATCCAAAATCTGATGTCACCATTTCAACACACACTTATGGTTTCCTAGTGTAAGACTTTCAAGTAAAGGAGATGTACTAGAAGATAAAGGATATAGATGCGACAACTATTAACACAAGCATACAATTGACTGCTCCTTATAGCTTGGTTGCTAATGATGTCCTTTTTCTTTCTTTCTTTTTTTCTTCTTGAATTGAATTGGGTCGCACATTTCATGACTGGCGCTACATAGTGGCTAATAAATCTTGATTTTTTAATTCTTCCCAAAATATCCAATTTAGTTGATTTCAAGAAATTTAGAGGTTTGTAAAAAATGTTCAATATTCTAAACAAAACACATGGAAACATTTTTTCAAACAAAACGACAGTATATTCAGAAGTTAAATCGTGCAATGTGTAGAAGCAATTTACTGGTATCAGATTAAAACGACCGTTTATTTCGAAAGGCTAGATTGTTTCAATTTTTTAAAAAGTCATTTTTCTATTAATTTTTTTTTATAAATTTTTTAAATAAAATCTGATTTAAATAATTATTATTAAAATATTATTTTAAATATTTTATTATTTATAAAAGAAATTAAATATTAAAATTTTAAAAAATCACGAACCATTTTAAATAATTAAAAAAATATATTTTTGAAATACAGTTTTTAAAAAATTTGCGATTTCGATTATATTTAATAATATATGTTTATGTTATAGAATATTAAAAATAATCTTGCTATTAAAAAAAACAAATTAAAAAATAATATTTAAGAAAACGTTTTTAAACAGGCCCTAAAACTATATCCAAAAGGAACTACTGAAGCTAAATCATCAAACCATGGTGTATTTTAGATTAGTTTGTAGTTTACCAAATAAAAGTTTATGAATTTACCTTTCATTGAAAACAATAAAAATTTGTATTAATATAAATAATATACAAATATGTTTAGAATTATTAAAATAGATCTCCAATCATATAGAGTCTTTTAGTTTTTTCCCACAAATTATTTTTATATCATGAATTAAAAATAAATTAACTTAAATCTTTATAAATCAAAGGGATTTGTATGTGTGATATTCAAGATCCATTTTGCAGATTAAAGAGCATATATCAAGAAATTATATTAACAAATTAAAGAAGAGCTAGTAATCTTGTACCTTTGGTTGATGAATTTTCCAAACATCTTCAATATTGAAGTTGATCATAATAATAAGCAACATGGCATTCACATGCATATGCCTCTGCACTTTAGCCCTGGCTCCTTCCTATACTATATATTATAATAAAAGAAATTGATTGACAAGTTCTTATGTTAGAGATGGAGAAACCATGGAAAGTGCAGGTGCAAATGCAGATAAAGGCAACATATTGTGATGACATTGGTAGGTTATGGAGTTATAGTTTCTTGCTTGCTACTATATATATTTATATAGTCAGAAAAAGTACAAAGTGGTTTGAGAATGATTCACAGAAAATCTGTATAAGATTTTGGCACCAATTCAATGAGACGCTAAAAAAATATCTTAAATATATATGGGACCATTGACATTGATGGATCAATAAAACAAAATGGTCTATCAGTATGGCATATTGTATTGCCTTAAATGGTAAATAATAGAATGAATACTATATTTCATTCATTGAAAAATATTAATAAATGATTTATATTAATAGAGTTGAAATTAAATCATATAAATAGTACAAGATTTTTTTTTTCCGAAACATTAAGTACTTTTAATGTTATTGAATAAAATGATTAGTGTGGTTAGTTTTGAATATGTGTACAAATTGTTATAATTATCTTTTGCAACTTTGAAGCAGATTTTATTTTATATTTTAATTTTTTTTTAAAAATATTAGTGATAAATATTTATCTAGTGATTTTTAATATTTAGTTGTAATAAATTTTGTCTTGTGTTTTTTATAGATTGATAACGAATATTTTCTATATTAATATTGACAACTTTTTTGTTATGTGTTTTTTATGAATCGATGATGAATATTTTTTTTTTATATTTTGTATATTAATTAGTAATAGTTAATGGTGCCTTACCTGTGAAATCAACTTTAATATATCAAATTGATTAATAGGTGTTTTGGATAAAATAAACGTTAATAAATTTTTTCTAATACATTGGTAGCTGAAATTGCAGGAAGAAAACAGTTATATGTCACATTTTAAAAATAATGTAAAAAGATTGATTGTGAATTACTGGCGTTTAATTTTCTTAACTCTATATTGAGTTAAAAGTAGTATATATTAAATTTATTTTACTTTTATTTAGATGAGGTGATATTAAAAATATTAAATTTAATTAATTATAATAACAATTTCTTCGTTCATGCATGAATGATGTGCTTCAACGATTGAAAGTAGCATGTATTTAAAAAATAATTTAAATAAAATTGAAATGTAAAATAATTATATCTAATATTAGTAGGAGATGATTTGTAGGGAGAAGAAGAAAGAGGGTTTGATATTAAGCATTGTGTAAAATTTGATTTCGCTCTCTTGTATAAGTAGAAGTGGAGAATTTTGAATGAAGAAAATGTTATTTGAACTAATCTTCTTTGTTGTAAGTACGATAATATTAAAAGAATGATTCTGATTAATCCTTGTCCTCCAGTTGGAAAATAAGATCTTGTTATGGTGGAAAGATATTTGTGTAGTGGAAATGTCGACGGATCTTAATAATTGGTTTATTGATTCTATTGTTTGCAAACTTGGTAAGGAAGAGTTTATAGATTTTTGGCATGACATATGGTTGCGGCTAGAGCCTATTTGCAGGGTCTTTGAACCTCTTTATCAGGTTGCAGAGCTAGGCAGGAGTGTTGTGAACAACGATAATTGGACGACTGAAGGTTGGTGTTGATCCATCGTGTTTCAGGTTGGACCGTTGCAGCAGTAAGAGGTTGCGCTTGTGTTTGATCTGCTACTACTTCTCAGTCGATTCAGCTCGATTAATTGTAGCCCGATCGTTGTGTGTGGTGGAGAAATCCAACCGGTTTTCAGTTAAATATTGTTATGTCAGGATTGCAGATCAGTCTAATCAGAATGCAATTTTGGATGAGGTTGTTTCGGGGGCTTTAAAGAGTTTGTGGATGACAAAAACTCTGAGTAAATTTCTGATTTTCGGTTGGAGATTGTCGTTGAATCATCTTCCAACTAGATTGAATTTGGCGAGATGTGAAATTTTGGTTGGTCACCACAACTTGGTATGTCCTCTGTATTATGGGGAAAGTGAGAATTCATATCATCTTTTTGGAGGTTGTCCAGTTTCGGAGGTTTGGTGGATACATATGTGTGCTTGGCTTCAGGTAGATATGCCTATAGAGCCGATGCATCCCATCGACCGTCTACAAGCATTAGAGGATTCTATTAAATCTAGACTCAAGGTGGACTCGGGGTGAATTTTCGGTTTAGCTATTTGCTGGACTATTTGGACTTGTAGAAACTCTATCCCTTTTTATGGCAGTTCGTTAGTTAAATTTGATGGGTTAGGGATGATCAAATTTTTGTTGTGATAATGGTTTATTGCGGTTCTCAAACCGGGTAGTAATTTATCTTGGTCGGAGTGATGTGTCACTCCGACTTCGGGTTCGAGTTCGAGGTAGTTCGCTTTAAGCTCTTTTTTTTTTGTATTTGTCATTTCGGTTATTTTTCCGGTTTGTGCATCCCATGTTTCGTTTATTTAATCTTTTGCTTATAAAAAAATCTAATATTCTCATATTTATTCGGTAGTTATACAAAAGTATTCAGTTTAACTAAATTTTGAGTCATAAACATTTCACTCGTGTATATTTTTTATAATAAATAAATTCGCATTAGTAAATTATTTTTATTTTTATTTTTATTAAGAAAATATTTAAAATATAGTAAATATCTCATGTATTAGTGAGTGTATACGACAATTTTCTTAATAATTATTTTTTTTAAAAAAGTAAAACAACATTATAAAAATAATGTTTAAGAAAATTATAATAAGTATGTCAACTCGTAAATGTTAGATGAATCCTAACAGAGAAGGGGTGAATTAGGTTGTCAGGTTTTTTTGAATTTTTGTCTTAGTTTTTTAAACAATTATTTTGTCAGAATCGAGTTTAGAAATTATATTAAATTATGTGTTGGAAATTATAAAAAGAGATAAATGTTTATCCCTCTATCTTTTTATAAAATATTTTTCATTATAATCAAATGCTCTTTATAAGTCTCACATCAAACACTCTATAGAACATTTCTTCCAACTAAGAAAATACACCACTTTTTTTTACAAGTATCAAACACTATGGTGGATTTTGAATCACCCAAACTCAAATAATTTTTTCACAGTCACCAAACATTATGATCATCTTCACCGTGAAACAAGTTACATTCAATTTATTCAATTTGTTGAGAAAAGAAGAACTTAAGTAGATTTGTTGCTTTTTATCAATATCACCTTTCAAAAAAATATTATTTAAATGTCCAAAAAATATTAATGCTTAGGAACTTGTTTTGATTTTTGAAAGTTGACAAAATTTCAAATACTTTGAAAAATGAGGATAGCATGAAAGTGATATATTGATTCTTGTAAATATGATTTTAAAGATGTTCTATTTGTTAATTCATTTTTTGTTATAAAACAACATTTATACACACATAAAAACCTCCATAAACAAATGCAATATTTTGGAAAGGAAACATGAACCATTACAAGGTTTTAACTTATGCACTGAAACATGAAAATTATGTTTGTTCATGTGGTAATCGATTGTTTAAGCGTGGTAATCGATTAAGTCTTTCCAACATTCAATACATTTGAAATTTTACACTCATAATCGATTAATGTAAGAGTGTAATCGATTATTGATAAGCTTTGTTTGAAAAAAAAAATTTACAAAATAATAATCGATTACAGATTGTGGATAATCTATTACGGACCATTTTCTTTTAAAAAATCATACTTTTAAAGGCTTTACTTCAATCGTTTGTATGTTTTAACTTTAAAATCATATTAGCTTATATTTATGTAGTATTTTATAGTTCTTTAAATGATATTTAACCTAAACTCTTTTTCATTATTTTTAATTAATCATATTCTCTTCATTTATTTACTTCTTTTATTGTTATTGTTGTTTTTATGGTTTTCCTTTTTTATTCCTAATGAACATCAAGACTAAGCTCTTCTTCAAAATTTTAAAAATAAAAAATAAAAAATAATTTTTATTTAAGACTAATCCTATATATATATAATATATATATATATATATATATATATATATATATATATATATATAATATATATATATATATATATATATATATTATATATATAATATTATATATATATATAGATATATATATATATATATATATATATATATATATATCTATATATATCTATATATATATATAATTATATTATATATATATCTAATATATATATAGATATATATAATATATATATATATATATATTATATATCTATATATAATATATATATAGATATAATATAAATATATTATATATATTAATATATATATAGATATAATATATATATATAAGATATAAAGATATACTATATATATATATATATATATATATATATATATATCTAGTATAATATATATATATATATATATATATATATATATATATATATTAAATAAATTATAAAATAAAAAATAAATATGAATTTATCATTTGATCAAACGGTAGAATATTGATTTTTAAACATGGTAATAAGGGTTTTTGGTACAATCCTCTGTATTATATTTTTGTAATTACTCTTGCATATTTTTTTTTATTATTATAATAAATTTTAATGATTTAAACTATTTAAAGATGAATAGAAATACAAAAAGTAAAATGAAATTAAAGATTTAATATTTTTTTCATTTTAATCATTAATTTTTTTTATTTTTTAATTGTTAATTTTTTTAATTTCTAATTTTATTTATTAATTGTTTAAATATCTTTTGGAGATACTAAAATATAAAGACTTAGTTGATGAATTTGTTTCAAAAAAAATATTTAGAGAAAAATTCTTTTTAATTTATTATAACACTGAAGTTCTTGTTGGTTTTGTAAACAAGGAAAGAAGTATTTATGTGAATCGTATAGAAGATTCTGGTATGTTTTTTCAAGAATCTTTAGCATAAGATCGTTCTTTCTTTGTTACTTTCATCATTTTATACATATTTTTAGCAATTACTTGCTTTTATAATTTTGAGTAATGTTATGAATACTTAGCAGTATAATCTAACTACCTCATATTATTTTTCAATTTTATTCATGTCTCATATATTGTCACTATTATAATATATATTGTCTTGGTATAGCTAGTCATTTGTTATTTTCTTTGTATTTTGAATGTTTTTAAACTTCATTCCATTAATTCTGATATTTGTTATGTTATCATTAGTATAAAATATATTGTTAATATAGGTACCGACATGAAGATATTGTCTCTTTCATAAAGTGTGATAGTTTTCTGTCGTGATAACTTTGATAAGATTATCTTAGATGAAATAAAAGATGTTCCAGTGGGATTCAATGCATCATGATATGTTTAGATTCACATGATCTTCTGTAACTTTATGATACAATGATTTTTTTTAATTTTCAATGTTTTTGAATATTATTTTTTTGACAAATTCGTTATTGTATTTAAGTGTGGTCATTGTAAGACTCTTGCTTATGTAAGGATATTCTATTGTCTAAGACTTCTACTATAGATAACTTATAATCTAAATTTGGTAATTTTCACTTATGATTAACTATATCAAAGTTCATTTTAATACTGTTTATATTATTTATTTAGACTTATGAAAAAGTTTTTGCAATATTCATGTTGGAGGAGGAAGTAGTTATAATTAATGTTGATATTGACGAATACATTGATTTAGTAGAAAAGTGTGTGCAATAACATCTCTTTATTTAATGAATACAAAGATGTTCTTTTTTAAAAAATTGTATTTTTTATTAGAGGTCCATTTTTATTATTTATCTTAAATCTCTAAAAGCCAGAACTCATCCTGGAGAAACCTCTTACGAACTCAATAAGATAAAAAATAATAATCAACTCACCTAACCTAATTAGTTTTGAAACTAATTTAAAATTATGTCCATAACAAAATATTAATCTTATTAATGTATTATAATTATTATTTTTATTTCAATATTATAAAAAAGTTAAATCTTTAACTAATTTTTAATTGCGGTTCATAAATATTTATCTTTTTTTTAACATATATAACAGTCTTTGATTAAAATAGATCATTAATAATATTATTATATTAACTTAGTGAACCAAAAAGTTATTGCATTATTAAATTAATTTAATAAAAAAATAAAATCAAAAAAAGTCCCTTAAAGAGATGTGTTATCAACCATATATATATATATATATATATATATGTAATACAAGTATTTTGTAGTTTGTAAACAATGTGAAAAAAAATGAAGTTTGGAGTTGGAATCAAGTAGAAGATTTTGATCTAGTAATATTTTATAGTTTTCGGAAATTGTAGAGATAAACCTTGTGCATTTTAGGGCATGGCGAATAGTAAAGGAGAAAGAATTGAATTGATTCTGGTATTCCTGTATGAGGAGATAAGGATTGGTAGATCTGTATTAAAAGTAACAAGTTTTGTCCATACATAGAAAAAGTTAGAAAGTGGTGTGCACCTGCGTGTCTGCCACAAACAAACTGGTCATAAGGCCACGTGATACTAACCATGACAACCACGTGGGATTTGATTACTCAGCCAATAAAAATATGACATGTATGATGAAAGGACAGAAGCATCACTTGATATGTGTCTGTTCTGCCTTGTTATGGTATTCGGTGGGTGTGTGTAAAACGACCTTTGCATTCCAAACAGTTGCTTTCATCCATACTTCTTTAATAGAATAGGGCAATTGGGATGTCCACAAATCTATACCGCACGATGGTATCCATCTTCAAAATGTCGATTAATAAGAACTGTCAAAATGAAATATTTGATATTTAAAAAGATGGTTTTGACAAGGCCGAGCCAAAATAATATTATTTGAGATTTTTTCAGTCACTCTTAGTTAAATTTGACACTCTCTATTGCATATGAGACAATATTGCTCTTACAAAATCACTTTATTTATTTTTCAAATTTATAGGATTCACGCGCTTTTTTGAAAATTTTAGGATGGAAATTTTGAAGCAATTACCAATTTTTTTAAAAAAGAGTATGTTTTATATCATAAATGTAAAAAAAAATGGGATTTTTTATCGAAAATTCTAAAATAACAATTTATCTAGAAATTTTAAAATTTCCGGTACAAAATCTCATTTGGTTTCTCAGAAATTTCATAATTTCCGACAGTTATAAATACTTTGTTTTTTACTAGTAATTCTGAAATTTCCGATATGGATAAAATCTTTGTTTTTTATCGGAAATTCTGATATTTTCGATAGTTGTTAATTTTTTAATTTTTAATTCTTTTGCAGTGAAATATAGAGGCAGAGACGACACTATTGCAGATAGAGTTATCGATAGAGCGGCAGACCAAGTTAGGACTGTTGAGGCCGAGTCTTCCCAGATACGGATTGGACGAGTGGTTCCAGCCGGTTTACACCAGAAACGATTGGCTGAGCAGTGTCTGTTCGGCGCACCTTGTACCACTCGACGCCGACATGTACGATCAATTGAGAAGTCCAAAGATGAGGTTGTTGTTGGAGAGGTTGCTAGAGAGATTAATGAGGAGGTTGTTGGGGAGGTAACTGAGAAGGTTGTTGGAGATGTAACAGGGGAGGTTGTTGGAGCTGAAGAGATTGTTAGGGTGGTTGTTGATGAGCTGGTCCAGCCAAATGTTGTTGTTGCTAATCTGATTCCATCTATTACTGCTGACACAAATCTTACAACTCCTTTGATCGTGTCCTCTGTGCACACTGACAGAGGATTCCCTATAGGACTCGTTGACCGGCCAATGCTTACTGAGTATGCAAACCATGTGGTGTTACGACTATGGCTGGGAGATGCATATGTCTTTTATGTTTAACTTTAATTTGTTTATAATTGTGCCATGAAAGCTAACTACAAATGTTTTTTATACTTGTTTGTCATAGAACCGTCCCACACTAAAGGTGACTTCGCACATGTCAAAGTTGAAGGACTTCCCGAAGATTTTGATGCCTAAGCAGGTAAGTCGTATTGTACGGGATTTCGAGCTACTTAGTTTTGCCCATTGTTCCCTTACCATGCTTGACGCACCACTACTTACTGGGTTTATTGAAAGATGGCACAAGGAGACATCTTCATTTCATCTTCTGTTTGGGGAGATGCCTATCACTCTAGATGATGTCTCCTTTTTGTTCCATCTCCCCATCAGTGGAAGATTCTAGACGACTCATGTTCTTAGCATGTCGCTTGCATGTATGATTGTTGCACGATATTTAGGAGTTTATGAGGCGGACGTGCATAAGGAGTTTACCTTCTACAGGGGCGCACACCTTCGTATGTCTTGGCTTCGGCAGACGTACGACAAGCTTGTAGCGGCTGGGAGTTATGAGGTTGCCGCTAGGGTGTACATGCTACATCTAGTAGTATGTAGTCTTTTTATGGACAAGTCAGATGTTTATATCGACGCCCGGTCCGTGTGCCTGTTCAGTAGCCTCGACGTTACCAGTTAGGCTTGGGGTTGTGTTGCATTGACAATCTTGTATACAACACTTGGATTAATATTTGAGACCAGACAACTTGCTGGTTATTTGAGTTTGTTACAGGTAATGCTTGAAATTATTATTTGTTGTTGATTTCTTATTTAATTGTTATAAATAACATTTCTTATTTCTTATTTGTTATGTATGTGTTTTGATATCAGTGTGTTTACCAGTAATTTCTGACAAATAACCGTTAGTCCTCCAATATTATTAATCTTGGTAACTTACAGGATCGACTAGATTGATCATAGGACATGTGTCTCAAGAACTAGTGTTATGGTGATTTGATTCATGATTAAGTTTGTTTCTGGTTTATGAATGGTAATTAGGGTTCTTTATCTAGCGTTAATGGTACAAAGTAAAAGGTGTTTCGACAATAAACTCTAAACGAAATCTAAAGGCTTATGACTTTAAAGATAAAGGATAAATGACAGTAATTCTGTAAAAAGGCTTTTTTAAAGATAACAAAGATAATTGGCAAAAGTAAAGATAAATAACTTGAAGTAAAAGGTTTTAAGTTTGAAAAGGTGTTGGAAATAAAGGTTTGACGAAATGTAAATGTAAAGGTAAAAGCAATGATGAAAGACTTTGAAGATAAAGGCAATTCGACAGAAGGCTTAAATAGAAATAAAGACAGTAAATGGTTTAATTTAAGTAACTTGCATTAAAACGATAACATGAAATGTAATCATGGTGTTCTTCATACATACATTTTCAGCAAAGACTCGTTTCTCTAACTCCGGTACTTTGAGCATTTTTAGTGAATTTTGTATATCAGTTTGAACACCCGAAATCTAAAAACTAAGACTCCTATTTATAACAATTTGACCCTAACGGTCTCTACACAAATGATTGCCACGTTCGACGTTTTCAAGCGCTGCGTGTCTCATATGCTTCCACGTGTTCGCTTGGCGAAACTACTTCGTTTGAATTTCAAATCTTTCCCGCTCGAAGCTTCGAATCTGCCAAACGCCGATGTCGAAGAAAACTTGTGGAGATCCTAAAATCTTTTAAGTCTTAAGCTTTGACAAAAAGGTCCTTTCTCCCAAGAAAAGGATTTAATAAATAGCTTCACAAAGCCATTTTTATATTATTCTCCAAAACATAATATTTTCAAAGAACTTCAACCTAATGGTCGAAATCTCCAGCTAACAAATTGGCCCCAATAAATGTCTATTTCGAATCAATGCAGAAATGGGCATTTCTTGTAATCACTAGATTTCGAGCAGAGACCTTTCATAGACCTAAAAGTCCATAACTGTCAGTAAATCATGACTTACTTTTTCAAAACGTCTCATTAAGACGTGCGTACAGTTATTAACATCATGAATTTCAACTTCCAAGAAGAATGAACAGTAATCCCTGCACCTTCTTCACAGAAAAGCCACCACGTGGCCCACTACCTTTGCAAGGTGTAACCAACCAACTCGTAGGTTAACACTATAAAAGCCCATTGTCACTTTCTAGCAGCAAGTTGTAATTCGCCTTCGCAGGTATCACCATGAACATTATTTGTCTTGTGATTGATCCAATAGTCAGATCTACTTGTATGACATCCAGAGTCTGCCCCATCTTACCCTCATAGTTCGACAATACCATATTATGAGGTTTAACATCAGTATCGAACATACCTATCTTTTTTAACATGAACTGAGGCATCAGATTGACTGCTGCTCCTCCGTCCACCAGAACTTTGTTCACCCCCACATGTTCAACTTTAGCTCTAATGTATAGGGGCTTGAGATGGTTCTGCATCCCTTGGTGAGGCCTTTCAAAAAGAGCATTCTGCTCTTCGACGGCGTCGTTGTTGAGAACATAGTAATACACATGTTTATGCTTCGCCATCTCCACGACATCTGCTTCCTCATTATCTTCAATCTCTGCCTCCTGATTATATTCGTATGGCAGAACTGATACCACATTGCAATTTATATTAACAGATGACACTCCGTCGGACTCAAAGTCGTCAATGAGCATTTCTTCCTCCCTTATTTGTTCCTCCTGAACTTTCTGATTTATGTTTTTGTTTTCAGATGAAAACAACTTCCTTCCTACAGGGGGTTTGGTCGAGTTTGTAACATTTGAGGGGACCTTGATGTTGCTGGATTCTCCAATCTCCCTCGAAGTCATCTCTCTTTCAGCCTTCCTCAACCTCTGATGTCTTCTCCACTGGGACCTTGACATGGGATTCTTTCCTTTGTAGTTCTCCAGTCTGATAGCCTCTCTCTTAGATGTCTGAAACTATTTTCTATAAGCCCAAGAGGTTCTTCCTCCATCCTCAAAACTTTTCCACTTTCCCTTCTTCGACCCCACCTGAGTCCATTTGTCCTCAGGGACTTCTGCCGGAAGCTTAAACGTAACTCTTTTCGCCCTTGGGTGAGGGCTGTCTTGCCTCCTAGGAACTCCCATCTTGCCGAATATGTACATATTCGGGTTACCTCCGTGTCCATCCCAACCTTGGTTAGATGGAATTCTCTAGAACGCTTCAGCCAATTCCCTGTTGTAAACTGCCCCACATCTGAGACACATCAAGCATTTTGTTTCGTACTTGTAGCAATGCACAATAAAACCAAGAAGGCTTTCTCCAGGCTTGGGATACACCTTCAGTAGTTGGCTTTCCTTTCTCCAATTTCTCTCAGTCTTTGTTCGTTACCATCTTTCATATTCCTCAGCCACCCTTCGACACATCATGATGCTACACCTTGGGCACAACAACATGTCAGAATTTCTTTTGTGACACCTCCAAAGGTATTCATGTAGGCTCTCATTGGCTTTGGGATAGCCAAACTGCATTCCCTCTTGCTCTATCTTCAGACACCTCTCCATTTACTCAATCTCTAGGGGGGTTGGTTCAGATCTACCATGTTGACACGTAGATTGGCGCCATCAACGATTGAAATTTCCGCAAATTTCTTCCTTAGGCCCTTAGTAGCCTTCCCATTAAGACCTTCAGTGGCCTTTGGTTCGACATCAGCAACATGTTCACCTTCGACAGAAATTCCAAAAGGAACATCATTATTTAGGCCATCAGTAGCCTGCTTTCCAACTAGCACATAGCCTTCAGTTCCTGTTTCCTTCACAGCCTCCACTTCCACCATGTCAATCATGTTGATTTCGACATTGTGAGAATGGTTACTTAGAGTGGTACCTCACTCTATCACACTTACGTATCATTCCATTTGTTGAGGATACAAGTGATGTTGGGCCTTTTGATGTTGGGGTACCCATTGATGACGTGTCGTTGTCGCCTCCTCCAGCTGATGCTGATAACTGTTATGACAGGGTTAGAGTATCGGGATTTGTTATCATCTCCACAGGGATTATGTGATATTACCGCCGTTCGACAGTTGTTAAGTTCTTAACTTATAGTAACAAGGGGGTTTTAGTTTTCGGTTACGGTAGCTTGCATAAAAAGTAAGAAATTGCGGTAAAAGTTTTGGTTTTACGATTTGAGATAGATTGTCAAAGTTAGGGTTCGACGATCACTTTGCATGCATATGTTCGATCAAACAAAACTCATAAACTCCGTTAGATGATAAACACATTCACAAAATCCTCCCAATGTGTTTATTTCTAACACACATTGTGGGTTTTCTCATTTTGATCCATTGTTGATCTCTCACACAATCTATCAAAATGACAACTTTTAGGTTCAACTTTTTAGTGAACAAACTCATTCAAAACTATCTCTAGCTAAAGAACAAGGATGGATGAAAACCTAGGTCAAGAGTTGGAAAACACCTTTCAATAATAAACCAACACAAAGAGTTATCAATAAAACAAGGTTTTCATCATACATTCATCATCAAAGAGTTTACAAATGAAGATCAATCCATATACATACAAAGCTTATGATCATCTACATCTAACCTTGACAAAATGAAAGACTTAGCTACTCATTTTCATGGTAGCTTGAACAACAAGTTTCGGAAGAAGGTTGATCAAGATCCGAGTCGAAGAATTGAGATTGGATGGGAATCCACCTTCTTTTTGTAAAATATTGTCAAGAGAAGAAGAAGAATGAGAAATGGGGTTTTTAGGGCACAAAAATCACCTTGGAACCAAAAACAAGTAAAAAGCTGATGAAAAGATTAAAAAATATCTTCCAAAAAGTAGCCCATGCTACTTATAGAAGTGGTTGCTGAGCTGTCATGCTCGCTAGGTGAGCAGAATGGTTCGCCTAGCGAGCCCCAAAATAAGTCACCAGAAGAGCCTGCGTCCAGAGGAATCATCCAGACAAGTTTGCAACAGTTCGCTAGGCGAACAATCCTTCACTAGGCGAAGCCCTCGCTTCTCTCATTCGCTCCAGCGAGTCTTGATGCTTTTGCTACTGGAATTGTTCGCTACTTGCTCGCTGGATGCTCGCCTAGCGAGTATTGATCTTTTTGCTACTGTCCAAGTCTGGGAGTATTCGCCGGCATCTCGTTGCGTGCTCGCCTAGCGAATAATTCGCTACCTCACTCGCCTAGCGAGCTTGCTTATGTTTGCTTTCTTTCTTGGTTCCTTTGCCATCTTTCTTGTGCCTTAGTTTTCTACTCTTTCATGCCTAATTCCTACACAATAACACACAAATTAAAGGTACCAAGATCATTTCACATAGTATTGCAAATCAACAAAAGCAAGGGCGGTTTCGAACACTTTTTCAACAAAAAGAAGTGAAAGATGCCCACATTTGATAGCTCAAATAAGCAAACTTGGGCATCTAACAACTCTCCCCAACTAGATTCTTGCTTGCCCTCAAGCAAAGTATGCCTCTTGAAGGACAAGAGGATTTGCTTAAAGAAAAAGGTTTCTCCGAAATCGGATAAAATGGCTCAAACACAAGAGAATCAACCAGACACAAGTTCCCAATGGTTAGAATAACACAATACACAAGAACTAAAGCCTTATAGCAATGCAAAACATGTATCAATCCACAACATTGTTATCCTGAATGAATCACCCTATCTCTCCTCTTCGAATAAGAATTGAAGAAATTACGCGTTTGCAACCGCGGGGACAATTTCACTCTCCAACAAACAATGCAAAAGTCAATTCAATTCATACAATGTCTAACATTTATAAATGAAAATGCGGAAGCACGAAGATCACTAAGGTCTTTTCCGGTTGTAGCTTGGTCAGGTTTACAAACAAGGGTCATATCTAAGGCCATTGAAAACGAACTTGCCGACACAAAAGAGACATTCACTGTACAAGCTATTCACACATCTCAACTTTGTTCCACTTGTTTCTCATTTGAAACCTTCACAACTCTTATTTCACAACTCAATTTTGTTTTTCACTATTTTTCTTCCAAGCAAGCATTCATTTTCATTTTCTCTTTTTTTTTCTTTACATCGTATTCACAAAACAGATGTTTCTCTTTTTCTAATTTTTTTTCAATACTTGCTCAGTTATTCAAGAGTTGTGGCACCTACCGATTCTCATTTTCATTCTCCCCAACTTATCTTTTACTCACCCCAAGTGAATGCTCTTGACTTTTTACGGCAAAAGAACAATTATCAAAAATTTCAGGGTTTCAAGAAAAAAGATTTTGACGTCTCACCTTATTTCAAGCTGAGATTCAACTGTTTAAGCTCAAAGGGGTTCATGAATACTCTCTGCTCACGGGTAAGTTGTATTTGGAACTGGTTGTGCTCGAAAGAAAACAAGCGCCTTGATCATTTCTAATTGCTTCCACAAATTCAAAATAATAAAAGACAAAGCATGAATCAAATGAATCAACACAATTTATTAGAATCCAACATTTTAGTGTACAATGGAGGTTTCCTCACAATTTGTGGTTCTAAGCCCTAGGTGAATCATTCATTCAATTATGTTGCAAAAGGAACAATATTCAATTACGAAAAGAGTAAAGTTCTTAATGCATTCTAAAATTCTAACCGGAGGTAACCATGTACCTTAGCATTATTGGCTTGTTTATTTTCATCATTGCCATCCAAGCTCGGATGCACCTTCATTGGATACTTCTTTGAGGAGCAACCAATCTAGAAGGTTTGACCCTCAACAACCAAAAATTTATTAAACAAAAGAAATTCAAACCAAACACAATAATTTAAAACATAAACAACAACCATCATTTCAAAATGTTAAAATGTGCGTGAGGGACAAAACACCCCAAAAAGTACATAACCAAAAATACCAAATATCTGAAAATACAAGAAAATAAAACATAACATAAAAAAAACTTAGTCCTCATAGGACTCAGAACCCTCTTCACTACCGGCCTCAGAACCGGAACCATCATCACTATCATCATCATCATCATCCTCAGCGCCACCAGAACCAGAAGCACTAGCACCCGCCCCCTCTCCGAAAACAGGCATGTCCTCAGGCTAGCCATCATGTTTTAGAAACTGCTCACGCGTCATCATAGGATGTTCTCCAGAAGGGTCACGTACCTGCAACTGTAATAATTGCATAGAGTCATGTATATCAATCATGGCGCGCTGAGTCACCGCCGTCCAATCCCAATTTATTGCAAACAGCTTGCTGGAAAGGATCAAACCCCTGAGAAAAAGCACCAGGACCATCAGCAGCCCCGGTATCATCAGCAGATGTACTACCTCGGAAGTTCTTCGGCTTACAGTACTAGGCCATATATCGATCGTCGATTGCGGCCGAAATCCTTACCTGACTGCGGGAGGGTAGCTTCACCCTCGACTGTAGGCACAAAGCCATGATGAGACAAGGAAAAGCAAGGGGTCAGTTAACTCGCGCCCCCGACTTCAGCCCGCTCTCAACCACGGACTTCATCTCAATCGCAATGATTCGCGCCACATTGATCTGTACATTAGTTAGAATACAGTGGACCAAGTGTGCCACTAGGATCGGCACGATCGACGTGTGTGCCTTGGGCTTAATGTTAGTCAGAACCAGCATCAAGATCAGTTGAGCCAAGGGAATCATATCCTCCCGATGGTACCTCACAGGAACCCCAGATGGGTTCACCTCAACCGACTTTCCCTCAAACAACAGGGCTGCAGAAATAACACCAGTGTCCCTGTGGAGCCTCAAATCTCTGTGGTATGCATCCCTCTCATTAACTCCCAGATGGAGAGGTTCACCAAGCACACGGTTAATAGCATCCCTATCAAAAGCGACCTGACGTCCTGACACTCTTGTAGTCCAAGTGAAAGGCTCGTCGTCATTAGGCAGCGCGTTCGCTTAGAACTCGTGCACTAGCTCAATATCATATCTTTCGAGTGGAGAGATCAACTTGTCCCATTTCTTGCTATGTATCAACCCTGCAAATGTCCGATATTCGCCTTGTGGGTTGATCAAAAACCTCTTCTCAGGTAAGATTTTCCGTTTCTCCAACGCCACATAACGTGCGGCTTGCTTCGGCCCACCGAATTTATCGGTGTCAAATTGAATTGGCACAATGCGGGAAGTGCTCCCGACCTTTCTCTTTTTTGCAGCACTGGACCTGGATGCCATCTGGAAAATCATAAAAAAGAAACAGCACACAACCACAAAACAGACTAGAGATCAAAACAGAAAAACAGATACTGTCATGGTCGCTACTGCTTCGCTTAGCGAAGTGACAGCGAATGCTCGCCACAGATTCGCCTAACGAAGATGCTAGTGAATGTTACGGGATTCTGAGTTCTCCATTGTTAACAATCCAATTTCAGAAAACCCAAATTCTAATGATACCCATTCCAAAAACAAAGTAATTTATCATGCTAGGAATCATTCTAAACATACATGCAAACCTAAACATACATGCAAACCTAATGACACCCAATCTCCCAAATTCAACCCTAATGTCTCATTCTTCAGAATTTACAACAATGAAAGCACAAAGAAATGGAGACAGAACAAACCTGATTGAAGAGGTTGCTTGATTCTGAAATGCAACAGTTAGGGTTTGCACAAGGATGATTCTCAAAGTTTTGTGTGAGATGGAAGTGAAAAGTGTGAAAGTGAGAGTGAGTTCGTGACCCTATTCTGACTAAAACAAAATAAATGGGTTTTGGGCCCAAATGAGTGGCCCTCTGAAAAAAAATAAAGTTTTGTCACGCAACGTTCGTCTAGCGAAGAGCTAGCGAACGTCTCGCTACTGCCTTCGCCTAGCGAGCAGTTAGCGAACATCTCGCTACTGTCTTCGCCTAGCGAGCAGCTAGCGAACATGACAGGATCCTGTTTTTTCCAAAACAGCACTGCACAACACAATTCAGCAAGGTTCACCAATTTGAAAACCAATACCACACAACACAAAGCTGTAAATACTTACAATGTTGGGGTGCCTCCCAACAAGCGCTTGTTTAACATCGGATAAGCTCGACGGTTTGAGATGCTCACAGAGGAGCATCCAAGCAGATTGCACATCTCTCGCGATCCACAAGACCGCCAAGATAAATCTTCAAACGTTGGCTGTTAACTGTCCAACTATCTTTCTTCTCCACGTCCTCAATGACAACAACTCCATACTCTTTGACTTCTTTGACACGAAATGGCCCGGACCATTTAGATTTCAATTTTCCGGGGAATAGCTTCAACCTAGAATTGAACAAAAGGACCAACTGTCCGGGCACAAATTCCTTCTTCCTAAGCTTTTTGTCATGATACTCTTTCACGTTTTCTTTGTACAACCAACTCGAGTGATATGCGACATTGCGCATTTCTTCCAACTCAAGCAATTGCACTTTTCTTTTTTCATCGGCCAAATCCTTATCAAAGTTCAATAATTTCAGAGCCCACAAAGCTTTGTGCTCCAATTCGACCGGAAAATGGCAAGTCTTACCAAATACCAATTGAAAAGGAGTTAGCCCAATTGGAGCTTTAAAAGCGGTACGGTATGCCCATAAAGCTTCATCCAAATTTTGCGACCACTCTTTTTTAGAATTCGACACGGGTTTTTTAAGAATTCTCTTAATCTCACGATTAGAGACTTCGGCTTGACTGTTTGCTTGTGGGTGATACGGAGTCTCCATTCTATGTGATACACCGTAATGTTTCAAAACACTTTCTAACGATGCATTACAAAAGTGAGACCCTCCGTCACTAATCAACACATTGGGGGTTCCAAAACGGGAAAAGATGTTTTTCTTCAAAAAAATTATTACCGTTTTAGCATCCGCCCGAGGTAAGTTAATCGCCTCAACCCACTTAGAAACATAGTCAACCGCCACAAGCATATATTCATTACCATATGAGGGTGGGAATGGTCCAACAAAGTCGATACCCCAACAATCAAATACTTCAACCTCTTGGATGTTTTGGAGAGGCATCTTGTCTCTCTTACCAATCCCACAACTTCTTTGGCAACTATCACAACTTTGCGCATGGGCATTTGCGTCTTTGAAAATAGTAGGCTAATAAAATCTTGACTGAAGGACTTTAGTGGCCGTTTTTGCCCCATTGTAGTGTCCGCCGTAAGGCGAGTTGTGACAATGCCAAAGAATGCTTTGCGCTTCATCGCCAGTAACACACCTCCTCAAAAGGTTATCACCACCCAATTTAAACAAGTATGGGTCATCCCATACGTAGTACTTAGCATCTGAGAGAAATTTCCTCTTTTGGTTCGAAGTTAGGTCGGGAGGCACCAAACCACTAGCCTTATGGTTCGCAAAGTCCGCAAACCACGACCTAACTTGAACTTTGAAAAGTTTTTCATCAGGAAACTCTTCCCGAATTTCCTTCTCGGAAGCGGTAACCTCCACATTAACTAAGCGAGATAAATGATCCGCCACCAAATTTTCCGATCCTTTCTTGTCTTTGATTTCAACATCAAATTCTTGCAACAAGAGGATCCAACGGATGAGCCTTTGCTTCGAGTCCGGTTTGGTGAGCAAATATTTAATCGCCGAGTGGTCGGTATACACTACGACCTTGGAACCAATAAGATAGGACCTAAACTTTTCAAGCGCATACACTATCGCAAGTAATTCTTTTTCAGTGGTGGCATAGTTAACTTGAGCCTCATTAAGAACTTTACTTGCGTAGTGTATCGCATGAACATTTTTCTCTTTTCTTTGGCCTAATACCGCTCCGATTGCATAGTCGCTCGCATCACACATGAGCTCAAAATTTAAATTCCAATTTGGAGCGACTATAATTGGAGCGGTAACCAATTTTTCCTTTAAAATTTCAAAAGCTTGTAAACACTCATCAGTTAAAAGAAATACCTGATCCTTAGCTAGCAAGTTACTCAAAGGCCTAGCTACCTTTGAGAAGTCTTTGATAAAGCGCCGATAGAAACCGGCGTGCCCCAGAAAGCTTCGGACTCCCTTCAAATTCACCGGAGGAGGCAACTTTTCAATCACTTCAACTTTAGCACGATCAACTTCAAGCCCTCTTGAAGAGACTTTATGGCCAAGCACTATCCCCTCGGTCACCATCAAGTGGCACTTCTCCCAATTAAGAACAAGATTTGTCTTCGAACATCTTTCAAGAACCGTTTCCAAGTTATCCAAGCATAGACCAAAGGAACCACCAAATACGGAGAAGTCATCCATAAAGACTTCCATTGTTTTCTCGATAAGGTCGGCAAAAATAGCTTGCACACATCTTTGGAAAGTCGTCGGTGCATTGCACAACCCAAAGGGCATTTTACGGTATGTGAAAATTCCAAAAGGACATGTGAAAGCTGTCTTTTCATGATCGGCCGGGTCAACCACAATTTGGTTATACCCATAATAGCCATCTAAGAAACAATAGTATCGTTGCCTAGAAAGTCTTTCTAGCATTTGATCCATGAACGGGAGTGGAAAGTGATCTTTTCGAGTTGCGGTATTCAACCGCCTATGATCAATGCACATACGCCACCCCGTTGCCACTTTTGTCGGGATCAACTCATCCTTTTCATTTCGAATAACGGTAATGCCACCTTTCTTCGGAACCACATGTACAAGACTAACCCATGGGCTATCCGAAATCGGGTAAATCATTCCCGCATCCAACAACTTAACAACCTCCTTTCTAACAACTTGCTTCATAGTAGGATTTAAGCGGCGCTGCGGTTGAGCTACCGGCTTAAAGTCCTCTTCCATTAAGATCTTGTGCATGCAATAGGAAGGACTAATTCCTTTGAGATCGGAAAGAGTCCAACCCATGGCTTCTTGATTCTTTTTCAAAACATTGATCAAACGGGCTTCTTCATTCTTTGACAAAAGATTGCTTATGATAATCGGCTTTGCTTCGGCCTCGTCGAGGAATGCATACTTCAAATTAGAAGGTAACATTTTCAATTCAATCGGCGATTTTTCTTCATTAACCTTCTTCTTCAATACTTCCTCCTCAACTTCCCACGGATGTAACTCTTTTAGACTATCAAGTTCCCTTAGGCATTCATCAAGAGCTTGCTCTTCTTCAATTGTGAAAACTTCAAAGGAGTCATCAAGAGCTAACTCCATAGGAGATATCTCATGAATATGTTTAAAAACTTCAAAAGTTGCCTCTTCGATCGCATCAATGCGAAAGCTATCACGACTATCCTTTGAATGCTTCATGGCTTCGAATAGATCAAAAGTAACTTCTTCGTTTTGGACCCTTACCTTCATCAAACCGTCGTCAACGTTAATCATCATGCGTGCGGTTTTCATGAACGGTCGGCCAAGAATAAGCGGAGCATCGTCATCCTCTTCCATATCAATCACAATGAAATCAACCGGGAAGAAGAATTTGTCAACTTTGACCAATACATCTTGGGCTAACCCATGAGGATGGGTAGTCGACTTATCGGCCAATTGCAAAGTCATCCGGATGGCCTTCATTTCAATGTTTCCAAGCCTCTTCACAATAGACAATGGTATTAGATTAATGCTTGACCCCAAATCAATTAGCCCTTTTCCGACATAGACATCACCAATTGTAACCGGCAAAGTAACTCGTCCCTGTAACACCTCAAAATTTGCCCTCCTCTCTTGGGACTAGCTTAACATATTTGCATATCATTTTAGATCATTAGGCATTGCATATTGCATATCATGTGGTTACATTGTGCAAGTCATCATCACAAGTCTTGGTCAGAAGATGAGGAAGTCAAAGTGCAAGCTAGGGTTTCATTGGACTGGTCAGCAATCATCTGAGGATGTGGGGGTCCAAATTAGGGTTTTGTGATTCTCAAAGGAGATTGGTCTTCATCTTGATTGAAATGATACATCATCATCATCATGGTTTATCATCAGAAGATTCAAGTGTTGAAGCATATTCCTTGAGATTAAGGTTTTGACCACTGGTCAACCCTAATCAGTTGTATTGGGCCAATCAGGGCATAGCAAGGAGATGGGGTCTATGATTGATATGGGGATCAACATGTGATTGTATGGAGATTATTGAGGCTAGGGTTTCATCATTGAGCCATTTCATCAGAGGATTGGAGCTCAGATTGATCTATGTATTGCCAAATTCATCTATCAGTTGAAAAAGTCAACTGTGGTCAACTGTGCATGATTTAATGGATTTGGAGGTGGGATTGAGTTGGATACACTTCATTCATGTTGGAACAAGTGTTATTTGACATGTCAAAGCTCAAGAATGGAGAAAATCAAGTCAGGACAAAAATTGCCAAAAATAGAAAGTGACTTGTAATGGAAGTTTCCAAAAATGGAAAGTTTTTGACCACAAAACCACGTGTCCAAAGAAGCTTCAAATGAAAATTTGTTCAACATGAAAGTGGTAGATCTTGTTCTCACATTTCCAAAAAGTCCAAGAACTTGAAATTCCTATGCATGGTTGGCAAGTTATGGTCCATTCAATTTCAAAAATGACCCATAATCAAAGTGGCATAACTTCCACATGGAGTGTCCAAATTGAGTGATCTTTTTATGTGCAAACTCCATTTGACATGTACTTTCATGGTGCATAATTGGAATTCATCAAAAATGGTCAATGCAAAAAGTCAATTTTCAAGTGTACAGTTAAAGATCCAAGGGCAAAATGGTCCAAGTTGAGAAATAATGAGAATTTTGGCATGGGGGTTTTTGCAACACCTCACAAATGCAATTTGAAAATGGTTTGAACTGTCATAAACATCCAAGGTGCAATATTTGACCAAGTCACTTTTGAAGTGTACTTGAAAATGCATAAAGTGGCATAGCATGGTGAAAATCAAAATTACAAGGCCAATAGATGTGGGACCAATGCCAACTCATCACACATGGCATTTTGAGAATGTGTGAGCTGTCATACAGCTGTCACAGGGCCTATGTGAAAAGTCCATTTTGCCCTTGCTTAGTAAAGTGCAATTTTGCTAATTGGATGATTAAGAGCTGGATTAATTGGAAGTATATAGTCCTAATCATAACTAACTTTTGATCAGAATCACAATTGCACAAAATTTCTAACTACTTTTCCCTCCAATTCTCAAGATTCACCAAGAACATTCAAGAGCAAAATTCATCCAAACTCTTCCAATTCTTCACCAAATCGTGTGATTCTTTTTGCTTTCTCCTCCATTCATCTTCTTCTCAAACTGTTTTGGCAAGTTGCATCAAGAAACCTCACGAATCTCAACTGTTGCAAAGGAGCTCATCAATGGCAAATTGCAATTTCTCATAATTGGAGCATCCTCGAGCTGTTCTATCTTCTCCAATTACCTTCCTGAAGCATCTTCTTCATCTGTTTTGGATTGTTGCGCGCAAAAGCTCAAGGAATCACGGCTGTCATCAAACTAAGGTGCGAATTCGAATCTCATTATTTCTTGAATTGAGATGTGGTTTTTGTAGTTCATTCATTGTTGAGCATGCTGCAACTCGTAGTTTTTGATTTGGTTGATTATTGAGAGAGATATCACGATTTGAAGTTTTGTGTTCATATCTTTAAACGCTCGATCCGGATTGTACAGTAGGAATTAGGCAAAATAGTTAGCATATTCTTGATGTGCGTTGGAAGAGGAAGAGAATGGTATAAGGTTTGCGCATTTTAGTTGAGATTTGAGCGAAGCCAATTTGGAGCATGAACATGGAAGAACGCGGCCAGGAGCGAAGAAATTCTGGGATTTTTCTGCATTTGATCTGCTTCGCTGGCTTGGTAATTCAAATTCCGTGTTTCCCGCGCCTGGACTTCAATATTTACCAAAGTGCCACTGCTCCATTAATTAAACAAAAAAACATTTAAATAGTTATTTCACACAATTTAACAAACTTAGAAAAATCATAAAAAATTAATTATTAATCCAAAAATAGTGAGGATTTTTTTGATGGATTCCAATTTTTCCCTAGAATTTTATAGGCATGGTTTCACAAGTTGTGCATGGTAAAATGTTGACCTGGCCTAGGGATCTTTGACTTGTGTGTATTTTTTACATGTTTTGCCATTTTCATTGTGAAATGCTCATACATTTAAAGAAATGACTGAAATTGTTTGTGCTCATTCTGGACATGTTGATGGTGATTTACATATAAAGTTTGTGATTTTTGGATACCTGAGGAGTGAGATATGATTTTTTGAATCTAGGTGTGACAATTTGTGTCACACCTAGCTAGGTCAAATTCATGAATTCTTTTGCCTGGCCTATGATTGTTGGAATGGATTGAAATTTTGCATGGATGATTATTGACATGTTGAGATGTTATGTGAATTTTTCTGGATTTTTTTATGGCATTTTCAATTTGATTGATATTTTTCTTCACTGTGTGTTCATTGTGCAAGCTTGTGTGACACATGTTGGTATATCTTGTGTGAAATTCTCATATGGTTTTGGATGAATGTGAAATTTGGTATGCTGATTATAGACACATTGTAGGACGTCCCTGTTTTGGTCCCATTCATTTCTTAAATGTTCTCACTGATTTATGAATTTTTGAAGTGAATGCATGTGTTGATACCTTGAATTGGTTTGAATAATTGTGTCTGGATTTCTTGATTTTCATTGGCCTAGTTCCTTTTGTCCAATTGAGCTGAAAATTGACATGCTATACCTTGAATATGTCCTGTTTAGGTGTGAATTATTTGAGGATTTTTGGAATTATTTTGGTATGCTTTTGATGGAATTCATTCTGTTTGGACATTGGATGTTGCATTTGACTTAGTTTGTACCATATTGTGCATGAAATGAGATTGGTAAATGATATGAGTATGGGATCAATTGCATTTGCTTTCTATTTGCATTAATTTGGTTTTGGTTGAGAATTGTTTGCTTTTTAGAATTTTTTCTCCCTTTTGGACCCTAGGCTTGGCCTAGTGGTCCAGTTTCTCACATTTGGTTTGACTTTTCAGGATGAAATGCACAAAGCTTAAGGAGAATGATTCAAGTCAATAAAATTGAATTTGTTTGATGTGGAGAACTAACATAACTTTGTTTTGTAGGTTGTGAAGCTTGAGCTTGAGCTTGTAGCTTGCATTTATGTGCTTGCGTTGTTTGTATAGTCTGACTGATTAACATTTGTTGTTTATGGTTGTCTGTCTGAGTACTGATGATACTTGATTGTTTTCAGGTACATTTAGTTGCTTACAGTTCTTTAAGAACTTGCTTGCTGCTGCTTGGTTTTTAAACCACTTGAGGTAGGACTTCTATACTTCATGTAGTCTGGAAGACCTGGCCTGTTACCTGGCCAGGCAACTGTCTGAAGTCCTCCTTAAGAGGCGATGTTTGTGGTTGTTTACATTTGTGCCAAGCAGGTAAAGACCTCTATGAGGTAATTGGTGGATCAAAGGGATATGCAATCTATCCCCCACTATTCTGTTGAGTCGTCCCTCTGCTCACACGGCTGTGTGTTGATGCATTGGGACACAAACCCAAGATCTTGTGCTGTTGCACAATCGAGTCAGAGTCTTTGAGCGTAGAAGGGTCCCTCCATTCTGGACCCACGCTCCTTTGTCTGAAGCTCTCCCTGGTCAGGGATAAGAGCTGTGAAGTCTAATCTTCACTCACCTTTCATCTGCTTCACCTTAGCCTCGTAATGGCAAGGTTAAGAGCGAATAATACCCATGTACAAATGACTTGCTTCGGCAGTCAAACCCATTGTGTGAGCCTCACTTGATTGGTTATAGTGTGTGCTATGTGAATATTTGTTTTAAATGCTTTGTTTGCTCTGTTTGCTTGTATGCTTGTATGCTTGCTTTCTTCCTGGATAGGATTAGCTTGCAGTTGTGCAAGTAGGTAGAAACCTGAACATAGGGTAATGATGCATGACAACACTAGGCTCGAGTCCAGCTCCCTGGTAGTGTGTCTTCCCTTGGTTTCTGGCTAGATTTTCTTTCCCTTTCGGGGGAACTACATCGCCCTGATCCTTGTTCCAGACGAGGTATGTAGGCAGGTGGTCGTGCGAGACCACTCCGGGCAACCTTTTTCTTTTTTGTGTGTGTTTACCTGTTATCTGTTGTGTGTTGGGTTCGGATGCCGACATAAGTCCAGTGATTGGCGGTCGGGCTCCACGTTTGCCCTCTGGCGTGTGTTTTGGTTCGGATGCCGACGTAAGTCCAGTGATTGGCGGTCGGGCTCCATGTTTGCCATCTGTTTGTGCGTTTTGTGTTGTTTGGCGTGCGTAAGCCGAACTACAGTGGCTCTGATTCTCGTTCCAGACGAGATACGTAGGCATAGGATGCGATGTCCTATCGAGCTCCCTTCTCTTAACCCCACCTGCGTTCCCTGTGTGTGTGTGATGTTTTAGCAACCTATTCTTTATTTTAGAACGTGGATCCCGTCGAGTACGACGGACGTGAGGGGTGTTAATACCTTCCCCTTGCGTAACCGACTCCCTTACCCTTTCTCTTTGGTCGCGAGACCATTTCCTTTCCAGGTTTCTCTGAGCGTTTCCTTTCCCTATTTTGGGATAAATAACGCGCAGTGGCGGCTCTGTGTTCTGTTTTTATTTGAGTCCCGCCGGTTGTTTTTTCGCGGATGCGACAGTCCCGGGTCAACCTCTTTTCTCGGAAGCATCCGTTGAATGATTGCACTACAACTAGCATCTAGGACAATTGTCTCCGGTTCCGTGTACCTCCGCTTTTTAGTGAGTATGTCTTTCATGAATTTCACATACTTAGGCATTTGCTCCAATGCTACGGCAAACGTAATGTTCACTTGAAGTTGTTTGAATATATCCATGAACCGGGCGTAATGTCGTTCATTCTCCCTCTTAGATGGAGCATGTGGATACGGAAGGTTTTGGATTGGAGTAGCGCCCACTACCTCCTTTCCTTTAGAAACTCTAGAATTCCTCTCTCTTTTCTTTTTTACTCCCTCCACCTTCACTTCATCACTCTTATTTTTTTCAACTTCCACACTTTCTTTATTTTCTACTTCACCATTATTTTCATTCTTTTCAACTTCTTCCTCACTCCGCTCCCCAAATTCAACATCAATGCTATCCTCTATTTTTTTCTCCTCATCTTTTTTCTTATCCTCTCTTTTTTTACTCTCACTAATCAACTCCCTTCCACTTCTCGTCGTTATCGCTTTACAATGCTCTTTTGGATTCGTTTGCGTGTTTACCGAAAAAGATGGTTCGGGTTGTTGTTCCGCTAGTTGTTTAGCAAGTTGATCGACTTGAGTTTCGAGATTTTTGATTGCCGCATCGTTGCTCTTTTGATTAGCCATCGACAATTGCATAAATTATGTCAATGTCTCTTCTAACTTTGAAGTCACGACCGGCGGTGGTTGAGGTTGGTAAGGATTTTGACGGCTAGAAGTACCACCCCCATAACCTTGGTTATGGTGATAGTTACCCCTTGGTTGGAACCCTTGATTCCCTTGAAAGTGTTGTTGTTGATTTTGAGGATGTTGTTGATACGGTTGTTGTTGTTGCTGCCTCGGTTGGTAGTCTCGTTGGTTCGCCATGTAATTCACCTCTTCGAACCCGCGAGGTGGACAAAACCCGGTGCCATGATCACCCTTGCAAAGCTCACAACAAGCTATTTGTTTAGCTTTTGAAGGCTCTTTCAACTCTTTTATTTGTTGAGATAAGAGTTCAACTTGTTGTGAAATGAGTTTATTTTGGGCAAGAATAACATCATTTGTCCCAAGTTCAAGCACTCCCGGTTTCTTCAAAGTGTTGCCTCTACTTTGACTTTGGAGGTCATTTAGAGCCATACGGTTAATGATATCAATAGCTTCGTCGGCGCTTTTAGACAACAAAGAACCACCCGAGGTAGCATTCAATAAAGTCTTGCAATTAGGTTGAAGGCCATTCTTGAAAATGTGGGTTTGCGTCAATTCGTCAAAACCATGCCCTTTGCACTTTCGAAGCATGGATTTAAATCTTTCCCATGCCTCATTCAATGATTCTTTGACTCCTTGTGAAAACATGGAGATAGCCGTTTTGGATTCCATGAACCGGTTGTGGGAGAAAAATCTTTCAATGAACTTCTCTTCCAACACGTTCCAATCCGTCATGACTGCAGGTGTTTGATCCAAGTACCAATCTTTGGCTTTGCCGAGCAAAGCATGAGGAAATAGTCTTTTGAACAACGGTAGCTCTTGAGCTTGATCAACTCCGGCTTCCAATGCTATTTCGTAAAATTTGGTGAGAAAAGCAAAGGGGTCTTCATGGTCCATTCCGGTGAATGGACTTCCGTATAGCAAGTTAAGAGTTCCCGTCTTCATATCGGCTTGCCTTCCCGTGTGGTTGGTAAACTGAGTTGTATTCCTCGGACTGTTGACACATGGTATGGAAACGGGCGGTGGTGGTGGTGGTTCCATGATAGGTGTGAAAGGTGGTGGGTGTGTTGTAGAAGAACCTTCTCCTTGTTCTTGTCGTTGTCTAGCTTGTTGCCTTCTTCGTCTCGTTCTGCTATTCAGTCTCCTTGCAGTTCTTTCGATCTCGGGATCAAAAAGAAGTTGGTCCTCAAGAACCTGCCCTCGCATAAAACGAAAGTTGCACACTAAACCAAACAAATTAACAAGCACAAGTCAAAAATTCAGAAGTTAAAAATTCAGCAACTATTGCGATGCTCGCAATATCAATTCACAATCCCCGGCAACGGCGCCATTTTGTTGTGACAGGGTTAGAGTATCGGGATTTGTTATCGTCTCCACAGGAATTATGTGATATTTCCGCCGTTCGACAGTTGTTAAGTTCTTAACTTATAGTAACAAGGGGGTTTTAGTTTTCGGTTACGGTAGCTTGCATAAAAAGTAAGAAATTACGGTAAAAGTTTTGGTTTTACGATTTGAGATAGATTGTCAAAGTTAGGGTTCGACGATCACTTTGCATGCATATGTTCGATCAAACAAAACTCATAAACTCCATTAGATGATAAACACATTCATAAAATCCTCCCAATGTGTTTATTTCTAACACACATTGTGGGTTTTCTCATTTTGATCCATTGTTGATCTCTCACACAATCTATCAAAATGATAACTTTTAGGTTCAACTTTTTAGTGAACAAACTCATTCAAAACTATCTCTAGCTAAAGAACAAGGATGAATGAAAACCTAAGTCAAGAGTTGGAAAACACCTTTCAATAATAAACCAACACAAAGAGTTATCAATGAAACAAGGTTTTCACCATACATTCATCATCAAAGAGTTTACAAATGAAGATCAATCCATATACATACAAAGCTTATGATCATCTACATCTAACCTTGACAAAATGAAAGACTTAGCTACTCATTTTCATGGTAGCTTGAACAACAAGTTTCGGAAGAAGGTTGATCAACATCCGAGTCGAAGAATTGAGATTGGATGGGAATCCACCTTCTTTTTGTAAAATATTGTCATGAGAAGAAGAAGAATGAGAAATGGGGTTTTTAGGGCACAAAAATCACCTTGGAACCAAAAACAAGTAAAAAGCTGATGAAAAGATTAAAAAATATCTTCCAAAAAGTAGCCCATGCTACTTATAGAAGTGGTTGCTGAGTTGTCATGCTCGCTAGGCGAGCAGAATGGTTCGCCTAGCGAGCCCCAAAATAAGTCACCAGAAGAGCCTGCGTCCAGAGGAATCATCCAGACAAGTTTGCAACAGTTCGCTAGGCGAACAATCCTTCGCTAGGCGAAGCCCTCGCTTCTCTCATTCGCTCCAGCGAGTCTTGATGCTTTTGCTACTGGAATTGTTCGTTACTTGCTCGCTGGATGCTCGCCTAGCGAGTATTGATCTTTTTGCTACTGTCCAAGTCTGGGAGTGTTCGCTGGCATCTCGTTGCGTGCTCGCCTAGCGAGCTTGCTTATGTTTGCTTTCTTTCTTGGTTCCTTTGCCATCTTTGTTGTGCCTTAGTTTTCTACTCTTTCATGCCTAATTCCTACACAATAACACATAAATCAAAGGTACCAAGATCATTTCACATAGTATTGCAAATCAACAAAAGCAAGGGCGGTTTCGAACACTTTTTCAACAAAAAGAAGTGAAAGATGCCCACATTTGATAGCTTAAATAAGCAAACTTGGGCATGTTGGTGTAAGCCCTAGAGGCCAATACATTTTGGTACTTGTATCAAATAATAAAAGGCATTCTCTTTATTATGGTTGATTAATAAAGTCCCTGGAATAGATAGTCCGTTTAATGTATTAATTGTGACTTAATCATGAGAACACATTAAACATAAGGACATTATTCCTAAAGCATCCGTAGTCGAGCTTTAGTGTGAAGTGGGATAACATTAAAGCATTAAGACTATTATGTTTGTAGACTGATGATCACATCTCATGGATCATGGATAAAGAGTTATCAAGTCTTAAACATAGGTATGAATATTAGGAGTAATATTTATACCGGATTGACCCGCTATGAGAATACTATATAGAAAGTTATGCAAGGTGTCATAAGTTATTCTCATGGTGATAATAGTGTATTCCACTCTTCGACCTGAAACCACTATGGACCCTAGATGTAGAGTCGAGTGCTTTATTGCTAATCCAACGTTGTCCGTAACTGGATAACCATAAAGACAGTTGATGGGTACTCCACAAAGCATGCTGAGGGACATGAGTGACCTAGATGGAATTTGCCCATCCTGCATAACAGGATAAATGTCTATGGGCCCAATATTGAACTGGACAAGGATGACACGGTCTATGCCTTGTGTTCAATATAGACATAAGGGCAAAAGGGTAATTATACACATAATTATTATCACAGATGGTTTTGTCAGATCACATGACATTTTCGTGTCTTGGGTAGCAGTGATGTGTTGCTAGATACCGCTCACTGTTTATTATGTTAAATGCGTGATTTAATATAATTGCCAACGTCACGAAAACCTACAGGGTCACACACAAAGGACGGATTGATGAGAGATAGAGTAACTAAGGAATACCGTAAGGTACGGTGCCCTTAAGTGAATTATAGAACATCGTAAGGTATGGTGTACTTGAGTAGAATACGAAATATGGTAAGGTACCATGGGCTTAAGTGATTTTGGGCATATTATAAGATATGGGCCAAAATACACTTAAGTGGGCTTTTAGCTTGAAGCCCACACAAGTGGTTCTATAAATAGAACCCTTGTGCAGAAGCAAAAATTTGCGGTTGCATTCTTTTCGTTTTCACTCTCTCTCTCTCTCACTCAAAGCCTTCATTCGTACCAGCTAGCACTGAGATTGAAGGAAACCGTTCGTGTGGACTGAGTAGAGACGTTGTCATCGTTCAACGTTCGTGATCGTTTCGTGGATCTGCATCAAAGGTTTTTGATCGTCACAAGAGATCTGCACCAAAGGTTTCAACCGTCACAAGAGGTAAATACTCTATCACTGATCATGACCATTCGTAAGGATCTCTAAAGGAGAAAATTTTAATTTCCGCTGCGCTTTGGGTCGCAATTCTCCTTCAGGGCATCTAACAACTCTCCCCAACTAGATTCTTGGTTGCCCTCAAGCAAAGTATGCCTCTTGAAGGACAAGAGGATTTGCTTAAAGAAAAAGGTTTCTCCGAAATCGGATAAAATGGCTCAAACACAAGAGAATCAACCAGACACAAGTTCCCAATGGTTAGAATAACACAATACACAAGAACTAAAGCCTTATAGCAATGCAAAACATGTATCAATCCACAACATTGTTATCCTGAATGAATCACCCTATCTCTCCTCTTCGAATAAGAATTGAAGAAATTACGCGTTTGCAACCGCGGGGACAATTTCACTCTCCAACAAACAATGCTAAAGTCATTTCAATTCATACAATGTCTAACAATTATAAATGAAAATGCGGAAGCACGAAGATCACTAAGGTCTTTTCCGGTTGTAGCTTGGTTAGGTTTACAAACAAGGGTCATATCTAAGGCCATTGAAAACGAACTTGCCGACACAAAAGAGACATTCACTGTACAAGCTATTCACACATCTCAACTTCGTTCCACTTGTTTCTCATTTGAAACCTTCACAACTCTTATTTCACAACTCAATTTTGTTTTTCACTATTTTTCTTCCAAGCAAGCATTCATTTTCATTTTCTCTTTTTTTTTCTTTACATCGTATTCACAAAACAGATGTTTCTCTTTTTCTAATTTTTTTTCAATGCTTGCTCGGTTATTCAAGAGTTGTGGCACCTACAGATTCTCATTTTCGTTCTCCCCAACTTATCTTTTACTCACCCCAAGTGAATGCTCTTGACTTTTTACGGCAAAAGAACAATTATCAAAAATTTCAGGGTTTCAAGAAAAAAGATTTTGACGTCTCACCTTATTTCAAGCTGAGATTCAACTGTTTAAGCTCAAAGGGGTTCATGAATACTCTCTGCTCACGGGTAAGTTGTATTTGGAACTGGTTGTGCTCGAAAGAAAACAAGCGCCTTGATCATTTCTAATTGCTTCCACAAATTCAAAATAATAAAAGACAAAGCATGAATCAAATGAATTAACACAGTTTATTAGAATCCGGCATTTTAGTGTACAATGGAGGTTTCCTCACAATTTGTGGTTCTAAGCCCGAGGTGAATCATTCATTCAATTATGTTGCAAAAGGACCAATATTCAATTACGAAAAGAGTAAAGTTCTTAATGCATTCTAAAATTCTAACTGGAGGTAACCATGTACCTTAGCATTATTGGCTTGTTTATTTTCATCATTGCCATCCAAGCTCGGATGCACCTTCATTGGATACTTCTTTGAGGAGCAACCAATCTAGAAGGTTTGACCCTCAACAACCAAAAATTTATTAAACAAAAGAAATTCAAACCAAACACAATAATTTAAAACATAAACAACAACCATCACTTCAAAATGTTAAAGTGTGCGTGGGGGACAAAACACCCCAAAAAGTACATAACCAAAAATACCAAATATCTAAAACTACAAGAAAATAAAACATAACATAAAAAAAACTTAGTCTTCATAGGACTCAGAACCCTCTTCACTACCGGCCTCAGAACCGGAACCATCATCACTATCATCATCATCATCATCCTCAGCGCCACCAGAACCAGAAGCACTAACACCCGCCCCCTCTCCGAAAACAGGCATGTCCTCAGGCTAGCCAGCATGTTGCAGGAACTGCTCACGCGTCATCATAGGATGCTCTCCAGAAGGGTCACGTACCTGCAACTGTAATAATTGCATAGAGTCATGTATATCAATCATGGCGCGCTGAGTCACCGCCATCCAATCCCAATTGTAATTGCAAACAGCTTGCTGGAAAGGATCAAACCCCTGAGAAAAAGCACCAGGACCATCAGCAGCCCCGGTATCATCAACAGATGTACTACCTCGGAAGTTCTTCGGCTTACAGTACTTGGCCATATATCGATCGTCGATTGCGGCCGAAATCCTTACCTGACTGTGGGAGGGTAGCTTCACCCTCGACTGTAGGCACAAAGCCATGATGAGACAAGGAAAAGCAAGGGGGCAGTTAACTCGCGCCCCCGACTTCAGCCAGCTCTCAACCACGGACTTCATCTCAATCGCAATGATTCGCGCCATATTGATCTGTATATTAGTTAGAATACAATGGACCAAGTGTGCCACTAGGATCGGCACGGTCGACGTGTGTGACTTGGGCTTAATGTTAGTCAGAACCAGCATCAAGATCAGCTGAGCCAAGGGAATCATATCCTCCCGATGGTACCTCACAGGAACCCCAGATGGGTTTACCTCAACCGACTTTCCCTCAAACAACAGGGCCGCAGAAATAGCATCAGTGTCCCTGTGGAGCCTCAAATCTCTATGGTATGCATCCCTCTCATTAACTCCCAGATGGAGAGGTTCACCAAGCACACGGTTAATAGCATCCCTATCAAAAGCGACCTGACGTCCTGACACTCTTGTAGTCCAAGTGAAAGGCTCGTCGTCATTAGGCAGCGCGTTCGCTTAGAACTCGCGCACTATCTCAATATTATATCTTTCGAGTGGAGAGATCAACTTGTCCCATTTCTTGCTATGTATCAACCCTGCAAATGTCTGATATTCGCCTTGTGGGTTGATCAAAAACCTCTTCTCAGGTAAGATTTTCTATTTCTCCAACGCCACATAACGTGCGGCTTGCTTCGGCCCAACGAATTTATCGGTGTCAAATTGAATTGGCACAGTGCGGGAAGTGCTCCCGACCTTTCTCTTTTTTGCAGCACTGGACCTGGATGCCATCTGTAAAATCATAGAAAAGAAACAGCACACAACCACAAAACAGATTAGAGATCAAAACAGAAAAACAGATACTGTCATGGTCGCTACTGCTTCGCTTAGCGAAGTGACAGCGAATGCTCGCCACAGATTCTCCTAGCGAAGATGCTAGCGAATGTTACGGGATTCTGAGTTCTCCATTGTTAACAATCCAATTTCAGAAAACCCAAATTCTAATGATACCCATTCCAAAAACAAAGTAATTTATCATGCTAGGAATCGTTCTAAACATACATGCAAACCTAAACATACATGCAAACCTAATGATACCCAATCTCCCAAATTCAACCCTAATGTCTCATTCTTCAGAATTTACAACAATGAAAGCACAAAGAAATGGAGACAGAACAAACCTGATTGAAGAGGTTGCTTGATTCTGAAATGCAACAGTTAGGGTTTGCACAGGGATGATTCTCAAAGTTTTTGTGTGAGATGGAAGTGAAAAGTGTGAAAGTGAGAGTGAGTTCGTGACCCTATTCTGACTAAAACAAAATAAATGGGTTTTGAGCCCAAATGAGTGGCCCTCTGAAAAAAAATAAAGTTCTGTCACGCAATGTTCGTCTAGTGAACGTCTCGCTACTGCCTTCGCCTAGCGAGCAGTTAGCGAACATCTCGCTACTGTCTTCGCCTAGCGAGCAGCTAGCGAACATGACAAGATCATGTTTTTTCCAAAACAGCATTGCACAACACAATTCAGCAAGGTTCACCAATTTGAAAACCAATACCATACAACACAAAGTTGTAAATACTTACAATGTTGGGGTGCCTCCCAACAAGCGCTTGTTTAACATCGGATAAGCTCGGCGGTTTGAGATGCTCATAGAGGAGCATCCAAGCAGATTGCACATCTCTCGCGATCCACAAGACCGCCAAGATAAATCTTCAAACGTTGGCCGTTAACTGTCCAACTATCTTTCTTCTCCACGTGCTCAATGACAACAACTCCATACTCTTTGACTTCTTTGACACGAAATGGCCCGGACCATTTAGATTTCAATTTTCCGGGGAATAGCTTCAACCTAGAATTGAACAAAAGGACCAACTGTCCGGGCACAAATTCCTTCTTCCTAAGCTTTTTGTCATGATACTCTTTCACCTTTTCTTTGTACAACCAACTCGAGTGATATGCGGCATTGCGCATTTCTTCCAACTCAAGCAATTGCACTTTTCTTTTTTCATCGGCCAAATCCTTATCAAAGTTCAATAATTTTAGAGCCCACAAAGCTTTGTGCTCCAATTCGACCGGAAAATGGCAAGTCTTACCAAATACCAATTGAAAAGGAGTTAGCCCAATTGGAGCTTTAAAAGCGGTATGGTATGCCCATAAAGCTTCATCCAAATTTTGCGACCACTCTTTTTTAGAATTCGACACGGGTTTTTCAAGAATTCTCTTAATCTCACGATTAGAGACTTCGGCTTGACTGTTTGCTTGTGGGTGATACGGAGTCTCCACTCTATGTGATACACCGTAATGTTTCAAAACGCTTTCTAACAATGCATTACAAAAGTGCGACCCTCCGTCACTAATCAACACACTGGGGGTTCCAAAACGGGAAAAGATGTTTTTCTTCAAAAAAATTATTACCGTTTTAGCATCCGCCCGAGGTTAGGCAATCGCCTCAACCCACTTAGAAACATAGTCAACCGCCACAAGCATATATTCATTACCATATGAGGGTGGGAATGGTCCAACAAAGTCGATACCCCAACAATCGAATACTTCAACCTCTTGGATGTTTTGGAGAGGCATCTCGTCTCTCTTACCAATCCCACCACTTCTTTGGCAACTATCACAACTTTGCGCATGGGCATTTGCGTCTTTGAAAATAGTAGGCCAATAAAATCCTGACTGAAGGACTTTAGTGGCCGTTCTTGCCCCCATTGTAGTGTCCGCCGTAAGGCGAGTTATGACAATGCCAAAGAATGCTTTGCGCTTCATCGCCAGTAACACACCTCCTCAAAAGGTTATCACCACCCAATTTAAACAAGTATGGGTCATCCCATACGTAGTACTTAGCATCTGAGAGAAATTTCCTCTTTTGGTTCGAAGTTAGGTCGGGAGGCACCAAACCACTAGCCTTATGGTTCGCAAAGTCTGCAAACCACGACCTAACTTGAACTTTGAAAAGTTTTTCATCAGGAAACTCTTCCCGAATTTCCTTCTCGGAAGCGGTAACCTCCACATTAACTAAGCGAGATAAATGATCCGCCACCAAATTTTCCGATCCTTTCTTGTCTTTGATTTCAACATCAAATTCTTGCAACAAGAGGATCCAACGGATGAGCCTTTGCTTCGAGTCCGGTTTGGTGAGCAAATATTTAATCGCCGAGTGGTCGGTATACACTACGACCTTGGAACCAATAAGATAGGACCTAAACTTTTCAAGCGCATACACTATCGCAAGTAATTCTTTTTCAGTGGTGGCATAGTTAACTTGAGCCTCATTAAGAACTTTACTTGCGTAGTGTATCGCATGAAATTTTTTCTCTTTTGTTTGGCCTAATACCGCTCCGATTGCATAGTCGCTCGCATCACACAAGAGCTCAAAATTTAAATTCCAATTTGGAGCGACTATAATTGGAGCGGTAACCAATTTTTCCTTTAAAATTTCAAAAGCTTGTAAACACTCATCAGTTAAAAGAAATACCTGATCCTTAGCTAGCAAGTTACTCAAAGGCCTAGCTACCTTTGAGAAGTCTTTGATAAAGCGCCGATAGAAATTGGCGTGCCCCAGAAAGCTTCGGACTCCCTTCAAATTCACCGGAGGAGGCAACTTTTCAATCACTTCAACTTTAGCACGATCAACTTCAAGCCCTCTTGAAGAGACTTTATGGCCAAGCACTATCCCCTCGGTCACCATCAAGTGGCACTTCTCCCAATTAAGAACAAGATTTGTCTTCACACATCTTTCAAGAACCGTTTCCAAGTTATCCAAGCATAGACCAAAGGAACCACCAAATACGGAGAAGTCGTCCATAAAGACTTCCATTGTTTTCTCGATAAGGTCGGCAAAAATAGCTTGCACACATCTTTGGAAAGTCGCCGGTGCATTGCACAACCCAAAGGGCATTTTACCGTATGCGAAAATTCCAAAAGGACATGTGAAAGCCGTCTTTTCATGATCGGCCGGGTCAACCACAATTTGGCTATACCCATAATAGCCATCTAAGAAACAATAGTATCGTTGCCCAGAAAGTCTTTCTAGCATTTGATCCATGAACGGGAGTGGAAAGTGATCTTTTCGAGTTGCGGTATTCAACCGCCTATAATCAATGCACATACGCCACCCCGTTGCCACTTTTGTCGGGATCAACTCATCCTTTTCATTTCGAATAACGGTAATGCCACCTTTCTTCGGAACCACATGTACAAGACTAACCCATGGGCTATCCAAAATCGGGTAAATCATTCCCGCATCCAACAACTTAACAACCTCCTTTCTAACAACTTGCTTCATAGTAGGATTTAAGCGGCGTTGCGGTTGAGCTACCGGCTTAAAGTCCTCTTCCATTAAGATCTTGTGCATGCAATAGGAAGGACTAATTCCTTTGAGATCGGAAAGAGTCCAACCCATGGCTTCTTGATTCTTTTTCAAAACATTGATCAAACGGGCTTCTTCATTCTTTGACAAAAGATTGCTTATGATAACCGGCTTTGCTTCGGTCTCGTCGAGGAATGCATACTTCAAATTAGAAGGTAACATTTTCAATTCAATCGGCGATTTTTCTTCATTAACCTTCTTCTTCAATACTTCCTCCTCAACTTCCCACGGATGTAACTCTTTTAGACTATCAAGTTCCCTTAGGCATTCATCAAGAGCTTGCTCTTCTTCAATTGTGAAAACTTCAAAGGAGTCATCAAGAGCTAACTCCATAGGAGATATCTCATGAATATGTTTAAAAACTTCAAAAGTTGCCTCTTCGATCGCATTAATGCAAAAGCTATCATGACTATCCTTTGAATGCTTCATGGCTTCGAATAGATCAAAAGTAACTTCTTCGTTTTGGACCCTTACCTTCATCAAACCGTCGTCAACGTTAATCATCATGCGTGCGATTTTCATGAACGGTCGACCAAGAATAAGCGGAGCATCGTCATCCTCTTCCATATCAATCACAATGAAATCAACCGGGAAGAAGAATTTGTCAACTTTGACCAATACATCTTGGGCTAACCCATGAGGATGGGTAGTCGACTTATCGGCCAATTGCAAAGTCATCCGGATGGCCTTCATTTCAATGTTGCCAAGCCTCTTCACAATAGACAATGGTATTAGATTAATGCTTGACCCCAAATCAATTAGCCCTTTCCGACATAGACATCACCAATTGTAACCGGCAAAGTAACTCGTCCCGGGTCAACCTCTTTTCTCGGAAGCATCCGTTGAATGATTGCACTACAACTAGCATCTAGGACAATTGTCTCCGGTTCCGTGTACCTCCGCTTTTTAGTGAGTATGTCTTTCATGAATTTCACATACTTAGGCATTTGCTCCAATGCTTCGGCAAACGGAATGTTCACTTGAAGTTGTTTGAATATATCCATGAACCGGGCGTAATGCCGTTCATTCTCCCTCTTAGATGGAGCATGTGGATACGGAAGGTTTTGGATTGGAGTAGCGCCCACTACCTCATTTCCTTTAGAAACTCTAGAATTCCTCTCTCTTTTCTTTTTTACTCCCTCCACCTTCACTTCATCACTCTTATTTTTTTCAACTTCCACACTTTCTTTATTTTCTACTTCACCATTTTTTTCATTCTTTTCAACTTCTTCCTCACTCCGCTCCCCAAATTCAACATCAATGCTATCCTCTATTTTTTTCTCCTCATCTTTTTTCTTATCCTTTCTTTTTTTACTCTCACTAATCAACTCCATTCCACTTCTCGTCGTTATCGCTTTACAATGCTCTTTTGGATTCGTTTGCGTGTTTGCCGAAAAAGATGGTCCGGGTTGTTGTTCCGCTAGTTGTTTAGCAAGTTGATCGACTTGAGTTTCGAGATTTTTGATTGCCGCATCGTTGCTCTTTTTGATTAGCCATCAACAATTGCATAAATTGTGTCAATGTCTCTTCTAACTTTGAAGTCACGACCGGCGGTGGTTGAGGTTGGTAAGGATTTTGACGGCTAGAAGTACCACCCCCATAACCTTGGTTATGGTGATAGTTACCCCTTGGTTGGAACCCTTGATTCCCTTGAAAGTGTTGTTGTTGATTTTGAGGATGTTGTTGATACGGTTGTTGTTGTTGCTGCCTCGGTTGGTAGTCTCGTTGGTTCGCCATGTAATTCACCTCTTCGAACCCGCGAGGTGGACAAAACCCTGTGCCATGATCACCCTTGCAAAGCTCACAACAAGCTATTTGTTTAGCTTTTGAAGGCTCTTTCAACTCTTTTATTTGTTGAGATAAGAGTTCAACTTGTTGTGAAATGAGTTTATTTTAGGCAAGAATAACATCATTTGTCCCAAGTTCAAGCACTCCCGGTTTCTTCAAAGTGTTGCCTCTACTTTGACTTTGGAGGTCATTTAGAGCCATACGGTTAATGATATCAATAGCTTCGTCGGCGCTTTTAGACAACAAAGAACCACCCGAGGTAGCATTCAATAAAGTCTTGCAATTAGGTTGAAGGCCATTCTTGAAAATGTGGGTTTGCGTCAATTCGTCAAAACCATGCCCTTTGCACTTTCGAAGCATGGATTTAAATCTTTCCCATGCCTCATTCAATGATTCTTTGACTCCTTGTGAAAACATGGAGATAGCCGTTTTGGATTCCATGAACCGGTTGTGGGAGAAAAATCTTTCAATGAACTTCTCTTCCAACACGTTCCAATCCGTCATGACTGCAGGTGTTTGATCCAAGTACCAATCTTTGGCTTTGCCGAGCAAAGCATGAGGAAATAGTCTTTTGAACAACGGTAGCTCTTGAGCTTGATCAACTCCGGCTTCCAATGCTATTTCGTAAAATTTGGTGAGAAAAGCAAAGGGGTCTTCATGGTCCATTCCGGTGAATGGACTTCCGTATAGCAAGTTAAGAGTTCCCGTCTTCATCTCGGCTTGCCTTCCCGTGTGGTTGGTAAACTGAGCTGTATTCCTCGGACTGTTGACACACGGTGTGGAAACGGGCGGTGGTGGTGGTGGTTCCATGATAGGTGTGAAAGGTGGTGGGTGTGTTGTAGAAGAACCTTCTCCTTGTTCTTGTCGTTGTCTAGCTTGTTGCCTTCTTCGTCTCGTTCTGCTATTCAGTCTCCTTGCAGTTCTTTCGATCTCGGGATCAAAAAGAAGTTGGTCCTCAAGAACCTGCCCTCGCATAAAACGAAAGTTGCACACTAAACCAAACAAATTAACAAGCACAAGTCAAAAATTCAGAAGTTAAAAATTCAGCAACTATTGCGATGCTCGCAATATCAATTCACAATCCCCGGCAACGGCGCCATTTTGTTGTGACAGGGTTAGAGTATCGGGATTTGTTATCGTCTCCACAGGAATTATGTGATATTGCCGCCGTTCGACAGTTGTTAAGTTCTTAACTTATAGTAACAAGGGGGTTTTAGTTTTCGGTTACGGTAGCTTGCATAAAAAGTAAGAAATTGCGGTAAAAGTTTTGGTTTTACGATTTGAGATAGATTGTCAAAGTTAGGGTTCGACGATCACTTTGCATGCATATGTTCGATCAAACAAAACTCATAAACTCCATTAGATGATAAACACATTCATAAAATCCTCCCAATGTGTTTATTTCTAACACACATTGTGGGTTTTTTCATTTTGATCCATTGTTGATCTCTCACACAATCTATCAAAATGATAACTTTTAGGTTCAACTTTTTAGTGAACAAACTCATTCAAAACTATCTCTAGCTAAAGAACAAGGATGGATGAAAACCTAGGTCAAGAGTTGGAAAACACCTTTCAATAATAAACCAACACAAAGAGTTATCAATAAAACAAGGTTTTCACCATACATTCATCATCAAAGAGTTTACAAATGAAGATCAATCCATATACATACAAAGCTTATGATCATCTACATCTAACCTTGACCAAATGAAAGACTTAGCTACTCATTTTCATGGTAGCTTGAACAACAAATTTCGGAAGAAGGTTGATCAACATCCGAGTCGAAGAATTGAGATTGGATGGGAATCCACCTTCTTTTTGTAAAATATTGTCAAGAGAAGAAGAAGAATGAGAAATGGGGTTTTTAGGGCACAAAAATCACCTTGGAACCAAAAACAAGTAAAAAGCTGATGAAAAGATTAAAAAATATCTTCCAAAAAGTAGCCCATGCTACTTATAGAAGTGGTTGCTGAGCTGTCATGCTCGCTAGGCGAGCAGAATGGTTCGCCTAGCGAGCCCCAAAATAAGTCACCAGAAGAGCCTACGACCAGAGGAATCATCCAGACAAGTTTGCAATAGTTCGCTAGGCGAACAATCCTTCGCTAGGCGAAGCCCTCGCTTCTCTCATTCGCTCCAGCGAGTCTTGATGCTTTTGCTACTGGAATTGTTCGCTACTTGCTCGCTGGATGCTCGCCTAGCGAGTATTGATCTTTTTGCTACTGTCCAAGTCTGGGAGTGTTCGCTGGCATCTCGTTGCGTGCTCGCCTAGCGAATAATTCGCTACCTCACTCGCCTAGCGAGCTTGCTTATGTTTGCTTTCTTTCTTGATTCCTTTGCCATCTTTCTTGTGCCTTAGTTTTCTACTCTTTCATGCCTAATTCCTACACAATAACACACAAATTAAAGGTACCAAGATCATTTCACATAGTATTGCAAATCAACAAAAGCAAGGGCGGTTTCGAACACTTTTTCAACAAAAAGAAGTGAAAGATGCCCACATTTGATAGCTCAAATAAGCAAACTTGGGCATCTAACAACTCTCCCCAACTAGATTATTGCTTGCCCTCAGGCAAAGTATGCCTCTTGAAGGACAAGAGGATTTGCTTAAAGAAAAAGGTTTCTCCGAAATCGGATAAAATGGCTCAAACACAAGAGAATCAACCAGACACAAGTTCCCAATGGTTAGAATAACACAATACACAAGAACTAAAGCCTTATAGCAATGCAAAACATGTATCAATCCACAACATTGTTATCCTGAATGAATCACCCTATCTCTCCTCTTCGAATAAGAATTGAAGAAATTACGCGTTTGCAACCGCGGGGACAATTTCACTCTCCAACAAACAATGCAAAAGTCAATTCAATTCATACAATGTCTAACAATTATAAATGAAAATGCGGAAGCACGAAGATCACTAAGGTCTTTTCCGGTTGTAGCTTGGTCAGGTTTACAAACAAGGGTCATATCTAAGGCCATTGAAAACGAACTTGCCGACACAAAAGAGACATTCACTGTACAAGCTATTCACACATCTCAACTTCTGCACTTGTTTCTCATTTGAAACCTTCACAACTCTTATTTCACAACTCAATTTTGTTTTTCACTATTTTTCTTCCAAGCAAGCATTCATTTTCATTTTCTCTTTTTTTTCTTCTTTACATCGTATTCACAAAACAGATGTTTCTCTTTTTCTAATTTTTTTTCAATGCTTGCTCGGTTATTCAAGAGTTGTGGCACCTACCGATTCTCATTTTCGTTCTCCCCAACTTAGCTTTTACTCACCCCAAGTGAATGCTCTTGACTTTTTACGGCAAAAGAACAATTATAAAAAATTTCAGGGTTTCAAGAAAAAAGATTTTGACGTCTCACCTTATTTCAAGCTGAGATTCAACTGTTTAAGCTCAAAGGGGTTCATGAATACTCTCTGCTCACGAGTAAGTTGTATTTGGAACTGGTTGTGCTCGAAAGAAAACAAGCGCCTTGATCATTTCTAATTGCTTCCACAAATTCAAAATAATAAAAGACAAAGCATGAATCAAATGAATCAACACAGTTTATTAGAATCCAGCATTTTAGTGTACAATGGAGGTTTCCTCACAATTTGTGGTTCTAAGCCCTAGGTGAATCATTCATTCAATTATGTTGCAAAAGGAATAATATTCAATTACGAAAAGAGTAAAGTTCTTAATGCATTCTAAAATTCTAACCGGAGGTAACCATGTACCTTAGCATTATTGGCTTGTTTATTTTCATCGTTGCCATCCAAGCTCAGATACACCTTCATTGGATACTTCTTTGAGGAGCAACCAATCTAGAAGGTTTGACCCTCAACAACCAAAAATTTATTAAACAAAAGAAATTCAAACCAAACACAATAATTTAAAACATAAACAACAACCATCACTTCAAAATGTTAAAATGTGCGTGGGGGACAAAACACCCCAAAAAGTACATAACCAAAAATACCAAATATCTGAAAATACAAGAAAATAAAACATAACATAAAAAAAACTTAGTCCTCATAGGACTCAGAACCCTCTTCACTACCGGCCTCAGAACCGGAACCATCATCACTATCATCATCTCATCATCCTTAGCGCCACCAGAACAAGAAGCACTAGCACCCGCCCCATCTCCGAAAACAGGCATGTCCTCAGGCTAGCCAGCATGTTGCAGGAACTGCTCACGCGTCATCATAGGATGCTCTCCAGAAGGGTCACGTACCTGCAACTGTAATAATTGCATAGAGTCATGGATATCAATCATGGCACGCTGAGTCACCGCCATCCAATCCCAATTGTAATTGCAAACAACTTGTTGGAAAGGATCAAACCCCTGAGAAAAAGCACCAGGACCATCAGCAGCCCCGGTATCATCAGCAGATGTACTACCTCGGAAGTTCTTCGGCTTACAGTACTTGGCCATATATCGAACGTCGATTGCGGCCGAAATCCTTACCTGACTGCGGGAGGGTAGCTTCACCCTCGACTGTAGGCACAAAGCCATGATGAGACAAGGAAAAGCAAGGGGGCAGTTAACTCGCACCCTTGACTTCAGCCCGCTCTCAACCACGGACTTCATCTCAATCGCAATGATTCGCGCCACATTGATCTGTACATTAGTTAGAATACAGTGGACCAAGTGTGCCACTAGGATCGGCACGGTCGACGTGTGTGACTTGGGCTTAATGTTAGTCAGAACCAGCATCAAGATCAGCTGAGCCAAGGGAATCATATCCTCCCGATGGTACCTCACAGGAACCCCAGATGGGTTTACCTCAACCGACTTTCCCTCAAACAACAGGGCCGTAGAAATAACATCAGTGTCCCTGTGGAGCCTCAAATCTCTGTGGTATGCATCCCTCTCATTAACTCCCAGATGGAGAGGTTCACCAAGCACACGGTTAATAGCATCCCTATCAAAAGCGACCTGACGTCCTGACACTCTTGTAGTCCAAGTGAAAGGCTCGTCGTCATTAGGCAGCGCGTTCGCTTAGAACTCGCGCACTATCTCAATATCATATCTTTCGAGTGGAGAGATCAACTTGTCCCATTTCTTGCTATGTATCAACCCTGCAAATGTCTGATATTCGCCTTGTGGGTTGATCGAAAACCTCTTCTCAGGTAAGATTTTCCGTTTCTCCAACGCCACATAACGTGCGGCTTGCTTCGGCCCAACGAATTTATCGGTGTCAAATTGAATTGGCACAGTGCGGGAAGTGCTCCCGACCTTTCTCTTTTTTGCAGCACTGGACCTGGATGCCATCTGTAAAATCATAGAAAAGAAACAGCACACAACCACAAAACAGATTAGAGATCAAACAGAAAAACAGATACTGTCATGGTCGCTACTGCTTCGCTTAGCGAAGTGACAGCGAATGCTCGCCACAGATTCGCCTAGCGAAGATGCTAGCGAATGTTACGGGATTCTGAGTTCTCCATTGTTAACAATCCAATTTCAGAAAACCCAAATTCTAATGATACCCATTCCAAAAACAAAGTAATTTATCATGCGAGGAATCGTTCTAAACATACATGCAAACCTAAACATACATGCAAACCTAATGATACCCAATCTCCCAAATTCAACCCTAATGTCTCATTCTTCAGAATTTACAACAATGAAAGCACAAATAAATGGAGACAGAACAAACCTGATTGAAGAGGTTTCTTGATTCTGAAATGCAACAGTTAGGGTTTGCACAGGGATGATTCTCAAAGTTTTTGTGTGAGATGGAAGTGAAAAGTGTGAAAGTGAGAGTGAGTTCGTGACCCTATTCTGACTAAAACAAAATAAATGGGTTTTGGGCCCAAATGAGTGGCCCTCTGAAAAAAAATAAAGTTCTATCACGCAACGTTCGTCTAGTGAACGTCTCGCTACTGCCTTCGCCTAGCGAGCAGTTAGCGAACATCTCGCTACTGTCTTCGCCTAGCGAGCAGCTAGCGAACATGACAAGATCCTGTTTTTTCCAAAACAGCATTGCACAACACAATTCAGCAAGGTTCACCAATTTGAAAACCAATACCACACAACACAAAGCTGTAAATACTTACAATGTTGGGGTGCCTCCCAACAAGCGCTTGTTTAACATCGGATAAGCTCGGCGGTTTGAGATGCTCACAGAGGAGCATCCAAGCAGATTGCACATCTCTCGCGATCCACAAGACCGCCAAGATAAATCTTCAAACGTTGGCCGTTAACTGTCCAACTATCTTTCTTCTCCACGTCCTCAATGACAACAGCTCCATACTCTTTGACTTCTTTGACACGAAATGGCCCGGACCATTTAGATTTCAATTTTTCGGGGAATAGCTTCAACCTAGAATTGAACAAAAGGACCAACTGTCCGGGCACAAATTCCTTCTTCCTAAGCTTTTTGTCATGATACTCTTTCACCTTTTCTTTGTACAACCAACTCGAGTGATATGCGGCATTGCGCATTTCTTCCAACTCAAGCAATTGCACTTTTCTTTTTTCATCGGCCAAATCCTTATCAAAGTTCAATAATTTCAGAGCCCACAAAGCTTTGTGCTCCAATTCGACCGGAAAATGGCAAGTCTTACCAAATACCAATTGAAAAGGAGTTAGCCCAATTGGAGCTTTAAAAGCGGTACGGTATGCCCATAAAGCTTCATCCAAATTTTGCGACCACTCTTTTTTAGAATTCGACACGGGTTTTTCAAGAATTCTCTTAATCTCACGATTAGAGACTTCGGCTTGACTGTTTGCTTGTGGGTGATACGGAGTCTCCACTCTATGTGATACACCGTAATGTTTCAAAACGCTTTCTAACAATGTATTACAAAAGTGCGACCCTCCGTCACTAATCAACACACTGGGGGTTCCAAAACGGGAAAAGATGTTTTTCTTCAAAAAATTTATTACCGTTTTAGCATCCGCCCGAGGTTAGGCAATCGCCTCAACCCACTTAGAAACATAGTCAACCGCCACAAGCATATATTCATTACCATATGAGGGTGGGAATGGTCCAACAAAGTCGATACCCCAACAATCGAATACTTCAACCTCTTGGATGTTTTGGAGAGGCATCTCGTCTCTCTTACCAATCCCACCACTTCTTTGGCAACTATCACAACTTTGCGCATGGGCATTTGCGTCTTTGAAAATAGTAGGCCAATAAAATCCTGACTGAAGGACTTTAGTGGCCGTTCTTGCCCCATTGTAGTGTCCGTCGTAAGGCGAGTTATGACAATGCCAAAGAATGCTTTGCGCTTCATCGCCAGTAACACACCTCCTCAAAAGGTTATCACCACCCAATTTAAACAAGTATGGGTCATCCCATACGTAGTACTTAGCATCTGAGAGAAATTTCCTCTTTTGGTTCGAAGTTAGGTCGGGAGGCACCAAACCACTAGCCTTATGGTTCGCAAAGTCTGCAAACCACGACCTAACTTGAACTTTGAAAAGTTTTTCATCAGGAAACTCTTCCCGAATTTCTTTCTCGGAAGCAGTAACCTCCACATTAACTAAGCGAGATAAATGATCCGCCACCAAATTTTCCGATCTTTTCTTATCTTTGATTTCAACATCAAATTCTTGCAACAAGAGGATCCAACGGATGAGCGTTTGCTTCGAGTCCGGTTTGGTGAGCAAATATTTAATCGCCGAGTGATCGGTATACACTACGACCTTGGAACCAATAAGATAGGACCTAAACTTTTCAAACATATACACTATCAGATGATTCTAGACGTTTCATCATCTTCATTATGTCGTCGACAGACCTTGAAATCTTAGCATCTAACTCGATTGGACCCTTTGTTATCCTACAGAGAAATGATCTCCACATATCCTTCACATCTTCATCCGTCTTCAATTCAACAAGGTTGTATTTCACCCTCCCGTCAGTCTCAATCCAATCTTCACGAAACTCAATATTTCTCACATTTCTGTTTTCGATATCAGACAACAATTCTTTCAATTTGGACGTCAGTACGGCGAGAGATGTGGTGCCATCTGAAAGCCAAAACTCTACGGTAGGTGAAGCTCAGTTAAAATACACTTTTGCCTTAATCAAAACTTGAGGAAGAGACAATTTTTGAGATATTTTTATCAAACAATAGGTGATTCCCCCTATTTATACAACTTTGCTTTTACTCTGAACCATACAAAATTGTCGGTACAATCACAACCATCCAAAATTGTCGGTAAAATCCCGAGCGTTTAAAATTTTAAATAAATAACACTATTGGAAATTTCACTTTGGTTAAAATTTTCAGTATCGCTTAGTAAATTTCAAATTTTCGGAATTATTTGGAACATACTGAAAATTTTAAAATTTCCGATATACCGAAAATTTACAATACACTACGAAAAAATTTGTTCGTACCGAAAATTTCAAACGTAAATTTCATTCACATTTCAATTTGAGAGAGTTTTGATAATATAAAAGTATGAGGGTGTGTCAAGTTTAATTGCGGGTGTCAGGTTTAATCGGGGGATGTTAAGTTAAATGCTCATACTATTAAAATATAGGTCAAAATTCATACTTAAGTCCGGCCATATATGAAATCCAGACTACTCTGCCGTAAACGTATTATCTCTTTATATTTTTTTTAAATATATATTTTATATATTATATTATTTAAAAATATTATAATATATATTTTTTTAAAATTTAGTATTATTGTTATTTTGAAATTATTTAAAATAATACACAAATTTGACTTAATTCAAACTAATAAAATAAAATAAAAAGTTGAAAAATGAAAATTAAAAAAATTAACTATTAATTTAATTATATTAATGTATAGTACTTAACATGAAAATACTGAATAGAATAGAAGAAATAAAATTTTAGTGAAATAAGGCAACTAAATATATTATGTTTTTAGAAAATTTTACCTCATACCCCTACATTTATCCTTCCACCCCTACATTTTATAAAAAATACCAATTTTATCCTTATATATTTTTAATTAATTTATTATTTTATTTTTTAAATATTTTTAAAATTTCATTTTTGTGTATCGGAAGACTTTGCAAAAGAGTTCCGGTAATCATTTTTCAAGTATTTTTTTAATATTTTTTTTATGTACCGGAAGACTTTGCAAAAGAGTTCCGGTAGTCAATTTTTGTGTACCGGAAGACTTTGCAAAAGAGTTCCGGTAGTCATTTTTCAAATATTTCCTTAACATTTTTTTTGTGTACCGGAAGACTTTGCAAAAGAGTTCCGGTAGTCAAATTTTATGTACCGGAAGACTTTACAAAAGAGTTCCGATAGTCATTTTCAAATATTTTTTTAACATTTTTTTGTGTACCGGAAGACTTTGCAAAAGAGTTCCGGTAGTCAATTTTTGTGAACCGGAAGACTTTACAAATGAGTTCCGGTATTCATTTTTCAAACATTTTTTGACTTTTTTTTGTATACTGGAAGACTTTGTAAAAGAGTTCCGGTAGTCAATTTTTGTGTACCGGAACTCTTTTGTAAAGTCTTCCGGTACATAAAAAAAAGTTTAAAAAATACGTGAAAACTGATTACCGGAATTCTTTTACAAAGTCTTCCGGTATGTAAATTAAAATTTAAAAAATATTTAAAAAATAAAATAATAAATTATTTAAAAATATATAAGGATAAAATTGGTATTTTTTATAAAATGTAGGGGTATAAGGATAAATGTAGGGGTATAAGGTAAAATTTTCCTATAAAATCCAGTTCTAATTATAAGGTCCAAAGCTATGTTTATTTGGGCTTCAGACTAATCCATGAAAATTTTACTTTATACCCCTACATTTATCCTTATACCCCTACATTTTATAAAAAATACCAATTTTATCCTTATATATTTTTAAATAATTTATTATTTTATTATTTAAATATTATTTAAATTTTATTTTATTTTTCACGTATTTTTTAACTTTTTTTATGTACCGGAAGACTTTACAAAAGAGTTCCGGTACACAAAAATTGACTACCCGAACTCTTTTACAAAGTCTTCCGGTATACAAAAAAAAAAGTAAAAAAATGTTTGAAAAATGAGTACCGGAATTCTTTTGCAAAGTCTTCCGGTTCACAAAAATTGACTACCGAAACTCTTTTGCAAAGTCTTCCGGTACACAAAAAAATGTTAAAAAATATTTGAAAATGACTACCGGAACTCTTTTGTAAAGTCTTCTGGTACATAAAATTTGACTACCGGAACTCTTTTGGAAAGTCTTCCGGTACACACAAAAAATGTTAAAAAAATATTTGAAAAATGACTACCGGAACTCTTTTGCAAAGTCTTCCGGTACACAAAAATTGACTACCGGAACTCTTTTGCAAAGTCTTCCGGTACATAAAAAAATGTTAAAAAAATACTTGAAAAATGGCTACTGGAACTCTTTTGCAAAGTCTTCCGGTACACAAAAATAAAATTTTAAAAATATTTAAAAAATAAAATAATAAATTAATTAAAAATATATAAGGATAAAATTGGTATTTTTTATAAAAAGTAGGGGTGGAAGGATAAATGTAGGGGTATAAGGTAAAATTTTCCTAATCCATTTTGATGACTTTAAGTTTGATGCAGGTAGAGAGTTTGAGTTGGATTAACAGGTTGGATGAGTGAACTCGGCTTACTCAAGAGATATTTTCAATGAGTAAACCGACCGAACTTATTAATATATTTATGATTCATAATATTAAATTATGTCTACTACAAAAAAAATGTTTAAATTAACTCAGTTTCTGTTGGGCGAGAAAATGAGAATTCAACCGTCTAGAAGGGGAGATTGAATATACCCTCTTTTAAAAATTTGATCGATTTAAAAAAGTGTTTATTTCAAATATTAAAGTTTGAAAATTATTTGTATAGTGGAAAATGTGCGTATAGAAATACATCCTTTTAGAAGGAATATACACAACAATCAATTAGGATACAAAATAGAAAGTAGATGAAACAAATAACCAAAATAACCAATATGTTAATTCAGCTGTAATCGAGTTACACGAGTTTGTAAAGTGAATAATTTCAATACAATATGAAATCTAATATCACAATCTTTAGATTTTATCAACAAGAATAATTTGAAGTCTCAATCTAATAAAACTTAAGCTTATCAACGAAATCGCTATTAATGCAATAGACCCAAACCACACGTGATTATAAGAAAGTAACAAACCTAAACATGCAAACTATATAGAAAAATAAAAAGATGGGAATAAAGAAGATTCCACAAGGAATTATACCGATTCATTATTTTTGTTCTCGCTTGCGCCTAATCTAGTATTCAATGGTTGCTCATAATTTTGTTGTTCTTCCACTTTGATTTTGACAAACTTAGACAAAGTTATTTTGTACAATCAGAATTTGAATAATATTGAAAATAAAAATCTTTGATTTGAATCCTTGTTGACTCATACACAATATCTGACATTGAGCTCCAAGTCTTCGTTTTGTAGCGATCTTTACTCGATCGTGCCAATATCTTGAGCCTTGGTTTGTTCGAAGATGAGAAAAATCCAATTTTATTTGTAGGCTTTCACACAGCTCTACCAAAATAATTATGGAAAGAAGAACCTCCTTATTTTCTGTTGGAATTATCTATCCCAACCACCACTATACACAGACGTAAACCGTTGAAATCTTCAAACAAAAACGTTAATCACAATAAATATCATCCTCACAAATCTCACACCCTAAGATGAGCTCTTGATCCAAACGACAATGGAGGATGCAAGAGGTTGTAGATGAAGAGATTTCATTTGCAAAAATCAAAACAAGATTTAAAACTCTTTTTGAAAGTTGAGAGAAAATGTGTGTTGTGAGTTTTAAGTCATAAAGTGGAAATATATGTTATGAACATTGTTAATGGGATTTGTGTTTATATATGTGTTAAAGATCTAGCATAAAAATGAGATAAAAAGTGTGATCAATGCTAGACTTATATTATAACTTTTGCCCCTTTGATAATATCAAAAAGAGATAAGTGCTAATGAGTCTAAACATAAAATAACCAGTAACACAAAAAATAATTCAGAGAAACAAAGTTTCACAAAGCTATGAAGGATATACATCAAATCAAAATATATTTCAGACAAACAAAGAATGGCATGCCAAATGCAACAAATATGTGCAATACAAGATGAAACTAATTAGCAACGAAACTATATGTGATCAAGATAAATGCACATGGAAGATTAAATAATGTATGAACACTATAAATCATGTTTGAAATGCACATAATTAAAAGCATGTATTTAAAAAGGTTTTAAATGCACAACGAACATTCATATAGCAACTTAGAAAATATGAACGAAAAGGAACATATAAGAAGTAAACAAATAGACATATAGATTAAAATATGAAGATAATACAAAAGTTGTATGGATCATACCAATAGTGTTGGTTCAGATGTAACTTACTACAAGAAGATGTTAGTTTGCAACAAAAATCTAATATATCAAGAAATTAAATGGGGATCTAAATATATTTATAACGGTTTTGTGGATAACGGTTTTGTATAAATACCAGCCAATTAATTTTTCGTATCCACATATTGAAAAATAACATCCCATTTTTCAGCATGATCTCTTAGGAAATGGTGTTAGATTTCTATGTGTTTAGTGTATGAATGTAGCATAGGATTCTTAGTAAGATTTATCACGCTAGTGTTATTGCATTTGATTGGAACACAATCAAATTTTAAATTGTTATCCAACAATTGTTGCTTTAGCCATAAGACTTGTGCACAATAGTTACTAGCGACCACATATTCATCCTCAGTGTACTAGTAGAAAAAAGAGATTCAACACCCATTTTCTGGACATTTAACACCTTTTTTCATATAGGTGTTATTGGTACCGGTTTTGTAATTATAACATTTGATATCGGTTTTAAAACCGATACAATAAATTCATATGACACAAAATTTAAATCGATGTTAAATGTGTGTAGTACTTACTAGTTTCACTCCAAACCAACATTTAACACCATTTACTAAATAAAGTAGAAGTTAAATGATGATCTCTAACACTCCTTTTATGAAAATTAGGTGTCAAATGTTCACACTGAACACCAATTTTAAAAACAGGTGTTATATATCAACATTAAGTGTGTATATATATATATATATATATATATATATATATATAAAATAAACTAACAAGTGTTCATTTTTCACACAAAAAAATAATGACAAAAACAGTTCCGCATAATATAAAAAAGAACTAGTGGCAAGATCACCTTTAAATTATCAGTTTTGCTATTCTTACACTTGATTCATAATAGTACTTAAAATAATAAAATATGACCTACACTTTTGTTTATCTATGTGTTATTATATGTGGACCATATTCACATTCTCTCTCCTAACAACAACCACATATCATCAGCCACAACCACTGTATCAATTTCTTCTTCTTCTTTCTCTTTCCGCGCCATTTCTCATCTCTTCTTCAACTATTATTTTCTTTACATCTACAACCATACCCAATCAAATACATAGACTATAAAAAAAGAAATTCATTTAGAATCATTATGTGATGAAGATGAAGATTTAACTCAGTAAGTTTCTAGATATAATTATAGATTCATCCAATAATATCAATGTTCTTCTTTTGGATCATATGTTTGTTCATGATTGTTCATATATTTCTAGATTTAACACAATATTAACCAAATTTGTTTACTGTTATAGATTTCATATGTTTATTCACGTTTGTTCATTAACCATGTTCTAAACAATATTCATCTACTTTGCTCACACCGTTAACAATGTTTATTTATTGTGAAACAATTTGATTTCATATGTTTACTCATGTTGGTTCGTTAACCATTTTGGGAACTGTATTTACCAACTTATGTCACACCAATAACCAACTTTATAATAAACAATGTTATAAACCTACCCACATGTCTGGGCGTTTATTAACCAAGTTATAGACAATATTAACCATAATTTTGAATGTTATTAACCAACGTTGTTATAAATTTATATTATACATAACATTGACATTTTTTGTGCAGTTTGTGTCATAATGGACGGTTCAAGCATTTTTATAGAATGTGGTAGTAGTCAAGAGGAAGATGTAGAAGTTGATCACGGTGATTGTGATGGTGATGATGATGACTCACTTTGGGTTCCTGAAATTGGGATGTGTTTTTCTTGTCTAGAGGAAGTTAAAACATATTATCAAGAGTATGCTTTAAAAAAAGGGTTTGGATGGAGAATTAGATCATCGAAAAAAAGAGATGACAGGGAGGTCAACTACCTAATACTTTCATGTTCAAGAGAGTGGTCTAACATTTCAAAAATTTCATGCACGTTAAAGACACTACCATTTAGAGTAAAAAATTGTCCTGCCAAGATTTGTATTAAATTGAAATAAGATGGTTTGTGGTACATTACACAATTTGAATCTAACCATTCTCATGAGACTAGCCCTACAAAAGCAAGATTGTTCAAGGCTAACAAGAAAATGAACTTACATGTGAGGAGAACAATCCAAATCAATGATGATGCGGGAGTAAGGATCAACAAGACTTTTCAATCACTTGTTAAAGATGCAGGAGAACATGAAAATATTCCCTTTTGTGAAAAAGTTGTGAGGAATTATATTAACAAAGAGCGTCGTGCAATTGGAAAAGAAGGTGATGGTAAGACTTTGATTAGTTATTTTTGTAAAATGAGGGAACAAAATACAGATTTCTTCTATGACATATATTTGGATGATGATTTTCATGTGAGGAATGTATTTTGGGTTGATGCAAGAAATAGAGCCGCTTACGAATATTTTGGAGATGTTGTAACTTTTGACACAACATACTTAACTAACAAGTATGACATGCCTTTTGCTGCATTCGTGGGTGTGAATCACCATAGTCAATCAACATTACTTGGTTGTGGATTACTATCAGGTGAAGACACAGATTCTTTCGTGTGGCTATTTAAGTCATGGCTTCGTTGTATGCTAGAAAAATCACCTTTGGGTATTGTGACTGATCAATATAAGGCTATGAAAAATGCTATTGAGTTAGTCTTCCCTACAACTCGTCATAGGCGGTGTTTATGGCATATAATGATTTTTTTTCCAGAAAAGCTTAGTGGATATGGTGAATACAAAAGGATCAAGTATGAAATGAAAGAAGCAGTCTATGATACATTTACAACAGCTAGTGTTGAACAAAAATGGTGTTCGTTCATAGAAAAAATTGATCTCCAAGAAAATGATTGGTTGGGTGGGTTGTATATTGAGCGTCATAGGTGGGCACCAACTTTGTTAAGGAAATATTTTTGGGCTGGTATGTCAGCTACGCAAAGTAGTGAGAGCATACATGCTTTCTTTGATGGATATATTACTTCTACAACAAGTCTAAATCAGTTCGTGAAACAATATGATAATGCTCTTAGAAGTCGGGCAGAAAAGGAATTTGAAGCTGATTTTAATTCGATGGATACAACAATTCCATGTGGGTCAAACTCGTCCGTTGAGAAAAAATTCCAAAGTGAGTTTACGAATGCAAAATTCAAGGAAATTCAAGTGGAATTCATATCTAAAATGAATTGTTCTGCCTCATTAAATAGCATGGAAGGTTGCTTTGCTACGTATCATGTGTTGGAGGAGATATTAGTTGGAGACATACGCAAAGAGCGGGTCTTAAAAGTTGTGCTTAATAAGGAAAACCATGATTTCAAATGTGAATGCTCATTATTTGAGTTTAGAGGTATTGTGTGTCGGCATGTGTTATCTGTGTGTAGTCAGGAGAGGATTATAAGTCTTCCAGAGAAGTATGTTTTAACGAGATGGAAAAAAAACATTAAAAGGAAGCATTCATATATCAAGACTAGTTATGGTGTAACAAAGTTGAAGCCACAAATGGACAGGTTTGACAAATTATACAAGCATTTTTATGAGGTTGCTGAAGTAGCTGCTGAGTCAGGAGAGACTACCGAAGACCTCCATGAAACATTACATTTGTTTAGCTCTAATATGTCCACAAAGGATAGTGCACTTATTGAAGAAAACCTCAATGAGGATTTTAATCCAATCAATAGTAATAGAAGTCGTAGTCCAAAACATGTCAAGCGCAAAGGTCGTCCTCCATCTAAAAGAAAAACATCTGCCGCCGAAACGATTGCTAAGAGGTCAAGGAAGCGAACAAAAAAAAGTGATCACATTGAGCTTACTATAGTATGTCTACTTTCATTATATATATATATATATATATATATATATATATATATATATATATATATATATATATATATATATATATATATATATATATATATATATATATATATATATATATATATATATATATATATATATATATATATATATATATATATATATATATATATATATATATATATATATATATATATATATATATATATATATATATATATATATATATATATATATATATATATATATATATGTAAACTTAAATGTGTAGGAGTGCAATATTAAAATTGGTGGAAAATCAGTTTGGAAGTAATATTTGTGTAGAATCATCTCTTGAGGTTGTTAGTGGAAAACATTACTTAGATTCGAGTATTGTGGTTTGTGTACATTAGAAGATTGTATTAAATAGTGTTTGAATTCACATGTACCATTTGAATAATTTTGTGTGTTTTAAATTTGAGGAATTCGTATGTACAAGTTACGGAAAACATATATAGTTGTTGAGGATAAATTAAGTGTACTCATTAAACTACTAATTTATTATGTATTTGATTTTATGTACGTTATATTTTAGATTTTTGTATGTTATTGTATAGGTTGGAAATTGTATGTCATTCATGGATCTTTTGACAACATGTGAAACACCTTTGACGTGTTCACCTCAAGTTTGTACAAATTTATGATGATTTTGGGAATTTTTGGTTATTGACTAGTGACATGTGTATTTTGGGGAGACTGTCACATATCTATACTATTTTGAAAATTTTGACATGATGGTATGATGTTCAAACATTTATTTTAATCTTGTTCAAAACATTACATGCACTAACAATAGTTACATTTGATGGTGCAGGTTATTCAGGTGAGATATTCGGGTGGGATGTTGCAAGATTGTAAATTGACTTTTGTATTAATCCAAATTGTAAATGGTGCAGTATTGTAAATTGACTTTTGTCATAATCCAAATTGTACTAAATTTTTTTGGTGTATATAATATATTAAATATTTTGTTAATGCAATTACTTCGTATCCAAACATAAAAAAAAATATGAAGTTGGTTAATACAGTGCCAGACTTCGAAACAAGAGAAATTGCAGTCCCGGACTTGATTAATACATTGCACGAAGTTGGTTAATGGAAGTTTAACTTAGGTTAATACAGTGCCAAACTTCTAAACAAGAGAAATTGTAGTCACAGACTTGGTTAATACATTGCACGAAGTTGGTTAATGGAAGTTTAACTTCGGTTAATGTATTACCGAACTTTAAAACAAGGGAAATTGCAGTCCCAAACTTGGTTAATATATTGCACAAAATTGGTTAACAGAAGTTTAACTTCGGTTAATGCAGTGTCAGACTTTAAAACAAGGGAAATTGCAGTCCCAAACTTGGTTAATACATTTCATGAAGTTGGTTAATGGAAGTTTAACTTCGGTTAATGCAATACCAGACTTTAAAACAAGGGAAATTGCAGTCCCAGGCTTGGTTAATACATTTCATGATGTTGGTTAATGGAAGTTTAACTTCGGTTAATGCAGTACCAGACTTTAAAACAAGGTAAATTGATTTCCTAGACTTGGTTAATACATTTCATGAAGTTGGTTAACGAAAGTTTAACTTTGGTTAATGCAGTTCCAGACTTTAAAACAAGAGAAATTATTAAATCATACTTGGTTAATACATTGATGGAACAATATTCACTATAACACATTTTCAACACATTTTCAACATAATGAACTATAACATACTTAACACATTAACCACAAAATGAACTATAACATAATCAAGACATTGTGCACATAGACAAAACACAACCACAAATTATCAACATTGTGCCAAATTCTTCACTACAACACATCATAATTGGTACAAATTCTGTAATACATATTACACAAATTCTACACTACAACACTAATGATTTACAAATTCATTCTGGTTCTTTTTCCACACTTTCTTGGTTTCTTCCTCATTCTTGTAGCCATGTTGGATTTAGACTTTGATTGGTTTTCCGCACCATTGACATCATCATTAAATGGAGTGTTATGTCCAACATATCCAACCAAAGTTCCTACTTCATCTTCAGTGATAAAGTCCACAAGTTGTCGATCATCCTGAACAACCTCGTCCTCAAACGGAGTGTTAACTCTCGCCTCTTTCATCATCCTCACTTCATGCTCAAGAACTGCTATCCTCTCTTTGAAATCTTTATTCTCAGCCACCAATCTATGATAATCAATAACATCCACAAACTCTTGTCCTTGTTGAAACAGAGCAGCATTGACTATGTCATATTTTAGTTCTTCCTCTGTTGCAACCACTTTATCAATTATCTAACAAAAAAAAAGTCAATTCAACACACAACAACAGAAAACCTATTTTTCTGAATTCAAACACACAAAATATTACCATATTTTTTTCAAATGCTTTTTCAATATTTTTCTTCTGCATACTTATCACTGGCCAATTCAATACACGTGGAAAACTAAACCTAGAAACAGCAGGTGCTTTCCCCAAAGATAAATGGTTGAATGCCCAAATCTATAACAAATATTAGAAGTTGTAAATTTAAAAATTTCAAAGTTTCAAAACACAAGATGAAACTATAAAGTTATATAATATATTTACCTGCAATATGGCAGCACACCCGTTTAAATGTCTTTGTGCCTTGTTTTTCCCCTTCTTCAACACAAATGGAGACTCACATAAACTAGAAACTACAAAGTTATAAACAACAATTCTCCAACTATGTGCATCAAGGGAATCCAAATCATCCAATTGCTTAATAAATCCCGTAAATACCTTATTCCCTGTTTTGGGAAAGTAAAACTCCGTAAATGCAAGTAACATGTAAAGTCTAACAAAATTAACTAATTTTTTCTTATGGCAACGGAGTTGTTTGCGGATATTGTTAATGGTTACCTCGGGCCCTTTAAATAGATCTAATGTTTGACATTGTTGATCTTCTTCTACTACTAGAAACTTACCAACAATAGACAATCCAAAAGTAAAAGAAACATCAACTAGAGTAAAGGGAACTATCCTATCCCTAACCCTAAATCCCCTACTACGTACGTCCCATCTACTTACTAACTCCCATAATAAACCACCTGAGATTGAGAATTTGTTAGAAATATCCATCGCCCATTTGAATGGGGTGCATTCAATGTGAGCACGTTGAGTTGCGGTTAACTTTTCATTGATGCTGCTCAAATTCACCGGGATACAACTATGCCTCATTCGCACCTTAAAGTCATGAAAAAACTTGATTAACCAACGACGCAGACCAACTAGAATAACAAAACAAATAAAAATTTAAACCTATGCCTATTACTTACTTCAGTTTCGTAATCATTTTTTGATGATGTCATAGTTTCAGCAATAAATCACTCAACCTAATAACAAAACAAAACCAAAGAAACACATAATCAGTACAACAACCGTGGAATTAAATTTTTTATTACATTAATCTAAAAGGAATAAACCCTAAACTTTAATCCTCTTTCAATTTCCTCTCTTTGAACAACAAATTTAACACAAAAATAAAGGAAAAAAGAACATCTAACCTTGAGATAGAAGTTGTTTTCTTCGTTTGGTGATAAGTTGAGAGAGTTTCGTTTGCCGTGGATGGAGAGACGGTGAGACGAAGAAGATGAAGACGAAGAGACGGTGACACAAAGAAGATGAAGACGAAGAGACGGTGAGACGGGGACGGAGATGGAGACGGGGAGACGGAGACGGTGAGACGTAGACGGAGAACTTCAACGCCGTTCTACCACTTTTTGAGAGAGGTGTTGTAGAACTTCAGCATCATAGACTATTGCTCTTGGGTTGTCTGTTTGAGTTAACCTAAAACTTATGTGCAAATGACCAAGTTACCTCAATTTATTTAATGAATTACAAAAAAAAAAATCAATCTTTTTATACAGTACCTACGGTGTAGGTATATAACTAAGTGTAAACATATCATTAATACCTATGGTGTATCTATATAACTAGGTGTAAGCATATCATTTCTGTTAAATTATTATGTCTTGAAGTCCATTTTATGGTGAAATACTTTTTAATGCGCTAAACTTCGTACCTACATAAGAAACAACAAGGATATGTGTTTGCTGGATTATAATGTTAATATAATTATTTGTATAAGTTTTTTTCAAGTAACATGACTATGGAAGAGGACGGTAGTCGGAAGAAACTAATAGAAAATTTAACCTTTGATTTTCTTGAAGTACCATGTGGACCTTTTGTCACAAACCACCAAAGCTCCATCCAATTAATATCCATCTCTTAGACAATTCAAGAAGAAATAAGTCACCTGGGAGCAACTTAAACTTAATTACTAAATCTAACATGCAAATATGAAAATAAAGGAAGAGAAATTATGAAGCATTTGATAGAATATAGAAAGAGGCGAAGTTCTCGCATGTGTTCGGTCCTATGTTTAATATGGAAAATTAGAGGCCTAAATGTCCTAACATTTAATAATAAAGTAAAATGAAAGACTTGGAATACAAACCAAAAATGGAATGACATAGGATTTAAAAATAATTTGTGCTTATAAAAGTGAACTATTTATAAGATATATTTAGGATAGCTTATATGCATTCGTTAATACTTAGGATTTAGTGTATAGCATATTAAATTATTTTTCATTCCTAAAATAAATAGAATGACCATAGTCAATCTTCTAACCTAAAATAAATAGAATGACCATAGTCAATCTTCTAAGATAGGAAAAAGTGATTAACACTACACATATTCTTTGGTCGTTGCATTGATAACTTGGTCATTGTCTATACAGACTTGACCATGCATGCAGTAGAAAGAATCAACCATGCAGAGGAAAGAGTGACAAGAACACACATGCGCCAGGGAATCAAAGAATCTATGAACCCTGAGCCCTAAGATTCCTACTGAGCCCTAAGATTCCCACTTAGGCGCCCATTTCCTAGGCGCCATAAAGTAATTGGGGCGCTAAAGGGTTGGGTGCCTCTTCACAAAAAATGGTCTTAGGCGCCACTAGGAAGGACGCCCCTTCCCATTGTCCTACACTAAGGCGCCACGAGGAAGGGCGCCTCTTCCCTTGCATGTGGTTTCTTCACATGCGCCTAGAAGAGATTCCTCACATGCTTTCTTTCACATGCTTTCTGAAGTTTGTCATTCCCTTGTCTCCTCTTTCCATTCCATGCAACCAATCACATTCATTTTAGGTTGCAAACCTACTCACTCATTCATCTATAAATAGCCTCTCATATCAACAATATCAAATCATCTTCATCAATACTCAATTATATTCTTCTACCACACTTCTTTCATCTACCACACTCAAGCTTTGTAAAATCAAATCATGTCTTTATTGACTATGGGCGATGAACACAGAGGCACACTCGAGAATATCTCGACATTTGTATGTTATCTCTCTCTTTTTACTTTTTATGTTTTTAGTCTTATACCTTTGTTATCTCTCTCTTTTTACTTTCTATGTTTTTCTTACTTCTTATAGACGTGTGTTTGTTGAGTATGCATTTCTTCTTCTAATTGTATTTTCTTACTTTTTTGTTATTAGGATCCGAAGCGGTTTAGATGTCGTGTACATGAATATGTACCCCACGATCCTTTAATAGAACCATATATTAGAGGATGTGGATTTGGAAATCTACTAAACATTGTCTCATACTCGGTGGACTACAAGTTCATTCTGGCTTTGTTGGAGAGGTGGAGACCTGAGAACCACACACTTCACCTTCCGATTGGTGAGTGTACCGTAACACTTGAGGACGTGTACATGTTGTTGGGTCTCCGTATAGACGGAAAGGAAGTGAATGGTCGAGTTAACCAAGACAACAATATCTGCAATGAATTATTGGGTGCCCCTTTGTTAGACGACGAAACTGAGGGAGACACATCCAGTCAAGCAAGGGGGTAAGATATAAATTTAAAATACCTAAAATAATATTATGTCAATATAGTATTGATCGATGATTCAAACGAGTATGAGAAAATAATAAAAGCTCGGTGTTATATTATGATTTTATTTGGTAACTTTTTGTTTCCAGAAAGTACAGGTAATTCTGTAAATATAATGTATTTACCTTTATTACGCAACATTAATAAGGTAAACACTTATAAATGGGGTTCAGCTGTGTTGACCATCTATATAGTGCAATGTGTAGAACTGCAAAAAAGAATACATGTACTTTTTTTCATGTGCGTATTTGCTTCAAGCTTAAGGGTGGTCAAGAATATCGTCGCTCGCCCCGATAAATGAGCGACCATTCATGTTCCCATTTGCAACCAAGTAATTTTAACACTTTACCATTCACTATATAGTTAATTATGTTTATTATTATAATTAATAGTAAATAATATTTTTCACTTCTTTTTTATCTTAGGTGGTCAGTAAGGGGAATGAACTACAACAGGTGTCCAAAACACGCTATTGTAGTCTATCGAAATCTATTGGACCACATTGGACATGATGATGTAATAATCCTACCCAACTATATTTTAATTTTAAAATACTTCTCAAATTATTTTCCATCTAACCGTTTCGTATTGTTTTACAGTTTGTTTGGAGGCCATATCTGGGTCTGAATCATGATGTGAACCATGACGATGCTGTAGTTTGGACAGCGAAGACACTGATTATCCGATTCACTACGGTGGAAATGCACCAAAGTGACCGGGTCAAACTACAGTTCGGAATGCTACAACAGATTCCATAATTTCCCACGTGTTTGGAAATTGGCATCAAAAAAGGGTTAATGCACAATGGGATTATTCTAACTGGAGAGACTTTGCAAAAGACATGTGTCGTCAATGGAGGAATCGACGATAACACATCTTGAACGAACCAGTCATCCATGGTGCAAGACCCACTCAACAATATATGGCATGGTTTAGGTCGGTAACAACTCAGCAATTTGTATCTGAGCCGCGGTATTTGATGGATCCACGCTAACTTGCTTCGTCATCGTATGCCCCACAATAATTCACCACCTAACACCAATGTGAACCCACCCAAACCCAACAATCAACCACACAACATAGACCGACCACATACACACAACAACCAAACACCCAACATCGCAATCCGTTCATGCCAACCACCCAACAACCAACCATCCAACGTTGCACCCCGTTCATACCACCCACCCAAACTCAAAACCAAGAATCCAACCCCGCATCCACAACCGTCTATAGCCCAGATAATTCATATGGGTCACTTCATCGTAGCACCCCACCAATGAACACCCAACCATTGTTTAACTACAGTACGCCCCAGGAACCATTGCTTCGTTTCCAAAACGACTCAATGGTCCAATTTGGGCAACTATATCGTCCCTAATTCACCCAACCCCAACGCCTTAACTACGACAACATGGGCATTGAACTCCATTACGGAAGCGTCGTTGGCCAGAGTCACTCCGGATATTGGGAGCAAATGATGACACATCTGTCAAATACCGTTGGACCTTCCAACCAGCCATCGCTTGATCAAGTCAGCATCCAAAGACCACAAACACCTCAAGAAAATCGTGGGAGACGTCAGAGACAAACTAACACACTGGGATGTGGAACCGGGGGACGTTATAATCGGGTCGGTCATTAGTTTATTGTCAGTCCAATGTAACCAATTATTACATCTTCAATGAATTTTTTTTTCATTACTATTTCTTATTTATTAAATAATAAATATTAAATATTAAAAATTAAAAAAATTAAAAAACCTAAAAAAATAAAAAAAATAAAAAAAAATATAAAAAAAATATGAGGGGGGTGTATGCGCCAGATGAATTAGTGCATACACCAACCAAATGAACCTAGGCGCCACTAACATTGGCGCATCCTCATGAGGCCCAACATAGGCGCCACTAGCATTGGCGTCTCCTCATGAGGAGTCCAATACATGCGCCAATACTATTGGCGTCTCCTCTTTAAGCTTTGGGGATGCGCCAATTCATCTGGCGCATCATTTATCAAACTTGGTTGTTTTAGTTATTTTTTTGAATAATTGATTATTTTCGATTTTTTTTGAAAAAAATGGTTATTTTGAAAAAAAAAACATCTATGAACTTTTAAGAACCATATAATTGATATCGCTATCCAACAGTAAATAATGGGTTCATGTAAAATCTAAAAAAACATGATTTTTCTTATGAAAAAGAAAAGGAGCTTAGTAAACAAAAAAAAAAGACTTGTACACCTTTTAGTAAAAATATAAAATGACGCTCAAACTCAGGTGGGCAATAGATCCAAATATTTAATTTCTTTTCCCCTCTTTTGATGTCTTGCAAGGTGCAAGCAAGCTCAAGAGCACCCCACAACAATATGTATGCATACTCAGAGATTCTAGAAAAGCATAAAGTAATTTTTAATAACTTTTAAGAATACTTGTATTACCAAACTCCTTTGTACCTTTATATTTGTCATCATGTTCCTCATTAGTGACCTGAGCATACATCTAAAGGTCAACCTATTCACAAAGCAAAACTCAATTAGACTCCAAAGCTCTTACTAGCATACCTAGAAAGTAAAAATACATGGAAATTTCTCAATAAAAATAAGTTTATAAACGAGGGAGTGTGTGATATATGTTACTTGTTGCTCAAATCATGTGGGAATTGAAAACGATTGATGCTCCACTCCTAAAATCATTTCAAACATTTGTATAGGAGTAAACTCCAAGTGCACACATTTACAAATATACACATTTCAAATGAAGTGTAAAAATACTATAAGATAGAAAGAACAACGTTATGTTGCATCTTACTGTGCCAAAAAACTAAACAATTTCTAAATAAATGAAAGTTATCATTAGTATTCCTCCAATCCTATTTGTAACAAGCAAAATCTAAATTGGAGAATCCTACTAAGTTGCATTTGCTTCCCTTGGAAAACTAAAGACCGTGATGCGAGGTTCCGTTAAGATAACTCAAAATTATTTTTACAATCTTAAAGTGAGATTCCCTAGGTGACGCTTGAAATCTTGCACACATGAACATGTTAAACATAATATTGAGCCTACTAGGGTTAAATAGAGTAAAGATCATATGGTACTTTTATACTTGTAAAGATTGATGTCAACTCCTTGTTCATCTTTATTTATCAGGATATTTAAAGCCATGATAATTGAAATGCTTTTAGAATCATTCATATTATATTTATTTAGGAGGTCCAAAATACTTTGTCTGACTGATGAACGTGCCAACTTTTGTTTGCTTTATCTGCAATCCTAAGACATAAGTAAGCTTTCCCATTAATTACATTTTTAACTCCTCCTGCATCAAAGCAAACTCCTTGCAAAGATATTTGTATGTGGTTCCAAATATAATATTGTCATACCCAAAAAAATTCCCAACCTCCTCATTCAATTCGCCTGACTTATGATTTTGTTCATTTGATCATGCATTTAGGTCATTCATCGGCATTTGTATATTGTAACAAATTTAAGTCAAAGGTTCGACAATAATGAATTTATTTGATTTAAGTGAATTTTTTATGTGGATATTATTTGATAATTATTCGGATTTATTTCTCATATTACTTGTGATGCAGATCATCTCTTTATTTGAGGCTCATGGTTAGCATGGAGATTAGAATGATTGTTACTCAATTTGGAAGATTGCTTGAATTCAAAGAAAAGGACAAAGTTGGAATAAAAGGAAGATTTCATTCATTTATTGAAAATTCATGGTACAATGCATATATTTTTTAGATACAAGTCAAAATAATGGATTGTAAGGAAAGAGAGTGAAAAATTACATCTTTAAGGTACAATTTACTTTTTGGTCAAATAGTTGACTTTTTGGTCAACTGTTAACTTTTGCTCAAATGTTGACCATTGACTCAATTTTTACTCATGAATTTTCCTAGATCTATTCTACAAGCATTTGATCAAGGGATTCATCATCATTCATCACCAATGACTTGTGTCGTGATTATGTGAAATGCTAATTTCCAACAAATTTTATCTTTCATCAAGCTTCACTTCCATGGCTTGATTTTCAATATTTTCCAACTTTGATCCATGCCCAAAAAATTTCAGAATTTGATCCATGAATTTATATAATTCAAAAGTGCTTATCTTCAACATAAAATCACTTCCCAAAAGCACTTAAAATCATGGGATGATTCCCTAAAAATTCAAGCCTAAAATGGTAGCAAAATCAAGGCAAAAGCATTCAAATTCAAGTTAATTACTAGTGACAATTTGCCTTACATTTCAACTTGGTACTTTTCCTAAACTCCAACATCATTGGTCTCTAACTACTTCATTACTTATAATCATTCAATTACCCAATTAACCCTTAACTACCACAACTTCCAAACTAACACAAAACTTCAGAATAAACACAAATTCCAACTTTCATTTTCAATCCAATTTTCCTTCGATCCTAACAATTCTTAACAATTAATCCAAGGGTTTAAATTGGTAATCCACAACTAAAGCCTAAATTAATTTCCCATCATTGATAAACCTCTTACTTGGAGGGTGTTCATTCACTTGCCAAACCTATATAAACATGTCATTTCTCACAATTTTGAGGGTTAGTTAACCTAACTATAAAAACCATAATTAACCATTATTTTTTCACCATTTTTTTCTCTCAATTCATCTTCTTCCTCACCGTCACCAAAGTTCATATTCATCACCATCTAAAACTTCACATTGAAGTTCTAAAATGGTGGAACTTAGGCACAATCCAATTTTCACAAATTATCAGTCAACAATTCATACATTATCATCAACAATCATCATCTAAAGTTCATCAAGATTCATCAACAATCATCATCCAAAGTACATCAATTCTAGCTTATTCATAAATATTCTACAGTCAATACTTATCTTCTATATTCATTCATCACAAAAAATAATCATCAAGCTTGGGAGTTAATTGGATTAAATGAGCTTATTCTTGAAGTATTTTGGGTTTCTTTTTGGCATTCCGATTTTCAACACGAACCGGAGCAAACCTCCGCTCCGTCGGTAATCCTTCATCTCTTCCACACTATTGTCATTAATTATTGAAAGTTTGTTTGTTGATTGATTTAAGCTACTTTTATGAAATAGCTTATTGAAATAATCACTTATTTTGGCATATAACACATAAACTTGAAAATAATGTTTTTTTAATTCTTAACTATTAATAACATGTGAATATATCATCAGAAGCGATTTTTCGTCACAATTTTGAATATGTGATTATTTTTTCACGAATCATTATAGTGAATGTGAATTGATTGATTCTTTATACACTTTATTCTTCACATTTTTGCCCGATTCTTCAAAATTTGTGCCTCATTTGCAAAATTCAACCGCATATTTGGATTCTTTGCAAAAAATTGAGTTTGATGATATATAATTTGCATATTATTTATTTGATTTGATAATTTTAATAGATCAAATTCATGAACTATGAATATTTAATGAACAAATGAAGAAGAAATACAGAATGCACATTATGCTGACATGTGTTACTGATTTTTTTTTCCTTTCTCTCTCTACGCCATGTGGTGTGTTCCTACTACACAGCATGTAGGAAAAAATAGAGGAAAAATAAAAAACACCTTGGACTTTGTATGTCTGGGTTTGCACACCTTTTAATGTCCACACCTCTTTTTTCACTAATTTACCCTCTAACTTGGAATACTTTTTTTTATTTATAATTTTTCTAACATTAAAAATACACATTTAAATAGACATTTTACTTTAATTTAATTCATTAGGTCAGGTTTGTAATTGAATTTAATTTTGTTAGAATTTAATTTTTAATTTCAATTAATTAAGAGTAGCTTTTAATTGAGTTTAATTAATAATTTCGTTTTAATTTCATTTCATGTTTACTTAGAAATTAGAGGTGACATGATTATTTTCAATTCTTAATGCCTTGATCTACTTTTCATATTTCGTGTGATTATGGTGTGATTATTAGCATGGTCCCTTATTCTTGTTGATTAGTTGATCAATTTAATTTTGATTAATTAATTATGTGTTATGAATTTGACCTTTTAGGGAACTTTACATGAACTATTGCATGTTCCCTTAGGGTTTCATCCATATTTTAGTGATCACAAGTCCATTGATCACTTGAATTGGATTATATATTTGACTTCACTCCATACTTGGTCCATTGGATCCATTGTCCATCCTTTCACTTTTCAAAACCCTAGGAAACTAGGTAATCCACAATTGCATGACAACATGGTGCTTCATCCCATTCACATATCCATTTCTTTCCCTTGTTCATTTAAGACTAAAATATCTTTGTAAATAAACAAAAAATACTTTAAAAATACGATTTGAATTATGCACCATGAGTCTTAAGAAGTGGATAAGGAATAGGAGGGAGTATTCCTACCCTTATTCTAAATATCTTTGGATACGGGACGTCTGACTCAGTTGTTCAAAGTATTCATATCCACTCATAGAATTTCGTGCAATTCAAATCAAGACAGTTTTTCCTCAAATTTAAAATCGATCACAACCTATCAAATTCATTTTCCGCCTTAGGGTATTCAAAACATTTTCACAAACATGTGTGAGCATACAAGCAACGTTTAACTGCTAGAATGTGATCCAAGCACATTCATTTTACCGCAAACAAAAAAAAGCTTAAGTCTCTCATACATGAGTATACAAGCAACGTTTAACTACTAGAACGTGAACGTTAACATCGTTCAATAAAAACAACCAACAAATACGTAGTTTTCTACCACGAACTACAAAGCTCTTATTTTCTCATTGTACTATGAGAATACATAGGCACGAGAGTCAGAATCATTGGTGATCACACTAATTAATAAACTTATTTTTACCCTGTTCACAAGTAACCTTTAGATAATAACACTCACTCGAGCAAAAAACAATCAAAATGGTTCTTGTTGAGTACAACGGATGTGAGGGTGCTAATACCCTTCCCTTATATAACCGACTTCCTTACCCTATTTCTCTTCCCCTGGATTTTATCGATATTTTCCTTTTCCTTTTCGAATAAATAAAATTTGGTGGTGACTCTGTTGTATCTTCGAGCGTGAGATATGCTCAGGCCTTTTTCGCGGCGCGACAAACATCATCAGCATAAATTTGAACTAATAAGACATGTTTTACTTTTTGTTTAATAAATAAAGTAGTATATACTTTACCACAATTGAACAATTTCTTAATTAAAAATCCACTAAAGAGCTCATACCAAGCTCTAGGAGCTTGTTTAAGACCATAGAGGAATCGTTTAAGTTTAAAAACAAAACCAGGATTTTCATGATCCTCAAAATCAAGAGGTTGAGATCATAGACTTCTTCATTTATAAATTCGTTAAAAAAGTCAATTTTACATCCATCTGATACAAATTAAAATCTAGGAAGCATGAAAATGCCAAAAGGATTCGTATTGCCTCAAGACGGGCTACAGAGGGCATAAGTCTCCTCATAATAAATTCCTTAAGCCTGATTATAACCTTTCACCACTAAAATCGATTTATTTATAGTAATTATGTTGTTCTCATCCAATTTATTCCTAAACACCCAGTTATTGCCAATGACAACTTTATCGTTAGGGCGTGGAACAATGTCCCAAATGTCGTTATGTTTAAGTTTTATGAGATATCCTTGCATAGAAAGAAGTCATCCCTCGTTAAGTAAAGCATCAAATATAGTTTTCAGTTAAATTTGGGAGAAGAAAGCATAATACATACAAAAAGGGTGGTAGTCACACCTCTTAGATTTACACCATCCAGAAAAAAGCCTTTTCTATTTCAGTTTTTGATTCTGGGTGTTTTTTGTTTCAGCTTTTGGTTATTGGCATAAAAACCTCTCAGATTATGCGCATCTAGATTTTTTTTAGTGGATGTCGAGGGAGTTTATGGAGGATAAGCGAGCCAATTAAGGTTTAGGAGTTGACGATGGTTTGGGAGTTGTAGGAAACCAAAGGAAGAAGAGGAAGAGAAAGGGTTTATTGGGTAATTATTTAAACGTAAAAAAAGTCCCATGTCAACATCGTTAATTGACACTTCACCAATAAAAATAAATGAAAGCGGTAAACTTATTACATATCACGGGGATAGGGGTACAATTTGTCGAATGGAGATACAGTATAGTAACTAACAAAAACAAGCTCAATTAACCAACTATAAATAACAAAAATCTCGTTGTAAGAAGACCCAAGAGAAAGCCAAGGGACCAAAAATAAAATCGAAGTTTTGAACTATTGAATTTAGCGCTATGTTAAACAATCGTAAAACGATTCATGTAGGAATCACCATATCTGAGGTCGGTCAACAAAACTTTATGTGTTAAAGAAATTTCTGAAGTTAAATTAAATTTTTAAATCCTAAATTGCAATGAGTATGTGAAAAAATGATGATTTAAGCAACATTTGTTTAAATGAAAACAAACGATAATTAAACTAAAGAATTTAGTGCTATGTTAAGCAATCATAACACGATTCACATAGGAATCACCCTATCCAAGGTCGGTCAACAAAACTTTATAAGTTTAAGCAATTTCTGAAGTTAAATTAAATTTTTAACTCCAAAATTGCAATGCATCTGTGAAAAACCGATGGGTAGTTTGAAGTTTATGGTGGTGAGAAAAATAGCAGTTGTTGGTTTATGAGCTTAAAGAGAAAGTTTACATTGTGTTATAGGGAAAAAAGTGAAAGCCAAGTTGGGAAGAATAGATATATAAAAAAAGATGAAAAAAGTAGGTCTCATGCTGCATCAAGACGATTCACCCCCTCCATTTTTTCTATTGGCTGAGAGCTTTTCTAATTGCTTCTTTTTTCTTCCTCCAATTTTCGTGGGATTTTCTGCTTCAGCTAAGGAGCGCTTTGGACTTTATTTTTTCTCTTGCATTTCCAACTATAGATGTATCATGTGGAATGCATTGATTGGTTTAAATTTCCCTGTCATCTCATATTCTTATCCCCAAACTAACCTTACTATCTTGTTTTTATTATTTTTAAAATTTAAAACATGATTTTTAATAACTAAATAAAAAATAAAAAATGCAACATAAAATCAATCTTATAACTTAGCTAATTCTAAATAGTAGTCGAAAAAAGTAGTCAAAAAATTAAAATGAGCATACCAAGTTAAACTACGCGAACCTTAGATTAAGAATAATGATGGTTGCAAGCTCGATTTTGAAATTGTTCGCCTGCTAATTCGACATACGGTTGAGAAACGATTTGACCCGCCTGTCTGTAGATGCGAAAAATTATACAGAGTGACATTTTAAACATTGTGTGGAACTAAATGCATGCTATAATGAGTAGATAATGCATATGTCTGGTGAATATGTTGATTTATTGATAGAAGAATTGTAAATAGACAATCAGATGCAAATGAATCTCTCTTGGACCATTTGCTTCTGATTCCTAATTATAATTAAAACTTTAGATGCAAATAGAATGAACAATGCATTGAGATTGAGAAGACAAGCCTTTTGGCTTCTCAGTCAACAAATGACTGAATGAATGCCATCATGACTAGATAAAATTCCAGAACTCCTGAATTTTCATCTAAACCCCGACGATTGATTTTGACTGAAAGAATGCATAAAATGAAATGACTATATTATGCCGATGCGGGTGAAAAACTCAGGGTGAAACTTAGGGTATGACACACATTATCCAGTACCTTTTGAAATCCTCATTGTTGAAGCTACTGACAACTTCGAGATGGATGTTGAAAAAGCTTTAAAAAACTCTGCAGATGATGATAAAGAAATGGAAATGTACCATCGGGCTGAAGAGGCACTCATTAATTTCTTGGAGACATGTGAGCTAAGCGACGCCAAAACTATGTTATGCTCTAGGTGTGGTGCGATTTTCAATGAGAGGATAGTGAAAAAGGTTGAAGAAACCAGGATTCATGATCTAAGGAAAGGAGAGAGAGGAGGTTCGACTACAAGGTTCACCTTCGACAAATGAGGAGCCCCACGCAGGAACGAAGAGTACTAGAGGCAGTTCCGTCAGCCTCAATAGAAGACTTACCGTCCTCCTGCCAATGTACCCTAGGGGAAGTGGGTGAAACCCATGAATAAGAGGGGGTCAAATCAACCAAAATGGAAGGTAGTTGATCCAAATATAGGATTTCCTATACAAAAAAATTATAATGTATCGAAGGGTTATCCACATGTCCCTAAAAACTATAAGGGCCAAAGTCCAATGACACAGGCTCAATGGAGGAGTCATCAAAGAAAAAAGAAGGTTAGACATGAAGCCTCTGGGTCAAATTCACTAAAGAAAACTTTCACAAAGAAGATGAGTGAAGAAAATAAAAATTATAGGGAATCACAAACTATCCTTAGGAATTTCACCTCTAGGAAAAGATGGTGCTAAGTCAAGGATACGATCTCCTGAATATGTCCCTCAACCAGTGGAAAAGTATCCTGAGTATGTTCCTCAACTAGATGACGAATGGTAGATGAAAACTTCTACTAAGGATCTGAAGACGATCTCTTAATAAACTATAACATAGTCTCAGTGCTTCCAACAGAATATGATCGTATGTCTGAAGTATCAGAAACAAGAGAAGACTATGTACAAGATGGGGTGGCGAACCAGAAGCCGTTGTGTTACTATGTCATGAATAATGAACGAGTCATATTTGAAAAACCAGATGCTGGAATAATGTACCATATGAAACCTTTATTCATAAGGGCAAAGGTAGATAACATGGTTGTCAACAAAGTATTTGTTGACGGAGGAGCGACTGTAAACCTGATGATGCATTTCTTGTTTAAGAAAATAGGGAAGTCAAATGTAGATCTTCAACCTCATGATATGGTCATGTCAAACTATGAAGGCAAGCCCAACCATATCCTGGGAGTAATATAGGTCGAATTATCAGTTGGAACTACGACCAAGCCAACATTGTTTATTATGGTCGCGTCTAATGCAAACTATAATATGTTACTAGGACGCGAATGGATACATGGAATTGGTGAAATTTATTCAACTTTGCAATAAAGGATTATCATATGGAGCCTAGAAGACATAATGGAGAATATTAAAGTTTACCAGAGTTACTATATGGTTGAAGAAGTTAACAAGGTCAGCAAGAAGCACTTCAACAGGAACCTAGCAAAAATCCCTTCATGTTATGCAACAGTGGATACCTAAACTCCATAGAAAGGTGATACGCACTTTCTAAACCTACATTCCAACCATGGATTTATCTGGGATAAGGAAGATGTGGGAGATCACACTGTCGAAGAAAGAATCATCACACCCATTGGGTGGATGATGACTACTAAGTCGAGCTCTTTGGCTCAAATTTCGGCCTATATGGACGAAAACATATTAAACTCAGTCCTTGAGCCTGAAAAATTGTAAAATCTGGATTTTGAAGCCATTTTGGAAGATTTGGAGATGGCCATTTTGGCCAAGCAACAACTTTAAAAAATCAAAGACTTGATTGCATTTACGACAACGATCCTTTAGGGTTTGAAAAAGACCCAATTAATTCTACAAAGAAGATGCAGGCCTAAGATCCCTTAGAGGAAATATATCTTGGTGATGGAGCAGTAAAAAGGCCAACCTACATCATGCTAAAGTCGAACCAGGCATGAAGGAAAGAGTGGTCGAATTACTAAGGGAATTCAAAGACTGTTTCACCTAGGACTACAACGAAATGTCAGGATTGAGTTGAAACATGGTGGAGTTAAAGCTACCAATTTGACCTAGTAAAAAGTCGGTGAAGTAACTACCAAGTAGGTTCTCTCCAGAAAGCATGTCAAAGATTAAAGAGGAGATCAAAAGGCTTATAAGGAGCAAGTTCATTAGAACGGTCAGGTACATCGAATGGCTAGCAAATATTGTGCCTGTTATTAAGAAAAATGGAACTCTTAGAGTATGTATAAACTTCATAGACTTGAATAATGCTACACCCAAAGACGAGTAACCAATTCCAGTGGCAGAAATGTTAGTGGATTCTGCCGCAGTTTTTGAATATCTAAGTATGTTAGATGAATATTCAGGGTATAATTATATATTTATTGCTGAAGAATACGCGCCCAACCCGGTGTTTCAATGCCTAGGTGCTTTAGGAACTTGCGAATGGGTAGTAATGCCCTTTGGTTTAAAAAATGTATGGGCAACCTATCAAAGAGCTATGAATTCGATGTTCCATGATTTCATCAAAATATTCATGCAGGTTTACATTGATGACATAGTCATAAAGTCCTCGTCAGAAAATTATCACTTAGGTCGTCTTCAAAAATCCTTTGAAAGGATGAGGAAATATGGATTAAAAATGAATCCATCAAAATGTGCTTTTTGGGTCCATACAGTAGATTTATTGGCATTTGTGGTGCACAAAAAGGCATCAAGATCAATCAAAACAAAGCCAAAGAGATCTTGGATCTCAAGCCTCCCCCGATAAAGAAACAACTCTGATCTTTGTTGGGAAAAATAAACTTCCTAAGAAGGTTCATATCCAACTTAAGTGGCAAGACTCAGGATTTCTTGCCATTACTTCAACTCAGGAAAGAAAGTGATTTCAAATGAGGGAGCGAGCAACAAGAGGCCTTCCACAAAATCAAGAACTACCTGACGAAGCCTCATATTTTATTACCTCCTAGTAGAAAAAAGAACATGAAATTGTACATATATGTGTCAGACTTGATCATAGGAAGTATGTTAGCCCAAGAGGATGAGAATGACGTTGAAAAATCCATTTATTACCTCAGTCGAATCCTGAATGATGTTGAAACTAGGTATAATGAAATAGAGAAGTCATGTCTTTGATTATACTTTTCATGTATAAAATTAAACAATTATATAAAGCCTATTGATATTTATGAGTATTCTCATTTTGATGTGACCAAACACATGTTGTCTAAACCTATACTTCACAGTCAAATAGGGGAGTGAGCATTAGCACTCACTGAATAGTCACTAACTTATTATCCTCTGAAAGCAATAAAAGGTAACATTGTCACAGACTTCATTGTTGATCATTCAGTGTTCGAAGTAATAGAAAGTTAAGTATAGATAAGGTCTTGTAAATTATACTTCGACGGTTCCAAAAATAAAGATGGAACTGGAGTTGTAGTTTTTATAATTTCTCCAGAGGATATACCAACCAAGTTCAAGTTTAGAATCAAAGGCCTTTGTTCAAACAATGAGGTTGAATATGAGGCCATGATATGGGACTTTAAATTTTGTTGGACTTAGGGGCAAAGAATGTCAAAATGAAAGGTCACTCGGAATTGGTAGTAAGACACTTGAAAAAAGAATATAAGTACATCTAAGATAATTTGATGATGTATTTCGTTATAACCAACGCCTTACTGAAATGTTTCTACTACGTTGTTATTGATCATATACCTCGACTAGAGAATTAAGAGGCAAATGAGTTAGCCCATATTTCTCCAAGTTATAAAATCTCCCAAAAGAGATTAGAGGATTTGGTCAAAATTAAAGATAACTTAATCTCAACCAACATCTCTTTAGAGACATTGCCAATATCAAAACTTTTGTGTGTGTGGGGGGGGGGGGGGGGGGGGGGGCAGAAGAATATGATATATCACCAGACTAAGAAAATTATAAGTTTTTTGAAAAATTTGAAGCCTTCGGAGTTTTGGCCATCAACCTAATGTCATACACTGACTAGCGAAAACCCATTGTCGAATATTTGGGAAATCCAACAGGAGCGACATATCGAAAGATCAAGTGCAGGGCCCTGAGCTATGTGATTATGGGAAATAAGTTGTTCAAGAAAATCCCTGAAGGAATTCTTCTTAATTGCCTTGGCGAAAGTGAAGCGTACTTAAAAATTTCTGAGGTGCATAGAGGATCATGTGGTTCTAATCAAGCAGGCCAGAAGATGAAATGGTTGTTATTTTGACTTGGCCAACTATGCTGAAAGATTACATAGGCTTTACCAAAGGCTGTCAAGAATGCCAAAGGCATTCTGGTATCCAACATGTACCTGCAAGTGAGTTGCACTCAATAATCAAGACATTACCTTTTAGAGGATGGGCTTTAGACGTAATAGGAGAAATTAAGCCCTCATTTTCGAAAGGGAACAAATATATCTTGATGGGTATAAATCATTTCACTAAGTGGATATAAGTTATCCCTTTGATTAATGTCGACCAAGAAGCAATGATTTATTTCATCCAAAATCATATTATATATAGATTTGGAATACCTGGGACATTACTACAGATCAAGTCTCAATATTTACAGGTCGAAAGATGGTAGAGTTTGCCTCAGAAATACAATTTAAGTTATTAACTTCAATGCCTTATTATGACACCGCTAATGGCCAGGTCGAAGCGTCCAACAATATTGTAATTGGGTTAATTAAAAAGCACGCAAGTCAGAAGCAAAAAATTGGCATAAAACTCTAAACCTAGTGCTTTAGGCATGTCAAAACTCTCCTAAGGATTTGACTAATTCCACACCATTTCGACTCAGTTATGGTCACGAATCAGTACTCCCTCTAGAGATATATTTGCAGTTAATCAGAGTTCAAAGGAAATTTGAAATTCCAATTGAGTATTAATGGGGTATGATGTTGGATGAATTAGTTGATGTAGACTAAGATAGGTTTGTTGATCTAGATGTCTTGATACGAGAAGAGTGGCTAAGGCTTATAATAAGAAAGTCAAAGTAAAAAAAAATCATGTTAGGAGACTTAGTCTGGAAAGTCATTTTGCCCATGGACAAAAAATATCGAACCTTAGGCAAATGGTCACAAAATTGGGAGGGACCATATAGAATCCTGTATACATTTACGAATAATGCATATGAGGTTGAAGAATTGACCCCTGAGGGTCGAATCCTACAAATAAATGGAAAAGATTTACAGAGATATCGACCTACATTGCAGGAAATAAATGTCAACGCATAATACAAATGGTACTTTACAATAAAAAGGCTAAAAACTTTAGCTTGAATTTCGAGATGCCACAAGGTGGAAAATTTAAAGATTACAAAAAACAAAATGTCTTCCAAAAGACATAAAGGCTTAACAGAAAAACAAAAATACAAGTCTTTAAAAGGAAAAGAGGCTTTGAGCTTTTCATATTGAAATTTCTCCGCAACTAGTCGATGATCAACCTGTGAAATGGTAGAGGCAAATCCTTCAATCTCAACAGCCAAATTTCTGAAATTCTCAAGATGATGGACTCCAATCGAGACTTCTGCATCCAATTACGATCGAATCACTTTTCACATTTCAACTTTTGTATGTTTGACTTCTTTCACCTTCAACTGTAACACCTGAATTTATTTTTTCCATTTGAGGATGTAAGAATCCAAAGCAGCAACATCTTTGTCTTCCTTGCGAAAATTATCTTCCAATTGTTCAACTCGATTGTTGGATTCACTAGCCGGACTCCATTCTTTCGGCCGAGTGTCTTTCTTGGGTTTCAACTTTTTTCGACCGAGTGACTTGATTCCACAACCATGAAGTAAGTTATGTTCAAGTGCTTCAAACAAATCAACCTCAGTGAGTTTGGCTTTCAGTTGTTGAAGAAAACCATCAACGGTCTCAAGTAAAGTATATCCTCCAGAAACTGTTAAAGAACTTGAACACTTGTCATTCGAACTGCCTCGAGTACTCATCATCAGCTTCAGATATGCTATTGGATTTTTCTTTTTCAGCTCAGACAATTCCTCTTGAGATAAAGATGGTTTTGGTGATGGAGTTGGTTTTCCATTTGAAGTTTTTGCAGGATATTTTTCGTTCTATGGTGCAATATTTGAAGTTGGTTTTTTCAGTTTTTTCTTCTTCAGAAGATTCTGCATCTTCATGGGTATCGTCACCTTGGTCCTGGCTATCAGGAGGAGAATTGTCTTTTGGCTCTTCTTGCTCAAGAACTTCATCTTGGGGAGCATGTTAGTCTCATATTAGTCTTCGCTATTAGTCATCAAAGATGACGTCTCAGAAGTTTGATCCTTCTCATCCGAATCATGAGGTATATTCTTCTTTGCTTGTATAGGTTGATTAACCTCCTCGACAGATTCCTCGATGGCAGTAGGGTGGATCGAAGGAGAACTAGTCGTTTGAGGTATTAAGTATTTGATACTCGATACAAGGTTAGTCGAAGGATTATCCTGCAGAAACTTGGGTGTTAGTATTTGAAGGCTATTGGACAAAGAAAGTAATTGTCAGAATAAACTCACTTTGGACGCATCAACATTTGGGCTGGAATTGGCGCTTTCATGCTCAACAAAAATAGGCTTTCTTGATGTTTTAACTTCCTTTTCGCCTTTCCCTGCGTTTACTCATTTCTCCTATTTTGTTTGGGAGTAGGAGCAACACTTGGACTAGGTGCAACCTTTTTAGAGCCAGGCCCATCAGTCTTTGGTTTCTTCTTCTTAGTGTGAGTTTTAGGAGAAGAGTCTTCGACGAAAATGGTTTAGGGTTTGCCATCACCTTGGATATCCACAAGAAGACCGCACAAAGATAAATCAAGTAAGATGCATATTTCAAAAAGGAAAAATAAATTCAAGTTCAAATATTATAACAAACCCGTCTCTCTTTCAGTAGAGTTGTTTCGCTCTTTGCCTTCTTTTTTGAGGCCACAACAACATTGGAAGCGTTCCTTTTACTTTTCCTATATTCAACCGTTGAAAACATGCAACGACCAATATAAAAGAGGATCAAAAGAATAATAAGATAAGTTGATCTTAAATATCTCTTACTTTCCTCACCTTCATGTATAGGGGATAAGACCTTGACATGATCTATGTCGACATGAAAGTGTCCTTTGAAACTGTATATGTTATGTTTAGTCAGAGTTACTTGTTTAGCAGGTTCCAGACTTCCATTTTTGAGTAATTTCAAATCCTCCCCACAAATAAAGCACCATGGAAATGGAGGTCAAAGAGCTAAAGCCAACTCACTAGTAGGCAAAAGAGGAAACATGAGAGGATAATAGTTTAATGCAAACTTATATTAAACCCCCACATAATGAGGAATTTTTAAATTGGGAAGTTTTGCCATCATCTTTTCCTTTAGAGTGATTGTTGCTTCATGAATAGTCCGACTAAGATCATTGGAGTCATACACAGTTTCAAAGTAGCGTTGGAAAGGTTGGATCTCTTTGATATATTTGTCTATACCTTTTGGAACTTCTTCTGCAGGAAAGAGAAAACATCTGTTAAATATTATGATAATGTTGCAACTTCAAGAAATTATTTTGCATGGCTCACCACCAAGTGCCAAACTCTTTGGTGCAGTAGAAAGATGGTTGAAAAAGAAAGGGCGTAAGTATAGCATGATCAAGAACATATCGATCAAGACGTTTAATATGTTAACTCTCTGAGTATTTGACAATACATAGGCAAAGTTCATTCTTTCTACTGAAGAAGAATTTATGAACAGTTTGGCTAACTCTAAATTGGCGTAACACCAAATTAGGTTGGTAGCAGAATATCTTTACGTCGTAATTAAAGATCCCGAGTCTGGTCGAAAGGAGTTTTGGAGTAAGAAAAAATTCCCATACTTCCCCTTATTCATCTTCTTGTATGCCAATAGCAGGCAACTTTCTTGTAAACCATTCAGGCCCATGACTTCTATTCACAAAAGGAGCCATAGTAGGGGTGAAGTTATGACGTTTAGGAAACATCATGAAGTATTCTGAAAAAGCTTATTGGTCTGTTTGATTTGCATCAACCGGAGTCATTCGAGCAAGTCGAATACCTTCGATGCGCCTATTTTTGATGTCTTCATTAGCATCTTTAGGTATGTTAGCATCCAAGGAAGTTTCGAACATGGCATTTAGCCAAAGTTGGAGCAACCAATAAGGTCCAACTAGTAACCAATCATTTTTGGGTTTAAGATTTTTTAAGGTTTAAGTATTTAAACCTAAGGATTCATAAGGAGATTCTAATATCAATTGACTAAGATAGATATCTCGTCTTTCATGCAATTGGATAGACAAAGTTAAATATCTTTTGGCTACTTTCAAGGACTTACAGCAGAAAATGCATCTCGACAACCATAATGCTAAAAAAAGCAATGTGTTCTTCATAAGACACTTCGATAGTGGTGGTATCATGATGGTCTTCGATGTATTTTCCAAAGTTGGCACGATTAGTATTGAAGTTAATGGTATCTTCATCTCTCTTAGTGGGGTCGAAACTATCGCCAGTTGGGAGAAGGACGGTAATGGCTGCTATGTCGAAAAGAGTAGGTGTAACCATTTGTCGCATCCTGCGAAAAATCAACCGGCGAAGCTCAAATAAAAATACAACACAGAGCCGCCACTGCGCGTTATTTATCCCAAGATAGGGAAAGGAAACGCTCAGAGAAACCTGGAAAGGAAATGGCCTCGCGACCAAAGAGAAAGGGTAAGGGAGTCGGTTACGCAAGGGGAAGGTATTAGCACCCCTCACGTCCGTCGTACTCGATGGGATCCACGTTCTAAAATAAAGAAAAGGTTGCTAAACATCACACACACACAGGGAACGCAGGTGGGGTTAGGAGAAACGGGCTCGATAAGGTATCGCACCTTATGCCTACATATCTTGTCTGGAACAAGAATCAGAGCCACTGTAGTTCGGCTTACGCACGCCAAACAACACAAAACACGCGAACAAACAAGGGTGGCAAACATGGAGCCCGACAACCACTTGATGGAATTATGTCGGCATCCGAACCAAAACACGCACAAAACGGCAAACGTGGAGCCCGACAGCCAATCACTGGGCTTACGTCAGCATCCGAACCCAAACATACACAATCAAATAACAAACAAACACACACAAAAAAGAAAAAGGTTGCCCGGAGTGGTCTCGCACGACCACCTGCCTACATACCTTGTCTGGAACAAGGATCAGGGCGATGTAGTTCCCCTGAAAGGGACTGCATTACTAGCCAGAAACCAGGGAGACACAACACTAGGGAGACTACGACTCGAGCCTAGATGTTATCATGCACAGTCATCCCTAAGTTCAGTTTTCTATCCTACTTGCATAAGCAAACTACTTCTATCCAGGAAAGAAGCAAGCATACAAGCAAACAACATACAAGCATACATCAAATGAGAACAAGCATCTCAAACAGATGTCCATATAGCACGCACTATAACCAAACAAGGGGCTCACACAATAGGTTTGACTGCCTCAGCAAGTCATCTGTACGGGCTGTGTTTGCTCTTAACCTTGCCATTACGAGGCTAAGGTGAAGCAGATGAGAGGTGAAGTGAGGATCAGACCTCACAGCTCTTATCCCTAACCAGGGAGAGCTTCTGACAAATGAGCATGGGTCCAGAATGGGGGAACCCTTCTATACTCAGAGACTCTGACACAATGTGCACTGCACAAGATCTTGGGCTTGTGATCTCAATGCTACAACCATGTAATGGGAGCAAGGAGAAGACTCAAAGAATAGTGGGGGGTAGACTGCATACCCCTACCTTCCACCAATTGCCTTATTTAAAGGACTTTTACCTGCTTGGCACGAAAAATAAACAACCACAGTCATTGCCTCTTAAGGAGGACTTCAGACATTTGCCCGACCCGGTAACAGCCGGGTCTCCCAGACTACATGAAGTCAAGAGGACCTACCTCAAGCGGTTTACACAACCGAGCAGCGGCTACCAAGCAAGTTCTTAAAAGAACTAGAGCGACTAAAGGTACCTGTACAAAAGCTAACCAGTTAATAACTCAGACAACCAATCAGAAAACAACAAGTTAATCAGTCAAACTATGCAAGCCAAGGCATACAAAGGCAAGCTATGAGCTCAAGCCCAAGCTTCACAACCTACAAAACAATGTTATGTTAGGGTACAAACATCAAACAACATCATTTCAATCAACTTGGATCATTCTCCATGAGCCTTATGCTATTCATCCTGAAAAATCAAGCAAATATTAGCAACTAGACCACTAGGCCAAGCCTAGGGTCCAAAAGCAAGAAAAATTCCTAAACAGCAAGGTATCTCTAACCAAAGTCAAATTAATGTCAAACAAAAGCCAACACAACTAATCCCATGTCCATATCATTCATTATATTCATTTCATGATCAAAACATGTCAACTTATGTCAAATGGAACACCAAACATCCAAACAGAACTATTGCATTCAAATCCATATCAAAACAAATCCAAAAAATCTCAAATAAATTACACCTAAACAGGACCTAATCCAGGTATGGCACACCAAATTTCAGCTTAATTGGGCAAAGGGAACCATGTCAATGAAAATCAACAAAAATAGACACAATTACATGCTCCAAATCACAACATCAACACATGCTTCCACTTCAAAAATTCATAACTCAATGAAAACAGTAAAGAAATGAGTGAGACCAAAACAGGGATGTCACATCATGTGTCTACAACTATCATACCAAATTTCATAAGCATTCAACACCATATGAGCATTTCACATTGATTCTACCAACCTATGTCACATGAACTTGTAAATTCAACCACCAGAGATGAAAAATAGCAATCAATTTGAAAATGCCACATAAAATTCCACAAAAATTCACATAGCATCTTAACATGTTAATGAACATCCATGCAAAATTTTATATCATTCTAACAAGCCTAAGTCATTCAAATAAATCCAGCAAGTTGACATAATGAGGTGTGACACAAATTGTCACACCTAAGTTCAAAAATTCACATCTCAATGACCAGGTATCAAAAATTCATGAAATTTACATGTAAATAAACCTGGATGTGTCTAGTATCACCACAAAAATTTTCAGACATTTATTTGCAACCATGAGCATTTCACATTGGAATTGGTAGAATGTATCAAATTTGAGCACATGTGAAACAAACCTAAGTCAAACACAATTTCTACCATGCACAACTTCAACCAATAGGTCAAAAAAATTCTACAGTCAATTAGGAAGCCAACAAAAAAATCCACATATTTTTCTGATTTTTTATGAATTTTTTATGAATTTTTAAAGTGATTATGAATTTTTAAGAATTATTTTAATTAATTGGATTTTACTAATGGCAAATCTGTAAATACGGAACAGTGGCCGCGGGAAACTCCATATTCAAAAGTTCAAACGAAAACACGGATTAAACGCTTCTTCACGCCCAGAATTCATCACCTTGTTCACGCGTTTTTCCAGATTTCTATGAACACGAAGAACACTAAACCATCACCAAAATCCTCATGCGTATAGTCATTGGAACGGTCTCAACGAGAGGAATCCAAATATCAACCTAATTTAACCTAAATGTTCCTCTATCTCATGAATCGCTCGCGTTAGGGTTTTGACACGAAACCTAATTTCCAGATTTCTTCACCTACAGTCATTCATTTGCAAAACCACAAGCATCACTATGATCTACCATCAATGAACTACAGAATGCATATAATAATCAAGTAATTCGTGAGATTCGAATTTTTGGAAACCTGGTATGGCAGTGATGTTCTTGATGGAATTCGAGCTACTTCTCCTCAAACAGATGCAGTGGATGCTTCAGGGAGTTGAATGATGTGATTATGTTTGATTGAAACAGCTCCTAATGCTCACAATCACGATTTGCCATTGATGATGCTTCTTTGAACAGTGGAGTTTCGAAGCTTGATTGATGATGAAATCCAAAAACAGCTCGAGCATATGATGATTGGAGATCAATGCAAAAAGAATTCCCAGATTGAGCAAGATTTCAAAGAGTTTGATGAAGTTGAAGGTTTTGTGTTCTTGAGGAGTTTGAGAGAATTTGGAAAGTTTGAGATCTGATTTTGGAAAGTGTGATTTTCTATTATGATTATCATGTGATTAGGAATATATGTGTGCTTAATCATCACTTAATCATGTTAATTAATCCATTGGAAATGATTAGCATAATGTGTTAATTCAAGCAAGGGCAAAATTGTAACTTCATATGCCAGCTCATTGCCACCTCATGGACAGCTCACACACTCTCAAAATGACATGTGTGAGCTGTTGCAACTTGTTTCACCTTCATTGGATGCATATTTCTCATTTTCACCATGTAATTGCACTTTGTCCAATTTTGCACTTTCATTTTACAAGTCAAATTCCAAACCATGAGGCCTAGCCATGAAATGATGATTCCAAAAAGTTTCAAATGTCATTCATGAAGTGTAGCAAAAATCCCCACTCAAAAATTCCAATTATTTCACAAGTTGGACAATTTTGCCCCTGGTCCATTTTAACTGTCCAGTTGAAATTTGACTTTTTGCATTGACCACTTTTGAAAAAATCCAATTATGCACCATGAAAGTACATGTCAAATGGAGTTTGTGCATATAAAGAACTTGCAATTTGGACAAACCATGTGGAAATTATGGCCTCCTGATTATGGGTCATTTCTGAAATTCACTGAGCCATAATTTTCCAACCATACATGGGATTTTCAAGTTCTTGGACTTTTTGGAAAGGTGAGAACAATATCTACAACTTTCATGTTGAACAAATTTTCATTTGAAGCTTCCTTGGACACGTAGCTTTGAGGTCAAAACTTTCCATTTTTGGAAACTTCTATTACAAGTCACTTTCTATTTTTGGCAGTTTTTGTCCTGACTTGATTTTCTTCATTCTTAAGCTTTGAGATGTCAAATAACACTTGTTCCAACATGAATGAAGTGTATCCAACTCATTTCCACCTCCAAATCCATCAGATCATGTACAGTTGACCACAGTTGACTTTTTCAACTGACAGATGAATTTGGCAATGCATAGATCAATCTGAGCTCCAATCTCCAACTGAAATGGCTCAAGGGTGAAACCCTAGCCTCAATTAGCTCAATATAATCATAGAATGAACCCCATAACCATCATAAGCCCCATCTCCTGATCATGCCCTGACTGGCCCAATGCAACTGATTAGGGTTGACCAGTGGTCAAAACCCTAATCTCAAGGAATGAGCTTCAACCTCCTGATAAAATCAAACCATGATGATGATGATGTATCACTTCAATCAAGATGAAGACCAATATCCATTGAGAATCATGAAACCCTAATTCACAGCCCAATCCTCAGATGGCCCGTGATCAGTCAATAAACCCTAGGCTTGCACTTTGACTTTCCCATCTTCTGATCAAGACTTGGGAAGATAGCTTGCACAATGTAACCACATGATATGCAATATGCAATGCCTAATGACCTAAAAATGATATGTACAATGATAATGCTAGTCCCAAGAGAGGAGGGCAAATTTTGAGGTGTTACAGCTGCCCCTATTCAATCCACTGTGAACCTGTCGATACGAATAGCCTCGGCGTTCGGATGATCAGGATGAAGAGTGATTGAATACCAAGAACAGACGAACAATTTGCACTCTGATGGGATATAATTAACAACGCCTGTCAGCATCGGCGAAGAAACAAACTCGAAAAACGTCGACCTGGATACCAAAATAAATGGTAACGCAGGGATAACTATGGCCTGAACACCACACATCCGCTCGGGATTATTATTCTCTCTTCTTTTTATGCTTTTCTTGAACCCCAAAATTTTTCTTTGCGCAAACGATCCTCGGACCTCTGCATTTGAACCCCACTCTCCTTTTTGCCAAATAATGAACCCCAATCTCCAGTTTGAACCCCAGTCGCCTGACGATAACTCGCGATCGCCAATATGAACCCCGTTCTCCAGAAAATGCCGCAACATCTCCTTTTCTCCATTTGAACCCCATCTCCAGAAAATGCCTCAACATCTTCTTTTCTCCGTTTGAACCCCAGGAAAATGCCTCAGCATATCCTTTTCTCCGTGATAATTCCGCTGGCAACGTCGGAAATAACACCAAACCACTCTGAGGGCGACATGTCAGAGGGTATACCTTCACAAAAGGAAGGTAACATGTGCATCTCCTCTTCCGAAGACACCCGTAACGACCTCCACTGGCATCCGCCAAAGTCTAAGGTGACACATGAACAAAAGATAATCCCAAGGACCTCATCCTGGATATAATCTTCAACTCTATCTCCATTTGAACCCCAGAAAATGCCTCAGCATATACTCTTCTCTGATTGAACCCCGATCTCCAGAAAATGTTGCAACATCTCCTTTTCTCCATTTGAACCCCGGAATCGCGCTGATCGCGTAACGTCTTCTGATATCATTTCCATCTCTGTCCGACGGAAACATTTCCTCCAATATCGCACTACTGGGGAACACTGCTGATCTGACGTCATGATGCTAAACTCCTCAGAGTAACACCTTCACCCTCAGGCGAAATAAAGACTCCAAGCGGTAACCACGGCTTGAATTGCGCTGAACGCCAAACATTTCCCATCTCGGCTTGACGGAAAACAATTACTCTTCCAGTATCGCACTACTGGGGAATATCTTCGATTCAATCACGATGCTGAACTCCTCGGAGTAACACCTCTTCACCTTTGGGCAAAACCACTTCTCGAACAGTAACCACGGTTTGAGACTAGCTTATGCTTGCAATGATGAATGATCGATTTTTTTCTGCATAATGCTCCATACTTATGGAAATGCTACGCGATTATTTATTTTTCTATGCAATATGCCATGTTATTTTTTCATGATGAATGCATAAAAAGGTATCCCCCTCAAGGGACTTCTCTGGGGAATACGAGACACTCTGCTGAGGAACTCGTCATTACTCCCATTTCCACCATGATGAGGAATCATACTGCTGCTGGGGATAAGGCAACCCTCGCTGGGGAAGAACCTCCTTTGCACCCAATCCACTCGAGAAACTGCTGGGGATAAGCACCACCAACACTCTGTGGGGATACAACAGTCTTTGACTTGCTAGGGATATCAATCCTGACTCCGCTTCGGGAACACCCTCACAGATACCTGCTGACTTCACTGGGGAAATGCTCACAGATACTCCGCTGGGGAGATAGCAATCTCCAGACTCATCTGGGGATGCATCACTCTATCACCTGCTGGGCCACCATCCTGACCCTGCTAGGGAAACGCATACTACTCCGCTGGGGACAACCCATGCAATCCATAGGTAGAATCAACTCAGCTGGGGATGCAAAAATCCGTCCGCTACGGGAACTTTGTTCAATCCTCTGGTAGAATGAACACTGTTGGAGATATATTTCATTGAAACCCGCTCCACTCGGGGATAACCATCCTGACTCGGCTGGAGAAGTTCACAGACCTTGAGTCTGCTGGGGAGCTAGTCCTATAACTCTGCTTGGGGACCTAGCTGGGAAATGAGAAAAGTTGGTATAGAACACCCATCGACTCGTCGAACCACGACATCTACCTTCCAGTCTCGTATCAGCTTTCCACTTTTGAGAATTCCCAGACTCATCTGGACCTTTTCTGCTCCATCATCTTACATTCCAAATCGCCTCGCGCTCGACGAGAAACGTACTCTTGGGATTTATACATGCTTTTCAATTTTCCGACTTTGAAGAGTCTTCTTGGTTAATTCCAAAGGTCGTCGGACGTCCCTCGTCTCTCCATCACTCTCCCACTTACTTGCCCCTGATCGGACTCTGCGGGGAATCTCTACAAACTTTCAAATCTTCCGATTTTTAAGAGTCTTCTTGATTACCATCAAGGATCTTCGTACGTCGCAACGTCTTCGTCATTCTTTCATTCCCGAGCAAATTCTCCGGGGATTTGTTTTTCAACAGCTTCCACATCACACCCTGCAAGTGAGTGAAAATATCTAACAGTTCCTGCAAAACAGATCATTAGATAAAACCGTGCCCCAGGCGGGTCAAGATTTCAACACTTGGGTCACTCAACCTTCCCAAATAAGATTTCAAGCATTCAATCTTATAAACATGCATTGGAAGGAACCTGTATGTATTAAAATGCAAAGTTCTTTATCAAAATAATCAGATGTTTTTGCAATCAAAGCGGTAATGAAAGACAAAAACAAAATTATTTGCCTGAATGTGCATTTTATTGATTGAAAGGTGTGGCTCAAATGAGCAATACAAAAGGAAGCAATTCCTGAAAAGAGGTAATTGCGCACAAAAGGAAAAATCTATCCTAATGGCAATGTGAAACCCGTGATCTCATCGAGTTCCAACTCGGTTACACCCCATATGTCCTCAGACTCTCCATGCTTTCTGCCTTCTGAACAAGACGATTCCGATTGATCCCTACCGGGTATTATCCATGATGCTTTAACCAAAGCGCAAACGATCATGCTGGACGCAGTTGTTCGTTTCAATCCCTCTTTTGCCTGGATCGCCCTTTCGGGTTTTCAGTCCACCGGGATACCCTTTTTTGCCCAAGTCGCCTTCTCAGGTTTTCGACTTGCCGGGTGTACATTTTTCATTTATATCCCTAATTTTTGCCCGAACCATTTCTTTCTGTTTTTGGTTCGCCGGGATGCCCATTTTTGCCTGGACTATTTTATTCTTTTCGTCCAGCGGGTCTCTTTACACGAAGTATTTTTTAACTGCGTCCGCATTCACAGGGGATGGAAAATCTTTGCCATCCATGGTCGTTAACAACAAGGCTCCGCCAGAGAAAACCTTCTTGACCACGAATGGACCTTCATAATTGGGTGTCCATTTGCCCCTTCGATCGTTTTGAGGAGGAAGGATCCTTTTCAGCACCATATCACCTACGTGATATACCCGAGGTCGCACCTTCTTGTCAAAAGCACGCTTCATACGTTGCTGGTATAACTGCCCATGACAGATGGCGGCTAGCCTCTTTTCCTCTATCAGGCTCAGTTCTTCATACCGGGTCCTTACCCATTCAGCCTCTTGCAATTTTACGTCCATCAGGACTCTCAAAGAGGGAATCTGAACTTCAACAGGTAACACAGCCTCCATCCCATATACCAATGAGAAAGGAGTTGCCCCAGTAGATGTGCCTACCGACGTTCGATACCCATGTAATGCAAACGGCAACATCCCATGCCAGTCTTTGTAGGTTACCACCATTTTCTGCACAATCTTCTTTATATTCTTGTTGGCTGCCTCAACCGCCCCATTCATCTTCGGACGATAGGGAGAAGAATTGTGATGCTCGATCTTGAATTCCCGGCACAGCTCTGCCATCATCTTATTATTCAAATTAGAACCATTATCAGTAATGATTCTCTCGGGAACCCCATATCGGCAAATGATGTCTCTCTTGAGAAATCTGGCTACAACCTGCTTCGTCACGTTCGTATAAGAAGCTGCTTCTACCCACTTGGTGAAGTAATCAATAGCCACCAATATGAATCTGTGACCATTCGAAGCCGTAGGCTCTATCTTTCCAATCATATCAATGCCCCACATAGCAAACGGCCATGGAGACGACATTAAGCTCAACGGATTTGGAGGCACGTGCACCTTGTCTGCATAAATCTGGCATTTATGACACTTCCGCACGAAATTAAAACATTGGGCCTCCATTGTCATCCAGTAATAACCTGCCCTCAACAGCTTCTTTACCATCGCATTCCCACTGGCATGGGTACCGAACGACCCCTCATGAACCTCTTTCATCAATTGGCTTGCTTCTGCATCATCAACACATCTGAGCAAGACCCAATCAAAATTCCTTTTGTACAAGACCCCATCCTTATTCAGATAGAATACCATGGCTAACCTCCGCAGAGTCTTTCTATCTTTCTTCGATGCTCCCTCAGGATATTCTTGCGTCTCTAGATAGCGTTTGATATCGAAATACCACGGCTTATCATCATCAGGCGCTGTATCAACAGCAAACACATAAGCCGGTCTATCCAGACGTCCAATCTCCACACTGGGACACTGATTCCACCTCTGCACCTTAATCAAGGCGGCCAGAGTAGCCAAAGCATCTGCCAACGGATTCTCCTCTCTGGGCACATGATGCAACTTCACTTTGGTGAAAAACGTCAGCAATCTCCTCGTATAATCTCGATACGGAACTAAATGAGATTGATGCGTGTACCATTTTCCGTTAACCTGATTTATCACCAGAGCTGAATCTCCATATATGACAAGGTTCTTGATTCTCAAATCAATCGCCTCCTCAATACCCAATATGCAAGCTTCATATTCAGCTACGTTGTTAGTACATTCAAATGTTAGCCGGGCAGCAAAAGGAATGTGGGATCCTTTCGGCGTAACCAAAACAGCACCAACACCACTTCCATTCACGTTAACGGCCCCATCAAACATCAGAATCCATTCGGATTCAGGGTCAGGCCCCTCCTCCGGGATTGGTTCCTCGCAATCTTTCGATTTGAGAAACATGATGTCCTCATCAGGGAATTCGAACTTCATCGGTTGATAATCATCAATGGGTTGCTGGGCGAGGTAATCAGACAATACACTCCCCTTGATCGCCTTCTGAGAGGTATACTGTATATCATATTCAGTCAAAATCATTTGCCACCTCGCAACCCATCCGGTCAATGCTGGCTTCTCAAAAATGTACTTGATTGGATCCATCTTGGAAATCAATAAAGTGGTATGAACCAACATGTACTGCCTTAGTCGGCGAGCAGCCCAGACCAAAGCACATCAAGTTTTCTCGAGCAGTGAATATCTTGTTTCACAGTCGGTAAACTTTTTGCTAAGGTAGTATATGGCATGCTCTTTTCGACCAGACTCGTCATGCTGCCCCAATACACACCCCATAGACCCCTCGAGGACTGTCAGGTACAGAATTAGCGGTCTTCCCTCCACAGGAGGCATCAGAATCGGAGGCTCCTGCAAATACTCTTTTATCTTTTCAAATGCCACTTGGCAATCATCATTCCACCTGACCGTTTGATCTTTTCTCAACAACTTGAATATCGGTTCACACGTGGCTGTTAGATGAGATATGAACCGCGAAATGTAGTTCAATCTACCTAAGAAACCACGAACCTCCTTCTCCGTTCTCGGTTCAGGCATTTCTTTTATCGCTTTGACCTTTGCAGGATCAACCTCGATTCCTTTCTCACTTACAATGAACCCCAGCAATTTACCGGACCGCACTCCGAAAGTGCACTTGTTCGGATTCAACCTCAGTCTGAACTGTCTCAGTCGGTCGAACAACTTGGCCAGATCTACCAAATGCCCCTCTTCTGTTTGGGACTTCGCTATCATGTCATCAACATAGCATTCAATTTCATGATGAATCATATCATGAAACAAAGTCACCATGGCTCTCTGATAAGTAGCACCAGCGTTCTTGAGACCAAATGGCATCACCTTGTAACAAAAAGTACCCCACGGTGTAATGAACGTTGTTTTCTCCATATCATCTGGCGACATTTTGATTTGATTATAGCCAGAAAAGCCATCCATGAAGGAAAACACCGAGAATTGAGCTGTATTATCTACCAACACGTCAATGTGAGGTAGCGGAAAATCATCTTTCGGACTAGCTCTATTCAGATCCCGGTAGTCCACACACATTCTCACTTTCCCATCCTTCTTCGGGACTGGCACAATATTCGCAACCCATGGCGGATAATTAGTGACAGCAAGGAAACCAGCATCCCACTGCTTTTGCACTTCTTCCTTAATCTTCATCGCCATATCAGGTCGAGTTCTGCGCAATTTCTGCTTCACTGGAGGACAATCTGTTCTCAACGGTAGCTTGTGCACAACGATATCGGTATCCAACCCTGGCATATCTTGATAAGACCAGGCAAAGATGTCGACATACTCTTTCAACAACACTACCAATCTGCTCTTGACACTTTCCTCCAAAGCAGCCCCGATTTTCACTTCTTTCTTAACCTCGTCGGTACCCAGATTTTCCACCTCAATCTGTTCCTCATGCGGCTGAATCACCTTCTCCTCTTGTTTTAACAACCTGGCTAATTCCCCTGGCAGTTCACAATCTTCTTCGTCTTCTTCCTCAGCAAGATAGATTGGATTGTCGAAGTCATATGAGGGTGTAACAGGATTGTTATCAATGAGATCCGGAGAAGAATCGCATCTGCATGAATGTTGATTCATGCATTGCTTTAGAACCGGTGTGAGAAAACAAAAAAGAAAAATGAAAACATTGCCATTTTTATTTTGTTTTTTTTTTATTTTTAAACTGCAAAAATAAATGAAAAACAGGGAACACCGCTTTTAATTGAAAAACACCCTTTATTAATGATGCAAATTTGCAATTTTAAACATGAGGTGGCCCTTACAATGAACCATTACGTGTCGGGCAACACGTATGGCTTTCATGCAAATAAGAATGAAAACAAGAAAAATATTACTCTTCAAGGAGAGTGACCCGGATGATCTCTTCGGCCTTCCAGTTCTGGATTTCCATCCCTGGTGTGCACGGCTTTATCCATTGGTCGATGTCGCAGTCACTATCAGTATCTTCACTCATCATGCAGACATGATCCGGATCCAGCATTCCGGCGCTTGTGAAGGTAACCGACGTACGACGTCCTCTTCCTTGCCCTGAGCCTCTGCCAGGTTGATATCCAACCCCGAAACGGTCCTTCTTCTCAGGGACCTGCATCATTTTGCCCCAACCAGGAGCTTCTCCGCTTTTAACCACCTCAGCAGCCTGTTTGTAGGAAGCGATGGATGGTTTCTCTTCTTCTTGCTTCGCGAACATAGCATTCTCCACCTTAACGGTTTCGAAAGCCTGGCTAGGCGTCTCCCAGATTTCACCATCCATCTCCACGTACTTGAATGAAGACAGGTGGCTGACAAAAATGTCCTCCTCTCCGCAGACGGTAACGACTTGGCCCTCCCAGATATATTTTAACTTCTGGTGCAAAGTCGATGTGACTGCTCCCGCAGCGTGGATCCATGGGCGACCCAACAGGCAACTGTATGCCGGCTGAATGTCCATGACATAGAAAGTCGACTTGAACACCTCAGGTCCAATCTTCACCGGCAATTCAACTTCCCCAAATGCGGCTCGTTTTGACCCATCAAATGCCCGCACAATCAAATCAGTCGGGGTCAAAATCAGCCCATCACAATTAAGCTTCGTCAAGGCTTTCTTTGGCAACACATTCAATGAGGAGCCGGTATCAACCAGCACATGCGACAGCACGGCTCCTTTACACTCCATAGCTATGTGTAGTGCCCTGTTGTGGTTCCTGCCGTCCACTGTCAGGTCCATATCCGTAAAGCCCAACCCATGGCTAGCATGCACATTGGATACGACCGTCTCCAGCTGATTGATGGTGATCTCCTGAGGAACATAGGCCTTCTTCAGAATTTTCAATAAGGCCTCCCTATGCCCCTCTGAGCTCAGCAACAAAGAAAGAATTGAGATCTTGGACGGAGTTTGCTGCAAATGATTAACCAGTTTGTACTCCGACTTCTTGATGATCCTTAAGAACTCTTCGACATCATCATCAAGTTTGCCTTCCGACCCCGCAGGCGTCGATGTCACCACAGGAGTACCTCCATTCTCAACCACAGCCTTTCCCTTTGCCCTGGCTAAAGCCTCGGCCTTTTCTTTTTTATCTTTTTCTTCCTCCACTCTCCTCAATGCATCAGGAGCAAATAACCTACCGCTGCGAGTGAAACCGCTGGGACCGGCATTATCCACCTTTAGCACGGTGGTTTCACTTGCAGATTGTTCCTCCAACTTCTCACCGTTACAGTACACCTCCCCACCATAATGCCACGGCACGGCATCATCTTTGTCGTAGGGAATTGGCCCAGGTACCGTGACGGTAACTGGAGCCTCCTCGCTAAGATTCGACAAATCCACCGGATCATAGTAAATTATTATGGTGGAGACCTCCTCCTTCTCTTCCTTGTCAGCCCTTTCGATCACGATAACCCCCTCGTCCATCAGCCCTTGGACACACTTCCTCAGAAGCTCACAACCGTTGACAGAAACAACGCACTCAGCACACTCCCGGCCGCAGCCCGGATAGACCCCATTCACCAGCAACTGACTTTTCAGCTCAACCAAAGGCGTCTTCAACTGACTCACATCAGACAGCCCAACTCTATTTTCCGCCGAAATGGCGTTCACCCCCCTCTGGCCATGCGCGGGCATGGGATTTGCATTGACATTAGGAGATGGCGCGAAATTGATGGCCTTGGAATCCACCAGGTCTTGGACTACGTGCTTAAAAGCTTTGCAGTCCTCAACGTTATGTCCGGTAGCACCTGAATGGAATTCGCACTTGGCATTTTCATTATAACTGGCTGGCCTCTGATCAGGTCTCAAAGGCGCCAGCGTCCTCAATTGTACCAGCCCAAGGTCCAAAAGCTTCTTCAACAGAAAGGAGTATGTCACGGGAGGCCTATCAAATTGTCGATCACTTGCCCTGCCCCTGACTTGGTATCCAACCCTCTGTGGCCTCTGTTGAAAGGGTTGTTGTCTCTGTTGCTGTTGCTGCTGTTGTTGCGGTGCGGATTGCGGCTCAGCAGGGATTGTTACCGCAGCAGTGTGCTGAAAGTAACGGTCCCTACTGGGTCCACGCTGCGTATACACGGCGCTGGTATCGCCCTCTTTTTTCCTCTAACCCCCATTGTTACCAAACGGTTTCTTCGAACCGGAATAAGGCGCAGAAGCGGTACCCTGGATCTTACCCAGCTTTAACCAACTTTCAATTCTTTCTCCTGCCACCACAATGTCAGAGAAATTGGTGACAGGACAACCCACCATCCTTTCCGCAAACGGCCCCTGCAGGGTCCCCATGAACAAGTCAGACATTTCTCTGTCCACAAGCGGAGGCTGAACTCTCGCAGCCAGTTCTCTCCACCGCTGAGCATACTCCTTGAATCCTTCATTATTTTTCTGAGACATACCCTGCAGCTGGGTACGACTCGGAGCCATGTCAGCGTTGAACTGGTACTGCTTGAAGAAAGCATCCCCAAGATCCTGCCAGCTCTTTATATCGGACGATTTCAGCTTAGTATACCATTCCAGGGAGCCTCCGGACAGGCTGTCCTGGAAGAAGTACATCCACAATTTCTGGTCCATCGTGTACGCAGAGATCTTGCGGACAAAAGCTTGTAAATGCGTCTCTGGACAAGAGCTCCCATTATATCTGTCAAAAGTGGGCGCTTTAAACTTTTGTGGGATCACAATCCCCTCGACAAGCCCCATGTTTGACATATTCACCACTCCAGGAGTGGCATAACTCTCCAACATCTTAATTTTCTCAGCCAGCAGCTGGATCTCCTTGTTCTGAGGTGGAGCATTGTAAGGCACAAACGGCTCGTTTTGCATAGAGAATTGGTCAGCCTCTCTGTCTTCCTCCTGATCTTCATCGAACCCGTAGAACGGAGGCACAAAATTATCCTTCTGATTCTGCCCCGGTTGGCCACCCGCACCACCAAGACCACCAGCATTATTCACGAGACCCACAGTCGTCCTCTTTCCGCCGTCTCGAGATCCCTGCCCCTGGTTGGAGACTCCATCCAGGTTAACCCCACTGTTTGCTGCAGAAGCCCGCTCGAGCTTTTCAACCTTGTCTGCTAACGCTTTCTGACCAACTGCGAAACCTTGCATTATGTTGATCAGCTCGTTCATTTTATCTTTTAGCTCAAGCATATCTGCGCTAGGAAGTTCCATGAGTCTGGGAGTATTTCTTCTAGTATAATATCTGTGAGGGCGTGTTGAGTGCAAGGGTACTGTTCTTCGAGCGCGAGCAATGATTCCTGTCACAAACAAGCACGTTAGTAACAAACACCTGCAAAATAAAACACAGTTATTATGATTAATGCATGGATGCAGTGTCTATCCATATGAAGGACACTTTGTCTCTCGATCCTGGCATCATTGAGACAAATAATAATCCGGCATCAATATTCTGATATTCAGCATCTGATTTTATCGTGCAGATCGGAGATATGTGATTCAGCATGATACCCCCAACCATGTGTGTGCTTGTGTGAGTGCATACGGCAAAGCAAATAAAGCTTGAAAATCAAACACTGAATGAAAAATAACCATCACATAACCAAAAGTGCCCAATCAGTGCCATAGTCATACATCAAGTCAAATAAAGTCAAATACAATCCTCCAGAAAAGGAAAGAAATACAGACAAGTGAATTCCGTCAACAAGTCTGACGGTAATCCAACACAAATGAAAGATCTAGCTAGATGAGGGTCCCACAGATGGCCCTATCTCATCTTCCATCCTCGCGAACTCTGCGGCGAACCTGAGCTCGGTTTTCTCCTGCTGCAGTCTCCCAACTTCCTTCTGGTGAATCTTCATCTGCCTGAAGTAGTGATCTCTCTCTGCCATGTAGTGATCTCTCTCAGTAATGATTTTCAGATTCTCTGACTCCTTGACCTTCAGCTTGGTCTCCCACTCAGCAACAATCCTCAGATTCTCTGACTCTTTAACCCTCAGTTTTGCCTCCCACTCAGCAATGAGGACTCGGACTCTGTTATCCCTCTGATCCTTCACCAAGATCTGCCTTCTCTTCTCATCTTCAATGACCTTCGAAGCTCTAGCCAATCTCTCTTTGGTGATGTCATGCTCCTTTGCTGAAGATGCCAAGGCCTGACTGACCTTCCCATAATAGGCAGTATCCATCTCGAAGCGCTTTGCTTCCAGGGCATGCCGCTTGTCTTGATCTTCCATCTTTTCCTTGAGCTCCTGATTAACCCTCTGAACCCGAGCAACACTCATCTCCAGTTCAGCTTTCTCTGCAAGTAGCTGATCTCTCTCCCGCTTCATCTCTAAGAACTCGTCCATACTGACAGTAGAAGGAGTCTCTTCAACCAACGGATACCAAGGATCAACCATAGGAAACGGTAGACAAGTAAGCTCCACTCTCCTACTGAGCCAGTCATCAAATGGAGGAAAAGATCTATTATTAGCTTTACCCCAAGAAACCTTGCCTTTTCTCTGAATGCTGCGCCATGCCTCATCTATCTGCTTCACCCTAGCCTGATTGCCCTCAATTGGGAAGTACACAGATTCCTGAACATCACTCTTGTATGGTGGAAGCTCCAAAGCAAATCCCATCTGCCTCTTAAGAAGTGTCGGGTTATAGTTAATGCAACCCTGAACTCCTATAAGCGGTACATTGGGAAAACCCCTGCAACTGCAAATGAAATCCTGTCCAACCCCACTACCGTGAGTCCAATCTATGTCTTTAGCCCTCAAACCCATCAGTTTGGTCGCCCAATTAACATTCTGGCCCAGAAGAACAAAAGCACCCTTAGACGGCAAGTAACCCATAAACCACTTGAATAGTAACTGTGCACAGCATCGAATCAATCCCCCACGCCTCTTCTCATTCCGGTTATGAACCGAATAATAGACATCTCTGATCAAGGTAGGGATAGGATTCCTCCGAACAAACAAGCGGATGGCATTAATATCCACAAAATTCTTCTGGTTAGGAAACAGAATGATCCCATAAATGCCCGCAGCAACCAAAGCACAGACAGCTTCCCAGTTACCCAACTCTGCCTGCTCCTTAGCCTTAGCCTCCAGGAAACTCAGATGAAAACCAGGCAGCTTCCCCTTTTCTTTCAGATTACCCTTCACTACCTCTGGACTCAGATAGAAAGCACGGGAAATCCCACCAATATCAGGTTCTTCCTTAGTAGCATAGAAAGGAACCTGATCCCTGATTTGGATACCCAAAATATCAGCATAGTCCTCCATCATAGGCCCTAGCACGTAATCTGGGAAGACAAAACACCTCAGCTCGGGATCATAGAACTGAAGAAGAGTATGAATGGCGCTCCTATCTCTGTCCATGAGCCTGAAAACCACCTTCAGAATACCCCCATACGTCTCACGAAACAACCCCACATGGTCGGGTGCAATCAATGCTATCATATCCTTCAGCACACTGATATCTGGATCGAAGAAACTGTAAGCCACATCATCCTTCAAACCGGGTCTTCTCAATCTGGGCAGAAAATCTCTCAACCAGGATCTCGATCAAAAGGGTCCCTGCATATGGGTAAACATGTGTTAGATGCAATTAATGCAAGATGTAATGATGCTGATGAATGAATGCAATGCGTTGCCATCCTCCAAGCCATCTGATCCTCTGCACTGAAACTGGTCTCTGAACTGATCATATTCATCTGAGGAATACACAATCACACATCTGATCCACGGGTTCCGAAATAAACGGAAGATAGATACATCATCATCATCATCATCATCAGTCTCTGAGTAGACCCATCACACAATCTCTGAATCGGCCCGGGGAATCCTGAAATAAACGGATCCCCACTGATAAATAACTCGGCCCGGGGAATCCTGAAATAAACGGATCCCCACTGATAAATCACGGACAGCACTCCGGCATCTCGGCCATAAATGACCATAAATCCGACTTATAAATATGACTCCGATCCACGGAACAACAAGTCACCATCTGAATCCATCTGAACATGCATCTGAAATAATCAACCCTCCCCTCACAGGTAAATTCTTAAACAGGTTATCCTAAGGCGGATAATAGTCTCGACAATCGGGCAGAGATACTCAATGGGTTTGCCCTTTCGGGTGTGCCATTGCAGCTCTCCTGAGATCGTCTAAACCAAAGATCCGGGAAATGATCGGTCACCAGAGTCAACAGCTCAAAAGAGATAACCCAACCAAAGTGGAAAACCCCACTGGAAGAGCACTTCTCAGATGAACCTCGTCCGGCTTGTGGTATGTCACATCGCAACATCATGCCCAACCGACATGTGAGCGACGCGAGACCACGCTAATCCTAGGTGTATACTCGGGCCTGGGTTTTAGCCCCACTCAGAACACCCACCCCAAACAGAGGGAACCACCTGCACAGAGGACGGCAACAGCATGATAGTATGATGCATGCAAACATTAATGCAAATATATACACAGGTTAGAATAATAAATGCAATAAATAACACACAATAAGCAACCCAAACCAATCCTAAAACGCTAGGAAGGACTCGCTTAGGGACGATGGACCAGCATAGGTCTACATCAACATTTCCCCAGCAGAGTCGCCAGCTGTCGCATCCTGCGAAAAATCAACCGGCGAAGCTCAAATAAAAATACAACACAGAGCCGCCACTGCGCGTTATTTATCCCAAGATAGGGAAAGGAAACGCTCAGAGAAACCTGGAAAGGAAATGGCCTCGCGACCAAAGAGAAAGGGTAAGGGAGTCGGTTACGCAAGGGGAAGGTATTAGCACCCCTCACGTCCGTCGTACTCGACGGGATCCACGTTCTAAAATAAAGAAAAGGTTGCTAAACATCACACACACAGGGAACGCAGGTGGGGTTAGGAGAAACGGGCTCGATAAGGTATCGCACCTTATGCCTACATATCTTGTCTGGAACAAGAATCAGAGCCACTGTAGTTCGGCTTACGCACGCCAAACAACACAAAACACGCGAACAAACAAGGGTGGCAAACATGGAGCCCGACAACCACTTGATGGAATTATGTCGGCATCCGAACCAAAACACGCACAAAACGGCAAACGTGGAGCCCGACAGCCAATCACTGGGCTTACGTCAGCATCCGAACCCAAACATACACAATCAAATAACAAACAAACACACACAAAAAAGAAAAAGGTTGCCCGGAGTGGTCTCGCACGACCACCTGCCTACATACCTTGTCTAGAACAAGGATCAGGGCGATGTAGTTCCCCTGAAAGGGACTGCATTACTAGCCAGAAACCAGGGAGACACAACACTAGGGAGACTACGACTCAAGCCTAGATGTTATCATGCACAGTCATCCCTAAGTTCAGTTTTCTATCCTACTTGCATAAGCAAACTACTCCTATCCAGGAAAGAAGCAAGCATACAAGTAAACAACATACAAGCATACATCAAATGAGAACAAGCATCTCAAACAGATATCCATATAGCACGCACTATAACCAAACAAGGGGCTCACACAATAGGTTTGACTGCCTCAGCAAGTCATCTGTACGGGCTGTGTTTGCTCTTAACCTTGCCATTACGAGGCTAAGGTGAAGCAGATGAGAGGTGAAGTGAGGATCAGACCTCACAGCTCTTATCCCTAACCAGGGAGAGCTTCTGACAAATGAGCATGGGTCCAGAATGGGGGAACCCTTCTATACTCAGAGACTCTGACACAATGTGCACTGCACAAGATCTTGGGCTTGTGATCTCAATGCTACAACCATGTAATGGGAGCAAGGAGAAGACTCAAAGAATAGTGGGGGGTAGACTGCATACCCCTACCTTCCACCAATTGCCTTATTTAAAGGACTTTTACCTGCTTGGCACGAAAAATAAACAACCACAGTCATTGCCTCTTAAGGAGGACTTCAGACATTTGCCCGGCCCGGTAACAGCCGGGTCTCCCAGACTACATGAAGTCAAGAGGACCTACCTCAAGCGGTTTACACAACCGAGCAGCGGCTACCAAGCAAGTTCTTAAAAGAACTAGAGCGACTAAAGGTACCTGTACAAAAGCTAACCAGTTAATAACTCAGACAACCAATCAGAAAACAACAAGTTAATCAGTCAAACTATGCAAGCCAAGGCATACAAAGGCAAGCTATGAGCTCAAGCCCAAGCTTCACAACCTACAAAACAATGTTATGTTAGGGTACAAACATCAAACAACATCATTTCAATCAACTTGGATCATTCTCCATGAGCCTTATGCTATTCATCCTGAAAAATCAAGCAAATATTAGCAACTAGACCACTAGGCCAAGCCTAGGGTCCAAAAGCAAGAAAAATTCCTAAACAGCAAGGTATCTCTAACCAAAGTCAAATTAATGTCAAACAAAAGCCAACACAACTAATCCCATGTCCATATCATTCATTATATTCATTTCATGATCAAAACATGTCAACTTATGTCAAATGGAACACCAAACATCCAAACAGAACTATTGCATTCAAATCCATATCAAAACAAATCCAAAAAATCTCAAATAAATTACACCTAAACAGGACCTAATCCAGGTATGGCACACCAAATTTCAGCTTAATTGGGCAAAGGGAACCATGTCAATGAAAATCAACAAAAATAGACACAATTACATGCTCCAAATCACAACATCAACACATGCTTCCACTTCAAAAATTCATAACTCAATGAAAACAGTAAAGAAATGAGTGAGACCAAAACAGGGATGTCACATCATGTGTCTACAACTATCATACCAAATTTCATAAGCATTCAACACCATATGAGCATTTCACATTGATTCTACCAACCTATGTCACATGAACTTGTAAATTCAACCACCAGAGATGAAAAATAGCAATCAATTTGAAAATGCCACATAAAATTCCACAAAAATTCACATAGCATCTTAACATGTTAATGAACATCCATGCAAAATTTTATATCATTCTAACAAGCCTAAGTCATTCAAATAAATCCAGCAAGTTGACATAATGAGGTGTGACACAAATTGTCACACCTAAGTTCAAAAATTCACATCTCAATGACCAGGTATCAAAAATTCATGAAATTTACATGTAAATAAACCTGGATGTGTCTAGTATCACCACAAAAATTTTCAGACATTTATTTGCAACCATGAGCATTTCACATTGGAATTGGTAGAATGTATCAAATTTGAGCACATGTGAAACAAACCTAAGTCAAACACAATTTCTACCATGCACAACTTCAACCAATAGGTCAAAAAAATTCTACAGTCAATTAGGAAGCCAACAAAAAAATCCACATATTTTTCTGATTTTTTATGAATTTTTTATGAATTTTTTAAAGTGATTATGAATTTTTAAGAATTATTTTAATTAATTGGATTTTACTAATGGCAAATCTGTAAATACGGAACAGTGGCCGCGGGAAACTCCATATTCAAAAGTTCAAACGAAAACACGGATTAAACGCTTCTTCACGCCCAGAATTCATCACCTTGTTCACGCGTTTTTCCAGATTTCTATGAACACGAAGAACACTAAACCATCACCAAAATCCTCATGCGTATAGTCATTGGAACGGTCTCAACGAGAGGAATCCAAATATCAACCTAATTTAACCTAAATGTTCCTCTATCTCATGAATCGCTCGCGTTAGGGTTTTGACACGAAACCTAATTTCCAGATTTCTTCACCTACAGTCATTCATTTGCAAAACCACAAGCATCACTATGATCTACCATCAATGAACTACAGAATGCATATAATAATCAAGTAATTCGTGAGATTCGAATTTTTGGAAACCTGGTATGGCAGTGATGTTCTTGATGGAATTCGAGCTACTTCTCCTCAAACAGATGCAGTGGATGCTTCAGGGAGTTGAATGATGTGATTATGTTTGATTGAAACAGCTCCTAATGCTCACAATCACGATTTGCCATTGATGATGCTTCTTTGAACAGTGGAGTTTCGAAGCTTGATTGATGATGAAATCCAAAAACAGCTCGAGCATATGATGATTGGAGATCAATGCAAAAAGAATTTCCCAGATTGAGCAAGATTTCAAAGAGTTTGATGAAGTTGAAGGTTTTGTGTTCTTGAGGAGTTTGAGAGAATTTGGAAAGTTTGAGATCTGATTTTGGAAAGTGTGATTTTCTGTTATGATTATCATGTGATTAGGAATATATATGTGTGCTTAATCATCACTTAATCATGTTAATTAATCCATTGGAAATGATTAGCATAATGTGTTAATTCAAGCAAGGGCAAAATTGTAACTTCATATGCCAGCTCATTGCCACCTCATGGACAGCTCACACACTCTCAAAATGACATGTGTGAGCTGTTGCAACTTGTTTCACCTTCATTGGATGCATATTTCTCATTTTCACCATGTAATTGCACTTTGTCCAATTTTGCACTTTCATTTTACAAGTCAAATTCCAAACCATGAGGCCTAGCCATGAAATGATGATTCCAACAAGTTTCAAATGTCATTCATGAAGTGTAGCAAAAATCCCCACTCAAAAATTCCAATTATTTCACAAGTTGGACAATTTTGCCCCTGGTCCATTTTAACTGTCCAGTTGAAATTTGACTTTTTGCATTGACCACTTTTGAAAAAATCCAATTATGCACCATGAAGGTACATGTCAAATGGAGTTTGTGCATATAAAGAACTTGCAATTTGGACAAACCATGTGGAAATTATGGCCTCCTGATTATGGGTCATTTCTGAAATTCACTGAGCCATAATTTTCCAACCATACATGGGATTTTCAAGTTCTTGGACTTTTTGGAAAGGTGAGAACAAGATCTACAACTTTCATGTTGAACAAATTTTCATTTGAAGCTTACTTGGACACGTGGCTTTGAGGTCAAAACTTTCCATTTTTGGAAACTTCTATTACAAGTCACTTTCTATTTTTGGCAGTTTTTGTCCTGACTTGATTTTCTTCATTCTTAAGCTTTGAGATGTCAAATAACACTTGTTCCAACATGAATGAAGTGTATCCAACTCATTTCCACCTCCAAATCCATCAGATCATGTACAGTTGACCACAGTTGACTTTTTCAACTGACAGATGAATTTGGCAATGCATAGATCAATCTGAGCTCCAATCTCCAACTGAAATGGCTCAAGGGTGAAACCCTAGCCTCAATTAGCTCAATATAATCATAGAATGAACCCCATAACCATCATAAGCCCCATCTCCTGATCATGCCCTGACTGGCCCAATGCAACTGATTAGGGTTGACCAGTGGTCAAAACCCTAATCTCAAGGAATGAGCTTCAACCTCCTGATAAAATCAAACCATGATGATGATGATGTATCACTTCAATCAAGATGAAGACCAATATCCATTGAGAATCATGAAACCCTAATTCACAGCCCAATCCTCAGATGGCCCGTGATCAGTCAATAAACCCTAGGCTTGCACTTTGACTTTCCCATCTTCTGATCAAGACTTGGGAAGATAGCTTGCACAATGTAACCACATGATATGCAATATGCAATGCCTAATGACCTAAAAATGATATGTACAATGATAATGCTAGTCCCAAGAGAGGAGGGCAAATTTTGAGGTGTTACACCATTCCATAGGGGAGTTAAAATGTATTGGTGATACTCTCCCATAAATATAAAGTTGCGACGAGCATTTTCTAACAATAAGGAGGACCAAACCTTAACAACTGGATTAAGTCATAGATCCCTCTTTCTTTCCAGGTTTGACCCTTTTAGGTTTTGATTTTATTTAACCAAGAAATGTAATCTTCATTTATTTTGGGTGAAGGGGGGGAACGGAAGACACGAAGAGTGGAAGTCATATATTCTAAATCTATAGGTTATTTTACACTCATTATGGGTTTAGTTTGGTGGTAAGAGGGAAAAAAACTCTCTCAGCTTAACAACATCCAATGAAGGATCAGGTAATGGACCCATAAGCGCATGGGGTTTACCAGAGATTGAGTAAGGAATCAATAGATGGGATTCGTAGATGCGAAGATTTTCTTCTTGCATGGGTGGCTCTGGGACGTATTGTTGATTACCATTAAGAATTGGAGATTGGAGTCTGGTAGAAAGAGGCAGAGAATCTTTAGATTCTTTTGAGCTTTTGGCTTTGGAAGATGTAGTCATTGTTGTAGATTATAAATTTGAAGAAGAAAAGTTCAGAAGAAAGTTTGTGAAGAAGAAATCGGAAAAGAGAAGAAGAAGAATGTAAGAAGTATTTATAATGTGGAGAAAAACTCTTCAGATTTTCTTTTTTGAAAAATGGCACCAATTTCTATGATATGTGTCATGCCTTTATAGGCAAAATCGAATGATTGTATGTAAGTAGCTATGTCGTCTTGAAAAACCGGAACCATGATTAAAAGTTATGGGAAGTTGCACGCTTTCGAGGTGACGGTTGACAGAAATGTCATGATGCCAATGACGTTAGTCCATTACGTGAAACAATGTCAAGGAAAATAAAAAAGCCTATATCTTCCTTCAGTCGAAAGTGGCATTTTGGGGGGGAAATTTGTTAGCAGGGATTTTCGACAAGATCAAATCTCAACACTATAAGGAAAAACTTAGGAAAAACTTATAAGGTTGAAAAGGCATTCCGACTCAGTTTTCCAGCTAAGGGAGACGAAGTCTTAGATGTGAGATAGAGATTGAGACTTGGTATTTTCTGGAAAAATATCTCGTCCAGGATTTCGACAACAACATTGTTCAAGATTTCGACGTCAACAATTAGCGAGACATGTTGACAAACTGCAGTGGCATGAAGAAACAATTTCAAAACAAGTAACTATTTTTTAGTATTATCCAGAGAGACACATGAGAGACGTTTCAGAGGCGAAAAGCATACATCACTTATGTGTCAATTGCTGAAAAGAAGATCGTTATAAGTGTCGCAACCTGAAAAATACAGTGTGCGAAAAAACAACCGGCGAAAGAAAATGACAGAAGAGTCGCCACCGTGCATTATTTATCACAAAGGAGGGAAAGAAAATGCTCGAAGTAAACCTGAAAAGAGGAAAGGAAAAGACAAGGTCTCGCAACCAAATCTTGGGTTCGGGAGTCGGTTATGCGAAGGGAAGGTATTAGCACCCCTACGCATCCGTAGTACTCTACGGGATCCACTTTTGTAGTTCTTGTCTAAAGGGTGTGAGTTTATCTTGTGCTGTTTACTAAAAAAGGGGGTTAAATGAAAATGACTCGCGCGGATGTCGTATCCACTGCATACGTATCTCATATGAATACGAGAATCAGAGTCTTCGTATCTCGGCTGACCTATGGGTTAGGGGATGTGTGCTCGCTAAGACATCGCGTCTTATGCCTACGTATCTCATCTGGAATGAGAATCAGAGTAAGCCGTAGTTCGGCTAACTACGGGGTTATGGATTGGGTTTTGGACGAACGACGTTACTACGCAATCTACCGGATGCTCGACCTTTGGAGACTTACTCACCTGTAGTAGAAGGAGTAAACGTGTGTTTAGGAGAAGAAAAATCAATGAAGGGTTAGGGTTTGGGAAACTCATGCAAAAAGGCAGTCCTTGGCGAAGGAACCTGTAAAAAAAAACACAAAAACATTGCCTCCTATCGAGGTCTTCCAGCTAGGAAAGCAGTAAAATGCGGGAAAAATGTAAAAGTACCACGCGGATAAAGATCCGAAGTAACAACAATTAGAGGAATGGGAAACCCAGGGATCCTTCCAAGCTAAACACCCTCAAAGAAAGTGAGTCTGTACAGGTAATCGGAATGAAACCTCCAGGCGGTATCCCACAAATAAAGTGGAACACCATGCAAACCATCTCTGCAAAAGTCATGTGAGCCCTCACAAAACCTCAACAAACATGTTAGAGACAAAAAAATAGGGTAATCAAGGGTTGCCCCCAAATCAAAATGTAACCACATGAATCATGCCATTAAAATTCGCAAAAAGACATGCATCAAAAGGGTATCAAATTCACCCATAATACCTCAAACATTCAGAGTATTCAAATTCAAAGCTCAAAGATAATGGGAATAAGGGCAAACCTGATTGGAGAGCTTGATTGAAATTGAGTTGCACCCGTGAGGTTTACAAAACAATCTTTAGGGTTTATGTGAGGCAGAGGTGATTCTGTGCAGTTGAGTTCCCTTCAGGGTTTGGAGGCTCCTCTGAACTCTGTTAGCTCTTCTCTCACTATCTTTTTCCCCAGGGTTCTTTTATCACTATCTTTTTCCCAGACAGGGTAACAGGAATATAATGCCTTTTGTTTCACTGAAACTCTAAATTTATAACCTGATTTTTGTGGACCTGTGGGCTCAAATGAGAGAGGTCCAAGTCCAAGATTTTTTCTTTTATTTATTTATTTATTTATTTATTTCCTTTTACGTTTTTTTTCTTTTCGTTTTCCATTTTTTTTTTTTTTCGTTTTTTTTTTCAAAACACGTGGGCTTCGCCTAGCGAGCATGACAGCTCATGAACAACCCTCGCTCCTTCAAGATTAACGTTTTGACTGACGAATAGACCCCTGTTGGAAGTAACTCAAGTCTTTCCCTTGTGTTGACTGATCATCTAAATAGGACCCACAAAGTGTCCTGGATGATGTTTAAGCTTCTTGGATCCGATTCCGATTGCCATGATGAAATGCAAATGCTAAATGACCTAAAAATGAATGCATGCATGAGGTGTAAAGCGTATGCTTCCAGGAAAAATGAAGGGTAAATTTTGGGGTATTACAGCTGCCCCTATTCAATCAACTGGAGACCTGGAAAGAAGATAGCAGCAGCTTTCGTGCTTTCGAGGTATCAAGGGATTGAATACAATAAAAGCCCGAAAATTTGCACTGAAGTGAAGTGAAGTAACAATGCCTATCAGAATCGGCAAAGAGGTGGTCTTGAAAGAAGAATCTGTCTGGTACGGTGAGAGTCAGTCTGAATACCGAAAAAGAATGTTAACCTGGATACCAAAATAAATGGTAACACAGAAATAACCATGGCCTGAATGCCGCTCATCAGTCTGAATACTGGAAATGACTTCGATCTGAACATCGGGAGGTATGAGATTATTAATATCGGTCTGAATACCGAGAGGCTGGCCTGAATGCCACAAGTTGTGTCGACCTGAACGTCGGAAACTTCTTCGATCTGAACATCGGAAAACTGGCCTGGATGCCACAAGTTGCATCGACCTGAATGTCGGAAACTTCTTCGATTTGAACATCCGAAAACTGGCATGAACGCCACAAGTTGCATCGACCTGAACGTCGGAAACTTCTTCGATCTGAACATCGGAAAATTGGCCTGAACGCCACAAGTTGCATCGACCTGAACGTCGGAAACTTCTTCGATCTGAACATCGAAAAACTGGCCTGAATGCCACAAGTTGCATCGACCTGAATGTCGGAAACTTCTTCGATCTAAACATCGGAAAACTGGCCTGAACGCCACAAGTTGCATCGACCTGAACGTCGGAAACTTCTTCGATCTGAACATCGAAAAACTGGCCTGAACGCCACTTTGGTCTAAATACCGGAAACTTCATGCCTGTCAGCATCGGCAGAAATAGGGAACGATAATAGAGGCGGCGCATGGGCCAATGACACTTGCTAGGGATAGCATAGGTAAGTCATGAACAATCTTCAGTCTGAGTACTGGAAACAACTTCTGGCTTATCACTTGGGATACCGAGAATGTTTTATGCTTACATGCGTATGTTTGAATTTTTCAATGGCGTAATGCTCCATGAAAATGGAAATGCTACTCGATTTGGGAGGACGTAATGCAATATGATTCTATATGCAGGGATGCGAAATGCTGGGTAGCATGCCAAGCTGAGGCAAGGGGATCTGCTGGGGAAATGATCACCATCTTCTGGACCTTGGCAAGGCTGCTGGAGATGCACAGCGCAAAGAATTCTGTGGGGAAATGACCCGCCACACGGTGTTCTAGCAATGACGAAATACCGAGATTCTGACTGGGGAGAGAACGGTACTGAAAACCTACTGTTGGGGAAAGCGATAGTGGTTCTGGCAACCACGATATGCGAGAGATGACTCAGCAGGGGAAGTAAACACCGATACAGTACCGAGGTTCTGCTTCAAGGAAAGAAACCATGGATCTGGCATTGGGATTATCGATCTGGCCTCGAACTCTGAGGAGCAGCCGCTTCTGCTGGGAAGATACAGTCTGGCACTGTCAACTCCGCTGGGGGTATATAGTCTGACACTGTCAACTCTACTGGAGAGTGTATAATCTGGAACCACCGCTTGGGGGGGAGGTACAATGGTGAGAACCTGCTGGGGATTGAAGAATCCAACGCTCTGATCAGCTCTGCAGGGATAAGATACCGAATTCGTCTGTTCGTGGAAAACATTCACGATCATCTGCAGGGGATTTTAAGGAAATGCCCCGAGGGTACCTGTTCTGAATAGACGATCCAAAGCACTTAAAATTTACAGCAATTTTAAATATTTATTAAGCATGTACCTGTAAAGCTCTTATGTGTCATAATGCAATGTTTATCAAAAAATTCGGACGTCATTTTTTGCAAACAAAACAGAAAAACGAAAATGAAAACAGAGATATACTGAATAACATGATTTTATTGAACGAACGGCCTCTGAATAGGTATTTACATCATGAAGCAATCCCTGGAAAGAGGTAATCGCACAACAAATAAAAACCGTCATTAATCTAATGGCAATGTGAAATGGATTTATATTGGGTTCCAATTCTGCTATGACTTGCTCGTCTTCAAGATCCTCCAGATGATCAGCTTTCTGAAAGAGTGATTGGACTGTTTCCTATCCTTCAAAAGTTTCCAGTCATTGCCACGAGATGAGATTCAGAACTACTCAGAACGCAGTCATTCGCTTAATCCCTAACTTTTGCCTGGATCGCCCTTTTCGGGTTTTCAATCCACCGGGATACCCATTTTTGCCTAAGTTGCCTTTTCAGGTTTTCAACTTACCGGGTGTACAATCTTTTCACTTTTAATCCCTAATTTTTGCCCGAACCTTTTTCATTTTCTTGGTTCGCCGAGCTGCCCATTTTTGCCTGGACTACTCTTTTTATTGTCCAGCGGGTCTATTTCATGCGAAGTATTTTTTAACTGCGTCTGAGTTCACCGGGGAAGTGAAGTTTTCACCATCCATCGTTGCAAGCATTAAGGCTCCACCATCAAAAACCTTGGTGACAATATACGGTCTATCATAGTTAGGAGTCCACTTGCCCCTGTGATCTGTCTGAGGAGGAAGGATCCTTTTCAACACCAAATCTCCGACCTGGAAGCATCGAGGACACACTTTCTGATCAAAGGCTCTCTTCATCCGACTTTGATACAACTGCCCATGACAAATGGCTGCCATTCGCTTCTCTTCGATAAGACTCAACTTATTGAACCTTGTCCGAATCCATTCAACTTCGTCTAACTTGACATCTAACAGGACTCTTAGAGAAGGAATCTCCACTTCAACAGGTAGGACTGCTTCCATACCATACACAAGGGACTAAGGGGTTGCCCCGGTCGATGTACGTACTGAAGTACGGTACCCATGCAAGGCGAAGGGTAGCATCTCATGCCAATCTCTGTACGTAACGACCATCTTCTGCACAATCTTCTTTATGTTCTTATTTGCCGCTTCAACAGCACCGTTCATCTTAGGGCGGTAAGGGGAAGAATTGTGATGCTGAATGTTGAAGTTCTGGCACAACTCCTTCATCATTTTGTTGTTGAGATTAGAACCATTATTAGTAATGATTCTTTCGGGAATCCCATAGCGAAAAATGATTTCTTTCTTGATGAATCGGATAACCACGTGTCTGGTGACCTTCGCAAATGACGCTGCTTCGACCCACTTGGTGAAATAGTCGATGGCAACAAGGATGAAGCGATGCCCATTGGAGGCGGTCGTCTCAATCTTTCCAATCATATCGATGCCCCACATAACGAAAGGCCACAGCGAAGACATCACATTCAAAGGATTCGGCGGCACATGCACCTTATCAGCATAAATCTGGCATTTATGGCACTTCCGAGCATATTTGAAACAATCAGATTCCATGGTCATCTAGTAATATCCCGCTCTCAACAATTTCTTAGCCATTGCATGTCCGCCGGCATGAGTACCGAAGGAGCCTTCATGAACTTCCTACATTAACATGTCTGCTTCGTGTCTATCCACGCATCTGAGCAAAACCATATCGAAGTTCCTCTTATACAGCACATCGTCTTTGTTCAAGAAGAAACGGCCTGCCAATCTTCTCAAAGTCTTTCTATCATTGTTGGATGCCCCTGCAGGGTACTCTTGATTCTTCAAAAAGCACTTGATGTCGTGATACCAGGGCTTGTCATCAACTACCAGTTCAGCAACAAACACATACGCGGCCCTGTCGAGGCACATCACATCGATCCTGGGAGCGTGGTTCCACCGAATCACGTTGATCATGGAGGATAGAGTTGCAAGAGCATCTGCCATCTGGTTCTCGTCACGAGGTATATGGTACAGCTTTACTGTTGTGAAGAAAGTCAACAGTCTTCTCGTGTAATCTCTGTAGGGGACCAGAGTAGGCTGGAGAGTGTTCCAATCACCATTCACTTGATTGATTACCAGAATTGAATCTCCGAAGATGTCCAAAGTCTTGATTCTCAAATCAATGGCTTGCTCAATACCTAAGATACAGGCTTCATACTCAGCTTCATTATTGGTGCACTCAAAAGTCAGACGAGCGGTGAAAGGCATGTGGGCACCTTTCGGAGTTGTAATGACAGCACCAATTCCACTTCCTCTGGAGTTGACGGCCCCATCAAACATTAAAGTCCACTTTTCGTCTGGATCAGGTCCCTCTTCAACAACTGGCTCTTCACAGTCTTTCATCTTGAGGAACATGATGTCTTCATCTAAAAAATCAAACTTCATCGGCTCATAATCTTCAACCGGCTGTTGAGCAAGATAGTCTGACAGAATACTCCCTTTGATGGCTTTCTGGGAAGTATACTGGATGTCGTACTCTGTCAGTACCATTTGCCAACGAGCAACTCTTCCGGTGAGAGCTGGCTTCTTAAATATATACTTGACTGGATCCATTTTGGAGATCAGTAAGGTTGTGTGAGACAACATGTATTGTCTCAATCGCTTAGCAGCCCATGCAAGTGCACAACATGTTTTTTCAAGCATTGAGTATCTCGACTCGCAATCTGTGAATTTCTTACTCAGGTAGTAGATGGCATGCTCTTTCCTACCTGTCTCGTCGTGTTGACCGAGAACACAACCCATGGAATTGTCTAGTACTGTCAATGGTTCCCGAAAGAATATTCTAGTACTGTCAATGGTTACTAATAATGGTTCCCAGCAGAGTCGCCAGCTGTCGCAACCTGAAAAATACAGTGTGCGAAAAAACAACCGGCGAAAGAAAATGACAGAAGAGTCGCCACCGTGCGTTATTTATCCCAAAGGAGGGAAAGGAAACGCTCGAAGTAAACCTGAAAAGAGGAAAGGAAAAGACAAGGTCTCGCAACCAAATCTTGGGTTCGGGAGTCGGTTATGCGAAGGGAAGGTATTAGCACCCCTACGCATCCGTAGTACTTTACGAGATCCACTTTTGTAGTTCTTGTCTAAAGGGTGTGAGTTTATCTTGTGCTGTTTACTAAAAAAGGGGGTTAAATGAAAATGACTCGCGCGGATGTCGCATCCACTGCATACGTATCTCATCTGAATATGAGAATCAGAGTCTTCGTAGCTCGGCTGACCTATGGGTTGGGGGATGTGTGCTCGCTAAGACATCGCGTCTTATGCCTACGTATCTCATATGGAATGAGAATCAGAGCAAGCCGTAGTTCGGCTAACTACGGGGTTATGGATTGGGTTTTGGACGAACGACGTTACTACGCAATCTACCGGATGCTCGACCTTTGGAGACTTACTCACCTGTAGTAGAAGGAGTAAACGTGTGTTTAGGAGAAGAAAAATCAATGAAGGGTTAGGGTTTGGGAAACTCATGCAAAAAGGCAGTCCTTGGCGAAGGAACCTGTAAAAAAAAACACAAAAACATTGCCTCCTATCGAGGTCTTCCAGCTAGGAAAGCAGTAAAATGCGGGAAAATGTAAAAGTACCACGCGGATAAAGATCCGAAGTAACAACAATTAGAGGAATGGGAAACCCAGGGATCCTTCCAAGCTAAACACCCTCAAAGAAAGTGAGTCAGTACAGATAATCGGAATGAAACCTCCAGGCGGTATCCCACAAATAAAGTGGAACACCGGGCAAACCATCTCTGCAAAAGTCATGTGAGCCCTCACAAAAACTCAACAAACAGGTTAGAGACAAAAAAAATAGGGTAATCAAGGGTTGCCCCCAAATCAAAATGTAACCACATGAATCATGCCATTAAAATTCACAAAAAAGACATGCATCAAAAGGGTATCAAATTCACCCATAATACCTCAAACATTCAGAGTATTCAAATTCAAAGCTCAAAGGTAATGGGAATAAGGGCAAACCTGATTGGAGAGCTTGATTGAAATTGAGTTGCACCCGTGAGGTTTACAAAACAATATTTAGGGTTTATGTGAGGCAGAGGTGATTCTGTGCAGTTGAGTTCCCTTCAGGGTTTGGAGGCTGCTCTGAACTCTGTTGGCTCTTCTCTCACTATCTTTTTCCCCAGGGTTCTTCTCTCACTATCTTTTTCCCAGACAGGGTAACAGGAATAGAATGCCTTTTGTTTCACTGAAACTCTGAATTTATAACCTGATTTTTGTGGACCTGTGGGCTCAAATGAGAGAGGTCCAAGTCCAAAAATTTTTCTTTTATTTATTTATTTATTTTATTTTTTTTCGTTTTCCTTTTTTTTTCAAAACACGTGGGCTTCGTCTAGCGAGCATGACAACTCATGAACAACCCTCGCTCCTTCAAGATTAACGTTTTGACTGACGAATAAACCCCTGTTGGAAGTAACTCAAGTCTTTCCCTTATGTTGACTGATCATCTAAATAGGACCCACAAAGTGTCCTGGATGATGTTCAAGCTTCTTGGATCCGATTCCGATTGCCATGATGAAATGCAAATGCTAAATGACCTAAAAATGAATGCATGCATGAGGTGTAAAGCGTATGCTTCCAGGAAAAATGAAGGGTAAATTTTGGGGTATTATAATAAGCAATTATTTTACGCTAATATAAATAAGAATTCTAGTGTTAGGATTTGGGATGGTGTTGAATTTACTATAAGAACTCACAAACTCAAAGTACCCAAGTGAAGTGAGAAGCGAGTTATCTGAACAAAATGAATGATTCCAACTTGCTTTCATTTCATTTTTATTGCTTTTCACTTAACGATATCCTTTACAAAAAAATATATCACTTTATCATTGTCGAAGTCATTAGCCTTTCCAACAATTATACCTTAATTTGCACTATCTTTACATCAAGAATTCGACCATGTCGAAATCCTTCACATTCTCACACAAAACTTAGAAAGGTTTTTAGCAGTATATTCTAGGATTATCTGATCGATCATACAAGTAACCTTTTACAAGATACTAGCACTTGTTTAATAAATTTCCCAATAAAAAATCATATATGAGGAGTGATGTTATTCTCAACATGGGGACATAACAAAATTATTCGACGGTTGTATAGTTGTAGCATTGAATATGTTAACCAGATTATTACATGTTGGATACTTAAATCTAAGTCATTTTGAACTATTATTGTCTGTGTCGTGTCTTTGAGAATAAGGGGTGTGAAAGAGGTCTGAATTATTTGCTAAATGTGGAGTACAGGATGATGTAGAAAAGTTTGGTGGCGGAATGCAATGAGGTTTATGTGGGGGCTGAGAATTTTCCTTATTTTAGATATTAGCTTTAGACTTTTTTGGTTGACAATGTTAATCTCCTTCTTTTGTGGACAATATAAGCAGGGGTAGAAAGCTTATTAAGATCAGTCATATCCGTTAAATGTTTGGAAGAAGGATAATAATCGGAAGAAAGACTACAATACAGAGAAAACACATTTAATTTGTCAGTTCTTTGAAGACAATAAATGTAAAATAAGGAGGACATATAGGAAAAAATGATGCTCAGTAATAGCAAACGACATTGAAATAAAAAACAAAGTTGGCTATTGATTCAAAGTTATCTGACTGATTATAATATTTTGTAGTAGAAATGGTTGCCTTCAATATTGAAGTTGCAATGTCTTAGAGAAAACCAATAAAAAAATTACATAAGATATTATGTGTTTGATGCAACTTTGAAGATTATTCAATTAAAAAAAGGAAAAATGGCGCAAACATGAATAGGCCTTTCAAATATGAAAACGCACGCGGCATAATTTTCTGAAAAAGTTGAAAAATATTATTGAAGTCGTGGAGTCCAAATATTGAATTCATTGGAGTATTTGGGACTCTGTAAGTTCTGGTTGCGTCTATCTATGGAAAAGATAGGGGTACTGTGTGTGCATAATGATTTTTCCAATGTCATGCAATTATCCTTTCGACAAATTTGATTAAATAATATTGTATTATTTGTTAATATTTTTAATAAGGTGACACAAAAAAGGGGAGGTTGGTAAATATAGAAAACTTACATTATTAGATTAGGAGAATTTAAATACTATATGTCATTAGATTTAGTTGAAATTCAATAGATAATTTAAAGTCGTGTTGAATTTGTTCAAGTTGCATCTCAATGTAAGAATGTAGAAAAACAGATATGTCAACAGTATATAATAAATACACTTGGACAATGTTTGAAGAATGCAACTATAAATTAATATATTACTTTTGTGACTGTAACGTAGTTTCTAGACCGAATATTATTAAAGGTAAATCTAATTACTTATCCATCCTCAAATCCATTTTGACATAGACATTGACTACAACCTTCAAATTTTTCGATCCAATTAACGGAATTTGCTGGATATAACATCATGCATGTAACATGGGGAACTACAGATTCATGCCGAATAAATGATGAGTATGACTTGAATGAAAATTTATCTTGCATACATTTGGATTTTGATCCTCTCCTGTGTTCTCTACTGTCATGCCTGTTCTTCAAATTATAGCCGTTCACTTGTAACTTTTCTCACTCATAAAATTATTACTTTTTTAAATCAAAATTTCTTTATAAACTTTCAAAGAGAATGTGACCTGCCTGCCACTATTGTGAAAATATATTCTCAAAATATCATTTGCTGAAAATAATTTTCTAATATGCCACTTTTTTTTTGTTCTGTAGTGTGAGGATGTTTATATTATTCAGGTTCCTCCATTTTAGATGGAAGACGTCCCCAGAGGTGCAGTTGGGATGCGTCATCTGGGATGGAGTGTGCATTAAATTATTATTTTTTGTTTTTTAATTTCAGAAATAATTTAAAATGATTAAAATAATGTTTTAATATAAAAAATTAATTAAAATATTATATTTAATTATATATATATATATATATATATATATATATATATATATATATATATATATGTATATTAAAAAAAAATTAACTACTTTGATATATAATATTTTTCATAATTATTTAATATTAATTAGTTATATTACCTTATATATATAATTTGTAATAAATATATAATACTAATTAAGAATTATTATTTATAATAATTAATTAATTAAAATTTTGAAATTATATAATTTTTTTTCTAATATTTGTTATAAATATTTAATATTACATAATATTTCAAAATTAATTTTAAAAAAGAAAACTTTAAATTTTTTTTAAGAAAAATGAATATTTTTAATGATACTTACAATAAATTTATTAAAAATAAATTTATTAATATTTGTAATAAGTATATAATAATAATTAAAAATTAATATTTATAAAAATTAATTAATTAATTGTTTTAAAAATAAATTGTTCTAAAACTAAAATAAATAATAAATAGTGACATATTATTAGCAAAATATTTAATAATAATTAATTAAGATTTTGAAATTATATAGTTTTTTTTTTGTAATATTTGGTATAAATATTTAATGTTACATTTATTTTTTCCCGCCCAAATAATATTTTGATATAGACTTTTCCCGCTTAAACCATAGTATAATATTCTTTTTTATTTCCAGTAGGTATCCTATAAATATTGGAAGCATATGATAGATGAATATATTAGTTGTGAATGATGTATGTGTGTTGCATTGTTTTCTTTGAAACAGATAAGCAGATGAGGGTTTGTTTGAATCCACAATGGAAGTTCAGGCAGTTGGTTTCTGCCATCAACGGAAGTTTTGTATAACTGGGTGGTCCAATTCGACGTGTTAGAAAAATTGAATATTATTGTCCTTACATAACTCTTACGGATGCTAGCCCAGATGGGACATACATGCATTATTGGGATCGTGTAGAAAATGATCTGGATGTTACTTGTATGTTTTCTGCGCATAATGGAGAAGTTAGTCGAGGTGTTGAAGATCCACTTGTCTTAGCTGTTGTCGTTTAAAATGATAATATGATCAAAGATGATGTAGTGATTAGTTGTTATAATGTGTTGGAATAGTTGTAGTTTTTTTATCTTTAGATGAAGTTGTTATTATGTTGTAATCTGTCTTGTGTTGTAGAAGATAATGTTACGCTCTTAATAGAACTTGTTGTTGGAAAAAGGAAATACACGAAATATAATGAAGATTGAATATACTAAAACTTCAGACATAACTAAGTAGAAGGGTCTGGCCTGGTTGGACATTTTCTGCGCATATGTCATATTTCTCGGCAAATACCACACCTCCTTTTTTCTTTTTCAACGTTGTCCATTTCAATTCTAATCCGACAACTGTTTGGGCGACCTTTCTTGTTTCTCCGCATGCGGTCGTTGTGGCATAGCGTGTCACCTTCATATTGCGGCCAACTTGTTTCGGTCGGGATCCCGAGGAAACTTTCCTCGTAGACCTTAAATACGTTTACAACTTTGAACACGTCATCTATATGCACAGAATAGTCTTGTCTTATGCTTGAACACGCTGCAATAACATGTGAGCAAGGGACGTGAAACGTTTGGAATCTTCCACACTCACATGTAAGATTCTGAAGGTCGACGTTGTAATGGATAGTCGGTCTGCTATCACTATAATGAACAGTTTCTTGGACCAGGAAGCAGAACCTCTCACGATCAAATTGCATAACTGTGTGGCTATTTGATTTGATTACTTCCTCCTCAATTCCCTTCATGCAGTTTTCAGTGAACAGTTGGCCAAAACCCAACATTTTAGTCCAATCATGTCCTCTTTTCCCAAACAGTGTGCCCATTCGATAATATGTTGATTTTACCAAAGCGGTAATAGGTAGGTTGCGTGTGGATTTTAAAACTAAGTTCATCGATTCTGCGAGGTTGGTAGTCATATGACCCCAACGTTTCCCTCCATCAAATGATCTCGTCCATTTTTCTCTTGGAATATTGTCTACCCATTCTAACGCTTCTATGTTAACCTTAGGTATCTCACCCCTGTAGTATTCGTATGTTGCCTCATTTAATGCATACCCTGAAAATGAAAAGGAAAACTAAATTAGTATGTAGAAGCTAATGTTAGATATGGTAACAAAGATATTTTTTGGAAGATACCCATGTTAATAATTTTTTTCCAAAGTTCCTTGTCTCTGAATTCCCTCATGAAATTTTGAGCTATATGTCTGATGCAATAGACGTGTGAGGAGGGAGGGTGTTGCCAGCCATTATCCGGGTTATTATAGGCACTCTTTATTGACTCATGTCGATCTGATATCAAAAGTAGGTTGGATTATGGTGTCACATGCATTCTAAGATTTCTCAAGAAAACACTCCATGCTTCTCCGGTTTCACCCTCTACCAATGCAAAAGCTATTGGAAATATGTTCCTATTTCCGTCTTGTGCCACAGCCATTAACAAAGTTCCCATGTACTTTCCATATAACCATGTGCCATCTACTTGAACCACCGGTTTGCAGAATGCAAAACCCTTGATGCATGGTTGGAAAGCCCCAAAAAGGCGGTGAAAAACTCTAGCACCACTGATTTGAGTCCCTTCATTTGAAAATCTATTATAGTACCTGGTAGAAATGTTTTCATGACCAACAACCATTGTGGCAGGTCGTTATATGAAGTCTCCCAGTTTCCATAAATAGCAGCGATAGCCTTATTCTATGAAATCCATGCCTTTTTGTAAGAGATTGTGTAGTTGAATGTCTCCTGAATATGAGCGATGATGTGTTTCACTTTCAGTGAGGCATCACTGTTGATTAGAGACTTGATACTGTTACATATTATATTAGAGTCAAATTTTCTATGATCTTGAGACATTGTGGAAGACATGCATGTGCGCGGACCGCTAACCTTAGTGATCACCCACTTACCACTCCCTTTCCCCATATATGCTCTGCATTTGAAGGTGCATTCTTCGTTAAAACACCTGATTATGAGTCGTTTAGAATCAGACTTATAAACGGAATAATCAAGACAGTTTCTGATGTGAAATTGGCGAATGGCGAATACACATCCCTCTTTGCTATTAAATTCCATGCCAAGCAACCCCCCCTCTATCCGAAGTGGCTCTGTGGTTTCAAAAATTGATGCATCTTCGTCAAGTGAGTATGTGGGATTTCTCATGTGCAGTGGTGGATTGTACAGATCTTGCACTTAATCTTGATGCACCACGGGGATATCGTTGTCAGAGTTGTCACTTTCTCCACTGAAAAGATTATGCGTTTCTTTGTACCGCGCTTCTTCATAGTCACTATCATCCCCGACATCCTCATCAGGAACTGGTGTCAACGACAGTGTAGTCTCTGGAACTGGTGTCAACGACAGTATAGTCTCTTAACTCATTTGATATTGATGAGATTGAGAAGTTTGCGTCGGATACGTTACTTGATCACCCTCATCGTTGTCTACTAAGCATACGTATAACTCAATCACATCTGACAAATTATACGTCGAATGGCACTGGAACATTAACTCGACGTCATTGTCGTCTTCTATTTTCGTTGTTATATAAGTCATGTTGTTAACGTCGTCATTAAAACATGGATATCGATAATAAATATCGGTTATCTGTTGTTGGAGCTTGTTTTCGAGTCTTTCTTTTAGACGCGTGTAATTGGACCTGGGGTGTATTTTGAGTTGTTATACGTTGGTGTTTTGAAATATGACTCCGACATTAACATTTCGAAAAATACTTCCATTATAATGGATTTGAACTGTGATATTGTTTTGAGCCATTGTGTGTATGATTTAATTTCAAAATTAAAGCTTCAATTATATACAAGGGCTGCAGGAGACCGCCATCTTGGATGGAGCGCGCGCGCAGGAGTCCGTCATCTTGGATGGAGCGCGCGTGCAGGACTCCATGCGTGAGGACATGTGGAGTTAGGGTCCGCCGTCTTGGTTGGAGGACCTTGGCGCGTGGAATTGTGCAACGTTGGGGACCGCCATCTTGGTTGGAGTACCCCTAAAAAAAATTCAGAAAGGCTACTATTTTTGTCCACCATCTTGGAAGTTGTATATATACTGCATGTTTGGTCTTATCAAACACAGTGTAGAATCCAAACCTGAGCAATTCAAACGTATCAGCAACCCACATGGCTCTCTTAATCGGTCTAATATACATTATTAAGCCAAAATCATCTAAAAAAGTTTATTCTTGCAATGCTATTTCTGATCCAATATCAATCAGATTATTGGAAAACTTTGGTTTTGACGACATCCAAACTCAGATACTTCATGTTACCGAATTTGAGAGAGAAATTGTTGCTTTGCGCTATTGAAAACCATACATCAATTCAAATGGCATGCTGCTGTATGAAGAAATTTGAATTTGTAATGATGAAGATGTACGTGAAATGTTTGACAATTATTTAAATTTCATTAACTTAGGGCCATTAGAGTTGTATGTAAGTCTTCGTAGAACAGCAGATGAAATTGTATCATTATGTAAAAGGGAAAACTAGAACACGTCATGAAAATATATCTATAAATACTCCTCCATGATTTCATTTTTACCACAACTCACTTCTCTATCATCGTCTCATTTTTACCACAACTCAAGCTTCTATCATTTTTACCACAAATCTCAACATGTCTCAAACTCCTTTTTTTTATGGGTGATAAACATAGGGGAACTAATGATAACATTTAAGCATTAGTAAGTGATACTTATTGTTTTGATAATTGTTTAACATTTGCTTTGTTATTTTTTTTACAAATAAAAATATATTATGTATGTGTTATTTTGTTTATTGTTTTCGCTACATGTATCAGGTGGAACCTGAAAGAGCTTTTAGAACCCAAAACCATAAGTTAATTGATGCCCCACATTATATTCAACCTTTTTTGGATACCTCTGGTTTTGCAAACGTCGTAAAACTGAAGGATATAGTTATTGATACAAGTTTCATATATGCTCTACTTGAACGATGGAGACCCGAAACACATACTTTTCACTTCCCAACCAGTGAGTGCACTATAACTTTAGAAGACGTAAGTATGCTTTTGGATCTACGCGTCAATGGTAGAGTCGTCGTAGGACCATCCGAGATTAGTGCAAGTGCATGGACCACGTTTTTGGGTCGTCAACCTCCAGAAAATCACATTAAAGGTAGACGTGTTCGTATCTCTTGGTTAAAACAAATACTAGAAGAAACTCAAATATCTGAAAATACCTCCCATGAAGAACTCATTATATACACAAGAATTTGTATTTTATTGTGCATCTCTCTAACTTTATTCCCTGATAAATCGGCAAAAGATGTACATAGTATGTGGATACCATTTGTTCAGGATTTGGGTCAGTGTGGTGAATATAGTTAGGGATCAGCTGTGTTAGCATATCTATATAGGAAAATGTGCAAAGCAGTTGACGTTAATGTTGATGGTATGGGGGTGTGTTATTCTGCTACAAACATGGGGATTTACACTATTCCCATTTATAGCACCAATTACTTCTGCAGTTCCAAGTCATCCATATACATCAATGTAAGTCTTAATATTTCCATGCAAATCCATTTTTTTACATTTCTGTTCTCTGTGTCATATAAGATGTTAATCTTTCAATATAATATTGCTCTACTTTTTAGATGGGCTTCGACCAACAAGAAAAAAAATTGCTTTAGAAATCCTCGTCACTACCTTGATGGGTATCGTGTCATGCTCGATCGCATGTCGTCAACAAATGTAATTTTGGTTTGACTAGTTTTTTTTATTACATGTCACTCAAACAATAAATGGTAAACTTACGTATTTCTTTTAATACAATCACAGTTTATATGGAGGTCATATCTTGGATACCCCTCCTTGGAGAATGATGATCATTTGATTTGGAGCGCAACAACACCAATCTTGTGCTTTTGGATCGTTGAAATGCATCAATCAGATAGGGTAAAATTGCAATTTGGGTATTATCAAGACATACCCAATCCACCTAAATGCCTACAAGAAGAACATTCCATGACTATGCAAGAGTCATGGAATTATAGTTACACAACGTTGAATAGAAACGAACAACAACTTTGGGAAAACAGACACCGACTGTGTTTGACTGGGGTAACGTTTCAGGGAGAAATGAAGCCAACCGAAGAATATATTAATTGGCTACGACATCTTCCATTGCAATACGCGTCAATTGAGCAACTACTTATTGACCCCCGTCAGCATTGTAACACATCACAAATGTCGACTGCACCGCGACCACCATTAAGAAACCCCCGAACAAGAATCCCTTCCAACCAATATTATACACAAAGTTCAACTTCCACCCAACATGAACCACAAAGTCAATATACACAACCCTACCAACAACAAACACAAAACACCCAATACCATCAACCAAACTACCAAACCCAAACACAACACACTTCATACCAACAACCAAACTTCCACACAATAACCCAACAAACACCTAATAACTACCCATACCAAACACTACAAAACCCAATACACTATGTAACACCCTTCTAAAATACCCCAACAATTAATTAAAATAACAAAACATAAATCAGAGTAAATATGCAATTCAAGGGTGTCACACTTGACACTTCACACTATTTTCCAAAATATCTTGTCATGCTCATTTATTTAATCAAAATAAAACATTTGCATAATACGCAGCGGATAAAAACTAACAACATTCAAACCATGTAACACATTACATGTAAAGTTGTTCAACAACCAAATGAGAACATAGTAAAACATCCCATCCCGATGTTACATCTACCAGAGCATGACCCACTAAGGAACTACACTAGACTCCAAGGACTAGCTTCTACTCAATCACTGCTCGTTACCTGAAACATAGTTGTAAGGGTGAGTTCCTCAATCGATATAATAAGCATTATAAAATATCATGTAATGCTAAGTAATTTAACACATATCATCACCCTAATCAGATCACACATTCAGCAACGGCAACATCAACTCATAATCATAATCATACTCAACACCAACACCAAACAACACGTATAATATTGGAATACATCCATTCATATTATACGCCATACATACATTATGCAATGAGACTCCATGCATGCGGTACCGACTATTCGTGAACATATAGTTCAACCTCACCGATCAAATCCAGATACGGCTACCAAGCTCACTAGTCCCACTCATTTGAGACCTAGTGACTCACTCACTAATTCCTCACCATGGGAATTAGCTACCACCCCAAGGGCTATGATATGCACGCTAATCACCTAGCATGCAAACATCAACAACAATTCCACAATAATTCACTCACTAATTCCTCACCATGGGAATTAGCTACCACCATAAAGGCCATAATATGCACGCTAAATCAACTAGCATACAAACATCAACAATCCACAATGGACATATGCTCACACTCTAAGCCATAAAACAGTCCATTCCACAATTGCATACATAATACATCATCAACATATTATCACAAAAATCATATCATGTCATGCCAATTAATTAATCACAGTATTAGCACACTCTACTAATACCTACACTGCTCAAAACAACGGGAAACGATCCCTACTATATCATACATCAGCTAATTTACATTACTCAGCTGAACAACCAAAAACTGCACAACAACAGCACAGAAAAATCACAATTCTGCCCATACGCGTATTGCCTAGTCCCATACGCGTATGGCTCATTTCTCAGCCAATCCCATACGCGTATTGCCTGCCTCATACGCGTATGCTACGCGTACCACTTCCTCATACGCGTACCAACAGAGACAAAACCACGTTCAAAACATCATCTTCCTCATCCATACGCGTATGGCCTCACCCCATACGCGTACCACTCACAGAATACGCGTAATAACATGCGTATGGCGCGTATCAACGCCAATCCTCTCCCTTCCAAGCCATCTCATACGCGTATTGCCTAGTGCCATACGCGTATGACCAGAACCAAAATTTCAGATCTGCAATGGGTTTTCTCTGCCACGAGATTCCTCAGATCCAACCTCCCACAGTCCAATTTTTACACAACATTCATTCATATCATCTAACACGAATCATACCCTATTCAATTTCACAAATTCTAACATTATTCCATCTAATCCTTACGAATTTTCTTCAATTATACTCATATCTCATTCATCCAAAAGTTCACAATTTTCAGCATTCATCATTCTAATTAGAGTCGATTCAATGGTTTATCACTACCCAGTACATTAAAACCTCCAACATAAAAGTTGTATATCTTTTCAAGACAATGAATTTGGATATAAATTTTGCATCATTTGGATTTTTTATGAGAAAGTTATGAACACTTGAAGTTGGACTTCTGATTTTTTCAACTATTATCTGACCTAAAATGTTTTGTATTATCACATGTGTTTCTTTTAGAATTATGAAATTTTGTCCAACATAACAATTGAAGTAGACATCTAAAACTTTCCAATACACTTGGTCCAACCTCAAAAACATAAAAAATTAAAGAGTTAGGTCCTTGGGAAGTTGACCCAAAATTAGGGTTTTAGTCAAAACATGTGTATGTGAATTTTGCCAAAATGGACCAACTTCAAGCCCTTCTGTTTGAATGATAAAAGCATCAAATGACAAAACCTTAAACATAAAAGTTGTATATATTTTCAAGACAATGAATTTGGACTTAAATTTTGCATCATTTGGATTTTTTATGAGAAAGTTATGGGCACTTGAAGTTGGACTTTTTCACATTTCAATTGTTATGTGACTTATAATGTTTTGTATTATCACATGTGTTTCTTTTAGAATTATGAAATTTTGTCCAACATAACAAGTGAATTAGACATCTCAAACTTTCCAATGCACTTGGTCTCACCTCAAAAGAATAAAAAATGAGTGAGTTAGGTCCTTGGGAAGTTGACCCAAAATTAGGGTTTTAGTCAAAACATGTGTATGTGAATTTTGCCAAAATGGAGTTTACACAAAGAAACCTAAAGTTTAGAGTTACACAAAGATAAATTTGATATAATACGACTTGATATTAATAAAGTTTGGAGTTTACACAAAGAAACCTAATGGTGATGACTGGGATCACCTAACCGACCTCCGGTCCCACATCCCCTAGCTACCCTAACCCTTGGCCCTAACCCACATTGACGATTTTGCACCGGTGTTTGTTCATCTGAGGGGCCAGGAGCATCACTACCAACTACAGGAGAAGGTCCGTTGAGGTATTCAGACAACTCAGCATAGTCTTCAGTATGCAATGGTGGTGTACCGCCGTAGTTGAGCTCATGACCCATGCCAGAGAAGTTGGGATGTGGTTGACTCATGGATGGGCGACCGGGACGGTTGAAGGGAGACATGGGTGTGAATGATGCGTCTAGGAAAGGTTGGAAAGGTTGTTGGGGTGTTTGGTAGAGATAGGGTTATGGGATGTTTTGCTTTTGTGATGTTTGGGCTTCTTGGCTACGGTAGGAGGAGGGGCAGTTGGTGTTTTGGCTAAGGCGACTTTGGTAGGGTGATGGTGTGGGTGCGAAGCGATGTTGGGTCTCAGGTTGATGGTCAATTTGTTGGTGGTGGTATGGGGTATGTTCTTGGTATTGGGGTTGGGTGAATGGCATGTTTTGGTTGTATGTTTGTGTGTTTGTGGAACGGAAAGTTTGACGGATAGGGGGTTGTAAGTAACCGGGCTGAGAATGTTGTTGGGGGTTAGATGTTGATCCTTCTTGTGTGTAAATCACCTTACCGTATCGGTGAAGAACACCAAACATGATAGCCAAATGATTATATGAGTTGTGGAACAATTGGTCACACAACGCATCTATTTATAAGACAAAAAAGGCATTTTATGAGGGAGTCGCCAATTGAATTGGCGACTCCTCTTAAAACCTACGCATAGGCGCCAATTGGATTGACTAGGGCACCTGCCCTAGCCAATCCAATTGGCGCCTCCATTCAAGTTTTAAGAAGAGTCTCCATATGAACAACTTTCATGTTCATCAAAAACCCATTTGAAACTTGGAAGCTCATCATTCATTTTAAAATATTATAGGTCATTTTGACTGAAACCCTAATTTTGGGTCAACTTCCCAAGGATCTAACTCACTCATTTTTATTCTTTTGAGGTGGGACCAAGTGCATTGGAAAGTTTGAGATGTCTACTTCAATTGTTATGTTGGACAAAATTTCATAATTCTAAAATAAACACATGTGATAATACAAAACATTATAGGTCAGATAACAGTTGAAAAAATCAGAAGTCCAACTTCAAGTGCCCATAACTTTCTCATAAAAAATTCAAATGATGCAAAATTTATGTCCAAATTCATTATTTTGAAAATATATACAACTTTCATGTTGGAGGTTTTGTCATTTGAGGCTTTTATGAGGGAGTCGTCAATTGAATTGGCGACTCCTCTTAAAACCTACACATAGGCTCCAATTGGATTGGCTAGGGCACCTGCCCTAGCCAATCCAATTGGCGCCTCCATTCAAGTTTTAAGAGGAGTCGCCAATTCAATTGGAGACTCCTCCTAAAAGTGGGGTATTTTGGGATTTTTTTTTGAAACCAGGGGTATTTTGGGATTTTTTTTGAAAAACTGGGTTATCTCGGTAAAAAAAAACCGTAATTCTCGTCCTCTTTTCTCTCCACTTTCAGCTTTATAAAAATATCCCTTAACTTAATTTCCTCTTTCGCACACATAAAATACCGCGTCTAAAATTTTCCAGTCCATAAAAGATATACCACAAAATAGTTAGATTCTCCTCACTATCACATATTTTATGCACTTCAACATTGCAAAAGAATTCTCAACCTTAAAGAAAGATTAAGCATTCGATCAACCAGTCGTAGGATATCAAAACTCAGTGTTGTTAAAGTAAAGATTTTTTCTCCCATACACTCATGCTACCTAGGACAGTATTGTAGAATGATAGTAGAATCTTGATCTATTAAACTAAAAATAACTATAAGAAAAATATAAGCATGGATATACTGTTATTGGTTCGGTATGTTTATAACCTGTGTGAAATTAATTTGAATTTAATTTACTCTGGTTTGGTTTCCGTTACCAGTACACCTTTATGTTGCTATTAATTAAAAAAATAAATTTGGGTGTGAAGACTATGTTTGGATTACTCTGTATGTCAGTAATAATTATTTTAAAATATATTGATGTAACGTTGGATTCTAAACAAAGAAAAAGAAGGAAATTTATTATATGAATAACGATTCGCTAGGTTTGATTAGAGGGGTCAAAGAAGCCCTAAATGATAAAGCCCTAACAATTAGGCCCCTATTTGATTCCATTTTTTTAGACCCCTACTAAATCAATAACTCTTTGGCCCCTTATTTTTAAGCCCCCTCATATTTTTGTTTTTTAAAGGGCCTAAATGAGAGGCTCAAAATATAATTTATTTGAAACAACATATTTTATTTTTTTAAATAATAAATATTTTTGAAAACTATTTTTTTTAATATTATTTTTTTTTCAGAAAAAAAGAAACGTTGATTTTTTTCGAAATAAAAACCTTATTTTTTTAAAATAAAAAAAAAATCAATTTTTAAAAAAATAAACATAATCGATTTTTTTGAAAGTATTAAAAATTTTAGTTTTTTTTTTAAAATTGATATTTTTAAAAAAATATATTTTTTTCAAAAAAGTAAATAGACTTTTTTTGTAAAAAAACTGATTAATTTTTTAAAATGAGAAAGACGGTTTTTCTTTAAAAATAAAAAATCATTTTTTTTTGAAAAAAAAGTCAATTCTTTTTTAAAAGAAAAAATTATTTTTTTCAAAAATGAATATCAATTTTTTTTTGAAAATAAACAATTGATTTTTTTTGAGAAAAAAATCGATTTTTCCTGAAATTAAAAAATTTGATTTTTTTTGAAAAAAAAATTCAATTTTTTCAGAAAAAATGTGATTTGTTTTTGAAAAAAAAAACCCAACTTTTTTCGAAAAAAAAACTGACTTTTTTTTAAAATAGAATAAAAAAGTCAAAGTTTTTTCGAAAATAAAAAAATCGATTTTTTCCAAAATATTAAATCGATTTTTTTAAATAAGAAAGTTTAATTTTATTTGAAACAAAATCAATTTTTTCCTAAAATAAAAAAGTTGATATTTTTCGAAAAAAAATAATTTTTATGAAAATAAAAAATAAAATAATTTTTTCTTTTAAAAAAAGTCAATTTTTTTTAAAAAGTCAACTTTAAAAAATGATGGGGCCTTAAGGCTTTACTTGAATTTTATGGGCCTTTAGTTTAGGGGGCCTATATATTTTGGGGCTCATTTATTTTTAGAATTTTGGGCCCCCTATATTTTGTGGGTCTTAAAAGTTAGGTTCCGACCCCCTAAATTGACAACTCTAAGTTTGACTATTCAGCAAGTGATGGTATGGAGTGTTACATCACTCACGCTTAGGCATATATATTTATATGTATGGTACAGATCATGATATTACATTTTGGTGCATGAAAAATAATATAATATACGAATAAGTTTGACTTGTATATAATATATGAATACGTGTGACTTGTGTGGAATAAACTAAGTGAAATATAAATCGATCGATGCATATATAATAGACTAGTTACTGGTAAATAATATTGTCGGAGATTATTATTATACCTTTGAGACATGCATCATATAAGATTTGTTAGAGTCAGTGTGTTTTATCGTTGTGGTAAGTTTGATATTTTTGGCCTTTGTGGCAAGTTTGACGTTTTTTCGGCCTTTGTGGCAGGAGCCTGTGTGGCAGTTTTCCCATTGGAATAGGTTTTGCATATCCGGATCATTTGTGTCTCATATAGTGTTGTTGGTCACATTTCATCCCTCATAAAATAAGCAATTATATAAAAAATGTTAATTATATTTTGATGGGTGAAGTTTTGTTATTGTTTTATGATATTTTCTTATGGTGAATATGATTCAATGTGGATATGGAATTTGACCTTTACGATTAACATTTTAGGTACTCAAGGAGAAAGGCATGATTGAATGTGTTGCTTGAAGCGCGTACGGGGGAAATCAGGGTTTTTACTAGTTAGCACTTCATTTAATTAAATAAGTCACTATAATACACTATTTTATTTCACTTATTGTTAGTATATGAACTCGTTTAGAAATGCGGATATGGATGTCCTTCCGCTAGGAAATTCCAACAAACTATTTCTAAATTTTATCAATTATTTTATTCTCTAAATTTTATTTTAATTATCGTCATAATTATTCCATCTTATAATTAAAAAAAGCAGTCGCATTTCTAATAGCATTTTAAATAATATCTTGGATAAAATCTGGGATGTTATATTTGGTATCAGAGGAATAATCCTTTGACACACATTTTGGGATGGGACGGTCTTTTATGGTGCATGAGTATGGAAATTTTGTGATGCCTGAGTTATTTAGTCTTCTAATATTTTATATAAATATTGTGACTATTTATTTATTTAATTACTTATGTTATGTACTAACAAGTGTGAAAAATTATGCGTCGTAAATTTCTTTGGATACCATTTATTTATAGCCCAATTGTTAGGATGAGATCTTAAAAATCCTTCTAATGCAAGTGTAATTGTAGGAAGTTACAATGAGTCGACGAAGAACTTCTACCGACCCATAAAATACCCAGCCAATTGCTGACATGGCAGGCACCATTCAGAAAATTCACGCAATGGCTACTAGTATTGCTCAACAATCTGCAACTACTATTCAACAAGCTGAAACTTCTGCACAACAAGCTGCAATTCGAGCTCAACGTGAGGCGCTAAGGGATCAGAGAGAGGAAGTTGTTGTTGCTGCGAGAGAACTGATAGATTTTAATCGTCAAAACCCACCAAAATTCAAAGGGGAACATGACCTAGATAAGGTTGATCTTTGGATACAGGAAATTGAGAAAAAAAATTGTAATGCTGCATTACACAGATGCTAAGAAGGTGGAATATGCCACCTTTTTGCTTAGGGCAGAGGCTGAATCTTGGTGGAGGGGTGCGAAGTAGCTAATGGAGAGTAATAATGAAGCACTGAACTGGGCAACTTTTAAATAGAAATTTATGGACAAGTATTTCCCATCAAGGGCTAGATCTGAGAAAGAGGCTCAATTCCTCAAACTTTACCAAGGTAATATGATTATCTTTGAGTATGCTGACAAATTTGACTCACTAGCCAAATATTTCCGCTATTTTCGTGACCATGTGGATGAGAATTATAAGTGTGAGAGATTTGAGCAAGGACTCAGATATGAGATTAAGGAATTTGTGGAGCCTTTGGATATTCGTCAGTTCCAACTGCTACTGGAGAAATGTAAGAAGGTGGAGCGGATGAAGCAAATATGTCTGAATAGATCGGTTGTTGGAGGACTGTCTAGACACCAGGTAGAATATGAGAATTTCTCTTTAAATTTGTTAAGAATTTTATATCACTAAGCCCTTTTTTCAAGCAGGGACATCACGGCCGCAATAATAGGGGTAAGCAACAACAACCATACATCTGACCTCAAAGGGGTGGAAGAGACCAACCTCAAACACAGCTCAAGGGAGGTCAGAGGCCACAAAATTCAAATAGTATTCACTGCTACAACTACAATAAGGAGGGACATGCGAGTACTTAGTGCCCAGAAGGAGTGAGAGTCTGTTATCTTTTCCAACGACCAGGACATTTTACTAAGGATTGTCGAGCACCAAGGAGAGGTCATGTTCCATCTACCAACAACAATAATGATGTTATTCGCCTTACTACTAAGGGACATGTCTATCACATTGGAGGAGAGGAAGCTTTGAATGCCTCAGGATTAATCCAGGGTGAGTGTGACATTGCAGATAAACTATTTCCAATATTATTTGATTCTGGTGATACTCATGCTTTCATCTCTGTGGAGTGTGTAAATTCGGTATAACTACTTGTCACTTTACTACCTTTTGATTTGGTGGTCACAATACCATCTTCTGAACCTGTAATACTTAATGAAGCTTGCTTGCAATGCCCCATAACTATCTTGGGCATGAAATTCAAAGTCGACCTGATTTGTATTCCCCTAAAACATCTAGGAGTGATCCTTGGGATGGACTGATTATCTATTCATCATGTTCTTTTGGATTGTGCTCAAAAGTATGTAATCTTTCCAGACCCCGATGTTTCTCGATTCCTCAACGCCAACCGGTTGAAATTTATTTGAAGGGAGGCATCCAGAAGTATGTGTTCTTAAATTCTGTCAGCATGAAACTAGAAGTGACGATTAATGAGATGTTAGTGATAAGAGAGTTTCCAGAAGTATTTCCATTAGACGATTAATTTGGTAAAAGTCCTCCTTTGATCAATTTGTGATCTCATTCATCCCTTTCCCTCTTCATCTAATTCCCCTTCTTCATCCATTCATTTTCAATTGGTCAATGACATCTCAAAGTCCTAATGCTAGTTGATTGAAAGATTAACATGAGTATGGATGAGATTAGGCCACACCTTTGCATATTTTTTGTGTGTGGTATGTTTAAATGAGCATAGTTCTTAATACTATGTCTCTAACATGCATTAACACCAAAAGTATATTGCCCGACCTCAAATAGTTGTGACTTCTATATAAGTCCAATTACGATTGCTTAACATAGCGCTAAATTTGTGACACAAAAGGCATAAGCATTCTAGTTAGTGAGATTGTAAGTCTCCCCTCTTCCATGGTATTGTGTGGAAACTTGGTCTTCTTTCCTTCCTTTGGAAGATGTTTTGGTTCAAGGATTCATGCTTGTGGCAAGTGGGTTGAGTGTTCTCCAAAGAATGTCTTGAAATCAAAAGCAAAACAAAACTAACTACAAGCTTACTAATCATTAACTTTTACTTTCAAGCTTTTACTTTAATGCAATTTACTTTTAGTATTCTATTATCATTTTCCATTATACATATCATTCTAATTGTTTATGTTAATGTAATTTTCACTTTGTACACTTGGATCATATTGTGTGATATTATTTTGTTTGCTTGTTTGTGTGGTCTTTGACCATTAATGTACATAATAACAACAAAAACCCTAAAAGACTTTTGAGTGGACTGTTGGTTTGATCTTGCCCAATTGGACTTAGAATTTAGGCAACATTCCTTTGCTAATGGACTTGGCCAATGCCAATTTGTGAAGAATCAAGTACTTGAAATTTGAATTCATCTGATACATCATTCTAGATCCCTCCAGATTCATCTGCCATGTTGATCATTGTTAAGCTGTTATGTTGAACCTGTGACTTATGGAATTCATCTGTTGCATGGACTATTTTGAAGAAGATCATTGAAGTGGATAAGCTTGGATGAGGTCATCTTTATTTGATGCCTTTGCTCTTCAAGATTGATATAATTGTGCATTTCTGTGTTGCTTGATTCTAAAAGGTCCAAGGAAATTCTGGGTTTCTATTAGGGGTGGCAAAATGGGCCCGGCCCGCGGGCCATGCCCGTTTTACCCGTCATTTTTGGCGGGCCGGGCCTGGATTTTGTACCCGCGTAGTTATGTATGTCCGCCCCGCCCCGCCCTACAAAAAAACGGGTCGGGCCTAGGGCGGTCGCGGGCAGCCCGCGGGCGGGTATAAATTAGGTTTACCAAAATTAGGTTTACATTATTGATCTCTCATTCTCTCATCTCTTCTTTCAAACTAAGGCACCGAGCTATTCTCTTTCTCTGGAAATTATATCAGCCTCACAAACGGAACGGTTTCGCTCTCCACCAATCTCACCTCTCTCTTCGTCGATATGGCCTCTCCCTTTGTCGGTCACACGGTTCAGGTAATTTTCAGCTTTCTCTTCGTCGACCACATAGATTAAATTTCTGAATTCTGTTTTGTTGCTTTCAATTTACTAGATGTTATAATCCAACAAGTATGCAAATACTTGTTGCTTTCAATTTACTTGGTTGTTGTTGTTGTTATAAACCTGAATGGCATGAAGTTTGATGTGAAATCAGAATGTTATACTTTTTATTCATGTATAACAGTTCAAGATATAAAATGTTTACAGGTTGATGACATGATTATTACTGTTTGATAGACAGGTTCTTTAAAAAACTCAGTGTTTTTGAGGATTTGCACTCAGGCTACAAGCAAATATCTAAGGACCTGTTTTGCTTGATAAAATGGTGGTTGATGAGTATTTTTCTCTTTTAAATATTAAAATACAACATACTGTTTTCTGTTTTCAAAGACTTAAATTAGAAGCAATGAAACAGATGCTTTCAATGTTTCCTGTACAAATGTATGAAAACAGAAATCAAGGTATAAAGGTATTTGTTATTACAATTGAATACAAGAAATGAACACACTGGTTTTGAAACCAAATAGGCAGTTAGTTTTACTTTCCAGGATTTTTGTCAGCACACTCTCACTTCTGTTGCCCCTTTCTTTTGGCTTTGATTTTTTTCCCTTTCCAATAATAACAATTAACAATATTATTCATCTAGTAAATGTTTTTTGTTGGATTATAACAAGTTTTCTTCTTTAGAGTAAATATTATTCATCTAGATGTTATACCTGCCTCCGGTCTACCAACACAAGTATTGCTCTACAGTAGTTAGAAAATGAAACTTGAATTCATTAGTTAGTTAGAAATGAAGAATTGGTTAGAAATGAAATGGATTTGCATTTGAGTTTCTGTCAAATGAATGTTATGCAGAATTGGTTAGAAATGACATGGATTTGCGGGGAATGTTAATGTTCTGTCAAATGAAATTATGCAGAATCTGGGCATTGTTGTTCTGCTAATGCAGAATGGGAATGCTAAATGCAGAATCTGTTAATGTCCCGTCGCACATTGCTTGGCCTGCTGCCGGTTTTGCTGTCATTATTGTTCACTGCAGAATCTGGGCATTGTTATTACTTTCTTTCAAACAATTCAAAGTCAGCTTGTGTTGTTAACTATCTAAAAATTCATGTGCACCATTAGGAATATCAATATGTCATGCATTGTAAAAGTGGCATGTTTGAGCAATTCAATATATTTGTTGAAATGTTAATATATTACTGTTCTTGTTTGGTGCATGTATAATTGGAAGATTAAGATTGCATGTTTTATAATGTTATTTTAATTTCTTTTATTTGGATACATAGGTGATAAATGAAATGGATTCAGAAACCGTTGGTAATGAAATTGTAGATGAAGTGAATGTGGTTGATTTAGAGAATGAAACAATTCAAGGCGTAAATGAACAAAGAAGAATTGAAGATGATGTTTTACCTAAGTCTAAGAAGGCCAAAACATCAAGTGCTGATTGTTGGAAAGTGTTTACTAAACTTGGGGCGGATAAAGATGGGAATCCATTGGCTAAGTGCAATGGTTGTTCAAAGATTTTGAAGGGTGGCGATAGGAATTATGGTACCACGAGTTTGAATCGTCATATGAAGAAGTGCACTAAAATCAAATATGCTGACGTAGGTCAAGTAATGATGGACTTGCAAGGTAGACTCAAGAATCTTACAATAGATAAAAAGGTTTCTAGATCAATGTGTGCTACTGCAATCATTGCACATGATTTACCGTATAAATTTGTGGAGTTTCAAAAAATTAGGGATTGGATGAAATATTTGAACCCTGAATTTTCTCTTATTTCAAGAAATACCGCTAAGGCTGATGTTGATGAAATATTCAAGACAGAGAAAGAAGCTCTTAAGAAGGAGTTAGCTAATATTCCCTCTAGAATTTCACTAACTTCTGATATGTGGCTCGTGATTTGTTAGGCATCCCTATTACTACTGTTGCATCTGAATCTGCTTTCAGTATTGGTTCAATCATTCTAAATAAATATAGAAGTCGCTTGTTGTCGAAGAATGTAGAGGCATTGATTTGTACTCGCAGTTGGCTTCACGGTTTCAACAGTTTTGGTACATGATCAAATATTAAAGTTTCTTTTAATACTTTGTGATTCTTATAATTTTGTTACTTACACTTAAATTTTTTTATAGATGTAGTGGGTGATGATGAAGATAATGATGATGGAAGCTTGGCGAAAAGTATTACAACTGAAGCATCATATGTTCATGACGTAGATGAAGATTGATGAGTGCATCTTTTATGTTTGTAGAGAATTTAGAGATTTTTGTGTTAGATAAAACTACTTATGAATTCTTTCATAACTTTTGTTGAATTTACGGAGTTGAACTTTTGTTGAATTTGTGGTGTTGAACTTATGTTGAATTCGTGATATTTAATTTAAGGGTTGTTGAATTTAATTATTGGATGTAGGATAATGATAGTGATTTTTATGCAATGCAAGTGTGTTTTTACATATATTATTTAACAAAGACTTTATTAGATTTTAGTAGTATTAGGATGTATGAGTATTTTTTTTAAAATTATATCATCATGAGTGAAAAATATTTTTTTAAAGAGAATAACTGGCATGCCCGCATGCCCGTCATTAAATGGGGCGGGCCTAGTAAGTGAGCCCGCATCTCTATCTTTGACCGCCCCGCCCCGCCCCGTTTTCTTGCGGGCTTTTGTGGGGCGGGCCTAAATGGGGCGGGCATGCCCGTTTGCCACCCCTAGTTTCTATTAACATACTTGTCTATTGGATTGCTATCCATTTGGTTAGATCTTTTCAACTTTAAACTTTTAAATTTTGTGCATAGGGTAGTCTCTTCATCTTCTCCCCATTTCATTAATTTCAAAATATCTCCCTCCATTTTTAAAACCTTCTTTGTGTGAATTCTTTTTGTTCTAAACTTTGACAACTTTCAAAAGAGATAGAAACTTTGACCTTATGCCATTGCATTTTCCAACTTATTTTCTTAAATCAAACTTGTGAATAAACTTAACTATACTTGACTTAAACTTTCAAAAATCCAAAAAGAACTAACTCATTCAAACCATTTTAGGCCTTTGTGCCTTTCAAACTTAAATTTTGTTAAAATCAACACACCCCTTTTGAAATTTCTAGCACGAACTATGAGGTTTTGATCCCTCATTTATATGTTGGTACGTAGGCACAAGACCGAAGGTCTTGTCAAACACAAAAATATAATTAAACAATTCTTTTCTCATCCCCCCATTCTATTTGTTTATAAACATCACTTTGTACAAAATACATATGCACACAAAAAGGGCTCCCTAGGAGTACCTAGGACACTTTGGGTGCTAACATCTTCCCTCTGTGTAACAAACCCCCTTACCTGTGATCTATGACTTTTATTAGTTTTTATTTGAAAAATTCTTACTATTTGGATTTTATTCGTACTTTTTCCCTTTTCCCTTGGAAACAATAAAAGCGCGGTGGCGACTCTTGTTAATTGATCTCTAGCTTGTCAATAGTTTGATGATCATGAATTTCCCGCTACAGGAGGATCATATATGATCATTATGATGTAAAATTAAGTATCCCTTGATATCTTTGACCAAATGTCGAAGAAACTTGCTGAGGAAGGCACACAAGATACCCAGATGAATTAGGGCTTCCTTGACAAACAAACTTCAAACTCTTAATGAACTCGTGATCAAAATGACAAATAAAGAACATGGGGGCCCATATATGATGTTTAGAACCAATTTGGACCTTTTCTTGCTTGATCTCTTGCACTGAGGGTCTCAAACCCTAGTTATGGGCTTGGTGGGGCACAGATGGACACACACTACCTACAAAAAAAACAAAGTTATACTAGACATATTTTTATATTTTGGTTAGTAAACAAAGAAAATAAAGTATGATACAATCATAAATTCTTGGTGATCTCTCCCAATGCAAACCCAATGAATGATAGGTGAGGAGAATATCAAGGTGTTTTCCCAATGTCAATGCAAAGCTATGAGATGGCATGAGAGATCTTAGGGGTCAAAATTGGGGTCTTACAATGATCAAGGAACATATAGTGACCCTTTGGATTTTGACGAGAGCGAAATTGACATTGTTGAATTAACACAAGGACCACCTTATTCCTGCAAGGTCCTTGCACCTTCGAATGGGAAAATTCTCGTCGAACCTGAAAAGAACGATAAGTTCCCTAAGACCGACGTCCCTAAGTGCGACAAATTTTTTGACTTACTAGTCAAAGATTGCCAAATGATAGTGCCTCATAGCGCTAAAATACCTCCTTTAGAATAAAGAAAGAAGAGAGGATTTTGCAAATATCATAATTTTTTAGGCCATAAGACTTCACAATGTTTTCTTTTTAGGGATCTTGTGCAAAACACAATCAAGGACGGGAGGTTGAAGTTAGGAGACAAGACGAAGTCACAAATGAAGATTGACTCTGACCTATTATAGGTGGCAGATGCCCACTATACTGAGCCATATGTTGTCAACATGGTGGAGGTATCTGAGGCCTATGAGAAGAATGCCATGATGGTCGTTTCTTTATATTTCTGCATTTTACTCTTAAATTTTGAACGCTATTTTCAATCCAAGAACATTGTCGAAATGTTCATCATTTACAAAACCTAAATTAACGAAAACACATGTCCTAGGATCTATCTAGTCGGTCCTACGAGTAACCAAAGTATTTTGAATTTGTAAGACTAGCACTTATTTACCAATTTCGACGGTAAACAGAGTCCCACCATCACATTCCCTTATCACGATTCACAAGTGTCACACTAGAAATGGTCCATTTCAATTGACTCTTTCCAACCCTGGACGAACACTTACATGAATTTTCAACATTGGATCGTCCACAACGTGTAAAACAAACTAAGAGACATAAAAATTCAAACATTTCAACAATCGGACTCCCGGAGGCCCCCCATCACCTACCCAAATCACAATTCAAAAGTGTCACACTAAAAATGGTCTTCCTTAACTGACTCTTTCAAACCTTGGATGAATACCGACTCAAATTTTCAACATAAGATCGTCCACAACTTGTAAAACAAACTAACAACACATAGAAATTCAAAAATGTCAACAATCGACATCCCGAAGGCCCACCGTCACATTTCAATATCACAACATAAGTGTCACAATAGAAATGGCCATTTTCAACTGACGTTTTCCAATCCTGGACAAACATCGAATAAAATTTTCAACATCGGGTCATCCACAACGTGTAAAACAAACTAACAGACATAGAAATTAAAAAATTCCAACAATCAAACTTTTGGAGGTCCACCATCACCTTCCAAGATCATAATTCACAAATGTCACACTAGAAATCATCTTTCTCAACTGACTCTTTCAAACCCTGCTCGAACATCGACTCGAATTTTCAACATCGAATCGTCCGTAACGTGTAAAACGGGATAGCAAACATAGCAATTCAAAAATTTCATGAATCAAATTTTTGGAGGTCCACCTTCACCTTCCTTGATCACAATTCACAAGTGTCACACTAGAAATGGTCATTTTCAATTGATTGTTTCTAACTCTGGACGAACTCCGACTCAAACTTTCAACACCGGAAGGTCGACAACGTGTATAACGGGCTAACAGACATATAAATCATAAAATTTAAACAATTGGACTCCTCAAATTCCACCATAACCTTCCCATATCACAATTCACAAGTGTCACACTATAAAGGGTCTTTCTCAACTGACTCGTTCAAACCCTCGACAAACATCGACTCGAATTTTCAACATCGAACGGTCCACAACGTGTTAAACGAACTAACAGACATAAAGTTTTAAAAACTCCAAAATCATACATTCCCGGGGTCCACTTTTACCTGCCATATCACAACTCACATGTGTCACATTAGAAATGGTCCTTCTCATCTGACTCTTTCAAACCCTTGACGAACACCGACTCAATTTTTTAACATCGAACGGTCGATAACGTGTAAAACAGACTAACATGCATATAATTTCAAAGTATCAACAATCGACCTCCCGGAGGTCCACATCACATTCCCATATCATAATTCACAAGTGTCACACTAGAAAGGATCCTTCTCAATTGACTCTTTCAAACCCTTGATGAACACAAAATCAAATTTTCAACATCACACCGTCCACAACATTCAAAACAGACTAACAAACATAGAAATTCAAATTTTTCAACATTCAGACTTCTGGAGGTCCACCATCACCTTTATAGATCTCAATTCACAAGTGTCACTCTAGAAATGATCCTTTTCCACTGACTCTTTCAAACCCTGAGCAAACACTGGCTCGATTTTTCAACATCGAGCCGTCCACAACGTGTAAAACAAACTAACAGACATAAAAATTCAAAATTTTCAACAATCTTACTCTCGGGGGTCCACCATCACATTCCCTTATCACAATTCACAAATGTCACATTAGAAAAGGTCATTTTCAACTAACTCTTTCCAACCCTGGACGAACACCGACTCAAATTTTCAACATCGGATCATCCATAACGTGTAAAATGGACTAATGCACATAGAAATTCAAAAATGTCAACATCTGACTTCCCTGAGGTCATCCATCACCTTCCCAAATCACAATTCACAAATGTGACACTAGAAATGGTCCTTTTCAACTGACTTTCAAACCCTATACGAACAATGACTCAAATTTTCCATGTCGGACCATCCACAAGATGTAAAACGAGCTAACAAACATAGAAATTAAAAAATGTCAACAACTGCCCTTCCGGAGGTCCACCATCACATTCCCATATCACAATTCACAAGTGTCACAATAGAAAGAGTCATTTTCAATTGACTTTTCCAATCCTAGACAAACACCCACTAGAATATTCAACACAGACTGTAAGACAAACTAATAGACATATAAATTCAAATTTTCAACAATCGGACTCTCGGAGGTCCACCATCACCTTCTCAGATCATAATTCACGAGTATCACACTAGAAAAGATCATTCTTAACTGACTCTTCCAACCTTGGACGAACAATGACTCAAATTTTCAACATTAGACTTGCGTATACCAAAAACAGAGGATTTGTGGTTCAATATCATAACTCTGATTTGCTAGGTCGAGAGCTTTTATTCAATGAATCAAAAGATGAGTAATCAGTCGTGGAAAACGCGAGAATCATAATCCGTTCCCACAAACGTTGTTTGTGTTTTGCTAGAGAACTAAAATTGATCGAATAATGGGGGTTACGAGATGTAACGTTGGACTTGTGCTTCCGATGCGATTAGAGAGGGATTGACTTGCAAAATTTTAACACTCTAATGCTCAAGTAAGTATGTGAGTACAATGAGAAAAATTTTAAATAATATATTTTTTGTCAAATTATATTAAATATAATCTATATAAAATAAATGGATTGATAATTTTTTCTAATGTTTTTTTAAATAGTTATATAATAATTATAAATAAAAATAAAACATAATTTTGATGATAGGTGACACTGATAATTTATTTTATAAATCTTGTAAATCTATTATTGTATTTAAGAAAAATATGAAATCAAAAATATATATTTTTTGTTAGATCAATTTACAATATTTACTTAATTATGAATGTCAATTAACTGTAAAATTTTGGCTTTTTAACTTCAAAACATAATGTTCAAATTTCACCAACAATTGTAAAATAGTCATTGTTTTTTTTTACTACTAATAATAATAACTTTTAATTTATTTATTTATTTTTAGAAAACTAGAGTTTCATATTAACACTCGATCTCGATTAAATATTTGAATAAATATGAATAAGAAATTGACTTATTAATTTAAAATATATAATAAATATAATAATAGTTTTTTTAGTATATGTTATATACATTTAAAAATATCAAAAATAAGATCTTTGTAAATTTGTTATAAAAGAAAAAAAAACGTTGCCATTCATATTTTAATTTGAAAGCTTGAACTGGAGCAAGAGATGCATACATGAAACTTGATGTGGTGACAAGCATCTATTACTAATAATATAATAAAGTGGATACGTGGACCTCTCAATGTTTCAGAATTAAATTGGTAAAGTTTGCCAACATTTTTAAATGATTAAACAACAGGAAGAAAAAAAACTATGAACTTATATTTTGGATCGTGCTTTGTCAATAAGCTCTCTTCTTAGAATTTTTCCTGATGCTGTTTTCGGAACAGTGTTGATGAATGTAACCCTTCGCAATCTTTTGAAAGGTGCTACCTGCAAACAAAAGTGACAACAGAAAAAATGCAGAGACACACCTAGATCAGACATAACTCATAACAAATGTTACATTCAGGTTTCGTCAGTGTTAGGCCTGCAATATCTTAGTATTTGGTCTCTTATTATTGTTTTTTCATCATATAAGACATGAAATATATAATTTCATGCAAATTTTAAACTATACCAAACTGTTTTTCTAATGATTTCGTGTTAGTCTATCGCTAACTCTAATGATTTTGTTCATTATCTTACCTGATTAGCAATAAATTTTTTAATATCTTCCTCTGTCAAAGAACTATTCGGTGATCGCACAACATAGGCAACCGGAACCTCACCAGCTTCGGCGTCAGGATATCTACAAAATGGAAGAAGTTCAACTAAGAATTCCAATTACTCACAATATAAGATGTGTTTTTTCTGATAGTAGAATGGAATAAAGATGACATTTGTGAAACTTACGGAATGACGACAGCATCAAGTATTTCTGGATGAGAGATAAGAAGCCCTTCAAGTTCTGCTGGTGCGACCTAAAATAGAAGGATGAAGAATATAGCAAACAATTCAGACGGATGATATGCGCAGATCAAAAATATTCTTCAGAAGGTTATGACATTGAATTACATACCTGGAAACCTTTATACTTGATCAGCTCTTTGAGGCGATCAACGACAAAAAGATGGCCATCCTCATCAAAATATCCAAGATCTCCTGTATGAACCCACCCTTTTTGATCTATAGTCAATCTTGTGGCCTGTGGATTGTTATGATAACCTGAAAAATTTAGCAGTAGTTTCAATAATTTTCATTTTCGAAAAGAGCCTCCAGAATATAAATTACCAACAAACTACATGTGAAGTACAGAAAGCAATCTCAACTATACTTCAAACATGTAGAGTATAAGAAACAACACCAATGTTTTCTAAAGCCATTGGGATGCATTTCCATACATCACAGAAGAAATCTCCTTCCAGTAACCGTGGTGACATACTTTGATTTATTTTTCGAATTTGGTGTTTGCTATGCAGTGTTTAAAAGAAATTACTTATAAATATAAAACGAGTGCCTAATAGCCAGAATGTCATCTCTTAAAAGATTAACTAGTGAGATGTCACGAGTTGGAACTCACGCCCCTGCAATCGTTAGACCTCTAATTAGTATTGTTATTATAAGCAACAACCCGCAGTTCAAACTGTATAGCCTAAGGCAATTCAGTTATCATTTCCTCAATGGCAATGCGATAAACAAAACAACCATAATTTATCGAAAAGGTGGGAGTTTGACGCCTAAACGCTACATTGCTGCGTACCTCGCATCATATTCGGACCCCGTACCCATATCTCCCCAAGCTGTCCAGGAGGGAGTGGCTTCAATGTATCCACACTGACAATTTGAGCTTCCACTCCAGCAACAAGCATTCCAGTTGAACCAGTGTGCCTAATCCCCATCCTTGTATTCTCCACAGAAACAATCCCAGTAGTTTCAGTCATACCATAGCCCTGAAACCACAAAAAGTCACTTATAATCAGCTTATTTCATGTTCAAACCACTTCCTGTTATAATCAAAATATCAAACATAAATGAACCTGAGAAATAATCGCGCGAGGGAATCGCTTCGCGCAGTCTTGCATCAACTCTTTCCCAAGAGGAGCAGCACCAGAACCAACATACTTCAAAGAAGAAAGATCATACTTATCAACCAAACTATGCTTAGCAAGAGCAAGTATGATAGGAGGCACAACCCATAACTTCGTAACCCTAAACTTCTCAATCGTTTTCAAAACAACTTCAAACTCAAACTTCTTCAACGAAACCACAGCGTTACCTCTCTGAAGCTGCGAGCAAGTAATAACCGCAAGTCCAAAAACATGAAACATTGGAAGAACAACGAGATACACATCGTTTATTTCCCCATTCAGTTCATCATCCATTGTAATCATCAACGCGGAAGCAATGAAATTCCCGTGAGTCAGAATCACGCCTTTGCTCAAACCAGTTGTCCCAGAGGAATACAAAAGCGCCGCCGTATCGCTTTGTTTCACGTCAACTTTCGGAAACTCTGTACCGGATTCCCCGAGTTTGACGAACGATTTGAAACTCGTGACGTTCGATATCGGCGGTATAACCGCCCCAGCGTCGGAATTGAGAAATACGGCGGGGAGGTGGAGGTGTTTGACTTTCTCCCATAACTCAGCGACGGTGACGATGATTTTAGGATTTGAATCTTTAGCTTGTTTGGAGACTTCGGCGGTGGTGTAGGCGGGGTTGACGGTGGAAGCGATTGCGCCGATGGAAGTGACGGCGAGGAAGAGAACGGGGTAGAGGTAACTATTGGGAGCGAGGAAGAGAACGACATCGGTTTTTTTTACACCGATGTGGATAAGAGCGTGTGAGAGTTTAATTGTGAGGGATTTTAATTGAGCGAAGGTAAGTGATTGATTAGAATCAGCATCTATTAGAGCGGTTTTGGATAGGGAAGAAGCAACGTTGTTGAAAAGGTGTGTGACGAGAGAGAGGTTCGGGTTTTTTGGTAAGGTAAGGGAAGGTCTTAGAGAGCGGTATATTCCATCGGAACCGTAACCTGATCTCTGCATTGGAAAATTTAGAAAAACAAAAAAATTTGGTTTTGATGAAACAGAAATTTTTCCAGGTTTTTTGGGTGATGATTGTGTCTGTTTCTATTGATGAGATAGTAATTAATTTATCAGACAAACTGAATATAAGGATTTGTTTTTGTTATCTTTATTGTTTTTTATTTTTTGATATGATTATTTTTCCTTTTAAGTAAATGCTGACTATTTTAAATTATAATAAAAATTTAGGATAAGGATTAAAGATTTTATGGATAAAAAAATTGATTATTTACTTTGATTTTTTCAAATTCGGTCATTATTATAAATAAAAATACTTTTAAAAATTCATTAAATAGTTGATTTGTTAAATTTAGTGTATATATGTGACAATAGGAGCATTTAATGATGACAAATATCTGGAATTTATTGTTGCAGTTAGGTGTAAAATGCATGTGAGACATGTTCAGAAATGGATGCTACAAAAAAAAAAATTGAATTGGCAAACGATAATGGTCTTAGGATGGCCCTGTCTTTATTGCTTGTCATGTTGTGATTTAATTTTTGAAAAGTCAAAACTTTAATAAAATCGCCACCCTGGCTGGTTTTTAATTTTAGGATAAAGTTGTGATGGAGTCATGTTTTGATTTTTAATGACGTGTTTGGAATTTTAATGTCAAGTGGAGAAACGTGTATTGGATAATGACGCAACTCGTGCTCTACCATTGTTCTACTTGTTTTTAATAAAACACCTTTTCAATTTTTGTTAGAAAAAAGCACATCTTTTCACTCTTAAACAAACTTTTTAATAAATATTTCTTTCGAAATTTTCACCAATATAAGATATGAATTTGTTATGTTTTGGTAAATTAAAATAGATTTTTCAGTTTCAAGAAGGAATTGGAAATGATGAGAGGTGAATAATTATTGATTTTTAAGGGTACGTTGATTTCTTTTACGGCGGTACGTAGTGGATCTGTATGATTAACACTACAACGTTCAAGTTAATTCAAGATTTAAGATGAGTAAAGTAAAATTGAAGATCAGAAATTGTGTATATTATCATAATGGATGAACTATTTTTTATATTATGGACTGAGTAGGCATGGGATGAATTGAGCCTTGGACCATTAGGTCTTTGGCCGATCCATAACAGATGCTCCTGAGGCTTTGTCGAGCACTTAAGATTCGGGGTAAGCCTTAAGTATCGTTGACTGACCTCTGTGTCGTAGTCCAGTGTGAAGTAGAACTGAATCGCTTGAGATCAGTTTTTTTAAAAATAATGGGGAGCAGACACATTTAATGCGGTTTCATCATTGAGACGCTTCGTCACCCATTCCTGACACATGTGATGATGTTACCAACTAGGGTGTAGTGTTGTTTACACAGGGCTCGAGTGCACTTGAGTGAATGTGTATCCATGAGTGAAAATCTAACTGTTGATCTCGTTACTTCTGCTAATAATTTGTCTTGATCTTTCGAATGTAATTGCCTATAAATAGGGGTGAGTTGAATGTTTGGAAGTTTTTGCAACATTTTGCTTTCAAGCCTTCAGATGTCTTTCCAAAGAAACTTCTATGTTCCTTCTTCCCCGAGAGTATTACTAGAAATAATTTAGAGTTTCGTTTAGAGCTTACAGCTTTTTCATTTCTCTTGCTTTATCAATCTCTTCCACCCAGGTGCCCTCCTAATTTCAGTTTCTCCTTCGGCATTTTCTACTTCTATTCAAGATGAGCGATAATAATATTGACTTAGTGAGTGATTCTGGAGAAGAAACTTCATTTGGGTCATCCCATGATTCTCGTCATCCTTTCCTTAATAGTGGTCACATAGGACCATACATTATATTTGTATATGACGATTATGGGTCAGAAGGGAAGACAGATACTTCCTTGCAAGAAGAAGCTTCTTTTTTTGGGTCATTAGACGCCCTTATGACAAATGTAGGTTGACGAATAAATCGCATTGAGGTCCCCATGTCCTCTCCCGTTCTTTCTGAAGAGGAAGTACAAGTCAATTTGCTAAGGAGGGAATATGCTAAATATTTTATTCAAGTTCTTCTAGGGACTGAAGTTCGCGAGCCTAACAATATATAGGTGTTAGAACACTTAACTCTTTGGGCTTGATAGGATATTTCGATGTATTATGACTGGATGGATGCAAGGGTAGTGGGTATTCCCTCGGCTTTAAGGATTAGGGCCGCCCTTTGTGATGTTGGCATCGTGGTCGGAACCCTTCAGAGTGTTTGGTCCTTCTAATGCCTGGGCAGAAGAGGATATGTAAATCTTTTGATGACTACAGTATTTCATTTATGGTTGTGTGTTTACAAGAATACGACTTTGACTGCCCTTTTTTGTCCTTAAACATTTGAAGATTTCCCTTTCATAGATTCATTTGGGGTCATGGGCGTATGTGAGGGTCTTCCAACTATGTGCAGCGTAAAAATCCTGGGAGTCATCTCTTAACTTATTTTTCGATCTTTTTTCGTCTGAGGCGCATATCCCTGTGTAAATTTTGTAACCAGTGGCTTCTACAGCTTCACCCGACCGTCTCTTGGTTCGACCTCTTTATTTTGGATGAGGGTGATTTTCTGAGACGTTTTGTATTGGTGAAGCCTGTCACCCATATTTCTCACTCTGTTTTTCTATTATGTTCTCGTTGACTCCCCTCGATACTATCATATTTTGTATCCGAAGTATTATTCTAAGATCCACTTCAACCTAGATGGTGGCTTCTATTGTACCCAATCGGGCTCTCTTTCTCCAAACGAGATAGCAATGAATGAGAGAATGAACTCTTGGTTTCATAGACTTGGCTATAAGGATGGGTTCGGCCATAGTGAGGTGTCCCTACCGAGGTGAGGAAAACGTGAATTCACACTCGGGAAATTTTGAATGCAATTAATCTTGAGGAGAGGAGGAAAGTCTTTAGTGAGAACGAAGTCTTCAACATTTTTTTTACATGCGTGATTGCATTTTGAAGATAGCATGGACAAAGTGAAAATGTTGGATATGTTATTCCGCCTTGCATATGCCCAAGGTATCTTGTTTGTGATGAATAGTAGCTCTGTAGAATCTTCCCCCTCTCCTTTTGTGGCTATCGCTCTAGCTCTGACACCTTCTCTTGCCCTAGCTAGAGAATCTTTGGCTCCTGTGCGTAAGGTGGATCAGCTTATGGATGTTGAGGCAACTTTTACACTAGAGGAACCAACTTCACCTCCACCCTCAACCAAAAGGGCTTATAACTAGGAACTGTTGTCTCCCAAGTACGAGGTTTCTCCAAAGCGGACTCGTGTCGCTGAGAGTGATGCTTCGAGGGAGGTGACCCCTTTTGTAAAGATACCAAACATTTTTTCTTCCTAACTTCCACACACTCCTGAGGAAGTTGTTGCTATTGTTTCAACGTCATATTTATCCTTCGTCCTAAATCTTCTTGAAAGGGATAAGATTGAAATGGCTTTGGAGCTTGCTCATGGCATTTTCAAAGTTGCTTCTATGTTTTCTCTTGTTTCTCCTAGACGGGGTGATGTTTTGGCCCCGGGTAGTCCCTTAAAGTAAAAGGATACTTGGAAATGGAAGGTTGAGGCTTTGGAGCTAAGGTGCAGTAATCTCTAGACGAAGCTTGTTATACTATGGGAGGAGGTTAAAGTTGTTCACTATTTGCAAGAGGCAGTGAGAATACATGGTTCTCCTTCTTCCTTGGTAGCTTGTGTGACTGAGCTAAGAGACTCCTTCAAAGAGCCTGAGGTGTGGTGTAAGGTCACTTTTGACTCTGTTGAAGAAAAGGTTTTCCAGGTGGAGGAGTACCAGAAAACATGTGTTCAAGCAATCGAGGCCTTGAAAGCCATCAAAGATGAAGTGGGTGGTATGAGGCTAGCGTTTCACGATTCTCTTCGGAAGACTATGTGTGATGTGCTTGGAGTCCGAGAGCGAGTGATGGAGCATGATAGGAAGTTATGCCCTGGTACTGCGATTTCTACCGAGCCGCTAGATCCTTTTAAGAATGCTCCCGATGTGACTCAAGGAAATGGTTCTTGGGTCTCAACTACAAATTTCTCAGCTTGATTTTATTTTGTTTGCATAAATTATTTCCCGCAATTCTTCCCAAGCTTTTATGTCGCGGGTGTAATAACTTTTGACATCTTATGAAATTTTTTACCTTGGTGTTTCAAGTATTGTTAGCTTTAAAGCTTTGTGTCAAATGAATTGGAAAAAAAATACAAAGGTGTATGCGCCAAATGAATTGACGCACACACTAAAGCCCAAGCATATGCACCATGGTTGTTGGCGCCTCCATGCAATGCTTTGAAAGCATGCGCCAACACCAGTGGCGCCTCCTCTTATTTTAAAATGGACGCGTCAGTTCATCTGCGCGCATCTGTTTTAAAACGTGGTTATTTCGATATTTTAACTAAAATATTGATTATTTTAGATTTTTTTTTAAAATGATTATTTAAAAAAATAATAATAAATTATTTATATATAGACTATAAGAGTTATAATTAAGGAGATAATTGTACCATGTTTTTATGATTGCATAATTGGGTATATTTTCATTAATTTTTAATGTGTTATAATCAACCGTTAATATTTATAATAAACAATTTAACTCCTAATTTAATATGTCATAATTAAGTATTATCTACTTTTATTTTTTTAATTAAAATAAGAAAATCAATTATCACCATTATTACATTTTAATTCCAATAAAGGCTATTTTCATTTTAACTATTTTCATAATTACATTTATTTTATTTTTATTTTTAATCATATATTACCTTTCTTTTTTACTGCACACATCTTTCTAATGCATCATTTCTTTCCATCTTTATTGTCTTTGTAACTTCCAATACATAGAAAGTAGGAATATTGTTTCTTATTCCATTTCATTGTTTCTTATAATTATATAATTATAGACACTATTAAAGTATAATAAATGATGTTAAAATAATTTTATTTTTTATCAAAAAATATAAGAGCCTCAAAATTTCACTTGATTTAAGTTTGTAATTGAGCAAATAGAATGACTTAGTAATGACATGAATAGGCATGGCAACGAGGCGGGTGGGGGACCGTCTTTCCTTCCTCAAATCCAAATCTTAAACATTTCCCGTTCCCCCGTCTCAAACCCAAACAGAGATGGAGAATCAAAATTCAAACTCGTCCCAAATGAGTTCGGGTTGGGTTGAGGTGTCCACGCCCCGCCACCATTGATTTTGTGAAAGCAATTTTTTAAATAAAAATATTTATTTTTCTAAAATAAAATAAAATTACAAATAATAAAATAAATCAATCTAAAAAAATTTCATATATACATTTCAAATATTTGAAATAATACATTTAAATTTAAATATCAAAAATAATACATAATAAAATAAATGGGACGGGTTCGGGGTGGATACTAGTGACTCCATTACCCGACCCGTCCCTATATTATAAAATCGTAAAATTTTAAAAAATATAAATAATTTTGATCTTTATTTAATGAATTTTTATATATGTTCCATACATATTCTATTTGCATTTAATTCTTAATTTTTTATTTTTATTTTTATATAACTTCCATAATATCAACATTCAAACACAATTACGATAAAATTTATTAAATATATAACTGTCAAAATTAATGTTATATTTAAATTTAGTTTTCTATAATTTACGTTAGTATTATTTTATATAACTATTATATGAAATTATTTATTTATACTATTTTATATATATTTATAACCTTAAAGTATCTTATTTAATAATTTTTACATATTATTTTATCAATTTTTATATTTATACTACAATATAGTTACTTCATATTATCGATATTGACAAATTCAATAATATACAACAATATTTAACAACTATATTATATTTAAACTTCAAAATTAATGCGCATTGTTTTCATAACTTATGTGTTTGATAAATTTTTATATTTTGCATCACTGAATTCCATCATACAATATTGTTTATTTATATTGTAAAATAGGGGTAATTGCATAAATTGCAATTTATGGGAAATTTATGGATCAAAATTTTTGACTTACTACAATGATCCTAAAAACAATGGAGCTATTGTAATTCTGCTCACTCATGCAATGGTAAAAGATGGCCAAGGTATTACACTATCAGGCTTTATAAATACATAGCTGATTTGTATTTTTCATTATACGTTCAATAATTTTTATATTAATTATACAATTTACAGTGTCAAATGCATAGAGTGGTTCCAAATTGTTGATAAATGAAGACATCCCTGAAATTCAAGATTTTATGTCTAAGTATGGATTTTATTTATTTATGTATATTCAGATTATTATACATAATTTTTAATTTCAAAAACAATCTTATTTCTATAGGTTGCCTACTAATGAACAAAAGGAGAAGCCTACTCAATCTGTAAAATCTCTTTCTAATTGGTCTGGTGGTTCTCAGTATTCGCCAGTAGAAAGGTTTGTTCATAATGCGAAATGTATGTCCTTAAGTCAGTTCTGCAAAATCAAACATGTAAGTTGAATACTATAGAACCGAATTTATCTTTACTATTACAATTATATTGTTTGCTTTTTGAAATTAATATCATTTTTGATTTGCTTTTAGGAAACTTTATGTGTTACTGTAGCAACCACATTGAAATTTGCTGTCTCAAAGTATGGATGGTTTTATTATGGCTGCACAAGGTGTTCTTCGAAGGCACCTAATCCTGAAAAAGCTTATGAATGTTCATGTGGGCAAAAAGTCGAACAGCCTATACCAAGGTACATATAATCTAGATGAATTGCAAATAAATTTGGTAATGGATTTGTTATTAATCATATTATTTTCTTCGTTTAAAATACTATAGGTACAAGATTGAGATATATGTTAGCAATGGTGAATCAAAATATCGATTTGTATTATGGGATTCCGAATGTGCTGCTATACTTGGAATGACTGCTGAATTTATGCATAACTCTATGGTGGAGGTACATTGTTATACATAAGTTAAAATGTTAATAGTTTATCGAGTTGTAAAGTTCAGATTATCACTCATGGTTGATATTTTATTTTTCCATTAGAATGGAGAAGATGATCCAATGGTTTATCCTGATGAGCTTGAAATGCTGTTGAATAAGAAAATGACTTTTAGAGTTAAGGTGCAGCCAACGTTTTCCCAAGCGTTTGTTTGGAAGCTTTGTGATGATAAAGCCTTTGTTAAAGAGATTGAAAATGACTACATAGTAGAAGACGTATAATATTCACTTAATTCATGTATTATTTAAACATTTAACAAGTATAATAAATATTCGATGTTTCAATGTGCAGAATCAGTCTAAAACTGAATATGCAAAGTTGGTCCCTAACAAAGAAAATTTGGAAACTTCCGCAGTAAGTATCTTCATTTGTTAACATAATAATTTTCTATGATAAATATTGTATTATTATAATTCATTTTATATCTGACAATTAATTTTTTATATTGCAAGCAAACATTATCTGCATCTGGTGAAAATGATCCAGAATCAATCATTCTAATGACTCCGGCTAAGGATGTTGTAATTGCTGACAAGGGTGAAGAAGTTGATTTTGAAGCGTCTGGCGCTACGCAATTATCAGGCACCAAACCATCCAAGAAAGTAAAGATAGAACCATCTTCTTAATTAGAATTTTCAGAAATTTGATATTGAAATATATTTTATGAACTTTTTAGCACCAGAATGAGTTTAAGTATGAAGTTGTTAAGAACATGATATGTTTTGGTTGTAGGATGTGTTCTTACTTTTTTGAAGTGTTTATTTTGTGGGATTACAATTGACATTTATATTTCATGTATGGTTTAAAGGATGATAATGAGTATTTAATTCATGTGTGTGAAATTATTCAAAATCCTATGTTGTTATGTTGAACATTGTGTTTTGTGTGTTCTTTCAACTACAAAATTTATATGAGTATCATATCTTCAAATGTTAATAAGTATTTTAGATTGATAACAAAATATGTTGTCATCTTATGAAATATGTGTATATGACTAAATTATAAATAGATTATTGCATGTCATGTTTGGTTTCAGCATGCCTAATGGTGTTAGAAATTAAAAAAACAATTACATAAAAATTTATTATGAAATCCTTCAAAACTAATTATAGAAAACACATAGAAACACATTTTTTTTACAATTTTTTTCAAAGTCTAATACATATGTTAAAATTGCAGGTAGTTCAGAAATGTTGGAGCAATGTTTGAATCTTGCATTCAACTGAATTAAGGATTTATAAAAAAAACAAGGTATAATTATCATATACAGTGAATTGTCTTTTGATTGGTAATGGAAAATCTACATTGTTTGTTTGAAATGATTAAGTTAAGCATGCAACTATACTTTTTACCAATCTCACGTCATCATATATAGTATTATAACTCAACATATTTAAATTATTTATTTGCCAAAATATAGTTGGGGGTTGAAATGAATAATTATGTCCACTGCCTCCTTTCTATTGGCTAGGTCAGTGGAGTATTAAAATAATTCAGCCGTAAGATAATTAATGTTATGCATGATTTGTAATAAATCAATAAGAATATCAATTCTTTATACATTTAGTTGTACAAGAAAATGATTGTAAATAATTAAAGTGGGCTAAGAAAATGGGCCCCACTAAATCCCACTATATATTATATAAAATATAATTAAAAAATTGATTCAAATATATCAAAATACATTAAAAGAGAGTTTTTCATTGGGTAAGGTGATGTATGATATGAGTAATTTCCAATGGGTGAATTATTTTATGGATTTGGGATAAAAAGAGAATTTTGAAATCTTGAATTATGGTGTGGATTTGGAATAAGAGGTGGATTTCTAAAATATGAGGTGTTTTGTTGATTTGGGATACAAAGAGGACTTCCATCATTTTGCATAAAATTGGAGCATGTGTTATGTTGATTGAGGTTCATTTTCAAATGAAATGTGTACACAAAAAAATTAAAATTAAATAAAATAAATTGGTCAAATTTAGACTAGACGTGAGTGAAAAATGTGATAAAATAAATTACCTATTTATACTACTAAAAAATATTACCGTTATTTTATTGTTGTTGCAATCTTATCATTCCAAAATGAAATCAATATCCTGAAATCAAATTAGTTATTATTGTAGTTTTTTTGTCAAATATTATCGTTGCTTTATTTTCTTTAAATGAAAAAATGAATTTTTTTAATAATAATATTACCGTTATTTTATTGTTGTTGCAATCTTATCATTCCAAAATGAAATCAATATTCTGAAATTAAATTAATTATTATTGTAGTTTTTTTGCCAAATATTATCGTTACTTGATTTTCTTTAAATGACAAAATGAATTTTTTTAATAATAAATATACTGATTTTTTAAGTGGTCTTTCTGAGATGTCAAATTGAGAATATAAAAAGAGGGAGAAGTAATATGAAATGGTTTGATGAAAATTAGGGTTTTATTTAATTGAATAAATTGATATTATTATTATTATTAATATTTTTATTTATTAATATTTATTATCATCATTATTAATCCCATTTACCCACTTAATAACTCAAAATATTCCAAAACCACTATTCCAAAACCAGTGACAATATTATATCATTTTAAATATAATGGATACAGCTATGCAACTTCCAATACACGTGTTTCAACCCTAAAAAATCAGTATATCCACACCTTTCACTTCAATATTTTTTGCTTATATTTGAAGCAAACTTTCTCAAAAGTAACCATCATTAATGCTCTACTTTAACATCACATCAAACCTATATCTATCATACTTTTCAATAAAGATAGAAACCAAATTTGAATAATATAATTTTTTTTTTTTTGAAATCTAACAAATTTATTTCATTCCCCTATAAGATTACTAAAATACAATTTTAAATTAATTCCAGGTACAATATTCTGTTTGGATTCATATATATTTTTTTAAAAAAAATCATTATGTAATTGCAATTTTTATAAATTCATTCTGTACATTGACAATATTTTTTCTTAATACTGTTTTTTTCTTACATTGACAATATTTTTTCTTACCTATTTATACTACTAAAAAATATTACCGTTATTTTATTGTTGTTGCAATCTTATCATTCCAAAACGAAATCAATATCCTGAAATCAAATTAATTATTATTGTAGTTTTTTTGCCAAATATTATCGTTGCTTGATTTTCTTTAAATGACAAAATGAATGAATTTTTTTAATAATAAATATTACCGTTATTTTATTGTTGTTGCAATCTTATCATTCCAAAATGAAATCAATATCCTGAAATCAAATTAATTATTATTGTATTTTTTTTGCCAAATATTATCGTTGTTTGATTTTCTTTAAATGACAAATTGAATTTTTTTAATAATAAATATGAACCACTTAAATTGTAGGAGCATGTGTTCCTTTATGGATATTGCAAATGAGAGAACGTTGGAAAATCTCAAATATCCAAATGCTTCTGACACAGCAACATCGGTAAATGTGTAGGAACTTGGGAAAACTATAGATAAACATGCTCTAATGAAATCCCTTTAGGTTTTACGACTATATTAATACATAGGCTGATGAAAAACTTTTCATTTCCCTATATTACACATATCCACATGTTACGTAATTGTCAATTATTTTGGAGGGAACAGACGAATTTTCGTACCATATATATATATATATATATATATATATATATATATATATATATAATGGAAATGATCCATTCTTAACATGTACCTTATATATTATATATTAGCATTTCAAGTATTGTTCCAAATTCAAGAAATGAACTTATCATGTTGAATGAGCAAAAGCTGTAAGAAAACTTTATTCAAATAAAGTCATGGCAATGTAAGTTATGTTTTTTATCAGGTGAACATTTGATATTTTTATTCACTATAAAATTATATATCTTTTATTTTATTTATAATGATGAAGATATATAATATCTGTTATATATGTGTAATTTTTTCAGATGTATGATCAAGTATGATCATTTTGAATTATAGAGCCTGAGTGAGTACTATAATAGAAAATATTCAAAATGGTAGATGAAGAATTACATTTTAAAACTATTTTGAGGAGGAAGAATGCTGCAAAAGCCAGAATTTATAGAAAGAGTGTTATTGATGACAAGAAATCTAAGAGGTTGAAAACTGCTCTAAAAGAAAACGGTACATTTGATAAAAAACGCGGCAATGACTCAACAGCTTTGAGGATACCACTATCAGAACTTTCGCCAAACATACTAAATCACGGTCGTGGTATAGCCAACGTTGAAGTAAGTCGTCAACTTCATTCGTCCTTAAAGACTAAGCCAAGTACCAATAATAATATCAGATCAAAAAGGATATCAAGCAGAAACATTACCAAATTAGGAGTTAACTTATCTAAGAGGTTTGACAATACATTTGCTGCAACAACATCAAACCAAGATCCAATACCAGAATTGCAACTCAATGAGCTTTTTGCATCTGATAGTGGAGACGATAATATGAATGATGAATCTGACGGTATATTCTTAATTATTTTTCATTTGAGTTAATTTGTTTATGATATGTCATAGAATATTACAATATTCTTAACACAATAAATGTTATGTCAAAAGGTTACAGTTCAGCAACAAATTCAAGTTTTGATGAAGATGAAATGTCTAATGGAACAGATGCTATGGAAACTTTTGAAATTACATCAGGTATTTTAAAATGATTTACTATAAATAATATTTTATTATTATGAAATACAACTCATTTAACATATGAATTAAATACTATTGATGATCAGGAGGGTATTATGATTTAGGGGATCCTGCCATTGAATGTCAATATTGTGGTGCAAATATGTGGTATTCGGAAAGGAAAAACAAATGTCGTCATGCGTCCAATCCTAAATTTTCCATGTGTTGTGGATCAGGAAAAGTTCAGTTACCTTTGTTAAAACCCGCTCCTAAAGTTCTACAACATCTGTTGTTTGACAACGAATCATGTGAATCAAAAAATTTCCAACAACAAATTCGAATGTACAACGTTATGTTTGCATTTACATCTCCCGGTGCGAAAGTGGACAATCGATTTAACAACGGTAGATGCCCTCCCAATCTTCGTATCCAAGGTCAATCATGTCACCGAATAGGAAACATGTTACCGGTGCCAGGTCAAAATCCACGATTTGCACAACTATATGTTTATGACACTGAGAATGAAATTGAAAACAGAATGCATGGATTCAGGTTAGATATCTATTATTTTCCAAACTTTAAATTTATTTATTTAAGAAACTTGCAATAAACTGTTTCAACTCTTTTCATTGTAGGTCAAAAAGTGGAGTTGATGTTAATATTGTGAGAAAACTATCTGAAATGTTATATGAACATAATGTTCATGCACAATCATTTCGCATGGCAAGGGACAAACTTTGTGAAGAAGGTGTTTCTGATTTAAAACTTCGTTTAATATCTGAACGAAGAAATGATGGAAGGATATATAATCAACCAACTGTATCCGAAGTAGCTGCTTTAATTGTTGGAGATGTCGACACTGCAGAAAAAAGAGACATTATAGTGCAAAAATAATATGGCGAACTTCAAAGGATAGATGAGTATCATACCAGTTATTTAGGATATCAGTACCCATTATTATTTCCATATGGTGAGGATGGATATAAACCTAATTTGAGGCACCGTGATAAAGGGACAAATATTCGCCAATTCACAGACATAACACAGTCAAAACAGAACAATAAAGATATTCCTTGGGAAGAAGCAACAAAGCGAAATCGACTTACAATAAGAGAGTGGTTGGCCTTTAGAATTCAATCAAGATCTAATGAAGCACAAACATTGTTGCGATCAAGGAGACTTTATCAACAATTTTTGGTAGATGGTTTTACAATGATGGAATCAGAAAGACTTAGGTGGCTTCGAAAGAATCAGTCAAAACTGAGGGTTGGCAAGTATCACAATTTGAATGAATATAATTCAAATGGAGAAACGCACGGGTCAAACACAGGGAAAAGGGTTGTGCTACCTTCTTCATACGTTGGTAGTCGTAGATATATGGATCAACTATACTTTGACGGAATGGCAATATGCAACTATGTCGGATTTCCAGATCTTTTCATTACATTCACATGTAACCCCAACTGGCCTGAAATTCAGCGTTTGCTTGGTTCTGTTCATCTAAAAGCATCAGATCGTCCTGACATCATTTCAAGAGTCTGTCATACGGTGAACTGACTTGGGGTATTTTGCTTTTTATCGCAATGTCGCGGATAGCAAGAGTCGCCACCGACTTTTCTTTTATCCAATAAGGAAAGGTGGAAAAGAACAGGAAAGACCTCAATAGATTTTGGGTTCGGGAGGTACATTATACAAAGGGAAGGTATTAGCACCCTTTGTACCCATGGTTATCCATGGGCTCTTAATTGCTGGATCACTTATATCTTTGTCTGAAAAGTGTTGGTGAATTGTTTAAAAATGTTTGAAAGAGAGTTTAACTTTGTAATGATTCTCGTATGAATGTATACAAAGTATTTATCTCGTTTGATTTTGAAAATGGTTTAGAAAAATATAACTCGGTAATGATTCTAGTATGAATGTATACCAAGTGGTGATTTTCTAGGATTTGTAAAGTGTAAAGTGTGAGGGGTGGAGAATGTTTTAGGTTATGATCCAGTAATTTAGAGTTATACCTTCCTAAGGTCGTTATGGGCATTTCCTATCCTTATGAGGGTAAAACTGTCCTTACTATTGAGAAGTAAGTAGTTTTATCCTTTGGATGTAAAAGGGTCATTGTAGGGTCATCGATAGGTCATTGAAGGCAACAGTTGTAAGGATACCTTAGCATTCGAAGGGACGATCATCATTTAACCGTAGGCTACACCGAAGGGTCATCGAGGGACAAAATCGTATTTTCGAAGGCAACATCCGAGGGACCATGATTTATTTTATGATGATTTAACCGAAGGGTCTTTGCTAAGTATATCCCCACATTCGCGGGACATGACCGTAATACCGTAAGGCAAAAGAGAGGTCCAAGATCACATATTTAAAGTCCATATTTTAAAGTTAATTAAGCAATTAGGGTGAATCTCCACATTAAAATCAATACATTAAAAATAATACATTAAAATTAATACATTAAAATTAATTAATTAAAATTAATTAAGCAATTTAGGGCAGCTCTTCACAAGGGTATCCCACAAATAAAGTGGAAGACCTAAACCACAATCTTTTCCTGGGGTGTGTGAACCTTTGCAACATTCAGCAAACGGGTTAGAATACCAAATCAGGGTGCAATCGAGGATTACACCGCAAAAGAAATCACAACAGTAATATGATCAGATAAACAATGCCTGGCTATGATAAAACATGAATGAAAAATCAGAATAGAAAAGTCGGCTACTGTCAGGTTCGCGCCTGCCTCGCCTAGCGAAGGCTTAGCGAATACTCGCTTCATGCTCGCTTAGCGACGTGCTAGCGAGCGACTGCGGATTCTGGTTTTGATATCAGTACAATTTCAACCAATTTTATGCCTTATGGCTTTCATTACAGCAATTATATGGTTAATCATTTAAGGTATTCAAGTGCACACTACAATTCACATGACAAACTTAAGATATTTTCATAAATTTAATCATAATGCCATATGCAAATTAAGAACATAAGGTAGTAATAGCAATGCCAACCTGTTTGTAATCGAATTGTAACCTTGAATTGGCCGACCGGATCGAATTGAGCGGAAGTGACCTTGCTGCCGCCGGCTTTTCCTTCAGGGTTTCTCGGAATTCTCAGGGTTAGCCTCCAGGGTTTTCCGTCTGTGAGCGCGAGGGTTTGCTTGCTAGGGTTCTCCTTTTTTTTCGTTTTTTCCTTCATTACTGAAGTGCTGGTATTTATAATGCTCTTTTTCATGACCTAATGGGCTCAGAATGAAGCCCGAAATTTTCTGTTGTCTGTCAGCTTCGCTAGGCGAGCTGGTAGCGAACGCGTAGCGAACGTTCGCTAGGCGAGCATGTAGCGAACGTTCGCTAGGCGAGCGTGTAGCGAGCGCGTAGCGAACAGGCCAGTTTGGGCCATTTTCTGGATTGGACCATTCGTGAGCTAGGCCTTTGTTCCTTTAAGATCAGTGTCATAAAAATGAGTCGGAATGCCCTGCAAAATGTCTTAAAATATTAACGGGCAAATTTTGGGGTATGACAGCTGCCCCTGTTCAATATTCTTGAACCGAGAGAGTCAGAATGGTATGTACGCCATTCGTAGTCTGGAGGTGGAAGATTATTGAACACTTAGAACGCCCCAAAAATTTGCACTTGTCAATTAGTTAGTCTTGATGGAGATGGGCTTAAAGATGCCATCTAGGAAGTTTGATGATGAGAGCTTCAGAGTGCGTCGTACGTTAGAAGATATCTGAAGTCATGGGTGTCACTGGGTCATACGCCAGACCGTATAGTGAGTCATTCATTAGGCCGTCGACTTCATTGGGGAGTTAGAATGGGTCATACGCCGCTGGAGATAACAGATCAGAATGGATCATACGCTAGATCGTATCTGAGCTGCAGAATGGGCCGTCTGTTAGGTTGTATCTGACGAAAAGTAGTCGTACGCTAGACTACACCTCAGAATGTACCGTATGCTAGGTATTATCTGAGGAAAGAACGTCCAAATGGGTCGTATGCTAGACCGTATCGGATTTGTTGGAGGAGTCGTATGCTGTGCCGAATCAGGATGAGATAAGAATCCGAATGAGTCATACACTGCTGGGGATAAAGGATCAGAATGGATCATACGCTAGATCGTATCTGAGTTGCGGAACGAGCCGTCCGTTAGGCTGTATCGTTACTGGGGGTGAAGGATCAGAATGGATCGTATGCTAGATCGTATCTGAGTTGTAGACTGAGCCGTTCGTTAGGCTGTACCTGATAATGAAGGGGGTAGTCATACGCCAGACTACACTTCAGAATGTACCGTACGCTAGGTAGCATCTGAGGAGATGAAGGTCTAACTGGGTCGTACATTAAACCGTATCTGAGCAGAATGAGCCGTCCGTTAGGCTGAATCTGATGATAAAAGGGGGGTAGTCGTACGCTAGACTACACTTCAGAAATGTACCGTACACTAGGTAGCATCTGAGGAGATGAAGGTCTAACTTGGTCGTACATTAGACTGTATTTGAGTGGTTGAAGATCAGAATGGATCGTACGCTAGATCGTATCTGAGTTGTGGAAGGTATATGTTGAGCTGAATCAGAATGAACCGTACGCTAGGCTATATCTGCTAGTATTTGTATATGTTGTATTTGCAATGAATGTCTGGGATGTACTTATAGATGCCACCGTTAGGAAGATGTCAGAATGAATGTTGACACGGAGTATATCTGAAAGATGTATCTGAAGAAGAAAGTAGTCGTACGCCAGACTACACCTCGGAATATACCGTACTCTTAGGCAGTATCTGAGGGATATAATTGAATCTTGAATGTAATTGATAAAGACGTCCGTCTGAATGGACCTTTGTTTTGATTCTATCAAGAGGATAATTAACCTGAAAAATAAAGTTAGCTTCATGCCATGTCATGATGCATGAGATGTTCTATGCTTTCGAAAATAACTGCGAACGATGTATGCATGCGTATGCTGTGAAATGATGTAATGGATGAATTATGCATCTGAAAAGTTCTTCCAGAGGACTCTACTGGGGAAAACAAATCTCAATCTTCTGGTTGGGAGATACTGGTATCGATGACCCTTTCTTAGCCGGGGATGCTTGGTTTCTGTCTGATGGTAGAAATGTTCAACAGAAGCCTGGCTGGGGGTGGAAGAGATGACCCATTTGTCTAGTAATGCCACTCTCTTCTGGGAATGACTGGCTTTGCTGGGGAATAGGATTAGCAACGGATTCATTGGAAAGCATGATTAGACCTTCTCCTCGATCCTGAAGCCTCGTAGTAATCGCTATTTCTATTATAGGCACGCATTTTTGGTGAACATCGATCATATCCAAATGCATATATTAATTCGAATTAAATCAATGGACGCTTATGCAAACAAAACAGAGAAAGTAAAACAAAAGCATTTTTTTTTTGAAACTAAAATTATATTGATTTCGAAAGAGGGCCTATAAACAGGCAATTTGTGTACAAGGAGACAGAAATCCTAGTAAGAGGAAATCGTCAAGAAAACAAAGAGAAAGCTATGCCGAAAACGTCCTATTGACTTTAATTCCACTACTGTCATTATGTCTTCAAGCCTCTCATCTCCCGCTGTCGGATAGAAGTGATTAGCTTGTTCAGTCCTTTGAACTTGGATGAAGCTGTCTGAGAACGGGACATAGTCATACGCTTTAATCCTTAATTTTTGCCTGGACCGCCTTTTCAGGTTTTCAGTCCACCAGGATACCCCTTTTTGCCCAAGCCGCCTTTTCAGGTTTTCGACTTGCCGGGTGTACATTTTTTTTTATGTTTATCCCTAAATTTTGCCCGAACCCTTTTGGTTCGCCGGGATGCCCTTACTTTTGCCTAGATACGTCAACCTAGCGGGTCTCTTTTATGCGTAGTATTTTTTGACTATGTCTGCGTTCACGGGATGCGGGAAGTCTTCGCCATCCATCGTAGTAAGTATCATGGCTCCACCAGAGAATACTTTCTTAACCACAAATGGCCCTTCGTATGTGGGAGTCCATTTGCCCCTGGGATCACCTTGTGGTAGAATGATGCGCTTTACCACCAAGTCGCCAATTTGATACACCTGTCTCTTGACTCTTTTGTTAAATGCCTGGGTCATACGCTTCTGATATATCTGTCCATGACAAACAGCCGCAAGTCTCTTCTCATCGATCAAGTTTATCTGGTCGAGTCGAGTCTGAATCCATTCATCTTCATCTAAGCCCGCCTCTTTCATGATTCGTAGAGAGGGAATCTGAACTTCCACTGGTAAAACGGCTTCCATTCCGTAGACTAAAGAGAAAGGAGTTGCTCCTGTCGAAGTGCGTACTGAAGTGCGATAACCGTGAAGAGCAAACGGTAACATCTCATGCCAGTCTTTGTACGTCACCGTCATCTTTTGTATGATCTTCTTGATATTCTTATTAGCAGCTTCTACAGCGCCATTCATCTTTGGTCGGTACGGAGAAGAGTTATGGTGTTTTACGTTGAACTGCGTGCAGAGTTCAGTAATCATCTTGTTGTTCAAATTAGTACCATTGTCAGTGATAATTCTTTCAGGGATGCCATACCGACAAATGAGATTATTCCTGATGAATCGTGCCACCACATTCTTGGTGACAGAAGCAAATGAGGCGGCCTCTACCCACTTAGTAAAGTAATCAATAGCGACAAGGATGAAGCGATGTCCATTAGAAGCAGTAGGTTTAATCTCCCCAATCATATCAATGCCCCACATTGCAAAGGGCCAAGGTGCGGTCAACACGTTCAATGGAGCAGGAGGTGCATGTACTTTATCCGCATATATCTGGCACTTGTGACAGGTTCTGGAGTGATGGTGGCAATCAGCTTCCATGGTAGACCAATAATACCCTGATCTCAGAATCTTCTTGGCCATCGTATGTCCACTAGAATGAGTCCCAAAAATACCGTCGTGCATATCTCCCATAATCTTTTCTGCTTCCTCTTTATCCACACAGCGAAGTAAAGTCGAATCGTGGTTACGTTTGTATAATACTCCATTACTCAGAAAGAACTTAGCGGAGAACTTCCTCAGGAATTTTTTGTCATTGATGGATGCCCCTTCAGGGTATTCCTGAGTTTCTAAATATCTTTTTACTTCGTGGAACCAAGGTTTTTCCCGTACTCCCTCAGTGTTAAGTTCATAACAGTATGCCGGTTCATCTAGTCGCTCAATGGTGATCCTGGGAGCTTCATTGTCCCATCTGACTCTGAACATAGATGACATGGTAGCTAATGCGTCTGCCAACTGATTCTCTTCTCGTGGGATATGTTCGAATGTAATTTCTTCAAAGTATGGGATTAATGTCATCACCCGTTCTCGGTAAGGGATGAGATTCGGATGCTTAGTGTCCCATTCTCCTTTGATCTGACTGATTACTAATGCTGAGTCTCCGTACACACTCAAAAACTTGACCCGCCGGTCTATAGCAGCCTTGAGTCCCAAAATACATGCTTCATACTCAGCCATATTATTGGTACAATGAAAACATAGTCTAGCAGTGAAAGGCGTATGGTAACCCTCGGGAGAAATGATTACCACACCAACACCATTGCCCAATGCATTAGAAGACCCATCGAAAACCATAGTCCATCGGGATCCTAGTTCGGGTCCTTCATCCGGTCCAGGTTCTTCATAATCAGTAACAAGCATGACATCCTCATCTGGGAACTCAAAATTCATAGATTGGTAATCATCCACTACTTGATGAGCCAAATGATCGGCTAGTACGCTTCCTTTGATTGCTTTCTGGGTAGTATACTGGATGTCGTACTCTGTTAGAATCATCTGCCATCTTGCTATTCTTCCGGAGAGAGCGGGTTTCTCAAATATGTATTTGATAGGATCCATCTTAGAAATCAATAAAGTGGTATGATTCAACATGTATTGTCTTAGTCGGCGAGCAGCCCAGGCCAAAGCACAGCAAGTTCTCTCGAGCAGTGAGTATCTTGTTTCACAGTCGGTAAACTTTTTGCTAAGGTAGTATATGGCATGCTCTTTTCGACCAGACTCGTCATGTTGCCCCAACACACACCCCATTGAATTTTCTAACACGGTCAAATACATGATTAGAGGTCTTCCTTCAACCGGTGGCATCAGAATTGGAGGTTCTTGAAGATACTTCTTGATTTTGTCAAAAGCTTCTTGACATTCCTCATTCCATATCATCTCTTGATTTTTCCTCAGTAGCTTGAAGAGGGGTTTGCAGGTGGCAGTCAAGTGGGAGATAAATCGGGCAATGTAATTCAAGCGTCCCAAGAAACCTCTGACTTCTTTATATGTACTGGGAATTGGCATTTCTTGAATAGCTCTCACCTTGGCTGGGTCAACCTCGATTCCTCTGCCACTGACAATAAATCCCAAGAGTTTACCGGATCTTACTCCAAAGGTGCATTTGTTCGGGTTCAATCTCAACTTGTATTTCTTCAACCTCTCGAACAGTTTGTATAAATGATCGAGATGTTCCTCCTCAGTATGAGATCTGGCTATCATGTCATCCACATATACTTCTATTTCATGATGGATCATATCATGGAACAAAACCACCATAGCACGCTGGTACGTTGCCCCTGCATTCTTTAAACCAAATGGCATTACTTTATAACAGAACGTGCCCCATTGCGTTACAAACGTAGTTTTCTCCATGTCCTCAGGCGCCATCTTAATCTGATTATATCCTGAGAAGCCGTCCATGAATGAGAATACCTTGTGTTGAGCGGTGTTATCTACCAGAACATCGATGTGCGGGAGTGGAAAGTCATCTTTGGGACTCGCTTTATTCAAATCTCGGTAATCTACGCACATTCGCACCTTACCATCCTTCTTTGGTACCGGTACCATATTAGCAACCCATTGAGGATAAGAAGTAACAGCCAGAAAACCTGCATCAAATTGTTTCATAACCTCGGCTTTGATTTTCTCAGACATTTCAGGACGCATACGGCGAACCTTTTGCTTAACAGGACGACAATCTTCCTTCGTTGGCAAACGATGCACTACTATATCAGTATCCAATCCGGGCATGTCTTCATAAGACCAGGCAAAGATCTCTACATAGTCATGTAACATCTGAATCAATCTTTCTTTGACACTGTTTTCCAAGCCTGCTCCTATTTTGACTTCTCTCTTGTCCACTTCAGTACCCAGGTTTACAATTTCGATTGACTCTTCATGCGGCTGTATAGTCTTTTCTTCTTGCAATACCAGTCTGGCAAGTTCTCCAGGTACTTCACAATCTTCCTCACTTCCATCCTCGGCTTGGTAGATCAGATTTTCAAAGTCATAATGAACAGTAGCGGAACTATTATCAACAGGATCCAGAGTGGGTATGGATCTGCAATTCGTTACGTGAGTGTGTGTAAGAAAACATAGCTTGTTCGGAAGATGACAGAAAAGACAAAGAGCGCAATATTTGAATGCAAAAAGTCCATTGATTTATTGAATATGAATATGCTTATGAAAATGACAAAACTCTTAACAAATTAGCTATTGTGCCCCAGGCATAGACACAACGCTTGGAGAAGTTCAATTGTAAAAAAAAACAAAAACTTGCAACACTAAAATAGACAATAACAATTACTCCTGACTAAAGGAAATCGGGATAGTGTCTTCAGCCTTCCAATTATCGAGTCCGTCACCAATTGTTGGGAAAATCCAGCTATCCAGGTCGCAATCGCTGTCAGCATCTTCTACAGCATTAATTTGACTCTTGTCAGAGCTGAACCCCAGGCCAAATTTGTCAGACTTGTACGGTACGTCGATCAATTGACCCCAGCCAGTATGACCACCATCTTCAACCACGGCTTGAGCGTCCTTCAGAGAAATCATAGCAGGAGGAGCACGAATAACCTTGGGTACACAGGAAGTTGGCTTAAGGACAGGATTGGTCGGCGGAACTACTTCAAATGACTGACAAGGAGTCTTAATGAATTCACCATCCATCTCAACGTATCTGAAGGTATGCACACTACTGACAATGTACTCTTCTTCTCCACATACGGTGACAATTTTGCCCTTTGTGGGATACCTCAACTTTTGATGGAGAGACGAGGCTACAGCGCCTGCCCCATGAATCCAAGGGCGTCCCAGTAAGCAGGAATAGGCAGGACGAATGTTCATTACATGGAAGGTAGTATTGAAGACTTGAGGTCCTATCTTGATAGGGAGGACTACTTCGCCATGGACAACACTCTTCGCACCATCGTAAGCACGTACCACAATGTCACTAGGTTTCAGTTCAATGCTTTTACAATCCAGCTTATCCAGCACAGCTGTCGGCAGCACATTCAAGGAAGAGCCATTATCGATCAACACATGAGACAAAGTGATTCCCCTACACTCAATGGAGATATGCAGGGCTTTATTGTGATTCTTTCCTGCTGGTGTCAGATCAGCGTCGGAAAAGCCTAGGCCATTGTCAACAGCCAAGTGAGCAACATAATGTTCGAACTGATCGACAGATGTCTCCTGAGGTACATGAGCGGTCTTCAAGAATTTTATCAATGCATTGGCATGAGGTTCAGAAGATAACAGCAAGGATAACATCGAGATCTTAGACGGGGTATGCCCCAACTGTTCTACAACATCAAAATCACTCTTGCGAATGATTTTCAGCACTTCTTCCATTTCTTGTTTGGCAACATCTTCGGGAGTAACTTCGACCGGTGTCTCTGACTGAGAAGGATTGACTGGTTCCTTTCCTCGAGTTTCAAGGACAGGAGGTGAGATTTCTGGAGAGAAGATCCTTCCACTTCGAGTAATTTTACTAGTCCCAACGATGCCACTAGTATTAGCAGCATTATCCACTTGCTTCACGCCATGGACGTAAACATCACCGCCATAATTCCACGGAATAGCTTTGCTTGAGGAATACAGGATCGGGCCAGGTGCAGTGATGATTAGGGGAGCAACCCTGGGCTCAGCAGTAATCTTCACAGGCGCCCTGGTAGCGGTAATCTTCACTGGAACTTTGGACCTAGCAATCACAGATATTTCTTCAATAGGGTTTTCCGCCTTAGGAATCCTTTCGAAGAGAACTGTACGATCGTCCATCAGCCGTTGAATACCATTCTTCAATTTCAAACAGTCCTCGGGCCGGAGTATGCAGAGATTGCAATCTTCAGCACAACCTGGAAATAAACCAGCTTGCAATAAATTCCTCTTTATGATCGGGAGAGGAGATGTTAAGTCCGCCATATTGGAAATGTGAGAATCGTCATCCATAGCATTAACAGTCTTGTCATGGTTAGGCATAGGAGCAGTGATGACATTAGGAGTCTCCGGAGGCTCAAACTCAATTTCTCCAGCTTCGATCATATCCTGAATCTTATTCTTCAATGACCAGCAATCATTTGTATCATGCCCGGGGCTATCGGAGTGATATGCACACCTGGCATTGGGGTTATAACGAGAAGAGGTAGTGTTGGGATTTGTAGGAGGATCTCTAAGGGTGATCAAATTTGCCTTTAGCATTCCCTGCAGTGCCTGTGCCAAGGTCATATTGATCCTGGTGAACTGCCTTCTTGGCCTGTCTTGTTTGGGCTGGAAGTTTTGAGATGGTGGTGCTGCAATCGTAACTGCTCCAATGTCGTGGTCACGGTTTTTCTTGTTACGACCCTTTTGACCGTACACAGCATTTGATTCGTTCCTCCCCTGATAGGACCTTTTGGTGCTTGCAGAGGTAGCCGCCTGTATCTTTCCACTTCGGATGCCGCTCTCAACACGTTCACCTGTTAATATAAGTTCAGTGAAACCTGATGAAGAACTTCCCAGTAGATGGCTGTAGAATGGGCCGGTCAGTGTGCCCATGAACATGTCCACCAATTCTCTGTCAGTCATAGGGGGTTTGACTCTGCCAGCCAAATCTCTCCACTTTTGAGCATATTCTTTAAAGCTTTCTTTAGATCCCATAGTCATATTCTGCAGCTGTAGCCGGGTAGGCGCTAGTTCAGAGTTATACTGGTACTGTTTATAGAAAGCTGTTGCTAAATCAGTCCAGGTGCGGATGTCAGAGCTCTCGAGCTGATAATACCATTCCAACTGTGTGCCAGACAGGCTCTCTTGGAAGAAATGGATCCATAGCTTCCTGTCAGTGGTATGCGGCTGAATCTTTCTCACATAAGCTCTCAGATGCATCTGAGGATAGGACGCACCATCGTACTTAGTGAAAGTGGGGATTTTGAATTTGCGAGGAATGGTCACATCGGAGACCAGACCCAAACTTTCGAAATCCAGACCGGGCGCCTTCTGACCCTCCATAGCTAGCATACGTTCTTCCAGCAACTTGTACTTATCATCTCTTGGAGAGTACTGTTCATTTTCATAATCTTCATCGTCGTCCTCAGGGTTGAAGAGATCGACATTCTCCTCTTCTGAATCATTCTCCGCCCCCTCTTCTGGACCATTCGGGATTCCAAACTTGACTCCTGCGGCCTGTCCTTTACGCCTTCTTCCCGGGTTAATGAAACTCACAGCTTTCTTGTCTTTCTTCTTTTCGAGCAAAAGAGCCTTCAGTTCCTCCTGCCCCTTGGATAAGCTTAGCATCATCTCCTTGAATTGAGCATTCTGAGTCTGGAGATCTTTGATAGTTTGTTCGAGATCCATTTTTCTGTTTGTAATGAAGACCGTGAGAACATTGAACTTGTAGAATACCTGTTATGCAGTGTTATGTTATGCTATGCAATGTATGAAATGTTTTCAAGGACTTTTGGAATTTAACTTTGCGTAAATCACCAACAAGAGAGAAATGTTTATTGCTAATTTCTTTGACCAATGTTCATTACAAAAGGAATAATAATAAAAATACAATGAAAGCTCAAGTCTCCCAGGGGCGACTTCTTTTTGGGCGATGATACGCATTGAGTCTTCGTTCCTCATTAAGCTGACGGGTAAGTTCTAACACTTTCTTCCTTTCTGCGACGAACTGAGTCTCGAAAGTATCCCTTTCTTCTCTCAACTGGATCCAGGATCTCTTTAGTTCCTCAACATTGGTAGGCATATCTGGATAAGGAATGATCTGAGGAGCACCTCCTTCAGCTTCAGGTTCGACAATCTGAGGTCCGATTGCAAGATATGGCATGACAAGTTCACGAGCTCTGGCGCGTACCCATCTGAGATAAGGTTCCATAGGAATAAAATTTTTCTGTCCTAACGTACCCCTCTTCACCATGCCCCAAGCTCGTACAAATCTTTGACGGAGGCCTTGGGAATCGTTGTCATAGTCGAACACAATGCCTTCGATGATCGTTTCATGTGGACCATCTCTTCGAGCACAACCAAACTGTCGCAGAGCTAAAGCAGGATTATAAGTAATACCTCCTCTTATTCCTAGGAGTGGTACATTAGGGAACTCGCCACAACGGTCAATGATGGTAACATTTTCCTTGAACTGAGGACACCAACAGATGTCTGGGTGGGAGAGCGACATTATCCTTTGAGACCATTTCAAATTCTGCTCGTTCTTCAAGACTGATTGAGGAAGGTGCGAAATAAACCACCTAGACAACAAAGGTATGCAGCACATGAGAGTCCCTGGCTTCTTCATGGTACGAGTGTGGAGGGAATGCAAAATGTCTCCCAGCAAGGTAGGTACAGGGTTATGAGTGAGAAATATCTTAATAGCATTCATGTCTATGAATTGGTCTGGATTAGGGAATAACACCAAGCCATAGATTAGCAATGCCAGGATGTCTTCGAAAGCACGGACATTCATAATTTTTAAGAATTCTCGGGCCTTATTTGTCAGGAATTTGGCAAGTAAACCCTTAACTCCACTCCTTGTTACCCAATTAGCTTCAATGTCGGACTTCGTCATGTGTAAAGCTGCGGCAACTTCTTCAGACTTCGGAACCTTTTCTAAACCGCTGAAAGGTATTTGATCAAGGATAGGTATCCCAAGCAGTCTGGAGAATTCTTCCAGTGTAGGTACCAACTGATAATCTGGGAATGTGAAGCAATGATGTTTAGGGTCGAAGAACTGGAATAAAACTCTCATCATATCTTCTTTGAAACCATTGGTAACCAAATTGAGGAGAGAACCGTGTTTCTTGATGAACTGGGCATGATCGGGGAGCTCTGACACTAAATTCTTCAGTTGAGGAGAGATTGCTACAAGATTAATCCGGATAGTCTTCCTGGGAGCCATAGCCTTACAAAACAAAGCAAAGTTAAACCCCTAAGTCCTTGAAATGGTTAGTACAATGTTATGATGTCATGATGTTATGATGTTATGATGTTATGAGGTTAAATAAATAACAAGCACAAGCAAGTCACACAACCATCATTCCTAGGTTTTAAGGCTTGCATGAGTTCCATAGGTAAGTAACCTCCCCACTGAAGTTTAGTTGGTTCAACCTGTCCTAGAATAGTAACCGGGTTCTAAAAGGATCTCCAATCATTGACCTTCCTTCAAGTCCACTTCAGTGCAACACCAAGTGGTTGACCGAAGCTTCCCTAAAGTCCAATCTCAAAGAGTGTAGTATCGAGTCTCAACCAACCCCAGTCGGAACCGAAGTCAGTTATCTCACTACTTTCTAATGGCCAGGATGAGTCAATTAGGGTTCTAAAGGTCTGGTTAATGCTTTAATGACACCACGCGGAAGCCAAATTTTTCCTCAAGTGAACATGAGGAACATCAGGACATCCAAAGTGTCACATTAACCGTAGCCATCATTTTAACCATTCCAGTATACGCCGGATAGTCGCGATGATCTATTGCTACTTACCTAAGGTACACTAGATCCGGGTGTAGGATCTTTCACTCAAAAATACCCAAGCAATCCCTTAAAAGTAAATCAGACAATTTGGAATAAGTGATCTTGTTTTTAAGGTAACCTCTCTTTTTAAAATATCCCCAGCAGAGTCGCCAGTTCTGTCATACGGTGAACTGACTTGGGGTATTTTGCTTTTTATCGCAATGTCGCGGATAGCAAGAGTCGCCACCGACTTTTCTTTTATCCAATAAGGAAAGGTGGAAAAGAACAGGAAAGACCTCAATAGATTTTGGGTTCGGGAGGTACATTATACAAAGGGAAGGTATTAGCACCCTTTGTACCCATGGTTATCCATGGGCTCTTAATTGCTGGATCACTTATATCTTTGTCTGAAAAGTGTTGGTGAATTGTTTAAAAATGTTTGAAAGAGAGTTTAACTTTGTAATGATTCTCGTATGAATGTATACAAAGTATTTATCTCGTTTGATTTTGAAAATGGTTTAGAAAAATATAACTCGGTAATGATTCTAGTATGAATGTATACCAAGTGGTGATTTTCTAGGATTTGTAAAGTGTAAAGTGTGAGGGGTGGAGAATGTTTTAGGTTATGATCCAGTAATTTAGAGTTATACCTTCCTAAGGTCGTTATGGGCATTTCCTATCCTTATGAGGGTAAAACTGTCCTTACTATTGAGAAGTAAGTAGTTTTATCCTTTGGATGTAAAAGGGTCATTGTAGGGTCATCGATAGGTCATTGAAGGCAACAGTTGTAAGGATACCTTAGCATTCGAAGGGACGATCATCATTTAACCGTAGGCTACACCGAAGGGTCATCGAGGGACAAAATCGTATTTTCGAAGGCAACATCCGAGGGACCATGATTTATTTTATGATGATTTAACCGAAGGGTCTTTGCTAAGTATATCCCCACATTCGCGGGACATGACCGTAATACCGTAAGGCAAAAGAGAGGTCCAAGATCACATATTTAAAGTCCATATTTTAAAGTTAATTAAGCAATTAGGGTGAATCTCCACATTAAATCAATACATTAAAAATAATACATTAAAATTAATACATTAAAATTAATTAATTAAAATTAATTAAGCAATTTAGGGCAGCTCTTCACAAGGGTATCCCACAAATAAAGTGGAAGACCTAAACCACAATCTTTTCCTGGGGTGTGTGAACCTTTGCAACATTCAGCAAACGGGTTAGAATACCAAATCAGGGTGCAATCGAGGATTACACCGCAAAAGAAATCACAACAGTAATATGATCAGATAAACAATGCCTGGCTATGATAAAACATGAATGAAAAATCAGAATAGAAAAGTCGGCTACTGTCAGGTTCGCGCCTGCCTCGCCTAGCGAAGGCTTAGCGAATACTCGCTTCATGCTCGCTTAGCGACGTGCTAGCGAGCGACTGCGGATTCTGGTTTTGATATCAGTACAATTTCAACCAATTTTATGCCTTATGGCTTTCATTACAGCAATTATATGGTTAATCATTTAAGGTATTCAAGTGCACACTACAATTCACATGACAAACTTAAGATATTTTCATAAATTTAATCATAATGCCATATGCAAATTAAGAACATAAGGTAGTAATAGCAATGCCAACCTGTTTGTAATCGAATTGTAACCTTGAATTGGCCGACCGGATCGAATTGAGCGGAAGTGACCTTGCTGCCGCCGGCTTTTCCTTCAGGGTTTCTCGGAATTCTCAGGGTTAGCCTCCAGGGTTTTCCGTCTGTGAGCGCGAGGGTTTGCTTGCTAGGGTTCTCCTTTTTTTTTTTCGTTTTTTCCTTCATTACTGAAGTGCTGGTATTTATAATGCTCTTTTTCATGACCTAATGGGCTCAGAATGAAGCCCGAAATTTTCTGTTGTCTGTCAGCTTCGCTAGGCGAGCTGGTAGCGAACGCGTAGCGAACGTTCGCTAGGCGAGCGTGTAGCGAACGTTCGCTAGGCGAGCGTGTAGCGAGCGCGTAGCGAACAGGCCAGTTTGGGCCATTTTCTGGATTGGACCATTCGTGAGCTGGGCCTTTGTTCCTTTAAGATCAGTGTCATAAAAATGAGTCGGAATGCCCTGCAAAATGTCTTAAAATATTAACGGGCAAATTTTGGGGTATGACAGAGTCTTTAAAATGAAATTTGATGAGCTTTTGTCTGATCTCACAAAGAAAAGTCTATTGGGGAAAGTTCTTGCATGTGAGTAACTTATTCCATATTCAATTAATCGTATTGTTATTTTCAAATTTATCATTCGTGTGTTGACTATTGTATATATTTTATATATTTATTTTTATAGATATGTATACAATTGAGTTTCAAAAGAGAGGATTATCACATGCTCACATCTTAATTTTCCTCCATCCATCTAACAAATATCCAACTCCAAGTGATATTGATCGCATTATTTCAGCTGAAATACCTGACCAAGATACCAATGAAGAGTTGTATAATTTGGTTAAAACTCACATGATTCATGGCCCGTGTGGATTTTCAAATCGATCTTCACCGTGCATGAAAGATGGAAAATATTCTAAATATTTTCCAAAACAGTTTCAGCCCGAAACAATTGTTGATCAAGATGGGTTTCCGGTATATAGAAGAAGGGACAATGGACATACAGTTCTTAAGAATGGAATTCAAGTTGATAACCGGAATGTTGTTCCATACAATGCAAAGTTGCTGACAAAGTACCAAGCTCACATAAACATGGAATGGTGCAATCAAAGTACATCGATTAAGTACTTATTCAAGTACATCAACAAAGGTTACTGCAGAATCACCGCTGCCATTGTACCGAATGATGATGGAACTTCCAACCAGCCGCAGAATATTGATGAGATCAAACAGTATATTGATTGTAGGTACGTTTCTAATATATCACTTGAAGTATGATGTCATGCAATTTATCTATTTCAACTAAAAGTGTGCAATTTTTCTTTACATGCATGGTGTAGAAAATTTTATATGTACACTGTTTTGACTATATGTGTTATAATAAAATTTATATATTCTGTCTACAATAATCATTCTATTAATTTTAAATCCACTGTCTTTCATTATATTATTTGTAGGTACGTTTCTCCGAGTGAAGCATCTTGGAGGATATTCTCCTTTCCAATCCATGGTAGAAAACCAGTTGTTGAGAGACTGTACTTTCATTGTGAAGGTCAAAATTTGGTATATTACACTGATTTTGATTGTATCAATACAGTTCTGGAAAAACCAAGTGTAACTGAATCGATGTTTACATCATGGTTCGAAGCAAATTGCAAGTATCTTGAAGCACAAAATTTAACTTACAGCAAATTTGTTTCAAAATTTGTTTATGTTAAGAAAAAAAGAGAATGGAAACCCCGTCAAAAAGGTTACACAATTGGTAGGCTTATATGGGTTCCTCCAACAACTGGCGAATTGTACTATCTTAGATTGATGCTCACACATATCAAAGGCCCCCGCAGTTATAATGATATAAAAATAGTGAATAACGTAAAATATGATACTTTCCGGGATGCCTGTTTTGCTATGGGTTTTATCGGCGATGATAGAGAATTCATTGCAGCTATTAAAGAGGCAAATCATTGGGGTTCAGGTAAATATTTGAGATTACTATTTGTTCACATGTTATTATCAGGCAGCATTAACAGGCCAAGACATGTATGGAGTAAAACATGTCATCTCTTAGCTGATGGAATACTATATGCTCAACAGCGAATTGCAAACAATAGAGGTATTATTTTTCCTATATTGTGAATTTTTATTATATTTATTTGTTTGATTCTTAAAAGTAAATTTGTTTTATAGTTTACACTTATAATTACTATTGTATAAAGGTTTGAGGTTGTCGGATGAAGAGATAATGAATTTAACATTAATTGAGATTGAACGAAATCTTCAAAGGAAGAGCCAAAGTCTAAAGGAATTTGCTGGAATGCCTTATCCAAGTGGATATGTGGTTGAGCAGTTGGGAAATAAGCTCATATACGAAGAGCGGAGTTACAATCCAGCCGAACAATTGCAAGAATACAATAATTTGTTCTTAAATCTTACAGGTAAATATGTTAAATGTTTGTAAGTTTTGTCATAATTTTATAAAGTTAACTTTTAAAGTATGATTTTATCTTACAATTTTTTTAATGTATAATTAATTTATTCACTGCATGTTTGCTATGTATTTTTTTTAAATTAGATGAGCAAAGAGGTGTATTCAAGCGAATAATGGAAGCAGTAAACAATCAACAAGGAGGCGTATTTTTTTTGTATGGATACGGTGGCACAGGGAAAACCTACATGTGGAGAACTCTAGCTTCCTACATAAGATCAAAGAAACAAATTTGTTTAACTGTTGCTTCATCGGGCATAGCTTCACTACTACTTCCAGGAGGTCGAACGACTCATTCAATGTTCAAAATTCCAATACCTACAATGGAGTCTTCTACATGTAATATCGACAAAGGTAGTGATCGTGCAGAGCTACTAAAAATGGCAAAGTTGATAATTTGGGATGAAGCTCCAATGGCACACAGATTTTGTTTTGAAGTGTTTGATAAAACCCTTAAAGACATAATGGGGCGTTCCAATTGTTCTGACAAATTATTCAGAGGGAAAGTAATTGTATTTGGTGGAGATTTTCGGCAAATATTACCAGTTATACGAAGGGGCAGCCGTTCAGATATAATACATTCTACAATAAATTCATCATACATCTGGGATCATTGTGTTGTGCTGAAGCTTACAAAGAACATGCGACTCCAACAAGCCGGCAATACTTCAAGTACATCTGAATTAGAATTGTTTTCTAATTGGATATTAAAAGTTGGCGATGGGAAATTGGAAGAACCTAACGATGGTTACACGGATATTCCTATTCCAAATGATTTCTTAATTTCTAACTATGATGATCCACTACAAGCCATTGTTAGTGAAACATATCCGAATTTTCTTAACAATTACAAGAATCCAGAATTTTTGCAATCAAGAGCTATATTGGCAGGAACAATTGAAACGGTTGACATCATAAATCAATACGTTTTGGAATTCATACCAGGTATGCGTTATCCATTGTAAACATATTTATAGATACATTCATATATTTATATGTACTAACATAGATTTATAATAATAAAATTTCAAAAATTTTCCCAAAGGTGAAGAAAAGGAATATTTAAGTTCAGATTCTGTAGACACTTTTGACGGTGAAGGAAATGAAACTTTTGATGTTTTGACCCCGGAATTTTTGAATACACTTACAACTTCCGGTCTACCTAACCACAAGATTAAATTGAAGATTGGGATCCTTATTATGTTGCTTCGAAACATTGATCAACCTGAAGGTCTCTGCAATGGAACAAGGCTTATAGTTACAAGATTGGCAAACCACATTATCGAGGCAAAGATTATATCTGGAAAGAATATTGGAGGGGTTATCTATATTCCAAGAATGGATATGACTCCAACACAATCTCCGTGGCCATTCAAAATGACTAGAAGGCAATTTCCCATAACTATATGTTATGCTATGACAATTAACAAATCTCAAGGTCAGTCATTGGATTATGTTGGATTGTATTTGCCTAGAAGTGTATTTAGTCATGGTCAACTATATTGTCATACCCCAAAATTTGCCCATTAATATTGCAAAACATTTCTCGAAGTACTCCGACTTATTTTGCAAGGCACTAACCTTAAAGGGACAAAAGCCCAGCTCACAACAGGCCCAATCCAGAAAATGGCCCAAACTAGCTTGCTCGCTAGGCGAGCAATTCCTTCGCCTAGCGAACACTTCGTTATGACACTCGCCCCAGCGAAGCATCAGATCCAGTAAAAGCCCAAACTAGCTGGCTCGCTAGGCGAGCAACTCCTTCGCCTAGCGAAGCTTGCGAACATCAGAATTTTCGGGCTTCACTCTGAGCCCATTAGGTCACAACAAGAGCATTATAAATAGCCAAGCTTCAGTCAGAAAGAGGGGGACAGAGGCGAAGACGGACAGAAACCCTGGCACAGAAACCCTGGAGGCTACCTTAGAGAGTTCCGAGTAAAGAAACCCTGAAGGCCGCTCTTCCGCTCCTCCGCTCCGAAGCTACCGCCGCCCAATTCCATCCGATACCAAGAGTGGTTAGTCCCTTCAACATCGCAGCTCGGTTGCAAACAGGTTTGCGTATCTCTAATGTTTTATGCTTTTAATCGATAATCTCTACATACATAAGGCATCATGATTAAATTTTCGGATATGTAATTTGATTTCACATGCGAATTTAAATATGCTTGAATATCCTGAATGTTTGTCCATGCTATTCCTGTAATTCAATGCCACAAAGTTCAGGGTTCCGGAGACCATGCTGCTATCAAATTCAAAACCAGCAGTCGCTCGCTAGCACATCGCTAAGCGAGCTTGTAGCGAGCACTCGCTAAGCCTTCGCTAGGCGAAGCAGGAGCGAACGAGACAGTGGCTGTTTTGTTTCTTTTCTGTTCTGCCTTATGTTTGTCTAATCAAACTTCATTATAATTCTGCTTTATTTGGCCTGACTTTATGACTGTTGTGTTTATTTTGTGGTGCGATTTTCAATTGTACTTTATCTCGATGCTCTAACCCGTGTGCTGAATTGTGTAAAGGCTTACATATTCCCGAGGAAACGGCCGGCTAGGTATTCCACCTTATGTGTGGGATATCCCTTTGGAGATGGATTCTGAATTACTTAATTTTAATGTGAAGATTCATCCTAAATTCTCTAGTTGATTTTAATGTATTGATTTCATCGATGTTAATGTGGACCTAATTACTTAATCGATTACGGCCATCTAATTAATTGTAAAACTTTGTCTTTAAATAAGTGATCTTGGACCTCTCTTTGTTACCCTACGACTACGGTATTATGGTCATGTCCCGCGAATGTGGGGATACACTTAGCAAAGACCCTTCGATTAAATCATCATGTCCCTCTAAAATAAATCATAGTCCCTCGGATGTTGCCTTCGAATATATGATTTTGTCCCTCGATGACCCTTCGTTGTAGCCTACGGTTAAATGATGATCGTCCCTCCGCATGCTAAGGTATCCTTACAAATGTTGCCTTCAATGACCTAACGATGACCCTACGATGACCCTTAAATCCAAAAGGACAAGACTACTTACTTCTCAATAGTAAGGACAGTTTTACCCTCATAAGGATAGGAAATGCCCATAAAGACCCTAGGAAGGTATAACTCTTAATTGCTTACTCACGACTTAAAATACTTTTCACACCTCACACCTTTCAAAAACATCTTTTAGAAAATCACCACTTGGTATACATTCATCATTACCGAGTTATATTTTTCTAAACAACTTTCAAAACCAAACGAGATAACCACTTTGCATACATTCATACAAGAATCATTACAAAGTTAAATTCTCTTTTCAGAACAATTTCTAAACAATTCACAAACACTTTTTCAGACAAGAAAAATAATATAAGTGATCAAGCAATTAAGAGCCCATGGATAACCATGGATACAAAGGGTGCTAACACCTTCCCTTTGTATAATGTACCTCCCGAACCCAAAATCTAATTAAGGTCTTTCCTGTTCTTTTCCGCCTTTCCTTATTGGATAAAAGAAAAGTCGGTGGCGACTCTTGCTAACCGCGACATTTGCTTTACAAAGCAAAAGCACACTAAGTCAGTTCACCGTATGACAGAACTGGAGACTCTGCTGGGGACTTACAAAGAGAGAGGTCACCTTAAAAATCATTTATGTTTTAAACTGTTCCTTCTTTTAAGGGTATTGTTGAGTGAAAGATCCTACACCCGGATCTAGTGTGCCTTAGGTAAGTAGCAATAGATCATCGCGACTATCCGGCGTATACTGGAATGGTTAAAATGATGGCTATGGTTAATGTGACACTTTGGATGTCCTGATGTTCCTCATGTTTACTTGAGGAAAATTTTGGCATTCGCGTGGTGTCATCAAAGCATTAACCAGACCTTTAGAACCCTAATTGACTCATCCTAGCCATTAGAAAGTAGTGAGATAACTGACTTCGGTTCCGACTGGGGTTGGTTGAGACTCGATACTACACTCTTTGAGATTGGACTTTAGGGAAGCTTTGGTCAACCACTTGGCGTTGCACTGAAGTGGACTTAAAGAAAGGTCGATGATCTGAGATCCTTCTAGAACCCGGTTACTATTCTAGGACAGGTTGAACCAACCAAACTTCAGTGGGGATGGTACTTACCTATGGAACTCATGCAAGCCTTAAAACTTAGGAATGATGGTTGTGTGACTTGCTTGTGCTTGTTATTTACTTAACATCATAACATCATCATAACATCATGGCATTGAACTAACCATTTCGAGGACTTAGGGATTTAACTTTGCTCTATTTTGTAAAAAAAAAAAAAAATTAAATTCCAAAAGTCCTTGAAAACATTTCATACATTGCATAGCATAACATTGCATAACGGGTGTTCTAAAGGGATCAATGTTCTCACGGTTTTCATGCAAATAGAAAAATGGACCTCGGACAAACTGTCAAAGATCTCCATGCTCAGAATGCTCAACTCCAGGAGATGATCTTGAACTTATCCAAGGGGCAGGAAGAACTGAAGGCTCTCTTGCTCGAGAAGAAAAAAGACAAGAAATCTGTGAGGCACATTAACCCGGGAAGAAGGCAGTTTACGAAGATCAATATGACTTTAGCACAAGCACTGCAGGGTATGCTAAAAGCAAATTTAATTACCCTCAGAGATCCTCCTGCAAAACCCAACACTACTTCTCCTAGTTATAATCCCAACGCCAGGTGTGCGTATCACTCCGATAGCCCCGGGCATAATACAAACGATTGTTGGTCGTTGAAGAATAAAATTCAGGATATGATCGACGCCGGAGAATTTGAATTGGATCCTCCTGAGACTCCTAATGTCATCACTGCCCCCCTGCCTAATCATGACAAGACTGTCAATGCTGTGGAAGATGCTGATAACGATTGTGACTGGGATAGCTGGATTTTCCCAACAATTGGTGACGGACTCAATAATTGGAAGGCTGAAGACACTATCCCGATTTCATTTAGTCAGGAGTAATTGTTATTGCCTATTTTAGTGTTGCAACTTTTTAGTTTTTACAATTAAACTTCTTAAAGCATTGTGTCTATGCCCGGGGCACAATAGCTAATTTGTTAAGGGTTTTGTCATTTCATAAGCATATTCATATTCAATAAATCAATGGGCTTTTTGCATTCAAATATTACGCTCTTTATCTTTCCTGTCATCTTTTAAACAAGCTATGTTTTCTTGCACACACTCACGTAACAAATTGCAGATCCATAGCCACTCTGGATCCTGTGGATAATAATTCTGCTACTGTTCATTATGACTTTGAAAATCCGATCTACCAAGCCGAGGATGGAAGCGAGGAAGATTGTGAATTCCCTGGAGAACTTGCCAGACTACTGCAAGAAGAAAAGACTATACAGCCGCATGAGGAATCAATCGAAATTGTAAATCTGGATACTGAAATAGACAAGAAAGAAGTCAGAGGTTTCTTGGGACACTTGAATTACATTGCCCGATTCATCCCACACTTGACTGCTACCTGCAAACCCATCTTCAAATTACTGAGAAAAAATCAAGAGATGGTATGGAATGATGAATACCAAGAAGCTTTTGACAAAATCAAGAAGTATCTCCAAGAACCTCCAATTCTGATGCTACCAGTTGAAGGAAGACCTCTAATCATGTATTTGACCGTGTTAGAAAATTCAATGAGGTGTGTGTTGGGGCAACATGACGAGTCTGGTCGAAAAGAGCATGCCATATACTGCCTTAGCAAAAGGTACCGACTGTGAAACAAGATACTCATAGCTCGAGAAAGCTTGCTGTGCTTTGGCTTAGGCTGCTCGCCGACTAAGACAGTATATGTTGAATCATACCACTTTATTGACTTCTAAGATGGATTCTATCAAATGTCTATTCAAGAAACCTGTTGTCTCCTGAAAGAGTTATCACTGATAATGGTACTAAACTGAACTCTGCACGCAAGTCAAAATAAAAAACCATAACTCTTCTCCGTACCGGCCAAGGATGACCGGCGCCGTGGAGGCTGCTAACAATGTCCAGAAGCTCATACAAAAGATAGCAGTAACATACAAAGACTGGTATGAGATGTTACCCTTTGCTCTCCATGCTTATCGCACTTCAGTGCGCACCTCGACAGGGGCAACTCCCTTCTCTTTAGTCTATGGAACGGAAGTCGTTTTACCAGTGGAAATTCAGATGCCCTCTCTAAGAATTATGAAAGATGCAGACTTAGATGAAGATGAATGGATTCAGACTCGACTCGATCAGATAAATTTGATTGATGAAAAGAGACTTGCGGCTGTTTGTCATGGGCAGATATATCAGAAGCGCATGACCCAGGCATTTAACAAAGAGGTCAAGAGACAGGTATATCAAATTGGCGACTTGGTGATCAAGCGTATCATTCTACCGCAAGGTGATCCCAGAGGTAAATGGACTCCCACATACGAAGGGCCATTTGTAGTTAAGAAGGTATTCTCTGGTGGAGCCATGATACTTGCTACAATGGACGGCGAAGATTTCCCGCTTCCTGTGAACGCGAACATAGTTAAAAAATACTACGCATAAAAGAGACCCGCTAGGTCGACGTATCTAGGCAAAAGTAAAGGCATCCTGGCGAACCAAAAGGGTTCGGGCAAAAATTAGGGATAAACATATAAAAATGTACACCCGGCAAGTCGAAAACCTGAAAAGGCGGCTTGGGCAAAAAAGGGTATCCTGATGGACTGAAAACCTGAAAAGGCGGTCCAGGCAAAAATTAGGGATTAAAGCGTATGACTATGTCCTGTTCCCAGTCAGCTTCACCCAAGTTCAAAGGACTGAACAAGCTAATCACTTCTATCCGACAGCAGGAGATGAGATGCTTGAAGACATAATGAGAGTAGTGGAATTAGAATCGATAGGACTTTTTTTTGCATAGCTTCCTCTTTGTTTGCCTGACAATTTCCTCTTACTAGGATTTCTGTCTCCTTGTACACAAATTACCTGTTTACGGGCCCTCTTTCAAACCAATACAATTTTATTTCCAAAAAGATGATTTCGTTTTTACTTTTCTGTTTTGTTTGCGTAAACGTCCATTGGTTTAATTTGAATTGATTTATGCATCTGAATATGATCAATGTTTACCAAAAATGCATGCCTAGAATAGCAATAGCAATTACTACACGACTTCAGGATCGAGGAGAAGGTCTAATCACGCTTCCCAATGAATCCGTTGCTAATTCTATTCCCCAACAAAAACCAGCTATTTCCCAGAAGAGGTTGGCATTACCAGACAGACTGGTCATCTCTTCCAGCCCTAGCCAGGCTCTGTTGAGTGTTTCCATCGTCAGACATAAATCAAGTATCCCCGGCTAAGGAAGGATCATCAATACAAATATCTCCGACCAGCAGACTGAGATTTATTTCCCCAGTAGAGTCTCCTGGAAGAACGTTTTAGACGCATAGTGCATTCATTACATCATTGCATAACATATACATGCATACAATGTTCGCATTTATTTCAGACGCATAATTCATTCATTACATCATTTCACAGCACACGCATGCATACAACATTTGCATCTCATGGCATGAAGCTAACTTTATTTTTCAGGTCAATTATCCTCTTGATACAATCAGAACAAAGGTCCATTCAGACGGACATCTTTATCAATTACATTCAGGATTCAACTACATCTTTCAGATATACTCCATGTCAACATTCATTCTGACATCCTCATAACGATGGCATCTATAAGCCCATCCCAGACATTTATTGCAAATACACCATATACAAATACTATCAGATATAGCCTAGCGTACGGTTTATTCTGATTCAGCTCAACATATGACTCCTTCAACTCAGAGACGATCTAATGTATGATCCATTCTGACCTTCAACAACTCAGATACGGTCTAATGTACGACCCAGTTAGACCTTCATCTCCTCAGATGCTACCTAGTGTACGGTACATTTCTGAAGTGTAGTCTAGCATATGACTACCCCCTTTTATCATCAGATTCAGCCTAATGGACGACTCATTCTGCTCAGATACGATCTAATGTACGACCCAGTTAGACCTTCATCTCCTCAGATGCTACCTAGTGTACGGTACATTTCTGAAGTGTAGTCTAGCATATGACTACCCCCTTTTATCATTAGATTCAGCCTAATGGACGGCTCATTCTGCTCAGATACGGTCTAATGTACGACCCAGTTAGACCTTCATCTCCTCAGATGCTACCTAGTGTACGGTACATTTCTGAAGTGTAGTCTAGCATATGACTACCCCCTTTTATCATCAGATTCAGCCTAATGGACGGCTCATTCTGCTCAGATACGGTCTAATGTACGACCCAGTTAGACCTTCATCTCCTCAGATGCTACCCAGTGTACGGTACATTTCTGAAGTGTAGTCTAGCATATGACTACCCCCTTTTATCATCAGACTCAGCCTAATGGACGGCTTATTCTGCTCAGATACGGTCTAATGTACGACCCAGTTAGACCTTCGTCTCCTCAGATGCTACCTAGTGTACGGTACATTTCTGAAGTGTAGTCTAGCGTACGACTACCCCCTTTCATCATCAGACACAGCCTAACGGACGGCTCATCCTGCAACTCCAATACGGTTTAGCATAAGACCCATTTGGATCTTCAAGTCAGATACGATCTAGCATACGATCCGGTCTGATCTTCTATCCCCAGTGAAATCACCCGCTTAATGGAGGTCTCATTTTGCAACTCAGAGACGATCAAGCGTACGATCCATTCTGATTTTTCATCCTCGGCAAAGTCATCCGCCTGATGAACAACTCACTCTGGTATTCAGATACGGTCTAGCATATGATCCATTCTGATCCCTTATCCCCAGCAGCGTGTAACACACTCTGACTCCCCAACGAAGTCAACAGCATAATGGAGGACTCATTATACGGTCTAACGTACGACCCGGTATGACACCCATGTCTTCAGATATCGTCTAACGTACGACACAATTTGAAGCTCCCATCATCAAACTTCCTGGATGACATCGTTAAGCCCACCTCCCGATTGACAAGTGCAAATTTTTGGGGCATTCTAGTGTTCAATAATCTTCCACCTCCAGACCACGAACGGCATACTTGCCATCCTAACTCTCTCGGTTCAAGAATATTGAACAGGGGCAGCTGTCATACCCCAAAATTTGCCCATTAATATTGCAAAACATTTCTCGAAGTACTCCGACTTATTCTGCAAGGCACTAACCTTAAAGGGACAAAAGCCCAGCTCACAACAGGCCCAATCCAGAAAATGGCCCAAACTAGCTTGCTCGCTAGGCGAGCAATTCCTTCGCCTAGCGAACACTTCGTTATGACACTCGCCCCAGCAAAGCATCAGATCCAGTAAAAGCCCAAACTAGTTGGCTCGCTAGGCGAGCAACTCCTTCGCCTATCGAAGCTTGCGAACATCAGAATTTTCGGGCTTCACTCTGAGCCCATTAGGTCACAACAAGAGCATTATAAATAGCCAAGCTTCAGTCAGAAAGAGGGGGACAGAGGCGAAGACGGACAGAAACCCTGGCACAGAAACCCTGGAGGCTACCTTAGAGAGTTCCGAGTAAAGAAACCCTGAAGGCCGCTCTTCCGCTCCTCCGCTCCGAAGCTACCGCCGCCCAATTCCATCCGATACCAAGAGTGGTCAGTCCCTTCAACATCGCAGCTCGGTTGCAAACAGGTTTGCGTATCTCTAATGTTTTATGCTTTTAATCGATAATCTCTACATACATAAGGCATCATGATTAAATTTTCGGATATGTAATTTGATTTCACATGCGAATTTAAATATGCTTGAATATCCTGAATGTTTGTCCATGCTATTCCTGTAATTCAATGCCACAAAGTTCAGGGTTCCGGAGACCATGCTGCTATCAAATTCAAAACCAGCAGTCGCTCGCTAGCACATCGCTAAGCGAGCTTGTAGCGAGCACTCGCTAAGCCTTCGCTAGGCGAAGCAGGAGCGAACGAGACAGTGGCTGTTTTGTTTCTTTTCTGTTCTGCCTTATGTTTGTCTAATCAAACTTCATTATAACTCTGCTTTATTTGGCCTGACTTTATGACTGTTGTGTTTATTTTGTGGTGCGATTTTCAATTGTACTTTATCTCGATGCTCTAACCCGTGTGCTGAATTGTGTAAAGGCTTACATATTCCCGAGGAAACGGCCGGCTAGGTATTCCATCATATGTGTGGGATATCCCTTTGGAGATGGATTCTGAATTACTTAATTTTAATGTGGAGATTCATCCTAAATTCTCTAGTTGATTTTAATGTATTGATTTCATCGATGTTAATGTGGACCTAATTACTTAATCGATTACGGCCATCTAATTAATTGTAAAACTTTGTCTTTAAATAAGTGATCTTGGACCTCTCTTTGTTACCCTACGACTACGGTATTATGGTCATGTCCCGCGAATGTGGGGATACACTTAGCAAAGACCCTTCGATTAAATCATCATGTCCCTCTAAAATAAATCATAGTCCCTCGGATGTTGCCTTAGAATATATGATTTTGTCCCTCGATGACCCTTCGTTGTAGCCTACGGTTAAATGATGATCGTCCCTCCGCATGCTAAGGTATCCTTACAAATGTTGCCTTCAATGACCTAACGATGACCCTACGATGACCCTTAAATTCAAAAGGACAAGACTACTTACTTCTCAATAGTAAGGACAGTTTTACCCTCATAAGGATAGGAAATGCCCATAAAGACCCTAGGAAGGTATAACTCTTAATTGCTTACTCACGACTTAAAATACTTTTCACACCTCACACCTTTCAAAAACATCTTTTAGAAAATCACCACTTGGTATACATTCATCATTACCGAGTTATATTTTTCTAAACAACTTTCAAAACCAAACGAGATAACCAGTTTGCATACATTCATACAAGAATCATTACAAAGTTAAATTCTCTTTTCAGAACAATTTCTAAACAATTCACAAACACTTTTTCAGACAAGAAAAATAATATAAGTGATCAAGCAATTAAGAGCCCATGGATAACCATGGATACAAAGGGTGCTAACACCTTCCCTTTGTATAATGTACCTCCCGAACCCAAAATCTAATTAAGGTCTTTCCTGTTCTTTTCCGCCTTTCCTTATTGGATAAAAGAAAAGTCGGTGGCGACTCTTGCTAACCGCGACATTTGCTTTACAAAGCAAAAGCACACTAAGTCAGTTCACCGTATGACATATATGTTGCAATATCAAGGGTCAAAAGTAAAAAAGGGCTTAAGATATTAATCCATGACAAGGATAACCATCCATTGAATTCTACAACAAACGTCTTGTTCAAAGAAGTTTTTGAAAACTTATAAAACGTAAGTTTTTCATTAGTTATATTATATCAACAAATGTCGTTGTTTATTATTAGAATTTTATTGAATGAGTTGTATAAAATATACATTATGTTTTAACATTTGTTTATATGGATGTAATTGTTTTTTACAGGGTAATGAATCATCACTTCCTAAAAGGTTGCGGGCAGGTTTTGTATAAACCCAGTTTTTTAAGGACCAAAGAATTGTACGAAGTTAAATCATTTTTGTTGCTGGACTTATTTCTCACAATTTTAACTAAAATTGTGAACCTTTTGTTTCAATATCTTTTGTTGCATTAAACCTTACTGTATCAATTGCAATTAATTTCAACATTTGGTAGTATTCATTACTATATTTTAAAACAAATGAGGTTCTGGTATTTCTTTTACATGGTTTATGTATTTTGGTTAAATAATCATTTATTATGAAGGTTAATATTTGCGTTTTTATACCTCAAATTAGTAACAGATTGGAAAATTTCATCCATTACTAAATAAATATATTTTTATTTCTTATGTCCAAAATCTCAATGATAAATGGAATGTTTATTCATAACATTAACAATGGAATGTTTATTATATATCAATATACCAATAAATTGTAAAAATATTTTTGTATTATATTTTTTGATTATTTCCTTAATATAGTATACAAAAAAATTAAGCAAATTATATTACTATAAATTAATAATGTTTTACTTTATTATGTCCCAAACTGAAAAAAGTTATTTGTGGAAATTTTTTGAACTCATTCATTGATCATTTAACATCCATTACATTAAAAAAAACTCTTATGCAATAAATTTGTGTACGTTGATCCAACCATATATATATATATAAACAAAAAAATATATTATATTTTAATTTTTTTAAAATAAATTATTGCACTTGCGCGACCCGTGCGAACGCACGGGTCCTTTACTAGTTCTGTTCATAAAAAAATTCTTCTTCTCCTTCCCTTGAAACCTATTGTCTATTGATCAAACATTGTCTTTGCGGCTCAACCTCTCTGAATTTGACATCGTCTGGATTCTGAACACCTATAAACAACATACATCCCGGCGTCCCGCGTACGGAGCGTCAAAGCCTTTCATCTCTGTCCGTTTCCAATTCCAAGTTTTGTCATTTTGTTTATCGATTATCTTTTTCTATATTTATTTTAGAGTAATTTCTTTAATATTTAATTATTATTTTTATTTTGATTATTTACAAAAAAAAATGTCAAATAGAAAGTATGAATCTGGTTTTAAAAACTGAAGAAAAAACGAAAAGTTGAAAAATTATTTTTATTTTTATTTTGATTTTTATTTTGTTATTGTTCATAAAAAGGACGTAAAATCAAGTTTAATAGATGAAAATGTGATAGAACAATCACGGTTAGATAATACTGACAACGGTGTAGAGCAACCACCTAGAGATGATACTGACAATATTGAAAATGTGATAGAACAATCACATATAAATAATAATGACGACATAAATAGTCATAATTTTGATCAAGAACTAGAAGATAATATTTTAGAAATAGAAATAGAAGGGAATGTTGAGCATAATAACACTTCTAGTGAAGTACCTACAAATATTGATGACCCCGAACTATGAAAAAATATTGATGAAAAATTTAGAGATTTAATGATAGAAAAGGGTCCTATCAGACATGATAATTTTCAATGAAATTGAAGTGTTAGAATTGCCTAATTATAAAATTATGATAAATAATTTTACAGCTAAAAAAAATTAAAAGATTAATATAAAAATTGATATTTTATATAATATTTCAGGCATTCAACTTTAGTTTCTAGATTTAATTTCATTCTTATAAATAACTATATATAAACATTGGTAAATACATGCCGAGTAGTACCATTTTTGTGATGTAGAAAACGTAGGCGTATAATGACAATGACTTTTGGAAGCAAAATTTTTGGTTGTAGTTAGGTGTAAAATGCATATGAGAATGTTCACAAGTAGAAAAAATTGAATTGGCAAACGATTATGGTTGGAACAAAAAAGTGAGGGGTGCTAATAGTATTGTCTTAGGATGTTCCTGTCATGTGTTTATTGCTGGTCCAATTGTAATTTTTTTTAAGAGGCAAAACTTTAATAAAACCCTCACCATGTTATAGTTATGTTTGTTTGTTTTTAATAACATGTTAATGTAATAATGTCAGGTGGGGAATGTATATTGGATAATGAATTAATGATGTAATTTATGCCTAATGAATTAATGATGTATTGGATAATTACTCATGTTCGTTTGTTTTTTATTATCAGTTTTGGTCATAGTTCAAACTGCTTTAATATTTATCGATAATTTTATATTCTATTTTATTTTTGAAATATTTAATGTTTTTATCTAACTATATACAAAGGACAATATATTTAGGGGATTGGAGAATTTGAGATGATATATTTTTCTTTCAAAAAATATTTTTTTTATTTTTTTTCTATTAAAATTATTTTATAAATGAATAATTTCTCAATATTTTTAAAAAAATATTAAATAATGGTAACTTCTCACAATTTATATAATATTTTTATTTCGCCATTTATAAAGTCTAATCATCAAGTTCATTACACAAATAATATAAATTAAAAAGAAATAAAAAAAATATTTATTTATATTTTTCACATGTGTGTTCTTTAAAAAAATCCTAACGAACAGGTACAAAAGAGTATGTTTGGACACTAGTATTGAATAACATATTTTTAATTAATAATTTTTTTTTGTTTAAGTGTAGTTTTAGACCTAAATAATATTCATTATTTTTAATAAACTTTTCAAAAAAAAATTAAAATCATTTTCATCTTCAAATATTTATCTTTTTTCAATTTATTGAAGAACACAAAAAATTATAATACATAAATTTAGACAAAGTTGATTATATATATATATATATATATATATATATATATATATATATATATATATATATATATATATATATATATATATATATATATATATATATATATAGTAACTTTTCATTGTTTCTAATCTGGATCGATTAAAGGCTTAAATGACCAAGACTCAATCCATCTCAAATCTATTTTATTTGGTTTGAGGTATAAAAGTCAGTTCACACGCTGAGTGCAAGGTATAATTCCCGATCTCCATTTTCACTATATTCCAGTCCGCGCTGCCATAAAGGAGATCGAAGCAACCGTTCAAGATCACCAGTTTTCCAATTGAATTCATTTCTGATTCCCGAACGGAATAATGACACATTATGTTGGAATCAATTTCTGATTCCTACGATTTTCACGAATTCACATTCACTCTCCAACCTCATAGTGCGAACATAAAACTTCTAGATTTATATTCTTACGATTTCATATCAAGATCTCCAATTTATGATTCGCAACCTCTTCAGTTCACTAAATCAAGAGTGTTCAAAGTGGAATGCGAAGATCCATCACATTTGATTTAGACGATTATCGTTTCAACGACCATTCTTCGAAATCCAAATCTTTGATTCTGTTAGAAGCTCCACAAAACAACATAATGAAGAATTTATATCCAGATCTAGGTTTATGTCGAGGTCTAAAGGCAAGAACCATGAAGGCCAGGTCGGAGATTCACGATCCTCCCTCCAATCTAACATCGTCTGTACTCTCCGTCGTTGTTGGGGTACTTACAGAAACAACATCACAATATATGATAAGTTCATAATAACATCGTGCATAAAATAAACATTGGGGGCGCCTATCATGGGTACTAAAGGATCTTAGACTTGCATCCAGATCCTCATCAGGGTAAGTCCAGTAAGTCGGAATAGAGCAAGCTTATTCAACTGCTCCCTTTCTATATCTCTTAGGTTAATAGCCTCGGGGAAGCAGTTGATTTCAGTGACAACCTACTGATTAACTACTTGCCGCTACTATTCTGGGGCGATATATCAAGAAGAATAAGCTATGGACCTAAAGTTGATTAGAATATCAAAAAATGGATGGGGTTATCTTACCATGTAATCCCATACTCCTGACCAACATCACTGTCCCAAAGGAGGAGGGATATTCGACCTCTCCCCGCATTGGTCAATGAGACAGGCCTCCCAAGGGAAGTCGTCCACATCTATTGTCACACTGGGTTAAGGGGAAGATGATCATCAAACCGGATCACCCAGAGACATGCCATTACCCACTGTCATACCCCAATTTTCCTCTCATTCAATAAACCAATGCATACATGCATTTCATTTTGCATCACGCCTAAAATGTCAACCATAATAAATTATCAGATCTACAGACTGATCGGTCGAATCGTTTCTCAAAAGTACATGAAATTAGTGGCCAATTTTTTTTTAAAATCGAGCTTGCAGACTTCAGTTTTATTGATCTACAGTTCATGTAGTTTAACCTAGCATGCTCGTTTTATTTTTCGGCTCCTTTTTTGGTCTCACTTTGATCAGCTTGTTCTACCGATTATGTTTTACTTTAAGATTTGATAAAAAAACTGTCTATTTTCCAGAAGTTTATTTCGTGTTGGTCATTTTAGTGCACCCAGTTTAATTTTTCAAGTATTTTTGTGCCCGGTTTTTTATTCATTTTGAGTCCTTTTATTTTTATTTTTTCGCCCAAGTGTACGAAATAAATAATTAGAAATTTCTATGTTTTTGTTTCGAGTTAATTTTGATTATTTATGTTAATGTAATTTTATTTAATTTAATTTGTTTCTAACTTTTTTACACTAAGTGACACTCCAAGGAGGCATTTATTGAATTTTAGCAACCCTAGGTGACATGCATATATTATTACTGATGAAAAAAATGGAGAGACACACACCATTTTAGTGAGACCCGACACCCACTTGTCCTCAATTCACTCTCTCAATTTCAGAAATCAAATGAAGTAGAGAAAAAGTTGAGAAAAAAGAGGATACATTTTCACTATCTTCATCTTTGATTCCTCACATAACCAACTTCTGTCTTCTTCCCACATACACAAATATCCACTCCCTCTTAACATAATCTCTCTTTTCTACTCAAAAAACAACATTACCTTCACCATTTTATCAGCATTCAATAACGATTCATTCACAACAATATCTTCTACTTCATAAAACCACCATATTTCATAACAACAACCATTAACACACATCATTTTTCACACTTCATAAACAACTCACTACCATAACACCTTCTTCCATCTAACCTCATAAACCAACAAACTTCACAACAACAAAAAAACCCACCCATACAAACCAAAACACATAACAACCAAACAACATATTTCCCTCACAACACCATAAAAAGCTTCATTCTCACCACTCAACACAACTCTCAAATTCTTTTAAAAAATACTACATAACATAAACCGTGGAACCTCCAACTCAAGCGTTGTAGCACCACCACCAAGAACCTTGCTACTGTTATCTCAAATTTTCAATACTAGTATTAATGTGATAAAAATCATGTAATAATAACTTTAGTGTAAATTCAAAATAGTGAATAATGGCCATAAGGATTTTGAAAAATGTGACTTGTCGACAAAGAATGTCACTGTGGTCGAAATTGCAGTCGGACAAGGATTAAAGAGTTGGGGACTTAGAAAAATTCAGAGTTTCAAGACATTCTCTATGCAGTCGAATGACGTGTAAATTGATAAGATTAAACGGTTACTGAAAGATACATGGAAGCTTTTCGAAGGCGAAATTTGCATGGGATTGAAGAGATGGCATGCTATGTGTAGTCGACCATTGTAGACGGTTACCCTATGATTAATATACAAGTAGTGTTAACTTTAAGTTTTATGGGTCCGCAGTTGTATGCAATTCTACATAACTCAAACCATCTATGTGATTGAGAAAACATTTTTAGAATGCACGCATGCGTTCCATTTTTTACAAATTAAAGCCTTTTATATTTGAATAAATTCTGCATTTTCAGTCATTATTTCTTATGTATTTCGATTTCAATTTAAATTCCAGTCATAACTTTTAAACTACATTTCAATTTTCAGTTATTATTTTCAAACTACACATTTCAACATTTATGTCAAAAGAATTTAAAGTTCATGATTCACACAAAATATGTTTTGGATCTTTTCGAGTTTAATCCTTTAAGTAAATTAAAACTTGTTTTTGTTCACTAAATTTCACGATAAACAAATGACACACCCGGTGGGACCTTTTTTTGTGAATATATACCTTTTTTTTAAAAATTCTTATTTTTAAGTTATACATTTAAGAAACTTCTTATATCGTAAGAGTGATGAGATTGAGGAGTGGTAGGATAACCAAAAGAAAAGTAGAAATCCAATGAGGAGAAAAGTTAGGAAGATAGTTAATCCCAGAAACAACAATAATGGAGAATAACCAATCAATAGCACTGGGGCAGGCACGGTGTCTGCAAGTTCAACTGAACCAGTCGCCTCTATTGCTAGCATGATGGCCATACCGTCAACGATGATTATGCCATCAAATCCAGAAGAAGGGGTGCTTTTTTCCCCTTCGATAATGCAGAGTCACCTAGTGACTCCTAAACCGACTATGGAAATGGATTATAGACATTTTCTCATTAATTTCATAATGCCCGTGTCAGGGTGTGAACAACCTTATGGTATGCCAACATCAATGATGGAAAGCCTACATACTAACCCTTCGACATTTACTAACAATGTTATGAATGTATATTCACCAATATTGGCATCTGGCTCTGCCATAGGCAACCTTGGTCGAACCATACAACCCCAAGTAGGGATGGGACTTGGTTCCCAAGCAACGCCAACACTTACTACAAATTCTATGATGGCGATGAGATAGTAGATGGATGAAAGTAACCATGATATGGTTAATACGCTTACTTAGCAAATGGGTACCATATTTAACCTATTGATTTAAAATACGAATAAGAGTTACCAACAGTTGTCAACTCAAATGAATCAAATGGATGAGTTCTTTGGCGCTCCACCAACATCGATTTAACCCATTGTACAACCTCAATTAGTTAAGAAAATTCGAAATAAAGGGATAGCCTGTGAGGAAAACACGGTGAATTAGGGGAAACAATTTTTTTCCCAGGTAATCGAACAAGGGAGGCCTAAAGAGACCGAATGACCACCAATTTTGGTAGTGAATCAAGACCAAGACGCTGACCAAGTGGTTCGTCAAGTTCGACAAGAGAATCTGTTAGGATAAAACAATTTTGCAACCATAGTCGAAAGAATAATGGCGCAAAATGGTGTCAGCATAGGCCTATAGAAGCCAAATTATATGTTTCTTTTCTCGAAGTATGTTTTGCAAACTGAACTCCCAAGGGGATGGAAAGCCCATGAGTTCACCAAATTTGCTGGTGATACTAATGAGTTGACAGTTGAGCATATTACTCAATATTTGAATGAGGCGGAGGACATAGTGAATAATGAAAACTTAAGGATGATATATTTTCATAGTTCCCTTACAAAGAATGCCTTTACGTTGTTTACTACGATTCCCACGCATTTTATAAATGATTGGACTCGTTTGGAAAGGTTGTTCCATGAACAATTCTATATGGGGAAATCTAAGATCAGTCTAAAAGAATTATTGAGTGTGAAACAAAATTTGCTGAAACAATTGATGACTACCCTAATAGCTTTAGAATCTTAAAAACAAGGTGCTTTACTTAAGTTTCTGAACATGAACTTGTAAAAATGGCCGCTGGAGGATTAGATTATTTTATTAGGAAGAAGTTTGCACATAATATCTAAGAGATATGGCTCAGCTAGCGGACAGATTTCAACATGTCGAACACTTGAAGGCAGAGAAAGCCAGAGTTAACAAAGTTAACAGAGCAAATGGCCTATGTCGATATGGGAGACAATGACTTGATATCAGATATCGAGTATGACCATATCAAATAAAGTGAGGTTGATATGGCCGAATTAAATTCGAACCCTCCATATATATGTAAACTGCTTACACCTGCAAATGGGAAGAACCCTTCTGAACCTGAGAAAAATGATAAGTTCCCTAAGAAAGCCTATACCTTCGATGTGACCAAATTTGATGAAATTTCGACTTATTGTTTGTAGGTGGCCAGGTACTAGTTCCACCAGGCGCAAAAGTTTCGCCATTAGAGAAAAGAAAGAAACGAGGGTTTTGTGAATATTATAATTTTCTAGGGCATAAAACCTCACAATGTTTTATTTTCAAGGATCTTGTTTAGAATGCTTTGAAATACGAAAGACTCAAGTTCACTAAAGGCAAAGCTCCAACGAAGATCGACTCCGACCCACTATAACTCGGGGAAACCAATGTTGCTGAGCTTGTAGGAATCAACATGGTTGAGATCACTGATTTCGACATGAAGGAAGAGGATGAATCTTTCATGAGCATTGAGATTGAAGTTGTTTATCATAAGGCTGGCGAAGGTTTTCTTTAATTCCTCCACCGATGCAAAGCTGAGGATTTGGAAGTTATGTTGTGCCCTAGGTGCAATTCTATTTTTGACAAGAGAGTTGCAAAGAAAGTGGAAAGTGCCCAGCAGGAAAAGAAGAAGGAAAACTGGAGGAGGAGCAAGCATGAGTCTATTTCGATAAGAGGGGAGTTCCTTAGAAAAAGGAGCAGTTTCCTAACCACCAGAGAGGCAAGCCTTGCATTTACGTACCATCATTTAATGCTCCGCAAGGGAGATGGTCGAAGCCTGTTTGAAAGGATCAGTCTGGAAATCAGAGGTGGAGGAATATCGAAATGGCTCGAGACTCTTTAATAACCTATCGAGAAAATTTCCAGGTATCAGAGAGGCGCTCATATGGTGCTAGTAACTATATGGGGAAGAACCCTATGTTAAGGACTCATTGAGAAGATTTCATAGGAAGAAGAAGAGGGAAGACATTTGTTTTCACCTAAACAAGTTAAGTCGAAGGGAAAAAAGAAGGAGGAATTACCATCTAAGTAGGATGATTAGTTACTCATAATTTTTGAGACGAGGTCGGAAGAGGATTTCGATGTGTTGTGTAATGTCATATTGGTACTCCCAAGGGAGTATGATTGTGCCATCGAAGTTTCTAAACCAACGGATTGTGAGGAGTAGGAAATGATAAAGTACAAATCTGTATACTATTTCTTCATGAATAACAACTGAATTGAGAAACATAACGTAGTTTTCGAGAGATCTCGCGAAGGAATGAAAAGTCATTTGAAGCCCCTTTTTATGAGGGAAAAAGTTGAAGATACAACGGTGAATAAAATTCTTGTGGATGGAGGAGTTGTGGTGAATCTGATGCCCCACTTTTTGCTGAAGAAGATTGGAAAATATGACACGAAATTAAGACCATATTACATGATGCTCTCAAATTACGAAGGAAAAACAAGCCAGACAATGGGTGTTATCCAAGTTGATGTGATAATGGGGTCTATAACTGGCTCCTTGGTACGGAGTGGATACATGGAGTGGGGATAGTACCTTCGCCACTTCATCAAAGAATAGAGAAATGAAGGAACGATATAATAGTTGAGAATGTAGAGGAATATCAAGGATATTACATTGCACTCTTGTAGGGTTTACATACATGCCTTTGGGAGAGGCATTTTACTCTCTTAAATTCCACCCAACCCATGGATTTACATGGGACAAAGAACTTATGGGTGAAAGGTATTATGACACCATCCAGCAGATTGGAAGGGGGACGAATTCGACGAAGATGTCTTAGTTTGATGCATTAGAACGAATTTTAGCTTATGTAGCCAAAAATAGTCTAAAAGCAGCCTTAGAGGCCAAGATACCACATATGGCTATCGAAGGCAACGAGTTAGAGGTGTTAGACATGGGGAAGACGATGGCTTGAAAATCCAAAGGCTATATTTCATCTACAATGATGAGCCTTTGGGCTTCGAAAAGGATCCCAACGCATCAGTAACAAAGATGTAGCCCCATAATCCATTGAAGTAAGTCGATTTGGGTGATGGAATCGTTAAGAGGCCAACATATATCATCACCAACATCAACCCAAGTCTAAGGTTAGATGTGATTAAATTACTTCATGAATTTAAAGATTTCTTTGCTTGGGATTATAACAAAATTCCAAGTTTGAGGAGGGACTTGGTGGAGTTAAAACTACCAATAAAGCCTGTGAAAAAGCCGGTCAAACAAATTCCTAGAAGGTTCGCACCAGAGGTGATGCGCAAAATAAAAGAGGAGATTGAAAGACTCCTAAAAAGAAAGTTCATAAGGATGGCGAGGCATGTCGAATGGCTTGAAAATGTTGTTCCAATGATTAATAAAAACGGAACATTAAGGGTTTGCATCGACTTCGGAGATTCGAATGCAGCAACCCTAAAAGACGGCCAATGTATGTCACTGAAATGTTGGTCGACTCAACTGCGGGTTTTGAATATCTCAGTATGCTAGATGGTTATTCTGGTTATAACCAAATTTTTATTGCTGATGAAGATGTGCCGAAGACGGAAGCACAAACTAAAAATGAATCCTCTTAAGTGTGTTTTTTGTGTGCGGGCTGGAGACTTCCTTGGACTTGTTGTCCATAAAAAGAAATCAAGATTAATCAGACTAAGACTAAGGCCATCATAGAAACTTAACCTGCTCCAACTAAGAAGGAGCTCCAATCTTTATTAGGGAAGATTAATTTTTTAAGGAGGTTTATCTCGAACCTTAGTGGCAAGATTCGACCATTCTCGCCACTACTTCGATTGGAGAAGGGTGTTCAACGAAATAAAGGAGTACTTAATGAATCCTCCAATTTTGTCCCCTCCTATTAGAAATAGATGCACGAGGTTGTATATTTTTGTGTCGGACTTGACTATAGGAAGCATGTTAGCACATGAAGATGATAATGGTGTCGAAAGGGCCATTTATCACTATAGTCGGGTCTTGAACAATGCAGAAACTAGGTATAGTCTTAGAAAAGATGTGACTTTGCTTGTATTTCTCCTGTATGAAATTGAAACATTATATAAAACTAGTTGATCTGTATGTGTATTTACATTTCGACGTTATTAAACACATGTTATCTAAACCAATTTTGCATAGTCGAATTGGAAAATGGGATCTTACCCTGATAGAATATTCCCTAACATATGTCCCTTTAAAGGAAATGAAGGGACATGTGGTCGCTGGCTTTATCGTCGATAATGCGATAGTCGAGGCACCTCAAAATTATTTGGATCCAAAACCTTGGAAGTTATACTTCGATGGCTCCATCCATAGAAATGGAACAGGCATTGGAACTTTAATAATTTCATCTTATAAGATCCCGACGAAGTTTAAATATAGAATTAACGACTCTTTCTCAAATAATGAGCCTGAGTACGAAGCTTTAATAGTTGGTCTCGAGATCTTGTTAGATTTAAAGGTAAAAAGAGTTGAGATAAGAGGAGGCTCTGAATTGGTTTTCAAGCAGATAACAAAAGAGTACAAACATATTAAGGATAACTTAATCATGTACTTTATTATAGCCAACTGACTAATCAATTGCTTTGATTATGTGGATATCCAACATGTTCTTCGACTGGAAAATCAAAAGGCGAATGAATTAGCACAAATTGCTTCAGGATACAAAGTGTCAAAAGAGAAGTTAGAGAATTTGGTTGAGGTACGAGGAAGAGTAAAATCGATAAGGTTGTCTCCTTCAGATCTAACAATGACGAAGTTAGGGCCAACAAATCCTGAAATTTTTTGAAGTCTTTGCCGTCGAAAATTTGACTAATATCGATTGGCGAAGATCAATAGTCGAATACTTAGAGAATCCGACATGATCAACTGATCAAAAGCTTAAGTATAGATCTCTGAGTTATGTTATCATAAGGAACAAATTGTTCAAAAAGACACATGAGGGTGTTGTACTCAAATGCCTTGGTGAAAATAAGGCGTATTTAGATGTCTCGAATGTTCATAGCGGATCATGTGGTGACCATCAAGTGGGGCAAAAGATGAGATGGTTGTTGTTGACAAGGTGTTTACTGGCCTACTATGCTAAAGGATTGTATCTAATTCACTAAGGGTTGTCAAGAGTGTCAAGTACATGCAGACATTCAACATGTCCATGCAAGAGAATTACATGCAATTGTGAAGCCATGGTCATTCAGAGGTTGGGCATTGAGTTTAATTGTTAAAATACGACCATCATCATATAAAAGTCAGAAATATATTTTTGGCGGCTATTGATTATTTTACTAAGTGGATAGAAGTGATTCCCTTAGTTAATGCTAACCAAGAAGCAGTAATAGAGTTCATTCATAAACATATTATTTATAGATTTGGAATTCCTAAAACCATTACGACTAATCAAGTTCGGTGTTTACTGGTCGAAAGATGCAGGAGTTCACCTCTGAGATGAGGATTACGTTGTTGACGTCTACGCCCTATTATGCCCAAGCCAATGGTTAGGTCTAGATGGCCAATAAAGTCATTATTGATTTGATTAAGAAACATGTGGGAAAAAAGCCAAAGAATCGGCATAAAAGCTTGGATCAAGTATTATGGGCATGTTGAACGTCTCCTAAAGAGGCGAAGAATATAAATCCATTTCGATTGACTTATGGGCATGAGGTTGTTTTACCTGTCGAAATATATTTGCCATCAACGCGAATTCAGTGGCAAGGAGATATTCCATCTGATCACTATTGGAATATAATATCGGAAAAAATGGATGATTTGGATGAAGAAAGGTTAGCAGCATTTGATGTCTTAATAAGGAAAAAGGAAAGAGTAGCTAAGGCCTACAATAAGAAGGTTACGATAAAAACCTTTTTAGTTGGAGCCTATGTGTGGAAGGTTATTTTACCTATGGATCAAAGAGATAAGACTTTGGGTAAATGGTCTCCTAATTGGGAAGGTCCATTTCGAATCATTCAAACATTTTCAAAAATGCTTATGAGATCGAAGAATTAGCACCTAATCATTGAATATCGAGAGTAAATGGGAAATACTTGAAAAGATATAAACCTGTGCTACAGGAAATTAGAATTGCAATAGAATAAATATAGGAGAGAAAGTTCCAAAATGATGTTCATAAAAGTGCTAAAATGGCAAAGTCATTACAAGATATCAAAATATGGAAAGCGAAAAAAATTCAAAGTACAAGTTAAACGGGGAAATTGGATTTTAACTCTACAAGCATGATCTTTGAAAAGTTGAACCTTGCCATCAATCGATCATGGGTCTCTTCCAGAGATTCGACTTCAAGTCCCAGGTTGAAAATAACTTTAACATGTTCAACACCTTTGGTGGCCTCCTGATCAATTATTTATTGGGTACGCAATGACTTCTCTCAGGCAACTTTAGCTTTCTTCCTTTTCAAATTGTCGATTTCTTTGGTCAATTCAAGAATTTTGGAACGATGTTATGCAATTTGTTCATAAAGGGAAGCTTTCTTGTATGTGTACTCTTGAAGTTTAGATTTGAGTATATCGATTTCCTTCTCAGACGCATCACTCACGTCCCATGCTACAAATATAACCTCTTTTGTTTGTTGGAGTTGAGCATTGTTGTTTCTTTTAAGTTCGATATCCCAACAGACTTGGTCGAAATAAGATTCAAAGTTGAACTAGAATTGGACCATAGGATTAAAGACACAATGTTGGTTGAGCTTAGCCAATAAAGTTTGAATGTCAGTACCAAGTCAGGCGTTTCCCTCGATAGCATTGAGGAGATCAACCTTAAATATGCTTGCCTTTAGTTGCTAAATCAAGAGGTTTTTCGAGTCATCACCTGTATCAACCAACGAAGCATCAAAGGATTGAGAGGATCTGGAGCCAGTTGAAAGCTTGCACGGTTTTTGAAGCCTTTTTAGAGCCTTTGTCGGGTTCTTCCTCTTAAGGGCAAGAATTTCTTCCCGGATCAAAGAAGTGTTGGATGATGAATCATGAACAACATGTTGGGCATGTTTCTCTATAACAGTGGCTGGATGATTTTCCTTTTTTGTCGGAACAATTTCAACATTTGGGATGGTTTGTTCCTATTCCAATGTTTCATGGCTTTTTGTTGTTGGTTGGTCGGAAGACAAATTATCATGAATGGAAGCTATGATGTCATCTAACTCTTCGACTCTTTGAGGAAACAATTCTTCAGAATTAACCTATACTTCAGGGGTTGGTTCAGTGAGACACATGTATCTTCATTAGTTACTTTGTGTTCTAAATGAATAGAAGAGAGTCTGAAGTCAATAAAGTCTGACCAATGAATATGAGAGAAGGTTTCAGAAGGAATCTAATAGGAGATACCTGTTACTTCATTCAACATGTTTTCATCCGGCTTCAGTGGTTCCTAAAAATAAAAATGGTTAGTTGAGTTAAAAATCAAAGAGTAAAATTATGTATTATGCAAAGCAATACCTTGGGATTATTTTCTTCAATTAGGGAACTTTTTTGCTCATCCTGGGTTGGTTCCTCAGTAGGAAAGTTTTCTGCTCCTTTAACTTTATTGAAGGGACCACTAATTGAGGTTGTTGTTGTTTTTCAAACGATGATTTTGGGGGCTGCACCTTTTTTTGTAGAAAGTTGATTTGGAGGGAGTCTTCGGTTTGGGCCTTGACAAAACCATAGTGTTTTCACTATCCTATGGGCTTTCGAATTCAGCCACAATTTCTATGGATCTTGGAGTATCCTGTTTGAAAAGATGGTTTAGTTTTGCTGTCAATTGAAGCCATCAAAGAAGAAATCAAATATGTACCTGTGTTGTGGTAGCCTTTTGAGATTTGTTTTTCTTCTTGGTTTTGGTGGTTGCAGGGAGTCGGGATTGTGTTTTCGATTCTGAAATGAAGGAAATATTAGAACCATTTCAAAAATTAGATAAAGTATGAAGAATGAAAAAAAGTTCACTTTTTTCTGTTGAGCTTCTTCTTTTTCTTATCATCACCAGCATTGGAAAGGACTTCGACCTTGGTGTCACCCTTTGTTGCAGTCTCATCTACAAAAGGAACATATGAGAAATATAAGGTATTAAAGAAAATAACTTAAATGACTAAATGTATACCTGTTTTATTTTTTGGGTTCTCATGTAAGCTAGAGAAGGTAGTCGATAACCTCTTACAAAAAATTTGTTCGGAAAGGTGGCCTTGAAAGTAGCTTGTCCACCAGTTGTCAAATTCCACTATTAGAAAGAAAGATGGCTGAAAGTGGAAGTGTGGGTAGCTTGAGAACCTGCTAACGAGCAAAGGCGATGCAATCTCTACATTCTGCTGGAGTGAATTTCCTTCCCAAGAGTAAAGCAAACTTGGCAGCATTTGGCTAAAACTAAGTTGTCTAGGCACCATATTGTGATGGTAGCCAATGAAGTCAAACCCAGGGGCTCCAGTTTCAATTCTGGTGAAGAGGAGCGTCAAAGTAAAAAAATGTGCCCATACAGAATTCGACATTGCAGCAACTTCATGGGTTACACCAGGGAACCTGTTTTAAAACCAAGATGGACCAAAACATTTGTCTACAAAAGGGGCCATGGTCGAAACAAAGGTTTTCGATTCAAGGAAGAGGTTGATATATTTCATAAAGTTTATTTGGGAAGGATTGTCATAAGGAGTGACTAAGACAAGTCTAGTGCCTTCGATACTTCTGCAATCAATTTTTTCAAGTGAAGCTTTCGATTCAGTAATATGCAACTTAGGTTCAAAGGTAGATTTCAACCAGAGTTGCAAGAGCCATAAAGCGTCAGAGACGAGGTATGATTTGTTGATTTCGGGGATATGTTTTAACTTGTTAGAAGAATTCCCAAGTGATTGATAGAGATTGGCTAGACGTAGTTTGGCTAGGGAAATTTTTCGACCCTCATGGAGTTGAATTGCAAGTGGGACAAACTTTTTAGCTATATGTAATGATCCTGAACATAAAACATAGTAAGAAAGCCAAATGGGTCAAGTAGGCTATGTGTTCTTAGTCTGAAACTTCATTAACTTGCTTTTCATGGTGGCCGATAATGAAGTTCTTGAAGCTGAAGTGTTTAATATCAAATTCATGGTCGATTTCTATGATGGGGGTGAAAGTTTCCCCAAGAGGGTTTAGTCCCGTGATGGTTGTTATGTCGAACAAGGTTGGTGTAAGAATTCCACAAGGGAACTGAAAGGTGTTAGTCGAAATTTCCCAAAATAAGATTGGCGCAGGTAACATGGTCGGGTTATACCTAGGGCTAGTTCGAGAAATTCGTATCATGTCTAAGATGCCTAAATCTTCCCATTGTTTTTGTTTTTGCTTTTGAATTTGTTAAGCTAGGAAAGGTATTCTTTACTTTGGGTAGGAGGAACATATCGAAAGACACGTGCAGGTGTCTCCATAAAGGACAAGTCAAGAGAGCGTTCTTTGAATGCTGAGGGCATAATGACTGCATAACACAAAAAAAAGTTCTTTACTTTTTCAGGTTTGAGTTTTAGTAGTTGGCTATGGTCCTAAAAATCCTAACAGTTTACTAGAAAGAGTGAAGGGAATAAGTACCTATTTTTTCCAAATGGAGATCCTCTCTTTAGCCATTGACGGTTTAGGGACAAAATTCATTCCTTCATCATTTTCTGATGGAAAAATCGTGTAACCCATCAGATTCTTCCTAGTATCAAACTTGTTGGATGAAGTGTTAGCTGTCATTGATGAGATTTGTAGAGCTTGTTGTGAAGAAAAAGAGGTTTTTTTTTCTGTACACGAAACGGTTGGAAGCGAAAGTGAAGAAGATGAAAAGTGAGTGTTATGGATGTATTTATAGAGTTTCTTTCCATCTCATTATCAGACACTTTACAGATGTGTGGTAATGTGGATCGTTTTAGTGTCTTGAGAAGTGAGGGAGTTGGTAAGAAGTGGAGAAATTGATGTGTGTGGAACAATTAATGAGATGTGAAAATGCATGATCTCCTAGAAACTAGGAGCAATGATGGGATTCCGAAAAGATTTTTCTGAAAATGACAACACGCGACAAATTGGTGATGATGACGATGACGTCAATGTAGGAGTTGGAGCGCTGTCGAAAATACATTAAAAAATGCCACCTTTCTCTATTCTGATCTAAAATCGAAACATGGCATTTTGGGGGAAATTTGTTATCTCAAATTTTCGACACTAGCATTAATGTGAAAAAACTCATGTAATAATGACTTTAGTGTAAAGTCAAAATAATGAATAATGGTCATAAGGATTTTGAAAAATGTGACTTGTCGACAAGGAATGTCACTGCAGTCGAAATTGCAGTCAGACAAAGATTAAAGAGTTGGAGACTTAGTAAAATTCAGAGTTTCAAGTCATTCTCTGTGCAGTCGAATGAAGTGTAAATGGATAAGGTGAAATGGTTCCTGAAAGACACATGGAAGCTTGTCGAAGGCGAAGGCTGCATGGGATTGAAGACGTGGCATTTGTAGTCGACCATTGTAGACAATTACCTTAAGATTAGTATAAAATTAACGTTAAATTTGTGTTTTAGGGGTCCATAATTATACGCAATTCTACATAACTCAAAGTATTTATGTGATTGAGAAAGAATTTCAGAATGTACGTATGTGTTCCATTTTTTTACATATTAAAGCCTTTTATATTCTAATCATTTATGCATTTTTAGTAATTATTTCTTACGTATTTCAATTTCAATTTAAATTCCAATCATTACTTTTAAACTACATTTCGATTTTCAGTTATTATTTTCAAACTACACATGTCAAAATCATTTAAAATTCATGCATGATTCACATAAAATATGTCTTGAGATCTTTTCGAGTTTAATCCCTTAAATAAATTGAGATTATTTTTATTTACTAAATTTTATGATTAACAACTACACATAACATCCATAACTCCTTCTGTGATGTACCACGACCGCCGCCCATATCACCACCTCCTAGCAACTCCGGCACCGCCGTGGTAAGATTTTTTTAATCTTGATTTTATTTGATAAACTTATTATATGAAGAAGGTGATGATTCATGTGTTGTAATTGCGTTTTGTTTGTTATGCTTATGAGAAAGTTTATAATTGAAAGAGAAGAATGCAAAATATGACTGAAAGAGAAATATGAAAACCTGAAAGGGAGAGAGAGGACGAGTTCCATGTTTATGTTTTTTTAAATTGGACTATCTTGTGTGATTCATTATCATTAGTTTTTTATTTAGGATAAAAAATATGATTTTCATTTTGTTTGTCTTTGCCATGTTTTTATTTTTTATATTTTTAATTAATTGCATAACACATGTCCGCTCTTCATTGGTTTTGTTAATTATTTGGATTTTTTTTAATGGTATGTGTATTTCCAGTACAACATTAGTGTTTCTTTCTTTTGTTTATTATTACTATTATTATTATTTTATTTATATTTTCTTTTTATAATTAAGGTTAGTAGAAAATTTTGATTTGGACCCAATATAGTTTAATGTTTGCACCGCATTTTTTCTTACACCCTCTTCAATTTTTTTTTGGTTTGTTTTGATCTATTTCTATTTGGTTCATTATTCTTTTTTTTTTTTATGATTCTATTTTGTATTACTAATTTCTTTTAATTCGATATTAGGTAACTTAAAATTATAGATAAAAATAAATACTAATCTTTTAAAAAAAAAGAAATCTCAATATATTTTTGTAAATGTTTAATCGAAAAAAGGTATTTTCTCATTTTTTTAAGGAAAACACAGAGAAAATTATTTCAATTTCTTTATCTTGTTTTATTTGTAATTAATAGTTATTTTCTCTTTTATTTTGATCTTATGTTGATTGAGTAGTTTTGTATAATTATTCTTATTTGCTTTATTTCGTTTTCCATTATTCCTCAAATGATAAATGTACCCCCATCCCTTGTTTGTAATTAGTATTTAATTTCTCTCTTTTATTTCTATTGTTTTAGTTAGTTAAAATAAACTAAATAAATATTCGGTCACAAATATAAAATCAACCTTTTCAAAACAATAAAAATATTTGGTTAACACCAAGCTCCATTTTCAAAAATACTTTATCAACACCAAGTTTCCACCATTCAACTCCAAACTCATTTTCACCATCCATTTCAACTATCAACCATTTCCAATCCATTCACATCACAAATGATAAGCTTGATCAAACATCAAGTCATTTTCCCAATAAATTCAAAATGACTAATAAAGACTTTGACTTTTTTCATAATAAAATGGAAGGAAAGAACTACATGGGTGTAAAATTCAGTCATAGTCCAGAGTATTAGACTCAATTTGCAAAAGTTTATAGGTCATAAATACTCTACTTCCAACCCAAACAAATTTCAACCAATCAAAATCTTTTCTCGCCGCTGCGTGATCCTAAAACCTTTTTCAAACGAAAGATATTTGGTATCGAGAAGATGCAAGACAATGTTTCGTCCACAATAATGTGAATTGAGATAAATGATGTTTTCCCATGAATGTTGATATGTAGAAATCCATTCAATGTGATGCAAACATCCTCTCCTCACTTGTATTGGGTATCAAACAATGTTTTTCCGTCGATCGAGACAAAATAGTTTTTGCTTAAATGAACCATCAAAGAAACCTTTTCTACCAAGAACTACATAGATTTGAGTTCTCCATTGCATCTAGAGATACGTAGGAGTAGGATTTTAAACTCTTGTGAGGCCCATTAGTAAAAAATCTAAACACATTTCTCTTTTCTTTTTTCTCGCTCAAATAAGTAGAAGATCACAAACTAACATCACATTAACATTCATTCGACGCTAACAAAAGGATCCCATTGAGTACAATAGACATGAGGGATGCTAATATCTTCCCTTGCGTAATCGAACCCCAAACCCTAATTTGGTTTCGACGACCATATCCTTGTCGTTCTTTTTGGATTTTATCGATATTTCTCCTTTCCTTTCTAGGAATAAATAAAGTCCGGTGGCGACTTTGTTAGTCCATCGTTCCACAAGCGTGTGACGCGCATCACGAGGTTGTGCTTTTTCCGAGGTACGACACCCACCTATAAGTTACTTTAGGTAGATATTCACTCAAAAGTAGGAAGAAGAAGAAATGTCTTGAACCAGGTGATCAAAAGGAACTTCACCGAAACATTAAATAGAGAAATTGAATAAGCCTAAAGTTTCAATGGTAGCCCTTAAGTTACACCCTCAGAGGAGCCGACCATCCAGCTAGATATTAGACGATTGCATATTTGATGAAAACTTAATGCATTTCTACGATTGTGATATGGATTTAGCGCATTGCTTGCATGAATGTGTAATTGATACAGATTTAATGCAATTCTACAATTCTGATACAGGTTAAACACATTCCATCCCTGATTACGTATGGAATACAGACTTAACACATTTATGGGATTTTAACACGACTCAAACGCACATCTCGCCTAACTCCTTAAATGAGGCATATTAAACACATTTATGCATAGCTGCCTTAGCCTCCATTCGAATCTAGCTAATCCAAAGGCATAAGCGGTGGATCCCTGAGACGTCCACCTCGATCCGAGCCTAGCCCCAGGGCAAGGACGCATGGGCTACCATTGGCTAGGGAATAGTCCTCTATCCCGTGGAGCATAGTACCAAAGTATGACCATATCACATTGATTTCACCGATCCCAGGCCTCGCCTCGGGGAACGCAAGTAAATCTCTAAACGTGATATACAAATCAATAGACTACAAATAACAGTGCTAAGTACAATAAGAAATATATAACAACAAAAAATGGTAGCTAACGTTATTCCACACACTAAGTTGCAAATAACAATACAAGAACATTCCAATGGCATATCTGCGACTTTATTATAATCAAATGCACTATTTCTTTCTAGAGCAAGAAGTTAGGGTTCTCATTACCAAAATAGATATCCCAATGTAGATGAAAGTCGTTGATCTGACCTAAACATAAAGCCTTTATAGGATAAAAGAGCGAGCTCCAGAGTTACAGCAATTCGTAAACATCAACTATGATAAAACATAGACAAGAGAAGTGCTCTAAAGTGAATAACACTTGTATCATAAAGGTAAAACATTTCCATTAAACATCAAATATTGTTCACCAAAGGCACAAAATCCTGGGAAGAACTATAGAAAATAAAATAATACAAAGAAAAAGAAAGGCAAGTCGAAGAATCTAGAGCTGAGGAACTGGGATCACCTCCCTGAGTCACCCCGAGAACAAACTTGAACGAGTTTAGCGTCTCATAAGAAATTATAGCATCGGAGCAGAATCTCCTTGTTTGTTCCAAGATTCGCTCACGAACTCTGAGTCTGGCCTGCATAGTCTGAAGAAGAGAGTCTCTGAGCGCTCGCTTTTGACCTGCCACATCGTTATAGGTAGCTTTCAAGGCCGCTGTATGGCCCTCGATTCCCTAAAGAAGAGCTTTGTGGTGCTCCCCCACTTTGCGAGTCTTCTCCCAACACAATCAGAAGCAACTTGATACTGATTCTCTACATTCCTGAGGGAACCCTCAAACTCATTCACACGAGCGGCCAAAATAGAATAGAAACATGTATTTTCTTCGCCTCTTGTAAAGAGTAGGCGGCTTTAACCTCTTCTTGTAGTGTAACAAGCTCCTTTTGGAGAGTAATTCACCTTTGTTCCATAGCTCGGACTTCCCTTTCCAAGTATCACTTTTCTGGGAGGGGTTACTTGGGGCTAAGACATCTCCCTATCCAGAAAATGCATGAGAGGGTATAGAAGTAACTTTGGACTTTTTGTGGGCAAGCTCACAAGCCATTTCCATCTTATCCCTCCAGGGAGATTCTGAACGAAGGTTAAATATTACGTCGAGATAGTAGTGTCCGCCTCCTTAGAAGTTAGAGAAAGCCAAGAATTAAAGAAATTCGGCACATGCATGAAGGGAGTTATCTCCCTTGAAGCATCACCCTTAGCAAGACAGGTCTGTTTTGGAGAACCCTCGTCCCAGAGGGGGGAGGGGGGGTGTTCTTCATCTCGAGCTATTTTTGTTAACCGGAGGCGGGGTTGATTCTTACAATATGAAAGTGGTTGTAGCCTCAACAAGTTAATCCTTCCCAGGAGCAAAAGAAGCCTTTACAGCCAGGGTAAGAGCAGGGAACATAGTTGGAGTAGTGGTGGCCTGAGGAGCAGATGCGCAAGTGGTAGTCCCTAATATTCACCACAAAACGAATACCTTGGGCATTTACAAGGTTTACCTTGTCCATGCTATATGTAAAACGTAATCACACATGTAAAAAAAAGGCATGAATACTCCAACTTAACCTAAAATATTTCTCCTCCCCTTCTAGCTAACTGCATTCAAGATAACACGTGTGTTAATCCGTATTTTTCTCACCCCGGTAAGAGGCACCCCACCTTATAGTCGAGCCCCTAAAATAAATACTTCATTTCCTCCTTCATTGTCACGTTGTCTGGAGAAAGAGAACCCAACTTGGTACAATAGAAGTAAACATCCCAATTAAAGTGGATCTTGAACCAATACTTTGGATACAAAATCCGACATAAGTGATTAGAATCGGTTGCGATATAGCAGAAAACGAGATGGGCGTCGATGGTTAGAGGGTTTACTAGTAAATAATGACCATGAAGTTGCCTCATCCTAGAGTAAATGGGTCAAACCAAAGTTGTCCAGATGGAAGTAGATAAGCCCCTAATTACAAAAGTTATCCATGGAAGTACGTTTCAGATGGAAAATATCAAAAACTAAGCTAAGATAGGGCTTCTAGGATTTATGCTTGGCATATAACTGGAACACCCTTATGTATCCCAATGACCCCAAATAAAGCTAGGTAGGTGCAACATTTAAATATTTTAGGATGACTACCTTAAATTCAGAAAAAAAGGAAGTCAAAGTCATATTCTTGTAAACAAACACTCATATAATGGGACCACGCAGTCGTCAAAAGAACCATATATCCTCTTTTCCCCTGATACTGAAAGGGATAACCACTCTAAAGGATCACTGACCTCAACGCGAGCCGCATTTATAACATCTTCAATACTTAGAGCCCATTATCCTTTTATTTATTTCTTTTTATGATTCTAAGTTGTCTTATTAATTTATTTTAATTAGACATTAAGGTAATCTAAAATTATAGATAAAAATAAACATTGATCGTTTATAAAACAAGAAAAAAAATCTCAATATATTTTTGAAAATGTTTATTTGAAAAAGAAGTATTTTCTCAATTTTCTAAGGAAAACACAAAAATATTTTAATTTATTTATCTTGTTTTATTTGTAATTAATAGTTATTTTATCTTTTGTTTTGTTCTTATGTTGATTGGGTTGTTTTTTATAATTATTCTTATTTGCTTTATTTCATTTTCCATTATTCTCGAAATGATAAATGTACCCCCGTCTCTTGTTTGTGATTTGTACTTATTTTCTCGCTTTAATTTCTATTGTATTAGTTAGTTAAAATGAACTAAATAAATATTTGGTCCCAAATAAAAAATCAACCTTTTCAAAACAATAAAAATATTTGGTCAACACCAAGCTCCATTTTCACAAATACTTTATCAACACCAAGTTTTCACCATTCAACTCCAAACTCATTTCAACCATAAATCATTTTCACCATCCATTTCAACTATCTACCTATTTCAATCCACTCACATCACAAATAAAAAGCTAGATCCAACGTCAAGCCATTTTCCCAAATAAATTCAGACTAATAACAACTTTGACTTTTTTCATAAAAAAATGGAAGGAAAGAACTATCTGGGTGTAAAATTAAGTCAAAGTCACTAGTATTAGACTCAAGTTGTAAAAGCTTACAAGTCATAAATACTCTACTTCCAACCCAAAAATAATCCAACCAATCAAAATCTTTTCTCTCTGTTGCGCGATCCTAAAACCTTTTTTCAAACGAAATATATTTTGTCTCGAGACGATACAAGACAATGCTTCGTCCATAATCATGTGAGTTGAGATAAGTGATGTTTTCCCGTGAATGTTGATATGTAGAAATCCATTCAATATGATGCAAACACCCTCTTCTCACTTGTTTTGGGTAGCAAACAATGTTTTTCCGTTGATTGAGACAAATTAGTTTTTGCTAAAATCAACCAACAAAGAAACATTTCTACCAAAAACTACATAGCCTTGAGTTCTCCATCACACACAGAGATACGTAGAAGCAGGATTTTAAAATCTTGTGAGGCACATTAGTAAAAAAATCCGAAAATATATCTCAATTCTTTTTTCTCGCTCAAATAAGCAGAAGATCACAAACTAACATCATGCAAACATTCATTCAACGCTAACTAAACGGATCCTGTTGAGTACAACAGACGTGAGAGATGTTAATACTTTCCCCTTGCATAATCGAAACTCAAACCTTGATTTGGTTGCAATGACCATATCCTCGTCGTTATTTTCGGGTTTTATCGATACTTATCCTTTCTTTTCAAGGAATAAATAAAGTTCGGTGGAGACTTTGTTAGTCCATTGTTTCATTAGCGTGTGATGTGCATCACGAGCTCGTGCTTTTTTCGAGGTACGACACCCACCTATAAGCTATTTTAGGTAGATATCCACTCAGAAGTAGGAAGATAAAGAAATGTCTCGGCCTAGGTGATCCAAAGGCACTTTGCCAATACATTAAATAGAGCAATTCAAGAAGCTCAAAGTTTCAATGGTAGCCCTCAAGTTACACCCTTAGAGGATCCGACCATCCAACTAGATATTAAACGATTGCATATGCGATACAAACTTAACGCATTTCTACGATTTTGATATGGATTTAGGGCATTGCTTGCATTAATGTGTAACTGATACAGACTTAACGCAATTATGCTATTCTGACACGGCTTAAACACATTCCATTCTCGATTGCGTATCTGATACGGACTTAACACATTTATGCGATTTTAATACGACTCAAACTCATACCTCACCTAACTCCTCAACTAAGGCATATTAAACAAATTTCTTCATAAATGCCTTAGCCTCCATTCGAATCAAGCTAATCCAAGGGAATAAATGGTGGATCCTGAGACCTCCACCTCGATCTGATCCTAGCCTCAGGGTAGGGACAAGGATGTTACCATGGCTGGAAAACAATCCTTTGTGACGCAGAGCATAATATAAAAGTATGTCCATATCACACTGATTTCACCGATCTCAGGCCTCGCCTCGCGGAACTCAAGTAAATATCCAAACGTGATATACAAATCAATAGACTATAAAAAATAATGCTAAATACAATAAGCAAATATAGTAATAAAAAATGGTAGCTAACATTATTCAATGCACTAAGTTGCGAATAACAAAGAAGGAACATTCCAGAGGCATATTTGCAACTTCATTACAATCAAATGCACATTTTCTTTCGTAATGCAAGAAGTTAGGTTTCTCATTACCAAAATAGATATCCTAATGTAGCCGATGAAAGTCGTTGATCCGACCTAAACTGAAAAACTTTACAAGATAAAAGAGTGAGCTCTGGAGTTATAACAATTCATAAACATCCACTATGATAAAACATAGACAAGAGAAAGGTTCTAAAGTAAATAAAACTTGTATCATCAAGGTAAAATATTTCCATTAAACATCAAATATTGTTCACCAAAGGCACAAAATCCTGGGAAGCACTGTAGAAAATAAAATAATACAAGTTATTTCCATTAAACATCAAATATTGATCACCTTCTTGAGTCACCTCGGGAACGAACTTGAACGAGTCCAACGTCTCGAGAGAAATTATAGCATCGGGGAAGAATCTCCTCATTTGTTCCAAGATTCGCTCACGAACCTTGAGTTTGTCCTATATAGTTTGATGAAGAGAGTCTCTGAGTGCTCGATATTGACTTGCCTTATTGTTATATAGAGCTTTCAAGGCCTCTGCATATGCCTTAGTTCCCTGAAGAAGAGCTTTGTGGAGCTGCTTCACTTTGCGAGTCTTCTCCCAACATAATCAAAAGCAACTTGATACTGATTCTCTGAATCCCCGAGGGAACCCTCTATCTCATTCATACGAGGGGCCAAAATAGAAGAAAACCATGTACCCTCGCCGCCTCTTGTAAAAAGTTGGCGGCTTTAACCTCTTCATGTAGTGTAACAAGCTCCTTCTGGAGAGTAATTCACCTCTGTTCCATAGCTTCGACCTTCCCTTTCCAAGTATCACTTTCTTGGGAGGGATTATTTGGGGCTAAGACATCTCTCTATCCAGAAAGACAAGAGAGGATATAGAAGTAACTTTGAACTTGTTGTGGGCAAGCTCAGAAGCCAGTTCCGTCTTATCCCCCCAAGGAGATTCTGAATGAAGTTTAAATATCACGTCGAGAGAGTAATGGTCGCCTTCTTAGGAGTCAGAGAAAGCCGAGAAGAAAAGACATTTGGCACCTGCATGAAATGAGTTATCTCCCCGGAAGCATCACCCTTAGCAAAACGGGTATGTTTTGGAGAACCCTCATCCCATGGGGTTTTTTGTTCCCCATCTCGAGCTCTTTTTGTTGATCGGAGGCGGGTTGGTTCTTCCATTATCAAAGTGGTTGCAACCTCAACAAGCTGATCCTCCCCGGGAGAAAAAGCAGAAGCCTCTACAATCAAGGTAGGAGCAGGGAACGAAATTGGAGTAATGGTAGCCTGAGGAGCAGGTGCATAAGTGGTAGTCCTTAATATTCACCACAACCCGAATAGCTTGAGAATTTACAAGGTTTACATTGTCCATGCTATCTGTAAAACATAATCGCACATGTAAAAAAAAAGCATGAATACTCCAACTTTACCAAAGATATTTCTCTTCCCCTTCTAGCTAATTGCATTCAAGATAGCACGTGTGTTAATCTGTATTTTTCTCACCTCGGTAAGAGGAACCTCACCAAGGACGAACCCCTCCTTATAGTCGAGCCCCTAAAACAAATATTTCATTTCCTCCTTTATTTTCACCACGTATGGAGAAAGAGAATCCAACTTGGTACAATAGAAGTAAGCATCCCGGTTAAAATGGATCTTGGACCAGTACTTTGGATACAAAATCCTACATAAGTGATTAGAATCGGCTGAGATATAGAATAAAACGAGATATGCCTTGATGGTTAGAGGCTTTACTAGTAAACAAATGCTCCATGAAGTTGTCTCAGCCTAGAGCAAAGGGGTCGAACCAAAGGTTGTCCAAATGGAAGTAGATAAGCCCCTGATTACAAAAGTTGTCCAACGAAGTACATCTCTGATGGAAAATATCAAAAACTAAGCTAAGATAGGGCTTCCAAGATTTGTGCTTGGAATACAACTAGAACACTCTTACGTATCACAATGACCCCGAATAAAGCTAGAAAGGTGCAACTTTTAAATATTTTAGGATGACTATCTTAAATTCATAAAAAAGGAAGTCGAAGTCCTATTCTTGTAAACAAACACTCATATAATGGGACCACACAGTCGTCAAAAGAACTGTATATCCTCTTTTCCCCTAATACTGAAAGGGATTATCACTCAAAAGGATCACCGACCACTACACGAGCCACATTTATAACAACTTTAATATGTATAGCCCATTATCCTTTTTTTTATGATTCTATTTTATCTTATTAATTTATTTTAATTAGACATTAGGATAATTTAAAATTAAAGAGAAAAATTAACGTTGATTGTTTAAAAAAAAGAAAAAAAGAAATCTCAATATATTTTTGTAAATGTTTAATTGAAAAAAAAGTGTTTTGTCATTTTTCTAAGGAAAACACAAAGAAAACTATTCCAATTTCTTTATCTTGTTTTATTTGTAATTAATAGTTATTTTCTCTTTTGTTTTGATCTTATGTTGATTGGGTAGTTTTGTATATTTTTTTTATTTGCTTTATTTTAGTTTATTTTGATCATTTCTATTTGGTTCATTATCCTTTTATTTATTTCTTTTTATGATTCTATTTTGTATTACTAATTTCTTTTAATTCGACATTAGGGTAACTTAAAATTATAGATAAAAATAAATATTAATCTTTAAAAAAAAAGAAATCTCAATATATTTTTGTAAATGTTTAATCGAAGAAAAGGTATTTTCTCATTTTTTTAAGGAAAACACAGAGAAAATGATTTCAATTTCGTTATCTTGTTTTATTTGTAATTAATAGTTATTTTCTCTTTTATTTTGATCTTATGTTGATCGAGTAGTTTTGTATAATTATTCTTATTTGCTTTATTTCGTTTTCCATTATTCCCCAATTGATAAATGTACCCCCATCCCTTGTTTGTAATTTGTATTTATTTTCTCGCTTTTATTTCTATTGTTTTAGTTAGTTAAAATGAACTAAATAAATATTCGATCACAAATTAAAAATCAACCTTTTCAAAACAAAGAAAATATTTGGTCAACACCAAGCTCCATTTTCAAAAATACTTTATCAACACCAAGTTTCCACCATTCAACTCCAAACTCATTTCAACCATAAATCATTTTTCACCATCCATTTCAACTATCAATTGTTTTCAATCCATTCACATCACAAATAAAAAGCTTGATCAGACGTCAAGCCATTTTTCCAAATAAATTCAAAATGATTAATAACAACTTTGACTTTTTCATAACAAAATGGAAGGAAAGAACTACCTGGGTGTAAAATTTAGTCATAGTCTCTAGTATTAGATTCAAGTTGTAAAAGCTTACAAGTCATAAATACTCTACTTCCAACCGGAAAAAAATCCAACCAATCAAAATCTTTTCTCGCTGCTGCACGATCCTCAAACCTTTTTTTTCAAACGAAAGATATTTTGTCTCGAGACGATGCAATACAATGCTTTGTCCACAATCATGTGAGTTGAGATACGTGATATTTTCCCGTGAATGTTGATATGTAGAAATCCATTCAATGTGATGCAAATACCCTCTCCTCACTTGTTTTTGGTAGCAAACAATATTTTTTCGTCGATCGAGATAAAATAGTTTTTTTGCTAAAATCAACCAACAAGGAAATGTTTTCTACCCAGAACTACATAGTCCTGAGTTCTCCATCACACACGGAGATACGTAGGAGCAGGATTTTAAAATCTTGGGAGGCACATTAGTAAAAACTCTAAAAACATTTCTTTATTTTTTTCCGCTCAAATAAGTAGAATATCACAAACTAACATCACGCTAACATTCATTCGACGCTAATTAAAGGGATCCTGTTGATTACAATGGATCTGAGAGGTGCTAATACATTCTCAGTGCATAATCGAATAGAATCCCAAAACCTGATTTGGTTGCGAGAACCATATCCTCGTTGTTCCTTTTGGGTTTTATCTATATTTCTCTTTTCCTTTCTAGGAATAAATAAATTTTGGTGGCGACTTTGTAGTCAATCATTCCACAAACGTGTGACGCACATCATGAGGTGGTGCTTTTTCTGAGGTACGATGCCCACCTATAAGCTACTTTAGGTAGATATCCATTCAAAAGTAGGAAGATGAAGAAATGTCTCGGCCTAGGTGATCAAAAGGCACTTTATCAAAACATTATATAGAGAAATTCAACGTGCCTAAAGTTTCAATGGTAGCCCTCAAGTTGCACCCTCAGAGGAGCCGATCATCCAACTAGATATTAGAATGTTGCATGTTCGATACAAACTTAACGCATTTATATGATTCTGATATGGATTTAGTGTATTGCTTGCATGAATGTGTAAATGATACACACTTAACGCAATTCTACGATTCTGAAATGACTTAAACACATTCCATCCTCGACTGTGTATCTGATACGGACTTAACACATTTTTGGGATTTTAATACATCTCAAACGCACATCTCGCCTAACTTTTCAACTGGGGCATATTAAACATATTTCTTCATAGCTGCCTTAGCCTTCATTCAAATCTAGATAATTTAAGGGAATCAATGGTGGATCCCTGAGACGTCCACATCGATCCGAGCCTAGCCTCGAGGCAGGGACATGGATGCTACCATTAGCTGGGGAACAATCCTCTGTGACATGGAGCATAGTACAAAAGTACGACCATATCACACTGATTTCACCGATCACATGCCTCGCCTCGGGGAACGCAAGTAAATATCCAAATGTGATATATAAATCAATAGACTACAAACAACAATGCTAAATAAAATAAGAAAATATAACAATAAAAAATGGCAACTAACATTGTTTGATGCACTAAGTTGCGAATAACAAAGGAGGAACGTTCCAGAGGCACATTTGCGACTTCATTACAATCAAATGCACTATTTCTTTCGTAATGTAAGAAGTTAGGGTTCTTATTACCAAAATAGATATCCTAATGTAGCTGATGAAAGTCGTTGATCCGACCTAAACAGAAAAACTGTGTCGAATAAAAGAGCGAGCCCCGGAGTTACAATAATTCGTAAACATCGACTATGATAAAACATAGACAAGAGAAAGGTTCTAAATTAAATAAAACTTGTATCATCAAGGTAAAATATTTCCATTAAATATCAAATATTGTTACACCCATGGCATAAAATCTTGGGAAGCATTGGAAAAAATAAAATAATACAAAGAAAAAGAAAATTAAGCCAAAGATTCTAGAGTCGTGGAACCGGGATCATCTCCCTAAGTAACCTCGGAAACGAACTTGAACAAGTCAAGCATCTCGGAAGAAATTATAGCATTGGGGAAGAGTCTCCTCATTTGTTCCAAGATTCTCTCACGAACTTTGAGTATATCCTACATATTCTGATGAAGAGAGTCTTTGAGCGCTCGCTTTTGACCTGCCACATCGTCATAGAGAGCTTTCAAGGCCTCAGCATGAGCCTTAATTCCATGAAGAAGAGCTTTACGTTGCTCCTCAACTTTGCAAGTCTTCTCCCAACACAATCAGAAGAAACTTGATACTGATTCTCTACATCCCTGAGGGAACCCTCCAGCTAATTCACACGAGCGACTAGAACAGAAGAGAACCATGTATTTTCGCCACCTCTTGTAAAGAGTTGGCGACTTTAACCTCTTCATGTAGTGTCACAAGCTTCTTCTGGAGAGTAATTCACCTTCGTTCCATAAATTCAGCCTTCCCTTTACAAGTATCATTTTCCTGGGATGGATTACTTAGGGATAAGACATTTCCCTATCCAGAATGATTCTGAATGAAGGTTAAATATTACGTCGAGATAGTAGTGTCCTCCTCCTTAGAAGTCAGAGAAAGCCGAGAAGAAAAGACATCCGACACCTGTATGAAGGTAGTTATTTCCCCGGAAGCATCACCCTTAGCAACATGGGTCTATTTTGGAGAACCCTTATCCCACAGGGTTTTCTTCCTCTCTCGGGCTCTTTTTGTTGATCAGAGGCGGGGTTTATTCTTCCATTATCAAAGTGGTTGCAGCTTCAAGAAGCTGACCCTCCCCAGAAGTAAAAGCAGAAGCCTCTACAACCAGGGTAAGAGCAGGGAACAAAGTTGAAGTAGTGGTGGCCTGGAGAGCAGGTTCACAAGTGGTAGTCCCCAATATTCACCACAACTCGAATACCTTGAGCATTTACAAGGTTCACCTTGGCCATGCTATCTGTAAAACGTAATCACATATGTAAAAAAGGCATGAATACTCCAACTTTACGAAAAATATTTCTCCTCCCCTCCTAGCTAATTGCATTCAAGATAGCACGTGTGTTAATCCGTATTTTTCTCACCTCGGTAAGAGGAACCTCACCAAGAACGAACCTCTAAAACAAATGTTTCATTTCCTCCTTCATTGTCACTACGTATGGAGAAAGAGAACCCAACTTGGTACAATAGAAGTAAGCATCCCGGTTAAAGTGGATCTTAGACCAATACTTTGGATACAAAATTCGACACAAGTGATTAGAATCGGCTGGGATATAGAAGAAAACAAGATGGACCTTGATGGTTAGAGGCTTTACTAGTGAAAAATTCCCCATGAAGCCTCCTCAGCCTAGAGCAAAGGGGTCGAACCAAAGATTGTCCAGATGGAAGTAAATAAGCCCATGATTACAAAAGTTGTCCCAAGAAGTATGTCTCAGATGGAAAATATCAAAAAATAAGCTAAGATAAGGCTTCCAGGATTTGTACTTGGCATACAACTGGAACACCCTTATGTATTTAAATGACATCGGATGAAGGTAGGAAGGTGCAACTTTTGAATATTTTAGGATGGCTACCTTAAATTCAGAAAAAAGGCAAATGAAGTCATATTCTTGTAAACAAACACTCATATAATGGGACCACATGGTCATCAAAAGAACCGTATATCCTCTTTTCTCTTGATACTGAAAGGGATAACCACTCCAAAGGATCACCGACCTCAACGCGAGCCGCATTTATAACAACTTCAATACTTAGAGTCGATAAAGTACCCTCTATTTTTAATTCCACTCACTTGTACTTAAACAAATCTAATCGGGCTCGATGATCTAAATGAGCCTTCATTTCTACGTCACCGGGCTCACTGTTATCGGTCCTCCGACGAAGTTAAATATATCTCTTAGTACTTTCTCTCATCCTCCAATTAGATTGCATCTCCTTCGTGCATAAGACGCAGAGAGCATAGGGACCTCAATGTGATTTCTTCCTCCGCCAATATTTGATAGAAAGGCATATAACAAACCAAACTATGAAGTTTATTCTTCTAAGGAATCCCTATACACCCTTTCTAAGTTAGAATTATCATATATGGGATGGTTTCTTGTTCTAGGTGATCACTACTAAAAAGAGAAAGATGAGAATCAATGGTAGTCCCCATTGCTAAGGCAAATGAAGTTTCAACTTCAGAATCACTCACTAGGTCAACCGTATAACCGCTCATCCTGACTAGAAATAGGAAATGATGGAAGATGATATATTGAGTTAGAATGGTACCTGGTTAGGGGGGGGGGGGGGGGGATGAAACAAGAAAAGGTGAAGAAAGGAAAGAACTTTAAGAAAATCACATAAAATTGATTTAACTGATACTCTCAGTGAAAAATAAAACTAATTTTTTTTCTAGAAAGTAACTGTAACATTGAATGCTAAATGTTGCGAAAAACTTCCAAATACTCAATTCATTATATTTATAAGCAACGACGTCTAAAAGGATCAAACCAACTATAGAAATAAATCACAAAATCAACAGCTAGATTCCCACTCATAGATACACGTTAACTTGTATGCACTCAATCACTCTATAAGTTGCGCCATACTTAATTGGTCATGTCACTACACATGTCATAAAAGGATGACAAATCATTTTAATGATGCAACCATATTAAATACACCCTAACTACTTTTTCAATAACTGGTCTCAAGCATTTCAATTACATTCCACATCGGACCACGTCATGGAGGCTTGTCAATGATACTTAGGGCTTCCCCCATCTCCTTCAGTGCCCGGTAAAAGCCTTGGGGGAAACTGTTCAGGACCGACCAAAGACCCAAATGACCAAGACCCAATCCATCTCATATCTACTCCACTTGGTCCAAGGTCTAAAAATCAATTTACACGATAAGAGAAATGTACGATCTTTGATTTCCATTTTCAATATACTCATATTGAATTTTGAATTGACTCGGGCGTTGGAGTGCTAACCATGCAGACTCACCCCGAGCCACATTCAAGATCATCAGTTTTCCAACTGCATCCATTTTTTATTTTTGAACATAACACTTTCAACAATAACAAGATTGAGTAATAAAAATAGGTAATTTTAGTGGTTTTAGGGTTTAGTTATCTTCATCTGTTCTTTAAAGAGTCATTCATCTTCACCATTTTTTCATCTAAAAGTTCATAACTAAAAAAATGATTTTTTTTTCTTGGATGGATGAATAACCAAAAAAATATTATGAAATAATGGATGTTCAATGCCATTGTTATTTTATTCCCTAATAAATCTCATCTATAAAATGTATATGAATTGTCTTAATGTGTATTAATTTCTTGTCGACTATTTGTATCCATTAAATATGACCTAGATTATTATGTAAAGTTATACTTGATAATAATGTAATACATATTGTATTTTTGCTCTCTAAATTTTAGTCATCATTCTCTTTATTTTACAACACATTATCAGCACGAATCACGAGACTCTAAGTGCAAGTGATTCTACGATATTTTTCTTCTTCTCAATATATTTGAACCAATATAGTAATATAATTCATGATCTTATTACTATTTTTTTCATGTAAATATGTTTATTTTTTTAATATATATTTTGTTGAGAAATTGATTTACTTTGAACAATTATATTATATTTCTTTGATTATTCTTGTTAAATTCAGGAAGAGCTTAACATTAAAGCATTTATATATGATTGTCCAAAATTGAATTTGAAGATACCAAAGTGTTAATCTATTCTTGATTAATTTTAAAACAATTTAACATTCAAGCATACCTAAATGATTGCACGAAGAATATTTTTTCTTGATCATTGTTCATGAAAATAATTTGTGATGTAGTTTTTGTAGAACTAAAATTTCAAATTAAATTATCTCCAAAGGGTTGTTCAAAGATTGAATTTTAACCGATTAATGTGTTAATCAATAATTGATGAATTCCATAAGAGTTCGACATTCAAACATCCTTAAAAGGTTGCATCTATAATATTAACGAATCCCAGAAGGATTGTGTGGAGAAGATTTCATCATCTATCTTAATTTTGTTTTGATGAAGACAAAAACTTATCAAAGAAGAAAAAATTTAGAATCAAGAATGCATAAGCTTATATATATATTTTGGAAGTAAATGAAAATGATCTTGATGTTAAGGTATTTAATTGCAATTTATTATGTATAAACTTTAGATGCTCAAAAAATAATATTCATCTTCTTTTCTAAAGTTCCCAAATTATCATGTGTCATACCCCAATTTTGACCCTGAATCAACACATTCATCATAACTTTAACAACATCCGCATAACATATCAGACATTGTATTTTGTATAATGCCTAGAATGTCAGTCGAAATAAATTTTTGGATCCACACACAAACCGGTTGAATTAATTATCTAATGCGTGTCAAAACAGCGGGCGAGAAAGTTTCAAAATCAAACTTGCAGACATCAGTTTTATTAATCTATGTTTCGCGTAGTTTAACCTGGTTTGCTCGATTTATATTTTGACTAATTTTCAATCACATTTTGGTTTGTCTGAGCATTTTAACCGAGTGCTTTGCATTTCAAAATTTGACAAAAACCTATATGTTTCCGAGTCGTTTATTTCATATTTATCATGATGGTGCAGTCAGCTTAATTTTTCGAGCATTTTTATGCTCAATTTTTATTCATTTTTAATCCGTTTATTTCTATTTCTAGTCAAAATAATCGGGACAATTAATTAAAATTTAATCAATGGTTAGTTTGTTTCTTTTTGTTTTATTAAAAATATTAGAATTTGTTTTCATTTATTGGTTTGAAATTACTTTACCTCAAAAATATCTAAGTGAAGTATCTAAGGGGCATTTGTGGAACTTTAGTTTTTTTTAATCCTAATAGGTGTCATATATATATATATATATATATATAATATATATATATATATATATATATATATATATATATATATATATATATATATATATATATATATATATATATATATATATATATATATATATATACTAGTCCATTTGGCCAAAAAAAAAGGGGATCCTTCAACAAGAAATCTACATGTGGCGCCTTTACCTCTTGATACTCTCCCTAAAAGCATGATCTTAGAAAAGAAAAAAAAGATAGAACCTTGAGCCATCTTGCAGTAATGTACGAAAGCACCATATGATCTTCCACTTTCACTTACCAAAATATTAATATCATTTTTTTCTCTACTCATTATTTCCAACACCACACCATATTCAACCGTGTAACCTTCACAATTGTGACCCTCCTTCATGTAGAACTTCCCAACATCACTTGAAAATGGATCATTATAGTTGGATAAATAATCCCACTACAATCACAAAACCACCTTTCTTCATACATATCACCAAAGCAAAAACACTCTCTCTCTGAGTTTGGAAATGAGAGGAAGAAGTGATTGAAAAATCAATGTCTTCATTGCCACTTGAACCACCATTTATTTCATCAATCATACACTCCACCTTCATCAACCTTTACATGACAAACTTCATAAAAACTTTCAAAACTATAACTATTTGTATCCTCATGTGACCACAACACGAGTACCATTCCAAATTTCACCAGCAACCGCCTCTTCCATTCTCCAAAGCATGGCCGGCGTACCATCAATATTACTCTAGATCTGCAACAGAAAACACCACAAACTTCAACAACCTTCAGGACATTAAAACACTTTAACACTCACCATAAAACTCCATTTTTAAACCACTATTCACCTTACACAAACTCTCTTTGTTCACTGAACCACAACAACGCCACAGAAACTGCTGTGTCCGCCGTTGATAGTGTGTTACTTATTTCATTCTTCTTTCTCCTTGGAAACCTTGTTTTGTTGTTGTTCTTTCTTTATAATATTGTTGTGTTTTCTTTAGATTATTGTTGTGTGTTTACTTCTAATATTGTTCTGTTTTGCTTCAAGTTTTTTTTTGAGAAAAATGAAGTTTTGGTTTTGATCTTAAAAGAGAAAGAGTGTGATAAAGAGAGATACAAAAGAGATGAGATATTTCTTTTTAAAAATAAATCCATAAAACCATGGTTGTTTGCATAGTGATAGATAGATATTGTTAAGGAAGTGGAGCTCGCCGCCGCCTCCGACGGCCGGTCGACCGCCCCCCGTGTCTTTGTACGAACTAAGTTAGAGAGAAAAAAGGTTTTACTCTTTTGTTGTCTTTGTATGTTCTGCTATGTATCTCTAGAGTCTTTGTGTTTTTTAATCATCCAATCATTTGCCATGTGTCATGTGCTCATTGGACATGATGTTTTGGATTTCATGAAAAAAATAGGTGCTGCCCCTCACTTCTATCATGCGGCATTTAATCATTTTATTTCTTTTCTTTCTTTCTTTTTTCTTTCATGTTAATTAGAAGTAATAGTGGCTTTGGGTTGGGCCTAATTTATCATTCATACTTATACCCCATTGTTCATGCATGCACCTCCTTTTGTTATAATTTTTTTAATGTATTTCTTTCTTTCTTTCTTTATTTATTTAGAATTTAATGAATTAATTAATTTTTTTAATTAGTTGTTTGAATTTTAATTAATTATGTGTCTTTCTAATTATTAGTGATTATTTGCTTATTTGTATCGATTTTATTGCATTGTGATTTTAAAAGTTTAAATCCAATTTAGCTTTGTAAAGTCGTTTGAACGCATAGATTCGGTTGCTCGGCTTCTTATAGAGTGGTTCATACATGAATCCACTTTAAGTTAGCTTCGAGCTAAATTTGGAGCTCTCGTTTGGCTTTCAGTCCCGTGACTTACTCTTGGGCCTTCTTACAATGAGCTCTTTTGTTTTTGCATGCTCACATTTACTTGTCTGCATTTCGATTATCCTCAAATCACTTCAATCCTTTTCATAAGTAAGTTGGAAGAAAAAGATTATCTGGATGAAATATCCAGTCGTAATCCCGAATATTAGCCCCAAGTTGTAAGAGCTTGCAAGCCATAAGTATTTGTCTTCTCTTTAAAACACTCCAATATTCAAACCATTTTCATGAGTAAGTTGGAAGAAAAAGATTAGCTGGATGAAATATCCAGTTGTAATCCCGAATATTAGGCCCAAGTTGTAAGAGCTTGTAAGTCCTACGTATTCATCTTCTCTTCAAAACGCACTAATATTCAAATCTTTTCTCAATAAAATTGAAAGAAAAAGATTATCTAGGTGAAAGGTCCATACGTAGTCCCGAGTATTAGACCCAAGTTGTAAGAGCTTGCAACTCATAAATACTCGTCTTTCAAGCCCAAAAATACATTCAACCAATCAAACACTTTTTTTCGCTGTCGTGCGATCTTTAAAACCTTTTCATAAACAAAAGACATATTGTCTTAAGATGATGTAAAGTAATGCTTCGTCCATAATTGTTGAGTTGAGATAAGTGACATTTTTCTGAATGTTGATTTGTAAATTCATTCGATGTGTGGTATACTCTGCTCCTCATCTATTTTGGGTAAAACAATGTCTTTCGTCGATTAATACAATGTAGCTTTCGCTAAAATCGACCAACAAAGAAACATTTTCTACCCAGAACTACGTAAGTCTTGAGTCCTCTATTGCACCCGAAGATACATAGGAGCAAGATTTGTAAATCTTGTCAGGTCCATTAATAAAAAACTTAGGTTTAGTTCACTTCGTTGCAAAAATCCGAAAACATATTCTCTTTTCTTTTGATCCTATTATTCTTTCCCTCATAATAACTCGAGAAAGCCTAACATTTTTAAGCTAACACTAACGCGCACAATAAACCTAATGGTTCCCGTTGAGTACAACGGACGTGAGGGGTGCTAATACCTTCCCCTTGCGTAACCGACTCCCAAACCCTGATTTGGTTGCGACGACCATAATCATTGTCGTTCTTTCTTGGGTTTTATCGATATTTCCCCTTTCCTTTTTAGGGATAAATAAAGTTCGGTGGAGACTCTGTTCAGTCCATCATGCGAGCGTGCGATTGCACTTCGCTAGGTCGTGTTGTCATTTTTTCGAGGTGCGACATCATGCATAAAAATAGTTGAAGCAAATGCATAAAAAGCTGAATTTTAAAAGAAAATTTGTCTGCACTTTTTAAGTTAGGTCCGTTGCACTTTTTAAGTCAGATCTCGTTGATTGATTTAACAAAACCTATTGCTGTTTGAAATTTTAAAAATTATCTTAAATTCAAAATTCGTCCAACACTTGTTAACAAAACCGATTGACGACAGCTGTCCGACTCAATGGTAGTGGGAAAGTTAGTAGGATTACTTGAAACCCCACGACCTAGGAAGTAGCTATTAATGATGGCATTTTTTTTGGGAAATCGTGGTGTAGAAAATAATCATCATTGTGTAGAGTGTCATTAACGATTAGACATCTATCCAAAATTTGGGAAAGTAAAAACGACAAGTTTCTCGGTCGAAATTCCTCTCGATCGAAACTGGCCTTTTTGGGGGACAATTTGTTAGCCAGCAAATTTTGACCACACCAAAGGGAAAAATCAAAACAGGAGAGATGCATTCGAAGCAGTTCGATGGTCAGGAGGGATCTGAGTCAGGTCGAAGTGAAGTCGGTGGAGGGGACGATCCTGACGAAGTCGAAGCGAAATGTGCCATGTTTGGGTCAAACCGTTTAAAGCAGAACGTGGAGGATGTTACTAGAGCGTGGGTTGACAGGCTTCAACACATGACACATCATGAATGGACTACAACCATTTAACAGTTATTTTTTATTACTATTTAAGTAGATGTGATTTTCATTTCTAAGGGTGACATTTGTAACATTGCAACAGGAAAACACTTGAAGTATCAAGCGTCTAAGAGAAAAAAGTTAACTTCCTGCAAAAATATACACTTTCTTTCACATTTATTTTTAAACAATTTAACTTATCAAGTCAATTTATTTTCTTTGTTTATCTATGCCTTTATCTTACTTTTATCCGTTTATTTTTTGTTGCACCTTTTTCTTACAAACATTTGTACTTGTTGTTCTATTGATCCAAACATTTTACCAACAAACACACCATATACTCAATACATTATTAGTCTAGGACTTTGTAACCGATCCTGCAAGTAAACCTCAATAGAAAGGCTAGAGATTGTTCGCTCGTGGCGAACAACCACGATAAAATATAATTTTTCACAAGCTAAAGTATAACATGATCGTGTTGTTCAACATGTGTTAGTCATGTTACTTGTTGGCTTCATTATTCTTATCCTTTCTTTTGGGATTCTTCATATTTTCAATTGTCATCAGAAGAGTCAACAAGTTCAAAGAAATATTGTGAATACTTAGAACTACGTCCAAAACAATAATACTAAGTGGAGTTATCCCCTTTTTTGGTGCATATTTTGTTTTAACCTTTTTTTTGAAGGCGAACACATTGAAGTTGTTTATAAAAAATTATATATACAAATTTTTTATTTCACATATACCTTCATTTTATAGTCAATAATATTACATCAACATGTAGTGCATAAACATATGTTATAATTATTGAGTAAATTGACAAAACTACTACGTTGTGTTATTTTTATTCAATATTTTGGTCTAGAATTCAAACGTGTAAATTTTAAAAATGTATAAGTTTGGGTCATAAAATTTGAAGGTGTTTTTTTTTAATTTAAAGAATCAGATTCTAGAATCTAAAAAATTTAGGAATAAAATATTGGAAAAAAAATTCAGTTTTATATACTACAAAATAAGTACATGGACATCGTCAAAATCACAACCTCTTTCAAAGAGCGTGAATTTAATTTGAATGAATGAGTTTATCGCTAAAAAATTTCTTAAAAATTATACATGCCCATGTAATTTTGAACAAATGAAGAGAATGGAGATATGTTTCCTCTAAACACAACTCCACTATAATTTTTTACAATTAATGGCGATTTCCCATCTTTATTTGATTTGATATTTTTCTCATCCTAAGATTTGACATTTTTCACTTTGATATCCAACTTATATATCATCCTAACATTTTTTGAGATGTGATACCGACAGAGTAGAGTATTGAGATGTGATACCGATAGAGTAGAGTAGTAGTCTTCGGAAAAATTCTGGCAACAACTTTCATCAAAACATCGACCATGTCAAATAGAATTATCTTGAAATTATTACTCATAGTTTCAACAAATTACGGTACCACTCTAAAACCAAAATGAAGTTGTCTTTATTCTCGATCATAATATAAGTAAATGCAATTGTGTATGTTATCTAAGTACAAGTGATATTGATAAACTCAAGTAATGGTAGGTGGTATTTGTTAGTTATACAAGTAGAATCCATCATCCACATAGTTTGAAAAGTGTTACAAATTTATTGCAATCCAAATAGGCATAGAGAAATAATCTTTGAAAGTTTTAGAATCAACAATCAATCTTTAGCTATACACATACTTACCTTCAACCAAGAATTTCATCAAATGTTGCATTTTAGATCGTGAATCATAGATAGACAATTTAAATCATTGACATAAATTAGAAATATGATTGATAGCAATTGCACTACGACCATTCGTTTTTTTCAATATCATCAAAATATTTCTTGAAATGAACAGATTATTTATCATCTCAATAATAAGATTCTTCTTTTTGGATTCTGGTTATTCCCTTTAAAAATTCAATCAACTTATGATTGTATTGTTCGTGCACAATATTAAAATTCCATATATCATTGTTCAATAAAAAAAACCTCTCCATCTAAGGTACATTTCCTGCTTTCACATCACCGGGATGACCCATAACTTCAACTTTTGCATTGGTGAAAGTATCACGAAAATAATCTATATATGAAACAGTGTAAGCAACTAAAGAAAAACATCACAAAATTAGTAAAAACAATGTTCTAATTTTAATATCAAAATGTGCATTTTGATCAGATTTGTTTGACAACGCTCAAATTGTAAGATTTGTATGTGTATTTTGAGCATATACTTGGATTCTATAATTGTAAGATTTGTATGTGCAATGATGAAGATAATAAATACTCAAATAAGAATTTGTAAAAAAGTCAAAGTTTATCTATTTAAGGATTCACTTTAAGCTATTAAGAATAGTAGGAAGAAAATTATTTATATAAAATTAATAAAAAATATAAAATAAAAAACTTCGAAATGAAATAGCTATATATATTTACCTTTCGTTGATTAATTTTATATATGCTTGTTAAATTTCTATAAAAAATAATATTTACTATATTAATTTTTTAATCGAGTCGTGATTTTTTTTTATCTTAATCCTACATGAGAACTATATACAATTTTTTTTTGGAAAACTATGACTTTAACACTACCAACACAACTATTACATTTTTATGAGGAAAACTATGATGGTTGGAAAAATCGTCCCTTGCACAACAATTTGAAAACTAAGTAACAAAAATTCGCCTATGGACAAATATTTTCTTAGGATCTTGAACAGGTAGAATTATTTTCTAACGAAATAGTAACGAGTACTTGATGTGTCTGACACTTACAGTTTGACGTACATCTCAGTTTTGATTTTGAGTCCCAAGAAAATGTCAAGTTCAAAACTAAGGAAAGGAACCTCTCCACTCTTAACTTCACAAATCACAAGTCAATCCAATAGCACCAGCTTCAGCTTGAATTGTAGAAAGGAAAATGCACTTATCTTTTACAATGATAAATGTTTATAATATGAACATTCAAAGTTTTCTAAAATTTGAATATATTATCACTTTGAAATATTGAATTTAATATGATACTATATGTTAAATTTATCAATACATTTTAAAAAATTATATTTCTTATTTTAATAATTTTCATCTACAGATTATATATATATTTCAAGGGCTCTTAGTAAAAATCTAAATTTATTTAGATTCGTGATAACCATTCAACCAATCTATTTCTCCACCCATAAAATGGCACTAATTGTATTAATTTTTTGTGTGGCTAAGACATCACAAGTGGACAAGTGGAGATGGTAGGGTTATCAAATAGCTATTTTGGCCTAGTCCCTGACTCCCTTTAAATTCTCTAAGAAGTTAATAGATAATCTAAAAATATTATTTGAATTTCAAGATTTAGAGTGAGTTTTTAAAGTTTTTGGATTTTAAAATTTAAAGTGATGAATTCAGTAAACAACATAATAACAGGGTTTTCATATCATCAATATTTTGAAGTTGCGTATTGGTGAATAATAGAATGCATATTTACAATGCAACCTTGTGCACTCATTATATGCGTTATATGCAGCCATGCATATAGCTTCTTGCAATATATATATACTCTCCATGTCAAAGTTATTGCCAACTTGTTGTTATCTGTTTGTGACGGTGTTACGGAACAATATCAAACCGACTCCATTCTTGATGGAATACTTGAAGAGTATAATCCATTTGTGATGCAAATGCATGGTACCATGGAGTCTCTTTCATTGTATGATGCTGAAGCAATATTCTATGTTCTAGAGGCACAATTGGATAAGTTCCGGTAAGAAGTAGTTATTACAACTATGTTTGCAAATATGACTCAAGCAAGAAACAGGTGGTGGACGTGATCAACATGCCAATTCTCGTGGTGTGTCTCGTGGTAGGGGCATGATAAAGGACGTATCATGCCTGGAACTCGACCTACATGCCAACATGTGGTAAGTATGGTCATGTTGTAGTGGATTATTGGCATAGGTTTGATGAGACCTACACTCTTGCATCAATTCAAGCCAATGGTCATGGGTCATCAGCTACAAATACTGATAAAAATGCTGATGAGACTCAAGATCCTAAAGTCATGGCCTTGATGGATCATCCTCATGATTATTCTTTGCCTAAGGATTTTGTTGGTGGTATTCTATAGGTGGTATATGATAAATTATATTGTTGCAGAATTTAGAGTAAGAAAATATATATTTTTGAATACTCTTATATTATTGAATCCACCACACTCTCACTTTTATATAGGCTTAAAGAAAACTGACATAGGAGACAATAAGTTGGTAATCAAGATGAGGACTTTTTGGTTTTCTCAATCTTAATGATACAACTCTGCCATAAATCTAAATAAAGACAATTATTATAATGTGATGGTTACAATTCTCTCATAATACATACTAAAGATAGTGGTGGTTACAACACATTAATTTTAACACTCCCCCTTAATGTGTTGCTCTTTAACTCCCATTGCTTCTCTAAGTTGCTGAAATTTTCCTCTAGGTAGTGCTTTAGTAAAAATGTCTGCAAGTTGCTCTTGTGAATTGCAGAAAGCTAACTGCACATCTCCTTCTTCAATCACACTCCGAATGAAGTGATGCTTTATGTTAATGTGTCTGGCCCGGCTATGAAAAACAGGATTCTTTGCCATGGCAATAGCTGATTTGTTGTCACAATGAAGCTGTAGACTTCCCTCTTGTTTCTCTCCAATATCTTCTAATATTCTTCTCAACCAAAGTGATTGTTGTATAGCCAAACCAACTGCTAGATACTCAGCTTCAGCTGAAGATTGTGCCACAATATCTTTCTTCTTTGAGCACCAAGAGATCACACCTGAGCCAAGGTTGAATACATAACATGAAGTGCTCTTCATATCATCAACACTTCTGCCCCAATCACTATCACAATAGCCTTTAGCTTCAAATTTAGAATTCTTCTCGAATCTGATTCCATGCTCCATGGTTCCCATGACATCCCTTAGAACTCTTTTTGCTGCCCCGAGATGTAAATGACTTGGTTTACTCATGAATCTTGAGAGTAAACTAGTAGAAAACATTAAATCGGGCCTTGAAGTTGTAAGATAAAACAAACTTTCAACCAAACTTCTATACATGCTTGCATATACTAATCTTTCACCATCTTCCTTCTTTAATTTTTCATTCACCACTAAAGGAATATCAATATGTTTGCAGCCATACATGCTAAACTTTTTCAAAATATTTTCGGCATATCTCTTTTGACAAATAAAAACTCCATATTCATCTTGGTAAACCTCAATACCAAGAAAATGATGTAACAAGCCAAGACCATTCATCTCATATTTTTTCATCATTTCTATTTTAAAATTTTCAATCATTTTCTTATTGTTACCCGTATACACCAAATCATCAACATAAAGGGCAACAAGAAGAATATCATCTTTACCTTGATGCTTCACATACAAGGTAGACTCACTTTGACTTCTTTGAAATTCTTGCTGAATGAAGTAGTTGTCAATTTCACTATACCACGCTCTAGGGGCTTGTTTCAACCCATAGAGAGCTTTCTTCAACTTCTAAACTTTTTCCTCCTGGCCTTTAGTCACAAAGCCTTGAGGTTGCTGCACATACACCTCTTCTTTTAATTCACCATTCAAGAAAGCTGACTTCACATCAAGTTGGTACAAATTCCAACCTTTTTGAGTTGCTAACACAATGATTGTTCTCACGGTGTCCAAATGTGCAACCGGAACAAAAGTCTCACTATAGTCAATTCCAGGTTGTTGTGCATAGCCTTTGACTACTAACATAGCCTTGGCTCTTTGGATTGAACCATCCGAATTATGTTTCAATTTTTACACCCACTTTACTCCAATAACTTCTTTGTCATTTGGATTTTCAACTAGCTGTCATGTTTTGTTCTTTTCAATTGCATTTATTTCTTCTTGCATCGCATTCCTCCAAACATCTTCTTTGATTGCTTCATCAAAATTTTCTGGTTCTATAAAACAATAGTTGTACCTTGCATAAATATCACTTAAGTCCTTCAATTTTATTGGAGTTGAGCTGGGAGATGATGAACTTGAAATTGGTGAACTTGGAGAGGATGAAGAACTTGGTGTACATGGGGCTGGTTGCTTATTTTGAGTTGCTGGATTTTGTTGTAATAAAATTGCAGGGATTGTTTTCTCCTTCATTTTGTCTTCTTCCCAATTCCAAGAAGCCTTCTCATCAAATACAACATTCGGACTAATGATCACCTTGTTTGTCTTCAAATCGTAAAATCTATAGCCCTTTGACATGGAACTATAGCCAGTAAAGACATATCTTTCACTTGTTTCTTCCAGCTTTGTCCTCTTTTGTTTAGGAATTTGAGCATAGCAAACACACCCAAAAATTTTAAGGTGGTTAACTGAAGGTATTCTTCCACTCCAAGCTTCAAATGGAGTCTTATTCCATACAACCTTTGTTGGACATCTATTCAACAAATACACAGCAGTATTAACAGCCTCAGGCCAAAAGGTTTTAGGCAAACCTTTCTCAAGTAGCATATACTTCGCCATCTCCATCACTGTTTGGTTCTTTCTTTCAGATACACCGTTTTGCTGAGGTGTATAGCCAACAGTGAGCTGTCTTTCAACACCTTCATCTTCATAAAATGTGTGAAATTCATTCGAGGTGTACTCCTTCCCCCTGTCACTTCTCAACATTTTTATAAACCTACCACTTTGTTTCTCAACAAAAGCTTTAAACTTCTTAAAAATTACAAAAACATCAGATTTTTTGTCTCATAAAATATACCCATGTCATGCGGGTAAAATCATCAATAAACAAGATAAAATACCTATTTTTTCCATGAGACAAAGTATTCATAGGACCACACACATTTGTGTGTACAAGTTCCAACCCTTGGTTGGCTCTCCATACTCCTTCCTTTGGAAATGGTTAACGGTGGTGTTTGCCAAGCATACATCCTTCACACACACACCAAATTTTTCTTCAATTATTGGCAGCCCATACACCATCTTCTTTTGATAAAGCAACTTGAGACTATTGTAGTTCAAGTGCCCAAGTCTTTTGTGCCATAAACAAGAGTCATTTTCTTCTCCAGCCATCATGCTGAATTTTTTTTCATAATTAAGAGAAAGTGGAAAGCTTCTATTACTGGTCATTTTTACAACAACAACATTTCTTCTCTTTGAATCAAAAATTTTGCACTATCGATTCTCAAAATTTAGAGAATAGCCATGCTCCAAAAGCTGTCTAATGCTTAGCAAGTTCTCATCCAACTCTGGCATATAAAGAGTGTCATGAATGACTTTGCTTCCTTGATTTGTTGTAACTCCAATGCTTCCTTTTCCTTTTACTTCAACATGTTCTCCATTTCCCAATTTAACTTTTGATCCAAATGAAGAATCAATGTTTATAAAAGCTTATTTCTTTCCGGTCATATGGTTGCTACAACCGCTATCCAAATACCACACATTTTTATCTTCTTGAAATTCTTTTTGACAAGCAAAGAACAAATTACCTTCATCATTTTCTCCTTCTGCAAATGAAGCATGTTGTTGATTGACAAGACGACAATCCTTTTGAATATGCCAGAATCTCTTGCAATTGTGACATTGTGGTTTGCCCTTGTTCCAGCAATCATTCTCGTTGTGAGTGTTACTCTTACAGATTTTGCACCATTTATTTGATGCTCCTTCATGCCATCTTCCGCCATTCACGCCTCTTCCTCTTCCTTGTGAGTTTCTTCCTCTGCCCATGCCTCTTCCAAATCTGCCACCTCTAGAAGACTCACCTCTATTTTGTATTGGGGGCTTATTTTTACCATTCTTGGGCTGAATGTTGAGTTTAGATTGAAATGCACTCTTAACTGATTTTTTCAGAGTGTCATAACAACCTTTGTTCGTAGGACCTTAAGAACCCCATCAACCCTTGAACAAACATAGTTGATATGTCCTTAGTTTCTTCTATAACAACCAGCATAGGATCAAAGTTTTTTGTCAAACTAATCAGAATTTTATCAACAATTCTGCGATCATCTATTGTATCTCCATGTGACTTCATATGATTCACCAATTCAGAGAGTCTATTAAAGTATTCATTCAAACTCCCATTCTCTTTCATTCTTTCATTTTTATAGTCTCTCTTAAGAGATTGAAGTTTCACAGTTCTCACCTTTGAGTCTCCTTCAAACTCTTGTTGTAGAATATTCCATGTTTCCTTTGATGTTTTTGCTCTCATAATCCTTGGGAAAATGGATATAGAGACTGCTCTTTGAATCATCCCTAGAACTCCAGCATCCGTGATCTTATTTTTCTTCTTCAATTCTTCAAGTCGTTGGCTTGATTCTTCAGCCTCTGTTGGTGCTGGTTCTTCATACCCATTTTGGACGAACTCCAAGACATCCAAAGAGGTGAATAGAGTCTCCATTTTAACAGCCCAAAAAAGATAAATTTCTCCTTCAAACAAAGGAACTTTAACATTGCTATAAACTGTAGAAGAGTTGCTTGTGGAAGCCATTTTTTTTCTGCTGCAGCTGCAAGGATCTGCAACTCTGATACCACACTGTTGGTGGTATTCTAGAGGTGGTATATGATAAATTATATTGTTGAAGAATTTAGAGTAAGAAAAAATATATTTTTGAATACTCTTATATTATTGAATCCACTACACACTCACTTTTATATAGGCTTAAAGGAAACTGATATAGGAGACAATAAGTTAGTAATCAAGATAAGGACTCTTTGGTTCTCTCAATCTTAATGATACAACTCTACCATAAATCTAAATAAAGATAATTATTATAATATGATGGTTACAATTCTCTCATAATACATACTAAAGATAGTGGTGGTTACAAAACATTAATTTTAATAGATTTAGAGAGTCAAGCCTGGGTTGCAGACTCAGGTGCCTCAAATCATCTAACCCTTTCTTGCATTCTAAGAAAACATACAATGGCTTGAGTCGTGTCAGTGGAGAAAATGGTCAATACTTACCAATCCAATGTATATGATATTCTAATGTTAATGTGCCCTCTTGTTCATCATTTGGTATGACTCTTAATGATGTTCTTCTTGTACCTTGCATCACACACAACTTATTATCAGTGTCAAAGTTTTCCAAAAACAAAGTCGTATTTGAATTTTGTGTTGACACATGTTTTATAAAATCACAGGTTTATAGGGCCATCTTAATTGAAGGCTTTCTAGATTAATGTGGACTTTATTGTGTTTCCTCACCTGGTGAAGCCTTCAAGATCTCACTTTTCTCTTATTGCAAACTCAATTGCTTTGTTTCCTAGTGTTAATTCCATTTCATGCTCTATCACTTCTGATGTAAATAAACATACTACTAGCCTTCTATGGAACTATAGTCTAGGTCATTCAAATTTTCAATCCATTCAAAGGGCTCTTAAACATTGTAATATACCAATTGTCAATAAAACTAGTACCTTGATTTTCAAGGCATGCTGCATATGTAAATCTTATAAAATTCATGCTCCTTTGTCTACCTCTAGTTACAATTCTCCCATTGATGTTGTGCATACTAAACTGTGGGAACTTACCAATTTTCCTTCTACCTCAGACAATCTTTACTATGTTTCCTTTGTAGATGCATTCACTAAGTTCACTTGAATATACTTTCTGAAGCACAAATCTGAAGCTCTTAATGCATTAAAGCTCTATGCAAACTCAATTTCATCAAAATATCTAACTGAGTTAGGATCACACATATACTTACTTGTCCCTACTCATCTCATCAAAATGGAAAAGTATAAATAAGACACAAGCACATTGTAGAAATTGACCTCACTTTGCTCTCACATGCTTCTACGCCTCTTCAACTTTGGGATCATAGTTTTGCATCAGTTGTACATGTGATCAATAGGCTACCTTAAAATGGTATTCCAAAGTTTCAGCCACCATACCATGCCTTGTATCACAAGTTTCTCAAGTATGATTCACTCAAAGTGTTTGGCTCTACCTTCTTCCTTCATACCATGCCCCCACAACAAGCACAAGCTTGACTTTAGAAGCTAAGAATGTGTGTTCCTTGGCATATCATCTCAACACAAAAGGTACACGTGCTTAAGCAAAAGTGGCAGGATTTACATATCCAAGTATGTCATATTTCATGAGGACTCCTTTCCTTATTCCTCAATGTTTCCATCCAAGCATAATGACATTGTTACTCAGTCAAGCCTATCTAAGTCACTCTTATTTCTAGCACTCCCTTAGTCGCTTATGGTTCCATCATCACTTGCTGAGACTACAAGGGATGTAGGTCCCCATCACACACTTGAACTTGGGCACTCACCCATCAATTCAGATGAAATTTATTCACATGCTTATGACCCTACATGTGTGTCAAGTTCCCCTTCAAATAGGGCTCACAATCATCTTTCAAGTTTCTCACCATCTGTGACAGTTGGTATCCCTTCAGGAGAAGTGTCTACCATTTCAATTGATTATACCATTCCTTCCTCCAACACTAATGATTCAAGGACACCCTCCATTCATAGGTCTTCAGCTTCATAAGTCAATCAATGCAATAAGCATCCCATGTTGACTAGAGCTAAAACAGGTAATTCAAAGCATAAAGCTCGTCTTGCATAACTTGAGCCTATTTCCATCAAGCAAGCTCTAACCCACCCAAATTGGTTAATTACTATGAAAAGTGAATATGAAGCGCTTCTTTCCAATCACACGTGGCCCTTAACACCTATGCCACCTCATAAAAAGCATGTGGGATGCAAGTGGGTATTCAAGTAAAAGGAGAACCCATATGGAACTGTAAATAAGTACAAAGTCTGCCTTATGGCAAAGGGATTCCATCAACAATTTGGCTTTGATTCCAACGAGACATTATCACTTATGGTTAAGCCACTCACCATTCCAGTCATACTCACATTTTCTCTCACTACTAAGTGGGAACTTCAGCAGGTTGATGTTAATGACACATTTCTAAATGGCGCATTGCAAGGAGACTTCTATATGACACAACCAATGGGCTTTGAAAGTCAGGATTCCTCCCTTGTATGCAAACTCCATAAGGCTCTCTATGGGCTAAAATAAGCCCCTCGTGCATGGCATGAGAAGCGTACACAGACACTTGTTCACTTTGTCTTCACACATACCAAGTGTGATCACTCTTTATTTGTTTACAAACATCAAGGTATCACTCTTTTTGCTCTCGTATATGTGGATGACATCTTGCTTAGAGGCTCATCTTCTACCTTAATTCACAAGCTTATTGATTCCCTCCATGGTAAATTTTCTCTGAAAAAGATGGGACGCCATGAATACTTCTAGGGCATTGAGATTAAACACTTAGCTTCTGGGTGTCTCTTACTCATAAAAACTAAGTATATTCGTGATCTCCTTCTGTGTGTCAACATGTACAATGCCAATGGTATGTCCGCACCTACGTTAACAAGCTGCACAGTCAGTAGACATGGTGCAAGCACCTTTTCAGAGGCTCTTCACTACCGCTCTATAGTTGGAGCATTGCAATATGTCACACTTACGTGACCTGATATTTCTTTCAGTGTAAACAAAGTGTGCAAATTTATGGCTACCCCTCTGCAACCTTGCTGGTCAGTTGTGAGACGAATACTATGTTATCTTGGTGATACAATGCATCATGGATTTCTTCTATCTCTAGCTCGGCAAGAAAAATCTATCTTTGTGCCTATAGTGATTCCGACTGGTCCAACGATCCAGATGACCGACACTCAACACCAGGATCATGCATCTTTATTCGTCATAATCTCATCACCTGGAGCTCCAAAAAACAACCATTGGTTGCTCGATCAAGCACATAGGACGGATATCATGTTTTGGGTCACACAACCTCTGAATTCTTTTGGCTTGAATCATTACTCAAGGAGCTTAATGTACCATTTTTCCCTCCCACATTGCTCTGCGAAAGTCTCAGTGTTGTTCTACTCTCGCATAACCCGATCATGCATACTCGTAAAGGTGAGAAAAATAAACAAGAATGGGGGTTGAATTGTATATGCCAAAATATATATTTCACTTCTGAACAAGCAAGTTCAAATTCTGAACACGATTCAGAGTCTGAGACAGAAACATATATAGCAGCGGAATAGATACTGATCAGAATTAAATGCAAGCAACACTAAAATATTATCACGGCTCCTCTCCTCAACTGAGAGTAGTCCAGTCCCCTTTCCTCAACAAGAGCGTTTCACTATAACCAAATAAGTTACAAATTGCTCAAGCACAATTGCAAGAGACTTCAATGCTCAATCAACCGAGAAAGAGACTTTTGCTCAAGCAAACTTGAAAGAGACTTTTTGCTCAATCAAACTAGAAATAGACTTTCTTGCTCAAGGATTTTGTAACGTGTTGTGATGTTGTAACCTTCCTTTTAATCTTCAACTTCCTTTTATAGAGGTAGAGAAAGAGTCATTAGAGAGTTTGAGCACAACTAGTAAACTTAGTGAAGAAGTATGTCAAGAGAGACGTTAGAGTCTAGCATCTGGTTTGAAGCTTTGTCCATTGAATAATGGCATGGTCCATAACACCTTTTGAAGTACTAGATATCTACCAAAAGGTACAACAAACTGAAGATGTCACATCACCATTCCTTGAGCCTTGCAAAATGAAACCCTATTTAACTTTGTCCAAAAATCTGGGACTTTGATAAGGCAAGTCTACCGTGGTACATTGTATCGATCAACTGCTTTCCAAGTTTTCAAAAACAAGGTTGTCATCAAAAGCTGATTCATAAGATCATAGTTTGATGCCTTCAGAGTCTAATGCCTTCAAAGGCGATGAACTAGTTCAGATTCTGATAAATCAGAATCAGACTTAAATTACTTTTCCACATATGTTTTCAATCAGGATTGATTCTATTTTTGTGATCCTGCACACTTGAACATATGTTAGCATAATCATTTGTTCTTTAAATACTTTGTTATCATTAAAACCTTAAGGGATATGAACAATCTTGTTCCAACAACTTGCACCAAACATATTGAGCTTGGCATCCATTTTGTGTGTGAATGTGTCATTGCTAAACATATGAAGATTCAACATATTCCTAACACTTTATAACTTGCGAGTATGCTTACCAAACCTCTTGGAACTACTGCGCTTCAAGGCTTGTGAACCATGCTCAAAGTCATCACCTTCGATCCTTCTTGAGCTTTTGGGGGAGTAATAGACTACATATATACAATGCAAGATTGTGCCCTAATCATTTACATTATGCATGCAACGCTGCATATAAATTCATGCACGACATCCATCACATATCTTATTGTAATCCTATATACATGCACCATTGCACCTTGTTGTAACTAACTTCAATATGAAAATGAAACGAAGCTCACCAAACAATTTTCCATTAGAGAAGAAAACATAACCATAGTCGTCGATGTACGGCTATATATACTTAATAGTGACCACCCCTTCTTGCGTCAAAATAGTTGACACGACGACGTAGGTTGTATAGTTGGTTCTTCATATCAAACAATGTAACCTCGACATTAGTCATAAATAAATAAGAATTAGTATTTTTTTTGTAGTAAACTACTACTCAATTAACGCTTATTTTGATTATGTATGGGTAATTGTTGTTCATTGTTTTATGTTGTTAACTGCAAACGAACTAAACATATCATTTCACACAAGTTCTTGTGAATTCCAGTCCACATGAATTATCGGTGCAATCAAGATCACACCATAAAAATCCTTCGGTTGACAAGTTTAAGATTCTGAAATTTTGTTCTTGAGAGGACTAATGTTGGACACGGTGTTGGAATAACTGGTTCAACGTGATATATCAGTATAATAATAATGTATAATATTTTAACTTATCCAAGATGATGAAGCAGAAAAGAAATAAAGAGAACACAAGAAATTGGTAACCCAGTTCGGTGAAACCACACCTACGTCTAGGGGGCACTCTACCCAAGAAACGAAATTCACTACTTCGAATTAGAACAATTAGTCTTATAAGAACCCCAAACCTTATGAAGTTTTATGCATCTCCCTAATCCTAGTGACTTTCTATTTAAGTCTCCCCCTAAATATTAGAACCCATTCACTTTCTTCAACCACAAACCCCTAGTGATCAACGTTAATAACAAGTCTATTAATTGTTGAATTTACAACTCAACTAAGACAAACCAACAACTATGCTAGGTTACTGAAACATAGAGTGGTATACACAAAGATTCAACACTAATCCTTATTATGGAATTAGCGTGAAACACAAGAAACACTTTGTTCTAAAGCTCATATACTTAGTGTATTGGAACAAATCTTTACAACTCAACTAACTAACCAAACTCTATGCCTTAAGATATGAAAGGAGGCACTAGAGTGGTGTACAAAGATAACACAAACAGAAACACAAAATATAAACCTTAACACTACGTATCTTTAAAACATGTACACCTCAAAAGTGAGGTTTGAGTCTCCTTAAATAGAAATGTAATTCTGGGTTTTTCTCCTTTGGGTTTGTGATTTAATTTCGTCTAGAATAATAACAGATATTGTTGGATTTGATTTACTCCATAAAGATCTCCAACAAAAGATATGATTTGTTATTAATTCAAATTCAAATTTAAATCTCCGTTTAAATTGATTTGATCTTCAATAGTTGTCAAACAAATAACAGAAATGCATTGCAAACATATAACAACAAATCTGATTGAATCTTAACCAGATTTTTGCTGTAAAAATGCAACAACATTGGTCTGCTGAACCAGGGCTAGGTATTGCATACATGTTGGAACAACATGTTCCAAATGTGCCCCTTCTTCACTACAACTGCAATAATATTTGTATGTTGACAGATAGCAGATGTTGCAGCACACCCTTCTTCACTAAAATTGCACTAACATTTGTCTTTTGATTGAGACCAGATTTTGCAACATACAATAACATATGTCTATTAATAGAGACCAGATGTTGTGGCACACATGTTGGAACATCGTGTTCCACATGTAACACCAGAGCATCCAAAATAACTCTCTTTACATAATTCTTATTTGTAGAGTAAATCTTAGATCAAATCTTCATTGAAAGTACATCCAATCAAATCTTCTTTTACTGAAACAAATCCAAATCTTTTCAAGATGATTTTGGATTACCACCTTAAGCTTCTTTCAGAAAATAAGGCTATACATATTTTGAAGAAGTCAACACCATAACTATTCTGAAGGACATCTTAAGATAGTCAGAACCCAAACCTTAAGTCTATTGCTTAACTAGTTCTTGTACATATGTTATTTTACCTAATGCAACCAAACAAAAGAAACTACAATTCCCCCCTTTGGAAAATTTTCGCTAAAACAACTACAAGATGCGATCTTCATGAAATAGCACAAGTAGAACACCTTATAATCATATCACCAAAAATACTCAACAGAGTAAACAACAACAACAACAACAACAACAGATGTAACACATAAGTTAGTTGATTGTTGCACATCAACATGTGATTTAACATCTTGTCCCATCCACACATGACCATTTCTCCCCATTTTTCCATAATTTGGAAAAGGTAAGGAAGAAACCACAAACAAAACAATAAGCTTCAGAATCCAGAACATCAATCAGAGAAGCACCAGAATGAATTAGTAGAATAGAGTTAGAAGACACAAGTTGCTAGAATAGTAAAAAATCCATAGTAGACTGTCATTCAATCACAATGACAATCATGCATAAAACACAGTTAGTAGTTTAGTCAGCAACATATACTACTAACACAGAGATGATCACACACAAATGAGGGCCAAATGACGACCCCGATGCTTCAACATGCATGCACACATAAAATCAGAACAATTAGTACCCAATACACTAGGTAGAACCATTCATACCGGAGTTAGCATCATAAATCAACTCCACACCATGCAGTCAGTAGAGTAAATATTCAAAACATACTACTTAACACAAAAAATATAGAGGCAACAACAATAGGTTATGGTGAAATAACTCGAACATTTCTTCATCAAAAGCTAGACCAAATTCATCAACTGGTACATAGATATTGGTCACGATGTCATAGATTTCTTTGCCAATATTTAGCTAGTAACAGATCCTCAGCAACCCATTAGGAATATCATCATCCTTAAACTCAATCTCCTACATTATCCTAGGATAAGAAGCTCCAACATCGTCTTCAACAACTGATCATCATTATAAAGTTCCATATATTCATGATACACCGGTGCTTCAAAAAGTTCTTATGCATCCATATTTGCAGTTTCTTCTTCTTCCTAAATTCTCTTTTCCTTGGTCATAATCTTATCAATAGAGGGAACCTTGCTTTATCCCAGTTATTTAATAGATGAAGGTTAAAGCTTCACACTCTTTCCTCTATCATACACTTTTCTAATCCCATTGATCAAATTTTCACAACTTGGACCATCATCAGTAACAATCTTCATTATCCCGGTAGCTTTCATGATTTCTATGCAGTCAAGAGTTCCTTCACCTAGCTCCCTTTCATTTGTAATCCTTATTTGAGGAACATACTCCCACTTCTGAACACTTGTTTTAGAGTGGAATGACATATTATCCATGTGAGAAGAGGTGACATCTACATGAATTATCTTCCCTCTAGTCTTTCTTCTCATGGTGACCACAATATCCTGGACATTTGCTTCAACGTCTGTCACATATTCTCTTGTTTGAATAAGCTTGTAATTCACTTCAAAACTAACAAAGGAAACTTGTCCATCCTTCCTATGAGTTGGAAACTTAGTCACCAACATGCCATACTTGTTGTCTGAGACAACCTGATTGACATCTTCATTACAATCTTTGATGACATCTTTGAGCATTTGGTTACTCTGCAACAGTTGAGTGCAACTGCTTCTAGCATGCTCCACCATATCGTCTGACATGTCATCATCATACATGTGAGCTCTCTTAAGATTCCCATTGTCTTTCACAACACCTTCCTCTAGTAACTGAACATCCTTTTCAAATGTCAAAGCTTCTTTTGGAAGCACCCTTTCAATGGTTATTCCTATCTGATACAAATACTTCCACTCTCGCATAATATCCTCATAATTGAGAGACATGTTACAAAGATCAAAGTCCTTAGTAACACCTTCATTGGCCGGTTCAGACCCATCATAAATTTCAATATTCATAGGGATAAACCCTCGTCATAACTGACATAGTCATTCACAACATCATCAATGATGTCACTCATATTATTATCTACATGATCCTTTTCTTGAGTTGCCTTGCCATGAGACTTGGTTAAATTGTCCATGATTCTCCTTATTATGTTGTCAAAAATAATGTCTTAAACTTCCACATTCAAGTGCCTATTGAGAGAGACATTATGCACATCCATCTGATAGAGTTTGAAATTTAGAATACATGACAGTCTTGGTATCCATCTTGTTCAACAAATATCATATTATTTCCTATTATGTCAGTAACAACTTGCTCCACATTAAGACCACTGAGATCAAAATCTTCATCATTATGAGGAGTCATATCATCTATAGATTGTGTGCCCTTGGTAAACAATTCACACACCTTGATATTTATAGCACAAACCACAAGTAAGATTTCATCCTTACGTATCATATCTTTACGCAATGTCTCCATATCTTCTCCTACATGATCATGGGTATTAGCACCACCACCATTATTCATAGAAGCATCAACCTCAACATCTTCATGGATATGATCATCATTATTCTTATGGCTTTAAGATGTTGTCAACATGTCAAATAAGATGTTTGACACATCTTTATCAACATCTTAATTTCCCATATTGGTTTCATGGGTCTCCTCACCAAAATCCTTTTGAATGAGATGATGATTTCTTATAGGCCTATACATGAGTGAGACCCCAATCACATTTCCACTAACATCTAGATCTGACTTGACAACATGTGGAATCTTATTGAAAGAAATGTATGGTACATATCTCTTGCTATACAACCTATAAATGGACTTCAAAACACTAAAATTAACACCAGTTCCAGCTTCATCGAACAAACTATCATGTTTTTGGTTAATAAAAACTCTAGATAAATGAGAAGGAACTCCAATAGGGAGAGTCATGCCATACTCACTATTCTTCTTTAGATTCTTATTCTGAACTACTCCTGGTTGTTCAATGTTTGGATGGCCTCCATCCTGACCACCATCATTCCCTTTAATGGCAACTCCTTGTTTAAGTCTCATAAGTTTTATATTTGGTAAGTCAGCATCTTAATTTGCTTATCAGGTTACCAATCTTCATAGCTACTTTCTTCTATAGCATTGAGATCAGTACACATATGACAACTTTCTTTGTAACAACCCTCAAGATTTCTATACCATACTTCAGTTTCTAACATGTCTTCCATGATGTCTGAAACATGGTCTTCAACATTTTGCTTTGCAGTGGCAGCCACCATCTTCATCTTTACAAATTTCATTCTTTTATGGCTATCACAAGGAGCAACACATTTTTTTCTCTTATCATTTGTCTAATGTAGCTAGTTTCAACATAACAATCTTCACAAGAGAAATCCAGGCGGGAAAAACATGCAACATGGATATTAAGCTTGTCAAGCCAAACTTGTTGATGTTTCCTTTGAAACTTGTCATTCCACTGAGGATACAACTATTGATGGTATGGTTGTCTACCATACACCTTACAGTAGTACATGTGAAGTGAGGCGACACAATTAATGAACTGGTAATCATGTTTGACCAGGTGTTGAGACATGTTACCTGGCATTTTGCATTTTGTTGTTCAAATAGGATCAATACACATTTTCTTTGAATTTGATGTCTCATTAGTCTGCGAAACCTCTTTTATGTCTTTAAGGGCTACAATGTTGTTTGATCGATTAGATTCACCTTCTCAATCATTTATGACATTGGATATTCTTCTTTGTCTCCTTGGAAAAATTGTGCATTCAACTTGAATATGTCCAAAATCTTCCCACTTAAGACAATGGATCCTTTTGCATCTGTAAGAACAATTAAGATTTTGTCTTTCACCATCCTTTTTATTATGCTGAATGTTCATGACATTGGTAGGGAATTTATTCCCAGATTTCTTGTCAAGTTGTCTTATGACTTTACTAAAGATCTTAGTAAGCCTTAGATTCTCTCCAAAATTACATTCTGCTTGGACATCACAATGTTCATAGCTTTCAACAATCTTTGGAGGATTCTTAGCACCATAACAAATATTTTAGTGTTCCTTCTTTGAAATTATCCATCTTGAAAATAATAAGAACCCTGGAACTCACCCAAATATAACAGGGTGCCTGCTCTAATGCCAATTGAAATTAGTTCTTGAGGGTACGAATGTCAGACACGATATTGGGACAATTAGTCCAACGTGATATATCAGTATGACAACAATGTATAATATCTTAACTTTTGCAAGATGATGAAGCAGAAAAGGAATAAAGAAAACACGATAAATTGATAACCCAATTCAGAAAAACAACACCTACGTCTGGGGGAACTCTACCCAAGAAAGGAAATTCACTATTTCAAATTTGAACAGTTAGTATTATAAGAAGCTCAAATCGTATGAAGTTCTATGTCCCTCCCTAATCATTGTGACTTTCTATTTAGGTTTCCCCCTAAATATGAGAACCCACTCACTTTTTTCAGCTCATAACCCCTAGTGATCAACCTCAATAACAAGTCCAGTGATTGTTGAATTTATAATTCACCTAAGACAAACCAACAACTATGCCAAGTTACTGAAACATAGAGTGATGTACACAAAGATTCAACACTAATCCTTATTATGGAATGCAAGAAACCGTTTATTGTCAAGCTTATAGACTTAGTGTCTTGGAATAAAGCTTTATAACTCAACTAACTAACCAAACTCTATGCATTAAGATATGAAAGCAGGCGCTAGACTGGTGCACAAAGATAACACAAACAAAGACTCAAAAGACAAACCCTAACACTAGGTATCTTCAAAATGTGCACACCTCAAAACTAGGGTTTGAGTCTCCGTAAATAGCAATGCAATTCTAGGCTTTTCTGATTTAATTTCGTCCAGAATAATAGTAGATATTGTTGGATTTGATTTGCTCAATAAAGATCTACAACAAAAGATATTATTTTTTATTACTTCAAATTGAAATTTAAATATCCATTTATATTGATTTTATCTTCAACATTTGTAAAAAAAAATCACACAAATGTATTGCAATAATAAAGCAACAAATCTTATTGAATATAGGGATATATGTTACACACATGTTAGAACTTCGTGTTCCACATGTGTCCCTTCTTCACTACAATTGCAATAACTTATGTCTGTTGACAAAGACCAGATATTGCAACACGCCCTTCTTCACTAGAACAGAACTAACATCTGTCTGTTGATAGAGACTAGATGTTAAAACATACAATAACATATGTTTATTGACAGAGATCATATGTTGTACCACACATGTTAGAATATCATGTTCCATATGTTACACTAAAGCATCCAAAATAACTCTCTTCATATAAGTCTTTTTTGTATAGTAAATCGTGGACCAAATCTTCCTAGAAGGTACATCCAATCAAATATTCCTTGAGTGGAACAAATCTAAATCTTTTCAAGTTGATTTTGGATTATCACCACAAACTTCTTCCTAAAAACAAGCCTTTGGATCTTCTAAAGAAGTCAACACCATAAATCTTCTGAAAGACATCTGAAGATAGTCAGAAACCAAACCTTAAGTTTATTGCTTAACTGGTTCTGTCAAGCACTTTAGCTAAATAACTCTTACTTAGCTGGTTCTGTCAAGCACATTGGCCAAACAACTCTTCCTTAACTGGTTCTATTGCACTTTAGATGAAAATCTCTTCTTAGCAACAAACACCATCACACTTAGATGTTGGAACACATGTTAGTACATCTTGTTTCACATGTTGCCTAAACTACATCTTGTACATATGTTGTTTTACCTAATGCAGCCAAACAAAAGGAACTATATATTCTATAATTTGAACGTACAAAATACTCTTCAATCTGAGTTCACATTATAGAAAGTGGACCTCTATTTTGCAGCAAAATACATATTTTGTTGATATTTGAACCCTTAATTCACACAAACATTAACAATAACCATAACATGACAATAAAAGTAATATTATAATGAAAATACTTTAAAAAATACGTAATATAACATGACATCCAGAAAACATGATCGATAATATCATATGCAAACACTTAATATGAAAAGATTTTAACAAAAGACATAATATATAAATACATCCTAAAGTGTTGTGTGTGAACTAATCTCCTTCCTCTTAGACCTCTTGTGTCATAATGAATTTTTAGCCTCCTTCAATTTTTTTTGAAAAATATCGTGAATTATAGTGTCCCCCTCCACAACCCTACATGCAAGCACCATATATGTGAAGCCTCATATATGTGTCCATGTAAGCACCACACTACATGCAATGCCACCCTTGTTTATTATCACTTCCTTTGACTCCTCTAAAAAATCTTTTTCCTCAACTAATATCAACAATTCTCCCTTAGGTTTGTGAAATAGGTAGGGATGTGATATATGAAAATGCCATCACATGTATCTTGCTTTAGCCTCCCTACTATGAACAATACATGTGCCTTGATTCTATGGAAATGACACATACTTCAAGTAATCAACATACATTTATACCTAATTTGGCGCATGACTCGCTCTAGAAGATATCTGAGCATTTGAAATTAACATCTGATATAACCATAGTAAGAGAATAACTCATCTAATAAACATGTATCATAGTAAATGGTTTAGGAGTAAAATGATTCATCTTACAATAGTAATTGATTAAGACGCTCTCAATATGATTTTGGAAGAGGATGTCTTTTAGTAAAAATGAAGTAGTTAGCACACAACTTAATATTTATGTATGCCTGGTCATAATCACATCATACATGCATGCATCAACGTATACTAATTAGTAAAAAAGTAATAAAATAATTACATGAATATGTTACTTGAAGTAGTGTCATATACCCTTCCAGTTCATACACCTTAAACTTTGTTGTGGCATTAAGATATTAACCATATTAAGATCCCTGAAACACTCCAACTACACCAAATGAGTGTAGGCGGTGCTCTTTGAGATCAAGGTCGAACCTACCAAATAAATAAGACACACTTTTATTTTGTACTACATATGGTAGTGTCTGGCCATGCCATCATCATTAACGGCAATAACACTTGCAACTATCTGGTTTTATTAAAACCTATCTCTTAAGAACTCTAACTGTACAAGATCCTTTATCCTTTTTCACTTCCTGATAAATGTATTTTGAATGTGATCCGATAAGCACAACCATAATGTCTATCGTTCCAACTTTGGTAATTTCAGCATGGTCAAGCAAAAGTTGAACTTATCTTTCAAGAAATTGACATGTACAAGACTCCTTGACCTTTTCAAAATTTTGATCAATGTATTCTAAATGTAGTTTGATAAGCACAACCATCATGTATCCCATTCCAACTTTGATTATTTCATGGTGGTCAAGCATATGACCCTGGATGGACATATGCAACATACAAGACATGTAGTATAGTATCATTACAGTCACTCCAACTAGTAGATGAAAGTTACCTATTTATTCACATCACCTTTCAAAAAAGGGTGCCAGCATTTCCATAATAATCCATGATGTAAATTGTGGTGTCAAACTCAACCAGTTCAATGTCTTTGATAACATCAATATACCATATTTTATTTGAAGTAGTCAAATTAGTAATCTTCTTTTTTGTTATAAGCACATTTAAGTGGAATATCATGAAAGCAATAAAAAAGAATAACATAGAAGCAACATAAGACAATAAAGGAAAATAAACTATAAAAGATATAAAATAGAAAGATGTAATGTACCTCTCCTCCCAAATATGTCTGGCAAAAAGGTCCCAATAAATTTCCAACAATAATGTGTCTTACGAGCATCTGGGACATGATCCACCCTCAACCTCAGAGGAATGAGATTTTCGAAACTTAAGTTTTATAGGAAGCTAAGTAAGACATGATTTTTGATTTGCAATGTTGCTATCAAGGGTAAGTATTTATTTTGTCGTATCCACATGGACTGGTGCAATATCAATTTCATTCAACAATTACTATGATTTTAAGCGTAAGTTTGCAATATGTTTGATGGTTTAAAGCTACAAAATGTAAAATGGATGAATGATAAATAAAGTTTCAGAGAGATGAGAGCTTGTCAGAATTTAATTTCATCCACCAATAGAATATATAATTTACCAATCAGTTATACACAATCTAAACATTTATCAATATCATCATGTATCGCCCGCTGACAATTTTCATGTCTAAACTCCTGACGAGAGTTCAATCGTATTGTTGAATCAACGATCTCTCATCCTATTAAACAGTACAATAGCATTAAGACCCGATACTCAAGTGAACGTTAAACCTAAATCTATGTCTAGAGTTTAGAATCTAACAAATGTTCATCTTAGATCAAGATTCAAACCATATTTCTCAATATCAATTTAAATCATAAGAGTAACATGAAAACAAATATAACATCGACATAGATTCATAAAGAGATTGTATACAACACCATGATCAATAAAAATACATACTTTTACAACGAACTTACATCAAATCCCAACAAGAAAGGGATTTAGCTACTCATGGTAGCTAGATACAAAGATCAGAATGAAGATGAACATGCATCAATCATGATTTCCCAATGTTTGATGTGAACCCAGCTTCTGATCTTCAAGAAGCACCCTATCCTATTGTATTCTAAGTTTCTCTCTGTAAGACCTCAATTTTGACCCTAAGATCCCTCATGTTATCTCATCATATGCATTGGCTTTGGGATCACACCTTGGCATCCTCCTTACCCCTCATTCATTGGGTTTGTACTGAGAGAGATCACCAAGCATATTTGTTTGACTATACTTTATTTTTATTTGTTTATTAACCAAAATGCCAAAAATATGTCTATGTATAACTTTGTTTCTTTTGTAGGTATTGCGTGCATCCACAAATGCCTCATCAAGCTCACAACTAGGGTTTGAGACCCTCAGTGCAAGGAGATCAATTAAGAGATGGTTCACAATGGTTCTAGACATCATATATGGATCCCCATGGCCTTCATTTATCATTTGTATCAAGGATTCATCAAGAATTTTAAGCTAGTTTGCATTGGAAACCCTAATTCATCTGGGTATCTTGTGTGACTTCCTCAATAAGTTTCTTCAACAATTGGTCAAATATATAAAGGGATACTTCATTACACATCATTTTATGAATATGTGATCCTCCATGAGTCCAAAATATCAAGAGAACTTCAAGTTTGTAAGTTGGTTCAAAGAGGTTGACCAGAGGAAGTCACCTGGTCAAAACTGGGGTTCACTAGACCCTATCTCCTACAATAGTTGTCATATGAAAATTATTCCAAGATAAAATTTACTAATTATGACATTACAAACAACTTTCATGTTGACATCAAGATGTAGTTTTTCTTGGAAAGGCTTTTTTATGGTGGAAGATTATAGGTCATTTTGTATGTGCCCTAGTTAGGAGGTCAACTTCCAAGGACCATAACTTTCTAAGTTTTTTTAATATGAAGTCCATAAAAGTTTCATGATCAATTTCAAGATGCCCTATATAAATTTTATTCTTTTAGAATTTCAAATTCAACTTGCAAGGGCATGTGCTAAGAGGAAACATTATAGGTCATTTTGGGTCATTACCATTGAACAAGCAATTTTCCGCAACTTATAAAACACATAATTCCCTCATGCCAAATTTAAATGATGTCAAATTTGTTACCAAATTGAATAGGATTGAAATAGATACAACTTTTATGAAGGAACTGTTTCCATTTGAAGCTCATGGCAAAGGTTATTCAAGGTGGAAGAAGTGGTCATTTGACTTGGTACTTAGAAACATTTCAATTATGTTTGATTTCTCAAACTTCCACCTCAAAATTCATCATGATCCAAGATTCAAATGGAAAAGTTTTCAACATAAAAGTTGTTCCCCTTGATGTCACCTTTCCAAAAAGTCCAATATCACTTTATTTGGACAAGATTTGAGGGTCTTGCGCAAGGCTCCTTTATTGGGTTTGTTTTGGCAAGTTTTGGATTCAAATGAACATTCCTCTTTGCATGCTTCCATGTGATGACCTCAGTATTCATTATGCATGAATTTAAGTTGGATTGCATCATTGATTGGGCCTAATTAATTTCCCATGCATCCATGAACCATGGTTTCTAATTTTGGCAAAATTTCAAAGGGTGCAAAACTGAATTCCATTGCCTATATAAACAAGTGCATTGCCGCAAGATCAACACACACACCTTGCCCAAGCTTTGCCCAGAGATCCCAAAACCCTATACCATAGAATACCTTGAGGATTTCTTTGAAATCGAGTTTGAGTTTCACCTTCTGTTTTGAGGTTCAAACTCCAAGGATTCATTGCCTTTTTCATCTCAATTGGTCACTGCAAGCTAGAGGAGGAAGAACCAAGCAAATTCATATCAAGATCAATCCAGATTCAAGCTACCCGAAGGTGATTTTTCAGAAACTTTGAGCTTTTGATTCTCTCTCATTTCTTCACCATTCTCTTTGATTTTTGGTTGGCTAAAGTCCTACCAATGTAGGCAACAATATTGAGTTGCTTTGAGGTCAAATCGAATCAACTCAGTTCATGATCCTCAAAATTCAAATCCATGTATCTTTCAATATACTTGGAATTAGAAGAAATTAGGCCAAATTCGAGCTCCTGAGCATTTTCCTTTAAAACCATATCCTTACTTTTTATTTTTATGGTGGTTTATGGTGGACCAGTCTGATGAGGTCCACCAGAGAAGATGTCTGGAGCTAGGGCTCCGGTGGTGTGTTGGCATTGCCCAGACCATCTGATCATGTATCCAAGTTATAATCAAGGCCCTTGCTTTTGAATACCACGCGTTGACTGAGGTGTTTGGCGGAAGCGCGCGCTTAGCCATCAGATCTGCCACCTTAATTAATAAGAGAGATCTGATGGCCCTTGATTTTTCATATTTTCTGATTTTTCATTTAATTGCCTTATTTTATTTAATTCATAGAAATTTCATTTTTAATCCAAAAAATATGGGACTTTCACCCAAAATCTTTAAATATTTTTCTCTTCCTTTTTCTTGAATTAAAATTATTTTTTGGATTAATTTTGATATTTTTCATGAATTAAATGTTTTTGTGCATATTTTTAATTATTTAAGAATACTTCTGACTTTTTAAAAATCATAAAATTGTTTGTCTAAGGTCCTTTGACCTTGTTTGACCTAGGATAAATCCCTTGGCCATTTATTTGATATTTTGAAGGGTTTTGAGGTTTTGTCCAAATTAAAATGCATTTAAATTCATTTTTGAATTGATTTTTAATTGATTAAATGTTCAAAAATTATGTTGATCCATTTTTATGGTCTTGTGATGTTTGACTTTCTGTTTGGGCCTTGGTCATGGTTGATTTGACTTTTGTTTGATCAAAACCATTGGATTTAGGGGATTGATGAAATGTACATTTCATCTCCCAAAATGAATGGATGGTACTGATTAGATGAAATTCCTCTCATGATCAATTTGTGTTTCTATTTCCCCTTCCCTCTTCATCTTCATCCCTATTCTTCCCCATTCCTTCATTTGACCAATGAAATCTCTAATGTATAAATGCTAATTGATTCATCAATGACCTTGTGTCAGATGAATCAACACAAGTATGACTGAGATAGGTCCATCCTATTTTCTTTTAGTGTGTGGTATGTTTTAGGAGTTTGGTTCTTTGTACCAAGTCTCTAACATGCATTAACACCTATATTTTTATTTCCCGGCCTCAGATAGTTGCGACTTCTACAAAAGTCCAATTACGGTTGCTTAACATAGAGCTAAATTTGACCCTCAAAGCATAGCATTCAAGTAAGTGAGATTTGAAGTCTCCCATTCTTCATGGAATTGTATGGAGACTTGACCTTTTTTTCTTTCATGAGAGCTAGTGGCATACTTGTTGAATTATCCAAGTTGGAGCCCTTCTCATGGAAGATGTCTTGATTCAAGGATTCATACTTGTGAATGAATGGTTGAGTGTTCTCCAAAGAATGACTTAATCAATTAAAACTCAACACTAACATTTAACTAACCATTGACTAACTCTTATTCATTTATGCTTTTACTTTCAAGTCATTTACTTTATGCAATTTAAATTTCAGTCATTTATCATCCCTTGCCATTTACATTTCATATAACTTGTTTATGTTTCAGTCCTTTTCACTTTTCTCATTTGAGCCATATCTTGTGATTGTATATATTGTTTGTGTGTTTTGATTTTGTTTGTGGTCTTAGGACCTTAAAACACCTAATGACAACAAAAACCCTAAAAAACATTTGGTGGACTGTTGGGATTTGATCTGAGCTTTGGACTTAGAATTAGATAACATTCCCTATGCTAAAGGACTTGTCTAATGCCAACATTTAGAGATTGAGCTATCTTTGACAGTGACTTTCATCTGATTCAAGACTTGGGGATCTCTTTGATTCATCTTCTACTTTGTTTGTGTGCTTAACTGTTATTTTGTTATGGACTATGTCTGATGTTTTGTTATGAGTTGATCAAGGAATATTCCATCTAATACATTGGAAGATAATGAAGACTATTAGCTATTGGAGTGATTGCTTGGATATGTCTATCTTTATTTGATGCCTTGATCTTTATGATGTCTAGATATTGCTTATGCTTGTTGCTTAATCAAAGTCCAAAGGAAAATGGGTTTCTACATGACATTCTTGTCTGTTGGATTGCATCCCATTGATCAGATTTTTTCGAATCTTAACTTTTAAATTTTTGCTTGGGGTAGTTTCTTCATCTCCCCCCACTTCTTTAATTTCAAAATCTCTCTCTCTTTTCAAAAACCTTCTTTGCTTGTGATTTCAAACTTAGACATATTTTAATTATTAGAAACTTTGGTCTTATGCCAATGAATTTTTAAATCTTTTCTTAATCAAATTTTTAAATAAATTTAACCATACTGACTTAAATTTCAAAAGACAAAAAGAACTAACAGGTTTTGAAATTTTTAAAATCAACCCACCAACTTCTTTGAAATTTTTAAAATCAATCCACCAACTTCTTTGAAATTTTTAAAATCAATCCACCAACTTCTTTGAAATTTTTACCACGAACTACGAGGTTTTGATCCCTCATTTTTATGTTGGTATGTAGGCATAAGACCGAAGGTCTTGTTAAACACAAAAATATAATCAATGAATTCTTTTCTCATCCTCACACTCTATATTTTCTCAAACATCATTTATACCCAAAAAACATATGCACACAAAAAGGGCTCCCTAGGACACTTTGGGTACTAACACCTTCCCTTTGAGTAACCAACCCCCTTACCTGTAATCTCTGGTATTTTATTAGTTTTGATTTGAAAACAAGTTTGTTCATAGCTTGATGGTCATGAATTTACCGCTACACTCTCTCTTCAGAATGTAATATGTTTTACAAAGTAACAACTGAAAGCTATTTATAGAAAGAAAAAAAAGATGCAGACCGCGCTAACTCCAAGTGTGCTTTGAACATGCTAAGCCCCACCCGAAGCTTTGATTTCTTCCATAAATTACATGTTGAAGTTATTTCTTCCGCTTTTGATGTCCAAATCTCCTCCAATACAAACATACCTACAAAATAAGTTGTAAATGATTAATCTACATAATATTTACACATAAGTGCCATTTTTTCATGCATAAGTTCACCATAATATAGCACTAATTAACTCTCCCAACTTAGAACTTTGTTTGTCCTCAAACAAGAGTCTTATAAACCTAAAGAAACAAGAGCAACCACCAAGATTTCACATGATCAAACAAGTTTTGAGAAAATAAGATAAATGCATGACACAAAATTCCAAAAGCACAAGAAAAGTGGTGCTTACCACTATACTACAACCAAACCATGATCATGAAACAAATTCTAAATACAAAACTCATGTCATAAATTCTAAAACAACACATGCTCAATTATGAATCACACCTAGCACACATCTTCAATTTGTGATGAAGAACAAAAATGAAGGACTTGGCTCACACCAAAAAATCTTGCTAACACCTTTATTAACTTGTGCATTCATCTAAACAAAGCATATTGAAAGCACAAAATCATAAATCACAAAGGACTTTCAAGGGTTGTAACGAGGATTGGTTAACAAATAAGGGTCATATCTAAAGGTCTTTGAAACAAAGTTGTCAAACTCTAGAAGAGCATTCACTTTTCAATTTCTTTACAATTCACAATTTTATTCACCATTTTTCTTTGTTCATATGATACACCTTTGATCACACTTTCTAGCACAACTATTTGCCTCTTTTTTTCAAACAAATTCACTTATTTTTCAATTCTTTTTCACAATTATCTTTCTTGTTCAAATTATTTTTCAATTTCTTAGCAACCTATCCTTTTCTTTCTCTTTTCTCCCCAACTTGAATACAACCAACATTGCACATGAATGCTCCTCGATTTTCTATGGCACGGGACAAAATTTCAACCATAAATTGAAGGTTGATGGTTCAAATGTTTCAAGAAAAAGAATTTAGAATCCATACAAAAATCAATGATGAACTAATATTTATGTACAATTTCACAATTTAACATCAAATGGATCCTGACATTAAGGCTTAAAAGGGTTAACAAATTCTCGCTCACTCACAAGGTAAGTTACTTTTGGTCAAGTGATTGTGCTCAAAATCAAAAAATTTCTTGATCATTTTCATGCTTTCATAACTTCAAACATAAATGCAAGATTAAACATAAATCAACCGAGTTAAAACAACATATTATTGGTCTCCTATGCATATAGTAAACAATGGAAGTTTCCTCATATTTAGGCTTTGATATAAAGTGATTCAATCATGAACAATAATTGCAAAATAATGTATGACAAGTTATTTGTACAAATTATAAGTTTCATATTCATGTTATGGTCTAGAAAGCAATAAACATGTACCTTAACATTCTACCATCCTTCAAGCTTTTATCATTACCAAATCATTTTCTAGTTGAAATATTAAAACTTGGAATAATCACTCAATGCCTTTTCAAGCCATTCAAAAACAAACTTTGAGAACAAACTCAAAAATTTTGCTAAAACTCTTGAAGTTAAACTAAACTACTATATTAACTCCTTGAAACAAATTAAACAAAACACAACTTAATTAACAAAAATCACTACAAAGATGGGGTAGATGGACATCGGTGAAAGTGGATAAGTGAGTTGAGTAAAAAGAATTTTTACTAGTATAGTAGGGCGCACTCAGTGGCGTCAGACCGTGCTTAGCGCAGTTTCTGCTGCTTCTAGCTTCTCAAAATTTTCCAGGGCGCGCTTAGCGCCCTCTGCCGTCGTTCAGCGCTGATTCTGCTGCCCAAAATTTTCAAAATGAAATTTTTTGTCAGGCTTTCCATCCACTTCCACTCTTTAAAAATTAAACAACTTATTTCAAAGCTATTAAATACTTATAAAGTTGGGTTGCCTCCCAAAAATCTCTTATTTAACGTCGTTAGCTCGATGCCTTTTTCAATTAGACGCTCCTTATTGTTGCTTCTTTTGCTTGACTAGTTGTTTGCTCTTCCTGGTTTTAATGTTGTTCCTTCACCAGCAATTACCCATAACCAACACTTAAGCAAACAAGATGGGAAACAAGTATATATACAATATAGACATATGCACAAAGCTTTAAAAGATAGAAACTATTTATATGTTTTTAATATCTAAACGCCAGTCCCTGGAAACAACACCACAATGTTGATTTGCAGTATTGCTATCAAGGGTAAGTATTTGTTTTGTCGTATCCATAGGGACTGGTGTGATATCAACGTCGTTCTACAGTTACTATGATTTTAAGCGTAAGTTTGCAAGATGTTTGATGGTTTAAAGCTACAAAATGTAAAATAGATCAATGATAAATAAAGTTTCAGAGAGATGAGAGCTTGTCGGGATTGAATTTCATTCATCGATAGAATATTTAATTTACCCAGTCATACACAATCTAAACATTTATCAATATTATCATGTATCGCTCGCCGATAGTTTTTATGTCTAGACTCCTGGCAAGAGTTCAACCGTATTGTTAAATCTCATCCTATTAAATAACACAGTAGCATTAAGACTCGATACTCAAGTGAATGTTAAACCTAAATATATGCCTAGAGTTTAGAATCTAACAGATGTTCATCTTAGATCAAGATTTGAACCATATTTCTCAATATCAATTCAAATCATAGGAATAACATGAAAACAAAGATAACATCGACATAGATTCATAAAGAGATTGTGTACAACACCAGGATCAATAAAAATACATATTATTACGACAAACTTACATCCAATCCCAACAAGAAAGGGATTTAACAACTCATGGTAGCTAGATACAAAGAGAAGAATGAAGATGAAGATGCATTAATCGTGAATTCCCAATGATTCATGTGAACCCAGCTTCCGATCTTCAAGAAGCACCCTCTCCTGTTGTTTTCTAAGTTTGACTCTCTCCAAAATGTAATATATTTTACAAAGTAACAACTGGAATCTATTTATAGAAAACAAAAAGTTGTAGACCGTGCTAAGCCCCAAATTTGGCGCTCGGCGCCAAAGCCATAAAAACACATTAAACCGCCTTAAATGGAACTTAGTATGTTAGTCCCTGCCTCAGCAACTCCAAGCGTGCTTTGAGCATGCTAAGCCCCACCTAAAGCTTTGATTTCTTCTAAAAATTGCATGTTGAAGTTATTTTTTCCGCTTTTGATATCCAAAGCTCCTCCAATACAAATATACCTACAAAATGAGTTGCAAATGATCAATCTACACAACATTTACACGTAAGTTAAGGTTTTGACTCTTGAGTCCAAAGAATGAAACTACTAGGTTCCATTTTTCATGCATAAGTTCACCACAATTTGGCACTTATCAATGACTAAGAATTTTTTCGTCTAATACTCAATATTGGCTTTTCCCAAACAAATCATTTTTTATTAGAGCTATAATAATTTGGTTAGTTAATTTTTATGTATAATTAGAGACTAATATTCACATGTTTACTAAAAAAGAAACAATAATATGTACACATCTCTAATTTATAATATTATTTTAGACTTCACTTTCTATATTGTTGTAAATAACATATTTTCCAAAATACCCTAGAATCAAGAAAGTCTTATGGTATTATCATAAAGTTTATTGGATCAAATGTAATATTGAGAGGGTTATCATTGAAAGTCATGGCCAAATTGTCGATGGAGGCATCTTTATAGATATATTTGTTACTACTATGGGAAGCTTTGTACAACATGAGAGCTTATTGAAGTGATTTTAGCCATTTTAATTGCTTTAAAAAAGGTTCAAAACTCTATGAAGATAAAACTATATTCTCACCACATTTTTTCTAGAAACAGATTTAAGCTACACAAGAACACGTTCTACTAATTATTAAATTTATACTTGGTGTTCCTTTTAGATTGGTTGCATTATGCAAAAAATAATGGAGGTTTCAATCTGTTTTGGAGCAGAAGGACACATGTGGGAATTGATGTCCCAACATGTGTACAACATTTGTTCCTTATTTGCAGAACAAGGATGTTGTTATGTGCGCAAGTTTTTTTAGTTACATGGAATGCATTTTTAAAGATGTGTGCAACCAATATTGTTACTATCTTTTAATTAGTTTAAATTTAAATCAAAGAGATTTAAATTTGAACTCAAATCAAATAAAATATTATTTTGTGGAGCTGATTTGGAGCAATAATATCTTCACTAGTTCTGGACAAAATCAGATCATTATTGAAGGATAAAAATCCCTAATACATTTCTATATAAGGAGACTAAATTATCATATTTTGTCAAGAGTTTTGTTCACAAGAACAATTTCTTAGTGCCTAGGTTTTCTGAGCCGTTTGTTTCTTGTATTCCATGCTAATACCCTCATAAGGATTAGTATTGAATCTACTGTTGTACACCACTATGTATTTCATTAACTTGGCATAGTTGTTGGTTTATCTTAGTTGAGTTATAAATTCAAGAATCAATATATTTATTATTGAAGTTGATCACTACGAGTTAGTGATTAAGAGAAAGTGAGAGAGGTTCACATATTCAGAGGGAAACCTAAATAGAAAGTCACTAGGATTAGATAGATGCATAAAAATTCACAGGGTTTGGTGTTCTTATAAGACTAATTGTTCTAATTCAAAGTAGTGAATTTCCTTTCATGGGTAGATTTCCCCTAGACATAGGCGTGGTTTAATCTAACTGAGCTAATAATCTTTTGTGATATTTTATTGCTTTTTGCATTGTGTTTTTGTTGTTGTCATATTATTGTCTTAACTAGTTTAAGAAGTTGGACCAGTTATCACAACATCATGTACAACATCTATCCCCATAGGAACAAAATTACAATTGGAATCAAAGCATGCACCATGTTCTATTTGGTAGAGCTCCAGGGAGATAATTTCTATTGTCATGGATAACAATAAGGATGGAGGGTCTATTAACAAAACACTTGTTTTGGATGACACTAATTATGACTATTAGAAAGCTAAAATGTCCACCTTTCTCAAATCCATAGACAACAAAACTTGGAAGGATATGATTAAAGGGTGGAAACATCTTGTGATTACTTCTCAAGATGGTATAACAAGTTTGAAGCTTGAAGCCAAATGGAATGATGCAGAAGATAATGAAGCTCTTGGAACCTCCAAGGCTTTGAATTTTTTTAATGGTGTTGACAAGAATATGTTTAGATTGATCAACACATGTATAAAGATGATCAACACATGTATAAAGTTTGAAGCTTGAAGCCAAATGGAATGAAGCCAAAGATGCTTGGGAGATTCTCAAAATTTCCCATGAAGGCACATCCAAGGTTAGGATGTTAAGGCTGCAGCTCCTCACTATAAAGTTTGAGAACCTAAGAATGGATAAAGATGAATCTATATCTGATTTCAATATCAGACTTAAAGACATTGCCAAAAATTCATTTTCCTTGGGAGAGAAGATATCAGAAGAGAAGACGGGAAGCAAAATCCTCAGATATTTGCCTAAGAAGTTTGACATGAAGGTAACATTTATTAAAGAAACTCAAGGTTTAAGCACCTTTAAGGTTGTTGAACTCATTAGCTCTCTTCAAACATTTGAAGTGGCTATAAATGGAAGATTATAAAAGAAGAACAAAAGCATAACTTTTGTGTCCAACACTGAAGAGGATGAAAATCAAGGTAGTGAAAGTTTTTAAGAGGCTATAGCTCTTGTTGGGAGAAATCTTAAAAACTCTTTGAATAAATTTGAAAGAAGATGGAGGACAAATGTCCCAGATAGATTTCAGACATCACTCCCTAGAACATAGGCAAATGAGTTTAATGTCATGAACGTGAATGGTTTAGTCACATTAAAGTTGAATGTCCTACTTTCCTAAAGAAACGAAAAAAGGGATTGATAATCAAATGGTTTGAATATGATGATGAAATTGAAGGAGAATCTGCCAACAAAGTAATGGCTTTCACTGAAAAGTATGTGTCAGAGGAAGAATCTAGTGATGAAAACATGTCTGAAGAAGAGCTAAATGAAACCTTCAGAATTCTGCACACCAAGTGGAAAAAAATCTTACACAATAGTTGAGAATCAAAAGAAAACCATAAGTGTGTTTCATGAAGAAAAATAAAATCTTTTCTTAACCATCACAAGTATGAAAGATGAAATCACCTTGCTGAATGCTAAACTTGAAAATATGCCAGAATTTGTACATATGTTTAACAACATTTCAGATATGTTGGATGATGTCTTAGAAGGGGATATGAAGGTTGTAAGGTTTGATTACAATTCCATGAAAAAAGATCGATGTCCCTCCAAAAAAGAAGATTGAGTTTCATATGTTAGATCACATGTCTCAACATCATGCTAGACATATGTACGCTCAACATAGAGGTTTCAAGAACTTTACTAAGAGAAGTCACAACTGTGGTAAATTTGGTCATATAAGATCTTTTTGCTATAAATTATATGGATATCCTCAATCCTATAGTCAACCAAGGTTCAACAAAAGAAGAGGGAATAAGACCCAAGCTAAGAAAGTTTGAAAACCTAAGGAATTTGTCAAGTGTCTCTTAGCTCACGTTTCTATTAGAGGTTCTTCTAGAGAGGATTTGTATTTTGATATTGGATGTTCACAACACATGACTAGTGAAAGGAGCTATATTGAAGAATTAAAAACCTACTCTTCGAGTTATATTACCTTTGGTAATGGAACTAGAAGAAAGATAAAAGGAATAGGAAAATTGGTTTATCCAGGTCTCCCTTGCCTTGATGAAGTTCTTCTAGTAAAAGGTCTTGCTACAAACATGATCAACATAAGTCAACTTTGTGATTAAAATCTGAATGTGGAATTCAATAAGTCTAAATGCAGTGTCTCCAACAAATATTAAGAAGTGATTATGAATTGCTCTATGTCCAAAGAAAACTGTTATATGTGGATCAGAAGTCACCCCTCTACAAGCTTGGAAGATGATACTAAAATGTTGCAGAATAAGATGTCCCACACAATACTCCAACATCATACCTCATCAATGATCCTGGAGTCAATTCATATGGGAAACACAAGAGAAATAAACAGAATCCTATGTGTTAAGGATGGTAATGAATAACTCATGTTAGCCAAGAGTTATGAAAATTCAGACCATATGTTAGGACATGTTGTCCAACATGTGAAGACTAAAGTTGTTCTGATAATAAGAAAGAAAGTCACAAAATTTATTAAGTGTCAAGTAATCCCCCAAAGCCAGAATGAGTCTGAAAAGAAAAGGGGTATTATTGACATTTACATGTGTGACAATTTATTTCACTCATTAAGGAGTCTAAAAGGAAAGCTTCTCTCTCTTGTGATAATTATTACACAAGAAACAAGGCACCTTTTTCTTATTTTTACTCGATTTCAAAATCTCTATGAGCCCACTCTTTTAAATAAGTGTCTCCTTCTCATTTGGTTCACACAACCTGTTAGTCTCTCCCATTCTCCGAAAATGAGTCAACAATCTGATATTAACAAAACCTCTGAGCTTAAACCTATCGCTAACTCCTATGGTGCCAATATGTTAGGAGTCAAATTGGGAGAAAAAGGATCTTCTAAGAAACCTAAGGTTTCTGAATATAACAAAAGGGATGACAAGTAAGATTCTTTATAGTATGTTGGACCTCTCCAGATGATTGTTCCTATTGATATCTCTGAGAAGAAACCTAAGTGCTCTGACTACAAAAAATGCACTTGAACAAAAAGGGTAAGACTCTCTATTCAAGATACCTCTGTGCATGATCTTGAAAACGTTATTCAAGATATTGATGATTATACTTCTAAAAATGTTGTTGAGACTTGCGAAATCAATCTTAGTTAACATGTTGAACTCAATGTTGAGCCATCTAGTACGACATCTAATGAACCTCTTGATAAATATAAAGATAACACCACTACAGAAAACCCTAAAGATTTTATGTCTGTTTTGAATGAGATACTATTTAAAATTCTTCAGAATATTTGAGGAATAAGGACCCTTAAAACAAAGAGGCTGAAGAAGACAATGAGGATGATGAAAATCTCATTGTCAACCTCATGAATAAGATAGTTGAATAAAAGGCCGCTGAGAATAAGTTTCAAAAGAGGAAACTTGTTATGTTATGTGACTTTGAGATAGATGTTGGAACAAATGTCTAGGAAATTGTGTCCACCTTTAGGAGGAAGGTTGGAGGAAAAAGGATTCCTTTGAATGTTCTTGTTGATCCACTGGATAATATATCATTACATTCTGAAGCAAGTGTAGAGAAATGTAAATTTGTGTATCAAAGAAGTACTTGTGAAAGAGAGCTGAGCAAAAATGTCCTTGAGTGGAAAGAAGTCATAAATCTTCTAAAAGATTAAGGGTTGGTGAAGATTCTCTTAGACATAGGACCCTAATATGAAATGTTGGTAAAAGAGTTTATTGTGAATCTGTCAACTGACTGCAGTATTAAAGGAATTCAAGAGTATATAAAGGTTTTTGAGAGAGGTAAGTTTGTGAATTTTTCACCCTCAATTATCAAGGTTTATCAGGGAAGAAACAAGTCAGTTAAATCTGATAGAGTTCTTTCCATGGACATGATAGAAAATGATATCACTGTTGGACAAGTGAAACAATGGCCCATCAAAGGGTTGTATTTTGGAAAGTTGTGTGTTAAGTATATTGTTATGAACATGATAGGTGTGGCAACTTGGGCTCATACCAACCACAATTTTAGCATTACTCTTGCTTTGTCCAAGCTGATCTTTGGAACCAAGTCTAATAAAAACTTTGGAGAGTATGATTTTAACAAGACCATGTGTTTTTCCTAGTGGATTGATCCTTTCGATTGGATGCATTTAGCAAAACAACACCTTGGAGAAGTGTCAAAGTGTTCAAGATTGGTCTAGCTTTCTAAAGCTGCATGGAATTGAAAAAGGGAGACATGTTGGGTTTGATGCTCCAGCATGTGGTACGACATCTGGGCCTTGTGCAATAGGCGCCAAATTACTGCGTTTTAACCAAATCTTTTGAGAAGATTCAATTATGTTTTATTATTATTAGGTTAGCGGTATGATTATATGATTTATTAGACAGTTGTGAAGATCAAATCATATTTAAAAGAGATTTAAATTTGAATTTGTAACAAACCAAATCATATGCTTTTGTTGGAGATATTCAAGGAGCAAATCAAGAAAAAAGCCCAGGGTTATTTCACTATATAAGGAGCTCAGACTTATATTGGAAAGTAAGAACTCACATTGAATATTTTAGAGTTCTAGGATTTATAAGAGTCCTTGTTATTTTTTATGTACACCTTTATGCTTCAGTAACTTGGCATGGAAGGCTTATCTCGTTGAGTTGTAAATTCAACATTTTTATGTACACCTCTATGTTTAAGTAACTTGGCATAAAAGGTTTGTCTAGTTCAATTGTAATATTCAACATCATCCATATTGTTATATTGAAGTTGATCACCAGGGGTTAGTGATTTCTATCTCCTATCATGAGTTGTGTGATAGAGAAGAAGTGAGTAGGTTCTTATTTTAGGGGGAGACTCTAAATAGAAAGTCATTGGGTAGTGTTAGGAAGAGGCATTGAATAACACATGGTTTGTTGTTGCTTGTAAGTCTAATTGCACTAAGCTACTAATATTGAATTTCTTTCATGGGTTGTAGACTCAGTACACCAGATGTATGTGTAGTTTCACCGAACTGGGTAAATAGTTGATTGTGTTATTTACTGCTTTTCAGCTCCATCGTCTAGTACTTGTTATTATAGTAGTTCTGATGTATCATTTTGAACCATTTGTCGAAGCATCAAGTTCGACATTTGTCCCTTGAGGAACAAAATTTTAATTGGCATCAGAGCAGACACCCTAACTTGTTGGGTGAGCTTAAGGGAATATAAATTATGCTCAAATAGAGACAATTCAAGATGGAGGATCAGTCAACAAACCACCTATTTTGGATGAAACGAATTATGATTATTGGAAGGTGATGATGGTGGCTTTTCTCAAATTGTTGGGAAATAAAGCATGGAAAGATGTGATCAAGTGATGAAAACATCAAATGATTACCTCTGAAGATGGTACAACCAACCTATAACCAGAGGTTGATTGGACTAATTCTGAAGATGATGAATCTCTTAGGAACTCTAAGGAATTGAATGAAACATTCAATGGTGTGGACAAGAACATGTTCAACTTGATCAACACATGTTCAAATGCTAAAGAAGAATGGGAGATTCTGAAAATTATACACGAAGGCACATCCAAGGATCGTTTATCAAGGTTACAAATCTTAATAGCAAAATTTGAGAACCTAAGGATGAATGAAGATGAATCTGTGAGTGAGTTTCACATCATATTGTGTGACATTTCCAACACATCCTTTTCCTTAGGTGAAAAGATGTCTGAAGAAACGCTTGCTAGAAAGATTCTAGAATTATTACCTAAGAGGTTTGATATGAAAGTGACTGCTATTGAAGAAGTTCATGACCTAAGTAGTATAAAGGTTGATGAACTCATTGGTTCCCTACAAACCTTTGAGATGTCCATCAATGATAGGTCAAAAAAGAAAGAAAAAACATATTTAAATTGAGATATGATAGTAATAAATCACTAGACTAAGGCATGACAATAGTTTTTAGAGGAATGTATTGAATTAGATAATCATCTTATCAAATTCTACAAATATTTGTTTATCTCATAAAACAATTACAATTATATTGATCTGGTGGAGAGAATTATCCCATAACTTATAACTCATGAATATAATGAAAATCTCACTAGAATACCTCAACTTAAGAAAATTAATAATGCAATGCATGATATTGATGGTAATTCTTCTGTAGGCTCTGATGGCTTTGAGGTATGTATTTTCCGAGCCTATTGGGATATACTAGAGAGAATAATGTTATCAATTTAATAAATCAATTCTTTGAACAAGGTTGAATCCTTCCTAATCTCAATTCAATCAATGTTACTTTTATACCTAAACAACATGACTTAGATTCTATAGAGTGGTATAGACCTCTTGCACTTGCAAATCATAATACAAAATCATCACTAAGATCATTACATACAAGTTGGTCATCTTAGCTCCTAAAATTCTTTCAGAAAACCAAAGAGACTTTATTAGGGAAAAACATATTTATGAGCGTATTGGGATTACATGATAAACCATTAATATGTTGGAAAATAAATTCTTTGGAGGTAGTATCAATTTGAAGATAAACTTCATAAAAGTCTTTGATACTTTAGATTGACAATATCTTATCAAAGTTCTTGTTCAATTTGGTTTTAATTAAAAAATTTGTGATTGGATACTTATAATTCTACACTCAGCCAAACTATTAATCATGATAAATGAAAAAGATGGATGGTTTTTCTTGCTCTAGGGGAGTAAGGAAATGTGATCATTTGTCTCACTTTCTTTTTAGAATTGTTTAAGAGGCACTTAGTAGGTAGTTATCTATATTGGTGGATCAGGGTAAGTTGACAAACATATATGTTAGTAAGACAACCATTCCTAGCCACACTTTCTTTTGCAGATAGTCTTATTATATTTTGCAAAGCTACCTAGAATAATGCTCAAGTCATTAGTCATCTCCTTCAAGAATATGGTCATTATTCTAATCAACACATCAGTCCAACTAAATGTAAGCTTTATGGTGGAGGTACTTCTAGATATAGGCTAATGCATACTGCTGATATGCTTGGATTCACTATGGGATGAACACCATTTAATTATCTTAGAGTTCCTATATTCAAAGGAAAACCTATTATCCATCGTCTTTAGATTATAACATATAGAGTATCGATTAAACTAGCTGCTTGGACGGGCCGTCTTATTTCTATGATGGGTAGGGTTGAATTGGTCCAATCAGTCATACAAGTCATATTTTTGTATAGTCTTAGGATATATGAATGGTCAATCAATCTTCTTAACAAACTAGATTCTTACATTAAAAGTTGATTACTACATCTTGGAAGATTATTTGCTCACCTTTGTCTAAATGAGATATTGATTTGAGAGATATTAAGACAAAAAAAAAACAAAGTTGGTTATTTATCACTTTGTTAAAAGTTGACGACTATCAATAATCAGTGGCCTTCTATGCTTATTAGTAGTTACTTATAAAATAAATAAAAATCAATCATGCATCATATTTTTTCTTCAATATGGCCTGACATTACGCATTCATTTTCATTTCTAGAGGAACATAGTAGATGGCAGATTAGTAATGAGAAGAACATTGATTTATGGACTGAAAATTGGTTGGAATAAAAAAATTAAAGATTTACACTTAGTATTACCAGTGAATATTCAATTTATGCATACTTGTAAGATAAATTCAATTATCCAAGACATCAATTGGAACATTTATCATAGCTTATCTATTTTGGCTCCTTAATTATTAAAGATATTTTGAATATTAACTTGTCATTTAATAATACTAGTGCTCATAAACTTATTTGGACAAGATTTGCAAATGGCGATATATCTTTAAAAGATGCCTACAATTGTATTAGGAGGGATCACATTGAGCCTTGTACAAAATTCAATTGGCATCCTTACATACCACCTTCTAAGTCATTAGTGACTTGGAAACTAATGCACAATGTTATTGCAATAAAAGACAATCTGATTCGAAAGGGAATGCATATAGTTTCGGGGTGCTCTCTCTCTCCCTTTTCTGCAATCATGATATAGAAACTGCAGACCAGTTGTTTCTTAGATGCATGTACACTTTACTTTTCTGAAATTTGATGGAGCGATTGTTTGGCATAAACATTAATAGAACTAGTTACAAAAACTTATTCAAACTTGTTGGTAGAAGTTGGAGCTCTCAAATTCATAATATAATTATAACTTTCATCATAATAATTCTTTAGAAAACTTGACGCAAAAGAAAGGATATAATGTTTCGAAATTGTAAGATTGACTTTAACATAAACATTCTTCATGTTAAATAATTGGTCTATATGACATCTATTTCTTTCAAGGGGCGCATGTACTCCTTAATTCACGATTTTACAATTATTAAATACTTTAGACATCAAATATCGACCTCCTTATGCACCTAGAATCATACAAGTTAATCGGTGATTTCCTAGTCATAATTGGATTAAATGCGTCACATATGGAGATTCAAAAGAAAATTCTAAAATATCAATTTGTGGTGGCATGTTTTGGAATAATTTAAAAACATTTTTTGGGTGCTTTTAGTTTGCACCTTCTTTCAAGCTGAATTGCATGAAATCACCCTTGTTATAGAATATGCTAATAGGAAGACTTGAGAAATATTTTTATTCATTATGATATTTGTAAAATTCACTTCCTATTTGTGCTTTTGAATTATTTTTGAGAGATAGGTGAATTCTTTACCACCTATCACATTTTTTCAACATTTTTTTGATTTTTTTACCATATTACCCCATATTTGAAATTTTAATCTCAAACTATCCTAATTTGAAAAAAAAAATCCTAAAATACCCTACTTCTAACATACATTCGTACAATGAAAAGACGAGTCCATGAAAAAAAAAATTGGAATGTAGGAACTCGGCCAATGGATGGCGAGTGATTGAAGGACTTTCAAGTTTTTTTTTAAATTTTAATTAATTACTATGAGGAACAATAAATGTTATATATAATTTAATTAATTATTATTTAAAAATATTGATGTTATGTAGAATTTTTTATGAGGATAATAAAATGTATTTAATGAATTTGAGTGTCTTAATGCATACTGATACGATGACAAAGAGTAAATAATAGGACAATAAATATTAATTTATTAAAACTTTTTAAATAAATTAAAAAAAATGTTTTAACCACTCGGTCATCCATTGGTCGAGTTCCTATATTCGAAATTTCTTTTTCAAGGATTTGTTTATTCATTAGCCGAGTTCCTACATTCAAAATTCTCTCTTCAATGACTCGTCCATTCATTGGGCGAGTGTGTTCTAAAAATAGGGTATTATGAGAATCTTTTTTCAAAAAAGGGTAATTTGGGATTAAAATTTCAAAAAGGGGACAGTAGGATAAAAAATTATCATAATTTTCACACAAAATACTAAACTATGGATTCACTGTCCATAGTTTAATATTTTATATGGAAAAAATAATAGTTTGATAAAAAAATATAGGAAAATAATGGTAGTTAAGAAAAAAAAATCCGAGATAGGTTGACTATGTTTGGCTACCGTGTTTACTAGTTTTTTTTATGGGTAAGGTTTAAAGTCTCCTCATCCTTTTATTTTTTTTATTTTTAATTTAATAAATAGTCTTTATTAAAAATATTTAATGTAATTTTAATTTTATATTATTATTAAATAATAAAATAATTAATTTTATTATTATTTTTTATAATTTTTAAATGGAAAAAATATAAGCATGAGAAGAAGAAACGGAAAACATCTCTCCCCATTTGAAATGGCAAGGTTGATTATTTTTCTTCATATCTTTAAAAGTATGATTTTTGGAAATTTAATAACAAAATCAAGATATTTAAAAAATTAATTGAAAAATAAGTTATTTAAATTTAAAAAAAAATCCTCATTTTCTTTATCTTTCTTTTCTCTTCACATCTCTAACTTATCACATCTATTGCCTTATTTTTCTTCTCAAAATGCAATGAACATGAGTGTCCAAATCCCATTTTTCAACCTAGCTACTAATATGTTTTCATAAATAAACTTGATTATGACCTTTGCCTTTATTGTATTAAAATAAAAAAGTTGTGCAATATGACTAAGATTGTGCTAAATAATTGAAGTTTACAGCTTGAATTCCCAAACTTCCACGCAAAACAACAAAATTTCTCCACCATCACACTCTTTCTTTTCTTTATTTTTAGTGTCATGATTGCTCTTTTGTTTGTCAATGTCAATATACTCTCAATGTTCATTCATGGTAAACAAACTTCCATTGTCTTCTAAGAAAACCTTTCGGACAAACATACTCCTCTAGTACATGAGATTCTTAGTCAGAATGTTCCATTAACTCATCTTCCTAGAATGACTAGTCAATATTATAAATAAATATTTTTTTTTGTCAAATAATTTAATAACAAATACTACTTATTAACCGCGAGTTTGAATCTGCACCCTTCTAATAAAAATCTAAAATGATGGTTAACATTAATTAGTTGCTAAAAGGTTTCTACGTAGAATACAAAAGAAGGTTTTAACATAACATGTACTATCAAAACAAAACAAGAAATGTCTAATACTAATAATTTCATGAAAAAAGCACAGAATCCCATAATAATAATAATTATTATAATAATAATCTTAAAGTCTTTTCTGAATCTTCTCCACAACCATACCTCTCACACAGACTGAAACATATCTTTCTGATTTTACTTCCAAGCCAGTACTCATCAGTTCCAGTTCAGTAGTAGTAGTACATACTCTTCTCCTCAGTCTTGTTTTCATCAATACTCAAGTAACCATTATCACTACTAATTAATTGCTTAATATACTCAAGATCATACCCTAAAGAACTTGGAATTTGCTTCTGATTTTGACTAAAGCACAGGTTCACTTTTTCTGTTTCAGTTTCCCATTGGTTAACATCACTTCCATGACTCAGATTGATCATGTTGCTGTTTTGCATGAGATTCTGAAACCCCATTATTTCTTCTTGTTTCCCAAAACTTCCTTCTGATGAACTGCAACAACTTCCCTCACTTCCAAACATGGCCAAACTCTCTCTCATAGGATGATGATGATGATGATATTGCATGGAAGTAACAGTAACATTACTAGTACTAGTGCTAACACCACTGAGCAAAGACTCTTGGTTATGGTAAAAAGGGAGAGAGATTGGTTCAAGGTTTGTGGTGAAAGATGTGTTTGGTTGTGAAAATTGGTTGTAATATGGAGTAGGGTTTTGATAGGGTAAGAGTGTGGTATGAGATTGAGGAAGAAAACTCATAAGCTTCTTCTTGAGTTTTGTGTTCCAGTAGTTTTTTATATCATTATCAGTTCTTCCAGGTAACTGAGCAGCAATAATTGACCACCTAAAATCATGAAAAATAAGCAAAAAAAAAATGAGAAAGAAAATGTCATTGTCAATATTCTGGATCTGGAAAGTTAATTGCAAAGTAGATTATTAGACAAAAAGAGCAAAAAATAATTGTACTATATATAGTGAGTTTTTTTTTTCTTTCTATATATACCTGCTTCCAATATTAGCATAAAGGGTGCAAATGATTCTGTCTTCTTCATCTGAAAATTCTCCATGTTTAATGTTTGGCCTTAAATAGTTAAGCCATCTCAATCTGCAACTTTTTCCGCATCTTCTTAGACCTAAAAAGTTTATATATGAGATCATGCACACAGAGAGAGAGAGAGAAAGATTTATATATAGATACATGAGATTTTGAAGTTAAGTTGAAGAATGTTATACCAGCTTTTTGAGGAAGAGAAATCCAATTTCCACCAGTTCCATTTTTTTCTATATACTCTTTGAGCTTTGAATCTTCCTCTGGTGACCATGGTCCTTTCTTCACATTTGCTTTGTCACAACAAGGAGCTCTTCCCATTTTCTCTCTCTCTCTCTTTGGTTTCTCTCTCTATATGATATGATCTTCTCTTTTGTGGGGACTGCTTGTGCTTTATAATAAAGAGACAAGATTTTTAAACTGTTGAGAAAATGTTATTTTATTAGGAATTTAGTCAGAGAAAGTAAAAAACATGCAAAACTCATATGTAGAAATGTTGACATATGTATAGTTTTATTTAATTTATATCAATCTTCTTAATGTGAAGACTTTTCTATTAGAGAGAGATCTTTCTAATCTCCAACCAAACGATGACATCTTAATTTGTAAATTTCGATATTGTTAGGTCAGACACCATCCTATCATCTATATTTTAACATGAAACTTTTAACTATGTGCAAATTTTTATCGGTTATTATCATTTCGTCTACGAAAAAAGTTATATTGAAATAATAATATATCTAGGTTGTTATATTAATTAATCTATGATTTGAATGTTTTCTAATGTGAGAAAAGCATCTAAAGTTTGATATTTATAAAGAAAGAAACATAAGAAGAAGAGGTATTGTTGTAGTGTTGGTGATGGTTACAGCTACCAACATTGTGACTCAAATCCGAAAACACATGGATGATTGGTCTTGTTTTCTTTGGTATAGTATTAGTACTAGTGGGGTTTAATTATTGTTTTAATCATAATAATTAAGTAATGAAAGCATTGACAGAATGCAAAAGTAGAAGATTAAAATACTTGAAGTATATATCTAACTGGAGGATATGTATCATTAGGGTGCACCTGAACGTTCATGAAATTATGTAGCATTTTTTAAATAATTGTGCAAAAGCATGTCATGTTTCTTTTGTGATTGCATACAACCATGTCCATAAACTTTACAAGAAAAATACATTGTTGGTGTGTGTGTGTTAGTAAATGAGTTTCACATTAGATAAATGATGTGATTATTGATAATTTAATGTGATGAGTGGTAGAAATTTCAGGCACTCATAATCATAGAGAAGCTGTCCTCAGACCCTTTCAATTAAATTTTGTATTTTTATTGGCCAAAATGCTTCTCTCATATTTTGATTAATAAGGTTTTGAAATTTTTTCTCTATGGCACGAAAAATGTGATTGGTCAATAAAAAAAATACTGTATGTATTTTTATTAGATATTTCGAAAAATTTGATAAAATTATATTAAATTCTAGATTTAAAAAAAAATTATGTCAAAAAGAAAAAAAACAAAATTAATACCATTAAATTTTTTTATAAGTCGGATATGTTTTGTAATTTTTTAGATTTTTAGATAATCCTGTAGTTTATTTTTGGTAGGCCAATAAAAAAGTTAAAGTTATATCACCAGAATTTTTGATAAATTTGATATGTCTTGTATTTTTTTGGATTTAAAAGAAAATTATAAATTCATAATCTTTATTTTAAAAATTTATGATTTTGTTTTGGATATTTGAAAATCAATATAAAAGAATATGATTTTATATAGATTTTTTCAAATATCAAGTATAAAATCATCGATTTTTGAAAAAAATTTACTATGGATTTCAAAAAAACAAGTATAAAATATATGTCTTTATATTGGATTTTTCAAAAATCCAATGAATATTCATGAATTTTTCGAAAATCGGATATGACACATAAATTCAAGAATAAAAAATAAAAAATAAAAAATTTCGTAAAAATTCGAGATAAATTAATCCAAAAATCTAGAATACCACAGTTTTTTCTAGCAATTTAAGCACTTTTATTAAAGATATTTTAACAAAACTACCATGTCAGATTAAATTGAACGGGTGGCCGGACAAATTCTCATAATCTTACTTGTATTGCTAAATATATAAACATTTTGTTTTGGATTGGACTCGTGGCAATCTCAAACTCAATACTACATTTGAAGTCTATAATATATAAACAACATACTATGCCCTAATAAGGTATGATTCATTTTAACTTAATCTCCATCTCAAGTGTAAGTTTAGTTAATTAACTTGGGCATTAAAGTTTATGTATCTTATTTTTATGTCTTACTATAAAAATGAGTTTGTGTATCTTCTCTTGTATATCCTACTTAGGTTAAAATGAGCTTCATCAATAAATTGAGTTTTTATCATTTTTAATTTTTAACTGTTCAAATGTATCATATATTATTTACTTTGTTTGATTTTGTTTCCGTTTTATTTCTATTTTCTTGTTTTTATCTTATTTTAGGAGTTTGATGAGAATCGGATGTTCTAAGCCATGTTCATATAAAAGAAAAATTAAAATAGGAAAATTTTGGAAAATTTGAGCAACAAAGAGAAGATTTTATCTTATTTTAGGAGTTTGATGAGAATCGGATGTTCTAAGCCATGTTCATATAAAAGAAAAATTAAAATAGGAAAATTTTGGAAAATTTGAGCAACAAAGAGAAGATTTTGCCTCAAGATAGAGGTCATTGTGAGCATAATGGACTTTTTGTCCACAGTACCCCATTCCTGAAATTTAAATCCCAATATGTCTCACTCTGGAAAAAAAAATTCCCATAATGCCCTACTTTTCCCTTTGAACTCGCCCATTCAATGGACGAGTGGTTGGAGCGTTGCATTTGACTGCATGGACTCACCCTTTGATTGGACGAGTATACACGTCATTTATTCTCATGCTTGAATTCGACCAATGGATGGCCAAGTGTATGTTGTAGTATTTTTTTTTTTTTTTTAATAAATTAAAAAAAGGTAATGAATTAATATTATTTTGAATAATATGTTGCTATCAAAGACTTTCAATGATCGAGCAATTGCTTTATGTTTGTACTGTCTCGGTCAATGATTGGTCGAGTATTCAAGTATTAATTTTCTATAAATAGCAGGACTTGTAGAAATGTAACTCAGAGCATAAAATCCTTTATTTTGGTAAAAATGTCTGTTTGGGGTCTTGTATTTTATGGACAAGGGGAAAAATCAATGTTTGCCTCGATCCGCAATGGAATTTCAGAACACTGATTTCAGCCATCCACACTGGCTTCCGACAGTTGGGCAAGCGTTGTATGAAGGTGAGGAAAGTAGAGTATCGTTGTCCATACATAACGTTGACTGATGCAAGCCCCGATGGTACGTACATGTATTACCTGGATCATATAGAAAATGATGAAGATGTTCAGTGTATGTTTTCGGCACATAGTGGTGAAGTTAATAGAGGAGTTGAAGGTCCACTTGTGTTGGTTGTTGTTGTTGATTAGTTTTTTAATAACCTCTAAGAATTTTAGTTAATGTGATCGTACTTTGTAACCAGAAGCCTTTGATGATCAAATGTAGTTCATAATGTTTGTTTCCAAAAGACATTATTAATACACAATGGTTTATGTATAGTACGTGCATAGTAGTTAATAATTAAAAAAACAACATAATCATCTGGACGGTCCTGCAACATTTGGACATTTCCTAATTAAAAAAACAACATAATCATCTGGAGGGTCCTGCAACATTTGGACATTTCCTACGCATGTGTCCTATTTCGCGGCAAATTCCACACCTTCTCTTTTCCTTCTCAACGCCGTCCATCTCGGTTCTAATCCTGGTGCTGTTTGGGCGCCCTTTCTTCCTCCTTCTCATAGAGTCGTCGTGGCAAAGAGTAAATCCTTCATATTTTGGCCAATTCTCCTCATGGGGAAGTCCTAGGAAAACTCTCCTTATAGACCTTGAAGACGTTAAGAATTTTGAAGACGTCTGGAATGTGAATGGAGTAGTCCTGGCGTATACTCGAACATGCTGCGATTACATGGGAGCAACATAAGTGAAATGCCTGAAATTTCCCACAATCGCAGTGTTGTTTCCTCATATCAACACTGAATGTACCGGTTGGTCGACCATCATTCTGATTAATCTTCTCTTGGACCATGAAGTAGAATCTCTCGCGATCAAACTGCATGACATTACGCGTGTTAGCTTTCATGACTTCCTCACCCATCCCCTTGTTGCAGTTATCAGTGAAAACCTGCCCAGAGGATAACATTTTTGTCCATTGATGGCCTCTTTTACCAAATAGTGATCCTAATCGATAATACGTAGATTTGACCAATGCAGTGATTGGAAGATTTCGGGTTTCTTTGAGTATCGAGTTCATTGCTTATGCCAGATTAGTTGTCATGTGACCCCAACGTTGCCCTCCGTCAAATGCCCTTACCCACTTCTCCCGAGAGATGTTGTCTATCCATGATAAAGCGTCATTGTTTGTTCTTCGGATTTCCCCCCGATAGTAGTTAAATTTCGCCTCTGTCAACGCATAACCCATGTTAACAACTATTTTCCGCAGTTCCTTGTCTTTAATCTCACGCATGAAGTTTTGCGCAATGTGTCTAATACAGCTGTCAAAATTGTTTGGTTAGAAGCCCTATTAACACAGCTGAAAAATAACTCTAACCCGACGGAGGCGGAAAATATTCTTCATTCAAAAGTTTATATTTTACTATTAATTGCTACTTTTTAAATGCCAGATAAAAGTCACAATTTATTGCATTCTTCTTGGTTACCTTTAGTAGGAGACCTAGAAAAATGTAACACATACAGTTGAGGTTCTGCTTGTCTGGCGACACTATATAGACATATGTGCAAGGCAGCTCATAAAGGAGTCAAGAGCATAGGAGGTTGTGTTGTATTACTAAGTGTATGGGCATTCACACACATACCCTTGTTAGCCCCAGTTAGTAAAGAGGTCCCATCACATCCGTATGCATTAAGGTACCGATTTTCATTAAAATGCAATTTATATTTCTCAAAATTAATTATACGTCACTTTAAGGTATTTTTTTCCATATGCAAGATAGTGCAAACAAGGTATGCATACTATCTAAATTTCTTTTATACATTCTAATAGTTATATTTCTTTTAACAATTTATATGGAGGCCGTATATACAATATCCAGTGCCTGATTATAGTGACATACGAGTTTGGAGTGCAACGACATATATAGTATGTTTCTTTACCGTTGAGATGCATCAGACGGATCAGGTCAAACTCCAATTTGGATTTGAACAATAAATCCCGTCTCAGCCAAGATGTCTAAGTGAACACCATCGTATGACTATGGTCCAAGCTTGGGACAAACATTGACAAGATTTAAACAAAGAAGAGCTAAAATAATGGAAAAGGAGAACGAATTTGGTGTTACAAGGTAACTCGGTAATTGGTGAGTCTAAGACGGGTAGAGAATACATGAATTGGTTTTTGTCAATTCCTTTTACGCACGTTGCTCCAACATAATTTTTGACTGATCCCCGTCAACGTGTAGTTTCTTCAACCCAACAAACAACATCACCCTTACATCAAGACATTCCCCCCCACATACACATGTCCATTTGGGGCCCAACCATCATCATCAGCTCAACAAACTTACCAACACACCCAAACCACCCAACAACACACCATTTATTCCACCTCAACCCAATACCATAATCCCAACACTCCATTCCCTCAAACAAACTACTTTTACAACCAACAATATCAACACCAAACCAACCTACGCCCACCCATACAATACACTCCAATTCCTCAACCCAACTTTGAATACTCAAACCCTCATTCTCAATCCCAAACATTTAACACCACATTCGCACAACCCACTCCTACATACAACCCTGATGATGTATACTATCCTCCTATCCAACACACCCAATCCAGCATCTACACACAACCCACACATTCACTACCCGACTTTGACCTCACCGATGACCATCTAATGAATATGCCTTCTTTTGGCATTCAAGAACTCGACGGTATGGATATGCCTCAAAACACATCACAATCACATCAAAGTCAACAACAAGATCAACATGAAGATCTGTCTTCCGACTCATCTCCGTCTGCCGCAAGACAAAGACAAGAAGACTTAGGCAAGGGAGAACGCAAAAAAGTTGGCACAAGATGTGAAACAGGCGGTCACTATAAATAAAATATATTTCTTCCATTATATCAATAAAATTATTATTAGCGATTACAATTCATTATATGCCTCATTTTAATATTTATAGTTTTATTATAAGTATTTTAAAAATAAATCATTTTTATTATTAATATTTTAAAAAAATATATTAAAAAACTATTATTAGTATTTTAAAAAAATCATTTCTATTATTTAAATATATAATTAATTAGAAAACTATTTAATAATAATTTTAACAAGGTTATTTAATTATATAATTGTATTTAAAATAAATAAAAAATAAAAAAATAATCTCCTTCATAAGCTCGACCAACCATTGGCCGAGTCTACCCATCACACGCAACGCTTCAACCACTCGTCCATTGAATGGGCGAGTTCAAAGGGAAAAGTGGGGCATTCTGGGATTTTTTTTCTTCAGAATGGGGCATATTGGGATTTAATTTTCAGGAATGGGGTACTGTGGGCAAAAAGTCGAGCATAATGACCCATGGATTTTCAACCCTCAAAAAGAGCAATTTTGACTTAAGGCAGTGACTTTTACGGGCATTATACAACCGTAATGACCCTAATGATTCACGGATTGTGTTTTTATGTTGTTTGGTTTCTTGGCTTTTTAGTTTTCTGTCTATTACACACGAAAGGACCAAGGATTAAATGTGAATAAATGCTCATCATAATGGATTAAAGGTTATATAATATTAGGTATACATCAATTGTGCTCTCTCTATACTCTAATATATTTTATTGCATAATTTACTTTCTTTGCATTGCATATTTCCTGCAAAGACTCCATTGGATTGCAAACACAAATGTACCTTTTATTCAACAGTTCAAATTCTCTTTGCTATTATTTCTTTATTGCTTATTAATTCATACTTTACTTTATGCATATGTCAATATCTATAGTTGTTTGCGATCTCTTTCATTATGTGTGAGTAGTCTCATCATAGACTTAGGATCGTGAGGGTTGTCTAAACAAAAAAAATTGTGTAGGCTCTAGGTCTAATTATATTTTGAGAAGCTAAATGATTGTTTTGGTTTCTTAGTTTCTTTTGTACATATCTATAGGAAAGTAGAAATGGCACTAGATATTAGTCGATACACTAAAAGAGTAAACTAATATTCGAGTTAAAAAGGCCATGCGTTTAAATCAAAGCTACCAAAATGTCTTTGTTTTAATAGAGAAAATCCTTTCAAAAAAGTAGTTTCGCATAAGGTTTATGAACAAACGAATTACTTTACAAAAATAGGTGATTCATTGATTTAAAACACGATCATATACTTTGAAAGGAAATATGATTATTTTTATCTAATTCGTTTTTGCAAAAATCAGCATCCTCATAACAAAAAGAAAACGAGGGTTTTACATTAGTAAAAACGAGGGTTTTATGTTAGTAAGTCAGTGATCTTAAGGTTACTCTTAAAAAATGGAAAAATTACATCAGATGTCCTTTTGAGTTATTTTTTTGTAACAAATTAGTATTTTAAGTTTTTATTTGTAACAAATTGATCATTTAAGAAATATGTGACAGTTTTATTTCTACATCCTTTTTCTCATATTTTAAAAATTTAGAAATGTGTGACGGTTGTATTTCTATTTTTCCCTCATCATTTTCATACCACACAAAATAATTGCATCCACAATTAGCGCATTCACTCCGTTAAAAAAAAGGAACAGTGCACACATTTGATAACTTAAGTGATCAAGTTGTTAAAAAAAACTTAAATGACCAATTTATTATAAAAAATAGTAATTTAAAGGATCTCATGTGTAATTTTGTCTAAAAGAAACTAAATCAATCAAAATATTTCAAACCAGGACCAACACATTGTCAGTTTGCAGTGAGGACCATTCGCATATGGTTGCGAAACAAGACCATCAGCTTCAACCGAAGAAATTTAGAATTATTCCTCCATTTTGGGCGGTTAAGGCGCCACAACAACATCTCATCGCCTTAAGTTGGATGGATGAGAAACTAAACTATGAAAGGACCTTGTTTATCGTGTCATTATATAAACCATGATAAATCATCATATTTTAGAATTTAATGGAAAATATCGACAACTAGAGGATCATTAATAGATATGATCAAAAATCCCGAGGATCTTAATACCAAAGAAAATATGGAGGTTGTAATTTGGTGAGAAACAAAAATCTAAGCAATTAGGTAGAACATTTGAACTAGAAAACTAGCCTGGTGAAGGATTTTGAAGATGGAATGAAATTTTACTTTCTTGAATTATGGATTCTCTCCATAAGCCTTTTGGTAGAGGAAATTAGTCTAAACCACCAAGAGATTCAAACGATTTCTTATCCAAGGAACCAATAAGAATAAAATTTTGACACGAGAAAGATATAGAAAGGGAAGCAAACTGGAGAGGTATTTTGTCATCGGCATGAAGAGGTATCAAAAAGACTCATATAAATTGTATCAAGATGATAGATATCAATAAATTAGGAGATAAATTGTATTAAGATTACAAAGGTATTCCAAAAATACTTATCTAAATTGTATTAAGATTACAAAGGTATTCCAAAAATATTTTTTCATGACACACCTATTACTAGTTTTATCAAACACATTTTCAAAAAATGCAAAAATCGGCTAGGGATGGGATATTGTATGTTTCATATAATCAAAGAGTGCAACACGGACTATTGTGATCATATAAAGGATGTGACAAATGATGTTTGCATCGTTCTTTCTAGTAGTTTTTCTCTAGTATTTTACTGCATTTTATTTGATTTCCTTTCATTTGTCATATTTTATTCTTTGATTTGTGTTTTATTATGAATTCCATAGTCTAATGAGCGTCCAAGAAAAGAGGGACCAAAGGCAAGAGAAATGAAGCGAAAATGATATTTTGGAAATTTCTTTGGTACTAAAGTCAATGGGCTACTATGGACACCCGTAGCACCTGCTACAAGCCATAGCAACAAGGCACCTAAAACCCCCTCATTTGATGATTTTTAAAGCAAGAAGGAAGTGACCTGCTACGGTCACTCGTAGCGGCTGCTATGGGTTGTAGCAGTGTGGCTCTTAGGTTTGATTGGATGTGAATCAAATATGATTATTTTGCATTTAACCAAGAATATTTTTCACTTTTATTTTTCCCTTGTAAAACTCATAGCCTGTTATGAGTTTAGGGTTCCCAATTTTGTATTTTACTCCTAGTTTCTAAAGTTTCCATTTTCTATTCTCTTTGTAACTCAAGTCTCCAAGGGAGCAATTTGTGGAACAAATTTATAATTCAATTCATGTTTTCTATTTATTCTCTTATATTATTCATTTGTTTTGCTTGATTGATATGAGTTTGATGATGAATATTTATGTGATTTTTTTCATCCTCACCATGAGTGAGTAGTTTCCTAGGGACTAGGCGTTAGGAGAATTGTTTCACGATCTATCATATGATATGCTACTATCGGTTGCGAGAAATTTAATTAAACTTATTTTATAATCTGGGTGCATGCATTCCAACTTCGTTACGAAAGTAAGTGGTTCTCAGGTATCGACCGAAGTATGAAAGGATATGTGTCGATATCGGAGCGCATATTTTTAAACAAGCTAATTCGGACAATGCGAAAGCCGCCAAACGAATTTGAGAAAACATATAGCTATGCAAAAGTAAGGGTTCATCAAATAATAAATTGAACGGTGTGAAAGCCGACAGATTATTCGTCGATGATAGGCGCAATAGGTTGACGAAAGTAGGTAGTGCGCAATTTTATCTATTTTCTATCATTTATGCAAAAGACTCACAATAGGTGTGACAAGGATCATATGATTGTTTCTCCGAGTCCTGTTTTCTCTAATTTGGTACTTAAGTGATTTTTCTGCTATTTATATTTAATTTCTTTTTCATTCAATTTGTTTACTAAAACTCTCTTTTTGATTTCTCTAGATATACACCGATTGGATAAAGATTCGATACTTAAACAATTGGTCCATGTAGTCTGATATCTATTTTATTACTTCACGACAGCTATGCACTTGCGGTTGCATCATGATTCATTCAACGATTCAATGATTCATAAGCTAGACTAGAAAATAATCGCATATGGAACTTAAGAGGAATCGATGATCAACTATAAAATGTTGTAGCCATCCATGCGGTAACAAGATACCCAAAATAAATATTAGTTATATCTCGACATCAATGATGAATGTTCTAATTTACAGGTGGGGGTCGAGAGTTAAGATACAGCCATCTATAAACATCAATTTGGGATTCGAAAAGAAAAATATTACATCTGGAGGGAAATCGCGATATAAAATGCAGTGGAAAACAAATAATTCCCTAAAGTCGATCCTTACGAAGGATGCATGATCAGTGATGGAAATAGTTACCTCTTGTGGAAATTAACACCTTTGGTGTAGAATCACAAGTGTAGAATTAAGAACAATACGTTTACTCAGTCCACGTGAATAGAGTGCCTTCAATCTCAGTACTAGGTGCTATGAATGAAGATCTTAGGGGGGAGAGAGAGAGAAAGAGAGAGAGAGAGAGAGAGAGAGAGAGAGAGAGAGTACAACTAGGGTTCAAAACCAAATTTCATCAATTGTGAAAGCTTATGCAAAAGAGTTCTATTTATAGAACCACTTGTGTGGGATGTCAGCTGAAAAATTCCACTTAAGTGCATTGTACCTTGTGGTGTACTGTATTTCACTTAAATGCATGGTACCTTACGGTATTTCGTATTCCACTTAAGTGTGCCATGTCTTACGGTGTTCAATAATTCATATAAGCACGTAGTACCTTACGGTGTTCCGTATTTCTCTTAGTACACATTATATTACAATGTTCCATATTTCACTCTCACCAACCTGTCCTTATGTGTGTGACCTTGTAGGTTCTCGTGATGTTGACAATTATACTAAATCACATATTTAATTTGATAAACAGTGAGCAATATCTAGCAACACATCAATGCAACTCGAGTAAAGAAAATGTCATGTGATATGACAAAGCATTTCAGTATTAATGCTCGTGTGTATAATTACCCTTTTTCTCTCATGTCTATATTAAACAGAAGGCATAAATTGTGTCATTCGTGTCCAGATTAATATTGGACCCTTAAGCATATATCATGTTAAGCAGGATGGGCAAATTCCATCTAGGTCACTCATGTCCCTTAACATGATTTGTGGAGAACCCAACAACCATCATTATGGTCATCCTGTTATTGACAATGTTTGATTGGAAATAGAGTACTTGACTTCACATCTACGATCCATATTGATTTCAGGTCGAATGGATGGTTTACACCACTATTACCTTGAGAATAACTTATGACACTTAAATAACATTATATGTAGTATTCTCATGATGGATCAATCTAGTATAAATATTACTCATGATAGTTATACTTTTGTGTATAGTTGATAATTCATTATCCATGATAATTATACTTTTGTGTATACTTGATAATTCAATACATATACCAAGTTCTAATAAAATTGTTGCCCTCTAGGGATTACACCAGCAATATCACCCTTTGGACTCCATTAAAATCTTACAAAACCATCTTCTTGGGTCTACTTTTGATATCTAAGAAACAAATCATCACAAAATTGCAAAAACCCATTTTCTCGACTTACCAAGTTAAATAAAGTTACACTTCAACATGAATATTTGTCTAGCAATCATCAACTAGCGTATAAAGTTTTCACTCTACCACTACAAACGAAAAACGTAAATGGGACTATTTTGTAATGGGCATAAGCCTAATCCATCATTTGAACGATCTTGAAGTCCAATCCGAAAACTAGGTCTAACCTCTTCAACATGCCTGCAAGGGATTGCAATGGATAAAGGCTGACATAACAACTTATATCCTCATCAATTATGATTATCACCATTAAGGTGACGCTCCCAAAAAGGTCTTGATCAGCCTATAAATATCCATTGTATAAAAGAAAAAGGTATATAACATCTATTTAGATAACTCGCATTTCATATTCTCTTACTAACTTGAGTGTTTGAGTATTTGCATGTACCACGCTCGGTCCCACTGCAAGTTATAACTCGTTAATTCTCTTTAGAGACATTTCTTCGGTCTAGATTAGTTATGTGTCTTACGCCAACTTTATGTTTCTCAACAAATGAGAGTTCTCGCCTACTCAATTATACCTACTCGGCTAATCCTACTTGATTACATCTGCTTAGATAGCCCATTTTATTTCAGAACATATATGAGTGCACGCCTTCTCAATCACGCCTTCATGAATAAAAATACTACGTTTTCCAAAAGATAAAAGTGTAGGACTACCCAGTTATGCCTCCTCAACCAACTCTTTTTTTCTCGAACATATGATAGTGGACACATCTACTTGACACAAAAGATATTTTAACAACGACGCATGTTTATAAATTTAGACATGTTTTCTATATAACATGATAACACTTGTAAAAGTCGGGTTCCTCGACTCACTCTCCATTTTGACTAAAAATTACTTCACATAACACCTTGACTATGATAATTAGGCCAAGATGATCAATGTTCCAAAAATAAATATATTCACAAGTTAATTCTCATGCACCATATATAGTCAATCTACTAGGGGCTATTATTCTAGATTGGTCTCTTAGGTTGGTTAAACTTATATTAACTTAGATGCTAAATATATTTTTCAATTTTTATAGGTTTTTTTCTTTAATCCATCATCATTGTAAATAGAGTTAAATGTGTTTATGGTCTCCCTAAATACTGACAAATTCATTTTTAGTCCCTTAAAAAAATTTCTTCAAAAAATGGTCCTTCTAATATTTTATGTCCATACTTTTGGTCCGTGATGTTAAATGCCTCTAATGGAATGTGGCGTGGCAGGACAAATGGCTATTTTGTGCTATGTTATCAGTTTTAATCATTGCTAAGGTGGATTTAATTGGATGAAAATAATTTACAGCATGGTATTTTAATAAAACATATTTGTTTATTTTTTGGAATGCTTAAAATACCATGTTGTAAATTACTTTCATCCAATTAAATCAAAATATTTGTATTATAAGTAGAATATTTAATTGTATAAACCAAAGACAAACTCAAATTTGTTTTAGTTTGCACACAGAAAACACATAATCCAATTGTTATGGTTAACACATATTTTGAAACGTCTAGCATTTGTTTGATTTGCACAAATTTAGCATAGTAACACTTAAAATTTGAATTGCAACTAGCATAATGATAGATAATACTTGGACTGATTTTTATAACAATACAATGTTTAGAATACAAACGAGTCATGATAGTACATATGTCCCCCCCCCCCCCCCCCCCCCCCCTCCAAAGTAGATAAGTCATGACATAACTTCATCTCCTTCTGAATCATTGAGATATGCTCATTTGAATTTCATTTCAAGTCTTTATTCTTTTAGCACACTCACCAACTGGTTCTTCTTCTTCTTCATGAATCACAAGTGGATCTTCAGCATTCTTTCCAGGTCCCACAATACCCTATGTCTTGAGCATCATAAGTCTATCACTTTTTCTTTTTTGAAGTGGAACATGATTGACTTTTTTCCTTTTTGTTATCATGCTTTTGACCTATGATAATAGCATAGGCTTAACATAATGGACAATTCAAGAGGCTAAGTATAACATTATAATTACCATAACACAACTTATAGGATCACTGTTACTTGACTTGTAAGTAGATACCTTGACAACTTCGGGTTGTTTGAATGCATTAGACTTAGTAGACTTATATATTTTGGGTCTTACAATAATGAATGTTCTAACACCACTTGTTATTGTCTTGACAGGAGTATGTTGTTTGGCAATAGTACATTATTTAGTAGGACTTATGTCAATACGAAGTGATTGGACGTCTAGTATCACATTCTCTCCATAGTCTTCATTATTCAACAATGAAGCTAAGGCTTCAGGGTCTATGCTATAAAACTTTTTTAAGCCAATGTTTTTTTTCCAACTAATGTCAGAGCTCCAGGTTCAAATACTTGAGTTTCAGGTTCAGGTACATGTGTAGGTGGTTCAAGTACATGAGTTTCAGGGCCAGTTACAAAAGTTTCAGGTTTAGATACCTAAGTTTTATGTTCAGGTACATGATTTTCAAGTCCAGTTACATGAGTTTCAGGGTCATGAATTGCAGGGTCAAATGCTTAAGTTGCAGGTTCATATGTCATCCAAGGACCACACCAAATGAAACTTTGAAATCTTCGTACACAACTACAAACGAAAATAGAATATGATATCATACAAACTGTTAGCTTCGTAATGGCGTTCAGAATTCAACCTTCAACTTGGCTTTGGTAATGGAAGGTGCGAACTACCTCACTTGGGAGTTGGAGAAACCATCAATGGTGTTTTGGAAAAAACTAGGGTTTGATAAAGAGACAAATAGAAAATAAATTAAATGTAAATGAAGGTTATAATGCAGTAACATTAAGTTAACGTAGTAAATTCTACTATGACATGTATTTTAGCTGCTAAGTTTCAAATGTAAGCCATTTATTCTGTCGCGTCACATTGCATTAGAAGTACTTAATGTTATTGACTAAATACGTGGATGAAAAATATTTGAAAAATCATTCATGAAAAAAAAAAGTTTAAGAGAGTAAAAGTGAAATTGTCAATACTTATGGGAACTAAAAACATATTTAACTCTTGTAAATATTTTTCTCTCAACATATAAACTCTGAGATGAGGTCAATTCTAAACATATTTTTATAAACATTAAATTATAAAGTATTAAATGTAAACATGAATAACGTAATAAGGATAAGCATGAATATCGGTTATTTTTAATTAACTATTTTTTAAAATATAAATCTCAAAATTTAACTAAACATATTATCTTAAATCATCATTTAAAAAAAAAATTATCATCAACTAAAGTAGGGATTAATTTATATCTATTATTATATTAAATGAATCAATCTTTTGCATTTCTTTACAATAAAAGATACACTTAAATTAAAAACATATTTTATTTTATTTTTGTCATTTTAAATTTATTTTAAGATATCTTCTATGTACAAGCCTATATTCATCCGTTAGTACGATTATATATAAACACATTATGAATGATCATCATTACGATTCATTCTTTGCCCGTAATTCATCCGATCAGGTGTTTGGATTGACTAAACAATGCATTTACATGGTGCTTCATATTGCACCTACCTAGCCATTGTCCTCAACAACATTGTGAAACTTAAATAGATAAAAAAAAACCTCATTTACTATACGTACCCTATAGTCACACTCACACTAATAACATTCTTGCTAGAGAGCTACTTGCTGCTGGAAGACATAGTATAAGAATAGGGACCTAAGATGTCTGTTTGAAAAGGCTCGATTCAATTTCTTAGATATGGTGTGATCATCATCATCATCATGCTATATCATAATAAATGAATATAATCCTATTTATGGTAGTGTATGTACTAGTAGAACAGTGAAGGATATTATATATATATTATTACCTCTAACATTATATGCGATCTATTATGGACTTGAAATTTAAGATTTCGAATCATCATCATTTATATCTCTCTTTTTTATTCTCTATTTTCATTATCTTTAAATGAAGAAAATAAGATTAAAAGATAGATAGAGCATTTATCTCTCTCTTTTTTATTCTCTCTTTTCATTATCTTTAAATGAAGAAAATAAGATTAAAAGATAGATAGAGCATAATAGAAGAGAGAAGAAAAGAAAAATAGGTGAGAGCTTAATTGTTAACTTAAATAAGGTATACAAAATATTATCTCCATTTTTTATTATAATCGTTTTGAAATATTAAAAAAATTGATGATTATAATATAAAAATGAAAAATTATGAATAATTTTATAAAATTATTTTTTATTAATGATATGAGAGAAATAAATTTACAAAATTAAAATAAGAAATAATAAATAAAGTTTTATAAGAAAAAATAACATTTAATTATTCATTTGTAATGTAAAATAATTTATATTATGATATGTTTTTTTACTCAAAACGACGTATAATAAAATCAGAAAGAGTAATAGTTAATAAGCCAGCATAACTTGGAATAGCAAACATACATCGTTTTCAAAAGAAATTTAAAGTAATTGTACTATAGTTCACCTAAAAATAATATTTTTATATATTTCAAAGTTGTAGAATAATAGAATTAAATTATTTAAATAGAAATAAATTTAAATATAAATTTATCTTCATATTAATAATGTAAAATAACTTTCAATATTACTATTTACACTTTAATACTTATAATACTCTCATTTGAGTTGATGAATGAATATAAATAATTTCAAATTTTAAGGTAAGTTTGATGAATCATTATGTTGCTAAATTATGGCTAACACATGTTATCTTAAGGTTTCATGTTCGAATTTTGTTAAGTGCAAATAATTTTTAGGTTGAATCAAGTCGATACAGAGCTTTTCTCTGACTTTATACGAAACACTTACAAGTAGACAATGAAATTGGTCCCTTGAATTAGTCGATCGTGAAGTCGGATACCAAGATTTCAAAAAAAAGTAATTCCCAAAATGCATGCACACATTAGTTATCAATCGATTATTCAACTTTTCTTTGATGAAATGATGATCAATCTCAATGTATTTTGTCCTGTCATGCTAAGTAGGATTGTGTGTAATAATGATGACTAATTTATTGTCACAAAATAACTTCATATATGGCTTTTATATTTTCTTCAAATTTTTTAACACTTGTTTCACTCATAATAATTCACAAATGACTAGTGTCGTAGCCATGAACTCTAGTTTAGAATTTGATCGAACAATTACATTTTGCTTCTCACTTCTCCAAACAATAAGGTTCCCACATAATATAGTGAATAGCATGGAGTAAATCTTCTATCAATCACTTAACTTGCATAATCACTATTAGTGTAAGCCTCTGTAGTTGGACTTTCATCCTGTTTAAATAAGAGTCATCTCTCTCTATATAGTGGTTTTGAGATATTGTAGAATACGGTCAGCAACATACAAGTGTCTCGCCCTCCATGCATGAGTTGGGACACCACACTGATTGCATACGTTAAATATGATCTAATGTGTGTCAAATAAATTAACTTTTCCATTAACCTACCTCTGATGCCGACCCTTGTCAACTTTGCGACACTCTTATTCAAAGTTCATTTTATGATTTTTTCTCTCAATGAAAATACTTGTAGGTTTGCATCCAAGCTTTACTGTTTTCTGTAAAAGTTCAGGCACAAACTTTCTTTGAGAGATAAAAATGTATTTCTTTGAGTAGACTACCTTAATTCTGAAGAAATATTTAATAGATCCAAGGTCATTCATCTCGTTAATAATTTCTTTTTAAGTAGTTGTCTTTCTTTTAAATCATCTTTTGTAATAATAATATTGTTAACATAAATAAGAAATACAATTTGTTTTCCTCCTATGTATGTTTGAAAAAAAGGGTAATAATCTCTTTGAACTTGCTTATAGCCCAAGCACAACATTGTCATTGTGAATGTTTTTACTCGAGGGGACAATTTTAGTCCATATAAGATCTCCTTAAATCAACACGTTTTATTGGTTTTACCCATGAAACTAAAATCGGATGGAATCTCCATATACACTTCCTCTTCTCTGCTTCCAGAAAAGAACATATTTTAACATCAAAGAGTTGTAATTTCCATCTAGCGTAAGCAACAAAGAGATATTAAGGTTTAAATATTATTCATATTTTTCGCTACTGTAAGTGTCTTCTTGTAATGAATGTCATATGTTAGAATATACACTTTTACCATTAGCTTTTCCTTTTAAAGAGTAATAGTGTCACATGATTTCCTCTTTACAGTATAATCCATACGCATTCAGCTGGATTCTTGTTTCTTTTCCTCTTAATAATTTCCTTAGTACCATTTTCTCAATTACTTTAATTTCCTCCCGCATAACTTTAGCGCAAATCTTAATTTTCAATGCTTCTTCAATAAGTGACGTGACTCTCAAAGAATCAATAACCATAATAAAACTCTGATATTGTGTAGAAAGATGTTTTGAGAAGACATGTTGAGAAAATGATATTTATATGAAGGAACATGATTCTTTATCTTTTTTCAAAGTAATGAGTAAAAAATTCATATAAATATCACAAGTATTAAAAATATGAAAATAATTAATAGAGAAATCATTTTTAGTATTTACTTCTCTAACTCAGGTGATTGAAATTATTTCTTGAGCATATCAAATTTTCTTTTTCTCTAATACACTATAATTGGTGCCAAAGATTTTGATTCTAGAAAAAAAGACGATTAAGGAACTAAAATAAGACTAAGAATAAACTCGGAAATATTACAGGAAATAGACTCAGGAATAGGACTAGAGTAAATTCACGTAAAAGAGGTGACATCTATGATTCAGAAGTAGACTCGAGACTAGAAGTAGACTCGAGACCAAGATTAAGAGTTGATTTACTCAAAATATGAACGGAGATTCATAAGCACCGCATCTTAAGATATTTTGAATTTTGTTTTTTTTCAAACATATGCTTTGCATACCCCCACCACACATAAAAAAATTTATAATCACATCATCTAAGTAAATTAATAATATATGCATAGAAATAGGAACAATCCATGGAGATATGAATCTTACAAACTATATTATTTGACAAAAATTGATACACTTGCCAAAAGTCCATTATTGTCCAAACACAATATGGCTTCCTATACATAAACTTATCCATGACTTTAAGTTGCTTCTCAAAATACCTCTTGATTGTATCAACTTTTAAGTTTAAATCCAACAACTATTATCTAGAAGGTCTAGCCCCTACTACACCTGACGATCACCTTACATTGTTTGAGGGGTTTTAGAAACCCCGTTGAAATTGAACCACGTGTTGGGGATTTCCAAATGATGCATTTTGTTTACCCCGACATTATCTCTCATAATAGTTATAAATACTACCTATGTATTTCATTGGTAAAGTGGATTTGTAATTTATAGATGTTAGCTAATGTATCTGGCCAATTTAAAGATTAGTCGGATTATACAAAGAGTAAAAGGTACTCATTGTATAAGAAATTGACTATACATGGGAAATTCAAATGGCTTTGAATATCAATTGTTGTTTGACCTTGATTCCCTTTAACTACTAGCATTGTATATGTGGCACAATTTTATCAAAATTAGTATGCTTGTTCTCAAACTCCTTGACATGTTGGAAGTCATTATAAACCATAAATCTTATAATTTCACAAGTTGTTGACAAGCATATTGCATGATATCATTCATCCCCAAGTAGAATAATTTCTTAGTGATGTTATCCCCAAGTGGAGAAATTTTTGACATTCCTGTTATTTTAAAGGTTCTTTTGATCCTTATTAGCTTAACCTTCTCATAGATAACAATGATGGTTGATCCATATTGTTGAGGCTCTTTTCACACAACATATGTATACGCTTAAGTGTAATCTTGATTTAATGATTGGAATTTTTAATGGTAGTGGTCGTAGTATCCCACCGAACATGCTCAAATTGTTATCAAATTATGAAAGTTAGTCGAGAATCAGATGATATCTCTCAAAAGTGATTATATCATCTTTAAGAAGTTTCATTGTGGGAAAAAATATCTTCCTCAGTTGGAGATTCCTTAACTACTCCATAAGACATTAAGTGTGTAGTGTGAGAGTGTTAAACTAATATCCTAAAAAGTCCCATAAATATGAAAGTAAATAAGATAAAGTGCATAAAATAACTTGACTGATGGAATAGTTATATGTGTCGAATAATTTACAGGTCATTTATTTATGCAAAATAACTTGACTGATGAAAAATTCTCTTATGAACCATATAATCGTTGCTTGCAGAAATGTGTTTCATTTATATATTTATGCAGATAGTGTATGAGTATTCTCTTTATTTAGGGATATGTGGTGCCCAACATTCGATTTGTTGTCCTTTATTTCTTATCATGTTATGTTGACTTTATGTCTTGTATTAGAATTTTCTAGATCATAGTTTCACAATTGTCGTCTTTTTCAATTAATTTTGTTATTAACATGGAAAATGATCATAAAACTCAATTATCTAATCTTTTGATTTTTTTACTAAGGTAGTCAAAATTGGATCCGACATTGAATCGATATAGACAAGGGTTTAAGGTTTAAATGTATGATTAAGGTCAGACCAATGTCAGATTGTTATTGTATAAGTTATATGATTTAACACTAGTTCTTTATCATATAGATTGATGACTTTTATTGCCTCTAATGTCTTTTACATAATCAATTTGAAGAAGAGTTAAAAAATTCTAGAATATTGTGGTTGATGTAAAATATATTAGCGTGGTCTTTGTTTTAGGTAATAGAATATTAAAATTTATAAAAAAAATACATTTTTTTAGTATTGTCAACTTTGTAAAATGACTTAACAACACTATTAAAATTAATTACCACATTAAAAATATTAGAAAATAAAGTGAAGAGTGTTAGTTATAAATAAAAGTCTCTAACTTATTACTAATAAAATTAAAATTTTAGATGGGTTAGAGTGATGTCTTCAATTGTGAGGTTCATTAGATTTAATAGTATCAAATTGATATTTTTCAATTTTATTATATTTTATTTTTAAATAAATTAAAAAGGAATTGAAAAGTTTAAAATTTGGTTCTACCTATGTGATCGGAGGAACCATTGGTTTTGACCTATTTTTTCTGGTTTTCATTCGATTTTCTGATTTTGCCCTGGTTCCTTGACATATCAGTTATAAGTGTTGGAGCTCAACAATGAATCTCCATTAACAATACATAAGAGGAAGAAGATGAAGTGGACTTGTGGATAGAGGAGAGAGAGAGAGAGAGAGAGAGAGAGAGAGAGAGAGTTTTAAATAACTTTGTCAATTCTTAAAATGAGTTAATTTTGTTACTAATGCAACTTCATTTGAGTTTTTATACAATGACTCAAATGAAACTCAAACTCAAACTAAACATAAATGCAAATGAACTTTAAAATGAATTATGTTTAACACCATCTCTTAATTCATATTCAAGTTTAAAAATGCACAACACCAATTTCATCCCTTAAATTGATAAAGTGTTCAGGGTTGATTGCTTTGGTCAGCACATCTGCAAGTTGCTTCTGAGTGCTGACTTGAACAACCTCAAGTACCCCATTTTGAACTTGATTGTGCAGAAAATGGTATTTGGTATCAATGTGGTTACTTCTTCCATGCAACACTGGATCCTTAGTAAGGCTTATGGTATATTTGTTGTCAATCATCGATTTGACTAGCTTTCTCACCATGAAATTTAGTTCATACAGCAAATTCATCAGCCAAACAGCCTGACAAGCTAACAAAGCACCAGCTATGTATTCAGCTTCACAGGTTGACAATGCAACCACTGGTTTCTTCTTGGAGCACCAAGGAATAAGAGCTCTTAGATGCATGAACAGGTACCCTGTAATACTTCTTATGTCCATTCTATCAACACACCAGTCAGAGTCTGAATAGTATACCAGCTCAACATCATTTAACACTCCAGATGGAAACAAAATTCCATGCCTCATAGTCCTTTTTACATTCAAAAACCTACTCATCATTCTAACTGCATAACATATGTCAGATCTGATGTTAGACAGATATCTCATACAGCCAATAAATTGTTTGAAGGTTTTAGCATTTACATCCTCTCCACCATCATCAAAATCTAGCTTAAGATTTGTCTTAGTTGGTGTGACTGTTGACTTACAATTCAACATCTCAAATCTCTTCAGCAACTCAAGTTCATACTTCAGTTGGTGCATAATAATTCCCTTATCATAATACAAAATCTCCATCCCTAGAAAATATACCATATCTCCAAGGTCAGTCATATACAAAGCATTCATCAGCACCTTCTTGAACTTGTTTATCTCAAAAGTAAAGCTTCCAATCAGAAGTATGTCATCCACATAAAGACATACCAAAATCACATTGCCATCAGAAGTATGATGCACATACACACCATATTCCATTTCACATTTCTTGAATCATAGATGCTTGAAAAATGAATCAATCTTTAGATTCCAATCCCTTGAAGCTTGTTTCGGCATGTAAAAGGCCTTATGCAACTTGTACACCATCCTTTCTTTGTTCTCTTTCACAAATATAGGAGGTTGTAATACATAAACTTCTTCTTGCAATGGACCATTCAAAAAATATTACTTTACATCTAAATTTTCAGAGGCCAATTCTTATTTGCAGTTATAACAATAATCAACCTTATGGTTTCATGTCTAGCTACAGGTGCAAAAACTTCAAAGTAGTCTAAATAGACTTTTGTTGGAATCCTCTAGCTACTAACATTTCCTTATGCTTGGCAACTGAACGATCTGGATTCATCTTTATCTTGAAAACCCATCTCACACTAATATCTTTCTTGTTCAGAGGTGGAACAGTCAATTCTTGTGTCTTGTTTCTTTCAATGGCCTTAAGCTCTTCCTTCATGACGTTCACCCGCACCTTCTTCTTGAGAGCCTTATTGATGCTGACAGGTTCAAAGTCCACCATCATGGCACTTTGTATGACTTCCCCTTCAGAATCAATCTCAGTATCTGATCAGTCACCATGTGCATTGAGTTTTCGTTACTGATCTGACACGAAACAGGGGCTTTTGACACACTGTGCAAGCATTTATGATACATTTCGAGTTAGTTTTACTTTCGTCATTTTATTTAAGCAATTTTAATCATTGTTATGTTTTACTTATATTTTAGTGATTTTATGCGTGGGATAACTGTGTTTTTGTCCGACAGGTCCAGGTAGAAGAACAAGGGAACTTAGAACGAGACAATGTGAGATTTCGGCAAGCAGAGGAGCAGAAAACCCTGGTAAAGGAGGCCTGACACGGCCACCCGTGTCACCTGACACGGGTCGTGTCAGGCAAATGAGGGCGTGTTGAAGAATACAATGGCCTGACACGGCCACCTGTGTCAGCTGACACAGGCCGTGTCAGGCACCACACTCAGCCGTGTCACCCATGCCAGGGGCGTGTCATCCAGGACAGTAGGCTGACATGGCCACCCGTGTCAGCCCAAGCCCAAAAATTCAGCTTTTCTCAGGCTTTTGTTCGTCGGGCTTTTTAGAGATATTTTTGGACCTGTCCAACTGCTGCTTGGAATTTTCACTATAAAAGACGGTCTTCTGCCAAAGGAAAAAACATCTTGGAATACAGCAAAATACAGTATTGTGAAGCGATCAAGTATTACAGAGATCAAGGCATTCGGAGAGCTGAAGGTTTTCATGAGCGGGAGCGATTGAAGATCAAAGTCATCCAATTACTTGTAATGTGTAATTTTTATCTTGAATTTGTTTTAAACAATATGAGTAGCTAAACCCCCAATGCTAGGGGGTGTCCCTGATTTAGAATTGTAACGAATTTGAGTTTACATTTGCATTTATAATATTGTTTTTAGGGTAACCTTTTGATGTGTTTATTGCTTTCTCTTCCGGACAAATCGAGATTGATTTGTGATTATCAATTAGGCTGGACCGCCATTGATAAGGTTACTCTACAGAAGATATCACCTAGGACTAGGGATACCCTGTATGAACCAGATTATTCTTGATATTACGTAGCTTAACTTCACCCTAATTGGCTATGGACATGGAAATTAGGGTAGATTGATTAAAGGTTTTCTCACCAAGGACTTGGGAGAAAATACCCTTAAGAACTGGTAGTAATTGATATTTGTTGATGCAATAGTGATTCAGAGTTGTTACAGGGATAAATCATACATCGTCCCTGACATTGTTCATTTTTCTCTATAAACCCTTATTTTCATCCTTATTTACCTTTACTTTTATTATTATATTTTTACACCTAAAAAACCAAATTAATACTTTTTGTTTAATTGAATGATAATTTAAACTCAATATTAACTTGCAGTCCTTGAGATCGACATTCGGGGAATTTCCCCATTATTACTATAAAAGGCAAAATAGTACACTTGCTATTTTCCCGATCAGTATCTTACAATAACTCAAATTCTGCAAGTCTCCTTGGTATCTGTCTAACTCTATGCGATCTTTGGTACTATGCAAGTTCACCTTTAGAAGAAGGATCAACTTCAGAAGTTCCACCTTTAGAAGCTTCACCTTCAGAGGGTGGATCATCTTCATAGACTAAATTACCTTCATAGTCAGATCCACCATCAGAGTCAGATTCATCTTCAGAGTCAGAGTCTCCTTCAGAGTTAGACTCATCTTCAGAGTCAAAGTCACCTTCATTGTCTAACTCACCTTTAGAGTCAGAGTCATCTTAAGACTCACACTCTCCTTCAAAGACAAAATCACCTTCAGAGGAAGAATATCCTTTAGAGGCAGAATCTTCTTCAGAAGCAGAATCAGATTCTGGTGTTGGCACTACACTATAGTTGGATTGAGACTTGCTTCAATCCCATGTTTCTGATTCTCTTTCTATGACATTTCTATTGACTTCAACTTTGTTGGTGATTGGAAAATAGATCTTATAAGCACATGTACTGTGGTAACATATAACCAATATGACCTTGCTTCTGTCATCCAATTTTTTTCTAGTAGCATTTGATATATGTTTATAACATACATAACCAAACACCTTGAAATGGATGAAACTTTGCTTTCTTCCAATCCACTTCTCAATAGGAACTACTTCCTTTAATTTATTTTTTGGACATCTCTTAAGTACATATGCTGAAGTGGCAATTGCTTCACCCCACAATTGCTTAGGTAGGTTCTTCTCCTTCATCATGCTCATTGGCATATCATGCAGAGTTTTATTTCTCCTTTCAGCAAGACCATTATGATATGGAGTTTATGGAGCAGTAACCTCATGCTTAATACCATGTTCCTCATATAACTTTTTGAACTCTGTTGAGTTGAACTCACCTCCACTATCAGTTCTGAGGATCTTCAACCTTTGTCCATTTTTATTTTCAGCCTTCACTTTGAACTTCTGGAACTCAGAAAACACCTCATGTTTGAACTTAATGAGTGTTGTCATTCTTGTGAAATCATCCACAAATGACACAAATTATTTGTTCCCTTCAAGTGAAGCCACCTCAAATGGCCCACATACATCCTAATGCACCACACCTAAAACATGAGTTTCTCTTGGAGGCATTTCTGATGAGAATAACAATCTTGGTTGTTTTCCTCTCACACATATATCACATGATTTCTCTGGTTCCATAATATTAGGAATTCCATGTACCATATTCTTTGAACTCAAATGCCTTAAGCTTTTGTATTTCAGATGCCCCAATCTCTTGTGTCATAACTCACTTTCCCCTTCAGTACTTATTGCACTAAGACATTTAGTGTCTATTATTTCAATATTTACCTTGAATGTTCTGTTTCTTCCCAGTTAATAATGTATAATCAGCTTCTAATTACAGACATACAACTTCAAGAGATTGTCTTTCATGGTTACTGAAAATCCTTTTTCAATCTGCTGATTTACACTCATCAGATTGCTATTCATGCCTGGAACATACCATACATCCTTTATCAGTACAATTTTTTCCATTGTTCAACTTAACTCTGACATTTCCCATTCATTTAGCATTCAGATACTCATCATCAACACATCTGATTTTGGTCTTTTTACTAGAGTCAAAATCAACCAGCCATTGTTTATTTCCAGTTAGGTGATTTGAGCATCTAGTGTCCATATACCACCAGTCTACCATTGACCCACCTACATTCTAAGATGGAAACAATATCGCAGGTTCATCATCAGAATTTCCTCTAGCTATATTGGCTTTTTCACCCTTGCTAACCTTGTTTGACCAGCAATCAGCAGCAAAGTGGCCAAACTTGTTGCAATTGTAGCACTAAACCTTCCACTAATAAAACTTCTCATTTCCCTTCTAAACATTCTTATATTTCTTCTCTTCAGAGATGAAAAGTTTTGACTTCTGAACACCGCCACCATACTTGTTCTTATTCTCTAGCCATGTTTGCTTCTAGTTCTTCTTGTCAGAAGAAGCTTTCAGAGTCTGGGCTTTTAGAGCCTTTTCTAACTCCTTTTTCAGAGTTTCTTCCAGTCAGACGTAACTATTGTGCATCTAAACTACTCTGAAGCTCTTCAAATCTCATAGTGTTGGTATCTTTAGAGTGTTTTATGGCTACAAGTATGTTATCAAACTAAGGAGTAAGTTTTCTTGGTACCTTTTCAATGATTACTTATTCTGAGAGTGTTTCTCTATAAGACTTCGTCTCATTTGTGATCACAATTACTCTAGAGATGTAATTAAGCCCCTTCTCATTGTTTTTTAAAACCGAGATTCTCATATCGCTTGCGTAGGGACTGCAACTTGAATTTTTTCACTGATGCATCACCACCATAACACCATATAAGTGTATCCCACGCCTTCTTCGCCGTCGTCGAATCAGTAATTTTCTCAAACAACTTTGTATTCCCACACTAATGTATATATAACAACGTCTTCTGATCCTTCTTCCTCGTTTCACGTTGCATGTTTCTTTGCGCTTTTGTTGCATTTTCTACATCCGACGTGTTATCGTTATTGACGAGATCAAGAACATCTTGATCTCTAAACAACACACACATCTGAATCGATCATTCATTCCAATTCTTTCCATCAAATAGTTGAAGCTTTGTGTTCAAGTTATCGTTGTCGCCGTTTATCTCCGTTCTTGTGCAAACCACCCAGTTCTCACCAACACTCGTGTTTCTCAAACCCTGAGAATCAAGATTTGTGTTTCTCTTCGATTTTGAGTTTCAATTTAATGTGAATTTTAGAAACGAAATCAATCACACACACTTCACTACACTTGTGTCTTCCTGTGAATCGAACCGGAGCTCTGGATACCAATTGAAGTTCAACAATGAATCTCCATTAACAATACACAAGAGGAAGAATATGAAGTAGAGTTGTAGAGAGAGAGAGAGAGAGAGAGAGAGAGAGAGAGAGAGAGAGAGAGAGAGAGAGAGAGAGAGAGAGAGAGAGTTGTAACTGACTTTCTCAATCTCAAAATATGTTATTTCTGTTACAAATGCAACCTCATTTGATTTTTTATACAATAACTCAAATGAAACTCAAACTCAAACTAAACACAAATGCAAATTCAAATGAAATGTAAAAGAACTTAAAAATAAATTACATTTAACAATAAGTGCTTAACATACTAAACATAAGTCTGATTCTTGATCTAATCAATTAAATCAGTTGATTCGATTTGATTTTCAGAATTTTAATTTTGATTCAATCTAAAATCTTGGTTATTATGAGAGACCCTAATAATTTTGAGAAAGATTTAATTACATTTAAATGTATTTATACCTCATTTAACTTACTATATTAGATGAAGAATATTCTACCAATCCTAAAATGACAAGTTTACTAATTTAAAGTAACATCTACATTATTTTTTTAGGTATAAACAAGTATTAAAAGCAAAAACAAACTTCTCATCAAAAGCATGCTATTCAAGACAACAAAAGCCATGTCCTTAAAATGAAATATAGTGTAAACCCATAAAGTAAACTTTATAATATAATAATTAACTATTTGATTAAATTAAATTAAACTAATCTTCGTCGGTAGGCAGGGATCTAGGAAGATATGCTGGCTTAAATTTAGAGTCCACCCTTTATTTGTAATTAGTCATATATATAATACCTGCATTTTTGTTCTCACAACTTTATGGAACTGTATATAGTGCTTATTACAGTAACACTATATAACATTTGACCACTGTATCTGACATTTTTAATGTCCACATGAAACAAACTTTTCACTTCATCAAACTTATTTATTTTTTCTGTTCTGCACTATATTTATTTATTTTTAAAATTAAAATAAAAAAGGACAGTGAGATGAAAATATAATAGAATTATTCTGAAAAAAATATAGCTATGTCTATGAATTTAGCTGGGCTATGAAATGGACTAAATCAATCTTTTGCTTGTGTAACCAAAATATATTTTTTCAGTAGTGATTGATAATATATTGCTGTATAAAGTAGTAACAAGCAGTTCAAAAGCAGCAGCATGTCAATCTGGTTGCAGGATATGGGACATGCTAGAGTATACTATATAGAATAATAATAATAGTAACATATTGATATGAATTAATATGGTAGCATATATAGGAATCATATTCCATATAGCATTTAATGCATATACAAAAATTTGAAATAGTCAAATTATAAAGTTGAATATCGTTCTTATCAGTAATATGTTCTTTGAAGATATTGACTCTCAGCAATCATGTCAGAAACTAGTTTATATGCATGTAGAGAATTAATAATCTTTTAAGAATTAAAATAGATAGTGGCTTATGTATTGTTGTTCTTCATTTGTATTAAATTGAAATAATTGGAAGAAAAACACCTATGGGCCACCATCGTGTCTAAAGACTATTGCATCAATCATTGATTAAAAAGTAGCTAATCATGCATTTCACGGAATTCATAAAACAAATCTGGTTTAATTGATTAATTAATTAAACTTACTGGTGCTAAGTTGACTTTAATGAGGAGATTTGTTCTCACTTTTCTTGACAGGTTGGAAAATTAATGTAGAAAAATATTTGAATCACTAGTGTAGTGTTAGAGAATGGATTATGTGAAGCTCTTTTTCATAAGTATGGAGAAAAATGAAGAACAAGTTAATGGAGTGAAGAATTGTGATTATACTGAGTTGAAGTTTACATGAGAGAGGTTGACCTTATATACCTAATGGGTCATCGACTATAAAATGTGAGCCAAGCACACAATTGACAATCTACTGTTAAAGTTAACTGACAGCGGTAAACTAACTACCTAGAATATACAATCTACTAATAGTGTTAGTTAACACCAATAAACTAAGATAAGTGTAGATTAAAGTGAGAATGTGAATATTTCTAAGTGTATCTCTAACACCCCCTGCAAAAGTATCGGTAATTTGAGTAGTAGTTGATATATGTTGTATGAGAAGTTTCTTTGAGACAACACTTTCCTAGATGAAATGTATGATGTAACACCATAAATTCCGAATTTATGAATAAAAGATTACTCAATAATTTAAGGTGTCACCAACGACATTTCAACAAAGCATAAACATTTTTAAAACACACAGCGGAAAAGTAAATAACCTATAACATCTGGCATCACATGTTCACCTTCACTTAGGATATCATCGCAACGGAATCACATTATCACAATAATAAAACATACAAATTTCAAATCGAGTCTTATAAAAAATTTAATTTTTCACAAATAATTTTAAAAAGGATTTCAATATTCCACTCTCAACAACTTCATAACAGTTATTAACTTCAACAAAACAAGTAAGTCGACATCAAACAAAAAACAAAATCATTGTTCGTCCCTCAGTGTTACAGAATCAGAGCATATCGACTAAAATAAAAGTGATAAGTAATGAGAATAGCTCCAAGAACTATTTCCCACTCACAACAGCAACTCTACTCCTCAGTATCTGCAAGATGTCCATGGTGAACAACATCAAAATAAAGGGGATGAGAATTCACATCAATAAATTAACGGTATAAAAGCAAGATAAAATTCAAACATCTACTTATAGAACAACAATCACAAAAAATCATTCTCACACTCAATCCATCCACATATACAAAGCAATCACATATTCATCATTTAAATTATGCAATGAAACTTACAACTTCGACCAGACTCATACACATGTGGTACCATATCATCATCAATTAGTTCACTCAGGAACCAGGTTCACCTTGCTCGAACCTCGACTCCACCATGCTCGGATTCGGGACAAGTCACCAATCCACCTTGCTCGGATTGCAACTTGCATCTTTCATCAACAACAACGACATAATGAATGCATGTCACAACACGTCATTGTAACAAAAATATAATTTTTAAAATCCCCTCCCGACAAAACATCCATTGACCTAATGATAATAGTCCCCTCCCGAACTATCATCCCACAATAACATACTCACAATTCAGTGACATAATTCATGCTCATACAACAAAATATCCTCATCACAATTAACATAATTATCACAACATCAACATCACGTATGCATGTATCTGTCATTCATCAATTAATTCATAAATCGGATTAAAATCATGTTTAATCGTTAAGTCATATCAAACATCATCTAAAAAATAACTAACAGAGTATAACAATACCCAAACCATCCACAAAGTCAAAAAATCAAAATATGTAAATTTAATAACATCAAAACAAGTATTTATTCCTACTGCATGCTCATGGCGGGTTACCCGTCACATTAGTGTTGTCCATCACCAACCCCAAAACTCCAGAATGTCAATCAGGTGACTATCGACTTGAAAGACAAGCATGGGCAGCATGACAGGTTACCCGTCACGGTCATGGTGCCTGTCAGCGCCCTTCTCCATGAAGTTCAAGGCAGAACTCCTAATTCTCAATCCAGGCATTCAAAATCGATCCAAATTCATTACCCACATACTATATGTTCATCAACAACACCCAAATCCATGAAATCAATACATTTAGTTCATGATTTTCATAAAATCATGTTATTCCCAAACCTACAAAATAGCAACAATGGTGATTATTTGATAACTCCCCAAAACAGAATTTGTCACACATCAAGCACACGAATTTCATCATCACATTCAGCAAAACAATCATCTTGTTTAATGTGGAAATTGGTAAACAACCGCTGGTCCTCCCTAGGCCTTAAAACAAAGGGTTACTTGCAGGATCGACCAGCTGATCCCAGGACATGTGCTAGTGCAAGTGAGGCTTGTCCAACTCGACAGAATGACTTTGTGAGGAACGGCTCCTAACAAAGTGTCGAACAAGCATAAGGTTTTTCCACACGAACGGTTTAGACAATGTTACAGCCTACAGGTGACTCGTGACCGATAGCGCTATAGCATTCAAAAGAGGTATACGACGAACACGCTTTTGGTAAACTCTATTATCGTGATAGAATTAGTGTCGACAGCGTAAACGACAACGTAAAATGATAACTCAAAAGTAAATGAAATTAAGATAAAATATTCAACGGGAACAATTGAAAAGTAAGGAAGTTGCATTGAAATAAATGTGATGATTCACGTACATAGCACTCTCAAAAAACTCTTGCTTCCTCGCGCTGGGAATGAGAAGTTTTCTTACAAGTGATTTTCAGTATAAAGTGAACACCTTGAGCCCCTCGTGGGATCTTCTATTTATACTAAACTAAAGGAACTTCTCATAAGCTAAAACTCCTATAAACCCTCAGATGTTATGTCACACGATCTGCCAAACCGCTGCTCTCACGATTTGCCAACTGCTCCAGATTTTGGCGCTCTTTATCCTTCTTGTAACCGCTGGCTATTCAAATTTCAAATTTCTCCCGCCCAGATGCTAGGACGACACTGTCTTCTACGCCTTTGGCATAAAGGAAAAATTCTTTAAGTCTGGCTTCACCTCAGTCGACAGAATGGCCTGTCGACCAAACACATTCTCCTGTCGACTTCAACCCTTGACTTATGTTTTTCTCACTCTTATCTGCCTCAGACACCTCTTCATCCCTTGATGGGGTACAACCCCCAAATTCACAGGACTCTATCACTAACTATGTTTTCCGCATCCTTTAGAGATTTTTCGTGGCAATAAAATGCCTCCTAGAGATGCCATTTTTGACTGTCGAAGCTGGTGAGATGATGGCATCTTTGAAATGTCGACTTACTTCTCACCGCCTCCACTTCTACTTAGTGGGACCTCTGTTTACCCGACGTGGGTGACGTCATATAATCATGACGAACATTTCCTTTTTCCCTCGAGACGCACAAAATCACATCTACATTATTTCACGTCTTTATGACTGAACGTGTTTGTCATTTCGCTTGCCTTCTCTCCTCCACGTGTCTGTAAGCGTGGGAACGTGGGAATACATGTCGAAAATGGAAGCTCAACCGCTCACTCTTCTCTACTCAGGGTTTAACCCCTATAAAACCCTCACACCTTCTTCTTCTTCTCTTTTTTCGCCCTCTTGCTTCAGCATTTACTTGTCTCCTGCGCTCTGTGAAAATTCTTCTTCTCCCAAACGAAAATCTTCCATTTTCTCCATGGCAAGCTCCAACAGACCCTCTGCTACTAAACTCACACATCCTATCAACATTGATGGTAGGGAATATGTTCCTGATCCTCCGTTTGCAGAAGAGAAGGCAAAAATCTGGAGTTCTCAGGTATTAATTCCTCTTTCTTTGGCTGATGAACCTTTAGCGTTCTTAGGTCCTCTCCCCGAAAACCGACACCCAGAGATTACCAGAACCGCGTCTTCCCTTTTCCCCTCCAGTCACATTTTTGAACCTGTGATTTATGCTCAACAACATTTTTGAAGTCATCAGTCACTTCTTCAGAACATTTTTCAGTTGGTCGACGGACGTACTCTCTTATCCATTCCTTCGCTACTGTGTCGACTTTCACAATAATTTTCTTCCCAGCATTCGCCTCCCTGGTCATGCCTCTTGCAGCTTCTCTTTTGACCTGTTTACGCCTCTGAAAGCGTCTCCATTGAGTCCTCGACATGGGGTTCTTCCCCAAATAGTTTTCAGAGACATGAGTCCTTTTTTCAGACTTAAACTCACGCCTGTAGTTAACTGCTAGACCTCCTCTAGCAGCAACAACAACACCTTGTGGGGTATCTTGTTTTTTCTGAGGCTTGATCCAAGTACCTCTAAGGGCACTTGCCGATGGTACAAAGCTTTTAGGCCTTGCTTGGTTATTTCCCACAGCCTTTTTTGAGCCTCTTTCATTATGGTAACCCCTGGTCGGCACATTCCTTTTTCTTTTACCCAATTGCAGTTTCTGGAAAAATTTTGCCGCTATTTTGTCGGTGACAACACCACACCTCGGGCACAGGCACACTTGTGAACCCTTGTTCTTGCAGCGATACAGAAAATCCACCAAGTCTTCATCAGCCCTTGGGTAAACTTCAGTTATATCGACATCTGAGCTTTCCCCAGTTTGCTCCAGCATGTTGGCCTCATCGTATTCGATGATCTCGACCATGTTGATCTCAACTGGCTCCACGAACAGGGCTTCCTCCTGGTGAAGAGGATCAGCGTCGATCTTCATTCTTCGGCCAGCAAATTTCAGTCTGCCTTCTTGAATCGCTTTCTGAACCAAATCCCTGAAAAGGTAACAATTAGAGGTATTATGACCAAGATAGTTATGATATTTACAAAACCCTCTTTTCTGTCTCTGTTCTAACGGTGGTATTTTAGTACCAGGAGGTACCACCATTTGACCATCTTTGATCAATAAGTCAAAAATTTCCTCACATTTCGACACATCAAAAGTATAAGTTTTCAAAGGGAATTTTGGGTTGTGTTAGACAGGATTTTTTCCTTGTGCAGGCAGCAATGATCGACACTCATAGGCGGACCCTGGCTTTAGTTCAGCCACGTCGATTTCTAATTCGGTCGATGAAGCATAATCAGCCTCATGTATCGGGTCTGTCGCGTCGTATTCGAAAAATGCTACCTTTTCTTTCTTAGACTTATTGTGCCTAACTTTTTCTAACCTTGGCCGTTCTAGATGTCGGACTCTATCAGCCAATTGTGACATACTTTTCACAAAAGTTGGATCTATCTTCTTCATAATGGAATAATCTAAACCTCCTACGGCCATTTGAACTAGTTCATGTTCTGGCACTTGGTTAAAACACATAGCCTTTAAGGACCTAAAACGATTCAGATAATCATCTATGCTCTCAGCAAACCTTCTCTTGATACTAGACAATTCTGCCAAACTAATTTTGGAGTGTCCTTCGTAAAACTGTTCATGGAACTTCTTTTCTAATCTGGCCCACGAATCGATTGAACTTGGGGCCAACAAAGTAAACCATGTGAAGGCAGCCTTAGTCAGAGAGGAGGGGGAGTTCTTTACTCTCAAACATTCATTATGAGCTAGATCTCCTGACTCTGTTAAGTATCTGGTAACGTGCTCTATTGTCGATTCACCAGACTCTTCCCCAAATTTAGTGTACTTAGGCATTTTCATCCCCTTGGGCGCCTCGGCCTGGAGAATAAACTTAGCTAACGGGGAGGCGTATAATGGCCTTTGCAATATGGCACCCATTCCATTTCTAGCCATAATCCTTTCGACAATAGTTGTCAAATTATTTTCCACTGCCAAGTCTTCTTGTCGATGTTGATCGACAATTTGATCAGCATCCTGGTGTCGGTTAACCATTACCATCTGGTTACGTCCCGCGACTCCTGATTCGACGCCTTGATTTTGAAGGGGTCTAATGATTTGTACTTCGTGGACTGTCTCCTCCTCCACTGCCCATATCTCCATCTGCACAGGAACAGTCGGTCTAATCATTTGCGTCATCTGTCGAGCCGGTGCCCCTAGAAAATTGCACAAGCGTGTCAATTGATTCGCCACCTGCCTATTTGTTTCAGCAGATTCTTGTATTAGTGGATTAAAGACTATGCCCATCTGGTTGGTCAACATGTTAACCAATTCATGGTTACTATCGTCCATTTGCTGTCTCAACACCGCTACTGAAGTGTTCGACAACGGCATGGTTCTGTTCTGAGTATTATTCCTCATGTTGCCCCCTTGCACTGATTCTTGCAAGGGAGGATTTGTATCTGAAAACAGTGTTGCACTTGATGTCGACTGATATCCTGGCATTAAGGAATACGACATTCCATAAAGAGGATATGTGGTGCCAAAGCGAGGCACATAAGGTCTGAACGTCGTTATCGTTGATCCTGAACCCCCCGGTGGAGGCTGAGGAATTGATGTTCCAACCGCACCCGTAGTCGACATGGTTAGGGCTACACTTGTCATCGGTGGCAAAGTGACAACCTGTGAGATTACTGTTTCCGTAGTGGATAAAGTTCCTCGTGGTACTTCATCCGTGTTAGTTTCTGACATTTTCACAATATTTCGTGGCTTACTATACAGTTTGCCACTTCTAAGTTTCATGCAATTTCGCAATTGCTCTAGCACTGTCCCACCGGGTGTGCCATTTTGTTTACTGTGGAAATTGGTAAACAACCGCTGGTCCTCCTTAGGCCTTAAAACAAAGGGTTACTTGCAGGATCGATCAGTTGATCCCAAGACATGTGCTAGTGCAAGTGAGGCTTGTCCTACTGTTACCACGAAATATCCCTAAGGCAGGTTGAAAGCACAAGTAATGAAAGAGTCCTATGAATATGGGGATCATACCCTACCAAAAGGTAAAAGATGTTGAACGCAATCAAGAAAGAAAAGCAAACCAAAGGACGAGGCCGATAGGGAAAACTGGCTCCGTCGGTAGGCCATTATGTCGACCAACGCTAGGTTTGGGACTTAAGGAATTCTAGGCAAATATGCAGAAGACAGCTTCGCCCTAACATCTGGGCGGGAGAAATTTGAAATTTAAAATAAAATAGCAGTTCCAAAAGAAATAAAAGCGCCATAACGTGGAGCAGTTAGCAAGACATGGGTGCGGCGGTTATACAGATCAAGGGTCATGACATCTTATAGTTTCCAAGAAGTTAGTTTGTTCTAGTTTAGTATAAATAGGAGTATCCCACAAGGGGCTCAAGGTGTTCACTTTGTACTACGAAATCACTTTTAAGAAAACTTCCCATTCCCAGCGCGAGGAAGCAAGAGTTTCTCTGAGAGTGTTATGTACGTGAATCACCATATTTATTTCACTGCAACTTCCCTACTTTTCAATTGTTCCCGTTGAACATTTTATCTTAATTTCTTTTGTTTTTGATTTATCATTTTACGTTGTCGTTTACGCTGTCGACACTGACTCTATCACGGTTATAGAGTTTACCAAAAGCGTGTTCGTAGTATACATCTTTTGAATGTTATAGGGCTGTCGGTCATGAGTCACCTATAGGCGATAACATTGTCCAAAAAACGTTCGTGTGGAAAAACCCTACACTTGTTTGACACTTTGTTGGGAGCCGTTCCTCACAAAGGCATTTCGTCGAAGCTTGAACAAGTCTCACTTGCACTAGCACATGTCCTAGGATCAACTGGTCGATCCTGCAAGCAACCCTTCGTTTTAAGACCAGGGAGGACCAGCGGTTGTTTACCAATTTCCACAGTAAACAAAATGGCACGCCCAGTGGGACGGTGCTAGAGCAGTTGCGAAATTGCATGAAACTTAGAAGTGGCAAGTTATATAATAAGCCACAAAGTAGTGTGAATATGTCAGAAACTAACACTGATGAAGTTCCACGAGGGACTTTGTCCAATACGGAAACAGTAGTTTCACAGGTTGTCACTTTGCCGCCGATGACAAGTGCAGCCTCAATCATGTCGACTACGGGTGTCGTTGGAACATCAATGCGTCATCCTCCATCGGGGGTTCAGGATCAACGATAACGACGTTCAGACCTTATGTGCCGCACTTTGGCACCACAGATCCTCTTTATGGAATGCCGTATTCCTTAATGCTCAGATATCAGTCGACATCCAGTGCAACACTGTTTTCAGAAACAAACCCTCCCTTGCAAGGATCAACGCAAGGGGGCAACATAAGGAACACTACTCAGAACAGAACTATGCCGCTGTCGAACACTTCAGTAGCGGTGTTGAGACAGCAAATGGACGATAGTAACCATGAATTGGTTAATATGTTGACCAACCAGATGGGCACAGTCTTCAATCCACTAATCCAAGAATCTGCTGAAACAAATAGACAGGTGGCGAACCAGTTGTCGCGTTTATGCAATTTTCTGGGGGCACCGGCCCGACAGATAACGCCGACAACTAGACCGATTGTTCCTGTGCAGATAGAAATAGGGGCAGCAGAGGAGGAGACGGTCCACGAAGGACAAATCATTAGACCCCTCCAACATCAAGGCGTCGAATTCGGAGTTGTGGGACGTAACTAGGTGGTAATGGTCAACCGACAGCAGGATGCTGATCAAATCGTCGATCAACACCGACAAGAAGACTTGGCGGTGGAAAATAATTTGACAACTATTGTCGAAAGGATTATGGCTAAAAATGGCATGGGTGTCACGTTACAAAGGCCATTATACATTTCCCCATTAGCTGAGTTTATTCTCCAAGCCGAGGCGCCAAAGGGGATGAAAGTACCTAAGTACACTAAATTTGGGGGAGAGTCTGGTGAATCGACAATAAAGCATGTCGCCAGATACTTAACAGAGTCAGGGGATTTAGCTCATAATGAATGCTTAAGAGTAAAAAACTTCCCTTCCTCTCTGACCAAGGCAGCCTTCACATGGTTTACTTCGTTGGCCCCAAGTTCCATCGACTCATGGGCCAAATTAGAAAAGAAGTTCCATGAACAGTTTTACGAAGGACACTCCAAAATTAGTTTGGCGGAATTGTCTAGTATTAAGAGAAGGTTCGCTGAGAGTATAGATGATTATCTAAATCGTTTTAGGTCTTTAAAGGCTAGGTGCTTCACACAAGTGCCAGAACATGAACTAGTTCAAATGGCCGCAGAAGGTTTAGATTATTCCATTAGGAAGAAGATAGATCCAACCTTTGTGAAAAGTATGTCACAACTAGCTGATAGAGTCCGACATCTAGAACGATTGAGGATAGAAAAAATTAGGCACATTAAATCTAAGAAAGAAAAGGTAGTGTTTGTCGAATACGACGCGACAGACCCAACACGTGAGGCCGATTATGCCTCATCGACCGAATTAGAAATCGACGTGGCCGAACTGAAGTCAGGGTTCGCTTATGAGTGTCGCTCATTGCTGCCTGCGCAAGGCAAGAATCCTGTCGAAAACAACCCAAAATTCCCTTCGAAAACTTACACTTTCGACGTGTCGAAGTGTGAGGAAATTTTTGACTTATTAGTCAAAGACGGGCAGATGGTGGTGCCTCCTGGTACTAAAATACCACCGTTGGAACAAAGACAGAAAAGAGGGTTTTGTAAATATCACAACTATATTGGTCATAACACCTCTAATTTTTACCTTTTCAGGGATTTGGTTCAAAAAGCAATCCAAGAAGGCAGGCTGAAATTTGTTGGCCGCAAGATGAAGATCGACACTGATCCTTTGCACCAGTAGGAAGCCCTGTTCGTGGAACCAGTCGAGATCAACATGGTCGAGATCAGCGAATATGATGAGGCCAACATGCTGGAACAAACTGGGGAAAGCCCAGATGTCGATATAGTTGAAGTTTACCCAAGGGCTGATGAAGACTTGGTAGATTTTCTGTATCGCTGCATAAACAAGGGTTCACAGGTGTGTCGCATTACGCGAAAAACCGGCGGGAAACAAGAACAACAGAGCCGCCACCGTGCGTTATTTATCCCAAAAGAGGGAAAGGAAACGCTCAGAGTAAACCTGGAAAAAAGCATGGTCTCGCGACCAAAGAGAATGGGATCGGGAGTCGGTTATGCGAAGGGAAGGTATTAGCACCCCTACGCATCCGTCGTACTCGACGGGATCCACGCACAAAAGGAAGAGAAAATGGTTGCTAAAACACTGCTCAAACACACACACACTGGCTGGAAGAGACACAAGAAAACAAACAAGACTGACTCGGCAGGATATCGCATCCTGGGCCTACTTAGTCTATCAAGCATAGACATCAGAGTCTAAGTAGTTCGGACTGGGGAATGACACATGCTCGCTAGGATATCGCATCCTATGCATACGTATCTCCTTGGGACGAAGGAGAATCAGAGCATTCGTAGCTCGGCTAACACGCATACGAACAAACACAGGCAAAGGCAAACGTGGAGCCTGAATGCCCATCACTGGACTTACATCAGCATTCGAACCAAAAACACACACAAGGAGGCAAACGTGGAGCCTGAATGCCAATCACTGGACTTACATCAGCATCCGAACCAATCAAACCCACACTGGAACCCGAACGCCACTCGATGGACTTACATCAGCTTCCAAGCACACAACAACACGAAACAAAGACACAGGCGCCCGGAGAGATCTGCTCATCTCCTGCCTACGTACCTCATCTGGTATGAGGATCAGGGCGACGTAGTTCCCCTACGAAGGGACATAGGACTAGCCTAACCAGATAACAGAGGGAGACACAACTAGGGAGACTACGACTCGAGCCTAGATGTTATCATGCAAAATCATCCCTAAGTTAAGGTTTCTAGCTAACTTGCACAGGAAACAAGCCTATCCTAAAGCACAAGCAATAGCAAACAGTCACAAACAGCACACACTATATGCACACAAGTGAGGCTCAAACAAGGGTGGGGCTGCAAGAGCAAGCCAACTGTACAGGGTGAGTTTTGCTCTTAACCTTGACATTGAGAGCCAAGGTGAAGCAGATGAAAGGTGAGTGAAGATAAGACTTCACAGCTCTTATCCCTGGCCAGGGAGAGCTTCAGACAAAGAAGTGTGGGTCCAGGAAGTGGGAACCCTTCTACACTTAAGACACTGACACGACTGTACACTGTACAAGATCTTGGGTTTGTATCCCAATGCATCAACACAGTGGTGTGAGCAGAGGGATGACTCAACAGAAGAGCGGGAGATAGATTGCTTATCTCTTTTATCCGCCAATTGCCTTAACAAAGGTCTTTACCTGCTCGGGGACAAAAATAAACAAGCACAAACATCGCCTCTTAAGGAGGACTTCAGACAGGTGCCTGGCCAAGTAACAGGCCAGGTCTTCCAGACTACATGGAGACAAGAATGTTATACCTCAGTGCAAATTGCTTATCAAGCAAAGCAAAGCAATCTTAGAAACTAATGTACCTGAAATCAATCAAATATCATCAGTATACCAATCACAGAATTAAACAGCAAATGGTTCACAATTAGCTATACACAGACAAACACACTCCAATGCACCAAAGTGCAAGTCAACTCAAAGGAGCCAAGCATCCTACAACATAAACCAAGTTAGTTTAAAATATCAAATGAGACAACTCAATCAAATGTGAATCCACCTCCTTAAGTATTTTGCTTCTTAACCTGAAAATCACATTCAAACATAAGATACAAGACCACTAGGACAAGCCTAGGGTCAAAAGGAAGTGAAAAAGTCAAAACAGCAAGTGACACATGATCAAAACCAAGATTAATCAATTAAAAAGATAATCCAATTAGTCTCACATCAAAACTATGCACCAAATTCATTTCATGCACAATTTAAGTCAAACTAGGCAATTGTGAATCATATATGAGCAAACAGAATGGTCACACTCAAACAAATACCTAAACAGCTCAATAAATTCCACAAAAATTCCAGCCTAAACAGGACACATTCAATGAGCTACATATCAAATTTCATGTCATTTGGACAAGAAGAAGTAGGTCAATTAAAATCATAAAGTCAACAGAAATCCAAGCAAGCCAACACATGGTAGCAAAATAGGCATCAACTTCAATCAAATTCAAAACAGTGAGAACAATTAAGAAATGAATGGGACCAAAGCCAAAGTGAACTCAAACATGTTAGGAATCACTCCATCAAATTTCATCTTCATGTGATAAGGTATGAGCATTTCACATAACATTTAAGGCAATCACTCAAGCAAAACCCTAAAATGTCTAAACAGCAAGCAAAAATCCCAATCAAATAGGAAATGGTTCAACAATTCCTACAAAAAATCATGGTGAAACTAGACATACAGATGACAACACATACAAAATTTGAGAGCATTTGGCAAAGCATAGGCATGGCAACAAAAATCATGAAGTTGACCTAACATAGTGTGACACACATTGTCACCCTCAACTTGCACACATCATATCTGGCAAACCATAAATCCAAAATTCACAAACTATACATCAAAATCTCCAGAAGAGAGTCAAGAACAAGCATGTGAAATTTCATTCATTTTGGATAATGCATGATCATTTTATGAATTAAATGGTGAAACATACACAAAATGCATACATGAACAAGATCAATAGGCAAAGTCAAAAATTCACCAGGCACAACTTTGACTACTATGCCTAAAAAAAACTAGACAAAATTTGGGATCCAACACAAAAATTACCATTCAATTTGGACAAAAATTGGATTTATTATGATTTTTTGAAGTTTTGTGAAATAATGAAATATTTATTTAAGTTTTTAAAATGAATTAAAATTGAAGCGTGGCATTTTTGTAATTATTGAAAGCCAGACCAAAACGCGGTAGTTTCACTAAATCGCGTGGCTTCACATGATTCGCTGGCCAGGGCGGGAAACACAAAATTCAAAAGGAAATGCAGGAACATGGATCAAAACGCGTTTTGGAGCTGTACTGCATCGTCTTCACCAGCAGAATTTCCGGAAAATTCGTCATGACCAAATTCGCACCAAAACAAACAAATCATACGTCGTTGGAATCGTCTAAGCGTGTACATCATCAATATACAAATGAAATCTCCTAATTCCTACTGTATTGGACGGATCGAGCAAGAAAAGGTTTGACATCAAAAGTTCAAATCAAGATTTCTCTCTCAAATCTTGATGAATTTCTATTCTACCACTTGCACTGTACTCTATGATCTTCATTCTACCAAAGCCACATCATGATTTGGAGAATGATGGAAATCGAATTCTAACCTTGGATGATGACAGCTGAGGAATTCGGTGAAGTTAAGCTCCCTAATGCCAAAACAGATCCAGTACAATGCTATGGCAATTGATTGAAGTGATTTGCTCAGCTCGAAACAGCTCCAGACGCTTGAATCTTCAATTCGCCATGGTTGAACAAGCTTGGACAGTTATGGTTTAGGCACGATTTTGGCTCCAATTGCTCCAAACAGTTCTTGCAAATTACCTGCAGATGAAGAATCTACCAAGATCTTGCAAAAACAATGGTGAATTATTGATGAATTGATGAAAAAAAGCTTATGAAAAATGGAGAAAAAGTGAGAGAATTCTTGTGATTTTCTGTTTGGATCTGAGAATATGATTTGTGATTATGAAAAACAGTTACAATTAAGACTATATACCAGTGCCTAATCCAAAAATTAATCATGATTAGCAAAATTGGAAGGATTAGTACAAAGTGCATTTTCAAGCTTTTGGCCAAAATACCCTTTCTCTAAACCAGTCCATATATCAGTTCAACTTTGGTTCAAGCAAGTCCAAAATATCATTTGTGATGTGTTGGAAAAGGTCCCATGTGCATAGGCCATGTATTTCTCAAAATCACATTTTCATGCCAAAAATGCAAATGTGTTCACTTAAAAAATGCCATTTTTCCATGAGAGTTTTTTGATGAAATTTGATTATGCACCATGAAAGATCATATGAAATGTGGTTTGCTCAAAGAAAAATCAACCAAATTGGCCATTCCATGTGAAAGTTATGCCACTTTGAATTTGGGCATTTTCTGAAAATGATTGGATCATATCTTGCCAACCACACATGGGAACTTCAAGTTCTTGGACTTTTTGGAATGGTCAGATCAAGATATTCAACTTTCATGTTGGACAAAATTCCATTTGAAGCTTGTATGATGAAGTAATTTTGGGGAGAAAAACTTTCCATTTTGGGCAGCTGAAATTACAGGTCACCTGCCAATTTTGGAAACTTCTTGTCTGACTTTATTTTCTTCAACCTTGATCTTTGGTATGTCAAATGAGACTTGTATGGACATGAATGAAGCCTTTCAAACCATCTCACACCTTCCAAATCCTGATTAAATGCACAGTTGACCACAGTTGACCACAGTTGACTTTTCTATGGTTCCAACTGAAATTCAGCTTGGCTGATGAGCTTTGATCATCCAATCTTGGGCCAAACCACTTCAAAATGATCCTTAGACCATATGAACTTGATAAATCAACCCTAGGGCCTTGTCTCAATGGAAATAGCACATGCGTGCTTGTTTGACCTGATCTCCTGACCAGTTTGACCTAATTCTTCAGTTGAACTTGCATTTGGGCAAATGGACAATGCAATGCTATGCAGTGGCCTATGTTATGCTATGACCTAATATAAAATGAATGTACAAAAGGTAGGGTGCAAATTTGAGGTGCTACAAGGTGTGCTTGTGCCCAAGGTGTGGTGATGTCACCGACAAAATAGCAGCAGAAAACTTCCAGAAGCTGCAGCTGAGTAAGAGCAAAAGGAATGCGCCAACCAGGGGTTACCAGAATGAAAGAGGCCCAAAGGGGGTTGTGGGAAATCACCCAAGAGGCTCAAAGGCGGTTGTGGGAAATCACCCAACAAGGCCTAAGAGCTACGTGCCGTCGGCCAGTGCTCCTAGAGGTACTTGGATTAAGCCTCAGGAAAGATAAAACACCCCACAAGGGGTTGCTGCTGATACTAGAGGAGGTCTAGCAGTAAACTATAGGCATGAATTCAAGATTGAAAAGAGGACACATATCTCTGAAAACTATTTGGGAAAGAACCCCATGACAAGGACTCAATGGAAAAGATTTTAGAGGCGTAAACAGGCTGAGAAAGATGCTGCAAGGGGTATGACCAGCGAGGCGAGTACTAAGAAGAAAATCGTGAAGGTCGACACAGCGACGAAAGAGCGGATAAGAAAATACGTCCGTCGACCAGCTGAAAAATGTTCTGATGAAGTGACTGATGACTTCAATTCAGAATCTGAAGCAAGCCTTGACATCCTGGTCAACGTGGTATCAATCTTACCACGAGAATACAAGTGTGTGACTGAAGTCGAAGGGTCAGCGGACAATGATGAAGCTGAAGAAATGGCTTTGCATCAACCAAGAAGCTATTTTGTGTTGAACGATGGTACAGCTGAAAGCCAAGAGGCAGTGTTCGAAAGACCAACGATGAACATGAAAAACCATTTGAAACCACTGTTGATCAGGGCAAAGGTGGAAGGCATAACCGTCAATAAAATCTTGGTCGACTGTGGTGCCACGGTCAACATTATGCCACACCATATTCTGAGGAAGATTGGCAAGTACGACACCGACGTTAGGTCTAATAACGTGGTTTTGTCGGACTATGGAGGGAAGACGAAAAGCACCATGGGAGTAATTATGGTGAATGTTACAGTAGGTTCCGTGACCAGACCGACACTATTCATGGTGATAGACGCAAGGCCAAGTTACAACTTGCTACTTGGCAGAGAGTGGCTACATGGCGTTGGAGTTGTGCCCTCTTCAACACACCAAAGACTGGTGATTTGGAGAGAGGATGGGGTGGCCGAAAACATCGAGGCCGACCAAGGATATTTTATGGTCGATGTGAATAATGTCGGCAAGAAGGAGTTTGACAGAAAGCTGGCCAACATCTCTCCCTGCTTCCCAGCTGAGGATGTGTATGCCAATCTAAGTGAAGCTTTTGTCTCTCTAACTCTACATGAGACTCACAACTTCATTTGGGATGTGGAACGCCTAGATGATCCACCATACACGGGTATCCGGCCGACAAGCTGGGGGGATGCCAGTGATGATGTCTGAGTTGGAAGCTTTAAGAAAGATTTCGGCATACGTTGCCGAAAACAAAATAAAGTCGGCCATAGAGGCTGAAGAAATCATGGTTATTGAGGCCTATGCGTTGAATAAAGGGGACTTCGACACGCAGCATCTGGATTGCATTTACGACAGTGAACCTTTAGGGTTCGAAAAAGACCCAAAGGCACCAGAGAGAATCCGACCAAAAGACCCCTTGGAAGAAGTTGACCTTGGCGAGAATGGCAAGAAAAGGCCAACATATATAAGCGCCAACATCGACAACAAACTAAAGTCTGAGGTAATATCCATACTCAAAGAATTTAGAGATTATTTTTCTTGGGATTATAATGAAATTCCTGGTTTGAGTAGAGATTTGGTCGAGCTAAAGTTGCCCATAAAAGCTGGAAGAAAGCCAGTGAAGCAGACGCCCAGGCGTTTCGCCCCAGAAATTATGGCAAAGATAAAAACAGAAGTAGAAAGACTCCTGAAAAGCAAGTTTATACAGACTGCAAGGTATGTTGAATGGTTGGCCAATATTGTGCCATTCATAAAGAAAAATGGGTCTTTAAGAGTATGCATTGATTTTAGAGAACTAAATGTTGCCACCCCAAAAGATGAATATGCCATGCTCGTGGCTGAGATGCTAGTCGATTCGGCCGCTGGTTTTGAATATTTAAGCATGTTAGATGGTTATGCTGGATATAACCAAATTTTTATTGCAGAAGAAGACGTGCCGAAGACGGCGTTTCGATGTCCATGAGCCTTAGGGACATATGAGTGGGTGGTCATGCCATTCGGCCTAAAAAATGCCAGAGCAACATACCAGAGGGTAATGAACTCAATGTTCCATGACTTCATTGAAGATTTCATGCAAGTCTACATTGATGACATCGTGATAAAATCAAATGGACAACATACTCATGTGGACCATCTCCGAAAAGCTTTCCTGAGGATGAGGAAATATGGATTAAAAATGAATCCATTAAAATGCGCTTTTTGTGTACAGGCAGGCGACTTCCTTGGTTTTGTGGTGCACAAAAAGGGCATTGAAGTAAACCAAAGCAAAACAAAAGCCATTATGGACGTTAAGCCTCTGTCGACCAAAAAGGAGTTGCAATCTTTTTTGGGACAAATAAATTTTCTTAGAATATTCATATCAAATCTAAGTGGGAAAACAAAAGCGTTCTCCCCATTACTTCGACTGAAGAACGAAGAGTACAAATGGCAGGATGCACACCAAGAGGCTTTCGACAAAATCAAAGAGTATTTGACTAAGCCTCTAGTATTGGCCCCTCATGTTAGGCATAGGCCAATGAGATTGTATATTGCAGCCTCACAATCGACTATAGGAAGTATGTTAGTCCAAGAAGACGAAAATTGTGTCGAAAGACCTATGTATTACCTTAGTCGAATGCTTAATGATCCTGAAACTAGGTATAGTGACATTGAAAAACTATGTCTATGCCTGTATTTCTCTTGTACGAAATTAAAGCAATATATCAAGCCTGTTGATGTTTACGTATCTTCTCATTTTGATATTATTAAACATATGCTATCTAAACCAATTTTGCATAGTCGAATTGGGAAATGGGCTTTAGCGTTAACAGAATACTCCCTGACGTACGTACCCTTGAAAGCGATGAAAGGACAGGTAGTAGCAGACTTCCTGGTCGACTATTCAATGGTCGAAATGGCGCAGAATTACGTAGATTTAGCACCATGGAGGCTATACCTCGACGGATCAAGACATAAGCATGGAGTTGAGATAGGAGGAGTCATAATTTCTCCAGATGGAATTCCAGCAGAGTTCAAATACAAAATCGAAGGGGTGTGCACAAATAATGAAGCAGAATATAAATCACTGATCACCGGACTTGAACTACAGTTGGAATTGGGGGCAAGGAATGTCGAAATTATGGGAGATTCGAAGTTAGTTATTAAACAAGTATCAAAAGAGTATAGGTGTGTTAAAGAAAATCTGATCATGTACTTTGTGGTTACCATCAGACTGCTCAAGAGGTTTGAGCAAGTCAATCTCCAACACATACCACGGCAAGAAAACCAAAGAGCAAATGATTTAGCACAAGAAGCCTCATGGTATAAAACGTCGAAAGACCAGGACGAAGAGATCCAAGTAAGAGAGAAAGTACGAGCGACAGTGTTGTCACCGTCAGATCTGGCGATTATGAAGCTGGGGGCAGTATATAAAAATCATTTTGAAATTTTGGCTGTCAACGACGAGAGTGAGAGTGATTGGTGTAAATCGTTAGTCGATTACTTACGTAATCCCGTGGGGTCGACAGAGCGAAAGATAAAGTATAGGGCTCTTAGCTACGTCTTGGTGAATGATGAATTATTCAACAAGACAATCGAAGGAGTGTTATTAAAATGCCTGGGGGAAAGTGAAGCATACGTGGTTGTATCAAGCATACATAGTGGGGCGTGTGAGGCACATCAAGCAGGGTTGAAGATGAAATGGCTCTTGATGTGTTCAGGAGTTTATTGGCCTTCAATGTTGAAAGATTGCATTGAATTTGCCAAAGGTTGTCAGGAATGCCAATTGCTTGGAGGCATACAACATGTGCCTGCAAGCGAGTTACACACAATTGTGAAACCCTAGCCTTTTCGAGGATGGGCGTTGGACGTTATAGGAGAAATAAAGCCAGCCTCGTCGAAACAACAAAAGTATGTGTTAGTCGGGATTGACTATTTCATAAAATGGGTCGAAGCCATAGCACTACCAAACGTAAACCAAGAAGCGGTCATAGACTTTGTCCAGAGTTACATCATTTACAGATTTGGCATCCCAAAAACCATTACAACCGACCAGGGGTTAGTCTTCACTGGTCGAAAAGTGCAGGAGTTTACAAAAGAAATAGGAATCAAGTTATTGACATCTACTCCCTATTACGCACAAGCGAATGGCCAGGTCGAAGCTGCTAATAAGGTGATCATCAGCCTAATAAAGAAACACATAGGCAAGAAGCCAAGGAATTGGCACAAGACGTTAGGCCAAGCCTTGTGGGCATGTCGAACGTCACCAAAGGAAGCGACTGGAACAACTCCATTTCGACTGACTTATGGGCATGACGCAGTACTACCAGTAGAAATTCAGGTCCATGCGGTCAGGACCCAAAGGCAATATGAAATACCTTATGAAGATTACTGGAGCATGATGACGGACGAATTAGTCAACGTAGACGAAGAAAGAATGCTAGCATTAGACTCTCTACAAAGACAAAAAGAGAAAGTCTCCCGAGCCTACAACAAAAGGGTGAAAGGAAAAGTGTTTGTTGTCGACAATTTGGTTTGGAGGGTGATCTTGCCTATGGACAGAAATGATAAAATGCAAGGCAAGTGGTCCCCGAAGTGGGAATGACCGTTTAAGGTTCTGCAGATTTTTTCTAATAATGCCTACGAGGTCGAAGAGCTGGCACCAGACAGGCGAATTTTAAGAGCAAATGGAAAGTACTTGAAAAAATATAGGCCTCTCCTTCAAAAGGTCAAAATTTTGGCAGACTAAAACAAATGCCAAAAAATAAAAGTTGGAGATAATTATGTTAGATACCAACGGCAAAGGCACGGAAATGAAATATACAGTGCTAAAGTCAAAATAACATTAATGTGGCAAGAAGCCATTGTCTAAATATTAGAAAAAATGAACTAATACAATTGATATAAAGGGTCAAAGCTGGCCGAATTTGGATTGGAAAGATTTAAGTTCAAAATTATAGTGCAAAGATATTGGCTCCAAAGTGTCGGCATGGGCTTTGAGTTTTTTCAAGCGTTCCTTCGACGTTCTTAAGCATCACTGGTGGTCTGCTCCACAGTTGCCTGGGCAGGTTTTAGCACTTCATCAACGAAACGCGACTCCTCCTGGATAATGGCCTCCAACTCACCATCCAAAATGGTAATTTGACGCCGGAGGACATCAATTTGTTGACGTATCTCAGCGGCCCGTGTTTGTTTGGAGGTCAATTCTGTCTTCCGCTCCTCTATAGCCTTCAACATACTAGTGACTTCCGCGTCGGCATGCATCACCAACTCCCATTTCTCTTTCACAGACGCCTCAGTTTCAGCAATGTGACGCTTAGTGTCCCGAACGCTGTCGATATGACGCAACATAGTAACCAAAAGCTGTTCTAAAGCCGCCATCGCACGTTTGGCGTAATTAGAGAGTTGGAGATCCTTTAGCTGGGCAAGTGCGTTCAAAAGCTTTGGACCGACAGTAGGTTCATGCATGAGCACGAAAGGAAGGTCAGAGTTCAAGGCGTGCACGCGGATTTTGTCCATGAGAGCCTTAGTTTTCGTCGCCTCAGGGCCCATTTTACCAGAATGGAGTGACTCAGAGTTGGACGAAACATCACGTGACTTCACCAGATTGTGGAGTCTGGAAATTGCCTCTAGAGCAGAAGGCTTAATCACCAGCCCTGGGAAGGTCGAAGGAGAAGCTGCCGACGGAGAATTGGCCTGAGGAGAAGCAGTCGACAATGGAGTAGCCTGTGAGGATTATTGTATGTTGGTGTCGACACCGACTGGCTCCCGGGGATCCTGCAAGGAAGCTGAAGAGAGACTCGAGTCAGAACTAGTCGAACTGGAGTCCAGACACGTCGCAGGACTAGTGACCGAATCAGAGTCACTGTCACTGATCTGGAGCGAAAATTCAATGGACTCACCAGCGGTGTCGACAGATTGAAAGGGGCGAGCTAAAGAAGACACCAGCAATGCAGGAGTATAGTCAGCAGCAGGCTGAGTTGGCTCAGTAGAAGCATCAGCCTACAGAAAGAAAATTGTGTAAGAGAAGCGCGACGAGAAATCCAAAGAGATAAATAGGGATACAAGTAAATACCTGTGCAGATGCAGGGGAAACTGCATCCTGGTGTGTGTCCCCGAAGGCAGTAGCGGGGGAAGGACCTACCGACGGCGAAGCTCCAACGATTGGAGCAGGGAGTGTTGACTACAGGAGTGTCGGCATCGTCGACAGGAACCTCTGAAGGAGGCGTTGTATGATGCCTCTTCCTTTTACTGTCACCACTCTCGGAAGGAGAGACATGTTTCTTCCTTTTGTGGCCATGATGGCTTTTGGATTTATGGTGGGAGGTGTGCTGGAGACACGAAGAGAGGTTATAAGCAATTAGTCTAGCCAAAAGAGCAGACGAGCCGACAAGAAATACCTCAGTGCCTGCAGGAGCAGAGTGTTTGTGTTTTTTGGATTTTTTGGAGACGGAAGAGCCAGTAGGCTCTGTCGAACGTGGTTGACCCTGCACATAAGTGAAACATTAGCAACCACATAGGGTTCCCCTTTAGAAAATAAAAAAGAATGGAGATGCTTCAAAGAGGAGCATACAGAAGAGCTGGGTTTCTTTAAGATTTGAGATATGGGGCGCCTATCATCATCAGAAGATTGCTCAGGAGCAACCTGCAGGAAAAGAAAGGATGGCTAAGAATAAAGAAAAAATCAAAGGAGATAGTGAGGCAGCCAAAGTCGAACCTGAGCCTTTTTGGTCGAGGGAGCAGTTAGGTCAGCAGGTACAGAACCTGCAGGATTTAGTGGGAGCACTGCAAACAAATAAAGGAAACACAAGTAAGTGACAAGATTCAGCTAAACGAGAGTGTTAAAATTTCCAGAGAAATGTTACCAAGTTGCGTAGTTTCAAACACGCTAACATATTGAGGGTCAATATGAAGCGGTCCTGAGTATTCAGGCAGATAATACTTCGTGGGGACCACTCTGTCGGCTTTTCTCTTTTTAGAGGCGTTCTGTATGTACGAAATGGGACAATAGAACCACACTGGAACCAAATGGCCAAAGGCCAAAGCCAGTGGACTAGATGGCAGAGGGGGGAATTTGACTTTTCTGGAGTGAAGAGCGTAAAGATATTTGTCTTTCACGTAGGCAGGGAGTTTGAGTTTAGAAAGTTGGTCGGTTACTTTCGCTTTTAGTTCGACCGCAGCTTCCCAGATGGTCCCACGAAGATTATCTGGTCGATACACAACTTGGAAATAATTTTGGAAAGCACGAATTTGTTTGACATGAAGAGCCTTACATTTAGTCGACTTCGCCTGCAAACAAACAAAAGCCTCAGTTAATTCAGAAAGTTTTGCATCAGGATCTCCAACATAAAGGGCAAAATAGGACTGCCACCAATCATGGAATTCCTTGGTACAATAGTGGGCTGGTCGAAAAGGGAGAGAGGGAAGACGCGGTCGGTTTTTCTAGATATTTTCAAGTTCCTCGTCGACCTCGCTCCAAGGTTGGCCGCAAAGGATATTAGCAAGTAGCTCTTACGAAGAAAACAGAGGTTTGGGGATGAATTGGCAGAGGCCAAATTGCCTGGCCACAAGGTTAGGCTGGTAAGCTATCAGACCAGGATTGCTACTGGCAGTCTCCACCGACAAGAAGCGGGGGACCAAAAACCGCCTCCAAATGAGGAAAGATTCAGTCCTTAGCTCCCCATCAGCCGGAGGGAAAGGTCTGGTAAGCCACTCAGGACCCTCAGTTCGACGGTAAAAAGGTGCCATAGAGGGTAGGAAGTCGACTCGGGTCAACATGATGTCGAAGATGAGGCGAAACAATCGAAGGTCGGGAAAGTTCTTGTCGATAGGTGTCAAGGGGATCAACCGTTTCCAGATAACATGTCGTTCCTCTGGAGGACACGCAACCCTCCTCATCCCATAGGGGGCTACCTATTTGGAGAAGGTGGCATTGAGCCACAGTTGCAGGAACCAGAAAGGGCCATGAACCAGTACATTCTTCTTCCTGGAGTTCTCAGGGTCGAAGATCCGAATCTGGCAGACAACCTCAGATAGAGACTCATAGAGAGAGGCTAGTAACAGCTGGCCCAAAGCAACGTCACGCCCCTGATGCAATTGGGTTTCCAGGAGAGCAAAGTGTTTGGCTACCTGCATAGACCTTGAACAGAAAACGAAACGTGACAGCCATAGAGTCAAGAACGCCACATGTTCCTCGTCGGTCACGGGGCCTGCAGAGGTGGAGTGATGGTCAATAAAATTGTTGTATGTTGGTTTGCGTGAGTCACCAACCTTGAACTACAAGGAGACTGGGGCTACAGCCTCGCAGTCAAAAACTTCGCTAGTTGGTTTCAGTCAAGTGATCGCAGCAACATCTAGGAGTGTCAGCGTGATCATGCCACATCTAGTATGAAAGGAGTTGGTCGAACTCTCCCAGAATTGAAGTGCGGCTAATAACATGCCACAATACTGGGAAGGGCCACAGGGGGCAATCTTCAAGAGGGTATAAATGCCTGTTCTTTTCCAGTGGTCGATTTTCTCCATTTCCAATCGGTCCATCCAAGCACAAAACTTAGGACAATTCCTGGGGGGAGCGGTTCGGAAGTTCCTATCGACGTATCGAAGGGAGAAGGGTTGTTGAGTAGATATCACAGGTTCTAAAATTTGACTAGTGGGAAAAAGGGAAGAGTCATTTTTGGTGATCTCTGGGTGTCGGTTTTCTGAGAGAGGATCTAGGAACGCTAAGGGTTCATTAGCCAGAGAGAAATGAATCAATACCTAAGAACACCAGATTTTCTCCTTTTCTTCTACCAATGGAGGCTCAAGGACATATTCCCTGCCATCAATGTTGATAGGGCGCGAGGGTTCAGCAGCTGAAGGTTTGTTGGAGGTGGCCATGGAGATAACAAGAGGGTTCTTCGTTATGGAGTAGAAGATGTTTTCACAGAAAAAACAGAAGACAAATGAAGACAAGTGAATACTGAATCAAGAATGCCAAAAAAGAGAAGAAGAAAGAAGAATGAGGGTTTTATAGCCCTTAAACCCTTAGCAAAGAAGAGGGAGCGGTTACACTTCCATGGCCGACACGTACACTCACGTTCCCACGCCTACAGACACGTGGAGGAGAGAGGGTAAACGAAAAGACAAAACACGTTCAGTTTGGAGACGTGAAGTGACGTAGACGTGATTTTGTGCGTCTCGAGGAGAAGTAGAAACACTCGCCATGATTGTTTGACGTCACCCACGTGGGATACACAGAGGTCCCACTAAGTAGAAGCGGGAACAGTAAAGGGTAAGCCGACAGTTTCAGAGATGCCATCATCTCATCATCATCGACAGTCGAAAATGGCATCTCTGGGGGGCATTTTGTTACCACGAAATATCCCTAAGGCAGGTTGGAAGCACAAGTAATGAAAGAGTCCTATGAATGTGGGGATCATACCCTACCAAAAGGTAAAAGATGTTGAACGCAATCAAGAAAGAAAAGCAAACCAAAGGACGGGGCCGACAGGGAAAACTGGCTCCGTCGGCAGGCCATTATGTCGACCAACGCTATGTTTGGGACTTAAGGAATTCTAGGAAAATATGCAGAAGACAACTTCGTCCTAACATCTGGGCGGGATAAATTTGAAATTTAAAATAAAATAGCAGTTCCAAAAGAAATAAAAGTGCCATAACGTGGAGCAGTTAGCAAGACATGGGTGCGGCGGTTATACAGATCGTGGGTCATGACATCTTATAGTTTCCAAGAAGTTAGTTTGTTCTAGTTTAGTATAAATAGGAGTATCCCACAAGGGGCTCAAGGTGTTCACTTTGTACTACATAATCACTTGTAAGAAAACTTCCCATTCCCAGCGCGAGGAAGCAAGAGTTTCTCTGAGAGTGTTATGTACGTGAATCACCACATTTATTTCAATGCAACTTCCCTACTTTTCAATTGTTCCCGTTGAACATTTTATCTTAATTTCTTTTGTTTTTGATTTATCATTTTACGTTGTCGTTTACGCTGTCGACACTGACTCTATCACGGTTATAGAGTTTACCAAAAGCGTGTTCGTAGTATACATCTTTTGAATGTTATAGCGTTGTCGGTCACGAGTCACCTATAGGCGATAACATTGTCCAAAAAACGTTCGTGTGGGAAAACCATACACTTGTTCGACACTTTGTTGGGAGCCATTCCTCACAAAGTCATTTCGTCGAAGCTTGAACAAGTCTCACTTGCACTAGCACATGTCCGAGGATCAACTGGTCGATCCTGCAAGTAACCCTTCATTTTAAGACCAGGGAGCACCAACGGTTGTTTACCAATTTCCACAGTAAACACCAACTCGACAGAATGACTTTGTGAGGAACAACTCTTAAGAAAGTATCGAACAAACGTAGGGTTTTTCCACATGAACGGTTTAGACAATGTTACAGCCTACAGGTGACTCATGACCGATAGCGCTATAGCATTCAAAAGAGGTATACGACGAACACGCTTTTGGTAAACTCTATTATCGTAATAGAATTAGTGTCGACAGTGTAAGTGACAACGTAAAATGATAACTCAAAAGTAAATGAAATTAAGATAAAATGTTCAACGAGAACAATTGAAAAGTAAGGAAGTTGCATTGAAATAAATGTGGTGATTCACGTACATAGCACTCTCAAAAAACTCTTGCTTCCTCGCGTTGGGAATTGGAAGTTTTCTTACAAGTGATTTTCAATACAAACTGAACACCTTGAGCCCCTCGTGGGATCTTCTATTTATACTAAACTAAAGGAACTGCTCATAAGCTAAAACTCCGAGAAACCCGCAGATGTTATGTCACACGATCTGCCAAACCGCTGCTCTCACGTTTTACCAACTGCTCCAGATTTTGGCCCTCTTTATCCTTCTTATAACCGCTGGCTATTCAAATTTCAAATTTCTCCCGCCCAGATGCTAGGACGATGCTGTCTTCTACGCCTTTGGCATAAAGGAAAAATTCTTTAAGTCTGACTTCACCTCAGTCGACAAAATGGCCTGTCGACCAAACACATTCTCCTGTCGACTTCAACCCTTGACTTGTGTTTTTATCACTCTTATCTGCCTCAGACACCTCTTCATCCCTTGATGGGGTACAACCCCCAAATTCACAGGACTCTATCACTAACTATGCTTTGCGCATCCTTTAGAGATTTTTCGTGGCAACACATCTATAACAAAATTTTATTAAAATTACAAAGCCTTATTGGAGGTTAAGGACTTCTCAATTCTACCCTCATACATATACCCATTATTGAGATAGTTTTCCCCCCTTAACTGATTATCCTAGCAGTAGTGCAAAAATTCTGATTCTAATTCTTTAAATTTCTCCAAATTCTAAGATTTACTCTTGCACCTTCTCTAGCCTCCTCTCTATTCTAAAATTCTAATTTTACGTATGATAGAAAACTCTCTGCAACTAGGTTATGCTCTAATTTATATAATTAGGATAATCTAGTTAAAATTATAAACTTATTTCTCACTTACTAACATTCTCACTCCCTACCCCCCTCTATTTTTTATAATTCTCAATTCATCCCCAAACTCTATATTTTCAATTTAATTAATTAAATTAAATTAAAATATTATTATTTTAATTACTAAAATAATTCCTAATAATCCTAGCCCATTTCTACCAACCTCTAATTACTCATACACTCATATCTCGATGTTACACACCCCATCACCCAAATAAATTCAATCAATGCATATAATAGTTAAATTAAAATACAAATAAATTAATTAAAAAAATAACTAAAACAATGGGGTGTTACAACTTTCTCCCACTTAAAGAATTTTCTCCCTCGAAAATTACCTTAAGTAAACATATTTGGATACGACTCTGTCATCTGCCTCTCGAGCTCCGAAGTCAGGTTTCCACCAACTGGTCCTCCCCAAGCTACCTTCACCAAAGTAATCTCTTTACCACACAACTGCTTCACTTCGTAATCCTCTATCCGCATGGATGATGCCTTAACAGTCAGGTTATCTTTCACCTACACATCATCCATTTGGATCACATGAGACGGATCCAGAATGCATCTTCTCAACTGAGACACATGAAACACATCATAAAGATTGACAAGTGACGATGGTAAAACAATCTGATAGGCCACTTCTCTTATCATCTGCAAAATCTGGTATAGATCGATGAAATACAGAGTAAGCTTTCGAGACTTTAACGCTCGACCAACACCATTTATCGAAGTAACTCTTTGTAACACGTGATCCCCCTCTTTGAACTCAAGTACTTTCCTTTGCTTATCATGATAGCTCTTCTTACAATTCTGCAAAGCTCTCATATTTTCTTAGATCACTTTGATCTTCTCTGTGACCTATTGGACAATCTCTAGTCCAATCACAGCACCTTTTCCCCGCTCATACCAAAGAAAAGTGTCTACACCTTTTACCAATGCCTCAAACGGTGTCATTCCAATGCTTGAACGGAAACTGTTGTTGTACGAAAAATAGATCAACAGTAAAAAGATATCCCAAGCACCTCTTTGTTCTAGCACACAAGCCCTCAACAAGTCTTCTAAGGATTGGATAGTCCTCTCAATCTAACCATGTGTCTGCGGATGATCCGTTGTCGCACATGAGTCAAAAATAAGTTTAAAAGTGTAGTAAAATAGAAGCGGCACTCGAATGACGTATCACAAGGACTCTTGAATGTTGTAACCAAACGAATGACAAGAAGGGGGTTTTTAAGGTTCATAACTTAAATCTAAGATGATTAAAGAAAAAAGAAAAATTAATAAATAAGTTAATCTACTGTATCGATTTCCGACTTATCATTGATTCTTATAATTCCAATTCCTTAAGAGAATTTGATCCTATTCGATTATAATATCCACTGACAAGCGCAATGGGTATTTTATGATGTATGTTCCTAATTTCCGGATTTAAGTTATCGCGAATTAAGCAAACGTGACTTAATCAAACATGATAACGAAAAAGCTACACTAACGTGATTATAGTTAAGGATCATAAAACAATCGAATTTAACCAACTTTATCCTATAAGCAGCAATCAAATTAAGCAAACAAGAGCAATCGAATTAAGTAAACGACTTTATAGGAAGAAATGAAAAGAAATCGAAATTAAATGAAAATTTATAAAAATCTTAAAGTGGAATCCGAATACAGTAGATCGGCTCTATGTTAGCTCTCCATAAGATTCGTATGCCCTATTCTCTATTCTTGAATACTAAATAATAAATCCTAAAACTACTAAGTTGTTTAAATAGACCAAGGGAATTCAGGCCTAATAGCATCTGTCCCGAAAAAAATACAAAATCGGCCCAAAAATTAAGTATTTTCTTGAGTCTAGAACTAAAACGAATTATTCGACCCTTCTTCACTCTGAATCAACTTCTTACTTCAACATAAAACTTTTAATTTATCCTTTCATCTTTCTAACGCCTATTAGAACACATCAATCTGATTCGAATAACCCAAGTTATGACTTACGAAGCGAGAGGGTGTAAATAGTTATTTATTTAGAAAATACCATACGAAATTAAAATAAATGTAGCAATAAACTAAGCTAAGGAAACAAACTATAATAATAGAAATAACAAAAAAAAAATTAAAATTGTTGCAACATAATAGTGAAAGAATATGCCTGAAAATGCACTGAACAACGGGTGGCAAGCAGAACTCAAACATAGCTTCGTACCCAAAGATTCCTGTAAACTCTTCCTAAACCTTGACGTAAACCTTAGATCCATGTCAGATATAATACTGGATGGAATCCCATGAAAATTGACAATCCTCTCAATATATAGCTCTACTAGCCTCTCCAATGGATAGATAAGTCGAATCGAAATAAAGTGAGCCGACTGATCGAAAAAATAGCAAGTGTACTATTTTGCATATTATACTAATAACGGGGAAATTCCCCGAATGTCAATCTCAAGGACTGCACGTCAATATCGAGTTCAAATTATCATTCAATTAAACAAAAAGTCTGATTTGGGTTTTTAGATTCAAAGTTAGAAAAATAAAGGCAAAGGCAAATAAGAATGAAAATAAGGGTTTGCAAGGTAAGAGGAACAATGCCAGGGAAGGTGTATGATTTATCCCCGTAATAACTCTGAGTCACTATTGCATCAACAAATATCAATTACTACCAGTTCTCAAGGGTATTTTTTCCCAAGTCCTTGGTGAGAAAACCTTTAATCAATCTACCCTAATTTCTATGTCCATAGGCAATTAAGGTGAAGTTAAGCTTTATTATATCAAGAACACTCTGGTTCATACAGGGTATCCCTAGTCCTAGATGATATCTACTGCAGAGTAACCTTGTGAAAACCTTAACAATGGCATTTCAGCCTAATTGATAACCATAGAACAATCTCGATTGGTCCGAAAGAGAAAGCATTAAACATATCAAAAGGTTACCGTAAAAATAATATTATAAATGAAAATGTAAACTCAAACTTTTTACAATTCTAAATCAGGGACACCCCCTAGCTTTGGGGGGTTTAGCTACTCATATTGTTCAAAACGAATGCAAGATAAAAATTACACATTACAAGTATTTAGATGACTTCGATCTTCAATAGCTTTCTCTCATGAAAACCTTTAGCTCTCTGAACTCCTTGCTCTCTGTAATACTTGAATGTTTGATAGTATTGTGTTTTGCCTCGTTCCAAGATCCTCTTTTATTTGGTAGAAGATTCTCTTATATAGTGAAAATTCCAAGAAACGGGTGTACATGTCCAAAAATATCTCTGCAAGCCCGATAATCAAAAGCACGATGAAAAGGGAAAATTTTGGTCTTGGGCTGACACGGCTGGTCGTGTCAGTTCACTGCTTCCTGTGACACACCCATGATGCTTGACACAGTTGGGGATAAGGCCTGACACGGCCCGTGTCAGGTGACACGGGTGGCTGTGTCAGGCCTCCTGTACCGGGATTTTTCCATTCCTTTGCTTGCCAGAATTCCGCATTGTCTCGCTCCGAGTTCCTCGGTTCTTCCACTTGGACCTGTTGGGCAAAAACACAGACATCCCACGCGTAAAATCACGAAAATATGAAGTAAAACATGACAATGAATGGAAATGCTTAAATATTTAACGGGAAGTAAAATAGCCTTAAAAAGTACCAAAATGATTGCACAGTGTCTCAAAATCCTTTGTTTCTTGTCGGATCAGTAACAAAAACTTAATGAAAATTGTGACTGATCACAACCCCAAACTTAGCTCATTGCTTGTCCTCAAGTAATGTTTCAGATGACACTGCGTGTTATTCCCCAAGATTATTTATTCTTCCTAACATTGTTGAGATCATTCACTAACGTCTTCACTCTTCCTTTCATAGTTCCTGCTTTTCCTCGTGAGCTTTCAGTCGCACTTCCACATCGAGGAACCTTTTCACCTGTCAGCTTATTTCACATTCTCACCAATTCTCTCGGGGTTAAGTGTTTTCACTCATAATTCAGAATATGCAATATTGATTCACAAGTTTGAATAGTCTCTCCTTTCCTATCACCTACACACAACACACACACACACTTTTTGAGGTCTTTCAGGTTGTAACGGGGCTTGGGTTATGGTGTGGATATTAAAAAAATGGGAAACAAGTGGTTTTTAGTTCAGAGTAAATGTTACCATTATGTTCACTGTGTTGTTTTTTTTTTCTTTAAAATTGTCTTTCTTTCGTTTTTCGCTTGGTTTTTCTTTTTCATTCTTATTTTTCAACTGAGTGCCCTTCTTTGGCTCGTGCTTCTTTTGAACCCTCGAGTTTTTTTTTTATCTCGATGATTCTCTCTTTTTTCTTTGTTTTCGGATCTACCTGGGCTTTTGGAACTCATGGGGTTTTACCCCAAACTTAGAATTTCAACACAGCTTAATAATATCAACTTGACTCTGAACAAGGTAAGAAAGTGTTTTGGCCGTGGGGTACTTTTACGGGGTTAAACAAAAAATGGATACAGGCTCAAATGGGGTTTACAAGGGATAAAATTATTTGGGACGGCTAGAAAGGCTCAAGGTTATATTCAAACAACGTGCCTCAGTGTGTGTAGTCATGTAGTGACAGTCCCAGAGAATCTATGCAAATTTAGAGTGATAAAGACATACCTGAATATCTCTCATGATGATCAATGTGTTTGGCTTTCTATGACTCACCATGTTAGGTTAAGCTTTGACAGTATCCACAATACCTCTAGTATGGCGCGACTTCTTTCTTACTTCGGAATGCACAAGGCACTTGTGTTGGTTAAGCTGTATACATTGCGTCCGATCTTTCTTCTCTAGCAGTGTCGAATTCCCGGGGAGATCCTTCACAACAAGAAATGGTAAGTAAAGTGATCCTTTAATCCACTCCCAATCGTGATCATTACTAATTTCACAATAACACCACAGACCGGAAACACTTGCAGCATAATGTACCCTAAAATAGAAAAAACCAAATATATTAACGCAATAAAGTAAAATAATAAAATTATTAGCAAAATAACAATACTAAAAATAACATAAAATCTCCCCCACACTTGAGCTAAACATTGACCTCAATGTTTGCAAACAAGAACGAAGGAGGAAACTCACAGTACTCTACTGAGGAAATGGGTGTGGAAAATGCAGCATCAATTGTCGCATCATGCTGCTCATCTCATCCAACATTTCCCCCTGTCGGGTTTGCTCGATACCTTGCCATTGTTGCTCCATCCTTAATTCGCCCAACTTAGTATGTACCCAGGTTCATTGGCCAGTGGACCAGGAAGAGGATCCTGCCTCCTGATGGGTAGGCTCCGGATGTGGGGGTACAAATTGTTCCTGAGGTTCCTCCTCTTCTGCCTCTGTGGCATCCACATGGTCACCTGCAAACTGATCACCTGTAGAAAAATGCTCAGTGTCGTGGCCTTCCTCAGTGTCTGGGTCAGCACTTACATACAGTTAGTTTGCATAGTCAGTAATACTAACTATGTCCGGATCCGGAAGAGCCATAATAAATCGTTTGTGGATAAGCATAGAATAATAAGTGGGAGCAACGAAAATCATACCTTGTTGTATCAGAGTTGACATGTCAATTTTGGTTTTACCTGCAATTGGAGTATCTTCGAGCAAAATCGTCTGATACCTGAAATGTTCAGCAATTTGGGTGATCATGCCGCCAACGGAGATGCCTCAAGAGTCTGCTTGGCCAACCTGCCCAGATAATCAGCTGCAAAGGCAACTATATTGATGGCTTTATTTTGCACCATCGAGTACATAAAAAATAATTCCCGCAAAGTGGCTACCCCTGTGCTATCACCTCTTTCAAACAGGGTGTAAGCCAAACCCTTCTAGGCATAACGGAAACATGGATTCTAGATACCGGAGGCCTTAGCACCCTTGGAGGTGTAATCGTTCCTCCCCGTGATGGCAATCCAGAAATCCTTTGGCGAGAACCCATCTGGGACCACTCCTGGTCCGTACAGCGGGAGTCAGAGTATCCCTGCCAATTCTTCCACATACAATTCATGATAATTATTGAACAGGCGGAAACACAAAGTCCCGAAATAGTACTTGGTAGTGTCGATCCAACGCTTTTCAAGTTGGAATTCGAGCGTGCTGAGAAATTCGAGCGTGATGCGCTCATATGTCGGCGCTTCCAGGCTCATAAACTCCAACATCCCTAAGACGTGGAACATCCTGTACACCTCAATTTTTAGCCCTAGAGCGTTCAGAGTGTGCTCGCACATATACCTGGTAGGTGTGAGCTTCCGTTTCCGGTGGACTTGATACCGCTTCTCTTGTTCTGGATTGTCAAATAAAATATTATGCAAATTTGGTTTCCGGCTTGGTCGCTTATGTAACCTTGACATCTCAGCAAGTTATTGCTTTCCGATGAGAATTCTCATCGGGGGCATTTTGGACCTGCAAAAAAAATTGAACTTTTTGATATAGAGAGTTAGAAAATTCTGAAACCGTGGTTAGAACGGGGATGGCGAATGGAGTATTATTTGTGAAAGGTGTTATGGCGATATGGTAGTGGAAGTGGTGGTTATGAAAGCTTTGAGGGAGGAGATTTAATGGAGTTTTGTAAGGGTTTAGAGAGAGAGAGAGAGAGAGAGAGAGAGAATGATAATGATGAGGTTTATGAGAGAAAAGGTGGAAAAGGTTATGGGAAATCTGAGTAATGATAAGGTAAAATGTGGGAAAGTATGGTTAAGAGAGAATTAAAAGGTGGGCCCCACAGAAAGTTTGAATTTTCAAAAAAAAATCAAAAAACCCGTCTGCCTGACACGGGCGCCCGTGTCAGGCCACTACCACGCCCAAATTTCCTATTTTCCTTCAGTGCTTCTGACACGGCCCGTGTCAACTGACACGGGTGGCCGTGTCATGCCACTGCCACGCCCCAAATATTCTCAACCTTCAACGCTCCTAACATTGTCCGTGTCAGCTGACACGGGTGGCCGTTTCAGGCCACTGTTTTACCCTTTATTTCCATGGTTCACCAAGCTTCTGACACGGGCACCCATGTCAGGCTGCATTTTTGGCCGCTTTTTTGGATTTTTTTCCCCGTTCAACCTTCGGTAACGTTATTTTTTTGTTGACATGACTTAGACATTTATTGAAGTGATTTTCCCCTCCTTTTGTAGAGCTCCTGTATAAACCTACAAACATACACACACTGATAAAAATTAAAATTGCGTGGGCTACCTCCCACGAACGCTTCGTTTAACGTTGCATGGCTCGACTGTCCTTCGTCTTTTCAGGTAAGACAGATTTTCTCTATCAGACCACCCTCCTGGTCTTGTAGGTTCGATTTGACTCTCTGCCCATTTACCTTGAACATGTCCCCGTTTGCCGTATTTCTTAGTTCAACGGCTCCATACGGGAATACTTTTTGTATCATAAAGGGTCCCGACCATCTCGACTTTAGTTTCCCAGGGAACAACTTCAACCTTGAATTAAATAATAATACCAGTTGTTCTTTCTTCTGAATGCGTCGGTTGTGCCATGTTTTGGTTTGTTCTTTGTATATCTTGGCATTCTCATATGCTCGATTTATGAATTCTTCTAGCTCTTGTAATTGAAGAATCCGGGATTTCCTCGCTTTGGACAGATCATAATTGAGAAATTTGGTATCCCAGAATGCCCTGTGCTCGAGTTCGAGCGGCAAATGACAAGCTTTACCGTAGACCAGTTGGTATAGGGACATACCTATGGGGGTTTTGAACGTTGTTCGGTATGCCCATAGTGCATCCTCTAGCTTAATCGACCAATCTTTCCGTGATGCGTAAACTGTATTTTCAAGAATCTGCTTTATCTGCCGATTTGATACTTCAACCTGTCCACTTGTCTGGGGATGGTATGGTATGGCGATTTTATGCTTTACATTGTATTTCCTTAGCAGGTTCTCCATCATCTTGTTCAGAAAGTGGGTACCTTCGTCACTAATTAGTGCTCTTGGTACCCCAAACCGAGCAAAGATACAATTCTTTAGGAAATTGATCGCCACTTTAGCATCATTTATGGGTAGTGCTACTGCTTCCACCCATTTTGACACATAGTCAACTACGACCAGAATATATTGATTTCCAAAGGACGGTGGGAAGGGTCCCATAAAATATATTCCCCACACATCGAACAGTTCTACCTCTAACATGGCATTCTGAGGTATCTGATTTCTCTTTGATATGTTACCTGTTCTCTGACATCTGTCACACTCTTTTACTATCTCTTGTGCATCTCTGAACAATGTAGGCCAGTACAGTCCAGACTGGAGGACTTTTACTGCGGTTCTATCTCCGCTAAAATATCCTCCATATTCTGAGTTGTGACAAGCTTTGAGGATGTCCCTTTGTTCTTCCTCCGGAACACATCTCCCCAGCAGGCCATTTATTCCCTTTTTGCACAAGAACGGATCGCCCCACACATAAAACCTGCAATCATGCAAAAGCTTTTTTCTTCTGTTAGAGTCAAAATCATTAGGTATTAGTCCACCTACAACAAAGTTCGCATAATCTGCGAACTAGGGGATCTGCGTAACGGTAGGATACGTTCATCGGTGAACTCATCTCTAATGGGGTGTGTTTCTTCTGTTTCTTGAATCGGAGTCATCCGAGATAAGTGATTAGCAACAGTGTTTTCACTCCCCTTTTTGTCTCTGATTTCCAAGTCGAACTCTTGTAGTAGTAGGATCCATCGCAGCAACCTTGGTTTTGATTCCTGTTTGGCAAAAATATATTTTAAAGTTGTATGGTCAATATACACAATTACCTTTGATCCCAATAAATAGGATCTGAACTTATCAAAAGCATACAAAACCCCAATGATCTCTTTTTGGGTGGTTGCATAGTTCATTTGAGCGGGGTTCAATACGTGGCTTGCATAGTAGATCACATGTAGAAGCTTCTCCTTTCGTTGCCCTAATATTGCCCCTACTGCATTATCACTAGCATCGCACATTATCTCAAAAGGGAGATACCAATCAGGGGAAATAACTATGGGGGATGACACAAGTTCCTTCTTCAGGGTCTCGAAGGCTTTCCTTCACTCTTTGGCAAAGAGGAATGGTGTATCTTTCACCAGTAGACTAGTTAGTGGTTTTGCGATCTTGGATAAATCTCTTATGAACCTGCGGTAGAACCCTGCATGTCCCAAGAAACTTCAGATGCCTTTTTCATTTACCAGAGGTGGTAAATTAGCTATTACCTTAACTTTTTCTATGTCCACTTCGATACCTCGGTTGCAAATCTTGTGTCCCAACATTATCCCTTCACCCACCATGAAATGGCACCTTTCCAAATTCAGGATCAAATTTGTTTGCTGGCATCTTTCTAACACAAGTGACAAGTTATTTAAACATTTATCAAATGAAGAATCGAATACTGAAAAGTCATCCATAAATACTTCCATATGCTTTTCGAGCATGTCAGTAAATATTGATGTCATACACCTTTGAAAAGTGGCAGGTGCGTTGCATAACCCAAATGGCATTCTTCTATAAGCGAAGATACCATAGGGGCATGTGAAGGCAGTCTTCTCTTGATCTTCAGGGGCAACCGCAATTTGATTGTATTCCGAGTACCCATCTAGGAAACAATAGTAGTCATGTCCGGCTAACCTTTCCAGCATTTGATCAATGAATGGTAACGGAAAGTGGTCCTTTCGTGTTGCCATGTTCAGTCTCCTATAGTCGATGCACACTCTCCAACCTGTAACAGTTTTGGTTGGAATTAAATCATTCTTCTCATTCTTAATCACCGTAGTACCCCCTTTTTTTGGTACCACGTGGACTGGACTTACCCATGAGCTGTCGGAAATAGGATAAATTAATCCCGCATCCAACAATTTTACAACCTCTTTGAGTACCACTTCTTTCATTGTTGGGTTAAGTCTTCGTTGTGGTTGCACCACCGGCTTATGATTATCTTCCATTAAGATCTTGTACATGCAAACGGTCGGGCTTATACCTTTCAAATCCTCGATTGCCCATCCGATTGCGCCCTTGTATTTTTTTAGCACTTGAATGAGTTCTGCTTCTTGGACCCTTTGCAGACTGGCATTGATAATAGTTGGGCATTTTTTTTCAGTATCTAGAAATACATACTTTAGATTTGCTGGTAGCTGCTTCAGATTTACCCCTGTTTTAGGTTTTTCAGTGATATCTGATGGTGGCGGTGGTCTTAAATCTTCCCACCGGTGTGGTTTAGATCTAATCCATTCAGGTTGTTTTTCCATCATAGCGAGCACCTCAGAATCACTCTTATCTACATCACTTTCAAAAATCGATAGACTTAAGACACATTCTAACGATGACGGGGGCATTTGCTTTTCAATTTCTTGAGCAATTACCTAATCTATTATCTCCACAGTTTGTCTTGTGCCAATATCATCTCTCTATTGCATTGTGTTTTGCACATCTATCTTTAACTCTTCATCATAGACTTTGAGGGTCATTGTTCCTTCCTCTACGTCGATCATACATCGTCCTATCTCCAAGAATGGTCTACCCAACATGACATGAATCTCCTCATCTTCGGGCATTTCCAGAATGACGAAGTCAACTGGGAAAACAAACTTGTCAATTTTCACAAGAACGTCTTCCACAATCCCATAAGTTCGCCTCACAGAGCGATCCACAAACCGAAGTGTCATTCGAGTATCTTGAATTGTGCCAATGCCTAATTTCTTATAGATGGATAGTGGCATCAAGTTGACACTTGGTCCTAAGTCAATCAGAGCCTTCTTGAATTTTCTATCACCAATAGTTCATGGAATAGTAACCGATCCCCTATCTTTCTTTTTCACTGGGAGTTTCATACCTTGAAGAATGGCACTACATGTTTCAGTTAGGATGATCGGGTCTATATCAGTGGAACGCTTTTTGGAGATGATGTCTTTCATGAACTTGGCATATATTGGAATTTGTTCTAATGCCTCCGAAAAAGGGATGTTTATTTCAAGCTTTTTGAACATTTCCAGGAACCTCTCAAAAAAAAATTCATGTTGATCTTTCTTCTTCTGTCTTGGAGGGTAAGGGAGTTTGATGACCGGTTTCAGAACTTTTTATTTCTCCTTGACAGGTGGCATTACCACTTCTTCATCTTGGTCCTTGGTTTCCTTGATTTCTAAATCCACTTCTAACAATCCATCTTCCTCCATACTATTTTCTTCCGTTGACTTCTCACTTCGGGTTACGACAGCGTTAACATTGTTATAGTCCCGCTGATTTTTTACCGTACCACTGGGTAGGGTACCCGGGGCTTGAAAATTTGAAGCTAACTGTTGTGTTATCTGACCCATTTGGACTTCGAGATTTTTTTATGGAGGCAGTGGTGTTTTTCTGATTAGTTCTAGTATCTTCTTGAAACTGCATATTGTGGGCGGCTAATTTTTCAATGGCGATTTCCCATTCAGCCTTTTTAGGTGCCTGTTGTTGTTGTTGTTGTTGTTGATACTGAGTCTGATATTTCCCTGTACCCTATTGCAGAATATTCCCTCTCTGATCTTTCCAGGAGAAATTAGGATGATTCTTCCAACCTGGGTTGTAAGTGTTGGAGTAGGGATTATTCTGCTTCAAGAATTTGATCTCTTCAATTTGTTGGGGGGTAGAAAAGCAATAAACCGTGTGATGAGGTCAATTACAAATTTCACAAGTGCTAGCATGAGTCGGCTGGACTTGACCTATCTGTTGAGTACCTATATTCATAGCTTTCAACTTCTTGTCTACTTCGGAAGCAACTATGTCTTCCAGACGGATTTATTTGTCTCTAATTTCATATCAATTACCCCTTCTGGCAGACTAGTACACCTGTCATATAATTCTAGATGCTCATTGGCAACTATTGCTTCAATATTCCTTTTAATACCAGTGGCTTTTGAGAAATTTGTTGAGCCACCAGGTGTTGTATCAATCAAATGTTTTGTTTTTATTCTCAGCCCATTAACGAACATCTGCATTTGTTCGGTGTGATCTATATTATGAGTTGGACACGTTACTAAGACCTATTTGAATCTTTTGTAGGCGTCTCCCAATGATTCACCATCCTTCTGTTTGAAATTAAGGATTTCATACCTTTTCCTCAGGAATCCTGATGCTGGAAAGTACTCATTTAAGAATGTAGTTTCCATCTCTTCCCATGATGTGATACTGCCGGCTGGAAGAGAGTAGAATCATTCTTCTGCATCTTCAGCTAAAGTGAACGGGAACATTCTTATTTTTTTTGCTTCATCAGTATGGCCATCAATTTTCAACGTGGTGCTCATGGTCAGAAATCTTTGTCGGTGTTTGTTGGCATCTTCATTAACCTTTCCGGTGAAAGGTTTTCTTTCCAATTGATTGATTGTGCTAGGATGTAGTTGAAAATTCATCACATTCACCGGTTGGTTGACAATGGTCAGTCGACCACCCAGTGCGTTTGCACCTCCATAGTCACCTAGAAGTCTTTTTGGAGGTGGAGGAGGTCTATTTGGAGGAACATCAGCCATTGGTTCTTTGAATTTGGCGTGATCAGAGGTACTTTCTTCTTTGGAATCCACTCTTGTGTTCCTGCGTCTTCGGTGAAGGGTCCTCTCGATCTCTACGTCAAAAAGAAATTCAGCTGAGGGTTCTCCTCGCATACACAAATTAGTAAATTATAAATGACAAAAAAACAATTTTATTGTAGAGCAACAAAATTTTAATTGAACTTTAAAATTAAACTTTATATTTTGGCAGTCCCTGGCAACAACGCCAAAAACTTGATCGAAAAAATAGCAAGTGTATTATTTTGCCTATTATAGTAATATAGGGGAAATTCCCTGAATGTCAATCTCAAGGACTGCACGTCAATATCGAGTTCAAATTATCATTCAATTAAACAAAAAGTCCGATTTGGTTTTTTAGATTCAAAATTAGAAAAATAAAGGCAAAGGCAAATAAGAAGAAAATAAGGGTTTGCAAGGTAAGAGAAACAATGTCAGGGAAGGTGTATGATTTATCCCCGTCACAACTCTGAGTCACTATTGCATCAACATATATCAATTACTACCAATTCTCAAGGGTATTTTCTCCCAAGTCCTTGGTGAGAAAACCTTTAATCAATCTACCCTAATTTCTATGTCCATAGGCAATTAAGGTGAAGTTAAGCTTTATTATATCAATAACACTATGGTTCATACAGGGTATCCCTAGTCCTAGGTGATATCTACTGCAAAGTAACCTTATGAAAACCTTACCAATGGTGGTCCAGCCTAATTTATAACCATATAACAATCTCGATTGGTCCGAAAGAGAAAGCATTAAACATATCAAAAGGTTACCGTAAAAATAATATTATAAATGCAAATGTAAACTCAAATTCATTACAATTCTAAATCAGGGACACCCCCTAGCATTGGGGGGTTTAGCTACTCATATTGTTCAAAATGAATGCAAGATAAAAATTACACATTACAAGTATTTGGATGACTTCAATCTTCAATCGCTTCCGCTCATGAAAACCATCAGCTCTTCGAACTCCTTGCTCTCTGTAATACTTGATTGCTTGACAATACTGTGTTTTGACTCATTCCAAGATCCTATTTTCTTTGGTAGAAGGTTCTCTTATATAGGGAAAATTCCAAGCAACAGATGAACATGTCCAAAAATCTCTCTACAAGCCCGGTAATCAAAAGCCCGATGAAAAGGGAAAATTTTGGTCTTGGGTTGACACGACCTGTGTCAGCTGACACGACACGTGTCAGCTCACTGCTTCCTGTGACACACCCATGGTGCTTGACACGGTTGGGGATAAGGCCTGACACGATCCTTGTCAACTGACACGGGTGACCGTGTCAGGCTACTGTTTTCTTTCTTGGATTCTCCTTTTGTCTGGCACGGCCCGTGTCAGGTGACACGGGTGGCCGTGTCAGGTGACACGGGTGGCCGTGTCAGGTGACACGGGTGGCTGTGTCAGGCCTCTTGTACCGGGATTTTTCCATTCCTTTGCTTGTCGGGATTCTGCATTGTCTCGCCCAGAGTTCCTCGGTTCTTACACCTGGACCTGTCGGAAAAAACACAGACATTCCACGCGTAAAATCACGAAAATATGAAGTAAAACATGAAAATGATTGGAAATGCTTAAATATTAAATGGGAAGTAAAATAGCCTTAAAAAGTACCAAAATGCTTGCACAGTGTCTCAAAATCCTCAACTTCTTGTCGGATCAGTAATGAGAACTTAACGAAAATGGTGACTGATCACCGACTTAGTCAACCTATCCACAATAACCCAAATGGTATTATAATTCTTCACTGTTCGTGGAAACCCAACCACAAAGTCCATCAAAATGTTATCCCACTTCCACTCATGGATAGAAAACGACTTCATCAGACCGAACAAATTTTGATGTTCAAGCTTTGATTTATGGCAAGTAAAACAAGCATACATGAACTCAACAGTTTTCTCCTTCATTCTTGGCCACCAAAACCACTTCTTCTAGTCTTGATACATTTTAGTAGCACCGAGATGAATACTCTATCCACTCCTGTGAACTTCCTCAAGAATACTAGGTACATATGGTACACGAACTTTATCTCAAAATCTTATCACTCCATTCTCGTTGATTTTGAAGTCACCACCTTGGCCTTGATTAATCGAAACCAATCGGTCAACTAATCCTAAGTCAATCTTCTGACCTTATCTGATATCTTCAAGAATACCACTGGTCAACTTCAACATGCAAAACCTCACGCTAATATGAGTCATTTCACAAACTAAACTCAGATATCACAATTGTTCAATCAACTCCAACTATCGAACCATAAGCATTAACATATGCAACGACATCCTACTCAAGGCATCAACTACGATATTGGCTTTACCAAGATGGTAATTCAAACCAAAATCACAGTCCTTCAAAAATTCGAGCCACCTCTTCTGCCTCATATTCAACTCTTTCTAATCGAATAAGTACTTCAAACTCTTGTGATCACTGGATACTTCAAATCTAGAACCAAGCAGGTAATGCCTCCAAATCTTAACTACAAACAAAATGACGACTAATTCCAGATCATGCATAGGATAATTCCTCTCATGAACCTTCAACTTTCTAGAATCATAAGCCACAACCTGTCTTTTTTGCATCAGCAAATCACCCACACCCATCATCTAAACATCACAATACATAATAAAGGACTCACTCAGATTCGGAAAAATCAATATTGGAGCAGACATCAACTTCTTCTTGAGCTCTATAAAACTCTCTTCATACAAAGTATCCCACATATATGCCTGATCCTTTTGAGTCAACTGAGTCAAAGGCATCGCCAACTTCAAAAATCCTTTAATAAACCTTCTATAGTAACTAGCCAAACCTAGAAAACTTCTGATATCGATAACAGACTTCGGAGTTTCCCATTGTAACACAACATCAACCTTTGACGGATCAACAACAATACATCCATTAGAAATTACATGACCTAAGAAACTCACTTCTTTCATCCAGATATAACACTTAGATAACTTTGCATAAAACTTCTTTTATTTCAAGGTTTGCAACATGATTCTTAGATGCTTTGCGTGATTTTTATCTAACTTTGAATATATTTGATTATCATCGATGAAAAAACCACAAATTGATCTAAATACGGATGGAATATTCGGTTCATGTAATCCATGCACACTACAGGCGTGTTATATACAACAAACGACATCACTTAATACTCGTAATGACTGTATCTCGTTCTAAATGCAGTCTTCAGAACATCATCTGGTTTCACTCGAATCTGATGATAACCTGACCGCAAATCAATCTTGCTGAAAAAACAAGCGCCAACTAACTAATCCATTAGATATTAGATTCTTGGAAGTGGACATTTGTTCTTAATTGTTACTTTATTCAACTGTCAAGAATCAACACACAATCTCATGCTACTATCCTTCTTCTTAACTAATAATACTGGTGCTCCCCATGGTAAAACACTCAGTCAAACAAACTTCTTCTCAAGCAACTCTTCCAATTGATTCTTCAGCTAACTCAGCTCTGAAGCCTACATTTTATGAGGAGCCATTGATACATGACTAGTACCAGGTACTAAGTCTATAGCAAACTCCGCCTCATGCTTTGGAGGCAAATCAATGATATCATTTGGAAACACTTTGGGAAAATCACACACAATTGGCTGCTCTCCTGTTGCAACTTTATTGTCGATTCCTGAAGCAGGAAACATAAAGAACATGTGCTCCTTCTCTTTCAAGAATTCTCCTACTTTCTTAGCAGATACAAACATCAACTTTGAATCTCCTCCCATCTTGGGAAACATCACATTCTTGGCAAAACAGTTGATATGAACACGATTGAACTCCAACCATTTCATTCCAAGGATAACATCAAGTTGAATCAAATGTAAATAGACTAAGTCCATCGCAAAACTTTTACCAAAAATAGTCAATGGACACTTCAAACACATTAATGAAGTAGTTACTGAACCATTGGTTGGGGTATCAATAACCATACTTCCAACCATAGAAGCTAGCTTTAAATCCAACCTCTTAGCATAATCCAGCAAAATAAAATAATGTGTCTCACCCGTATCAATAATAACAATTAGAGGAATATTATTGATAAAACACGTACCTCGAATCAACCAGTCATCACTAGTAGTCTCTGTCCTAGACAAGGCAAAAAATTTACCCCCACACTAGGCCTTCTTCTGCTTCTGGAAATTGGTATTGATATGGCCTTGCTCCCCACAATTGTAGCAAGTCATAACATGGCCTTTACAATCAATGATAAGGTTCCATATCTTCCCACACTTGTAACACTTTATCTCATCACTAGAGCATTCATTGGCACGATGACCTATCACCCCCAACCTATAACAATAGACCTAAGTAGGAGCTCCTCCCCCACTTGGCTTCTTCTCTGTTGTAGATTTCTATTTCCCTTTGTCAGCAAGATTCACATACAGCTTTCCTCAAAATTGTCATTTCCCTTTATTTTCACTAATTCTCTTGTAGTGAACAGATCGGGCTCTGTTGTCTTCATCATAGATCCTACACTCAATCACCAGTATAGAAAAGAGGAATATCTCCTGGTAACCGACAATCTGTTTGATCTCAGGACCCAACCTGCTCTCAAACTTTATGCACTTTGAACCCTTAGCATCATCACTATTATAATGCAGATAGAATTTCACTAGCTCCTTAAACTTTGCAGCATACTCTGCAACTGTCAAATTACCTTGCTTCAACTCAATGAATTTTATCTCCTTCTTACTACACACATCATTTGGGAAGTACTTCTCTAGAAACTATGCTCTGAACACATCCCAGGTAACCTCAATACCAGTAACCTCTAGTCTTTGGCGTGAATTATTCCACCAATCCTCCGCTTTCTCAGACAACATGTGCGTACCAAATAATAGCTTTTGCTCTTCAGAAAAAGCCATTATTCAGAAGAAGAAAATTCATTATCTTTTATCCATGCATGAGCATCCTCCGTGTCATATCTACCCTTAAACGTCAGTGGATTATTCCTCTGAATCTTTCCCAAGACACGAAACTCATCACTGACCTGATTCTGTTACTCATACAGCGCCTGAACCACTGACTCCAAAGCATCATAAATTGTGAGATTGTTTCTTCTTGCCATTATGCACACCATCAAATAGACATTAGAAAAAACAATGCATTGAAAGTGTACACACACGATACCACTATGTAACACCCTAAACCCCAAAAGTTATTGTAGCGGTAAATTCATGAGCATTAAGCTATGGATAAACTTAACATCAATAAAACCAGAGTCTCCACTGCACTTTTATTATTTCCAAAGGAAAAGGGAAAAGTACGAACAAAACCCAAAGATAAGAAGTTTTCAAATCAAAACTAATAAAATGCCAGAGATTACAGGTAAGGGGGTTGGTTACACAGAGGGAAGATGTTAGCACCCAAAGTGTCCTAGGTACTCCTAGGGAGCCCTTTTTTTATGCGTGTGTGTGTTTTTTTGGATAAAAGAAGTTTGCAATAAATAGAGTGTGAGGATGAGAAAAGAGTTCATTGATTATATTTTTGTGTTTGACAAGACCTTCAAACATGTGCCTACGTACCAACATAAAAATGAGGGATCAAAATCTTGTAGTTCGTGGTATCAATTTCAAAGTGAGTGAATTGCTTTTAACAAAAATTTAAGTTTGAAAGGGGCACAAAAGGCCTAAAAGAGTTTGAATGAGTGTTAGTTCTTTTTGTCTTTTGAAAATTTAAGTCAATATCGTTAGATTCATTTACAAGTTTGATTTAAGGAAAGAGTTTAAAAAAAGCAATGGCATAGGGCCAAAGTTTCTAATTTTCAAGAGAGTCTGAGTTAGAAATCACAAGCAAAGAAGATTTTGAAAGGAGGGAGAGATTTGAAATTTAAGAAGTGGGAGGAGATGAAGAGACCAATCCTAAGCAAGAACTAAAAAGTTAAGAGTTGAAAAGATCTGACCAATGGGATGCAATCCAATAGACAAGAATGTCATATAGAAAACCCAATTTTCCTTTGGACTTTAGGACCAAGCAATATCAATACACAAATAAGATGAAAATCAAGGCATCAAATAAATATAGCCACATCCAAGCTAGCAACTTCATAGTCTTATTCATGATCTTCCATGTATCAGATGACATACTCCTTGAATGGCTCAGAAATAGACATTAGACACAGGTTCAAAGTAACATTTTGCATCAAGACCATATAGAAGATGAACTCAAGTGGATCCCAATACTTGCATCACATAAAAATTCAATTCACAATGGCTTGGCTTCAGAAAAAGTTGGCATTGTCCAAGTCCTTTTTGCATAGAGAGTGTTGCCTAATTCTAAGTCCAAGTCCCATATCAAATCCATCAGTCCAACCAAACATTTTTTAAGAGTTTTTTGTTGTTATTATGTACATTAATGTCCTAAGACCACAATCACAAGCAAAATACAAAACAAGTATTTACAATCACAATATATTCCCATTACATGGCTCAAGTGAACAAAGTAAAAATGGCATCAAAAATAAACAAGTTAAATGATATCAATAATGGCAAATGATAAAAGGGGCTTAATTTAAAGTGCATAAGGTAAATGACTTGAAATTAAAAGTTAGTCAAATGTTAGTTGATTAAGTGTTAGTATTGTTTTTGCTTTTCAATCATTTAAGTGATTCTTTGGAGAACACTCAAGCCTCTATTCATAAGCATGGATCCTTAAACCAAGACATCTCCCAAAGGAAGGAAAAAAGACCAAGTTTCCACACCATACCATGAAAGGGAGGAGACTTACAATCTCAATTACTAGAATGTTATGCCTTTGGGTCAAAATTTAACGTTATGTTAAGCAATCGTAATTGGACTTATGTAGAAGTCACAACTATCTGAGGTTGGGCAATAGTAATTTTAGTGTTAATGCATGTTAGAGATATGGTATAATGAACCATACTCCTAAAACATACCACACTTAAAAGAAAATGGCAAAAGGGTGAACCTAATCTCATCCATGCTTGTATTGATTTATCAATCAATTAGCCTTAGGATATAGAGATATCATAGGTCAATGGAATGAATGAGATAGAAGGGGATCAAAGATGAAGAGGGAGGGGAAATGAGACAAACACAAATTGGACAAGGGAAGGATTTTATCAAATAAAATCATTCATTCATTTTGGGAGATGGAATGTACATTCCATCAATCCCTTAAATCCAATGATTTTAATCCAACAAAGTCAAATCAACTTTGATCAAGGCCCAAACATAATAGTCAAACTCCACAAGTCAACAAAAATGGCTCAACATAATTTATTCACAATTAAACAATTAAAAATCAATTAAAAATGCATTAAATTAAATTATGTTTGATCAAAAACCTAAAACCTTTTCAAAATACCAAATAAATGACCAAGAGATTTATCATAGGTCAAACAAGGTCAAAGGACCTTGGAGAAAAAATTTCATTATTTTTGGAAATGCAAAAGTATTTTTAAACAATTAAAATTATGCACAAAAATAATTAAATCATAAAAAATATTAATATTGATCCAAAAAATAATTTTAATTCAGAAAATGAAAGAGAAAAATATTTGATTTTTTTTTTGTGAAAGTCCCATATTTTTTAGATCAATATTAAAATTAATATGAATTAATGAAAATAAGGCAATTAAAATGAAAATCAGAAATTACAAAAAAACGTGGACCATCTGATCTCCCTCATTAATTGAGGTAGCTGATGACACTGAAATACACTGTATTTTCGACTCCGATTTTGCATGCATTTTAGTTGTTTTATTATTATTTTGTTATGTTATTACTATGTTTCTCTTTGTTTTCAGGTTTTTAGTCTAATCGGAGCCCCGATCGAGAAAAGGAGTGAAAACGAGCTAAAAACCCTAAAATTCAACATTTTACACTTGTGGCTCCCACTGTGGCTGGCGCCATGGGTCCAGCCATGACGTGTCACAACTCAACTTCTCTCAACTGCCACGTCTCCTACTATCTCCATTTGGGCGCCACACTTTGCTCTTATGGCGGGCGCCACATGAAGGAAGTTTTTCCCTCCCAATTTCAAACTGAAGGGCATCCTTGTCATTTCCATTATTTTACTTGCCTATAAATAGAGACTCGAATTCATTTGTTTAATCATCCAAACTTAGAGCAGATGCAAACTTAGAGCAAACTTAGTTTTCACTTAGGCATATATTCAGTATTTTAAAAGTGGTAATCGCTTCGCATTGAGGTGTTACCACAATTGTGTAATCAAGTCTGTGATCGAGTCTGTAATCGAGTTTGGAGCACTCTGGAAGGAAGTTAATCCTGCCGCCATTTTTATTTCCGCTTCGCATTTTATTCAACCCTCCGATTGGAGCATGTTTTTATTGCTTTGCCTTTATCTATTTTATTTTCCCGCACTATCTTTACTTTATTTATTTCTCGCACTCTCTTTACTTTATTTATTTCTCGCACCCGCTTTACTTTATTTACTTCTCGCACTCTCTTTACTTTATTTATTTCTCGCACTCGCACTACTTTTATTTACTTTTCGCACTCGCACTACTTTTCTTTAAATTCCGCACTCGCACTACTTTTATTTAAATTAAAATGCACCTTTACTTTACCATGTCTAACTAAATCTATAAAGGTTAGAATGTAAGGACCGTAATTGAACCGATAATCCGTACAATTGTTCGTAGAAACACTTAAGGGCTATTTTAACTTTCAACTTAAGTTTTCCCACACTTAATTTCCGTTGGGTAAGACCGAAAGCCGTCCAATGTCTTTTTAAACTTAGTTATTTTTAAATATTTCAAATACAGCGAAAGCGCTTTGTTTAGTTCATTAGGAGTTTTTAACTTAAGAAGAAAAGTGATTTTAAAACTATTTTCGGACGCGTTTATAAGTTTAGAGTCTGGTTCGTGAGAACCTCTTTTGGTTAAGAAATTCAGGTTAAAATACTTTTCAACTTAGTCAAGATACTATATTTCTTAAAAATAGGTTTACTACTCTAACGCAATGTGCGCCTTTTTATAAGTGACAATAAGAGGGTTTGATTAGGGAGTACAACTCGGTTCTGAATACGCGAAAGCGACAGTTCCTGTTAAATTGGTTCTTTTCAAAGTAGGAAACACTGCCCATAAGTAGTTCTATTAGCAAGTACTTGGATTATTAATTGATAATGTGAATTACATTCGAGTCTGTCTTTATTAATTGAACTTTATTCAACACTTTACTTTTCATTGCACACTCTAAAAACCCCTATTTTTATTACCTTAGATAAACACCATAACAATAGATAACGATAGATTGACACTTGGTCTCTGTGGATTCGACAATCTTTTATATTACTCTGACGCGTTCGTATACTTGCGAAAAGCACGCATCAAGTTTTTGGCGCCGTTGCCGGGGACCAATTTCGTCAAATTTCATACCCTATTGTTATATCGTTTAAACTTAGGTTATTACCCGCCGGTCAATGCGAAGAACTCGCAGCACCGGAAGCTTAGTATACCGTCTGGCGGAACCTGAACGTTACACTCGCGCACGTTTATTTTTCCATAGAATTAGGAGAGTTATCGCCGAAGATCAAAACCAAAGACCTCTTAAGGATTTCGCCCAACCACCCAACGAAGAACCTAGTTCTAGTATAGTAAACCCAACCATCCCAACTAATAATTTCGAACTTAAACCCTCCCTGTTGCAATAGTGCAACAGAGACAATTCGCAGGTGTTGCTACCGAGAACCCAAACCAACATTTAAAAATCTTTCTCCAATTAGCAGACACTTTTAAAACCAATGGAGCTTCTCCTAAGGCAATCCGTTTAAGATTATTCCCTTTTTCCCTCAGAGATAAAGCCCTATCATGGTTAGATTCCCTTCCACCCAATTCCATTACGACTTGGGATAACCTTAGAAGAGTATTCCTTGCTAGATACTTTCCCCCAAGTAAGACCTCCGTTCTTCGAAACCATATAACTAGATTTACCCAGAACCAAGGAGAATCGCTGTTCGAAGCTTGGGAGAGATATAAAGAGCTTTAAGAGCATGCCCATATCATGGTTTAGAAAATTGGTTAATCATTCAAACCTTCTATAATGGACTTCACTATAACACTAAGATGACCATCGACGCTGCCGCAGGCGGTGCACTGATGAACAAACCTTATCCTGAAGCTAGTGCCCTCATCAAAGATATGGCTCAAAACCATCAATCATGGGAAGTCGAACGAGCGACAGTTGAGAAGAAGGAAGCCCAAGGAGGAGTACATGAACTAAGCTCTATAGACATGATGCAAGCTAAAATGGACGCATTAACCCGAATACTGCAGTTGCAGTTTCGTCGGATTGTGAGATATGTGGAACCAAAGGACACCAGTCTGCAGAATGCAGTCTATTAAACGAAACCCATTATGAGCAAGTGAACTACACCCAAGGGAACCCATACTCGAATACCTATAACCTTGGATGGAGGAATCATCCGAACTTCTCCTTTAAAAACAATAACCCAATCCAAAATAATGCACCTCCGAGACAAACAGGTTACCAAGCCCCAAGATCAAATCAACCTATGCGACCAGTGCCACCAAAGCCGAGCCTTGAGAAAATTATGGAAAATTTTATCACTGCTCAAACCCAACAAAATAAAGAGTTCATGAACCAGAACATTCACGTTAATGAATTGATTACCCAGTTAGGAACCAAGGTTGACCAAATAGTTACTCATACTAAGATGCTTGAAACCCAGATCTCTCAGGTATCTTTAAACCAAGCCCCCCAAACCACACCTGGAGGACAGTTCCCTGGACAACCTCAACAGAATCTGAGAGGGCAAGCCAATGCTATTACCCTACGAAGTGGGAACGCTTATGATGAGCCACCAAACCCAAGATTGAGTGAACCCAAAACTTCTAGGGAATATACTGAATCCACGGACGAAGTAAAGGAACCAGTGGAATCTGAAAACCAGGAAGGTCAAGAAAAAGGAGAAAAACCTAAAGATAAAACTTATGTACCACCCCTTCCATATAAACCACCTATACCATATCCGCAAAGACTCAAACAAACCCAGATCAATAACCAATATCAGAAATTTATTAAGATTATAGAAAAACTTCACGTGGAAATCCCTTTCACATAATCCATCACCCAAATACCTTCTTATGCAAAGTTTCTCAAAGACATCCTTACCAACAAACGTAGACTTGACGATCCATAGCCCTTATAATGTAATTCCATTTCCGAGAATAAATTAGCCAAAAAGGATAAAGATCCTGGGAATTTGTCCATTCCTTGTCTTTTGGGTAGTCATGTCATCGAAAAAGCTTTTCTAGACTTAGGAGCTAGTGTGAGCTTAATGCCTTTAGCAGTTTGTGAGAGGTTAAACTTAGGAGAATTACAGCCTACTAAGATGTCACTTCAGTTAGCCGATAGATCTGTTAAGTATCCGATAGGCATTTTAGAAGATGTCCCTGTTAGGATAGGTCAGTTATTTATCCCTACTGATTTTATTGTCATGGACTTCAAAGAGGACAATGATATACCAATCCTTCTAGGTAGACCATTCTTATCAACTGCAGGAGCCATAATAGATGTCAAGAGAGGAAAGTTGACCTTTGAGGTAGGTGACGAGAAAATAGAATTTATACTTTCGAAATTTCTTATGGCACCTATGATGGGAGACGCATGTTATGCCTTAGATATCATTGATGAATGCGTTAGGGAATTAGAACAAGAAGAAATCATAAAAACAATTAAGTTACCATCAACCCCCATAATGGAAGATGATGACTTTAGGAAACCCTACATCGATGATAACCTTTACGAATGTTTATCCCTTACCCCAGATCATATGCCATGCCCTAAGAAACCAACCTTAGAACTTAAGGAACTGCCTAAGAACCTGAGATATGAGTTCCTCGATGAAGAGATGAATCGTCCAGTTATAGTCAGTGCTACCTTGAGCCAAGAGGAAACAGACCAACTTTTAAATGTTTTACGAAGATATCCCTCAGCCTTAGGATATAATATCTCTGACCTGAAAGGTATAAGCCCATCCGTATGCATGCATCGGATTTCGCTCGAAGAAGATTCAAAACCCTCTGGAGAACATTAGAGAAGAATAAACCCTATAATGAGTGATGTTGTTAAGAAGGAAGTTCTTAAGTTACTTGAGGCAGATATAATCTACCAGATCTCGGATAGTAAGTGGGTGAGCCCTGTGCATGTTATACCTAAAAAGGGAGGCATCACAGTCGTGCAAAACGATAAAGGCGAACATGTAGCAAAACGGATGGAAGGAGGATGGCGGATGTGTATAGACTATAGAAAATTAAATAAAGCAACCAGGAAGGATCATTTCCCTTTACCATTTATAGACCAGATGTTGGAGCGTCTAACCAGACACTCTTACTTCTGCTATCTAGATGGATACTCTGGATTCTTCCAAATACCTATCCACCCCTAAGATCAAGAAAAAACTACCTTTACATGCCCTTATGGAACTTTTGCCTACAGACGAATGCCATTCGGCCTCTGTAACACCCCAGCTACTTTCCAACGCTGCATGATGTCAATCTTTGCAGATTACCTAGATGGTATCATGGAAGTGTTTATGGATTATTTCTCGGTTTGCGGAGTTGATTTTCACAATTGTCTTGCTAACTTTGAGAAAATCCTGGAGAGATGCGTGGAGGTGAACCTCGTGCTAAATTGGGAAAAAAAGTGTCATTTCATGGTGACCGAAGTAACTGTTTTAGGACATATAGTTTCCGAAAAAGGTATAGAGGTAGATAGAGCTAAGATAGAAGTTATATAGAACCTAAAACCACCCAAAACCATCAGAGAAGTCTGAAGCTTTCTTGGACACGCTGGATTCTACCGGCGTTTTATCAAGGACTTCTCCAAAATAACTAAACCTTTAACTGGCCTTTTAATGAAAGATGTTGAATTCATTTTCGATGGAAAATGTAATGAAGCATTTAATCTTTTAAAGCAAGCATTAATATCAGCACCTATTATGAAACCCCCATTTTGGTCAGAACCTTTTGAGATAATGTGCGACGCTAGTGATTATGCGGTTGGAGCAGTTCTAGGAAAAAGGAAAGGTAAAAAATTACATGCCATTTACTATGCCAGTAGGACCCTAGAAGCTGCCCAACTTAACTATGCAACAACTGAAAAGGAATTACTCGCTGTAGTTTTCACTATAGACAAATTTAGATCTTATCTAGTAGTAGCAAAAATTATAGTTTACACTGATCATGTTGCCATTCGTTACCTATTAAGTAAAAAAGATGCCAAGCCCAGGTTACTCCGATGGATTCTGTTACTACAAGAGTTTGATTTAGATATAAGAGACAAAAAAGGCACTAAAAATGTAGTAGATGATCACCTTTCTAGGCTAGAACACCTAAAACCAGACTTAGTACCCATAAACAATGATTTTGCCTATGATAGACTGATAGCTAGACTAGAAACCATTGAACACGATAGCCTAGGCCCTCATGAGCACTTCCAAAAAACCTTAGCAGTAATTCACGTGCCATGGTATGCAGACTTTGTTAATTACCTAGCTGCTGATATCGTACTCCCTGATCTTGACTACCACCGCAAGAAGTTCTTCAACGATGTGAGAAACTTTTATTGGGACGAACTGCTCCTTTTCAAAAGGGGTAAAGATGGAATTTTTCGTCGTTGCGTTCCAGAAGAGGAGGTAAAAAGTATAATTGAGCATTGTCACTCTGCATCCTATGGTGGACATGCAAGCACCTCTAAGACATACACCAAGATTCTTCAAGCTGGCCTATTTTGGCCTACCATATGGCGTGATGTGCATGCTTGCATTATCAAATGTGATAGATGCCAACACACTGGAAACATTTCAAGGCGTGACGAAATGCCTCTAAGAAACATTCAGGAAGTAGAACTCTTCGACGTATGGGGTATAGATTTCATGGGACCTTTCTCACCATCCTTAGGAAACAAGTATATCTTAGTAGTTGTAGACTATGTATCTAAGTGGATTGAAGCTATAGCTGCACCCACAAACGATACTAGGGTGGTGATCAAGCTATTTAAGAACTATATATTCCCTAGATTTGGAACACCCCGTTTAGTCATAAGCGATGGAGGATCACACTTCATATCGAGAATATTTGATAAACTTTTAAGAAAATATGGACTTAGGCATAGAGTAGCAACACCATACCACCCACAGACTAGTGGCCAAGTAGAAGTATCCAATAGGGAGATAAAACAAATTCTAGAAAAAACAGTTTTAATATCTAGAAGAGATTGGTCTCAGAAGCTTCAAAAAGCATTATGGGCCTATCGAACCGCTTTCAAAACCCCTATAGGAACTACTCCCTACCAACTAGTTTATGGAAAATCCTGTCACTTACCTTTCGAATTAGAGCATAAGGCCTATTGGGCCATTAAAACTTTGAATTTAGACTACCTGACCACTGGTGAAAAGCGTATCCTTGACATTCACAAACTAGAAGAACTCAGGCAATCTGCCTACGAGAATGCCAAAATATATAAAGAGAGAACAAAAGCCTGGCACGACAAAAGAATAGTAAGAAAGATTTCAATATAGGCGACCTTGTTCTCTTGTTCAACTCTAGATTATGACTTTTCCTTGGGAAGCTGCGCTCCAGATGGACTGGCCCTTTCAAAGTATCCAAGATTCTGAGATCCGGAGCCGTAGAAATCAAGAACGAAACCTGTAGTCCATTCATTGTAAATGGACAAAGACTGAAGCTCTAAGAAGGAGGAGACATTCCAACAGACTACTCAAGCCACACTCTGATTGATCCACCAATCCCTACTACAGGTGTATAAATTCCGATCGTCAAGCTAATGACGTTAAACAAGCGCTGCGTGGGAGGCAACCCATGGTTTTCTTACCTTGTTTTACTTTTTTGCATTTACTTTATTTTATTTTTTATTTTTTATCATATTTTCACCGAGACTAACTATTTGAAATGTTTGTATTTTCAGGATCCCTTTTCCTAACTTTTACAGGATGCAGAACTTCGACGATATGCACGTGGCCTATAAAGATGATGCCCGGAGAGAGCGCTACATAGCTCTTTACCAGCGCCCTATGGCATCCACACGCTACCCAGACCAGCACTACATGGAAGCCTTGGGTATTGAGCCGAGTATCCAATTTCTGAGCCACCAGCTCCGTTGGGACGAGTCCGCTGACGATTTGAGCAACACCTACAGGAACTTGACATTGGAGTTCCTCAGTTCATTCGATTATGACCCTTAATCTGGACCGGATGGGAATGCTGCTTTCAGACTTTTTGGGATTGAGTACTCCTTCAGCCAGAAGGAGTTCGGTGACCTATTAGGCTTCCAGACCACCCCTGACGATATCCCTGAGACACCGATGGGATACTTTCTAGGGAAGGAAGTGGAAAAGTTCTGGAGTGACATCTCAGGTGGAGGGAGCCAAGATCCTTCTACTCAGTTATCCCAGGCTATACATAACCCTGCTTTTAGATACTTCCAGATGATACTGGCACACTCCTTCCTAGGAAGACCGGATGTTGAGACGTTACTAAGTGAGGAGGAGATATTCCTACTATTTTGTGCATCCTAGTCTCGCCTAGTGGCATGTGGGAACTTTCTGTTATGTGGCCTCAGTAGTGTTTCCAGATCGTCTGAAGGAGTCATTCATGTAGGAGGGATCATCACACAGATCGCCATCACCTTAGGTCTATCTCGCAAGCTGTTACATCTCCGGACCTACTGTGGGTACACTACCATGGATAGAGACTTTTGCTTGACCAGAGGGTTGATGAGGAGATCCTTCTTCAACCCAAGATAGTTCAGATTATTGGTCGATAGCGAGGCAATTCATTATTTTACACTGCCTGATCCTATGATGACCAGCGTTCATGACCCAGCGAACTGGAGTTATGCTTTGGAGGGTCAGGGAGAGACTATCGAGGAGCCCAGATCCCCACCTATTGCTGAGTATACCCCTACACCGCCTTCACCTAGGATCACTGTATTCTCTAACAACTTATCATTGCAGACCCCAGACATCCGCACTCAGATTGCAGAGTGTCGTAGAGAGATTGTCGGGCTTAGGCAGGAGGTGGCTGACCTAACCTTACAGATGGGAGTATCCGATCTCACACACGCTACCGAAGCTGACTGTTTATACCAGGAGATCGCCGAGCTTCGCCAGGAGATAGCCATGCTTCGCGGATCTACTCAGGCAGACGAACCCCCTACTATTTGATTTTACCATCTCATTTTATTTTGTCTCGTTTATGCTTATATTTTTTGCATTTACCTAACTTATTTTATATCATTGCATTTGGGATATTTTCTTAACTATGTCAGCACATTGACATTGATATTTCTACATCTATATATATATATATATATATATATATATATATATATATATATATATATATATATATATATATATATATATATATATATATATATATATATATATATATATATATATATGTTTTATGTTTGTTTATTATATTTATATTTTTATCATAGTCTAGTTGTATTAATTATTTATTTATTTATTAGTCTAATGTTGGAATTTTATTTATATAAAATTATGCAAGCCTTATGTCACTAGGAAATTACAATGCAAACACTATCCGGACCCCCCAACCGAAAAGAGAACGAGAAGCCCAAGCCAAATGACCAAAATCCGGCCCAGCCGAATTTAGCCTTGTGGCGCCCGCCATAGACCTTGTGGCGCCCGCCACAGCGTCTGTATAAGCTCGAGGCAGACTCCCATTTTTCACCATTTTCATACCTTCAAACCTTCAAAACCCATTTTTCCACCTTGCAAAAACGCCCTTCAACCCCACAAAAGCTTCCACATTTCTCATCTTCACACCATACAAATCATTTTCCCAACTTCCATTTTCATTTTCATCCGTCAAAATTCATAAAAATCCCACTTTTATATAAACCCATCTTCATCTTCTTCACCACATCCCGAGAGCTAAAAAATGGAGTTCAATGGATTGCAAAATCGGGAAATCCTCCCGACAAGGTATGTGGATGAAAATTGTCTTTACACTTTGAGTATCTACCATAGCATTTTTTATTTATTAGATAATTTAGGCTTGCATAATATCTTTTCAAACAAAGAACCTACCTTTGAGCGATTGACAATCGAATTTTTAAGTTCTTTAATTTATATTGTCAATCCTAACACTGCTAGCACAGTTGGTACTGTCCGATTTAGAATGTTTGTGGTTGAGTATGAATTCAGTACCGACAAACTAACAGGCCTGTTTCTCATGGGGACGGTGCTATTTGTGAGGGCCCTTTGGATTCAGATTGGTCGGTCGAGGTGTTTTCCTTCTGGCAAAGATTGTCAAACACTTCAATAAATTCTTTTGAAGGAATTCTCGCCTCGACGATCCATAACCCGACCATCAGAGTTTTTAGATATTTGTTGGCATGTACTATTTTTGGCCGGGAGAATCCAAACAAGGTCAATGCTCGAGAGCTTCTATTTTTGCAAGGAAGCCTCACAAATAGAAGAATTAATTCGGTCTCGTTTATGCTCGCGCATATGGCTTTAACTCTTAATAAAACGGGACCTATAGTTTTCGGAGGACTCATTACGTCTATTGCTCGGGCGCTTAACCTGAACAATGAGATAGCTACCCTAGATCCCTTACCCTCTCGCACAATCAACCTAAAATTTCGAAGAGATATAAAATTATGCCGATTGAGGAGAGAAGGAGGTTATGTGCTTATGGTTCATGGTATAGCTATCCCATTTGTTGTCTTACCGTGCACTAGACGTACTGATGTACGTAATGAAAGGAATTGGACCTATGTTTTAGATGCTCCACCTGTTTTGGGTCCTCTTCCTCCTAATGTTCCTGATGAGGAGGGACACGATACTGATGAAGAATATGATCGGAGAGAGTAATCTCCCGTACCTCATGTGTCCCCCCATCATCCTTCACCACCACACACCGCACCATCTTCTTTTTTGCAGGTTCTGCCCCTGGCTTTTATATTACAGAGGAGATGTGGCGTGACCACATGGCTAGAGAGCAAAGGCGTGATGACCTACTCTCTACCATTCAACAACAATTGGCGGATAACATGAGCTTCATGCAAGAATCGCAGCGGAGGACAGATAGATCCTATGAGACTGTTGTGCAGTCCCTGCTTACGATCACAAATGAGCAAGCCCGTCAGCAGCACTACCACCGTCAACATACTGCACTCATAGAAGCCACTCAGGGTTCCATTTTGGGTAACCTTCGAGAGGTGAGGACTGCTCAGGACGCCTTACAGACCAAGATGGATCAGAGAGACCGTCGTCGCAGCCGATCCCGTCGTCCACCTCAGGATGGCGCAGGTACCAGTGGTCAGCAGTAGTATGTCAGGTGACTCCCCCCTTATCTTATTTCGAAACATTGGGGACAATGTTCGATTTAAGTGTGGGAGGAGACTTTATCGCTTTCTATTTTTCTTTGCTGTTTTTAGTTAGTTTGTTAATTTTTATTGCGTTTTAGTTGTTTACTTTATTTCATTTTGCTTTTAGTTTGAGTGTTTTAGATAATGCATGAGTCTGACGAGTCACCAGTATAGTGTATCTTTAGTACAGTCTAATCTCCTCATTCCTTTAGCCCTACCAAAAAAAATTTTTGCAAAAGAAAATGGTGTTATTCTGAAAGTTTTTGGGTTTTTAAGACGGGTTTGAGTAAGGATGCGGTGACTTGGGAGAACTTTTTGAAACATCAGTATTGTTTTAGCACCATAGACTTCATGAATATAGGAATCACTCCCGAAACCCCATATACCATGGCCTTAATCATCGTTTCAGTATAAGTTCTCAGTAGTTTATTTCAGCAGTCAGCTCCGGCCTACGCATCCTCTACGTAGGGGACCGATGAACATAAGTGAATGATCCAGTGAAATAAATAAAATAAAAGAAAGAAAAAAGGCAACTCCGGTATAGGTGACCCTCACAAAGTCATTTAAACCAAAAAGGTTGTAAAAATCTGCTACAAAAGAAAAATAAAAAGAAAAACTCACCCGCTGTTAGTTGGTTCAGAGGTATGTGGTGCTGAACTCGGTAGGGCGGATTACGATTCGGTCCCCCACAACTGCAGTTGGGTCAAATAAAAGGGTTTACACAGATTTATGTTCCAGGAACCCCATATCTAGATCATAATCACTAACAGGTCACTCTGCTATGAAGCATGTACGGATAATGGGCTTAATGTGATTGCGCCTGAATGAAAAGGACACAAAAAGAGATGAAGAGGCAGACCTAGGCATTATGGGATAATATGGGTTGGTTAATATAGGAATGGAGTTTATGTCCGTGTTTACGGATAAGTGTCATCATGATACCCTTAGTTCACTCAGTTAGTACCTATTACTGCATCCCGACTTGAACTTAGAAGCCTTTTTAACCCGAAGCACTCGTTGACACCAGTTTTTCTTCTATGAACTTTTTAGTGTTTTGCTTGAGGACAAGCAAGGGTTTAAGTGTGGGAGAATTTGATGACACTGAAATTCACCGTATTTTCGACTCCGATTTCGCATGCATTTTAGTTGTTTTATTATTATTTTGTTATGTTATTACTATGTTTCTCTTTGTTTTCAGGTTTTCAGTCTAATCGGAGCCCCGATCGAGAAAAGGAGTGAAAACGAGCTAAAAACCCTAAAATTCAACATTTTACACTTGTGGCTCCCATTGTGGCTGGCGCCATGGGTCCAGCCATGACGTGTCACAGCTCAACTTCCCTCAACTGCCACGTCTCCCACTATCTCCATTTGGGCGCCACACTTTGCTCTTATGGCGGGCGCCATGGAGTTGTGGCGGGCGCCACAAGAAGGAAGTTTTTCCCTCCCAATTTCAAACTGAAGGGCATCCTTGTCATTTCCATTATTTTACTTGCCTATAAATAGAGACTCGAATTGATTTTTATAATCATCCAAACTTAGAGCAGATGCAAACTTAGAGCAAACTTAGTTTCACTTAGGCATATATTCAGTATTTTAAAAGTGGTAATCGCTTCGCATTGAGGTGTTACCACAATTTTGTAATCAAGTCTGTGATCGAGTCTGTAATCGAGTTTGGAGCACTTTGGAAGGAATTTAATCCTGCCATCATTTTCATTTCCGCTTCGCATTTTATTCAACCCTCCGATTGGAGCAGGCTTTTATTGCTTTGCCTTTATCTATTTTATTTTCCCGCACTGTCTTCACTTTATTTATTTCTCGCACTCGCTTTACTTTATTTATTTCTCGCACCCGCTTTACTTTATTTGATTCTCGCACTCGCTTTACTTTATTTATTTCTCACACTCGCTTTACTTTCATTTATTTCTCACATTCGCACTACTTTTATTTAAATTCCGCACTCGCACTACTTTTATTTAAATTCCGCACTCGCACTACTTTTATTTAAATTAAAAGGCACCTTTACTTTACCATCTCTAACTAAATCTATAAAGGTTAGAATGTAAGGACCGTAATTGAACCGATAATCCGTACAATTGTTTGTAGAAACACTTAAGGGCTATTTTAACTTTCAACTTAAGTTTTCCCGCACTTAATTTCCGTTGGATAAGATCGAAAGTCGTCCAACGTCTTTTTAAACTTAGTTGTTTTTAACTATTTCAAATACAGCGAAAGCGCTTTGTTTAGTTCATTAGGAGTTTTTACCTTAAGAATAAAAGTGATTTTAAAACTATTTTTGGACGCGTTTATAAGTTTAGAGTCTGGTTCGTGAGAACCTCTTTTGGTTAAGAAATCCAGGTTAAAATACTTTTCAACTTAGTCAAGATACTATATTTCTTAAAAATAGGTTTACTACTCTAACGCAATGCGTGCCTTTTTATAAGTGACAATAAGAGGGTTTGATTAGGGAGTACAACTCGGTTCTGAATACGCGAAAGCGACAGTCCTGTTAAATTGGTTCTTTTCAAAGTAGGAAACACTGCCCATAAGTAGTTCTATTAGCAAGTACTTGGATTATTAATTGATTATGTGAATTACATTCGAGCCTGTCTTTATTAATTGAACTTTATTCAACACTTTACTTTTCATTACACACTCTAAAAACCCCTATTTTGATTACCTTAGATAAACACCATAACAATAGATAACGATAGATTGACACTTGGTCTCAATGGATTCGACAACCTTTTATATTACTTTGACACGTTCGTATACTTGCGAAAAGCACACATCAGTGGCAGATTAGATGGTCCCTAGCGTGCGTTCCATATGGTCTTGAGTCAACAGCGCTGCACATGTGGTAATTCAAACCAACGCCTAAGATTAAAACAAAATAAATGGATCATGTGGTTCTGAAGCTTGCGAACGCATCGCCGGAGCTAGAGCTCCGGTCTTCTTCTCCGGTGGACCTCACGGGACTGATCCGCCTTCAACCATCACCAAAATGAAAAAGAAATACATGGATTTAAAGAAAAAATGCTCAAGAGCTCGAATCTGGCCTCAATTTTGTCTAACTCCAAGTATATAGAAAGATACAGGGAGTTGAATTTTGAGGATCATGATCTGAGTTGCTTCGGTTTGATCTCAAAGAAACTCAATCTTTTTTCCTACATTGGTAGGACTTCAGACAACCAAAAATCAACAAGAATAGTGGAGATTTGAGTGAGAATCGAAAAAATGAAAAATTCTGAAAATCACCTTCACTGCAGCTTCAGATTGGCAAGATCTTGCTCTCAATTATGCTTGGCCTTGCTTCAGATGCTTGATGGAATGGAAATGGATCAAGGAAAGGGATCAAGGAAAGGGATGGACTCTTGGAGTTTCAATCTCAAAAACAGTAAGAGATTCAAACTCGATTTTCAAAGAAAACTTCAAGCTTATCCTTTAATGGTGAGGGTTTAGGGTTGCTGATTCAAAGCTTGCGCACCAGGGTCCTTAATTATGGGCAGGAGAGCTTTTATTTATAGCCAACGAGATTGATAATTGCACACTTCCATTTTTGGCCAATGTTTAAAATCTCACTTGCATGCTTGCGTGCGCGTGTGATAGGCCCATAAAATGATGCACTTGGATCCAAAATTATGTGCAAGCAATGCTGGAATCATGTTGACAAGCCATGCATTCGTGTATGAAAAGTGGAACTTCAAATTATCCAAATGGTCCTTCGACTTTAAGCCATGCGCAAGTCATTCATACTTTATCCAAATGAGATGATTTTCGATTTTTTGGAAAGGTTAGATCAAGAGGAACAACTTTCAGGTTGAAAACATTTTCATTTGAGACTTGGATCATGACGAATTTTGAGGTGGAAGTTTGGAAAATCAAACATATAAAAAAAACTCTAAGTACCAAGCCATATGTTCACTTCTTCCACCTTGAATAACTTTTTATATGGGTTTTAAATGAGAAAAGTTCCTTCATAAAAGTTGTATCTCTTTCACATCCCTTCAATTTGGTCACAAATTTGACCTCATTTGGATTTAGCATGGAGGAGTTATGTATTTTAGAAGTTGAGGAAAATCACTTGTTCAATGGTATTGGTCCAAAATGACCTATAATGTTTCCTCTTGGCACATGCATTTGCAAGTTGAATTTGCACTTCCTCCAAACATCAAAGTTTAAGTAGACATCTTTAATTTGATCATGAAAATTGAATGGATTTCATATCATAAAAATTGAGCAAGTTATTGTCTGGGGAAGTTGACCTTCAAATTAGGGTTTAGACAAAATGACCTATAATCTTTCACCATAAAAAATGACTTTCCAAGCCAAACTAGCTCTTGACCTCAACATGAAAGTTGTTTGGAATGTAATTTAGAGTAACGTTTATCTTCGAATCATTTTCATATGATAATAAAATTGTAGGAGATAGGGTCTAGGGAACCCTAGTTTTGATCAGTTGAATTCCTCTGGTCAACCACTATGAGCCAACTTGCTAGCTTGATATACTCTTGACTTTTGGGACATATGGAGGGTCATATATGCATAAGATGATGAAATATGAAATACCCCTTTAAATATTTGACCAATTGTTGAGGAAACATATTGAAGAAGTCGCACAAGATACCCAGATGAATTAGGGTTTCCAAGGCAAACCAACTCCAAACTCTTGATGACTTCTTGATCAAAATAATATGTGAAGATCATGGGGATCCATATATGATACTTAGATCTATAGTAAACCATTTCTTGATTGAGCTCCTTGCATTGAGGGTCTCAAACCCTAAATATGAGCTTGATAGAGCATGGGTGAGCATGTGCACTACCTACAAAAGAGTTAAACTATACAATGACATATTTTTTGGTTTTTTGGTTAGTAAATAATGAAAAAAAAAGTATGATACAATCAAATGTGCTTGATGATCTCTCCTAATGCAAACCTAGTGAATGAGGGGTAAGGAGGATGTCAAGTTATGATCCCAATGCTAATGTATATGATGAGATATCATGAGGGATCTTAGGGTCAAAATTGGGGTCTTACAGCTGCCCCTATTTAAGGACATTCTAGTTGAGGAGGTGAAGGTTAAAATCTTCGTATCGACTCAGTAGAACGGACTTAAATAACAACATATAGAAACAAATTTTGGTCCCTAAGAAAACTCACGATGCATATGATATGAATGTTAAAATAATCTCTGTGGGGAAAATGTTGCCACAAAGGAAACGAATCCGGAGAGACTAAAAGTCCGCATGAGTATAACGCATTCCATACGGAAAACTCGTTAGGGAAACATAGACTCTAGGGGTATAAAAGGTTGTGTAGGTTAGACTACGACTTTAAAACTGCTAGGGGACTCGAGGGGTTCCACGAAAATAAATCAATAGAAAGGGTCAGCCGGGGAATAAAAGGAATATCTATAGGGGAAATTGGAAAATCAGAACAAAGCCGAAATGCTTGAACCAAGCAGGAAATGGAGATCTTACTGAGGAAATACACACTCAAACTTAACTGGGGAAGAATTGATCTTCGACACAGGAGTAACAGAAGTATATTATCCACAGCCGGTTACTAGGCAAGGAGATAACATAATATGTCAGAGAGGACATCCGTTACCGGTTAGGGTAAACATATCAAGGATGAATCGTTAGGGAGAGAACCAAATCAAATAGGATGTATAACTACCAATTACTGGGCAGAAGATCACAAAGAAAGAGAATATCCGTCACCGGTTAAGGTGAACATATCAAGGATAGACTCAAAGAGAAGAATATTCGTCATCGGTTAAGATGAACATATCAAGGATGGACTCACCTGGGGACAATAGGAAGAATATCCGTTACCGGCTAGGGTAAACATATCAAGGATAAACTGCCTAAAAAGATAGGCATTATATCTATCGGCTACTGGATAGAATACTGAAAAGAGAATATCACATCGATTAAGATAAACATATCAAGGATAGACTCCGAGGGGAGAAATAGGAATTACATCTATCGGTTACTGGATAGAATACCAAAAAGAGAATATCCGTCATTGATTAAGATAAACATATCAAGGATATACTCCGCAAAAAAGGGAAGCAGGATTTACAACTACCGGTTACTGGGAAGAAGACCGCAAAGAAGAGGAGATTTGTCATTGGTTAGGATGAATATATCAAGGATTACCCTTTTGGGAAACAAAATAGGGATTACAACTCCCTTTTTACTGGGTAGAATACCAAAACGAGAATATACATCATCAGTCAAGATGAACATATCAAGGATAAACTCAAAGTAGGGGAAATGTGAAAATGAATCCGCTTGGGAGAAAAGGGAAATAGATTACTTTTACCAGGTATTGGGGCAAAAGTGACATACTTGCAAATTGAGAAAAATATTACCAGTTACTGGGTAATAGACACTCGGGGGACCAAAAGCATCTATTTATGTGAGATCTAGAAAGAAATGGTCAATCAAAGACTCAACCCAATGAGGATATAACTCAGGGGAAGTGATTCCATCCAGACAATCAACTGGGGAGGAAGCTAAAATAATGATCATCCATGAGGAAATAACTCAGTGGGGAAATAAGAAAGGTTAAATTCTTTATACTTAAGGGGTTGACACTCTATAATTGAAAGAGGACAGACACACCAAATCTGCGTGGGGGGGGGGGGGGGGGGGGAAGACACCACCGTAGCAGAGGATCAGAGAAACAATGAAACACGCAGTGCATTATTAATGCAATGATGAAATCTGTGAATGTATATGTATATGTATATGTATATATAATGATTATGCTGAAAAAACGATCACAAAGGATACAAATGTCACTGGTTTGCATCACCAATACAATACTCATCCAATCCTCACAGGAGGGAAGCATCTGATGGAGAAAAATGGTAGCGAAGGATGAATGGGAATCATCTATCTCAAAGGCTCAACCCTGGCTGGGGAAAAGGTTTGCCGAAAATCTGCACCATTAACTCTGCGAGGAATTTTAGGTCAACATTATATCAAATGGGTGATAACCTTGCAGAGGACTAAAAATACTGCTCAAGAATCAGGGTTGGCCGGGGTCAGGGATAACTCTGTTGGCAACTTGAGGGGAAACAAAATTTGTTGAATCTATGCAACCTGCTGCGATAATGCGCCTACAACTCGAGAGAGGCAATTACGAACTCAGTTGGGGAAACCAACAAAACTTGGATGGAGATTGAAAAGCAGTTGGGGAAGAAACAGATATCATACCAACTGCTTGGGGAAAACCAACAATGCTTCGCATTTTAGGGCTTACATGTTCTCAGACCGCTGTGGACATCGATTGCTCTTTTTAAAAAGTAATTGCTTTTATTATTTAAGAAAACATGATTTTTAATTTAAAAATTTAATTTCAAAATGATCACAATAAAATTTAATTCTATTTAGCCAAATAAATAAGAGTAGAAACAATTGGATAAAAAGCTCAACTTTATTTAATAGAATGGTAGTCTGTAAATGACAAGACTCCATAGATCTTTACAAAAGTTGAAAAATGGTAATTTACATGGAAAATGGCTACATTGAATACAATGATCACTAATCCTTATATCTCCTTCAATATCCACTATGCTCTTGGCTTTGGTTGAAGATGAATAAGAACCAAACATTATGCTGAAGAAAGTCTTCAAGACTGGAGATCAACAACTTGCAGTTACTTGCCATAATCCCTAATTTTTGCATAAATTGCCCCAATATGCGGTACTCAATTTATCGGGATAAATTTTTCTGTTTTATGTCTTTGACGTTTGCCTGGATCGCCCTTTCGGGTTTACAGTCCACCGAGATGCTCATTTTTTCCTAAGCCGCCCTTTCGGGTTTTCAACTTAGCGAGTTGTTCTTCTCTTTTTTTAGGCGGAGTATTTCTTGACTGTATCGGCATTCACAGGACGAGTGAACTCTTCACCATCCATAGTTGTAAGAATCAAAGCACCACCTGAAAAGGCTCTCTTAACAACATATAGGCCTTCATAATTAGGAGTCCATTTGCCCCTAGAATCTGGTTTGAAAGATAGAATCTTCTTGAGCATAAGGTCACCTTCTCTGAATACACGAGGTCTGACCTTCTTATCAAAAGCTTTCTTCATTCTTTGCTGATACAACTGACCATGATACATGGCAGTTAACCTCTTCTCTTCAATCAAATTCAGCTGGTCATACCTGGTTTGACACCATTCAGCCTCAGTCAACTTGGCTTCCATCAGCACACGCAATGATGGGATCTCAACCTCTATCGGGAGCACAACCTCCATGCCATAAAGAAGTGAGAAAGGGGTTACCCATGTTGAAGTGTGGATGGATGTACGATACCCATGCAAAGAAAATGGGAGCATCTCATGCCAATCCTTATACGTCACAACTATCTTTTGAATGATCTTCTTGATGTTCTTGTTCGCAGCTTCAACAGCCTCATTCATCTTGGGTCTGTAGGGAGAAGAAGTATAGTGTGCAATCTTGAAGTCTTTGCTAAGAGCTTCCACCATATTATTATTCAAGTTACATCCATTATCAGTAATGATCTTACTTGGCACACCATAACGACATATAATATGTTTCTTGATAAACCTTACAATAACTTGCTTTGTTACATTCTCATATGATGCCGCTTCAACCCACTTTGTGAAGTAGTAAATAGCCACCAAAATGAAACGATGTTCGTTCGAAGCTTTGGGCTCAATCATGCCAATCATATCAATTCCCCACATGGAGAAGGGCCATGGAGAGGAAATACCATTCAATAGTGTCAGTGGAACATGAATTTTATCTGCATATATTTGACACTTGTGGCATTTCTTCACAAACTTGTAACAATCAGATTCCATTGTCAGCCAATAGTAACCTGCTCTCAACATCTTCTTAGACATAACGTGTCCATTGGAATGAGTACCAAAGGAACCTTCATGGACTTCAGTCATCAATAAGTCTGCTTCGTGTCTATCCACGCATATGAGCAGAACCATATCAAAGTTTCTCTTGTAAAGCACACCACCATTCAGGTAGAAATTGTCAGTTAATCTCCTCAAAGTCTTCTTATCTTTCAAAGACGCCCCAGGCCGGTAAATATGACTTTGGAGGAAACACTTGATATCAAAATACCATGGCTTCTCATCCTTGATCTCTTCAATAGTGAACACATGAGTTGGCCTATCAAGACGCATCACAGACAAATTGGGAACTTCATTCCAATACTTCACCATAATCATTGAAGCCAACGTTGCAAGAGCATCTGCCATCCGGTTTTCATCTCGAGGGATATGATGAAATTCAACCTTTGTAAAGAAAGTTGAAATCCTCCTCGCATAATCTCTATATGGTATCAAATCGGGTTGATTCGTCTCCCATTCACCTTTGATCTGATTCACAACCAAAGTTGAATCTCCATACACGTTCAAGTACTTGATTCTGGGATCAATGGCCTCTTCAATCCCCATAATGCAAGCTTCATACTTAGCCATATTATTTGTACACTTGAAAGTCAATCTAGCTATAAACGGAAAATGAGTGCCTTGAGGAGTAATAATCACTGCTCCAATGCCATTACCATTCTGACTAACAACTCCATCAAATACCATGCCCCAACGGGAACCAGGTTCTGGCCCTTCTTCAAGCAATGGTTCATCATAATCTTTCATTTTTAAGTATAAGATCTCTTCATTAGGAAAATCATAATGTATTGACTGATAGTCTTTGATCGGTTGGTGAGCCAAATGGTCAACCAAGACACTACCTTTAATAGCTTTTTGAGATCGGTATTAAATATCATACTCTGATAATAATATCTTCCAACGGGAAATCCTCCCAGTTAAAGCAGGCTTCTCAAAAATATACTTGATTGGATCCATTTTGGATATCAACCAAGTGGTATGATTCAACATATATTGACGCAGACGCTTAGCAGCCCAAGCCAATGCACAACAAGTCTTTTCTAGCATAGAATACCGAGTCTCATAATCGGTGAACTTCTTACTAAGGTAGTAAATAACATATTCTTTCTTTCCAGTTTTGTATTGCTGACCTAGAACATAACCCATGCTCTCTTCGAGCACAGTCAAATACATGATCAATGGTCTTCCTTCAACAGGCGGAGACAGGATCAGAGGGTCAAGCAGATATCCTTTGATACTGTCAAAAGCTTTTTGGAAATCCTCGGTCCAATCACAAGACTGATTTTTCCGAAGAAGCTTGTATATATGTGCACATGTGGCAGTCATATGGGAAATGAATATGGAGATATAGTTCAAGCGGCCGAGAAAACCTCTGTCTTGCTTCTCAGTTTTGGGCGCAGGCATCTTTTGTATTGCTTTGACCTTGGCATGATCAACTTCAATACCCTTCTCACTGATAATAAAGCCCAACAGCTTACCAGAATGAACACCAAATGTACATTTATTGAGATTCAAGCAGAGTTGGTACTTCCTCAAACGCTGGAATAGCTTCAACAAATGCTCGACATGCTCTTCCTCATCACTGGATTTAGCAATCATGTCATCAACATAGAGTTCGATCTCTTTATGCATAATATCATGAAAAAAAGTGGTAATTGCTCTCTGGTAAGTTGCACCAGCATTCTTTAAACCGAAAGGCATCACTCTATAACAGAATATTCCCTAGGGTGTAATGAATGTGGTCTTTTCCATATCCTCAGGTGCCATCTTGATCTGATTATATCCGGAAAATCCATCCATAAATGAAAATACTTTGAATTTGGTTGTATTGTCTACCAACATGTCAATGTGTGGCAGAGGAAAATCATATTTCTGACTAGATTTGTTCAAATCTCTATAATCAATGCACATACAGACTTTTCCATCTTTTTTCGGAACATGCATAATGTTGGCCACCCATTGCGAATACTCAGCAGTAACAAGGAAACCAGCATCGATCTACTTCTGCATTTCTTCTTTGATCTTCACTACCATATCAGGATGAGTCCTCCTCAATTTCTGCTTGACTGGCGGGCATTCTAGCTTTAATGGCAATCTATGCTCCACAATCTCAGAATCCAAACCAGGCATGTCTTGATAGGACCAAGAAAACACATTTGAATATCATCGGAGAAGATCAATCAACCCCTTCTTAACCTCCGGATACAGTCGAGATCCAATCTTGACTTCCTTCACATCATCTTCGGAACCCAAGTTGACTAACTCGATCTGCTCTTCGAACGGCTGAATGGTTTTTTCCTCGTGCTCAAGTAGACGAGAAAATTCATCAAACACTTCTTCATCATTTTCTTCCTCATCCTCAAACACAGGGAATTCAAAGTTTGGAGAAGCAGTAAGATCTTTGTATTCAATGGGTTTAGAAACCAACCTGCATAATAATTTGATATTTTGATTTTAGAGAAGTGAATTGTGACCAAATATTATGCAGATGAACAATTATTAATTATTTATTTATGTTTTATGTGATTACCATTTTCAGAAAAGCAAAAAGTAAAAATAAAACATCATAGATGTGGATGAATAGAATTGTATTTTATTAATGATCAAATTAAAAGATGCCTAACAATGTCCGCTTCTCCCTTAGGCATAGGAGAAGGATTTTCAAAAACAATAAAACAATTACTTAGAGCGATGAACAATAACAAGAACATCGACAACGATCCAATTGTTGCAAGATTTTCCATGCGTCACAAGATTGGTGCAGTCTTCATCTTCATCTTCCTCAATCACTACAATTAAGTGTTCTTCACTACCATGGATGAACCCTCCGCTACAGAAACTAGGTTACACATCTTCAACTTTGATCACAGACGACCCTTGCTGAAATCCCAAACCATCATGATTCTTGTTCTCGGCGACCTCTACCATCCGACCCCATTGATCAGAACTACCATCTTCAACAATCTTTTGAGCGTCTTTAAAAGAGGACATAGGTGCCCCAACTCTCTTTTCTTCAGCAATAGATAGAGCTTGGAACGGAGTTCCAATCTCATCCTCAGCTTCCACGTATGAGAAAGACGATAGATGACTCACCAACAACGCTTTCTCTCCACCCACAATGACGAGGTTACCATTCTTCACAAATTTCAATTTTTGATGCAGAGTGGACGTCACAGCTCCTGCCTCATGTATCCATGGCCTTCCTAACAAGCAACTATAGGCCGGGTGGATATCCATTACCTGTAAAGTAATTTGGAAATCACTCGGACCTATCTTCACTAGAAGGTCCACCTCACCAATAATAGTCTTGCGAGAACCATCAAAAGCTTTGATGATCACGCCACTGTATCTCATCAGAGCTCCTTGGTAGGATAATCTTGACAGAGTTGACTTGGGAGTACATTAAAAAAAGAATCGGTACCAACCAATACATTTGACAGTGCATCCTCCTTACAATTCATTGATATGTGTAGTGCCAGGTTGTGATTTATGCCCTCCTCGGGGAGTTCTTCATCACAGAAGCTCAAATTGTTGCAGGAAGTGATGTTAGACACAATATGATCAAATTGATCCACTATCACATCATGTTCCACATAATCTTTCTCCAATACCTTTTGCAATGCTTCTCTGTGTGCTTAAGAATTCATGAGCAGAGACAACACTGAAATCTTGGAAGGAGTTTGGACCAGCTGCTCCACCACATTAAATTCACTTTTCTTAATCAAACAGAGTACCTCATCATCATCGTTAGGCTTCAAACTGTTGGATTCACCAGACTGACACTTTGGAGCACAAACCGGATTCACTACGGGTACATCAACCTTCTTACCACCATCTTCCATATCTTTTGGGAAAACAGGCCCAAAAACTCGACCGCTACGGGTCACCTTCATTATATCAGCAATGCTCATAACAGAATTGGTCGTAGGCAGCGGAACCTCTTGACCATTCTCTAACATATTAGTGTTATACTTATAGGGAATAACTTTATTGGGTGCATACGGGACTGGGCCCACCAACCATATCAGTAACGGCGATATCGATCTGTTGACACTGTTACTGTTGTTGCTATCAAACTGAATTACCAGCCACTCATGGGTCTTAAAGACTAGCGCAATTACATTGACATCATCTATATCCCTAGATTGTTGAATCTGGATTACATTCTCATCCATCAACTTCTGGATATCTCTCTTGACAATAGAACACCCACAGGGGTTCACACTGCAGATTGTACAACTGTCATGGTCGTGTTCATAATCACTAATCGTATACAAAGTCTTGTGCATTTCTACCAAAGATCGACGAATACATCGCACATAAAACACTCGGAAACTTCCTGGACAACCATCTACCATATTAACAGAGGGATTACCATGAACAGGCAATGGGTTAGCTTTAACATTCGGTGCACGGTCCTCAAAGGACACCATCCCATTCTTCACTAGCTTCTGGACCTCGTATTTCAACGGGTAGCAATTCTCGATATCATGACAAGGAGCTCCTTGCTGAAAGGCACATCGGATTATTGGCTTATACCACCATGGAGGTGGTTCTGGAATTTATGGCGGATTTATTGGTTGAAGAAGGTTCTTGAGAACCAAAGACGAATATAACTCAACATATGACATAGGAATAGGGTCAAAAGAGACCTTCTTCCTCTCAAAGTCCTGTTGTTGTTATTGTTGCTTATTGTTGGTGTTGTTTGTTCTTTGTTGTGGTCGTTGTTGACGTTGTTGTTGAACTGGCACTGATTGATTGTTGGAAAATACTGGAATAACGGATGGTGCTTGATGATGGTGTTGATGTGGTTGCGGACTTCTTCTAACATGAGGCCTCCTCTGCCTCCCAACTGATACTGCATTGGTTTCACCTTCCTTTTTTCTGGAGAACCCACTACCATAATTCTTGTTCGACGATACCTCTTCCTTAGATAACCGTCCCTCACGGACACCTTCTTCTAATCTCATCCCCATGTTTACCATTTCGGTAAAGTCACTAGGGGCACTAGCAACCATTGGTTTGTAATAAAACAAACTCAGGGTCTTGAGAAAAATCTTAGTCATCTCCTTTTCTTCTAACGGAGGGTTGATCTGAGCAGCAAGCTCTCTCCATCTCTGGGCGTACTCTTTGAATGTCTCCTAATCCTTCTAAGACATCGACCTCAGTTGGTCCCTATCTGGCGCCATATCCACATTGTAGTTGTACTGTTTCACAAAGGCCTCACCCAAATCATTAACTGTGCAAACACTTGCACTATCCAGTCCCATGTACCACCTCAGAGTGGCACCAGTCAAACTATCTTGAAAGTAATGAATCAGTAACTGATCATTATCAATTTGCGTCGACATTTTCCTGGCATACATGACGAGATGGATAAGTGGACATGTATTTCCCTTATACATTTCAAAATCAAGGACTTTGAACTTCATCGGGATCTTGACATTCGGCACTAGGCAGAGCTCATCAACACTCTTAACAAACAAATCTTTTCCCGTCAAGGTCTTCAACTCCTTTCACAGCTTAAGGAATTGGTCTTTCATATCATCCATCTTCTCATAAACATCCGGACCCTCAGACGGCTCAGAATGGTAGATGGTGTCCTCAACATGAGGCAGAGTGTGAACAACTGGAGGTGGAACAGACATGATCGAGCTATATGTCGGCATGGAAGCCAAGGTGGGCGCAAACCCTCCGGGCACAAAGTTCGGCGGCATTCCCCACGGGAATCCGACAGGCATAGCAGGCGTAAATTGAGTGGCAGACACGGTTGAAGTAACAACCTCTGAAATGACAGTCCTCTGAGGAGGAGGAGTTGTAGGCGTTGGGTAAGACTAACTTTGAGTAGCTAGAACAGACTCCATCATGCAGTCAAACGAGCAATCTCATCCTTCAACTCTCGGTTCTCTTGTTCCAAGTGTTCCGTGATTCTCAAATGATTGGTGTGAGTATTGTATCGATGAGTCAGATTGGCTGAATCACAGAAGAATAACCGATAAGACATCTGGTGGAAGAAACACCTGTTGTGCAAATGATGCATGAAATGCAAGGCTTTGATTGTTTTTATTTTCAAGGAACATACCATTTTATTTGCAAATATATAATAATAACAATTGTAATAATTTGATTGACCATAAAAATCTCTTTTATTCATATAATTTAGAAGGATTACACTGAGTACAATTTCAAAAACCAAAATACAAATACAAGAGAAAAAGAAACTAGTCATCCTAAGGATCCCCTAAAAATGATGTTAGATGGTCTGGCTGCAGGCACGTACTTCCTTCGGATGCGTCGGATCTCGGACTCAAAGGATGTCTTCATCTGAGCCTTCTCGAGGACAGGCTGATCAACAATCTTCTTCCAAGAACCGGAAGGCTGAGGCATACTAGAGGGAGATGGACCTTCTGGCTCTCTCTGCCTCTTCACTACTCGGTCTTCAAGAAGTTCAATAAGTGCATCTTTATCCTTGGACTCAAGCTGCAACTCCCCATGCTTTCGGCTCAAAGCATGGAATCGTTCTTCCAACATATCTTTCTCTTGCTTCATCTTGGCAAGTGCGTCTTCCAACTTCTCTACATCTTGGTTAGGGAGAGTTAATGGCTCAGTCACAACCATAGACATAGGTCTCTCACAAGCATAAGGCATCTTCAACTCCAAAGCTCTCTTCTTCACCCAAAGAGTGTAAGCTTCCAAAGCTACACAGTTTCGTGGACCAAGCTCGGATCTTCCTTTCCTATACACATTATTCCAAGCATGTACCATCTTCTACTTCAAAAGTTGGGGATCTTTACCCTCTTTATAGAAAAGACCTTCTAATTGAGTGTTATTAGGTTTGTCTCTCAAGGGGAACCCAAGTTGACGATGAGCAAAGCAGGGTTGTAGTTGATTCCTCCTTGTGTACCAATGAGAGACACATTAGAGAACTCACCACAATTATCAATAATCTCCAAACTACTCAATTAAGAATCATACCAAACTATATCATCATTAGTGAGAGACATAAGTATTTGAGACCACCGTAGACATTGTTTGTTCTCCACAGAAGCAGGCGTCTGAGGCAAGTGCAAAATAAACCACTTGTACAGAAAAGGAACACAACACACCATAGTTCCACCACCTTTAGAATTTCTTAGATGCAAAGAGAAGTACATATCTCCTAACAGAGTAGGCACAGGATTCCCTATCAATAAGATTCTAATGGTGTTAACATCAACAAAACCGTCAATGTTAGGGAACAAAGCTAAACCATAGATGAGCAACACAAAGATAGCTTCAAAAGCATCCACACTACCGGATTGAGCAAAGGCGGTAGCTTTCCCAATAAGGAACTCATAATTCAACCCAAACATTCCTCCTTTCTTTACCCAATGAGCCTCAATCTCAGACTTCTTCAAGTGAAGAGCTTCAACTATGATATGAGATCTGGGAGTCTCTTCCAATCCACTAAACGAAACTTTGTTAGAAACTGGTATTCCCAAGAGATGGGCATACTCCTCCAATGTAGGCCCAAGCTGATAATTAGGAAAAGTGAAGCAACGGTAGAGAGGATCATAGAACTGAACTAAAACACTCAAGAGCCCTTCCACCACATCAGTGGATAATACTGATAGAAGCTTCCCATGACTTTGTTTGAATTCCAAGGGATCTAATACAAAAGATGATATCTTTCTTAGCTCTTTCAAATCAGGACATTTGAAACTGTACTTCTTAGTGTTCCTTCGTGCATAATCCATAGTCTGAAAATATTTGCAAATAAAACCTCAGTTCCTTGAAGTTATTTTTTCGTGTGATGAATGTTATGATGCACGTGAATGCATGAATGCAACAATCACAAATAAGGGATCACACACAAGGAAAATAAAGGTCAAGGGATGAATCAAGTCATTGTCAAGGTCAATCATCCATCTTGGTGGATTATGGTTTTCACCTTATCAACACCCAAGTTCCATTGATATTGACAAGACTTGATTGGATCAACCAAGAATCGAAGGGTTTGTTGTGAGTCATGAGCACGGATCCAGGTTAAGAACCATCCCAAAGGAGTGTACTAAGGATAAAAACATGTAGATCATGTTCTAAAAAGTTCCCAGAGTCTTAATTCCATCTATCGGATATTACAGGTTAGGATGACTGACTCATCAACCCATAATATTCTCAAGAGAAACTCGTCTGAGTGTAGTATCGCGTAACAACTGTTATCAGGTCTACACCTGAACAGCCTCCGCACTACATCCTAAATAGGCCAAGTTGGGTTAAATCTTCTACGGTCCTCAACTTCTCGGACCCCAAATCAGAGAAAGTAATGCCTAACCACAAATAACTTGTGTGACATTCATAACTCCAAAAGGGTCTCCACTGAGTAGATGGGTCTCAAGCCAACTTGTTAAGGACTACTCCACATAAGTCGAACATGACTATACCATCCTCCTATCTTAATTGCACTCAAGTTCGGGTCAGAACTTATCTCACCACTCAGAGATCACCAAGCACAACAAACAGATTATATCATACAAACAAATATACAAACATCAAATATACAATTATATACACATAAAAAAGTAGGCTAAACCCACTAATGACTACTCCCCAACAGAGTCGCCACTTAATTTCTGTAGCGGTAAATTCATGACCATTAAGCTATGGATAAACTTAACATCAATAAAACCAGAGTCGCCGCCGCGCTTTTATTGTTTCCAAAGGAAAAGGGAAAAGTACGAACAAAACCCAAAGATAAGAAGTTTTCAAATCAAAATTAATAAAATGCCAAAGATTACAGGTAAGGGGGTTGGTTACACAGAGGGAAGGTGTTAACATCCAAAGTGTCTTAGGTACTCCTAGGGAGCCCTTTTTTATGTGTGTATGTGTTTTTTGGATAAAAGATGTTTGTAATAAATAGAGTGTGTGGATGAGAAAAGAATTCATTGATTATATTTTTGTGTTTGACAAGACCTTCGGACTTGTGGCTACGTACCAACATAAAAATGAGGGATCAATATCTCATAGTTCATGGTATAAATTTCAAAGTGAGTGAATTGCTTTTAACAAAAATTTAAGTTTGAAAGGGGCACAAAAGGCCTAAAAGAGTTTGAATGAGTGTTAGTTCTTTTTTTCTTTTGAAATTTTAAGTCAATATGGTTAGATTCATTTACAAGTTTGATTTAAGGAAAGAGTTTTAAAAAAAAGCAATGGCATAGGACCAAAGTTTCTAATTTGCAAGAGAGTCTAATTTAGAAATCACAAGCAAATAAGATTTTGAAAAGAGGGAAAGATTTGAAATTTAAGAAGTGGGAGGAGATGAAGATACCAATCCTAAGCAAGAATTAAAAAGTTAAGAGTTGAAAAGATCTGACAAATGGGATGCAATCCAATAGAAATGCCATATAGAAAACCCAATTTTCCTTTGGAATTTAGGATCAAGAAATATCAATACACAAATAAGATGAAAAGAAAGACATCAAATAAAGATAGCCACATCCAAGCTAGCAACTTCATAGTCTTCTTCATGATCTTCCATGTATCAGATGACATACTTCTTGAATGGCTCAGAAATAGACATTAGACACAGGTTCAAAGTAACATTTTGTATCAAGACCATATAGCATATGAACTCAAGTGGATCTCAATACTTGAATCACATAAAAATCCAATTCACAATGGCTTGGCTTCAGAAAAAGTTGGCATAAGCCAAGTCCTTTTTGCATAGGGAGTGTTGCCTAATTCTAAGTCCAAGTCTCAGATCAAATCCAACAGTCCACATAAACATTTTTTAAGAGTTTTTTTGTTGTTATTATGTACATTAAGGTCCTAAGACCACAATCACAAGCAAAATACAAAACAAGTATATACAATCACAATATATTCCCAATACATGGCTCAAGTGAGCAAATTAAAAATGGCATAAAAATAAACAAGTTAAATGATATGAATAATGGCAAATGATAAAAGGGGCTTGAATTTAAATTGCATAAGGTAAATGACTTGAAAATAAAAGTTAGTCAAATGTTAGTTGATTAGGTGTTAGTATTGTTTTTACTTTTCAATTATTTAAGTCATTCTTTGGAGAACACTCAACCCTCTATTCACAAGCATGGATCCTTGAACCAAGACATCTCCAAAAGAAAGGAAAAAAGGTCAAGTTTCCATACAATACCATGAAAGGGGGGAGACTTACAATCTCACTTACTAGAATGCTAAACCTTTGGGTCCAAATTTAGCGCTATGTTAAGCAATCGTAATTGGACTTATGTAGAAGTCACAACTATCTAAGGCCGGACAAAAGAAATTTCAGTGTTAATGTATGTTAGAGATATGGTATAATGAACCATACTCCTAAAACATACCACACTTAAAAGAAAATGGCAAAAGGGTGGACTTAATTTCATCCATACTTGTATTGGTTTATCAACCAATTAGCCTTAGGATATAGAGATATCATAGGTCAATGGAATGAATGGGATAGAAGGGGATCAAAGATTAAGAGGGAGGGAAAATGAGACAAACACAAATTGGACAAGGGAGGGATTTTATCAAATTAAAATCATTCATTCATTTTCGAAGATGGAATGTACATTCCATCAATCTCCTAAATACAATGAGTTTAATCCAACAAAGTAAAATCGACCTTGACCAAGGCCCAAACACAATAGTCAAACTCCACAAGTCAATAAAAATGGCTCAACACAATTTATTCACAATTAAACAATTAAAAATCAATTAAAAATGCATTAAAGTAAATTATGTTTGACCAAAAACCTAAAACCTCTTCAAAACACCAAATAAATGGCCAAGAGATTTATCATAGGTCAAACAAGGTCAAAGGACCTTGAAAAAAAATATCATTATTTTTGGAAATGCAAAAGTATTTTTAAACAATTAAAATTATGCACAAAAACAATTAAATCATAAAAATATTAATATTGATCCAAAAAAGAATTTTAATTTAGAAAATGAAAGAGAAAAATATTTGAATTTTTTGTGTGAAAGTCCCATATTTTTTGGATCAATATTAAAATTAATATGAATTAATGAAAATAAGGCAATTAAAATGAAAACCAGAAATTACAAAAAAACGTGGACCATCGGATCTCCCTCATTAATTGAGGTGGTAGATTAGATGGTCCCTAGCGCGCCTTCCATGTGGTATTGAGTCAACAGCGCTGCACATGTGGTAATCCAAACCAATGCCTAAGATTAAAACAAAATGAATGAATCATGTGGTTCTGAAGCTTGCCAACGCATCGCCGGAGCAAGAGCTCCGGTCTTCTTTTCCGGTGGACCTCACCGGACTGGTCCAACTTCAACCATCTCCAAAATGAAAAAGCAAGACATGGATTTAAAGAAAAAATGCTCAGGAGCTCGAATCTGGCCTCAATTTTATCTAACTCCAAGTATATAGAAAGATACATGGAGTTGAATTTTGAGGATCATGATCTGAGTTGCTTCGATTTGACATCAAAGCAACTCAATCTTTTTGCCTACATTGGTAGGACTTTAGATAACCAAAAATCAACAAGAATGAGAATTGAGTGAGAATCGAAGAGATGAAAAATTCTGAAAATCACCTTCACTGCAGCTTCAGATTGGCACGATCTTGCTCTCAATTATACTTGGCCTTGCTTCAAATGCTTGATGGAATGGAAATGGATCAAGGAAAGGGATGGACTCTTGGAGTTTCAATCTCAAAAACAGTAGGAGATTCAAACTCGATTTTCAAAGAAAATCTTCAAGCTTATCCTTTAACGGTGAGGGCTTAGGGTTGCTGATTCAAAGCTTGCGCACCAGGGTCTTCAATTCTAAGCAGGAGAGCTTCTATTTATATCCAAAGAGATTGATAATTGTACACTTCCATTTTTGGCCAAAGTTTAAAATCTCACTTGCATGCTTGCATGGGCGTGTGATAGGCCCATCAAATGATTCACTTGGGTCCAAAATTGTGTGTAAGCAATGCTGAAATCATGTTGACAAGCCATGCATTCGTGTATGAAAAGTGGAACTTCAAATTATCCAAATGGTCCTTCAACTTTAAGCCATGTGAAAGTCATTCATACTTTGTCCAAATGAGATGATTTTAGACTTTTTGGAAAGGTTAGATCAACAGAAACAACTTTCATGTTGAACAATTTTTCATTTGAAGCTTGGATCATGATGAAGTTTGAGGTGTAAGTTTGGAAAATCAAACATATCAAAAAAAAATCTAAGTACCAAGCCATATGTTCACTTCTTTCACCTTGAATAAACTTTTCTATGGGTTTAAAATGAGAAACGTTCCTTCATCAAAGTTGTATCTATTTCAAATACCTTAAATTTGGTCACAAATTTGACCTCATTTGGATTTAGAATTGAGGAGTTATGCATTTTAGAAGTTGAGGTAAATCATTTGTTCAATGGTATTGGCCCAAAGTGACCTATAATGTTTCCTCTTGGCACATGCATTTTCAAGTTGAATTTTCACTTCCTCCAAACCTCAAAGTTGAATTAGACATCTTGAATTTGATAATTCAATTTGAATGGCTTTAATTGTAAGAACAAAAATAGTTCTACAACAGATTCCAAGATTTTGATGATAACAAAGGATGAAACCAAAAATGGCACTCTAACGAAAAGTTTCTAAGTGTGCAGGACTCTGAACAAGAACAAAGGAATCTGATCGCCTTATCAGATACAGAATAAAATCAAATACAAGTACCAGAAGATCAGAAGCAACTGAAGTGGAAACGCTCCCTAGAAGCTCTGACTCTAAGCAAAACAACATATCATAATATCAGAAGCATCTTTAGAAGAAGCGCGCTCCAGAAGTTCGGACTCTGAGCAACAACATATCAGAATACCAGAAGCTCTCAACTTCCTCTGAAGTCAACACTGATGATCTAAAAGACCAAGACTATCAGAAGCTCTAATTTCATTTCTCAGATCTCAGATTAATAGAGTAATTCAGACTCTGACGAAGAATTTCCTTATCCAGAAAGAGTAACGGCAACTACAACTTCAAATAGAAAGAAATTTTATTTGGAAAGAAGTTATTCAGGGAGACAAACTTGCTATGGCAAGAAACAACAGAAGTTATGGCATTAAACTCTCATCAAGACAAAATATCTGCCATCACTACAACAGTCGTTTCACCTCTATATAAAGGACGGCGAACCTTATTGAGAGACACACCTGAACGCACAGAAACACTCTACTCTCTCACTTAATCTGTCATGAGCTTTTGCTCATAACGTGAAACTTCTTACTTGCTCAAATTTCTGTAATATTTGCTTTATCCTAGAAGCACTCTAGATTACAAATTCTGTTTTTACCTAAATTGATTTTTATTCCTCAAGTGACTCTACGCAGTCTGTATACTTGGGAGGACTAAGAGATCTTTCTCTTAGACGTTGGTTGTAATAATCTTTCAAGATTAGTGGATTAAGTCCTTTTTAAAGGCGAAATCACCTTGGCCGGGTGGACTGGAGTAGCTTTGTGTTATAAGCGAACCAGTATAAAATCCTGTGTGTTCTGATTCTGAAAAAGCGCTTATTTTACAAAACAATTCAAACCCCCCTTTCTTATTTTTCTCACCTTCAATTAGTATCAGAGCTTCGGCTCTGTTATTGATTTTCTAATCAAACACTTAACAGTGTAGAGAGATCCAGAACGAGAAAAACTATGGCCCACACAAATGAGAGAGACAGTTACAATGCTAAGCCTCCTGTCTTTGATGGAGAGAAATTCGATTACTGGAAAGATAGAATTGGAAGTTTCTTTCTAGGCTATGACGCTGATCTCTGAGACATTGTCACAGATGGATACAAACCTCCTGTAACAGATGCTGGAGTTGAAGTTCCCAGAAGTAAGATGTCAGACGATCAGAAGCGAGAATTCAAGAATCATCACAAAGCCAGAACGATACTTCTCAATGCCATATCCTACAACGAGTATGAAAAAATTACCAACAGAGAAACAGCTAAAGACATACTCGACTCTCTGAGGATGACTCATGAAGGAAACTCTCAGGTCAAAGAAACAAAGGCTCTGGCTCTAATCCAGAAATATGAAGCCTTCAAAATGGAGGATGACGAAGCCATAGAGGTAATGTTCTCTAGATTCCAAACTCTTATTGCAGGTCTCAAAGTTCTAGACAAAGGATACACAACTGCAGACTATGTCAAAAAGATAGTCAGAAGCTTGCCAAAGAAGTGGAGACCCATGGTCACTGCCTTAAAGCTTTCAAAGGATCTGAACAACATCAGTCTTGAAGAGCTTGTCAGTTCACTCAGAAGTCATGAGATAGAACTAGAGGAAGATGAGCCTCAGAAGAAGAACAAGTCTGTAGCATTAAAGTCCAGATCTGAAAGACGTAAATCTGACAGAAACAAAGCATTCCAGGCCGAAACAGAAGATGCTGATGACTCTGAACAGGAAGATTCTGATGATGAAGAAGAATTGTCCCTCCTAACTAGAAGAGTTAAACAACTCTGGAAAAAGAGGAACAATAACTTCAGGAGACCAAGACCCAGAGGGGATCGATCAGAATCAACCTCAAAAGGTAAAACTAACAAAGATGTTACTTCTCGATCAGAACCAAGAAGGGATTAATGGCCACCTGGGATGATAGCGAATCTGACTCATCAGAATCTGACTCTGATGAACAGGCCAATGTGGCGTTCATGGCTACCACATCCAGGAACACTTCAGATGAAGAATCTGAATCAGAAGAGGTATTTTCTGAACTCTCTCGATCTGACCTAGAATCATGCTTGTCTGAAACTCTTAGCTCATATCAGAAACTAAAACAAAAATTTAAAGCAATAAAAGGCTGTCTTGAAGAAAAATTTGAAGAATGTGGCAAACTTGAGATGACAATTCTAGAACTAAAAGATGAAAACAAAGTTTTAACATCACTAAGAGATGCAGCAAAGAAAAATTGTTTAAAACTAGAAGAAGCGCTATCTCAAGCTCCACAAACTTCAAACACGATAATTTATAAATACGAAAAAGCCTTTCAAAAGTTTATGAAAAATGGGATAGGAAGGAGTGTAATGGCATCCATGATTTATGGAGTCAGTCAGAACAATAGAAGAGGAATTGGGTATGATCCTAAGGAAGATAAAACTTCTACTAGTGACCAACCTAAATCCCCATTTTCATATCACTATACACACACACACAAGAACAAAAGTTTGATAATGCTAGAAAACCCAAGGTAATCAGAAACTCTGGGAAAACTAATCATAAAGGACCCAAGAGACTCTGGGTACCAAAAGATAAGATTGTTTATGTTGCAGATATCTTATGCAGCAAAGTTCAAACACCAGTCATGGTACCTGGACTCTGGATGCTCGCGACACATGACGGGAAGAAAGTCTATGTTCCAAAGCCTGGAACTTAAAGACGCTGGATTCATAGGTTTCAGAGGAGATCAGAAAGGAAGGATCAGAGGCTCCGGAACTATTGGTAATGGTACTCTTCCCTCTATATCTGATGTTCTTTACGTAGAAGGATTAATGCATAACCTGTTATCCATAAGTCAATTAAGTGATAACGGTTATGATGTAATCTTTAATCAAAAAACATGTAAAGCCATAAATCAAAACAATGGTTCCGTCCTATTCACAGGCAAGAGGAAAAACAATATTTATAAAATTAATCTGTCTAACTTAAAAAAACAAAATGTGAAGTGTCTGATGTCCGTTCACGAAGAGCAATGGGTATGGCATAGACGCTTGGGCCACATTAGCATGAGGAAATTATCTCAGCTAAATAAACTCGAGTTAGTCAGAGGCCTGCCTAAACTGAAGTTCTCTTCAAATGCTCTGTGTGAAGCATGTCAGAAGGGAAAATTTTCAAAAACATCTTTCAAAAAGAAAACTATTGTTACTACCTCTAAGCCTCTGGAACTTCTTCACATTGACTTATTTGGTCCTGTGAAAACAGCATCAGTCAATGGAAAGAAATATGGACTAGTCATTGTTGATGATTTCAGTCGCTGGACATGGGTAAAATTCCTAAAGCACAAGAGCGAGTCTCACTCTATATTCACTAGCTTCTGTTCCAAAGTGCAAAAAGAATTTGACTCTAAAATTGTAAGAGTCAGAAGTGATCATGGTGGGGAATTTGAAAACAAATTTTTTGAGGAATTATTTGACTCTAATGAATATCCCATGATTTCTCCTACCCTAGAACTCCACAACAAAATGGAGTTGTAGAGAGGAAGAATAGGACACTCCAAGAGATGGCAAGAACTATGATCAATGAAACAAATGTGGTTAAGCACTTTTGGGCCGAAGCTGTAAATACAGCGTGTTATATTCAGAATAGAATCTCCATAAGACCCATTCTGGAAAAGACTCCCTATGAACTGTGTAAAGGAAGAAAACCAAACATTTCATATTTTCATCCTTTTGGATGCTCCTGTTTTATTTTAAACACTAAAGAACATCTGAACAAGTTTGATTCCAAAGCACAGAAAGGTATTATGTTAGGATACTCAGAACGCTCTAAAGGCTACAGAGTATACAATACAGAAACCAAAATTGTGGAAGAATCAATTCATGTCAGATTTGACGATAAGCTTGACCCTGAAAAGTCAAAGCTAGTTGAGAATTTTGCAGATTTAGAAATCACTCTTGCAGGATCTGAAAAAGCACCAGAAGCAACTGCCATTCAAAATCCTGAGGAAATTAATCTTCCATTAATCCCAAAGAAAGCTAAAAGTCGCCTCAACATATCTGAAGAATTAATTCTGGGTAACAAGGACGAACCTGTCAGAACCAGATCTACCTTCAAGACCTCTGAAGAGACTCCTCTGGGACTAGTGTCTCTGATCGAGCCTACGTCCTATGATGAGGCACTTCAAGATAACGACTGGGTTCTAGCCATGCAAGAAGAGTTAGATCAATTCACAAAGAACGATGTCTGAGATCTTGTTCCCATGCCCAGAGGCACTCACATTATCGGAACCAGATGGGTATTCAGAAACAAGCTGAATGAGAAAGGAGAAGTCGTCAGAAACAAAGCTCGATTGGTAGCTCAAGGTTACAGTCAACAAGAAGGTATTGACTACAATGAAACCTTTGCTCCAGTCGCCAGGTTAGAATCTATTCGTCTTCTTGTATCCTTCGCTATAAATCATTCTATCAAACTGTATCAAATGGATGTCAAGAGCGTTTTCCTTAATGGTTATATATCAGAAGAAGTGTATGTCAACCAACCTCCAGGTTTTGAAAATCCAAATTATCCAGAACATGTTTTTAAACTTAAAAAATCTTTATATGGACTTAAACAAGCTCCCAGAGCTTGGTATGAACGATTAAGTAACTTTCTTCTGGAACATAATTTCATCAGAGGAAAAGTTGACTCCACACTCTTCTGTAAAAACCTTAACAATGATCTCATGATATGCCAGATATACGTTGGTGATATTATTTTTGGTTCAGCTAACGCCTCTGTTTGTCAAGAATTCTCTGAGTTAATGCAGGCAGAATTTGAAATGAGCTTAATGTAAGAACTAAAGTTCTTTCTGGGAATTCAAATTAACCAAACTTCAGAAGTCACGTACGTTCATCAAAGCAAATACATAAAAGATGTTCTGAAGAAATTTGACATGGTTGAATGCAACTCTGCAAAGACTCCCATGCATCCAACATGCATTCTTGAAAAGGAAGAAATCAGTAAAAAGGTTTGTCAGAAGCTCTATCGTGGTTTGATAGGCTCCCTTCTCTATCTGACTGCTACTCGACCTGATATTCTCTTTAGTGTCTGTCTCTGTGCCAGATTCCAATCAGATCCTAGAGAAACTCACTTAACTGCATTTAAGAGAATTCTCAAATATCTGAAAGGAACTCCTAACCTGGGCCTGATGTATGAGAAAACATCAGAGTATAGACTTTCTGGTTACTGTGATGCAGATTACGCAGGAGATAGATTGGAATGAAAAAGCACATCTGGAAATTGTCAGCTCCTGGGAAACAATCTGATATCCTGGGCAAGCAAAAGGCAATCAACTATCGCTTTGTCCACTGCAGCAGCAGAATACATCTCAGCATCACTGTGCACGACTCAGATGCTCTGGATGAAGAATCAGTTAGAAGATCTGCAAATCTTCGAGAGTAACATTTCTATCTTTTGTGACAACACTGCTGCTATTTGTCTAAGTAAGAATCCCATTTTACACTCCAGAGCTAAACACATTGAAATAAAACATCATTTTATTAGAGACTATGTTCAGAAAGGAATAGTAACGTTGAAGTTCATTGATACAAATCATCAATGGGCAGATATCTTTACTAAACCCTTAGCTGAAGATAGATTCCGCTTTATCTTAGAAAATCTGAACATTCAAAACTGCCCTGAATAAAATGTGCCTCTGTAGTTGTCAAATAAGACTCTGACATGAACAAATGGATTCTGCCTCTGACTCTAATACTTCTACCCAGTTAGAAGTTATCTGAGTTGGAAATCTCCAGGAACCAATCGTTTGGTATTCCTGAAGATCAGATAAATCAAAACACGTGGAGTGACTTGCGTCTAACTTTGGAACTTCTAGACAGATGTCCAGCAGTAATCAAAGAACAGACTCTTGAGATCTCCTCGAGCAGTGTGCAAACTGTTGGGATTAGACATCATTTATGAGCCATAATCATTTCTCCCTCTAAACGTGCTAACTTGGTTTTCGTGTTAAAACTCTGATTAGCGTGTCGTTTTGCATGCGTTTTGTTTGGGTATTTAAACACTCTTTTCTCACTTTGCACACAGTTCACTCTCACTCACTCTTTAAACCCAAGTTCTCTCAAGGCATTTCTGCAAACAGTTCATCTTCATCTCAGTTCTTCATCAACACCATGAATACTCAACAACAATCTGCGTTCAACTACTCTCAGCAAATGGATTCCAGCAACCCTGCTCAAAGCACCAGCAACCCTACTCCAACGGTTACAGGCATGGTTACAACACCAGTTTACAAGGAGCCTCACATTCTTGACCGTGAACCCCATATTAACCTTGCAACACCTTTTGAAAAACTGGACGTGCTGTGTGAATCCCTGGTGGATTTTGACAACATGAGAAGAAATGGCGTAGACCTCACTGAAGAACTTCGCAAACAAGGTTGGGGAAACTACTTTCAACGCCTCTACTGTCCAGTTTACCCAAATCTCATTAAGGAATTCTGGAGATTTGTTGATGCTGACGATCATTTCATAGTCTCATACGTTCTGGGTGTGAAGATTGTGATAACTGAAAAGTCCATCACTGCTTTGCTGAACATGCAGAAAGATGGAGGAAGAAGGATTTACAACATCAATCCCAGGGCAAAATACATATCTCAAGAAATCAACCCAACGATCTTCAAACTAAACGCAAAAGGCAACCCCTCAAAGAACAAGGAACTGCATCAGAACCTCCGAGTCTGGCTCAAAATCATTCTGGGAACAATCCATCATCGCCCAGCATCGAATTCATCAAATTACATCAATACAGATCAGAAATGTATTCTGTACTGCATTCATAAAGGTCTGAAACTTTGCCTCACTGCACTTCTTTTCAAATACCTCAGAGACTCTGTACGAGAAACCAGAAATCACATGAAGCCCAGAACTTACATTCCCTTGGGAAGACTCCTCTCAAATGTACTGATAGAGAATGGTCTCGTGGACCATCTAGTAAAGCTCAGGCTTATGGAAGACATGGCAATCGACACTGGAAGGCCTCTGAACTCCAGGAATCTGAAGAGCATGGGAATTCTGGAGAAGGTCAACATTAGACCTACTATGGACACCTCTTGGGAAGCCTTAAAAGATCAGAGGAAAATTCCCCATGGTCTATATCTGTTCTCCAAGGAAGAACCCAAAGAGGCAATTCTCCACTATCTCCAACGTCTGAAGGATGAAGGAGTGGACATCTCAGAATTCAGGTTGAGCGAACTACCAGATAAAGCCCCCAACTTCGTAAGGCATAAAAGAGGTCCCTCTAAGAAGACATCACAGGCGAAGAAAGCGAAGCTAGGTGAATCCTCTGAATCAAGACCTCCAACACCTCTGCATGAGTCTTCTGGTAAGTCTGCCTCTCCTGCTCCTTCTGTACAGCAACTTGCTTCTTCTATTCCTTCACCAACCCCTCTATACACCCCATCTGAAACCCCTCCTTCAATGACCAGAACATCTCAACCACTCCCAAAATTTAACCTCGCCAATACCTCCTTACCGATATCTGAAGCTGAACAAATGAATGGAACCACCTCCTCATCTTCAGCCCCAGAATCACCTCCTTACTGTATCATCTCATCTGACATAGAATTCTCTGACCCCGCTTCTCCCACTCTAGCCCAACTTCAGACACAAAACCTTGCCTCCCAACAACCACAACCACCTCCACCTGAACCTGAAGTAACCTCACCACCCATGGAACAACCAACCATCATTCCCTCTGACGTCCAACCCTCTGACCCCAACACCTCTGACCTTACCCCTCCAAACACTTCCGCTGAACCTCAAACTCTCAACCTAATCCCTCCCACTTCCTCACCTCTACCATCTGAACCTGACCACTCCCTGCCAACCCTAGAAGAGGCAATTATGTTGTTTGCAGAAGCATCAGTGGAAAAGGTTAAGTCCCTGTCCACAAACTCTGGCATCAGTGATGATCCTTCCTCTGTTAGGACACACTGGAACAGAGTCATTGGCTGGATGACTTCTGAGGCCTTTAAGCTGAAGAACCTCTCTGAGCAAGTCAGAAACGACTTTATCAGAGACGATGAGGCAAGACTACAGGAGCGCTTAGCCAGAGAAGCTGAGGAAGAAGCCAGAAGGGAAGCAGAAGAAAGAGCAAGACAAGAAGAACTTCAAAGGGTAAGGGAAGCTGAAGCCAAAGTTCTAGCTGATGCTGCTGCTGCTGCTGAAGCTGAAGCAAAAGCTGTTGCTGAAGCTAAAGCTAAAGCCGCTGAAGAACAGAATGCTCTGACTCAGGGGGAGTCCTCTACTTTTTCCCCTCTAGTTCTCAAGACCCTTGAGGAGCTTCAGAAAGAGCAGAAGGAAGTCCGAGCCAGATTGGATCAACATGACACAGTCAACGCCAACATCTAGAATCTGCTGACTCAACTGCTTTAGAGGATGCCTCATCCTCCCAACCCTTAGGCACTTAGGATGTTTTTCTTGCTTGTTGCTTTTCTTGTTTTGTCTCTGATGTTTTTGCTCTTATCTGGATATATATATATATATATATATATATATATATATATATATATATATATATATATATATATTTCCTGCTTATTACTTTTTTAAGTCTTTTTGATTCTGACAAAAAGGGGGAGAAATCAAACAGCTCTGATGAAAAATTGTCTAATTCCTCAAGCACTCTGCAAACATACTATTCAATTAAAATCCATCTAACACTCCTTGACTTAGAAAGATGCAGAAAGGTATCTAGAAAACTTCATTGCTTGGAAGCTCTGGTAAGAACTTCTGAACTCCCTAGCTTAACTCAGGGGGAGCTCACTTCTATCTGATCTGATAAACTCTTATATCTGAATGTTTCATCTGTCATTTAAGTTTGTTTTGTCATCATCAAAAAGGGGGAGATTGTAAGAACAAAAATAGTTCTACAACAGATTCCAGGATTTTGATGATAACAAAGGATGAAACCAAAAATGGCACTCTAACAAAAAGTTTCTAAATGTGCAGGACTCTGAACAAGAACAAAGGAATCTGATCGCATTATCAGATACAAAATAAAATCAGATACAAGTACCAGAAGATCAGAAGCAACTGAAGTGGAAACGCTCCCTAGAAGCTCTGACTCTAAGCAAAACAACATATCATAATATCAGAAGCACCTGTAGAAGAAGCGCGCTCCAGAAGTTCGGACTCTGAGCAACAGCATATCAGAATACCAGAAGCTCTCAACTTCCTCTGAAGTCAACACTGATGATCTAAAAGACCAAGACTATCAGAAGCTCTAATGTCATTTCTTAGATCTCAGATTAATAGAGTAATTCAGACTCTGACGAAGAATTTCCTTATCCAGAAAGAGTAACGGCAACTACAACTTCAAATAGAAAGAAATTTTATTTGGAAAGAAGTTATTCAGGGAGACAAACTTGCTATGGCAAGAAACAACAGAAGTTATGGCATTAAACTCTCATCAAGACAAAACATCTGCCATCACTACAACGGTCGTTTCACCTCTATATAAAGGACGGTGAACCTCATTGAGAGACACACCTGAACACACAGAAACACTCTACTCTTCTACTTAATCTGTCACGAGCTTTTGCTCAAAACGTGAAACTTCTTACTTGTTCAAATTTCTGTAATATTTGCTTTATCCGAGAAGCACTCTAGATTACAAATTCTGTTTTTACCTAAATTGATTTTTATTCCTCAAGTGACTCTGCGCAGTCTTTATACTTGGGAGGACTAAGAGATCTTTCTCTTAGACATTGGTTGTAATAATCTTTCAAGATTAGTGGATTAAGTCCTTTTTAAAGGCGAAATCACCTTGGCCGGGTGGACTGGAGTAGCTTTGTGTTATAAGCGAACCAGTATAAAATCCTGTGTGTTCTGATTCTGAAAAAGCGCTTATTTTCCAAAACAATTCAAACCCCCCCTTTCTTGTTTTTCTCACCTTCATTAATATCATAAAAATTGAGCAAGTTATGGTCTTGGGAAGTTGACCTTCAAATTAGGGTTTAGACAAAATGACCTATAATCTTTCACCATAAAAAATGACTTTCCAAGCAAAACTAGCTCTTAACCTCAACATGAAAGTTGTTTTTAATGTCATTTAGAGTAACGTTTCTCTTGGAATCATTTTCATATTATTAATATTGTAGGAGATAGGGTCTAGGGAACCCCAGTTTTGATTAGTTGAATTCCTCTGGTCAACCACTATGAGCCAACTTGCTAGCTTGATATACTCTTGACATGGAGGGTCATATATGCATAAGATGATTAAATATTAAATATCCCTTGAAATATTTGACTAATTGTTGAGGAAACTTGTTGAAGAAGTCACACAAGATACCCAGATGAATTAGGGTTTCCAAGGCAAACCAACTCCAAACTCTTGATGATTTCTTGATCAAAATAATATGTGAAGACCATGGTGATCCATATATGATACTTAGAGCCATAGTAAACCATTTCTTGATTGAGCTCCTTGCATTGAAGGTCTCAAACCCTAAATATGAGCTTGATAGAGCATGGGTGAGCATATGCACTACCTACAAAAGAGTTAAACTATACAATGACATAATTTTTTGGTATTTTGGTTAGTAAATAATGAAAAACAAAGTATGATACAATCAAATATGCTTGATGATCTCTCCCGATGCAAACCCAATGAATGAGGGGTAAGGAGGATGCCAAGTTGTGATCCCAATGCTAATGCATATGATGAGATAACACGAGGGATCTTAGGGTCAAAATTGTGGTCTTATAGTTATAAATAAAGGATTACTCAAAAATTTAACGTATCACGAACGAAAAACCTTCAAAAAAGCATAGACATCTTTAAAACATGTAGCAGAAAAGTAAACCACCTACAACACTTGTCATTGCATGCTCACCTTCATTTAAGGGATCATCACAATGGAATCATATTGTTGCGGTAATAAAACATATCAACTTCAAATTGGGTCTTATAATGACTTAATTTTTCATAAATGATTTCAAAAAAGATTTCAATATCCCACTTTCAACAACTTCATAACAGTTATTAACTTTAACAAAGAAAGTATTATACATCAAACATAAAACAAAAACACCATTCGCACCCTAGTGTTACAGAATCAGAGCATAATGACTAAAATAAAAGCGATAACTAATGAGAATAACTCCAAGAGTTACTTCTCACTCACAACAGCAGCTCTACTTCCGAGTATCTGCAAGATGTTCGTAGTGGACAACATGAAAGAAAAGGAGGTGAGAATTCACGTCAATAAATTAATGGTATAAATTATAAGGTAGAATACAAACATCTACTCATACAATAACAATCACACAACATCATTCTCACACTGAATCCATCCACATACACAAAGCACTCACATATTCATCATTTAAATTAGGCAATGGGACTTATAACTTCGACCAGACTCATATGCATATGGTACCATATAATCATTAATTGGTTCACTCAGGAATCAGATTCACCCTGCTCGAACCTCGAACCACCCTGCTCGGATTCGAGACAAGTCAACAATCCACTCTGCTCGGATTGCAACTTGCCTCTTTCATCAACAACAACAGAATGAATAATTATCACATCAAGTCAATTCAATAATAACATAATGTTTAAAGTCCCCTTCAAACAATAAACAAAACATGCATTGACCCAAAGATAATAGTTCCCCTCCTGAACTATCATCCCATAATAACATACTCACAATTCAGCGACATAATTCATACTCATACATATCCTCATCGCAATTCACATAATTATGTAAACATCAATATAACGTATGCATGTATCCTTCATTCATAAATTAATTCATAAATTTGATTAAAATCATGTTTAATCGTTAAGTCATACCAAAAATCATTTAAAACAACAACTAATAGAGTATAACAGTACCCAAACCATCCACAAAGTCAAAAAATCAAAATTGTAAATTTAATAACATTAAAATAAGTATTTATGCCTACTGCAGGCTCATAATGGGTTTCCGTCACAGTAGTGATACTCGTCACCGACCCTAAAACTCCAAAATGTCCCTCAGGTGACTATCGGTTTCAAAGACAAACTTGGGCAACATGACAGGTTACTTGTTATGGTCATGACGCCCGTCAGCTCCCTAAGATTTGCAAAATCTCGTCTTCTCCATGGAGTTCAAGGAAGAAATCCTAATTCTCAATCCAGACATCCAAAATCGATCCAAATTCATTACCCACATACTATATGTTCATCAACAACACCCAAATCCATGAAATCAATACATTTAGTTCATGGTTTTCATTAAATAATGTTATTCACAAAGCTTCAAAATAGCAACAATTGTGATTACATGATAACTCCTCAAAGCATAATTTGTCACACATCAAGCACACAAATTTGATCATCAAACATCATCACATTGAGTAAAACAATCATCTATAACATAATTTTATTAAAATCCCAAAGCCCTGTGGCGATAAATTCATGACCATCAAGCTATGGATAAACTTGACGTCAATAAAACCAGAGTCGCCACCGTGCTTTTATTGTTTCCAAAGGAAAAGTGAAAGTACGAACAAAACCCAAGGATAAGAAGTTTTCAAATCAAAACTAATAAAATGTCAGAGATTATAGGTAAGGGGATTGGTTACACAGAGGGAAGGTGTTGGCACCCAAAGTGTCCTAGGTACTCCTAGGAAACCCTTTTTTGTATGCATATGTTTTTGGGTATAAATGATGTTTGATAAAATATGGAGTGTGGGGATGAGAGAATAATTCATTAATTATATTTTTGTGTTTAACAAGACCTTTGGTCTTATGCCTACGTACCAACATAAAAATGAGGGATCAAAACCTCGTAGTTCGTAGTAAAAATTTCAAAGAAGTTGGTGAATTGATTTTAACAAAAAATTTAAGAAGATGACACTAAAGGCCAAAGTTTTGAATGGGGATGTTAGTTCTTTTTGTATTTGAAATTTAAGTCAATATGGTTAAGTTTAGGGATGAAGATGAAGAGGAAAGGGGAAGTAGAAACACAAATTGACCATGAGAGGAATTTCATCTGATCAAAACCATCCATTCATTTTGGGAGATGAAATGTACATTTCATCAATCCCCTAAATCCAATGGTTTTGATCAAACAAAAGTCAAATCAACCATGACCAAGGCCCAAACAGAAAGTCAAACATCACAATACCATCAAAATGGCTCAACATAATTTTTAAATATTTAATCAATTAAAAATCAATTTAAAAATGAATTAAAATTCATTCTAATTTGAACAAAACCTCAAATCATTTCAAAATACCAAATAAATGGCCAAGGGATTTATCCTAGGTCAAACAAGGTCAAAGGACCTTAGACAAAAAATTTCATGATTTCTAAAAAGTCAAAAATATTTTTAAACAATTAAAAATATGCACAAAAAAATTTAATTCATGAAAAATACCAAAATTAATCCAAAAAATAATTTTAATTCAGAATATGGAAGATAAAAATATTTAAAGCTTTTTGGTGAAAGTCCCATATTTTTTGGATTAAAAATGAAATTTCTATGAATTATATAAAATGAGGCAATTAAATGAAAAATCAGAAAATATGAAAAACAAGGGCCGTCAGATCTCCCTTATTAATTGAGGCGGCAGATCTGATGGCCAAGCATGCACTTCCATCAAACACCTCAGTCAACTGCATCACACATGTGGTATTTAAAAGCAAGGGTCATGATTAGAATGTGGATACATGATCAGATGGCCTGAGCAATACCAGCACACCACCGGAGCCCTAGCTCCGATCATCTTCTCCGGTGGACCTCACCGGACTGGTCCACCATAAACCACCACCAAAATAAAAAGTAAGGACATGGTTTTAAAGGAAAAATGCTCAAGAGCTTGAACTTGGCCTCAATTTCTTCCAATTCCAAGTATATTGAGAGATACATGGATTTTAATTTTGATGATCATGAACTAAGTTGCTTCGATTTGACCTCAAAGCAACTCAATCTTGTTGCCTACATTGGCAGGATTTCAGCCAACCAAAAATCAAAGAGAATAGTGAAGAAATGAGAGAGAATTGGAAGCTCAAAGTTCCTGAAAAATCACCTTTGGGTAGCTTGAATCTAGCTTGATCTTGATCTGAATTTGCTTGGTTCTTCCTCCTCTTGCTTGTAGTGACCAATTGAGATGAAAAAGGCAATGAATACTTGGAGTTTGAATCTCAAAACAGAAGGTGAAATTCAAACTCGATTTCAAAGAAAACTTCAAGGAATTACATGGTGTAAGGTTCTGGGATCACTTGGCAAAGCTTGGGCAAGGTATGTGTGTTGATCTTGAGGCAATGCACTTGTTTATATAGGCAATGGAATTCAGTTTTTCACCCTTTGAAATTTTGCCAAAATTAACAATGATGCATGGATGCATGAGCAATGAATTAGGCCCAATCAATGATGTAATCCAACTTCAATTCTTGCATAATGAATACTGAGGTCATCACATGGAAGCATGCAAAGAGGAATGATCATTTGAAACTAAAACTTCCCAAAGTAAACCCAACAAAGGAGCCATGTGCAAGTCCCTCAAATCTTATCCAAATGAAGTAATCTTGGACTTTCTGGAAAGGTGACATCAAGGGGAACAACTGTGATGTTGAACACGTTTCTATTTGAAGCTTGGATCATGATTAGGTGGAAGTTTGAGAACTCAAACATAATTGAAATTTTTCTAAGTACCAAGTCAAATGACCACTTCTTCCACCTTGAATAACTTTTGTTATGAGATTCAAATTGAAATGGTTCCTTCATCAAAGTTGTATCTATTTAAATACTCTTCAATTTGGACACAAAGTTGACATCATTTGGATTTGGCATGAGGGAGTTATGCATTTTAGAAGTTGAGGAAAGTTGCTTGTTTAATGGTAATGGCCTAAAATGACCTATAACGTTTCCTCTTAGCACATGCCCTTGAAAGTTGAATTTGACATTTTTCAAAGAATACAAGTTTGATAAGACATCTTGAAATTGATCATTAATCATGGATGGCCTTCATCTCATAAAAATTGAGCAAGTTATGGTCCTTAGAAATTGACCTCCCTACTAGGACATAGACAAAATGACCTATAATCTTTCACCATGAACTATGACTTTCCAAGAAAACCTAGCTCTTGATGTCAACATGAAAGTTTTTTGTAATATAAGGAGTAACCTTTCTCTTGGAATCATTTTCATATGACATAAATTGTAGGAGATAGGGTCTAGGGAACCCTAGTTTTGACCAGTTGACTTTCTCTAGTCAACCTCTTTGAACCAACTTGTAAACTTGAAGTTCTATTGATCTTTGGACTCATGGAGGATCATATATGCATAATAGTATGTGAAATAAAGTATACATTTATATATTGGACCAATTGTTGAAGAAACTTGTTGAGGAAGTCACACAAGATACCCAGATGAATTAGGGTTTCCAATGCAAACTAGCTTCAAACTCTTGATGAATTCTTTATCCAAGTGATAAATGAAGAACATGGGGATCCATATAAGATTTATAGAACCATTGTGAACCATATCTTAATTGACCTCCTTGCACTGAGGGTCTCAAGCCTTAGTTGTGAGCTTGATGAGGCATTGGTGGATGCACACACTACCTACAAAAGAAACAAAGCTATACATAGACTAATTTTTGGCATTTTGGTTAGTAAACAAAGAAAAATAAAGTATGATATAATCAAATATGCTTGGTGATCTCTCCCAATACAAACCTAATAAATGAGGGGTAAGGAGAATACCAAGGTGTGATCCCAAAGCCAATGCATATAATGAGATAGCATGAGGGATCTTAGGGTCAAAATTGGAGTCTTACAGCTGCCCCTATTTAAGGACATTCTAACTGAGGATGTGAAGGTTAAAATCTTCATATCAACTCAGTAGAATGGACTTGAATAACAACATCAAGAAACAAATTTTGGTCCCTAAGAGACCTTATGATGCATATGAATGTGAACATAATATTTGTGGGGAATATATTGCCACAAAGGAAAAGAATCCAGAGAGACTGAAAGTCCAAAGGAGCACAATGCATTCCGTAAGGAAAAACTCACATAGGAGACAGAGACTCTAGGGGATAAAAATCTATGTGTAAGTCAGGCTACGACTTGAAAATTGCTGGAGACACGAGGGATTTTCCATGAAAATAAATCAATGAAAGGACTCGGCCTGGGGAAAAGGCGATCTACAGGGGATGGCGACTTCATTGAGGAAATATGCACTCAAACTCAACTGGGGAATAACGAACTTTAACACATGAGTAAAAGAGATGTATTGTCTACTACCAGTTACTAGGTAAGAAGATCAATACACTCGGACTGAGGGACATCCGTTACCGGTTAGGCTAAGCATATCAAGGATGACTCGCTAAGGAAACATAGATGTATTCGTTACCGGTTACTGGGTAAGAATAACCTACTGGGGAGAGAAAATCAAATAGGATTTACAACTACCGATTACTGGGTAGAATACCAAAAAGAGAGTATCTGTCACTAGTTAAAATGAACATATCAAGGATAAACTCAAACAAAGAATATCTGTCATTGGTTAGGATAAACATATCAAGGATAGACCACCTGGGGAAAGAGGGAGAATATCCATTACATGTTAAGGTAAACTTACCAAGGATAAACTTCCAGGGAGAAATAGGAATTAAAACTACCGATTACTGGGTAGAAGACCAAAGATAGAGAATATCCGTCATCGATTAGGATGAACATATCAAGGATAGACTCAGCAGAGGAATGGGATTTACAACCACCAGATACTGAGCAGAAGACCACAAAAATAGAGAGAATTCATCACTGGTTAAAGTGAACATATCAAGGATTAACTCTGAGGGGAAAAATAGGATTTATATCTCCCATTTACTGGGCAGAAGACCATAAAAAGGAGAAAATACGTCACCGGTTAAAGTGAACCTATCAAGGATTAACTCTCTGGGGAATAAAAGTAGGGTTTATATCTACCATTTATTGGGTAGAAAACAGAAAAAGGAAGAATATTCGTCACCGATTAAGATGAACATATCAAGGATAGACTAACTGGAGAAACGTGAAAATGAATTCGCTGGGGAAAATAAAGAAAGTAGACTACATTTTACCGGGTATTGGGCAAAAGTAATATACTCAACATCAAGAAGAATATTACCAGTTACTGGGTAATAAACTCTTGGAGACCAAAAGATCTATATAGGTAAGAACTAGAAAGAAACAATCAATCGAAGACTCAACCCAATGAGGATATAACTCAAGGGGAGTGGTTCCATCCAGATAATAGACTGGGGAGGAAACTGAAATAATCATCATCCACGAGGAAATAACTCAGTGGGGAATGAGAAAGGATAAACTCTTTCTGCTTAAGGGGCTGACACTCTATAGTTGAAAGAGGACAGACACACCAAATATGCATGGGAAAATAATATCGCCAAAGCAGAGGATCAGAAGAAAAATCAATGCGATAAGATGCATAATGAAATATATGATGTTATGTTTTATGCATAAATATGCATGTACGTGATTATGATTATGCTGACAAAAACAGCACAAAGGATACAAATAACAAAGATTTGAATCATCACTAAAACACTCGGCTAATCTCAACAAGATGGAAACACCAACTGGAGAACGTGCTAATGATGAAAATAAATCATCTAGCTCGAAATAAATCAACTATGGCTGGGGAAAGACACGAAGAACATGCTTCCAATCAATTATGGCAAACTCTGCGGGAAAAGAGCACTGCTGAAGGATGATAAACCAAACATGTCAAGGATAGAGAAGGGTCTACTGAGGATCCAAATAAATCAACACTGTGGGGAATTTTAAGTCGACACCATGTCAAATGGGAGACAACCTTGCAGGGGACAAAACAAATACTGCTTAGAACCAATCACTGCCAGGAAAGAGGGAACTTCTATCAGAAGATGAACTCTGCCGAGGAATACAAGAGATAAAACTCTGAACGAGGAATTAAGCAAATTGTTGGGGATGCTATGACTTGTTGGAATAACCCAAGGACCATCACACTCCTCAATAGTCATCAAATTTTTCTCGGAAATTGCGAAAATAAACCAATTCCAAGGTAAAGATAACCAGATCTAATTCACTCAGGGGAGAAACTGCCACGGTTATGCAATACAAACAAATGCAAATGGGGATCTAGAAACCAAATAAAGGTTCTGGGATACCCCGAGTCCAATCTCCAAATCACAAACTGGGGAATACAAAACATGAACATCTCAGTTGGGGAATTTGCAAATGGGACCAATCATCAGCTCAATCAGGGATGAGACCCACCAACCCTACTGGGGATGATAAATTACTCGGGGAGAAACTTATCAACCATGCTGGGAACAAACAACAAACTGTTGGGTAGGAAAAAGTTACCAAACCAGCTGCTTGGGGAACACCAACAATGCTTCACACTTCAAGACTTAACTATTCTCATATTGCTGTTGATATTCCTTGCTGAAATTGATTATTCTTAAAGTGAATGCTTTTTATCATTTTAAGAAAAATAAGTATTCATTGATTTATTTCAAAATTATCATATACAAATTTAATTTAATTTAACAGAAATAAATAAGAATATAAATAATTGGATGAAAGCTCAACTTTATTTAATAGAATGGTAGTCCGCGAATGGCAGGACTCCATGGATCTTTACAAAGTTTTGGAATGGTAATTTACATGGGAAAGGGCTAAATTGAATACAATTATAACTACTCTTCCTACCAACTTTGAAATCTGTTATGTTCTTGTCTTTGGTTGAGAATGACGAATCAGAATCAAATGACTATTTCAAACTGCTTCAAAGATCAGGACCAGTCAAATGCAGTTACTTGCCATAATCCATAATTTTTGCCTAGATTTCCCCATGGTGAGGTACTCAATCTATCAGGATAAGTTTTATGTTTTATGTCTCTAACTTTTTTCTGGATCGCCCTTTCGGGTTTTCAATCCACTAAGACGCTCATTTTTTTCCTAAGCCACCCTTTCGGGTTTTCAGCTTAGCGAGTTGTTCTTTTCTTTTTAGGAAAAGTATTTCTTGAATGCATAGGCATTCACATGACAAGTGAACTCTTCACCATCCATAGTTGTAAGAATCAAAGCACCGCCTGAAAATGCTCTCTTTATAACATATGAGCCTTCATAATTAGGAGTCCATTTGCCCCTAGCATCAGGTTTGAAAGATAGAATCTTCTTGAGCACAAGGCCACCTTCTCTGAACACACGAGGCTTGACCTTCTTATCAAAAGCTTTCTTCGTTCTTTGCTGATATAACTGATCATGATACATGGCACATGGCAGTCAACCTTTTCTCTTCAATCAAATTCAACTGGTCATATCTTGTTTGACACCATTCAGCTTTTGTCAACTTGGATTCCATTAATACACGCAAAGATGGGATCTCAACCTCCACAGGGAGTACAACTTCCATGCCATAAACGAGAGAGAAAGGGGTTGCAGTTGTTAAAGTGCGGATGGATGTACGGTACCCACGCAAAGCAAATGGGAGCATCTCATGCCAATCTTTATAAGTTACAACCATCTTTTGAATAATATTCTTAATGTTCTTATTCGCAGCTTCAACAGCCCCTTGGGTTTGTAAGGAGAAGAATTATGATGTGCAATCTTGAAGTCTTTGTAAAGAGCTTCCACCATATTATTGTTCAAGTTGGATCCATTATCAGTAATGATCTTACTTGGAACACCATAATGACATATAATATGATTCTTGATAAACCTTACAACAACTTGCTTGTTCACATTCGAATACGATGCCGCTTCAACCCATTTTGTGAAGTAGTCAATAGCCACCAGAACAAAATGATGTTCGTTTGAAGCTTTGCGCTCAATCATGCCAATCATATCAATTCCCCACATGGAGAAGGGTTATGGAGAAGAAATGACGTCCAACAGTGTCAAAGGAACATGAATTTTATCTGTATAAATTTGACACTTATGGCGTTTCTTCACAAACTTGCAACAGTCAGATTCCATTGTTAGCCAATAGTAACCTGCTCTCAACATCTTCTTTGTCATAACATGTCCATTGGAATGAGTACCAAAGAAACCTTCATGGACTTCAATCATTAACAAGTCTTCTTTGTGTCTATCCACGCATCTGATCAAAACCATATCGAAATTTCTCTTATAAAGCACATCACCGTTTAGGTAGAAGTTGCCAACTCATCTCCTCAAAGTCTTCTTATCTTTCAAAGATGCCCCAGACGGGTAGATTTGACTTTGGAGGAAACATTTGATGTCATAATACCATGGATTTTCATCTTTGACTTATCACATGAGCTGGCCTATCAAGACGCATCACAGTTAAATTAGGAACCTCATTCCAAAAATTCACCATAATCATCGAAGCCAATGTTGCAAAAGCATATGCCATCCGATTTTCATCTCGAGGGATATGATGAAACTCAACCTTTGTAAAGAAAGTTGAAATCCTCCTCGCATAGTCTCTCTATGGTATCAAACCGGGTTGATTCGTCTCTGATTCACCTTTGATATGATTCACAACCAAAACTGAATCTCCATAGACGTCAAGATAATTGATTCTGAGATTAATGGCCTCTTCAATCCCCATAACACAAGCTTCATACTCAGCCATATTATTTTTACATTTGAAGGTTAATCTAGCTGTAAACGGAAAATGCGTGCCTTAAGGAGTAATAATCACTGCCCCAATGCCATTACCATATGAATTAACAACTCCATCAAATACCATGCCCCAACGGGAACCAGGTTCTAGACCTTTTTCAATCAATGGTTCATCACAATCTTTCATCTTTAAGTACAAAATCTCTTCATTGGGAAAATCATACTGCACTGACTGATAATCTTCAATAGGCTAATGAGCTAAATGGTCAGCCAAGACACTATCTTTAATTGATTTTTGAGATCGGTATTCAATATCATACTCGGATAACAACATTTGCCAACGGGAAATCCTCCCAGTTAAAGCAAGCTTCTCAAAAATGTAATGGATTGGATCCATTTTGGATATCAACCAAGTAGTATGATTCAACATATACTGGCGCAGATGCTTAGCAGCCCAAGCCAATATGTAACATGTCTTCTCAAGCATAGAAGAGTGGGTCTCACAGTCAGTGAATTTCTTACTGAGGTAGTAAATTGCATATTCTTTCTTTCCAAATTCATCTTGTTGACCTAGAACATAACCCATACTTTCTTCAAGCATAGTCAAATACATGATCAACGGTCTTCCTTCAACAGGAGGAGACAGAATTAGAGGCCCAAGCAGATACTCTTTGATATTATCAAAATCTTTCTGGCAATCTTCGGTCCAATAACAAGACTGATCTTTCCGAAGAAGCTTGAAAATAGGCGCACACGTGGCATTCATATGCGATATAAATCTTGAGATATAGTTCAAGCGGCTGAGAAATCCTCTGCCTTGCTTCTCAGTTTTGGGGGCAGGCATCTCTTGTATTGCTTTGACCTTGGCAGGATCAACTTCAATACCCTTCTCACTGACAATAAAGCCCAACAACTTACCAGAACAAACTCCAAAAGTACACTTATTAGGATTCAAGAGGAGTTTCTACTTCCTCAAACATTGAAATAACTTCGACAAATGCTCAACATTCTCTTCTTCATCACTTGATTTAGCAATCATATCATCAACATAGACTTCAATCTCTTTATGCATCGTATCATGAAAAAGAGTGGTCATAGCTCTCTGGTATGTTGCACCAACATTCTTTAAACCAAAAGACATCACTTTATAACATAATGTTCCCCAGGGTATAATGAATGTGGTCTTCTCCATATCTTCAGGTGTCATCTTGATTTGATTATAACCGGAAAATCCGTCCATAAATGAAAAGACTTTGAATTTAGTTGTATTGTCTACCAACATATCAATGTGTGGCAGAGGAAAATCATTTTTCGGACTAGCTTTGTTCAAATCTCTGTAATCAACACACATACAGACTTTTCCATCTTTCTTTGGGACATGCACAATATTGGCCATCCATTGCAAATTTTTGGAGGTAACAAGAAAACCAACATCAATATGCTTCTACATTTCCTCTTTGATTTTCACTACCATGTCAGGATGAGTTCTTCTCAACTTCTGCTTGACCGGCGGGCATTCTGGCTACAACGGTAATATATGCTCCACAATCTCAGAATCCAAACCAAGCATGTCTTGTTAGGACCAAGAAAACACATTAGAATAATCTCGAAGAAGATTAATCAACCCCTTCTTAACTTCTGGACACAGTTGAGACCCAATCTTGACTTCCTTCACATCATCCTCGGAACCCAAGTTGACTAATTCAAACTACTCCTCAAACGGTTGAATGGCTTTCTGCTCGTGCTCAAGCAAACGGGATAAATCATCAGATATTTCTTCATCATCATTCTCTTCCTCAGCTTCAAACACAGGGAAATCAAAGTTAGGAGAGGGAGTAGGATCATTGTATTCAATGGATTTGAGAACCAACCTACATAATGATTTGATATTTTGATTTTAGAGAAGTGGAGTGCAAACAAATATTATGCAGATGGAAGATTATTATTTATTTATATTTTTTGTGATTACCATTTTCAGAAAAAGCAAAAAGTAAAAAAGAAAACATCATAGATGTGGATGAATAAAAATGTATTTCATTAATGATAATAAGGAAAATGTCCAATAATGTTCACTTCTCCCTTAGGAATAGGAGAAGGATTTTTCTTAAAATAAATGAAAACAAATTACTTAGAATGGTGAATAACAGTAGGAACATCAACAACAACCCAAATGTTGCAAGTCTGGTCATGTGTCACAAAGTTGGCGCAAGCTTCGTCTTCATCACCAATGTCCTCAATAATGGCAGCTGGGTGTTTATCATTCTCATGAATGAAACCTCCAATACTGGATCCATAACCTTGACATTGGCGTTGAATGGCCCTGGTTGAAATCTTATCCCTGCCCTATCCTTGTTCTCAGCGGCCTCCGCAACACGGCCCCACTTATCAATGCTACCAGCCTGAATAGCCTTTTGTGCATCCTTCAAAGAAGACATGGGTTCTCCAGCTTTCTTTAATTCATCAGCAATGGATAAAGCTTGGAACGGTGTTCCAAATTCTTCCTCAACATCAACATAAGTGAAAGATGTCAAATGGCTCACCAACAATGCCTTCTCTCCACCAACAACGACAAGCTTGCCGTTTTTCACAAATTTCAGCTTTTGGTGAAGAGTAGACGTCACAAATCCAGCTTCATGAATCGATGGCCTTCCCAATAAGCAGTTATAGGTCAGGTGGATATTCATTACTTGGAAAGTAATTTGGAAATCCTTCGTACCTATCTTCATCGAAAGGTCCACTTCACCAATGACAATTTTACGAGAACCATCAAACGCTTTAACAACCATACCACTATACCTCATTGGGGTGCCTTGGTAGGAGAGTCTTGATAGAGTTGACTTTGGCAATACATTCAACGATGATCCAATATCAACCAAAACATTGGAAAAAGTGTCCTCCTTGCAATTCATTGAAATATGTAGCGCCAAATTGTTATTTCTGTCTTCCTCGGGAAGTTCTTCATCACAAAAACTCAGATTGTTACAAGAAGTGATGTTGGCAAAAATATGGTCAAACTGATCCACAGTTACATCGTGTTCAACATAAGCTTGCTCCAACACCTTCTGCCATGCCTCTCTGTATGCTTTAGAATTCATTAACAATGACAACACAAAGATCTTTGGTGGCGTTTGGAGCAGCTGCTCCACAACATTGAATTCACTTTTTTTTATTAATCTTAACACCTCATCATCATCGTTAGTCTTTAATTTGCTATATTCACCAAACTGACACATTGGAGCACTAACTGGATTCACTGCAGAAATCTCTGCCTTCTTTCTTACTGATATATGTTCCACAACTTTCGGAAACACTGGACTAAACACACGATCATTACGAATCACCTTTTCTATATCTGCAATATTTACCACCGCGTCTGCAACTGGTGGAGGAACCTCTTGACCATTTTCAATCATAATGGCATTATACTGATATAGCATAACTTTATCGGATGCATAGAGGACAGGGCCCACCAACCGTAGAACTAATGGTGGTATCGATCTATTGACATTATTGATGTTGCTGCAATCAAACTGAATGACTACCCTCTTAGGGGTCTTGAACACTGGTACAATGACATTCACATCATCTCCCATATTCCTCGACTATTGAATCTGGATTACATTCTCATCCATCAACTTCTGCATATCGCTTTTGACAATCAAACACCCACGAGGGTTCATACTACAAATGACACAACCATCATGGTCATGTTCACAGACACTAATTAAACACAAAGTCTTATGCATTTCCACTAGATACCTTCAGATACGTCTCACATCAAAAACTCTAAAATTTCCTGGAAATCCGTCCACCATGTTGACAGAAGTGTTACCATAAGCAGGGTACATATTGGCTTTCACATTTGGCGCTCTGTCCTAAAAGGACACCATACCACTCTTTACAAGCTTCTGAACTTCCTACTTTAACGGATAATAATTCTCTATATCATGACCAGGGGCTCCCTGATGAAAAGCATAACGAAGATCAGGTTTGAACCACCATGGAAGGGGCTCAGGAATTTGCGGAGGGTTTCATGGCTGGATTATATTCTTGAGTACCAGAGACGGGTACAAATCTGCATACATCATAGGAATAGGGTCAAAGGAGACCTTCTTCCTCTCAAAATTTTGTTGGTGATGATTGTTATTGTCGTAGTTGGTTCTTTGTTGCGGTTGTTGTTGTTATTGTTGTTGTTGAATTGGAACTGATTAATTGTTAGAATTATTGGAAAAAAACTGGAATTACTGAAGAAACTTGGTGCTGATGTTGACGGGATTGAGAACTCTTCCTTACATGAGGCCTCCTTTGCCTCCCCACTGACACTGAATTAGTCTCTCCTTCTTTCCTCTTAGAGAAACTTCCACCATACTTCTTGCCAGCTGACGCCTCTTCTTTAGTTAAATGTCCTTCACGGACCCCTTCCTCTAGCCTCATCCCCATGTTTACCATTTCAGTAAAATCATTGGGGGCACTTGTAATCATGAGTTCATAGTAAAACGAACTCAGCATCTTCAGGAAGATCTTAGTCATCTCCTTCTCTTCAAGAGGCAGACTAATCTGAGCAACCAATTCTCTCCATCTTTGGGCGTATTCTTTAAATGTCTCCTTATCCTTCTAAGACATAGACCTCAACTGGTCTCTATCAGGTGCCATATCAATGTTGTACTTATACTTCTTAACAAAGGCCTCGCCTAAGTCATTGAAAGTACAAATGCTAGCACTATCCAGGCCCATGTACCATCTGAGGGCAGCTCCAGTTAGACTGTCTTGGAAATAGTGAATCAACAGCTGATCATTATCAGTTTGAGTAGACATTTTCCTGGCATACATAATAAGATGGCTCAACGGGCAAGTATTCCCTTTGTACTTTTCAAAGTCTGGGACCTTGAATTTCACCGGGATCTTAATGTTGGGAACCAAACAGAGTTCAGCAACACTCTTTCCAAATAAGTCTTTCCCTCTCAGAGTTTTCAACTCTTTGTGCAGTTCAAGGAATTAATCTTTCATCTCATCCATCTTCTCGTAAACATCCGGACCTTCAGATGGCTCAGAATGGTAGATAGTCTCCTCAACACGAGGCAGAGTATGAACGATGGAAGGAGGTACTGACATGACCGGGCTAGATGCCGACAGAGAAATAAACGTGGGTGCATACCTTTCTGGTACGAAGTTTGGTGGAATTCCCCAAGGGAATCCAGAAGGCATAGCAGGAATGGGTAGGCTGGCAGTAGTCACAGTTACAGATGGTGAAGCGATCTCAGAAATGACAGTCCTCTGAGGAGGAGGAGGAGGAGTAGGAGACGGTGACGGCTGATTCTAAGCAGCAATCACAGATTCTATTAGCATCGTAAGTCTGGCGATCTCATCCTTTAGCTCTCTATTTTCTTACTCTAGATGCTCCATTCTCTTCAATTGATTAGCACGAGTGATATAGCGGTGAGTCAGCCTGGCAGAAGAAAACCTGTCATACAAATGATGCATGTAATGCAATATTTTGATTTTTTTTAATTTCAAGGAACATATGAAGTCTCATTTGTATATATATATATATATATATATATATATATATATATATATATATATATATATATATATATATATATATATATATATATATATATATATATATATATATATATATATATATATATATATATATATATATATATATATATATATATATATATATATATATATATATATATATATATTCAAATAACAACAATAACAATTTGATTGACCATAAAATCTCTTTTTTATTCTTAAAATTGGAAGGATTAAACTGAGTACATTTTCAGAAACCACAATTCAAATACAAGAGAAAATGAAACTATCATCCTAAGGATCCCTAGCAACAGCATTAGATGATCTGGCTATGGGTGCAGGATGCGTTGAATCTTAGACTCAAAGGATGTCTTCATATGAGCCTTCTCGAGGACTAATTGGTCAATAATTTTCTTCCGAGAACCGGAAGGCTAAGGCATACTAGAGGCAACTAAACCCTCTGGGTCTCTGTCTCTTCACTGTACGATCTTCAAGAATCTCAATAAGTGCATCTTTGTCTTTCGACTCAAGCTGCAATTCTTCGTGCTTTCGACTCAAAGCATGGAACCACTCTTCCCATATCTCTCTCTCTTGCTTCATCTTGGCAAGTGCATCTTCCAACTCCTCTATATCTTAGTTAGGGAGAGTTGATGGCTTAGCCACAACGACAGACATAGGTCTCTCACAAGCGTATGGCATCTTCAGCTCCAAATCTCTTTTCTTCACCCAAATAGTGTAAGCTTCCAAAGCTACATAGTTGTGTGGACCAAGCTCGGATCTTCCTTTCCTATGCACATTGCGCCAAGCACGCACCATCCTGTTCTTCAAAATTTGGGGATCTTTACCCTCTTGATAAAATAGACCTTCTAACTTTGTGTTGTTAGGTTTATCTCTCAAGGGAAACCCAAGTAGACGACGAGCCAATGTTAGGTTGTAGTTGATTCCTCCTTGTGTACCAATGAGTGGCACATTAGAAAACTCACCATAACTGTCAATAATGTCCAAGCTACGCAATGCAGAATCATACCAAACAATATCATCATTAGTGAGATGAACACAACACACAATAGCCCCGCCACCTTTAGAATTCCTCAAATGCAATGAGAAATACATGTCTCCTAACATAGTCGGAACAAGATTCCCAATCAAGAAAATTCTAATGGCATTAACATCAACAAAATCGTCAATATTAGGGAACAAGGCCAAGCCATAAATGAGCAATACCAAGGATATTGAAGGATCCAGAGAGAGAGAGCGATGAGTGACATCAATATGTTGCATGATTGTGGAGGAAAATGAATTGAAGTTGTCACTATGGGTTTGGATCTGATTCCTTAAGTCTGAGTACCGTTCCTCTTGGAGAGTTGTAAAAGAGGGAAAGTTGTCACTTTAAATCTGAAGCTGATCCTGCAAGGCCGTAAATCTCTCCTCTTGAAGTGTAGAAATTTTTTGCTGATGTATTTGCATGTTTCTCATCATTTCCATCACTTCAGAATTATCAGTTTGAGAAGAAGGTGTAGGCATATAGGATGATCGTTGGTTGGTTCAGCCGGTGTGTTTCCACTCTCCCCAGCCTTGGTTATCAGATGGATTTTTTCTAGGAGTAACATCTAGCCAATCACCATGGTCAATGACTTGTTAATCAGGTTCCATAGGTTGAGTATCATCGTCATTATTCTTTTCCTCATCTTCATCATCTTCATCATCTTCATCATCATCATCATCATCATCATCATCATCATCATCATAATTATCATCTTCCAAATGCTGAATATTAGAACTTGAAGCTTGTTTATGGATCTTGTAAGTTCGCGCTGTAGGATCCCAAGTGTAGCCCATCAAACTTAATGATTTTTGATAGAATTCTTGATTTGCAGTCACGGAGTTATATTGAATTCCTAGAACAGAAACTTTAGCCCGATTTAGGATACTTTGAATAAATGAAGGATAGTAAAGAGTGGTGCCTCGACCTAACTCCTTTAGGGAAAAGCTCCTGCTTGCAATGTAGTGTGGCTAATTAACTTTCAGCGTGTGTTTCAAAACATAAACCAAGTGTACTTCGGCCTTGTCCACTCAAGAGGAACCTCCTTGTTTAGGACGGATAATATGTGTCATAACCCAGTGTAAAATCATGTCAAATGGCTTTAGAAGTCCCGTAGTCACATTTGTAGGGAACAAATTGCTCTCAACAACATTTGAAAAAAATAGTTTCTTCAGCATTGAGTTTAAGGCATTCCTGAACTCATAGTTTGGAGCAAACACAATGTCGGTAATCTTAAGATCATTAGGAGACGATAGTGGAGAAATTTCAAACAGAGACTTCCAAACGTCATCATTAACTTCAATAGCCCTATTACCGATATTGCATGTAAACTCATAACCCTCAAATTTTCCAAAAACGCTAGTATAAAACAGTTTGACTAAATCTTCATTATACTTAGTAGTACGGTCTAAGAATAAGTCAATTCCTTGAGCATTTAACCACTCAACAATTTCTGGAATGCGCATTCGTCCAGCCACTAACGGTGAGTATACGTACTGCTTTACAATTGTTCTCTTTTTGAACTTCTTTCCAAAGGATTCAGCAAGACTTCAGAGAGTAAGGATAGAGTAGTTACCGGAATATTCGAGCGAGTTTGTGCAGTCCTAGTGTGAGAAGAGGGACCCCTTGCAGTGTTTTTTCCAGAGGTTCTTGATGAAGCCATTTGAATGTTGTTTGTGAAGAGATTTTAGGGTTTGTGAGGAAGAGAGAGAGAGAGAGGGAGGGAGGAGAGAAGACCAAATGGATTGATTATGCAATTAAAAAGAGATGCCTTGAAAAATGAGTCGACCTATTAAAACACAGATGAGTTGACTCTGGGTAGCGAAGAGTCGACTCATGGGTCGACCTATTGGGACCCAAAATTAATGCAACGATGCAATGGCCAGCGAAGAGTCGACTCATGCATGTAATGAGTCTACATATCCATGTTTGAAACCTCAGATGAATGGACTATGGGTAGCGACGAGTCGACATATGGGTCGACCTGTTGGGACCCGAAGGTAATACAAAGATGGAATTCAAAGCGACGAGTCGACTCATGGGTCGACCTGTTGGGACCCGAGTTAATGATTAGAAGGCATGAGATTCAAAAATTCTCCTAATGATGAATGCATGATAAATATGACACCTAAGCAAGTTCGAGCATAGTTCAAACATAGAAATGGATCAAACTTAGATCAAACCATAAAATGAACATCAAGAATTGCATTACATAAAACACGTATATACATACATAATTGATCAAGATAATTCAAATAGATAGGAACGATATTACCTCCAATGATGATAGACGATGAGTGCCCTGACGTAGCTCGCACTTGTCAATCAAGGAATGGACAGGCATAAATATAGAGCAAGCATCATATATAAATTTAAAAGTGACCCGAGATATCGAGAACACCAAGTTCCCTACGGGTGTGGAAGAAAGGATATGTCGCAAGTGGTGATGTAAAAATATCGGCAAGTTGATTTTTTCTATCAACGTGCTCGAAGACAACATCACTTTTCTCAACATGATCCCTAAGAAAGTGATGCCGAATTTCAATATGTTTAGTGCGTGAATGCAGTATATAATTTTTTGTTAAATTGATGGCGCTTGTATTGTCACAGAAAATGGGAATACGTCCAAGTTGAACATTTAAGTCGAGTAATTTTGGTTTGAGCCACAAAATTTGAGCACAACAATTACCGTCTGCACCGTATTCCGCCTCGACCATTCACAAAGCAACTGAAACTTGCTTTTTGTTGTGCCAACTTACTAAGGAATTTGAATAAAAATGACAAGTGCCACTAGTTCTTTTCCTATCTGATTTGCAACCAGCAAAATCGGAATCAGAGTAGCCAACCAAAAAGCAATCACTTCCCTTCGAAAACCAAAGCCCATACTTTGAAGTACCATATAGGTATCTAAGTATGCGCTTGACGACCTTTAAATATGATTCTTTGGGACATGATTGATACCTAGCACACATATATACACTGAACATAATATATGGACGAGATGAAGTAAGATAGAGGAGGGAACCTATCATACCTCTAAACCTTTTTATGTCTACGACCTTATCGTTTTCATCCCGGTCCATATTAACCGTAGTAAGCATTGGAGTGTCGAATACTTTGGAGTTTGCCATATCAAAGCACTTGAGTAACTCATTGAAATACTTCGTTTGGCTCACAAAAGTTCCTTCTTCAAGTTGCTTGATTTGAAGTCCGAGGAAGTAATTTAGCTCCCCGTCATGCTCATTTCGAATTCTCCCTGGATCAAGTTAGAGAATTCCTTGACCAAATTTATGTAAGTAGATCCAAAAATAATTTCATCTACATAAATTTGAACTAAAATATAGTGTTTTTCTTGACGCTTATTAAAAAGGATTGTATCAATCTTCCCTCTTGAGAATTCTTGTTATAGTAGAAATTTGCTAAGACGCTCATACCATGCCCTAGGGGCTTGTTTAAGACCGTACAAAGCACGCTTAAGCTTATAAACATAGTTAGGATGCTCATAGTTTTCAAAACCAGGAGGTTGAGATACATAGACCTCTTCATTGATGTAACCGTTCAGAAAAGCGCTCTTAACATCCACTTGAAATAATTTGAAGTTTTAAGAACAAGCATGGGAGAGCAAAAGGTGTATAGCCTCGAGTCGGGAGACCAGACCATAAGTTTTCTCATTGTCGATGCCTTCCTCTTGGTTATACCCTTGAGCAACAAGGCGAGCCTTTTTGCGAGTTATAATTCTGTTTTCGTCTAACTTGTTCCAAAATACCCATTTAGTACCAATTACTCGATGGTCTCGCAGAGGGGGAACAAGATCCCATACCTCATTTCTCTTGAACTGATTAAGTTCCTCTTTCATTGCTTAAAACAAATGTTCATCGAGTAATGCATCTTTGGAGTTTTTAGGCTCAATTTGAGAGACAAAAGCGAAATGATAACAAAAGTTACTTATCTTTGACTGTGTGGTAACTACCTTTGAGATATCTCCTAGAATGTTATTGATGAGATGATCCTTAGAAGATTTCCATTCCAAAGAAAGATCATTGTTATTAATCGAATGATCCTCCTCTTTCATTGTTATATGTAGTTGTTGAAAAATGCAATGAAGAATGAAGATGAAGAGGAACTTTAGTGTATAGCTTTCACTTTTCTTGTTCTTTGTTGAAGAAGAGACTCTAGAATATATATATATATATATATATATATATATATATATATATATATATATATATATATATATATGATGCATGAACCAAGTAACAGAGACAACATAATATTTTTGCAAAAATACACAGCAAAAAATTGAGTACCAACAGCGACCACTCGACCTGTTCACACAGGTCACTCGACCTGTTTAGACCCGCAACAAAACTACTCAAGTGAAACAGGTGATGAGTCGACTCAAACAGGTTTTTCCAGAGTTTAGTCGACCTATGACTCGACCTGTTCAGACCCGTGGCAACATGGTTCAAATGAAACAGGCAATGAGTCGACGTAACATGTGGATGAGTCGACTCATTTAGTTTTCCCAAGATTGAATCGACCTATGACTCGACCTGTTCAGACTCGAGAGTTACACATAATGAAATATGTATGAATGAGTTGACTGCTCTAAGGCGTGAGTAGACTCAAAGTTCTTAAACTGTCAAAAATTGGTTTTTGAGACGTATTTTGGTCAGTTCAAACCATTCTTTTATGAACCTAAGGTACCAACGATAATCAAGTGCATTATTCACATCTATAAGATGCGCTTATATGCATGAACACATTAAACTTATACTTTGAGCATGTTGGAGGATGAATGCATTCTATGATATGATGGCAGCGTCCAAAGCACACATTATGAGCAACTAAAAATATTTGACATCATTAAAACAAGGATTAAGAATCTTTGTCCCCACAATATCGATGTTATAATGTCTAATTTAAAGCACCTACAAGATCAAATAAATGTTTTTCTCAACCACCGAGACACAATAAGGGTGATTAATGTTGAGTGTCATCGTCCATCATTTGACGGTGATGGTTGTGTTCAATTCACGATCATATAACTTTAGAACGATAATAATATGAGAGTCATGTTTTCAATATTTGATCAGTATAGTACCAAAGAAACCTATCGAGTTAGATGCTACATTTGTCTAGTTTGTCTGTGCTTCAAGTATTATCAGACACAATTGATGAGATCACAACGTACATGATTTTGCTCGATGAAGATGATGGAGTAACTGGATTGCTCTATCAATAATTTTGTTCGTATTTAATTAATAGTTTTAATTATTTACAAATGTTAGATATTTGACATGTAACATTCACTATATTTGTTCATAAATTCATCCATTTTTATCAAATTCAATATATTTTTTACCAGATTTCAACCACAGATATAAAAAAACCAAAATTATTTTATTGGAAATAAATGTTAAAAGTTATATTTACAAAGTTACAATACAACCAATAGGTCATTATAAATCACTTGGATAGCCCAAATGAAAGTTACACGCATGCAACTTTACCACTTAAATTTAATGTACATTAACACAAAAACAATGAAATAAGAGATTCAAATCAACATCACAACTAATGAACAGATTGTCTAATACATGGAATCGAATCAACACATCACAACATGCCAAATTAATAAATGAATATGTATATTTTAGTGACTGGTTTTCTAATCAAACAGTTTAAAACTCAGATAGTCATATTTGAAGAAAACTACCTAATTAATAGTATAGAGTAGCTGCGACAATATTACGACATACTATGGGACAATATTATGCAACACTTAGATTTGGCTAGATTTCGAAAAATGTATAAGACATCTTATGAATGATGTAATAATAATAATAGTAAAATATATATCCTATGTCTACATATAGACCTTCAGGTGAAGTGAAGATATATAATATTTCTTTAGTAATAATACTTAGGAAACTATACTGTATCATGTATGAATTTAGGTATGTGCGACATATATGCATATTCAGATAAAGATATAGAGTAGGGTTTGGTTGGTCAAAATATATATAGGAAAGAGTTAAGATGACTTGGAGCAGAAAAGAAATATAGATGGGATTCAGAAGGAGGATGCGTGGTGGTCTTGGTGGCTATAAGAAGTAGGGAATGGTTAAAGGACCAAATGACAATCAATCAGTCACTTCATAAATATTACAAATACTCTTACCTAGCTAGCACCAAGGATATACTATTACTATATATATACTATATGATTTGAAATTATAATGCACTTATCTTGTGTGACATATTTATTTCATTTTTAATCTAACAAAGAAAATTAATCATGAATTTTACTGCCTGATTAACTAGTTAACTGTTTTAATTAGTTTGACGAGGTTGGTAAAGATTGGTTAATTTGAGATTTTAAAATTTGAAGTCAGCTACCTGCTACCTCACCTACTATGTTCTTCAAACTTCAAATACTACTATACTACTACAGATGAGCTTAATTTATATATAACGGCTCTTCGGTAACAAAAGTAATGGGTTGGAACAATAGGGTACGATAGTTTAGTTTAAAAAATGCTAAAGGACACTTAAGAAAGGTTCACACAATATAGTGGATATAAAATGGAAGTGGATATTTGGAGTGTGCACACAACTTCAATCTTGGAACAAGATGAAGAATTTTGTGTATGAAGAAGGGAGAGAATGTATGTGACTTTATGAAATGATATGAAGCTTTATTCAATTGGAAGAGGAATACAATGATTATAAAATAACCTTATGTATTTATAGATGCTCACTAACTTGCTTAGTGGATCTTAAGAAATTTAACTAAACAACAACAAACTCATAACAACCTTGATTATTACTTAAATGCATTAACAAGAAATCTAACATTTTGACTAGCATAACTTATCATCAAATATTTTTTAGGGATCCCAACTTCTAATTCATGCCTATTAACTACATGGTTCCCTTAACCCATTTAACTAGGAACATATGCTCTACTAGAGTTATAGACAAATAATCTACCGACTATTGATTTTCTTTCTCAATTTATGGTCGTTCCAAACAATGTAAACACAAAATCCGACAAGGAATTTCCAATGACCACATTATCTGCATATGTCACATACATAAAACCCTCCAGATGATTTTTCTTTTGAGCTATTTTTGTGTACTTCAAACAATTCTTCAATGAACCATTTAAATATGTTAGCACTCAATTCAAAGCTTCCCGATGAATCCAACCTGGATTTTTTCATAAATAGACTTATTTTGCTAATTGCATATATTATGTTCGATTTACTACAAACCAAGATGATTCCAACACAACTTGCATAAGAAGTACTCTTCACCGTCCTCTTATTTTATTCGATTTGAGGACATTACATAACTGAAAGCTCGGTGTGATAAACTAAAATAGGGTTGAAAATTTTAGCATATAGTATTCTAAATTGCTCCACCACCTTTTTTAAGTAACAATAATGAGAAAATAACAATCCACTTCTTTTTTTGGCTTTTCAAGATAGACATCCCTAGGATCATTTTCATTTCACTAAAATATTTCATCTTAAACTCTCCATTCAAAGTCTTCTTGAATTTGTGGATCTCTTCCTTGCTAGATCTTGTCATCATGATATCATCATTACATATTAGTAGGTGGAGAATGACATCTTTATTCCTCTTCAACATGTACATACACAATTATCATAACTACCTCTCATAAAATTATATTTTAGAATAAATTCATCAAAATGACAATACACTATTATAAAAAACATATTTTATCTCGGTGGCAAAATGAATTTTACCTTGGTTTCACATGCGAGGTAATGAAAGGTGTCATGAAAACTAATCACTTTATCCCTCAATTTTTGTAACACCGAGGAAACAATTGTAAAGGTCGGCATGATCCTCAGCAACATCATTTTTTTAAAAAACTATAAAAATATGCATCACATAGCTCTCGGATTTAGTAAACATTTGAAGGGAAAAATATGTATTTACTTCGGTTACATATATTAACCTAGGATTATAACCTATTTATTTGTCATTTATAATTTGTTTTAAATTTCAATTTGATTGACTTGTATTTTTTTTACACAGAAACTACAAATTTTGTGACAGAATTGTAACATAACTAAATATACACATTATAACAAATTTTATTGTTTACAAAATCAAATGTACACATATTCAAAATGGTACACCAAGAAAACCTATACATATTTGAAAACTGAATCATATAATGCTTACAAAATCCATAATGACATTTGAGATACATAAAACCTTTACGCAGAGAACTTGTACATATTTGAACTTATACATATTTGAACCTGCAATGACAAAACCTCTATACAATGCTTACAACAATAGAGAAAAACTAGTTTTTGTTGAGATTCATAATAAAATAGAAAGACATCAACCTAACGTGATCAGATGTCATTTATATCTTCTAGTGAGAATGATGTTTGGTGGCTAAACACCTATAATTTGAACAAAATTTAAATTATGATAAGCTAACAACAAAAACATTAACTTAACAAATATAAATAAGTTACACGTATATGAATTAAGTTAATACATTAAGCCATGAATTGATAATTCCTCTAGAGATAATATTTAACATATGTCTCATACCATAGTATCCACACGAAAAGCTATCAGGTTATTTTCGCGAGTACAAATAATTTTCATATAGTTACTAATTAATACATACAAAGCACAAGTAATATATTAGCGAAAATAAAAGAATTTCAAAAAGCACAAATAAATACATACAGTTTTCTATCTTTTAGATTATGTTTCACAAAATTGTATGCCTCTATAGCTTTATATCTCGGTAAAAATTAAACATAAATAAAAACTGTCGAAAATTAAAGGTAAAATTTGAGTACTACAAATAGTATCATTTACCCACTCAAAATGCCATTCATCATTTCATTAAGATTATAGTGTAACAGGCATAACATAATTACAATATTTTGCTTCAAACATATAATAACTAGTTGCCAATTTAAAATACATAAACATTCAGAATAATTAACAACTAGAAAATGTCATTGAGATTCAATTTGATTTTTTTTTAAATATGATACTAACTACAAAATTAAAATTTTGATTGATAGATAATGTCACTAATATTGTAAAATGGAGTTCCTTTTTCTTTAGCGTCAGAATTTGGATTGATGAATAATTAAAATAGTGAAAAATAAATTTTAATTTTTTAATAAGTCATTAATGATTAAATATGAATGTAGAATCATAGATTATTACTTACCACAATTAGAAAGAAATAAAACATAAAACTTAACAATTGAAAGGAAAATTAAATATTATCTATATGCGCTAATTATAGTATTGTTAGAAATAAAAATTAAATATTATCTATATGCACTAATTATAGTATTGTTAGAAATAGTTTGTCTAAAAGGAATAAAATATTTTTTATAAAGAATAAAAACATCAACTATTCCATATAGCTAAACCACAAAAACGTTTTAAAATCGTGGAAAGGAAATTAAACCAAAGAATAACTTCGTAACATTTAAATGAAAATTAAATATTGTTGGTATGGTTATATTCGAAAGAGAAGAGAAAGAAGGAAACTAAACAAAAAATAATAATCTAATTGGCATGGTTATATCGGGACGAAAACATGTGTATTATAGTTCAAAAAATTTGAAGATCTAAATGATTACGATAAACTTTCAAATTGAAGACCCGTAAATATATGTGAACTTTCAAATTGAAGACACGTAAATTTATGTGCATTTTTATTACAAAGACAGTAACTAACATATATCAAAATAATTCTGAAAATAAAATATAATTAAGATAATAATTAGAATTTATACTAAAAAGAAATAAATAAGAATTTATATCCAAAATAAAGCATAAATACTACAATTCTAGAATGATGAAGAAAGAGAAAGGAAATTAAACCAAAAAAGTAAAATAAAAATCAATACAAAAAATAAAAATATCTGAACGAAAGCATATGTATTGCATTTTCTAGAATTGTGATGCTTCAAATAATTGTAAGAGACTGTATTTCAATTTTTGTTCTAAGATTGTTGTTTGTAGGAGTTAGGATCGATTGAACTCTCATTCAAATTGCAAAACTTGCAAAGTAATAATTAAAAATTATGTTAGACAATATAAATATGAGTATCAAATGAATTTAAACCTGATAAAAATAATATTTATGAGATAAATTTGAATATGACCAAAAAAAAAATTAAAATTTATAGGAAAAAATATGGGAAAAAAATTGATTTGAATAAATGTAAAATAAAAATAGAAAAATCATTTTTTTTATAGTTCACTCATTCATCTCATTTTTTTGTCTGATTATGCGTTAAGTTTTAAGAATAATAAAATAAATATTATTGGAGAAAATCAAACATCACACATATCTATTAAATTTAATTTATATCCGTGGGATTGAATTTATAATTTAAAATTTCATTACATTCGCCGTTTCATAAAACTCTTCCTTTTCTAAACATTAATTTTTATAATAATTAAAAGAATATAACTAAAAACGTGTAACTAATATTTATACCAAAAATAAATTATAACTAATATACAATATAATATGATAATGATAATATTAAAAACTAAAAATAAAAAATTAAATATGATAGTAATTACTATTAAAACACAATTTTCAATAAAATAAATAGAATAAGAATAAAATTATCCGCTACTTTATATAAAATTTGAACACTTTGTTATTTTTTAAAAGTATTAGTAAAATGGTTATTAGAAACTTTACTGATAGTAACAAAAAAAAAGAATATTGTTTGAAGATTTTAAGAATAAAATAATATAATAATATTGAAAAAAATTAATTAATTAGTTAGATCAAAATCTCTCTTTTAAACATTCTCTCTTTTATTTTATAAATAATATTATTTTTAATAGTGGTATCTAGATATTATTATTATTATTATTATTATTATTATTATTATTATTATTATTATTATTATTAGTCAAATATTATATTATTATTTATTATTTGTATTAATATTATTGTTAATAGTGGTGACTGTTTTAGTACTTTAAGAGTCAAAAAATGGATGTTGATAAATAATGGTATTTTGATTGGTGGTTTAGTAGAAGATGTGCACATAAGTTAATAGGATGATATGGATTGTTTTTGAAGAAGATTGTGTTAAGTATCGCAATATAATTTGAAGCATTGAATTTAATATATATAAAGAGATTAATTGTTATGCACTATCAGTGTAAAAAGTTTTACTCTGTCAATGCATCACAATCATCCGTCTATATTACTTTTTAAATGTTTAAAATAAAAGTCAAATATTTTAAATAAATGAGTGGTTGTGATTAAGTGACCGTGTAAAAAATCTTTACACTGTCAGTGTATATCAATTAAATCCATATATAAATAGATAGATGTGTATAAAATTGATTTATAAAAGAAAACACAAATTAATATATACTTACGCATGGTAAAACGGTCTCAAGTAACATTCTTTGTTCTCATCAATCACTTATTTTGTATGTAAGTCTTGATAGTGTTTGCTCCCTTTTGCTGAAATTGAATATTGAATGGGTCTAAGAAACAATACTTTTTTAATTCCCTTTCAACACACATCTCATGCATGGACCTAAAAGTTAATGCAAAAGTTTAATCTTGATGTTAAAGTATTAGAATAATGAATATAAATTGAAATTGCCGTAAAAATTGTACTTACGAGCACCATAATTGTAGTACGGTTATGTTCAACCAATCACCTGCCTTTAAAACTTCATAACACAACTCTTATGAAATATATATGCTTGTTCTTGTTCATGTTTTAATGTAAAATCGTAGATGTCTGACATCTCCTCTATCATCTTTGATAGTCTTTGTGTGGTATTTGGTTAAGATAGTGTGGTGTCAATATTGTGTTGTGGGGTAGAACATCTACTTCTCGTGCTTGCACCACCCATTACAACATTCTCAGCTAATTTCTCAGGTCTTTCGAACTTCTCTAAATGTTGGTTGATGAGTACACTCATTGATTTCAATTGTTGCATCACAAAAACAACTGAAACACAATATACAAGTTTAAATACATAAAAAACAAAAAACAACATACAACATAATTATTTAAACTTATACTTACCTCAATCACATCACGGGTACACTTCTCCTACACGTCCTCAGACAACTTATATTATTCCTCCTCAGTCAACCTCTCTCGCTAATCATGGAACCTCTCCCATACCTCCTACAACAACATCTCCCACTCCTCAAGATGCACCCTCTCACGTTCCTATTAAGTCCACTTCTCTAGTGCCTCCTGAGTCCACTTCTTCCTTTCCACTTATAATACTTATTTTAGTTTCTCCCCCACATTTTGGTCAACTATCTCTTCAATTTAGTTCTTAAGGTTTACTTTGTTTCTTATTTGTGATGGTCCAAAATATAACCTCAAGCCAACGCCTCTTCCAAGACAACATACACGTCCACCATGCTCCTCACTTCCAATCGCTTCTTCCAAGATGTCATGACGTTCTCGTAGAACAAAGATACCATCTTTGGATTTTTCAATTAGTAAATTGTACAACACATATAAAAAGTTCATATTTACCGAATTCAATTAACTAAAATAAGTAATGTTGAAAAAATATCTAATTACAATCTTTTTAGTCACTTCGCGTGTATCCTCTGATGTGAACTCGTCTCTTGGTCTTTCATGTGCCCTCTTCCATTTCTCATGGCGAGATGATTGAGATGGGTTGTGATTAAGGCTTCTAGAAGAATATCTCACCTCTAGTTCTCTTTGTTTTCTTTTTTTCATTAATCATTTTCTCTTCTAGTTTGTCATATCCTCCACAAGACAATCTATGTAGATAGATATTTTTAACTTTATTCTCCTTTCTTTTTTTCCTCTTAGACAATAAATCAAGAGTGGTACAAGACTTGACAAAATCCTTCCAAACTTTCTTATCAATATATGGATACTTCACATATGAAGGCTCTAAGCTACCATTTGGATATTTAATATAATCATGTGTGATATGTATCTTAAAGTCTCTTCAACGCTCACCAACATATCTAAGTTTTTTTTTTTCAACATACTATCATCGGGAATAATAAACACTTCCTACGTTTGCATAATAGAGTTGATATTTTTATTAAACTAAAAAAAATAAAAGGTCATATATACTTGTAAAAATAAATACCGTAATATCGATCCATAATTTATCTTTAAATTCATCGTCAATATTGTGCCAACTATCTTTTAAAATACTAAATTTTCTTCTAGCTTTTAATCAGGAACGAAACCAGGAATTTTGAGTAGTGGGGTCAATATAAATATAATATTTCATTTTCAAAAATATAAATATACATTATAATTGTTCTCTATGATTTTTCATGTTCTGAAAATGTTGAATGGTTTTCTTATTTTCAACATTAACAAAAAATATAAATATAGATTATGTGTTTGAGGATTAGGAGTTGATAATTGCTTTGGTGATTTTTTTTTGAAATATTTTTTCATTGCTTATTACTAAAAATCAACAAAAAATCACAATTAAAATTATATTCAAAAAATTCATACTAATACTATAAAATTGATACAAACACAACAATTTCAAATAAACACTACAAAACTCTAAAATTAAATTTTCTACCATTAACACAATCTTAAGCTCAATAAAACTATTAGCAGGTTCACCATAAGGCAAACCAGTTCTTAGAAAAAAATAACCAGGAAGTGAACACCGTTTTCATGGGCTTTTGTCACCTTGGTTAACATAATGGCACCTATAATTTTTTGTTTACTTTTAGTATTAATAGAGGTTATAGCAGAGGTTGTATGAGAGGTGATGGTAGAATCACCCGTGTCTTTTATTTTTATTATTAACATAAGCCTTATCCCGGTTATTGGTTAGTCGAGGTGAAAACTTTGTCATGAAATGTATTATTTGTAATAGTGATACTATTTCTCATGGTTTGTTTTAACCCATACAAACATTTCTTCAAAAGACACACCTTAAAATTGTCCTTTACAAAAACCATTAGGTTGCTCTATGTAGATCATCTTTTCAAGGTCTCCATGTAAGGAAACGATTTTTGACACCCATTTGTTCCAACTCAAGATCATATTAATTTATAATTTCCAAATCTAACCTTATAGAATAAGGTTTTTCAACTGGTGAAAATATTTCATTGTAATCAATTATCCATCTTGAGTAAAATAATTTGCAACAAACCTTCTCTTATGCATTTATTCTTTAATCCCTGAGATACCTTCCTTCTTATTGAAGATCAAATTGCATATAACTCCCTTTGTTTCTCATAACCCCTTTTGTTTCTCAGATAGTCTAACAAGCTTTCAAGTATGGTTCTTTATCAATTAACTCACCTCACCGTTAACCGTCTTCAACAATTTCTTACTATCTTTGATTTAGAATACCTCTTTGAAGGTCTTTGGTTCTGAATCATGCATCCATTCAACTACATTAAAAGCGTAAGATATAAGATAACCATGACCATATTTAACACTAATTTCTTTTTAATCAAATAGTAATTTGGCCAGCTCCCAATTTTTATGTTCTTCTCTATAGATTTCAATACTCCAATCATAGAATTTCTTCACGTTTAATTTTTGAAAGATTCTTTGAAGTCCATAAACCGAGAATTATAAACATTTTATGGTGTACTAAAAATTTCACCATCATCATCAATGTCACTATCAATAATTATATCAAATTTTGATAGTATTATTGGCAAGTTTGTGTTTCCATGTGGTCTAGCTCTTAATTGAGGCTATTAATCTAACCAATATCATGTACACCATTTTCATTATTCACGTCATTATTTGTAGTCTCAACGTCACTTAACTTTTCTTCCAAGTTAATTTAATAAATTGAAATGAACGTTTTCTTTATGATTCCAATCCTAAGCCTCTTCTCTCACCACTTTCACATCTCTACTAACTTCAATTTTGTTTAGCACATTATTATGGAATCTATAAGCACTAGTCTTGTGATGCCAACCAAAATCATTGATTCACTCTTGTCTTCAAGCTTCTTCCTCCTTGGGTCAAGAATTTGCTTGAAGCACAATGAGCCAAACAAATTTAAGTGAGTCACTATAGGCTTTTTTCATGACCATACTTCATCAAGCACCTTTTCCTTAAATCACTTCGAATGACACCTATTTAGAATGTAAATATTCGTGGTTACTACTTCATCCAATAAGTGATGTGGTAATCCTTTCTACTTCAAAGTGCTCCTGCTCATGTTCAAGAAACTTCTATTTCTCATCTTAGCAATTTCATTATGTTGTGGGGTGCATGGTGATGTAAATCCATTCATGATATCATGTTCACTACAATAACCTTCAAATTATTTGTTAAGAAATATATTGCAAGACATTTAACTTCTACAACATTAATCAAGGTCTTGAATGTTCTGTTCTTGGCAAGTACTCATTTCAAAATCAATCTTCTATTTGAATCACAAACTTTAGTGAATAAATTTTCATGATCACAAATTATCTTTCTCTAACAATTAACAAATACTCATCAAATTACATTTCATATCAGGAACATATAAGATCTTCTCTATTACAGTTTTCTTGCCATTTTGCATATAAATAATCACATTTCCCATGCGTACTTCTTCCATTGAGTTGTTATCATCAAATTTCTCCTTAGTTTTCTAGAAAAAAATTAAATTCAATGATTAGTTTCTTGTTTCCTACCATATTATTTGAGTATTCAGTGTCAAGATACCAAATCAAAGAATTTACTACTTCTCTAGTTGTTGTCACCAAGAGCATCTTTTTGGTTCAGAGTCAAAACTAGAGGATTCATGTGCAACATTTTCCTTTTATTCATTGTTTTGAATATTTTCCTCTTTCCCTAGACAATTTTCACTAACACATTCCTCAAACTTGTCACAATTGTAACATTGAACCTTACCTTAATCAAAAGGATTCTTCCTGATTTGGTTCTTTTCGTATTCTCTCTTTGGAGGTGAGTCATGATTTTATTCTTACATGACATTCAATTTCCTTATATTTTGATCATTATTCCTTTCCATAATTTCTTGCAAGTTTCATTCTTCTTGACTTAAACAAGAAATGTGTTTTCTTTTTTTCTCTCCCTTTATTTCTTTCGATATACTTCAACTCAAGAGCTTCAAGTATGCTTTGTAGATCTTCAATCTTGATTTCACTCACCTATTTTGTTTCTTCAATAATTACCATTGAAGTTGCATGCCCCTAACAAATTCAGAGGGAGAACCCAATGTGATTGATTTGCTTATTGAGTCTCCCTCATTATTGAAAATCCATGAATCAAGTCTGAATCTATTCGTTTTTAAGCATGCATAAATCAATTGTTATGTTTGAGATTTGATCATGATGGTTTAAGTCAATTGTTTGAGTTAATGAAACAAGAACTATAAGTGATCCAATCTTTGACCAGAAAGTGTTCCAAAACGCATCAGCAATTACCTGTTGCGCAAGGCTCAAATGTCATATCAACATGATGTGGCATTGCATCCATCATGTGTCCCTTCTGCACCTCCATACAACTTAAGCAAGTTAGATTAATCTTGAACACTTCTTCATGTTGTAATTTTGTAAAATGCAGTGAATCCAAAAGGAACAACAAGACATCTTAAAAAGGTAATGAATACTCAACTCTAACTTGTTAAAAATTAACATTTTTTTCTTTATCCATCTTCCTTACTGCTTCTTCTACATTATAGTTTTTGTTTTTCTCTAGATTAGTATATGGTTCTTTTAGTTGTTTTTGAAATTATACTCAGATCTGTGGTTTTTGTTTATTGTTCAGGTTAAGATTCAACTCGGTCATGGATCTGCTGCTAGTGTCACATCTAACATGATTAAGAATTAGGGTTATTATTTTTGTTTGTTTGTTTGTTCTTTCTAGATAACATGCTCCAAGATCTGTTTGTTCTTTTTGGTTGGCCCTTTACGGAAACGCTTTTGAGTATTTTGTTCTTGATGTATTCAGTTTTCTTCAGTTTGTGGTTTTTTTTTCTTTGTTCCTTTATTTGGGTATGGACGTGCTTGGTATAGTCATTTCTTTGTTGAAAAGAATGTTCCAACTACTTTTGGACACCCCTTTTTTGTCTATATGAAATCGACAGTTACAAATTTTTTGATGTTGTATTTTGATTGGAGAATAACAAACTACAGTCACACGGTTTACAATTCGTTTGGTACGTGGTACAAATTCGGGTAAGTGGTTCGTAACTCTCAAAGAATTAATTACGGGAGGGGTATACATAGTCGGTACACTATTTGGGTTCGTGGTACGTTCAAATATAATAACCGATACACTATTATTAAAAACATTATTTACTTATAATAAAAATTAATAGGAAGAAAGACTTCATATTCCCACATCGACTACTTTATTAACATTACTTTGATAAATTAATTATAAATAGCTAGTGTATACTCACCACCAAAACTTTAGTTTTAATTAACATGGTCATTGACATTCACTTTTATCAAAGTTTTTTTTATTTGACAGTTATTTTCTGATTTAAACTTAAAATTTATATTTGGTTCGTCTGTATTTCATTTTATACAAATTCAAGACGAATTCATGTGAATAAATTTATAAAAGTATAGCGAACCGATACGCACGAATCATTTCGTAGTTCGTAATTGGTACCTACGAATTATGTGACTGCAACAAATTATTGTCATTAGATCCAACTACGTTTAATCGAATTGAGTTTTACAAACAATTCTTTTTCTTCCCCTTACGTTTAATCGAATTGAGTTTTACAAACAATTCTTTTTCTTCCCCTTTCACTTTCTTATTTTCTCTTTCTCATTACATTCCCATATTTTCATATTCTCCTAACTTATCAAAGAAATTAGATGGTGGAGAGACTCAAAAGAAAAACTTTATATTGTTTGTGCTCTTTGATTGTTGTATTTGAGTTGCCTAAGATTTTATAAATATGTTAATGTGAACACATGATCCATTCATTGGTTTATTTTCGCAAGGATGAATAAGTTGGTGAATATTATGTTGGATATGAACATGACATATGAAGATTTATCTTGTGAATTGTTCTGTTTTGCATAATCAGTATCTTTACTTTCTTGATTTCTCATACAGATTTTTTTTTTAAATAACCAAGTTTTTCAAAAATAATACGAAAATAACCAACTTTTCAAAAAAAATTCCAAAATAACCATGTTTCCCAAAAAATATAAGAGGAGGCGCCAGATGCATTGGCGCACATGCATTGGGCCTCATGAAGAGGCGCCAATGCTTGTGGCGCCTGCATGGCCCTCCAAAGGGAGGCGCCAATACAGCTGGCGCCTCCTCTTATACATGTTGATTTTCGTATTATTTTTGAAAAACATGGTTATTTAAAAAAAAAAATCTCTCATACATGTTGATTTTTAATTTAAAATATAGCTCTTTCAATTTATTTTAACTCTTGGCTCTAGTTGCAAACTGAAGTTATAAATATTTTTATGTGTCATTGTTAAAAAAAATGAATTGATAAATTATGAAGCTTTTTCTAGTGATGTTTATTGTATTGAATGAAAATTTTGGATAGGGTGATAATATTGGAATTGCATGTGAAATAGGTGAATGCTAGTAAAGAGAGTAGAAAAGTCATAAGAATGAAGTAAAGTCAATCTGAAGCTCAAACTCTAACAGAAACATGAAAACAAGATTCAGATTCTCCATCAAAACCCAACTTCTCCTTTTCTATTCTTTTCTAATCCACTTATCATCAAGCCTCAAACCACCCCCACTTCCAATTCTACCCCTCCCCACTTCATTTCAGCTCCAATGGCAAAACGACGACATGTCCATTTTCTTCCACTTCGGAACCAACACCTTCGCCGACGCCGAACGGGGCTCCGGCCACGCCGATCCAACCATCTTCAACCCTGCCAAACTCAACGCATCTCAATGGATTCACGTCGCCAAAGAATCTGGATTCTCTAGCGTTCTGTTAACAGCGAAACACCACGATGGTTTTTGCCTGTGGCCTTCCGAGTACACCGATTATTCAGTGCGATCGAGTAATTGGAGAAACGGGAGCGGTGATGTGGTTGCTGAACTCGCTGATGCTGCTAGAGACGCCGGTGTTGGATTTGGGATTTACCTCTCGCCGTGGGATCGGCATGAGGAATGTTATGGTGATACTTTGCGGTATAATGAGTATTACTTGGCGCAGATGAATGAGTTACTCACTAGGTAATTGTAGTTTTGAATTTGTTGTTCGTTTCATAGTTCAATTTTGTGGTTAAGTGGTTGAGTTTTGTTTTTAGATTTGTTTCATGAGTTATTAGTTTCCAACTCATTAACACCATTGGATCTAGGGTAAGTGGTTGGTGTGCAAAGTGCGTGAGTATTATAAATCTCGGGGTACCGAGTTTGTAAGAAATTCCCACCTCATTGTTACAATAGTTAGTTATTTTTTAGTTAACAAGCTAGTTACTATGATTGTTATGTGTGTTAATGTGATTTGTTAGCTGTTTTGTTTTCCGTTTAACCCTCTTGGTCTTAAAGCATTGTTTGGGTTGATAGAATGAGATGGAATTGAATTAAATTCGCCATTGTTTGGATTCGTTAAAATCAGATGGAGCATGGCAGAATGGAGTGTTATTGATTTCATTCCATTTTATCACTTATCACCATATTTCTTCCCCTCAGATTTGGACGGGATGAATAACTTGCCTTTTGTTCTGTCGTAAAATATCCAAACGATGGAATAAAATTTCCATGCAAGGGGTTCTTGTAATCCAGAGCTTGTCGATAGATAAGTAAAGTCTAGCCAATAATGATTTTAGCAAGGGATCAATTTTGGGTGTTTCCAATTGATTCAATTTGAACTGAAGTGATTCATTAATCACGCGAGTTCAACCACTTGGTTAATATGATGTGTTTTTTCAACTAGTATTAATTTTATTAAGATATGTTTCACAAACTTGTAGTTACTTTGTTACTTATTGGGAGTAACTCTTGAAATAAACACTGCTGTAAACTAAAGTAAGCTTGAATCTGAATTCTTAAGTAATAGATTTAGGGTGTGTTTCTAGATCCACACTTAATTTAAACTCAAAATCATCATGAGGTGTGCCTGGATCTTAACTTGTAAAACGATTCAAGAATAAGTCCATTCTTACTTCTTTAGAACCATGCTAGCTTTATATGAATTTCTTAGTACTAGATTTTTTTTTGTTTTTTATATTCGAGAAGTTGATATTTATGAATGGTTCGGTTGGCCTGATATGGATTCTTGCCCTCATGTTGGAGTGAATCATTTTTTTACTCATTGTTATTGTGAATTAGTATATACATTTGATTTTTTGATTTGAGAACTATTGCATTTAAACCAGGTATGGAGAAATAAAGGACGTTTTTCTGGATGGTGCAAATGGAGGGAAGGGCATGAAATATTTCTTTGAGAGTTGGTTTTCTTTCATTCACCAGCTTCAACCAGGTGGCATCATTTTCTCCGAATGCGGTCCTGGCACAAGGTGGGTTGGTAATGAATATGGAGTTGCTGGATCCACTTGTTGGTCTCTTTTCAACAGTTCCGTCGTTCAAATTGGCGGCGACATTGATCCTATGTGAGTCCTTTTCATACCAACACTCCTAATGTAGTTTCCTTGTTTCAAATCATGTCTGATTCAAATATCTGCTATGTTATATTGTCAATTGTCAATCATCATCATATAATTAATGCATTTTCATTAAACAAGTCATGGAGTTGAGTCATTGTTGTATTATTCATCCACCGGAATTAAAAGGATTTAACTTAATCTGATTCAGAGGATTTATTAATCTCCAATGAAATTGAAGCATGCAATTTTCAATCATTAGTTCTTTGCTGCAAATATTAATGGAAAGGCCTCACACTTGGGATACCGTCAACGGAATACGCAATCAGTGAATTTACATTGTTAGATTACTTGCATTTTTCTCTTGAAATTAGAGACTGCATGAAATCCAATGCGGTAAATTCACTGGCAGTGTGTTCTCTTGACATTAACAGCAAAGAATCCAAATCCGTAGAAATATTCTCAGAGTGCCATGTGCAAAAATGTACTAGTCTCATGGTTTCATAGGGTGAGAGGTCCTCTTGTTTCAACTCAGATTTGCTTGTTTGAGCTTATCTACTGACATAATAATTTGTGAGATGTTTGAGAGAGCTTATAGAAACATCTTAGGAGATGTTTTCAAATGATGCACATGATGTTGCTTAGAAATTCAATACTTTCATATGCTTTTCATAATAGTTTATGAAAACAACCTATAGCTTATATGAAAAAGTTTGACTTTATTTTATCTTTTGTTATAGAAATAGTTTATACATAAGTGCTGATATGATAAGCGCTTATAACTTAGTTGTTTATCCAAATACGATTTAAGATAGCTACTTATCAATGTTTTGGGGGATCTAACAGATACCAAAAGCAAGGAGATCCATTTGGTTCTGAATGGCTGCCTGCTCTTTGTGATGTCTCTATCAGACCTGGTTGGTTTTGGCATGCTTCAGAACATCCAAAATCTGCAAGGGAACTACTCGAAATATACTATAAATCACTCGGTCGAAACTGTAAACTATTACTGAACGTCCCTCCAAACTCCTCAGGCCTTATTTCCCCCGAGGATATCCAAGTTCTTCAAGAGTTCAGTGAACTTCGACGCTCCATATTCTCCCACAATTTGGCAGCAAGCGCTTTCCTTAATGCAAGCAGCACAAGAGGAGGAATCCAAGATTCTCGGTTTAGTCCCTATAAAGTTCTTGAAGAAGGTATACCCACTTATTGGGCTCCTGAGGAGAACCAATCTAAATGGATATTGTACATAGATCTCAAAGAACTAGTAACCTTTAATGTTCTGAAAGTTCAAGAACCTATTCATATGGGACAGAGGGTGATTGAGTTTCATCTCGAGGTGTTGAACCGAGATGGTTTTTGGAAGAGAGTTGTAAATGGCACGACAATTGGATATCAGAGGCTGTTGCTGTTTCCAAAAATAAAATCTCAGTATTTGAAGCTAGTTGTTGACAAATCTAGGGCAGACCCTTTGATATCTTACTTGGGAATCTACATGGATCAAGTTACAGTTTTGAGTGAGGACATGCCTTATAAAAAATCAGGTACCTATTTCAATGGAACTCAAGTTCTTCGCAGTACCACGAATAATAGTTCTGGAAGTGCTTCAATGTAAACTCTTTCACACTGATTTGTTTGTATAATTGTAACATATGAAAACATTTTAAATGCATTGTACACATACAATCAGGGTCTAGTGCTGGTGCGCAGTTTGTTTTTGATATTTCTACTTTCCACATAATCAACCATGCATACCCTTAGTCTAAGCCTTGATTTAGAAGAATAAATATAAGCTCCTTTTCTCTTTGTATGGAAGCATTTCATGACATTGTTTTGAATGTATTTGTTTTAGAATTCAATTTCTTTTGAAGAAAATTGAGTACAAAGTTGTGCATGATTTGATAACAATGGTGGATGATTTACTTCAAAATCTTCAATCACAATTTATGAGATGGTAGAAGCAGGAATAGACAAGAACTTGGAGAAGAACAATTATATTTCATTCACCATTCTAATGTACACAAGTAAAAATCATTATTCTGTTTACAACTTCAAAGTGATTTTGGATTTATGCATAGCATCATATAGGTGAAACATTATCTCCTCCCTTTGTCCTTACTAGTTTCCCTTGCATCCAATCTTGTAGCATCTGAAGTGCAGCTTTTGGTTGATCCATAGGAACCATGTGACCAGCCTCTTTCACCTATTATTCGCCACCAGAAAAGGTTACACACAAGTTAATCAATAGCTACAAAGCACCAACAGACGGATGCATATGCCTGATACAACATCCGTAATAATTTGAGAAAATGAAAGCGATCGAGTGTAAATACTCGTGTCAGTGTCGGACGCAACATGTGTCATAATTTGAGAAAATCAAAGTGATCGATAGCCTCATACTAGCATGAATACACCCTTAAATACAAACCTTGAGGAAAGCAAGAGATCCATGGGTTTTCAGACTTCCTGCTTCTTCTCTGTCAACCAAATATGGTGTTATAGGAGACGTCTGAAATTCTTTTTGACCTGACCACTTCATGGCATCAACCCACCTTGAATTCCCTACCAAATGACAAGCACATTCTTTATTCTAACTAACAATTTTGGTTCAAAATCATCTGAGCTTAGTTAAAAAGCTCCAGTTAAGGACGAATCGTCCGAAAGAATCTGAGTTCGAATCGGGGCCTTCCCTAGGAACCAAAGGGGTTAAGACCAAAAAGTTAATTGAACTTACCAAGCCAATTGCAAATGAGATCTTCTTCCCCAGCATACACGAGCAACTTGATTCCATCCTCAAGAAGAGCAGGAATACCAACTTCAAGATTTTTCATCCAATCCTCCATCATGGCGCTGTATACTGTGCTACTGCAAGAAACAAATTCCAAGTCCCCAACACCTAAAGCTTTTCTGACTGTATCCATGTTCAAGAATGTTTCCACATTGGAGAAGTCATAACAAAGACTTCCCACACATTGTTTTCTAATATCATAGTACTGCAGTTCAAACAACAAAACACATCAGTTAAATCAAACTACTTTTTTATTTTCAGTATTCTTTCTCTTTCGATATCATACATTAATGTTGCCGGCTATGTCCATGATCTGGTTGAATATGCCACTGCAAATACTCCTTGAAGTCAAGCATGCTTCACCGCCTTTAGTGCCTAACAAATCAAAGCCAAACTAAGAGTGTCAATGAAGAAAAATAACACGTGACTTGTGCAACAAGTTACTAAAATTTATGACTCAGAAGGGGAAAAGAGAATTCAAAATGTTATACCACAAGCCTCTATAGCCTTTTGACATGGTGGAACCAACTTGTTGATTCTGTCATGTTCAGCTTTATTAATTAATCCATTGTCTAATGCAAAATCTGTATATGCCTTGTACTGTATTTCAGGATTGGTTAATCCATTACCAATAGCAAAACCCTGATTATCACAAAAGGTTTACCAATTAGTTTACATTACATTGATATTATTACATTATATGACTATGTAATAATAGTAATACCTTAAGATTTATATGAATTCCTTCTTTTGCCTTGTTTCCCTGGTGAACCCTTGATGCAAAAGCTGGAATGTAGTGTCCAGCGTACGATTCTCCGGTAATGTAAAAATCATTCTTAGTGAACTGAGGATGTTCCTTGAAAAATGCCTGTCATTGTAAAATTTAGTCAATTTTGTTATGAGATTAGTTCAGTAAGAGATTGTTTTCTTTAATCTTCAAAGAAATCAAATTACCTGCAAGAAGTCGTACAGATCATTGCTAACACCATCTTCGTCGTGACGAATGTCGTCATCATCAGTGGTATAGCTGAAACCTGTTCCAGTTGGTTGATCTACAAATATAATATTCGATGCCTGCAAAAGAAGAAAAAAATGCATATATAATTGAGTTCTGTGAGCACCAACACCTCTGAACAAAAATGTGTCTGGTTAATTTTTCAAATTATTACTCGTGTCATCGTCTCAGTGTCACGTGTCAATACTTCATATATAGTAACTCAAGTGAGAAATAATAGGTACCTTATCCCATCCATATTCATTCCAAACAAGGGACAAGTTCTTGGAAAACTTAAAAGGACCATTTTCATAAAACAAAGCAATTTCACTGCTGCATCCTGGACCTCCGGTTAACCATATGACAACAGGGTCATCTTTCTTGTTTCGGGATTCGAAGAAAAAATAGAACATCCTGCAATTCACATAACAAATTGTTCAACGAAAACATGTCGATGCAGACATCGATATTATGATGCGGAGTGACAAAAACATTTACCTTGCAGCTTTGGAATTAGGAAGACGATAATACCCTGCATGATGACCAAGTTCTTCAACAGACAAACCAGAATGAGAAAAACCAGGGAAAGTGAACTTCTTTTCGACAATATTTCCATGAACAATATGAGGATCGTTCTCTGGTGTGTTAATGGAATCTTTTGGAAAAAGATTAAGTCCTCTTATGAGATTTTCTGCTTGTAAATTTCCCAAGGATGATGCAGTTGGAGATGAGAATGAAGGTGAAATGAACAAGAGGAAGAACATCATTTTGAGGAAGTTTAAGGATGATGATGCCATGTTGGTTTGTTTTTGTTGGATGAATGAAGAAATGGATGTGAATTTATAGTGCTTGGAAAGTTGAGTTGAGTATGATAGGGTTAACAGTTTCCCAACAATTCTTATGTTGCTTTATCTTTTGAAACTACCTACATGCAAACAAATTCATGATAAATAGAATGCTTTTTGAAAAAAAGAAAAAAATAATATTTTAAACAAATTATTTAATTAAATATTTCTTTAATTTTTTTTATAAAAATTAAGCAAAAAAAGTTAATATTATTAAATTGACATCTGAAAAAAAAGCTGAAACAATGTGATGAATAACGGATTCCGTCTAATTCATTCTAAGTTCCATTTTATATTAAAGAAAACAATGGTTTAAATCTTTAATCATTTTTATAGACTAAATAAACACATAAATGTTTCTTTAAAGTACTAAAAAAGAAATGTTTTTTTTGTCAATAAAGAAATATTTCTTTAAAGTACTAAAATTTCATGGCATTAATCTTCTTTCTCATGCCATATTTATGAAGTCTTTATGTAAAAGTGATTCAACTTAAAGATAATCTTAAAAGTTAAGCTTCTGAGATCAATATCCAAAATTAGGATGTGAAAACATAAATTATATGCGATTAGAGAAATTTTATATAAAAAGTGTATTTATTACAATAAAAGAAATTAGTAATTATGTTAAAAATATTTAAATATTCACATGTTCTGTATTTGTGAAGCTGGAAAATAAAAGTGTAGCGTGTACGATATGATAGTGGTGCTTTAAGTGAGAAATTCCCATTTTATTATTGATTTTTATAGATTATATTTTTTATCCACGATGATGTAGTATCTTGTAAGTATGAGTGGCGTAAAAGATCATCTTCAGAAACTACACAAAACAAACATTCCTGTCAAATCACAACCCATACGCAGAAAATGGGTGAAGATTCACATGCTCTACTTTGCTTAATTCATTTGTGAAAAATTATATTAAAGGCAATTTGTAAAGACGTTTGATTATCATAAATAGGACACATTATACCTATTTTAGGTAAACACAAGTTTTGGAGATGTTTGCGCCATATACAAGCTCCTAAATAATAAGAGTCCCGACTCAATATTCACTTTCAACACTCCATCTCACAAGAAGATTATGCTTCTTACCTTTTTATTTTCGATAATTAAACTCATATAATAATAAAACTCAATACCAATGTGAGCAAAGTCCAATATAATCAAAAGCCCGATATAAAGGGGTGAAAAGGATGGTCAAGACGCTAAAAGAGTGTCCTAGTTTATTTTACAGAATTGTGTTTCGGAAATCAGTAAGTACTGTCAGAGTCATTCTATGGTCATCCACATTCCACGCTCCTTTTTTTATATTTCAGTTACCAACAAACTTCACTATAAAACCAGGATTAACGCGCCGTTTTGAGGTACCTTCATTACAATTTAAAATTCCATTATTCATTTCTTATACTAATTTGAACGTTAGAGTGCTAATCTTGCAAGTCAACTCCGTCTATTACATTGAAACTAAAGCTCCATCATGGCATGACACTTAGTTCAACTTATCTTATCATCATCTTGTTCTCGTGCACAATATTGGCATTGTATGTGAAAATTCGATATCAAATTCCTATGATGACCACACTCTCCTTATCTCAGACCTAAATATTATCTCACCAGAGCTCCAATCTACATTCCAAGTCAATCTCACTAAATTTGAAAGCAAATTCATCTCACAGAAACCACTAGGCAATGACACTGTCAAAAGGTACTCATTATGCCGCTCAACAACAGAGCACTGCGGTCACTAGAGTCGTGGAAAACTATTCTATGTCTACTCCTTTTGCTCTGTAGCCAAACCCAACACAACTGCAGACGATCCAAGGAGCTCCTTAACTTCCTCCACTTGCAGTGAATGTAACACTTCAAACTCCAAACACTTAATTTATAAAACACGTGGAATAAAATACTTAAAAGGGTGCCACATCTCTCAGCATAACATTTCAATTCATGAAAGGAGCGGAAAATAAACTCCAACACACCTTCAATTATCTCATAAATAGAAATCAACTTCATTTAATCAAAAGGTTCAATTAAATAACTCGCAGAAAAATAAAAAAGAATATGATATTCCCAACCCAGTGTTACACTATCAGAGCGACACGCAAGAAACTAAACAACGCAAAAAGATAAACAACAAAGAAGGAAAATTATGCCATCCTCCAATACAAGAAACATCTAAAGCTCCCCAGTCTTTACTCGAGTATCTGCACCACAGGCGTAAAGAATAACAAATAAACAAACATGGGGTGAGAATACATTCACATCTGATAACGATGCATAAAACAACAAGGATGGTGAAATTAGCATAAATAATCAGTTATACAATCCATCCACAATAATAATAATTCACAAATGCAATTATGTGCGCAATGTATTCATCTCCTCTACTCCAATGCATGTGGTACCAAAATTTGGATATTCAGAGGTGTGTTATTGAAGCAACCAACTTGTCACTGGACCGAAGTCCTAACTCGTCACTGGACCGAAGTCCTACTCGTCACTAGACCAAAGTCTTAACTCGTCATTGGACATAAGTTATACTTATCTCCAATATACATGATGCATGAATGCTACACGAATATATACAATACTTATCTCAACCTCCAACTTTAATACTCGTCAGTGGTTTCCCTCGAACCTAAAAATCAACATAAATTATTGTCAATGAAAGGCCACATCAATTGTTTCATTGAACTTAAACATCTCAACACAAACTCAACATTTTTCCTCTTCATGAGGCATTCACCATAAATGCAACATAATAATTGGAATATATAATTTTCTCATAAATACTTATCAAAACAACACCAAACAGTCAAAAGAGTCGAAAGCCACTAAAAAACAATTGATTCAAACAACTCAATTTACGCATTTAAAAAATCTTAGGACATTATCATAAGATATTCATATGCGCTGGCTTTCCAGCGCTTCAAACTGCGTCTCAATCGGGCTCACGAAACTCAAATTATGCCATTTTTAGTTTCACTTCAAAAATTATCAATGACAGATGTAAGACCCCAATTTTTACCCTAAGATCCCTCATGCTATCTCATCATATGCATTGGCTTTGGGATCACACGTTGCCATCCTCCTTACCCCTTATTCCTTGGGTTTTCACTGGGAGAGATCACCAAGCACATTTGATTGTATCATACTTTGTTTTTCATTATTTACTAACCAAAATACCAAAAATATGTTTATGTATAGCTTTGTTTCTTTTGTAGGTAGTGTGTACATCCACCAATGCTTCATCAAGCTCACAAATAGGGTTTGAGACCCTCAGTACAAGAAGATCAATCAAGAGATGGTTCACATTAGTTATAAACATCATATATGGATCCCCATGATCTTCATTTATCATTTTGATCAAGAAATCATCAAGAGTGTGAAACTTGTTTGCCTTGGAAACCCTAATTCATCTGGGTATCTTGTGTGACTTCCTCAGTAAGTTTCTTCAACATTTGATCAAACATTTCAAGGGATACTTCATTATACATATTCTTATACATATATTATCCTCCATGAGTCTAAGAGATCAAGAGAACTTCAAGTTTGCAAGCTGGTTCATGGTGGTTGACCATAGAAAGTCAACTGATCAAAACTGGGGTTCCCTAGACCCTATCTCCTACAATTTTTGTCATATGAAAATGATTCAAAGGGTAACATTACTCCTAATTACATTCAAAACAACTTTCATGTTTAGGTAAAAAGCTAATTTTTCTTGGAAAGTCATTTTTTATGATGAAAGATTATATGTCATTTTGTTTGAACCCTGGTTAGGAGGTCAACTTCCAAGGACTATACCTTGCTCAATTTTTATGAGATGAAGACCATCTAAGTTTCATGATCAAATTCAATATGTATTATCCAACTTTTATTCTTTGAGAAACTTCAAATTCTACTTGTAAGGGCATGTGCCAAGAGGAAACGTTATAGGTCATTACCATTGAATAAGAGATTTTCCTCAACTTATAAAATGCATAACTCCTTCATGCCAAACCCAAATAAGGTCAAATTTGTGACTAAATTGAATAGGGTTTAAAGAGATACAAATTTTATGAAGGAATTTTTTCCATTTGAAGCCCATAGAAAAAGTTATTGAAGGTGGAAGAAGTGAACATTTGACTTGGGACTTAGAAAAAATTTCAATTATGTTTGATTTCGTAAAATTCCACCTCAAAATTCATCATGATCCAAGCTTCAAATGGAAATGTGTTCAACATGAAAGTTGTTCCCCTTGATCTCACCTTTCCAAAAAGTCCAAAATCACTTCATTTGGATAAGTTTTTATTGACTTGCATATGACTTTTGTTCAAGGTTCCATTTGGATGAATCCCATCACCACTTTTCAATTCCAAATGCATGGCTTCATGTCACACTTTTAGCATCACTCATAATCAAATTTGGACCTTTTGACATCACTTTATGGGCCTATCACACGCCCATGCATCCATGCAAGTGAGAATTACTATTTTTGGCATTTGAATGGAAGTGTGTGGAAATCAATTGCTTAGCCTATAAATACATTGCCTAGCCTACAAATACATTGCCATACCTTCCTTTCACCATTAGAGGATAAACTTGAACGTTTTCAATTGAAAATCGAGTTTCAATTTCACTTTTGTTTTGAAGTTGAAACTCCAAGAATCCAAGCCCTTCTTTGGTCTAATTCACTTCCTGCAAGCTTCTGAAGTCAAGCCAAGGCCAATTGAAAGCAAGATTCAAGCTCCTCGAAGGTGATTTTTCAAAAACTTTCTCTCTTCGATTCTCTCTCAATTCTTCACCATTCTCTTTGAATATTGGTTGGCTGAAGTCCTACCAATGTAGGTAACAAGATTGAGTTGCTTTGAGGTCAAATCGAAGCAACTCAGTTCAATCCTTAAAATTCAAATCCCTGTATCTTTTAATATACTTGGAATTGGAGAAAGTTGAGGCCAGATTCGAGCTCCTGAGCATTTTTTCTTTAAAACCATGTCCTTGTTTTTCATTTTAGTGAAGGTTGATGGTGGGCCAGCCCGGTGAGGTCCACCGGAGCCCTAGCTCCGGTGGTGTGTTGGCACCCTCCCATCCCTTTAATCATGTTTAAATGTTTTAATCTCGCCTCTTGGTTCTGATTATCACGCGTGTGATCCATTGGCGGAAGTCCACCATCGACAACACGTGTGTGGCCATCAGATCGGCCACCTCAATTAATGAGGGAGATCTGATGGCCCTTGTTTTTTTGCTTTTAATTTTAATTTCTGATTTTCTTTTAATTGCTCCAATTTTATTTAATTCATAGAAATTTTATTTTTAATCCAAAAAATATGGGACTTTCACCAAAAATCTGTAAATATTTTTTTCTTCCATATTCTGAATTAAAATTATTTTTTGGATTATTTTTGATATTTTTCATGAGTTAAATGTTTTTGTGAGTATTTTTAATTGTTTAAAAATACTTCTGACTTTTTAAAAATAGTGAAATTTTTTGTCTAAGGTTATTTGACCTTGTTTGACCTAGGATAAATCCCTTAGCAATTTATTTGGTATTTTGAAGGGATTTTAGGTTTTTACCAAATTAAAATGTATTTTAATTCTTCTTTAAATGATTTTTTAATTGATTAAATGTTTAAAAATATGGTTGAGCCATTTTTATGGTCTTATGATGTTTGGTTTTCTGTTTGGACCTTGGTCAAGGTTGATTTGACTTTTGTTGGATCAAAATCATTGGATTTAGGGGATTGATGAAATGTACTTTTCATCTCCCAAAATGAATGGATGGTTTTAATTTGATGAAATTCCTCTCATGATCAATTTGTGTTTCTATCCTCCCCTCCCTCTTCATCTTCATCCATATTCTTTCCCATTCCCTCATTTGACCAATGAAATCTCTAATGTCTAAAGGCTAATTGATTCATCAATGACCTTGTGTCAGATGAATCAATACAAGTGTGACTGAGATAGGTCCCTCCCCCTTGATCTTTTCTTTTAGTGTGTGGTATGTTTTAGGAGTTTGGTTCTTCATACCAAATATCTAACATGCATTAACACCTATATTTAATTGCCCAGCCTCAGATAGTTATAACTTCTACATAAGTCCAATTACGATTGCTTAACAATTTGACCCTCAAGGAATAACATTCTAGTAAGTGAGATTGTAAGTCTCCCATTCTTCATGGCATTGTGTCGAGACTTGACCTTTTTTCCTTTCATGAGAGCTAGTGGCATATTTGTTGAATTATCCAAGTTGGAACCCTTCTCATGGAATATGTTTTGGTTTAATGATTCATACTTGTGAATGAATGGTTGAGTGTTCTCCAAAGAATGACTTAATCAATTAAAAATCACCATTAACACTTGACTAACGTTTGACCAACATTTGACTAAATCTTGTTAATATTGCTTTACTTTCAAGTCATTTACTTTATGCAATTTAAATTTCAGTCATTTATCATTCATTGCCATTTACATTTCATAACACTTGTTTATGTTTATGTCATTTTTACTTTGCTCATTTGAGCCATATCTTGTGATTGTATATATATTGTTTGCGTGTTTTGTTTTTGTTTGTGGTCTTAGGACCTTAAAATACATAATAACAACAAAAAACCCTAAAAAAACATCTGGTGGACTGTTGAACTTGATCCGAACTTTTGGACTTAGGATTAGGCAATATTCCCTGTGCAAAAAGGACTTGGCCAATGCTAACATTCTGAGACTGAGCTATTGTGAAATGTGCCTTCATATGATACAAACCTTAGGATTTGTTTGAATTCATCTGCTACTCAGTCTTTGTGCTTAATTGTTATTTTGATCTTGTGTTTGATGCTTTGCTCTGAGTTGATCAAGGAACATTTCATCTAATACATGGGAAGACAATGAAGACTTCTAGCCATTAGGTTTGCTTGCTTGGATGTGGCTATCTTTATTTGATGCCTTGATCTTCATGATGTCTGGATATTGCTCATTTCTTATTGGTTATTTCTTGATTAAAAGTCCAAGGGAAAATGGGTTTCTTTATGACATTTTTGTCTGTTGGATTGCATCCCATTGGTCAGATCTTTTCAACTCTAAAATCTTAAATTTGTGCTTAGGATAGCCTCTTCATCTCCTCCCACTTCTTAAATTTCAAAATCTCTCCCCCCTTTTTAAAAAACTTTCTTTGCTTGTAATTTTAAACTTAGACTTTGTTTTAATACTTAGAAACTTTGGCCTTATGCCATTGAATTTTCAAACTCTTTTTTCATCAAATTTGTAAATAAATTTAATCATATTGACTTAAAATTTCAAAAGACAAAAAGAATTAACAACCTCATTCAAACTTTTGGTCCTTTATGCCTTTCTTATTAAACTTTTGTTAAAAACAATTCACCAACTTATTTGAAATTTTTACCATGAACTACAAGGTTTTGATCCCTCATTTTCATGTTGGTATATAGGCACAAGACTGAAGGTCTTGTCAAACACTAAAATATAATCAACGAATTCTTTTCTCATCCCTACACCTTATTTTTATCAAAAATCTTTTATACCAAACACATATGCACACATAAAAAAGGGCTCCCTAGGACACTTTGGATGCTAACATCTTCCCTCTGTATAACCAACCCCCTTACCTGTAATCTCTGGCATTTTATTAGTTTTGATTTGAAAACTTCTTATCTTTGGGTTTTATTCGTACTTTTCCATTTTTCTTTGGAAACAGTAAAAGTGCGGTGGTGACTCTGGTTTTATTGACGTTAAGCTTATCCATAGCTTGATGGTCACGAATTTACCGCTACAGAAATTAAGTGGCAACTTTGCTGGGGAGTAGTCCTCAGTGGGTTTAGCCTACTTTTTTATGTGTATATATTTGTATATTTGATGTTTGTATATTGTTTGTGTGATATAATTTGTCTATTGTGCTTGGTGATCTCTGAGTGGTGAGATAAGTTCTAACCTGAACTTGAGTGCAATTAAGATAGGAGGATGGTATAGTCATGTTCAACTTGTGTGGAGTAGTCCTTAACAAGTTGGATTGAGATCCATCTACTCAGTGGAGACCCTTTTGGAGTTACTGATGTCACACAAGTTATTTGTGGATAGGCATTACTTTCTCTGATTTGGGGTCCGAGAAGCTGAGGACTGTAGAATATTTAACCCAACTTGGCCTATAGGATGTAGTGAGGAGACTGTTCAGGTGTAGACCTGATAACAGTTGTTACGTGATACTACACTCAGACGAGTTTCTCTTGAGAATATTATGGGATTAAGACTCTGGAAGCTTCTTAGAACATGATCTACAGGTTTTTATCCTTAGTACACTCCTTTGGGATGGTTCTTAACCTGACTTCATGCTCGTGACTCACAATAAACCCTTTGATTCTCGGTTGATCTGATCAAGTCTTATCAATATTAATGGAACTTGGGTGTTGATAAGGTGAAAGCCATAATCCACTAAAATGGATCATTGATCTTGACAATGACTTGATCCATCCCTTGACCTTTGTTTGTGTTTTCCTTGTGTGTGATTGTTTCATTCATGCATACATGCACATCATAACATTCATCACAAAAAAGTAAATTTCAAGGAAATTAAGGTCTTATTTGCAAATATTTTCAGATCATGGATTGTTGGCGAAGGAAAACTAAGAAGTACAGTTTCAGATGTCCTGATTTGAAAGAGCTAAGGAAGTTGTCATCCTTTGTATTAGATCCCTTGGACTTCAAGCAACGTCATAGGAAGCTTTTGTTTGTATTATCTGCTGATGTGGTTGAAGGACTCATGAGTGTTTTGGTTCAGTTCTATGATCCTCTCTATCGGTGCTTTACTTTTCCCGATTATCAGCTTGTACCTACGTTAGAGGAGTATGCCCATCTCTTGGGTATACCCGTATCTGACAAAGTACCTTTTAATGGATTGGAGGAGATTCCCAGATCTCATATCATAGTTGAAGCTCTTCATCTGAAGAAATCTGAGATTGATGTTCATTTGGTGAAGAAAGGAGGTATTCTTGGGTTGACTTATGAGTTCCTCATTGGTAGGGCTACCATCTTTGCTCAAGCGGATAGCATGGATGCTTTTGAAGCCACATTTGTTATGCTCATCTATGGTTTATCTTTGTTCCCTAACATTGACGGTTTTGTTGATGTTAATGCCATTATAATCTTCTTGATTGAGAATCATGTTCCTACTCTATTGGTTGATATGTACTTCTCTTTGCATTTGAGGAATTCTAAAGATGGTGGGACTATTGTGTGTTGTGTTCCTCTTCTGTACTAGTGGTTTATTTCGCACTTGCCTCAGACGCCTGCTTTAGTGCAATTAGAATAAAATGATTGACAAAGTCCTCATCATCATAATGAGCATCAAGGATTCTTCCTCCGTAACTTGAAAGTTAGGATAAGAATCATATGCCATGAGCCTTAAGTAGTAAAGAAGGAATGTTAGTGGAGAATTCTATTGACTCATTCTGAATATCCTTGGGTACGGGAGGAATGATCCAGTTGCTTATCATATTCATATTTACTCATAGACTTAGTGCGGTTCATATCCAATGACTGCCAAGTCTTCTTCATCTTTCATTATCCTTTATCATTTATCTTGCCTCATCTTTTTCTTGCCGTCTTTGTTCGTAGTCAGCCAAACTATGGAGCTCTAACTTTCTCATTGCACATTGAGAATACGCAGGCACGAGGATTCAGATTCTCCGCGAGCTACCCTATTTATTAATTCTACCTTATTTATAATTATTCATCAATCAATACCATCCTTTTGAAGTCAAATACTTTACCCATTTGGATTTCATTCATATCCTTTTAGGAAGAGTTAATCGGAGTCCACCTTGTGAACCAAGAGATGTTTGTCTTGATGTCAAACACTTTATTCCTTCTTTTTTTTTGGCCAGTATGCCTGTTTACTCTTCGGTTCATAGTTTATTCCTTCATGGATTCAATACATCATTCTTTCATTTCAAATTATTTGTTCCCTATATTGATATATTGTTCCTTGTACCAAACATGTTTTCCTTTGGGACTCTATACATATCCTTTTAGGATGATTTAATCGGAGTCCATCTTATGAACCAAGAGATGTTTGCCTTGATGTCAAACACTTTATTCCTTCTTTTTTAGGCCAATATGTTTGTTTACTCTTTGGTAGAAAAGTTTATTTACCTTTATGGGTTCCCATGCTACCATTGTCTTTTGATACAAGTTACACATTCCATCACTTTAGTCATACCCTTCTAGTTGTGTTTGTCTTGTTAGTCCTAGTTTCTTAGGCAAACACCTCTTTGTTTATTCAATTTTTTCCGCATTAATTCCATGAACAACGAAGCTCTGACTTTCTCATTGCATAATGAGAATGCGTAGGCACGAGAATGTGAATCCTTGACGAGTATAATTATTCTTTCTCCCGCCTTAGGGCATCACCCATACCTTTCATGATCCATCACCTACCTTAAATCATCTCCATTCACCTCAGTGGCATACTGTCTTTCTTTGAAACCCAATACAGTTTTCTTTGGAATTCCATACATACCCTTTTAGGACGATTTAATCGGAGTCCGCATTTGTACCAAGAGTTGTTTGTCTTGTCGACAAACATTTTATTCCTTCTTTTTTGGCCAATATTTTTGTTTCCCTCTATGGTAAAAATTTCATTCCCTTTATGGATTCGAATATAACCTTACATTTGGTTTCAAACCATACCCTTCGGTCATTTTTACCAAATCCTTCATTTCTTTGACTTTGGTCACTTTTCTCCATCACTTCATTCATCTCCATGATGCATTATTTGCTACATTCATTCAAAATCTTTACCTTCATTCAATCCATGTGATATACTTCCTTTTTGAGCCAAATACATTATTCCTTTGAGCTTCATATTACTTTTGGGCTAATAATTGATGCTTGCCTTTGAACCAAGAACCTTGTTTATTTACCTTGGAGCCTGATATAGGCAATACCCTTTATTTTCCGGCCAATATGCCAGTTTTCTTCATGGGTTAAGATTTCACCCTTTTTTGGAGTTAAACAACGTTATCCTTTGGTTCAAACCATAATTGTTATCATTCTCTTTTTCATCTCCCACCATTGGTTCCATGAACTACGAAGCTCTGAATTCCTTATTGCACTATAAGGATACATAGACATGAGGGCCCTAATCATCATCGAGGAATCTGTTTATTCTTTTCCTTTCTTTTCCCTTATCCTTTCCTGAGTAATCCTTAGATATCACACCCATCCGTGCAAAGAACAATCAAAACGGTTCTCGTTGAGCACAATAGATGTGAGGGGTGTTAATACATTCCCCTTGTATAACCGACTTCCTTACCCAGTTATCTCTTTCCCCTGGGTTTTATCGATGTTTTCCTTTCCTTCGGGATTAAATAAAGTTTGATGGAGACTCTGTTGTATGTTCGAACGTGTAATACGTTCGGGTATATTTTCGCTAACTTCAATAAGGATTTCTTAGTATCCGCACTTTCAACATAGTCTGCTTTTGCCTATATCTCTAAAGCATCTTCCTCTTGAGTTATTCTTGTGTATTTCAAACCTCCTTTCAATTATTCATTCAAGCATCTAAAATATAACTTCAAACTTTTCCAATGCACATGATCTGGATTTTTAATAAAGCAACTTACTATGCTAATTATAATACTAAGTTTGGTATAGTTCAAACTATGTTATACATGATACTCCCAACTTCACTTGCATAGGGATTAGTCTCCATCTTTTTCTTCTCATCCTTAGATTAAGAACATTGCATGACCAAAAGTTTTATGAAATGACCCAAATAAGTGTTAATGACTTCAACATCACTCATCATTAATCGCTCATGACTTTGTTCATGTATCCATACTGAGATACAAACAATTCACTCTTTTTTGGGTTTCTTAAAATATTCATTCCAAGGACCCTCTTAGAAACGCCAAGATCCTCCATCTCAAATTCAACATTTAACTTTTCCTTTAGCTCTCTGATCTCACCTTTGCTATAACTTGTCATCAAGATATCCTTAACATATATAAAGATTTATAGAAGGGTCTTCTCATTCTTCTTAAAAATGTAAACGCAATTGTCATATTCGCTTCTCACAAAACCATTCTATAAAAAACTTATCAAATTGACGATTTTATTTTCTAGATCTTTATTTTAAATCATACAAATATTTCTTTAAAAGATACATATCATACTTGTCCCCTTTAGGTTTTTGTATGTATATTGTCTCTTTAAGGTTACATATAAGAAAACTGTTTTCACACTCATTTTCTCTAACTCATGATTGCAATCATTCAATATAGCTATAAGAACTCTTATGGAATAAAATTTACTCCGAGATAGAAAATATCATTATAGTCAATCCATTACCCTTTTCTACAAGCCTTTCTTTGTACCTTGATCTTTCAATTCCAAAAATACCTTCTTATTTCTTGAAAATCCACATACATCCGGCTACCATTTTATTCTGAAATAGATTCACAAGTTTCTAAGTATGTTTCTTCTCCAATGTTCTTTGGCTCTAATTCTTGCAATTATTTGGTTGCATTTAGAGATAAACAAATAAGTTTAGCATAACCATATTTTCTTGATAAAACAATTCATATTCCCACACTATCTTTATCCAACTAATAGCCAAGAGCAGGTGTAGTTTGTCTACTAGGACTAGAAGCTTAAGTCTGGCCCTCTCCGTCGCCTTTAGTTAAGCTAGTGAAATACTCCACCTCAAACATATTCTTCTCCATCCTTGTTTTAAAGTCGTGATTCTCTAGATTTTTTTACTTCATCCCCATGCGGATCTCAATAAATTTAGCATCCATGCTTATCATGAATCTTGATCCTCTTCTAGATTCCATCTTTTTCACATTGTAACCCTTCATACCCTTCAGATAACCAATGAAGATTCACTTCATAACTATGGCATCATGCTTGTCTTGTATTATATGAGAAAAAATTTAAAACTCTAAAAACCTTCAAATGTTAGTAGTATATCATCTCCAACTCCACACCTCCATAGATGTATTGAGGTTAATTATTATTTACAAGCATATGTTGATCAAATAAGTTGTTTTAATCGCAACATCTCCTTAGAAACTTTTAGATAACCCAATTTCCAATAACTTGCATTGCACATGCTCTATGATGGTCTTGTTCATGCATTATGTAAAACTATTTAGTTGTGATGTGAGTGATGATAAAATGTCTCTTTATATCATTTTTCTTGCGAAACTCATTAAACTATTATGAAACAAATTTTAGGACATTTTGAGTTCTCAAAACTTTCAATATCCTATTTGATTTCCTACAAGAGTATGTCATTCCTTAAACTTTTTAAAGGCTTCATGTTTACTTATTTTTATATGTGAACTCATACTCTTCTAGAGAAATCACCAACCATAGTGAGAAAGTATGAACCAACCCCATGATTAATTAGATATTATTTCCATACCCAAATGATATGTGTGAATGTACTCAAAAGGTCCAATGTACTCAAAAGTTCCACTAAGGTTATGCATGTCACTCCCACATAGAATAATATGTTGTTTGCATAGTAAACAATTATCACAAAACTCTAGTTTATCCATTTTATCAACTCCTAACAAACCTTGTTTAGATAGCTTAACTGAACCTTTATCACATACATGACACAACCTTAAATGTCATAGTTTATTTTTATCATGAAATTATTTACTAGCTAATGATGCATGGTCTATAATACTAAAAACATCCAAAATATGCAATTCGCACATTTTAGACCCCTTATAAATGATCAATGCACCATACAAAATTGTTAACATATTATGGTCTGTAATACTAAAAACATCCAAAATATGCAATTTGCACATTTTAGACCCCTTATAAATGATCAATGCACCATACAAAATTGTTAACGTATTATATACCATTCTATTACAATAACCTAATTCATTAAACATGTTTATAGATTATAGATTTATCCTAAGTTAAGGAACATATCTTGTATCATTAGAATAAAATCATTTTAATTAAACATCTTTTGACATAAATAACCTTAAAGCTTTATCATTTTTGAGCAAAATGACTCTACCATATTTTAACTCCAAGGTGTCAAAGTACTCATCCTCTAACACATGTAATAAGACTATCAAGAGTTCATGACCCATCTCTTTTCAATTAACAACCTAGTTGCCATTAGTGCGTCCACACTAAGTCTCAAATGAGGAAACTACAATCTGAAGAAAATCTCATTGCCATCCCTATTTGGACAATCCTTCTTGAAGTGATCGATCATGTGACAGTTAAATCACCTATATTTTGACTTGTCCCTGCACTTTGGCTTTGACCTTGACCAAGATTTCTTCTCCTTATGGTTTCATCTACTCTCATTTACCCCCCTTAAAACATTGAAGCCTTCACCTTTATCTTTAACTTTCATTTCCTTCATATTGGTTAATTATTTGGTTCTAATAGACGAATGAACTGCAACCATGGTGATAGTGCATTCATTACAATAAATAAAAGCATCATTAATATGTTCAAAGGATCTAGGTAATGAACTCAACAAGAGTAAAAATCGTCATCATCATCAAGCTTCACTTTAATACTTTGCAAGTCATTGATACTTTTTTGAACCTTGTTAGTTGCACCATAATATATTTTAACCATGTCATCCTAAATGAGTAGAGTTGTTATTTCAAGTACAACACATGAACCAATGACTTGGTCATATACAGTGATTCAAATTTCACCCATATTTCCTTTGCGGTCTTCTCCTTTGTGATTTCCATCAACAATTTATCTCCAACACATAAAACAATGGCACTCTTTGCTTCAATTTTTATCACAATTGCTTCTAGGTTTGTTAGGTTTTCCAAAATCAATACCTCACTTTTCAAAACATCTTCACACGATTTTTGAATTAAAATTACTTGCATATTCACTTTTAATTATTCAAAATCATTGTCTATTAAAAACTTCTCAATGTATCATTTGGTATTCATTATGCTCACTAGAAAGATTTTATGTTATTTCTCCATGGGGGGAGCCACTATTTGCATAATTCAAAATCTTATTCAAACTAACAGGAAAAATAATGTAGCAAACAACAATGACAATGAGTAAATAAAAAACTTTAAACAATAATAAAACCATATGTGTAAAGTAATCACATAAGTTAGTTGCTGAAGCTGCATCATGAAGTTTTCACAAATCATGATGAAGATGAATGAAAAATAGAGAAAAGAGATAGGTGGAAGAAAATCTCATTCATTCATTGATCAAGTTAGTTACAATAATTGGTTATTTAGAAGCTTAGGATCTAACAACCTCTAATTACCTGTAACAAATTTTAGCTTAAGTGGGATATAATATGGCAAAACTATACTAAGTTATGGTGTTCAACTTCTGAATGCAACTTCTGAATCCAGTTTCTGAATGCAACTTCTGAATGCAGCTTCTAAAATCTTATGCAGCTTCTGAGAGCTTCAACTTTTGAAAGCTTCAATTTCTGAAAGCTTATGCAACTTCAACACCCTCCCTCAAGCTTAGAATGATAAAAAAATCAAGCATGTTAAGCTCGGAAATGAAATAATTGAAGCTTTTAGTTGGTAGTGGATTTATGAAGAAGTCAACAAGTTGGGCTTGGGATTTGAGAGGTAGGAATTTGAATACTCCTTGTAGTAACTTGTCTTTCACAAAATGACAATCAATCTCCAAGTGTTTTGTGTGCTCGTGAAAAACTAGATTAGCTGCAATATGGGTTGTAGTTTGGTTATCATAATATAGTACATGTGGCTTACTACACTAGAATCATAGATCTTGTAACAAAAAGAGAAACCATTGAAGTTCACAACTTTAAAAATATAGTGCTTGATATTCAACTTCGGAATATCTACGGGAAACAGTTTGTTATTTCTTAGCTCTCCAAGAAATCAAGGAATAACCAATGAAGAAACAATATCCTGAAATAGATCTCCTAGTCTCCAAACATCCATCCCAATAAGTATTAGTAAATCCAAGAATCTAAAGATTTGAATCTTTTCTGAATAATAACCCTCTCCCAAGTGAACCTTTCAAGTATTTCACAACTATGTAAGATGTGTCATAATGTGTAATGGTTGGTGATCAAGGAATTGACTCAGTTGTTGTGTCACAAAAGCAATGTCAAGTTGAGTGGTTGTGCGATAAAGCAATTTCCCAACCAATCTTCTATAATTGAGTATGTCTTCAAAAGGTGCACTTGAATCTCGACGTAATTTTACAGATGGATCAAAAGGAGTTTTGGCAGGCTTGAAACCAAGAAGACATGTGTTTTTTAACAAATCCAAACAATACTTTCTTTGGCATATGCTAATTCCACCTGTAGAATGAGCAACCTATATGCCTAGAAAATATTTCAGATTTCCAAGATCTTTGATTTTAAATTTAGTGTCAAGTGTAACCTTCACCATGTTTATTTTATCCATAAAATTGCCAACTAGGATGATATCATCTACATACACTAACAAGGCAGTGAAATGTGAATTTGTGTGAAGAGTGAAAAGAGAATGGTCAAAATTTGATTGTTTGTAGCGTTGAGTAATAAGAAAACCTGTCAAGTTCTCATACCATTTCTTGTTAGCTTGTATTAATCCATATAAGGATTTTAGCAATTTACACACTTAGTTTGGTTTGGGACTAGTAACAGCATGTGGAACTAACATGTATGCATCATCATATAAGTCTCCATGTAGAAAGGCATTATTTACATCTAGCTGATGTAGATGCCATGAATTGATTGATGCTAATACCAACAAGGTTCTGACAATAGTGATCTTTGCCACAAGTGAAAATGTGTCAAAGAAATCAAGCCCATCAACTTGATTATAACCTTTAGCTATGAGTCTTGCTTTGTATCTTTCTATGGAGCCATCATCTTTATGTTTCACTTTGTAAACCCATTTCTTCCTATAGGTTTGACATATGGTGGAGGATCAACAAAAATCCAAGTTTTGTTACACTTCAAAGCCTCTAGATCAGAGTCCATGGATTTGACCCAACATTCATGCTTGCTCCCCTCTTTGTAACTATCTGGCTCAACTCGAACAGTGATAGACAAAGAAAAATGTTATTTTGTAGTAGACAAATAATTTAATGAATGAAAGTTTTCAATAGGATAGAATATACCTGAAGAATGATGATCAACTGATTTCTTTGAAAGATTGCATATGAAATCTGATAAATGGCCAGGCTTTTGAGTATGTCTATTGGATCTTCTCAAAATATGTGGCTCAGGAATGCTTTCAGGTTGAGGTGTGTCAATGTTATGGTTTTAAGAGAAGTGTCATTAGAGATAATGTCATGTTGAGGTGTATCGTCAGGTATTAATGTATGATTAATATTAGTTTGGTCAATACGAATTGTGGCTTGGTGATCAATAGAAGTAGGAATAATGATAGGGTCAATATGAACATTATGATCATGGCGATATGTCCAATTGAAGGGTAGGTTTGGGTTAGAGTAAGGAAGAACATTATCATGGTGTATAACATGTCTAGATACAAAAAATGGATTTGGTATATAAGTCAAGAATTAAAACACCTTTGATAGTTTGCTTGTATCCCAAGAAAACACCTTTCCTAGCTTTAGAATCTAGTTTGGTTCTATGTTTTTGTAAGGTGGTAGCATAAAAGAGGGATCCAAAAAATTTAACTCAGTTAAGTGAGGTTCAGTTCTAAATATATGAAAGAAGGGTGATTTGTCCTGAAGTAAAGAACTAGGTATGCAATTTTTGAGGTAGGCAACATGAAGAATGGCATATGACTAAAATTGTCTAGGTAACTTAGATTGCAAAAGTAAGGCTCTTCCCACATTTAAAATGTGTTGGTGTTTTCTCTCAACTCTTCCATTTTGTTGGGGAGTTTTAACATAACTAGTTTGATATTCAATGTTGTTGGAAGAATAAAATCCATGCATGAGAAACTTTGGGCCATTATATGTCCTAACAAGTTTAACGTTGCATTTATATTAGTTTTCAATCATAAGTATGAATCTTTGAACGAGATGGGTGACTTTAGATTTTGTTTTACAAAGAATAACCCAAGTAAATCTGATGTAATAATCAAGAGCAGTTATGAAATATTTATGTCCATGTATAGATGGAATAGACAAAGGACCCCAAATGTTAAAATGGATCAAATTGAGTAGCTTTATTTTCACTAAGTTGAAAAGGAGTTTTTCTGTGTTTTGCATACTGGCATATATTACAAACATAATTCTTGTCTATAGTTACAAAAAGCATGTGTTTATGTAAATTACTAATTCTCCTATTTGATAAATGGCCTAGTCTGAAATGCCATAGAGTTATCTTGGGATAAAGGTAGATTGAGGTGGAACTTGTGATATGGTGATGTTGGCTTGATGTGAGGCTTGTGTGATGAAAGGATGATATAATCCTTCAACTAAATCAGTCGAACCAATCATCCTCAAGATTTTCTTTTCCTGAATTGAGCACTTTGCATTATTAAAATTCACTAAACAATTAAGATCAGAACATAACTTTGGAACCGACAATAAAATCATATTAAACTCAGGAATAAACAAAACATTGTGCATTGTGAAACCTAGTGAAAAAATAACAGTTCCAGGATACTTTGCCATTGCCATATTACCATTAGGTAATCTAATGTTAACAGGTGTTATATGTTGATAAGAATAAACAAATTTCATGGATGAACATATATGATCAGTAGCACCTGAGTCCACAATCCATGATTCAAAGCATGACAAATTCTGGAGATACCTGATGTAACATAAGGATTAGCATAATAGGCCATGTGCACTTTGCTAGAGGATGCACCTGAACTTCCAAGGGAGCTTGATGAGTGTAGCAAATTCGTAAGTTGATCATATTGATATTTGGTGAAAGTGTAAGAATCATTTCCTTGATAAATTTTAGAATCATCAACGTCATCTTTCAATTCAAGTGAAGAATTATTAGCCTCAACATCACCTTTGCCAAAGTGAGGAGGGAAGTCGTGCTTCTTATAGCATGTATCAACTATGTATCTATTTTTCCCACGATGTACGCATAATTTCTTATTTCCGAAGGATGAGAAACCATCGCCACACCATTTTACTTAATACTTCTTGTAATCAACAACGTTAATGAGAATCTTTAATTCATCAGAAATTAAGACTTTCATCTGATGCTCATGTTTCATCACCATAGAAAAAATATTTTTGATGTTAGGTAAATGATTCATCAACGAAATTTGAGAGCGAACCATATCAAACGAGTCATTCAAGCCAACAATAAATTGAATTGAGTGGGTAACTTCATGTTGTTTCTTAGCATTACTCAAGCATGTGTTGCATACATAACGATGCGGACATGAGCATAAAAGTAGGAAAGCAAGCTTCAAGTTCTTCCGAAAGAACCTTAAAAGTTGTAAAATACTTAGAAATCGATCTTGAATCTTGATTCAAAGTAAATATTTCACATTGTAATTCAGAGATAAGAATGTAATCACCTTGTGAAAAATGCTCCTTGAGTTCATTCCAAACATCAATGGCGTTTTCAAGAAAAATGATACTTTGTGATCTAGATTCTTCAACTGAATTTATAATTCATGTGTGTACTAACATGTTACAGTGATTCCAAACTTTAAAACTTGGATCAAATTCCTCTGGAACTGGAATGGAACAATCAACAAAATCAAATTTTTTCTTTCCTCCCAACACACGTCGCGTGGTCTCGCCCATGCATGATAATTCGAATGTGTTTACACGAGTTTAATTGAAACAGAAGAAGGTTCACCTGAAAGATGAACATAGTACATGTTACCAGGTTGTTAGGATGGATCTTGAATCGGAGCACCGGAGACGGTGTTTGCTCCAATATTAGCACCACCACGAACCATTGGAAGAAAGTGATGCGCAACAAAGCTCAAAAGAGCTCTGATACCATCATGAAGTTTTCACAAATCATGATGAAGATTAATGAAAATAGAGAAAAAGAGACAGGTGGAAGTAAAATCTCATTCATTCATTGATCAAGTTAGTTACAACAAGTGGTTATATACAAGCTTAAAATCTAGCAACTGCTAACTAACTTTAACAAATTTTAGCTTAGGTGGGATATGATATGGAGAGACTACATTAAGCTATGGTGTTCAGCTTGTGAAAGTTTTAACTTCTGAAAGCTTGTGCAGCTTTTGAAAGATTTAGCTTATGAGAACTTCAGCTTCCCAAAGCTTCATTGTGTTGAAGTTGCATAAGCTTTCAGAATTTGAAGCTTTCAGATGCTGCATGAGCTTTCAGAAGGAGAAGCTTTTAGGATCTGCGTTCAGAAGTTTCATTATGAAGTTGCATTCAGAAGTTGAACACCATAGCTTAGTGTAGTTTTGCCATATCATATCCCACCTAAGATAAAATTTATTACAGATAGTTAGAGGTTGTTAGATCCTAAGCTTCTATATAACCACTTGTTGTAACTAACTTGATCAATGACTGAATGAAATTTTGCTTCCACCTATCTCTTTTCTCTATTTTCATTCATCTTCATCATGAAGTAGCTGAAGCTTTCAGTAGTTGCATAAGATTTCGACACTAGTCGAAGCACAAGATAGAGGATGGAGAGGAACAAACACATCAGGATTTGTTTATCCAATTTGATTAAAAAAGATATATATCTAAAGGGGATAACAGTTCTATAATCCCCCATAAATAAATTTTTATAAGAGTGATTTATTTTGATCGACCACAAAAGAAATAAAATGCATATTTCTATTTAGCTTAGAAATCGAGGCATACACCTCACACCTTCCCCGAACGCCTCATGCATCTACCAACGACTATCTGGGAACCTCATGCCTAAGCCCGCCAATCTCCAAGGTGAGGCAGAACTGAAATAACAGAAAAAACACTTCTTACACCTTCCTGGTGGTCCATGTTGGGTGCATCGCGTGACCAAAGATACTTCATTCGGAGAGATTTTGGGACATACACAACATAAATAAATTAAATTAAGTGCAAAAATTAGATAATACACTTTATATAATGATTCTAATTAAGTTAATTAGTCTTAAACAACTTTCAAACTACCTAAAAAAAAACTCCAACTAATTTTAACACGTAACTTTTCCAATAAGATTGTCTCTAATAGCTAGAGATTTACAACTTCCCAAATCAATAATGTGTATAAGTAACCAAATCAATGTCACAAACAAAACCATAAGAGCACCTTTCCTCATTCATATTTTCTTTCCCAAAATTGAAGTATTATAAGAAGCATTAGTTCCACTTAAAATGGAAGTTCCATATCAAGAAGCAATGTAAGTAAAAAAAGAGCCAGACAAAAAGTAAATCTCTTTCCCCTTCTTTGTTTATTAATATAAACTTGAAAAAAAACTAATGTAGCCATGTTAACTCCCCCAATCAACCAAATTATCACCATTATAGTACAATAGGGTCCTCAAAATCTCTTTATATATCAACAACCATGTAGTCATAGTCTTTCATAACCACCAATTCTACCTCAAATTTTTCATGTTCTCAAAAACTACAATGCCATCATCACTCTCTATGGTTCCTCTCTTCTCTCTTTTACTCTCATTCATGATTTGTAGTAATAATGCTGAGGGTCCACCATCACCAGGCTACTACCCTAGCTCCAAAGTAAGCCCTACTATCTTTGATCGTGGATTTAGAAACCTCTGGGGACCTCAGCATCAGAAACAAGACCAAGGAACATTAAAAATCTGGCTTGACTCTACTTCAGGTATATAAAATGTTTAAGACATTATGTCTCAAATCATAGGTCTTGAAAATTTTAATAATTTCATAGTTTGTTACATGTGTACATATAATTTTATTACAATATTTAGTTCTTTCATCATGCACTATATAATAGTCAACTTTTCCGCTCATCTACTTCTATTCAATTTGAGGAATTAGTCTCAGCAACTAAAACCCTGCGAGTTCTTATGACTTCTTGTAGGGAGTGGATTCAAGTCGCTTAACTCTTATCGAGCTGGATACTTTGGTGTTGCGGTTAAGCTTCAAACCGGTTATACGGCCGGAGTCATTACATCTTTTTATGTGAGAATTACCTTATATTTTTTAATTAATGATGAAAATTAACTATATATATATATATAACCATGTTTTCATTTGAGAATTGTAGCTTTCAAACAACCAAGATTATCCCGGAAACCATGATGAAATAGACATTGAGTTTCTTGGAACCACACCAGATAAACCATATGTGTTGCAGACAAATGTGTACATAAGAGGAAGTGGAGATGGAAAGGTTATAGGAAGAGAGATGAGGTTTCATCTTTGGTTCAATCCAACTCAAGATTTTCACAACTATGCTATTCTATGGAAAACTAGTGAGATCATGTAATATTTCCATACACTATATTTTGTATGTTACTTTACGGTTTATAAACATTATATATCTTATAATTAATATATGAAGAAAAAAAAAACATGCAGATTTTTTGTGGATGATGTTCCAATAAGAAGGTATCCTAGGAAGAGTGATGTTACTTTCCCTTCAAGGTCAATGTATGTGTATGGATCAATATGGGATGCATCTTCTTGGGCTACTGAGAATGGAAAATACAAAGCAAATTATACTTATCAACCTTTCATTGGTAGATACAAAGACTTCAAACTTCAAGGTTGTAGAACTGGTTCCGCCTCCTCATCATGCCGGCCACTTTCGGCCTCGCCTTCCGGCTATGGCGGTAGACTCAGCCCTCAGCAAAATGTTGCAATGCAATGGGTCCAAAAAAATTACTTGGTGTATGATTATTGTCGTGATCATACGAGAGACCACACACGTACTCCAGAATGTTAATTAAAGGTTGATTTGTTTCAGTTCGGTTGATTTTTATAATTACATATCTTACCATAATATATGGTTAATGGAGTGATTTTTGAGATGGTGCTGCATGTTTGTGCGTAGTATTGTTACTATAGTCCTATTGGTGATGAAATAAAATCTATGTGGATGCTTTTCTAATAATGGTTAAGTTATCATAAAATGAGAAAAGTGACCTTGTTCCCTTGAAAGTAAGCCATTTAAAGGAACCTTCTTATTGGATTTTTGTTTACTGAATTGCACCTCTCACAGATTGTCGGTAGCACTTCCATAAATATGTATATCAATAATGATGATCAAGAAGAATGTTAGAAATTTAGAATAACAACTTCGAACTCGTAACATCTCATTTATTCACTTTAAATTAGGGATAAAAAACATGCCCGATCCGTTGGTCATATCCGTTTTTCTTTCATTTTTTTCAGAGTAGATCAAGATTTTAGACATATACAATATAATATATTTCTCTCACCCACTCCATTTTTTTCTAGCATGAACCTTAATTTTATGGATGTAAGGTCAGAATTCACGTCCTACCTTACTTTCATTTTTAAATAAGATAGACCAATGTTTTCGATTTACACTACATTATGTCCGTTCCACTTCATCCTATTTGTTTTTTATGTTTTTGCAATATGGAACGAGACGAAGATGCCCATTTGTTACCTCTAATTCTATCTTTAAAGAATGAAATTTCGACTATATTATGTCATATATTGGTATCAACAATCTTATATATTGAATTTCTAATTGATCGATTTATTTGACCATAAGCTTCACTTTGTAAGGGTGTTTGTCTAGTTGCGACATTGTCAAATGTCACGTGAATGGATTTAGTATCCTTCACTTTATTTGGTAAGATGCTATATTCTCCCATGCTTAACATAAATCATTATACATTTGTATTTGTTTATACAATACAATACAATTTGATTATTAATTTATTTCACATCATTCTTCGTACATTTATAATCTGATTCCGTTTTCTATGCCTCGTGTGAGAAGATGTGTATGTACGCACCGAGCAGATGAGCATTATTCACGGAGCCTCTTTTGTCAGTTTTACTTTTATCTAAAGTTTCATATTTTCTATTTTGTTTTAGTACTACTATAGTACAATGATTTGAATTTTAATTCTTAAAGATGGACAAGTGTAATGTGGTGGCTTTTAATCCTTAATATTCGTACCCCTACAAAATGTTTTTAGATAGTTATTAACTAAATTATCTTAATAGAAGGGTTGGAAATCCCCCAAAATTTCTTGATGAATAAGATTGTAATTACTTACACAATAACAACGAAAAAAAGAAGAAGAATGGAGAAACAAAGTAAAGAACGATGGAGCAGAAGAGTAATAAAATTCTCCAGAGTTTTTTTCTGTCCACAAACTGTGGAAAACCTCTTATTCATTTTGCAACTGCAAAATAATGTGAATTACAAGTTGTTGTGAATACTCTATTCATCTCTGTTACAAAATAAGGGTTACTCCCTCTATTTATAAATTTAGGTTAACTTGGACCTCAAGCCAAGACCCAAAACTATAAAAGCCCAAAATAGCTAACACTACTAAAATAGGCATAGGTGGTTTGACACTTCCTTACTCTGTCGAGCAACCTGCTTCGACACAAGGAATTACAATTCAACACACCACCTAATTCATTGTGTCTAAGCTATCTACGTTCATCATAGCTCTTAGTCTTCTGAACACTTCGACATGCACTCCCTTCGTCATGATGACTGCAATCTGATTCTCAGTTCTGCAGTGTTCCACATTCATCTTCCCATCCGCTACCTGCTCTCGAAGATAATGGAACTTCATCTCGATGTGCATGCTTCGACCATGTGCTATCGGATTCTTTGCCAGATTGATAGCTGACTGTCGCATCTCGAAAAATATGATTCCTCGCGATGGTCGCGGAAAATATTCGTTCGAACAGAGTCGTCACCGAACTTTATTTATTCCAATGAAGGAATAGGAAAATATCGATAAAACCTTTAAGAAAAATAGAATAATGGTCGTCGCAACCATATTCGGGTTCGGGAGTCGATTATGCAAGGGGAAGGTATTAGCATCCCTCACGTCCGTTGTACTCAACGGGAACCTTTTAGTATAATTTGCTATCTGAATGTTAGTTGAATGTTGTTTGTTTTCTTCGAGTGATTAAAAGATTTAGAAATGGATATGGATGAAGACCTCAAAAGGGGGAAAGGGGAGGTTTTTTATTAATGTGTTCGCCAAGATCTCGCAATCTCGTGCCTACGTATCCTTATGGTGCAATAAAAAAATCAGAGCATTCGTAGTTCGGGGAACTACGGTTGGTTGATGTCTTTTAATTAACAACTATTTAAATCGCATTCTAAAGGCTAAACGTTGGCTTGTCATACTCTCGGCGGAGGCTTAAGCACTAGTTTGTTGTGCGCATTAGAAAGGATTAATAGTGTTTTTTTAAAAGAGTTTTGGTCACACGGGGGTGACAAGTTGAATTAATATGTTAAATGTTTTTGTTTGATTGGTGTTGATCGCACGGGGGCGAGGACAGATAAATTTGATGTATTAAGATATTTTGGAAGAACGACAAAAGTTTGAGCAATGTGGTGCACACCAATAGTTCAATTCTCTCGAGGAATAACAAGGCGAAAGCCTTCTACTCCCTTTTCGTTTAAATTATTATTGAAAATTTGTTTGCGGAAATCGAATATGCACGGTAGTGAGGCGTGCGCCTCCCACCTGCTTATTCTAGGAATAATGAGGTGTGCGCCCCTATTCCCTTATCCAAATTCATTTAGCATGTTTTAATTGGAAGCCGACAATTTGAGCAATATGGCAAACGCCAATCATTCAATTATTCGAGAGACAGTGAGGCGAACGCCTCCCATTCTTTTATCATCCGAAATTTAATTATAAAAATAAGATCCTTAGGTATTGTAGTTGGTTTGAACAAATTTTAAGTTTGTGAGTTTGCAAGAATTTATACTTGATATATTTGATATAGGAAAACAATTTTGAATTCGTATGATTAAGGTTTTAATTGGGTGACAAGAACTTGAGCAATATGGCGTGCGCCAACCGTTCGAGTACTTGAGAAATAGTGAAGCGAACGCTTACTATACCCTTTTCATCCAATGTTTATAAAAGAAATATATTTTTAAGTATCACATTAATTTAGGAGGAGGAATTGTATTTGTAAGTTCTTTTTAGGGTTTTAATTGAATGACGAAGATTTGAGCGATGTGGTGAACGTCAATCATTCAAATAATCGAGAGATAGTGAAGCAGACGCTTACTATTTTCCTTTTCATCCAAAGATCAATTATTAAAATAAAGCTTTTAGAATTTATAATTAGCTTGGGGAAGTGATTTTAATTTTATGGAGTTTTTAGGGTTTTAATTGAATGACGAAAACTCGAGCAATGTGGCGAACACCAATTATTCGAATAATCGAGAGATAGTGAAGCGGACGCTTACTATTCTCCTTTTCATTCAAAATTAAATTAAACAGCTTTCAAGAGTATATTAATTAAATTTGAAATTATTATAATTAATATGTTTTTAGGAAAAATATTTGGGATTGGACCAAGGTAGATTCATCTTAGAAACAATTATCATCCATTTAATTGACTATAATAATCTAACGCCATAAATAAATAAAATATGAACTAACGATATAATCAAACTTATGTTGATAAAATATTTTTCTACTATTATTAATCATAATCATTTTGTTATTCAAATGCTTTAAATAAAACTTTGGATAAGATGACAAATGAATAAAAATGCAAGTTGGGTGTGTGGAAGGAAAACAGGGGGTGAAACCTTAAAAATCATACTGTAAGAACCCAATAGAGGTCTGGATTGGGAGGGACTCAAAATAGGCCCTAAGGCCCATGACTTTCCGTGCCAAACCGTCCACTAACGTAACAACAACAAAAAAAGGAATGAAATGGGCCTCAAGCCCACTTGCACATCCGCCATTCACTAGATCAGCAGGATTATGGAAGATGAAAAGCCCCAACAAGCAGTTGTGCAGCCGCTGACGCTTCGAAATCCGTGGCCGACCAACTTATGGGGAAATGCAAAATTAAATACGGTCGTTGGACATTATGGAGGCATGTGGATATCTTGTGATATGAATCGACAATTGGAATCTAACTATTTTTATTAACAATTAAGAGAAATAAAACACCATTAAACCTTTAATGTTCTTCAGAAATAAAAGTTCAAACATAAACTTTTCTCTCATGTGTTAATCGTATCCCTCTCTCTATTCATTTCAACTATATAAACCTTTCTCCTACAAAACGCCCTCTGTTCATCTTCTCCCAACAAAAAAAAGTTTAAAACCCCACTTAGACAAGAACGAAACTCCTAAAGTTTTTAGAATCACAGCAAAGTCTCTTACAAGTCCACAATAACCCAGATTCAATTTTAAACAATCGTGAATAAGCGAATCATTCCCAAATCCCACATGCAACCGGTGATTATATGGAACTGTAACGTCTCAAAAAGATCGAATAGAAAGGGTGAAGGATGTCGCTGGAGCTTTGCGACTCTGTCAAGATTCCGACGAATGTGTATTTACCTTAAGTAAGTGTCTTTCTGTGTGTAAGTTCTCCTCATGCTTTCGTTGGTTCCTTCCTCTTCCTACTTCAGTGCTTTTGGTTCTTACATTGTCGTTACTGCTGCGTAAACTATTTTGGGGTAACCGTGGCTTTTAACTCGAATTTGATGAGTTCCAATATGAAATTTGTTGAAAAAGTATATCTTCGGCAAATATTTTTATATCGTATCCACAGAGATTGATTGTTATTACCGCCGTTCTATAATCCAAATTGTTATAAGTTTAGAAAGTAACTAAGTTGTTTTGTTTGGAAAGTTATCTTTTTGAGTAAAATGTCACTAAAACAATAAAATGGTTTTAATCAAATATAAAAGTTTGGCAAGATTGGAGTTCACTATTCCAAGTGCTTATGATTCCTTATGATAACTATATAGATTTAAGATTATTGATGATGTTCAAGTATCCTCTCAATATCATTTATGTCTAAATGATATTGTGATAATCACTATATTGATCCTTAGACGATCTCTCCACCTAACTATCAATATAGAAATCTTTAATGGTTGATACAAAAGAAGAGTAATGAATAAATCTATCTCTACAACTTATTCACTACTTGAAAGCATATTTTCTGTCAAGACTTAAATAATCTCTTTCAACAACTATTCAAATATGATATTCAACTTAGGGCAAAAATATCGTTCAATACATCAACAATATTTTATCATATATAAGAGTCAAATGAAATACATACACAAATAGGAATAGCTCCTACCTCCAATCTTGACAAAATGGGGTTTAGCTCCTCATCATCATTTTTGAAAGCAAAAATGCAATGGAAGAAAACTATGTTTTTCTCTCTTCCAAAATTAAACTATGAATGTGTGAATAATCCAATGAACAATTTCCATTCTGATTTTCTAAAAGGGTTGACATTTCCTCAAATGATCATTTTCATCCAAAGCAGAAAAGCTCCCCTAAGACAGACACCAAAATGGCAAAACCAGCTGGCCTTGAAAACAACACCATTGGCCAAAATCAGCTTGCTGGATTCGCAAGCTTCGCGACGCGAAGGTGGTTCGCGGCGCGAATGTGGTTCGCGGCGCGGACTGAAGCTATCTCAGCTTCCTTGCTTTGCAAGCTTCATCCAAAGAGTCTTCCAAGTTAGGCTTCCAAATTGCATTCAACACTTCTTTAAATTTATGATTGTGCATTCCAAAGCTCTCTTGCCCAAAAATTCTACAAAACTAACAAATATGTGAAATAACTATTCAAAACAACATAAATTAAACCTAATTGCATTTATACAAAATAGTGAGAATAAAAGTGTGTAATTACATCAAAACTTGGTAAAAGGGACCAATAAGATGATGAAAAAAATAGTACTAATTGGTCCCTAACAACTCTCCCCAACTTAGCATTTTGTTTGTCCCTAAACAAAAGTTTCCACCATCACAGCCAAAACAATGACACAAAAGATTGAAACAAGGATTTACCAAGGACATTCAAATGGTTCAAAAGTGTTTGGCACTTTCTCAATCCACATATCTCAATTCTAGACAAAACATGAATAAGAGAAATGGTTGAGTGCAAAAATCATTCAAAGGAATTCAAAGCCATATATGTCAAAATTGAATCAAACTTACACACACATCATAATAATGATGAATAACATGAAGGGTTACTTTCACTCATCCAAGCAATTAGATCAACAACAACTCAAATCATGCGGTTATCACAACAAATACCAAATCATGTGAAAAATGAGAATCAAGAGGTCTTTCAAAGGTTGTAATGTGGCTTAGGTTACCAGAAAGGATATGATTAAGAGAATTCAACAAAGTTGCCTATCCTAAGGGAGCATTCCCAAACATTCAACTCTACACAATTTCCCTTTCTTTGATCCCTATCTTTTTCGTTTTCTTTTTCTTTTCACATCCACACAACCATGAGCATTTTCTTTGCTTTTTTCTTTCTTTTCTTTTTCTTTGCTCTATGGTTTCAAGGGTGATTTCTTTTTCTTGTTTCTTTTCATATTTTCACCCTTTCATAAAAACTCACTTTTCCAAGTTTCTAGGCCTCACTTGAATCGCATACAATTTTTCATCCAGAAATTCTTCTCTTATTTCCTCTTCTTTGTTTGTAATTTCCACATTGACCAAACGAGATAAATGATCCGCCACCAAGTTTTCGGAACCTTTTTTATCCCAGATTTCCAAATCAAACTCTTGCAATAAGAGAATCCAACGAATTAGTCTTTGTTTGGAATCCGGCTTGGTTAGCAAATATTTGATCGCCGAGTGGTCAGTGTAAACTACAACTTTTGACCCAATCAAGTAAGCTCTAAACTTTTCCAATGCGTACACTATAGCTAGTAACTCTTTTTCAGTTGTCGCATAATTGACTTGTGCTTCATTTAACACTTTACTAGCATAGTGGATAGCATGAAAAACTTTATCTCTTCTTTGACCCAACACCGCACCAACCGCATAATCGCTTGCGTCACACATAAGTTCAAAATCAAGTTTCCAATTTGGTGTCACGATTATGGGTGCGTTGACTAACTTTTATTTTAAATCAAGGAAAGCTTTGAGACATGACTCATCGAAAAGAAAATGCGTACCTTTGTTGAGCAAGTTACTCAATGGCTTTGCTATCTTTGAAAAATCTTTGATGAATCTCCGGTAGAAACCGGCATGTCCGAGAAAGCTCCTTATTCCTTTTATATTTGTTGGAGGTGGTAGTTTCTCGATAACTTCCACCTTAGCTTTGTCAACTTCTAATCCTTCAGAGGATATCTTGTGTCCGAGTACAACACCTTCGGTGACCATGAAGTTGCATTTTTCCCAATTGAGTACTAAGTTGGTCTCCACGCATCTTCCCAAAACCACATCAAGATGTTTTAAGCACAAATCAAAAGATGATCCATAAACAGAGAAATCATCCATGAACACCTCAATTCATTCTTCTATTAAGTCCGAGAATATCGCTTGCATACACCGTTGAAATGTTGCCGGTGCATTACATAACCCAAAAGGCATTCTTCGGTAAGCAAAGATGCCAAAAGGACATGTAAAAGCTGTCTTCTCATGATCTGCTGGATTGACCCAAATTTGGTTGTACCCCGAATACCCGTCCAAGAAACAATAGAAATTTTTGCCGACTAACCTTTCCAGCATTTGATCCATAAAAGGGAGTGGGAAGTGATCTTTCCTTGTAGCTTGGTTCAGCCTTCTATAGTCAATACACATCCTCCACACGGTTACCGTTCTTGTTGGAATCAACTCATTTTTATCATTTTTGATAACCGTCATGCCACCTTTCTTGGGAACTACTTGTACCGGACTCACCCATTCACTATCGGAGATAGGATAAATCATTTCGGCTTCCAAAAGTTTGACAACTTCTTTCCGAACTACTTCTTTCATCGATGGATTTAGACGCCTTTGAGGTTGTGCAACGGGTTTGAAATTCTCTTCCATCATGATCTTATGCATACAATAGGCCGGACTAATACCCTTCAAGTCGGATAACACCCACCCTATTGCACCTTTATTCTTTTTCAGCACTTGTACCAATTTGTATTCCTCTTTTGTGGACAAGGTGTTGCTAATGATCACCGGTTTAGTACACTCGTCACCAAGGAACACATACTTCAAGTGTGAAGGTAGCATTTTCAACTCGAGTTTTGGTTCTTCTATTTTCTTTGCCGCATCCAAGTCTTCCTTTGTTTCTTCTTGATAAGCAAGCTCGCCACAAGACTCTAACTCATGCAACATTATTTCAATCTCTTTTTCTTCATTTTCGGTCAACACATTGTAGGCTCCGATAAGAGATCTTTCTAGAGGATTAGAAATATGAACTTGATTTGTGACCTCCACTACTTCCTCTTCTATTGCATCGATTCAGAATGAATCATGCTTGTCATTTGGATGCTTCATGGCTTCAAAAAGATTAAATGTCACCTCTTCATCTTGCACTCTCACCTTCATTAGTCCATCATCAATGTCAATCATCATCCGGGCTGTTTTCATGAATGGTCTTCCAAGAATTAGAGGAACATCACGATCCTTATCCATCTCTACCATCACCAAATCTACCAGAAACAAGAATTTGTCCACCTTCACTAACATGTCTTGAGCAACTCCATATGGTGAAGTGGTAGATTTGTCGGCTAGTTGTAAAGTCATCCTTGTGGATTTGATCTCAACATTTCCCAGTCTTTTAACAATGGATAGGGGGATTAAATTGATACTAGACCCCAAGTAAATCAAACCATTACCAATGTATGTGCTTCCAATGGTTACCGGTAAAACAACTCGGCCCGGATCAGATTCCTTCCTTGGGAGAGTCTTTTGAATGATGGCACTACAACGTGCATCAAGCAATATGGTTTCGTCTTCCACATGTCTTTTTTTCTTTGTAAGAATATCTTTCATGAACTTTGCGTACCGTGGCATTTGCTCTAATGCGTCGGCAAATGGAATATTGATTTGAAGTTGTTTGAATATGTCCATGAACCGTGCATAATGCCTAGCATTGTCCTTCTTCGATGGAGCATGCAGATAAGGTAGATGTTGGGTTGGAATGACGCTCAAACCTTTCTCTCCTTTCTTCTTCTTTCTTGGTTCGGCATCCTTTTTCACCTCCAATTCAGTTTGCTTCTCTGTTGGCAAATCCTGCTCTTTTCGCGGCGCGAAGGGGGATCGCGGCGCGAACTGAAGAGTTCCAGCCACTTTCTCCCTTCCACCAACCATATCCTCTTTTTCCAGCACCCCATCCATATCATTCTCTACTGTAATTTCCTCACTTTTTTCATTTGTTAACTCTTTACCGCTCCTCGTGACAATTGCTTTACAATGCTCCTTTGGATTGGTTTGAGTGTTAGCGATAAAGGAAGATCCTGCGTTTTGTTCCGACAGTTGCTTCGCAAGTTGGCCTACTTGATTTTCCAGATTCTTAATTGCTGCTTCGTTACTCTTCTGATTTGCCATGGAAGCTTGCATGAATTGTTGAAGAGTGTCCTCTAGCTTGGAATTTCCTCCTTGCGATTGTTGGCCTTGAGAGTTTGGGTGTTGATAGGGACTTTGTTGCTGAAAATTTTGATTGTTGAACCTTGATGGTTGATAGCCTTGATTGCTTCTTGGTTGATAACCTTGATTGTTAGGAGGTTGTCTTTGATAGCCTTGATTTTGATTGTTCACATAACTCACTTCTTCTAGTGGAGGACAAAAACCAGTAGGATGATCTCCTTGACATAATTCGCAACATGCTACTTGATGACGAACTTGAGACCCTTGAATTTCCTTCATTTGTTGTGGAAGCTTGGCCATTTGTTGAGTAAGCAACTCCACTTGTTGAGAGAGTAGCTTGTTTTGAGCAAGAATGACATCATTGGTATTTAACTCAAGAACTCCCGGTTTACATTGTGAAGGGCTACGGTCATGTTGACTTTGGCGATCATTGAGTGTCATGCGATCAATAATGACTTTAGCTTCTTCAGCATTCTTTGACATAAGAGAGCCACCCGTGGTAGCATCCAAAAGTGTCTTGTGAGTTGATTGGAGCCCATTTAGAAAAATATGGATTTGAGTGAGCTCATCAAAACCATGACCCTTGCATTTTCTCAACATTGACTTGAATCTTTCCCAAGCCTCATTTAGAGACTCGTTGCTTCCTTGAGTGAATACCACAATAGCCGTTTTGGCTTCCATGAATCGGGATTGAGGGAAATATCTTTCTAAGAACTTTTCTTCTAACAAATTCTAATCCGTCATCACTCTTGGTGCTTGATCAAGGTACCACTCTTTTGTCTTTCCCACTAAGGAGTGTGGGAACATCCTTTTGAATAATGCCTCTTCACCCGTTTCATCAATTCCCGTAGAACCCGTAATCTCATAGAATTTGATGAGATGGGTATACGGATCTTCATGGTCCATTCTGGTGAACGGATTTGCATAGAGAAGTTGGAGGATTCCGGTCTTCATCTCCGTATTTCTTCCTCCACGGGCAAATTGAGCATTCCTTCTTGGACTATTAGCGGACATTTTGGTACGATTGTCATCCCCCATGTTTCCGTCACAAGCCTCTACAACCACTTCTTCGATTTGAACAAGTGCGGAAGTAGATGCTTCTTCTCTCCGGTTCCTCTCTTCGGCTAGTTTCCTTCTTCTTCGTGTTTTGCTATTGAGCTTCCTAAGTGTTCTTTCAATTTCGGGTCGAATTGAAATTGCTCCTCGGTAGCTTTTCCTCGCATGCACTAGAATCTACAAAACTAACAAACCAAGTGAAACACAAGAGGGATAGTAATAAAAGTAACAAAACATAAAACAATGAATTATTGCAATGCTTGTAATATCGAACACCAATCCCCGGCAACGACGCCAATTTGTTGAAAAAGTATATCTTCGGCAAATATTTTTATATCGTATCCACAGAGATTGGTTGTTATTACCGCCGTTCTATAATCCAAATTGTTATAAGTTTAGAAAGTAACTAAGTTGTTTTGTTTGGAAAGTTATCTTTTTGAGTAAAATGTCACTAAAGCAATAAAATGGTTTTAATCAAATGTAAAAGCTTGGCAAGATTGGAGTTCACTATTCCAAGTGCTCATGATTCCTTATGATAACTATATAAATTTAAGATTATTGATGATGTTCAAGTATCCTCTCAATATCATTTATGTCTAAATGATATTGTGATAATCACTATATTGATCCTTAGACGATCTCTCCACCTAACTATCAACATAGCAATCTTTAATGGTTGATACAAAAGAAGAGTAATGAATAAATCTATCTCTACAACTTATTCACTACTTGAAAGCATATTTTCTGTCAAGACTTAAATAATCTCTTTCAACAACTATTCAAGTCTGATATTCAACTTAGGGCAAAAATATCATTCAATACATCAACAATCTTTTATCATATATAAGAGTCAAATGAAATACATACACAAATAGGAATAGCTACTACCTCCAATCTTGACAAAATGGGGTTTAGCTCCTCATCATCATTTTTGAAAGCAAAAATGCAATGGAAGAAAACTCTGTTTTTCTCTCTTCCAAAATTAAACTATGAATGTGTGAATAATCCAATGAATAATTTCCATTCTGATTTTCTAAAAGGGTTGACATTTCCTCAAATGATCATTTTCATCCAAAGCAGAAAAGCTCCCCTAAGACAGACACCAAAATGGCAAAACCAGTTGGCCTTGAAAACAGCACCATTGGCCAAAATCAGCTTGCTGGATTCGCAAGCTTCGCGGCGCGAAGGTGGTTCGCGGCGCGAACTGAAGCTATCTCAGCTTCCTTGCTTTGCAAGCTTCATCCAAAGAGTCTTCCAAGTTAGGCTTCCAAATTCAACACTTCTTTAAATTTATGGTTGTGCATTCCAAAGCTCTCTTGCCCAAAAAATCTACAAAACTAACAAATATGTGAAATAACTATTCAAAACAACATAAATTAAACCTAATTGCATTTATACAAAATAGTGAGAATAAAAATGTGTAATTACATCAAAACTTGGTAAAAGGGACCAATAAAATGATATAAAAAGTAGTACTAATTGGTCCCTAACAAAATTTCAGCAAACTCCAAAAAGAAAGATTAGAGCTTTAGTGATGTTTTTTCGCTTCTATTTTTGCAGAGTAACGGTGCTGGAAAAAGGGTCCTTCTTCAATGGTTCAATAATCCTTCTTTTAGAGAATCGAGTACGAGGTTCATCCGTTGTCATCCTTCATGAGCTGGCAAAATCTGGGACGAATTTTTCCATTAGATAAAAGGATCCCTTCCAGATTTGGTGGTCCTCCCCAATTGATGTGGTCCCCTGAACTGAAGATATTAAGGATTGAGCTTTTTTTGTCTGTAGCGAAATATTTCAAGGGCGTGATTCATTTTGTTGACTCCCTTATCAAGCCTCCACCGTAGTAGACGTGCCTTGGTTGTGGTAAGAAATTGCTTTTTTACTGTTATGTAAATTAAATTTTATAAACTTTCCTAATGATATCCCTGTTTTTTGTTTGGATATTAGATTTTCCTTTTTGCCTTGTATAGCTACGTGATATTGATGATAACAAACTTTTCCTTGAATTTTCCAGGTCACGTTACAACTTTGGGCCTCATGATGGCAAGTTGTAAATTCTAATCAGCATGTCATTGGTGTGATTTAGTGGAGATTCGAATTGTCTTTGTGTCCTGCCCTTAAACCATAAACCAAGGGTCTTTGGATTTGTTAAGGGTAACTTGCACATTTTGTGTTTTGGTTTGACTTCAGGTCTTTTAAACAATTTTTAAACCTTGTGTTGGTTTTCCTGCTCCTAGTGTGAAAAGTTTTAAGACAGGAAGTAGAATGCTCAATGGTGTGGAGATTGCATTGAACTTGATGTAGCAGGACAACTCCATCTTCCTGCGGTTCAGTAACCTTGTATTCATGACCTTGTTTTGCATAGCATCTCACACCGTAGGTTTCACATTACAACTTCGCTTTTACTTATTTGTCACTTTACTTCTGGTTTTTTTGGAAACTTTCACCTACTACGCACACCGCACGGATTGGCTTTTCTTGGTTTTGCAGTCTGTTCATTCTCTGGTACAGAGTTTCAATTCCCCTCCTTCCACTAATGTCCTTCTGATTTTCTTCTGGTGCATTTGGTGCAGTTGCCCTCTTTTGCAGGTACTAACGTCAATACTTCAGGTTCATACGTTGCCCTCTTCCCTACGTTTAAAGTGTCTGGTTGGTTAGAACAAGAGTGAACGCCAGCCTTTTCTGCGATCCCAACATGCTTATGCTTAACAAACATTGATTTCTTAAAACATGGTGTATTCCCCAGCCTTGAGGTAATGAACAATAGCTCCGATCCCTACCACATTCGCCATGGTGTTACAAGAACCAAAGGGTTGAGAAGCTGGAAGATTGAGCTTGAAAGAAAACACTCTTGTCAACGGGTCCGACGCACGCATTTTGTTGTTTATCATGGTCATTTGTTGCCACTCCTCCTTCAACTTTCTTTATATTCATGCTTATTGGCTCTGTTGTCTTGTGATTCATCATTGTAACACGTAGCAAGTTGTAACATAATCTTGTAATGAACTATGTTGAATTGGCTAATGCATTTGTAGTTAATCAAGCAAATATCCATGAGACTCTGGTGCGGTATGTTTGTAAGATAGGAACATTTAACCTTTTGAGTTTGGAATTGGTGACTCAAAACCAAAGAAATATTCTCCTGCATGTTTCTGTATGAAGTTCATAGGAAGTGGCCTGCTCTTTCTTTAAATTCCTTATTTCAAAAATACGAACCTTTAATCTTGAACCAATAAGCTTTCATAACATGACTTAGACATAACCTGACAAACGGTCATAAAAAATGCAATGGAATATTACGAGTATAACTCATACTTCTCCCTATAAACCCTATTGATTTTATCGTTGATCAATGGTTGACTTAGGCGGGGAGCGTGTATGCTCAATGCTTGCAAAGAGGTGTGACAGACCGTAACAATGTCCCAGATTTGTAGATCGTCCAAAGGTCTCATCGTTTAAAATGCAAATTGCACCCATGCGCCATATGACGCTTTTATCATCATGAATCAACGAAATTGAGCTTTCGTGGTAACGTCCTGGACTATGGTGATATGCACCCCAATTAACTAACCAATCGAATCCTTGTAATAACTAAGCCATCTTTAAACAGGTACACACTAATTTAGTGTTCCACTTGATCATTTGGTACATGCAACATGAGCTTCTTATTCCTCGAGGCAGTCTTGATGTGCTATGGATTCCCTGATGCAGTATGACCCAAATCCACAATGCAAAGAAATATGGTAACCATGGTTTGACGCTTGGTAAAATATTTAAATTTTAAATAAAAAAAAAAAACTTAACCTCCTACTTAATGAAAGTCTCTAGCCTTACATCTATGTATCATGTTCTATGGTTATAAGTACCAATGAAAGACCTGAGCGGACCGGAAAAAATTGGGGTATGACACTGACATACTGTCGATCTTCATGGTAATTTCTCCAAGACTCTTTGCTGTTATTTCTTCAACCAGATTCACCATCCATGTTTCTTGGCATGCACAAAGAGAAGCAGCTTTGTATTCTGCTTCGCACGATGATAATGCCACTACTGGCTCTTTTCTCGAACTCCAAGCAACTGGTGCACCACCTAGCATAAACACATAGCCAGCTGTGGATTTTAGATCCTCAACATCACTACACCAACTTGAGTCGGTGTATCCCACTAATTGGCATTCTTTTCCTTCATCAGTTGCAGGAAACAAAATGTCATAATCGAGAGTTCCTTTTAGATACCTCAGTATCCTCTTCGTCGCTGCTAGATGTGATACCTTTGGCTTCTGCATGAACCTACTCACCATACCTACATTGTATGCTAAGTAAGGCCTTGTATGACACAGGTATCGAAGTGACCCAATAAGTCTTCTGTATTGGGTTGGGTCGACATTATCTTCATCTGAATCCTTCGACTGTTGTAATCTGGGCTCAGCTGGAGTCGAAATTGGGTTGCAATCTTGCATTTCAAATCTCTTGAGAATTTCTCCTGCATAGCCTCTTTTGTGCATCATCAAACCTCTACCACTCTTTTAGAATTCGACGCCAAGGAAATATGAAATGTCACCAAGATCTGACATTTCGAATTCCTTGTTGAGATCACCTTTGAAGTCTTCGATCTCCTTCTTGCAACTACCTGTTATCAACAGGTCATCGACATAGAGACATAGTATAAGCAATTCACTCTTGCTTCTTCTTACATATACTCCATGTTCAGATTTGCACTTCATAAATTCCTTCTCCCTTAGAAATCCATCTATCTTCTTGTTCCAAGCTCTTGGAGCTTGTTTAAGTTCGTACAGAGATTTATGCAGCCTGTACACCTTTCTTTCTTCGCCATGTTTCACAAATCCAACTGGTTGTACAACATAAACTTCTTCTTCTAAGGGGCCATTAAGGAATTCATATTTCACGTCCATCTGGAACATCTGTCAGTTGTTTATGTTTGCTAGACCAACAACCAACCTAATTGTTTCAATCCTAGCAACAGGTGCAAAAACTTCATCGAAGTCAATTCCTTCTTTCTGAAGAAATCCTTTCGCCACAAGTCTCGCCTTGTGTCGAATCACTTCTCCTCTGGGGTTCAACTTCACTTTGTATACCCACTTCACATCGATTTCCTTCTTGTCTTGGGGCAATTCGACAAGTGACCAAGTGTTGTTGACTTCGATTGACTTCAGCTCTTCGTCCATTGCTTTCATCCACTTCGAATCTTTCAATGCCTCAACTGCATTGACAGGTTCGACATCTGCGTAGAAAGCATAATGTATCAGCTCACCTTCTTCATTGACCACATCATCTGATGTAATCACACATTCTTGCAACCTTGCAGTCATATGTCTTCTTCTTTGAGGTCTACTTGTGCTTGCTTCACCTCTGACTTCTTCTTGTCGAACTTGTCTTTCGACTTCACTAGCTGGTTCATAACAAAAGATTCTCACTGAATCTTTCTTGACATTCTCAGTCCAATCCCACTCCTTAAGCTCATCTATGATCAAGTCCCTGCTAATCACTACTTTCTTATTCACTGGGTCGAACAACTTGTATCCTCCAGTCGAATGATATCCTATCAGGATCATCTGACTCGACTTGTTATCAAGTTTTCTTCTTAACTGATTTGGCACATGTTTATGTGCTATAGATCTAAACACCCTCAAATGAATCAAGCTAGGCTTGACACCAGACCAACATTCTTCTGACGTGATTCCTTCTAGCTTCTTCTTCGGACATCTATTCAGGATATATATCGCAGTTGACAGAGCTTCTCCCCATAATTCTTTGGGTAGATGCTTGCCTTTCAACATACTTATAACCATATTCATAATGGTTCTATTCTTTCTTTTTGCGACTCCATTATGCTATGGAATGTAGGGTGGCACCACCTCATGCACAATCCCTTCTTTCATACATAATGCATTGAAATCTTTTGACACATATTCTCCACCACCATCAGTTCTTAAAATCTCGATCTTTCGACCGCTCTGTCTTTCCACCATAGATTTAAACTTGGCAAATACCTCGATCACTTCACTTTTCTTCTGGATCAAGTAAGACCACAGTTTTCTACTGGAATCATCTATGAATGTAACAAAGTATTTGTTACCTCCAATCGAAACCACCTGGAGAGGACCACATACATCAGAGTATATGACTTCAAGAATTGCCTTCGACTTGCTTCCGGCATCCTTACTGAAGTTGTTCTTATGTTGCTTCACTTGCACACATTCTTCACAGACTTTGTTTGGAATGTCGATTTCTGGTAATCCTAAAACCATATTTCTTCTCTTCAAATCTCTTATGTCTTTGAAATTGAGATGGCCAAGTCAGTAATGCCATATCCATTCATCTCTGCTGGATGTTGTTGTAAGGCACTTATGCTCCATCACATTAAGCTCAATCTTAAAGGTTCTATTCTGAGACATTGGAGCCTTCAAGATCAACCTTCCATTTGAGTCGAGAACTCTCATCATCTTGTCTTCGATCGACACTCTGTAGTTCTTTTCGACTAACTGCCCTATGTTGAGCAAATTACTCTTCATGCCTGGTATGTACAACACATTTGAAATTACTGACCTCTTGCCATCTTTCCTCATAATCAGAACACCACCAACACCTTCAGCTGCTAGAGTGTTGTCATTTGCAAACTTCACCATGTTCTTCATTGAGGGATTTATGTTGACAAACCAATCTTTTCTTCCATACATGTGTGATGAGCATCCTGAGTCCAAGTACCACTGGTCCTTGAATCTCTCTTCTTCTCTTGTTGTAACCATCAACAGTGTCTCTTCTTCTTCATGTTTCTCCAGCTTTACATAAGTTTCTTGATTCTTCTGCTTTTCTGGACAATCACTAGAATAGTGACCATACCTTTGAAAATTGTAACATTGAATGTGACTCTTGTCTGGCTTTTGACCACCACCTCTTCCTCTACCTGCAACACCACCTCTTTGGTTGCCTTGGTTCCAGGGTTTTCTCTGATTCGACCAATTTCCTTCTTGCTGATTTCTGTAACACCCCGATAAAAATAAGATAATTATTTAATTTAAGTTAATATTATATTTATTAATTTAATTAAATAATTGGAATTATTGGAATAATATTATTGGATTTTTATTATTGGAGTATATAAGTTGGAATAAGGAAAAGAGTTCCATTTTTTGGTAAAAAGGGTTTTACGTGAAAGCAGAGAAGCGGCTGAAAAGGGAGGAAGGGCAAAGAGGAAGAGCAGGAGAGCAAAGGTTGGAGAAGAGAAGAGCTTGAAGCTAAAGGCTGCCGGATTAATTCAGGTAAAGGGGGTTATCGTCGTTTAATGGGTATTATAGATTAACATGTAATGGGTAGTGATAAACCGTTGAATTGACCCTAATTGGGATGATGAGTGCTGAAAATTTGTGATGAATAAATTGTGTTTAAGCTGTGATTGAATCGGTAATTGTGTGAGTCGTGATTCCCCGAGCGTATCGCTTTTTACGGAATTGGAATCGGAGGTCCGGAAGTCCTCCAACGGCGGAAAATGCGGAGAATTCTGCATTCTGCTTCGTGTTAGCGCAGGAACAGCTTTCTGTCTTGCGTTAACCGGTTAACCCAGGGCGTTAACCGGTTAACACTGTTGTGAGTTGTGGAAATATTGATGTTCTGTCTGCGTTAACCGGTTAACCCAGGGCGTTAACCGGTTAACACTGTTGAGTTTTGCCAGAAAGCGTGTTCTGTCTGCGTTAACCGGTTAACGCAGGGCGTTAACCGGTTAACACTGTGGGAAAAGAGAAAAAAAAATTGATAATTGAATCTTGTGTACGTTTTGGAATGGAATTATATAGTACTTAGTTGATGTCAAAGTTGATTATAAGTTGATTACGTTGAAAACATTGTTGTGTTGCATTTATTATCCTGTGGTCGGAATTTAAAGTCGTGTATGTCAAAGTTGATTATAAGTTGATTATGTTGAAAACATTGTTGTGTTGCATTTATTATCCTGTGGTCGGAATTTAAAGTCGTGTATGTCAAAGTTGATTATAAGTTGATTATGTTGAAGACATTGTTGTGTTGCTATTGTTATCATGTTGTCGGAATTCATATGCATTAAGTCGGAGCTTTGCTCACACCACGTTGGCCTGGATTGGCAAAAGTTGAAAGTTGAAGGCTTAAGCCTTGATGCCTCGTTAAATTGGCAAATTTTAAGTTGGGAGTTTTACTCCAAATGGTACCACATGCATGACGAGTCGAGTCTCATTAGAGTTGCATTTTGTTGGTTTGTTGTATGAGTATTTAATTTAATTGAGCAGTGGTGCTTGTGTTGATATTGAGTATGACGTTTGAGTTGATGTGCCGTTACTGAATGTGTGATGTGATTAGGGTGATTAATGTGTCAAATTACTTAACATGACATGATATTTTATAATGCTTATCATATCGATTGAGGAACTCACCCTTACAACTATTTTTCTGGTAACGAGCAGTGATTGAGTAAAAGCTAGTGCTTGGGGTCTAGTGTAGTCTCCTTAGTGGGTCATGCTCTGATAGATGTAACATCGGGACGGGATGTTTCACCTTGTTGAATAATTCTCATGTAATGTGTTACATGTGTTGAATGATCGATTGGATCTCTATCCGCTGCGTATTTTGCAATGCTTTATGTTTTGATATAATAAAAGAGCATGACAGTTATTATGATGAATGGTGTGAAATGATTGTGTGACACCCTTAATGGCGTATTACTCTGATTGATATATTGTTATTCTAATTAAATATTTGGGGAATTTTAGAAGGGTGTTACATTAGTGGTATCAGAGCAGGTCGGTCTGTCCGGCCAGTTGTCGTGTCGTTACTGTCTAACAATTGTGTATTGTTACTAATCTAACTTTTAAGTTGTGTTGTGGTGATAAGTTGAAATGGCTGGAAGGAATGACGCTGCAATGGCTGCCGCAATGCAAGCGATGGCACAAGCTGTGCAGAACTTGCCAAATGCTGGTGGAGATGCTGGATCACGTAGCTTGGCGACTTTTCAAAGAGAGAATCCGCCGGTGTTTAAAGGGAAGCATGATCCAGATGCAGCCTTGGGATGGTTGAAAGAGATCGAGAGAATCTTCCGTGTTATGGATTGCACTCCAGCTCAGAAGGTTCGGTATGGTACTCACATGCTAGCAGTCGAAGCTGATGACTGGTGGCTAGAGACTCACGAGAGGTTGACCGTGGCAGGTGAAGTCATTACTTGGGATGTATTCCGTAGGGAATTCATGAGAAAGTATTATCCGGAGGATGTCCGTGGTAAGAAAGAAATTGAGTTCCTTGAGCTGAAGCAAGGAAACTTGTCTGTCACTGATTATGCTGCAAAATTTGTGGAGTTGTCCAAATTTTATCCTCATTACACTAGTGCTGGTGCTGAATTTTCAAAGTGCATCAAGTTTGAGAACGGACTGCGCTCTGAAATTAAGAAGGTTGTTGGGTATCATGAGATACGCATTTTTACTGAATTGGTGGATAGCTGCAGGATATTTGAAGAAGACAATAATGCTCATTACAAGATTGTCAGTGACCGCAGGGGCAAGCAACATCAAAATCGTGGCAAGCCGTATGATGCTCCAGTGGGAAAAGGGAAACAAGGAGCTGCTCCGGCTCAGAGGACTAGTAGGGGAGGTGCTCCTGCTGGTATAGTTTGCTTCAAATGTGGTCAGGCTGGTCATAAGAGTAATGTATGCACTGCTGAAGTAAAGAGGTGTTTTCGCTGTGGTAAGACTAGCCATGCAATAGCTGATTGCAAGCACAAGGAAATGATTTGTTTTAATTGTGGCGAAGAAGGGCATATTGGAAGTCAGTGTCAGAAGCCAAAGAAATCTCAAACTGGAAAGGTGTTCGCATTGACCGGAACTCAAACCTCCAGTGAGGACAGACTTATCCGAGGTACATGTTTCATAAATGGTACTCCTTTAATTACTATTATTGATACCGGTGCCACACACTGTTTTATTTCTGCTAACTGTGCTCGAAGATTGGTTTAAAATTGTCCGCTTTGGATGGTGAATTGATTGTTGAGACCCCATCTAAGGGATCAATAACTACTTCTTTGGTATGTTTAAATTGTCCTTTGTCGATCTTCGATAAAGATTTCTATGTTGATTTAGTATGTTTGCCGTTGGGTGAGATGGATGTAATTCTTGGTATGAACTGGTTGGAGTATAATTATGTTCATATAAATTGTCATCATAAGTCGGTGAGGTTTTCCACTCCTGAAGAGGAAGGAGTTGACTTATTACCTTTCAGAGAATTGCGAAAATTGATGAAAGAGGGAGCTCAGATGTTTTCTTTGATGGCGACGTTGTCGGTTGAGAGTAAAGCTAAGATAGAGGAACTGTTAGTGGTGAAAGAATTCCCTGAAGTTTTTCCTGATGAAATTCCTAGTGTGCCGCCAGAGAGGGAAGTTAAATTTACTATTGATTTGGTGCCTGGTACTAGGCCTGTTTCGATGGCACCGTATAGAATGTCGGCATCTGAATTGTGTGAATTAAAGAAGCAATTGGAAGACTTACTTGAGAAGAAGTTTATAAGACCAAGTGTGTCACCGTGGGGAGCTCCAGTGTTGCTAGTAAAGAAGAAAGATGGTAGTATGAGGCTTTGTGTCGATTATAGACAATTGAATAAAGTAACGATCAAGAATAAGTATCCACTACCGAGAATAGATGATTTGATGGATCAATTAGTGGGTGCTTGTGTGTTCAGTAAAATTGATTTGAGATCGGGCTATCATCAGATCAAAGTGAAAGATGAAGACATCCAGAAGACAGCGTTCAGAACTCGGTATGGACATTATGAGTATTCTGTGATGCCTTTCGGCGTGACTAATGCGCCGGGAGTATTTATGGAATACATGAATCGTATTTTCCATACTTATCTGGATCATTTTGTGGTAGTATTCATTGATGATATTTTGATTTACTCTAAGTCCGAAGAAGAGCACAAGGAACATTTGAGATTAGTGTTGGATGTTTTGAAAGATAAGAAATTGTATGCGAAGCTGTCCAAGTGTGAATTTTGGTTAAGAGAAGTCAGTTTTCTCGGCCATGTAATTTCAGGAAAAGGTATTGCTGTAGATCCTTCCAAGGTAGAAACTGTATTGCAATGGGAGACTCCTAAGTCGGTTACCGAGATTAGAAGCTTTTTGGGGTTAGCTGGATATTATAGAAGGTTTATTGAAGGATTTTCTAAGTTAGCACTTCCGTTGACTAAATTAACTTGTAAGGGTAAAGCTTTCGTGTGGGATGTTCAGTGTGAAGAGAGTTTTAATGAATTAAAAAGGAGATTGACGTCGGCGCCGGTTTTGACTTTGCCAAATCCGGAGGAACCGTTTATAATCTACTGTGATGCTTCATTGATGGGCTTGGGAGGTGTGCTCATGCAAAATAGTAAAGTAATTGCTTATGCGTCGCGACAGTTAAGAATTCATGAAAAGAACTATCCTACGCATGATCTTGAACTTGCTGCTGTGGTGTTTGTGCTAAAAATCTGGAGGCATTACCTTTATGGTTCCAGATTTGAAGTTTTCAGCGATCATAAAAGTTTAAAGTATCTATTTGATCAGAAAGAGCTGAACATGAGACAACGTAGGTGGTTAGAATTGCTTAAGGATTATGATTTCGGTTTGAATTATCATCCAGGAAAAGCAAATGTTGTGGCCGATGCTTTAAGTAGAAAGACCTTGCATGTGTCGGCAATGATGATTAAGGAGTTGGAATTAATTGAGCAATTTCGTGATATGAGTTTGGTTTGCGAAGTAACCCCGCAGAGTGTAATGCTAGGAATGCTAAAGATTAATAATGATTTTATGGATAGTATCCGAGAGGCACAGAAATTGGATGTGAAATTAGTAGATATCCTTAATCGTTGTGGTCAATCAGAGAAGAGTGACTTTAAGATTGATGCGAGAGGTGTGTTGAAATTAGGGGAAAGAATTTGTATTCCTAATGACGCGATTTTGAAAAGAAGCATTCTAGAAGAGGGTCATAGAAGCAGTTTGAGTATTCATCCAGGAGCTACTAAAATGTATCAGGATTTAAAGAAAATATTTTGGTGGCCCGGAATGAAAGAAGATGTGGCTCGTTTTGTGTATGCGTGCTTAACTTGTCAGAAGTCGAAGATTGAGCATCAGAAGCCTGCTGGGTTGATGCAACCGTTGGAAGTTCCAGAGTGGAAATGGGATACATTTCTATGGACTTTGTAACGGGGTTGCCTGCTACTTTAAGAGGGCATGATTCGATTTGGGTGATCGTTGATAGGCTCACGAAGTCGGCTCACTTCATACCTATTAACCTCACTTACCCAATTGCGAAGTTGGCAGAGATTTACATCCGAGTAATTGTAAAGTTGCATGGTGTTCCTCTGTGTATTGTGTCGGACAGAGATCCGAGGTTTACATCGGGATTTTGGAAAATTCTGCAAGATTCGTTGGGCTCTAAGTTGAGGTTGAGTTCGGCATATCATCCTCAAACTGATGGCCAAACTGAGAGAACTATTCAGTCATTGGAGGATTTACTGAGAGCTTGTGTTCTTGAACAAGGAGGTTCGTGGGACACTTATCTTCCATTGATCGAGTTCACATATAATAATAGTTACCATTCTAGTATCGGAATGGCGCCTTTTGAAGCATTGTATGGTCGTAGATGTAGAACTCCGTTGTGTTGGCACGAATCTGGTGAGGGTGTAGTACTGGGACCAGAGTTAGTTCGAGAAACTACCGAGAAAGTGAAGTTTATCCGAGAGAAGATGAAAGCTTCTCAGAGTAGGCAGAAGAGTTACCATGACAAGCGGAAGAAGGAATTAGAATTTCAAGCTGGTGACCATGTGTTTTTGAGAGTCACGCCTGTGACCGGTGTTGGGAGGGCTTTGAAGTCTAAAAAGCTCACTCCTCGCTTCATTGGTCCGTATCAAATCTTAGAACGGGTTGGAAAAGTTGCTTATCGGATGGCATTACCACCTAATCTTTCGAATTTGCATGATGTATTCCATGTGTCGCAGCTTCGGAAGTATGTCTCAGATCCGTCTCATGTGGTTAGTATGGATGATGTGCAAGTGCGGGATAATTTAACAATGGAGACAAAGCCTGTACGAGTTGAAGATCGTGAAACAAAGACTCTTCGAGGAAAAGAGATTGTGTTGGTTAAAGTCGTTTGGTTGGGAGCTGCGGGCGAAAACATGACATGGGAACTTGAGAGTCAGATGAAGGAGTCTTATCCGGAGCTATTCGCTTGAGGTATGTTTTCGAGGACGAAAACTCTTTTAGTGGGGGAGAGTTGTAACACCCCGATAAAAATAAGATAATTATTTAATTTAAGTTAATATTATATTTATTAATTTAATTAAATAATTGGAATTATTGGAATAATATTATTGGATTTTTATTATTGGAGTATATAAGTTGGAATAAGGAAAAGAGTTCCATTTTTTGGTAAAAAGGGTTTTACGTGAAAGCAGAGAAGCGGCTGAAAAGGGAGGAAGGGCAAAGAGGAAGAGCAGGAGAGCAAAGGTTGGAGAAGAGAAGAGCTTGAAGCTAAAGGCTGCCGGATTAATTCAGGTAAAGGGGGTTATCGTCGTTTAATGGGTATTATAGATTAACATGTAATGGGTAGTGATAAACCGTTGAATTGACCCTAATTGGGATGATGAGTGCTGAAAATTTGTGATGAATAAACTGTGTTTAAGCTGTGATTGAATCGGTAATTGTGTGAGTCGTGATTCCCCGAGCGTATCGCTTTTTACGGAATTGGAATCGGAGGTCCGGAAGTCCTCCAACGGCGGAAAATGCGGAGAATTCTGCATTCTGCTTCGTGTTAGCGCAGGAACAGCTTTCTGTCTTGCGTTAACCGGTTAACCCAGGGCGTTAACCGGTTAACACTGTTGTGAGTTGTGGAAATATTGCTGTTCTGTCTGCGTTAACTGGTTAACCCAGGGCGTTAACCGGTTAACACTGTTGAGTTTTGCCAGAAAGCGTGTTCTGTCTGCGTTAACCGGTTAACGCAGGGCGTTAACCGGTTAACACTGTGGGAAAAGAGAAAAAAAAAATTGATAATTGAATCTTGTGTACGTTTTGGAATGGAATTATATAGTACTTAGTTGATGTCAAAGTTGATTACGTTGAAAACATTGTTGTGTTGCATTTATTATCCTGTGGTCAGAATTTAAAGTCGTGTATGTCAAAGTTGATTCTGTTGAAAACATTGTTGTGTTGCATTTATTATCCTGTGGTCGGAATTTAAAGTCGTGTATGTCAAAGTTGATTATAAGTTGATTATGTTGAAGACATTGTTGTGTTGCTATTGTTATCATGTTGTCGGAATTCATATGCATTAAGTCGGAGCTTTGCTCACACCACGTTGGCCTGGATTGGCAAAAGTTGAAAGTTGAAGGCTTAAGCCTTGATGCCTCGTTAAATTGGCAAATTTTAAGTTGGGAGTTTTACTCCAAATGGTACCACATGCATGACGAGTCGAGTCTCATTAGAGTTGCATTTTGTTGGTTTGTTGTATGAGTATTTAATTTAATTGAGCAGTGGTGCTTGTGTTGATATTGAGTATGACGTTTGAGTTGATGTGTCGTTACTGAATGTGTGATGTGATTAGGGTGATTAATGTGTCAAATTACTTAACATGACATGATATTTTATAATGCTTATCATATCGATTGAGGAACTCACCCTTACAACTATTTTTCAGGTAACGAGCAGTGATTGAGTAAAAGCTAGTGCTTGGGGTCTAGTGTAGTCTCCTTAGTGGGTCATGCTCTGATAGATGTAACATCGGGACGGGATGTTTCACCTTGTTGAATAATTCTCATGTAATGTGTTACATGTGTTGAATGATCGATTGGATCTCTATCCGCTGCGTATTTTGCAATGCTTTATGTTTTGATATAATAAAAGAGCATGACAGTTATTATGATGAATGGTGTGAAATGATTGTGTGACACCCTTAATGGCGTATTACTCTGATTGATATATTGTTATTCTAATTAAATATTTGGGGAATTTTAGAAGGGTGTTACAATTTCGACCAGTCGAATTATTGTAACCTCCTCTTCCTTTATTGTCATTCCAACTTCCTTTTCTTTCTTTTGTTGATTGAGCCTGGAAAGCCATATCACTCTTCGACTTTCCTGCAGCTCTTTCAGCCATTCTTTGTTCATGAGATTCAAGTGTCCCTTGAAGCTCTTCCTTTGTCAATTTTGACAAATCTTTCGACTATTATATGGCTATTACCACGTGGTCGAACTTTGGAGCCAACGACCTCAAGATCTTTCCAACAACAGATCTTGATGTTAACACTTCTCCAGATACCTTGATTTGATTCACCAGTTTCGTAACCTTGGTGAAGAAATCAGTTATGCTTTCATTGTCTTCCATCTGAAGCAAATCATACGTTCTTTTGTGAGTTTCTAACGTCACCTCTTTCACCTTCTCCGCGCCTCCAAACGATTTCTCCATAATTTCCCATGCTTCTTTCGCTGACTCTGCATCACTAACCTTTTCAAATTTATCTGCATCAACACATTGATGGATTATAAAGAGAGCTTTATAATCTTTCTTCTTCAATCCTTTATGTTCATCCTTTTCTTGATCCGTCGCGGCTTCTACAAGCGTTACTACTCCTTCCTTCACAAGATCCCAAAGATCTTGATAACAGAATACAACCTTTATCTGCTTGCACCAATTCTCATAATTGTTGTTCTTGAGAATTGGAAGATTTGCTGGAAAATGCCCATTTGGATGATTCGTTGCCATGATGATTTTCTTTCCACAAATCGATTTAACCGGAGCTCTTGATACCAGATGTTGGAAATCCCCCAAAACCTATGGAGAATTTCAACCAGTCTTGATGAACAAGATTGTAATTAGCTACACAATAACAACGAAAAGAGAAGAACAATGGAGAAAGAAAGTAAAGAACGATGAAGGAGAAGAGTAATAAAATTCTGCAGAGTTTCTCTCTGCCCACAAACTGTGGAAAACCTCTTATTCACTTTGCAACTGCAAAATACTGTGAATTACAAGTTGTTGTGAATACTCTATTCACCTCTGTTACAAAATAAGGGTTGCTCCCTCTATTTATAGATTTAGGTTAACTTGGACCTCAAGCCAATGCCCAAAACTATAAAAGCCCAAAACTGTAAAAGCCCAAAATAGCTAATACTACTAAAATAGGCATAGGTGGTTTAACACTTCCTTACTCTATCGAGCAACCTGCTTCGACACAAGAAATTACAATTCAACAAGAATTTCATATTTTTTATTTTAATATTAAAATTTTATCTAGATTAAAAGGAATACAAAATAACTTCAAATTTTCATCACATAATCTTTAAATAAAACTTATAAATGATTAGTACTTTTTACACGATATTTAAATCAAAAATATTATTCTTACACTAAAACATACCCTACATTGTATTCCACTGTTCACTGAAGCTAACAAAAATATACCCGAACGCATCGCACACTCGAACATATAACATAGTTGTCATCGAACTTTATTTATTCCCGAAGAAAATGAAAAACATGGATAAAATTTGGGAGAAAGAGATATCTGGGTAAGAAAGTCGGTTATGGAAGGGGAAAGTATTAGCATCCCTTACATCCATTGTACTCAACGGGAACCGTTTTGATCATTCTTACTTGAATGAGTGTTATATCTAAGGTTTACTCATGAAAGGATAAGGGAAAAGAAAAGATAGAGTGCTCAGAGAGGATTTTGGCCCTCATGCCTACATATCCTTATAGTGCAATAAGGATTTTAGAGCTTCGTAGTTCGTGGAACTAATGGCGGGAGGTCAAAAGAAGTTGTGGTAAAGATATGGTTTGAACCAAAAGATTGTGTTGTTTGACTCCAAAAAGGGATGAAATCTGAACCCAAGAGTAAAACTGGCGTGAACCATATGTGGGTAGTCAGAACATTCGCCATTATATGGTACAGTCGAAAATAAAGAGAATTAAGTGTTCGGTATCAGGGCAAACATCTCTTGGTTCACAAGCAGACATTAAATGAAGCTCAAAGAGATAGTATATTTGTCTCAAAGATAACAGTATATCACATGAAGTGAATGAAGGTAGCTGATATTTAATGAATGAATCATGGAGATTAATTGAGTCATGGTGAAAGAATAAATAAATACAGATAAATATTAATATGCTCGCGGAGGATTTGAACCCTCGTGCCTACGTATTCTCATCGTGCAATGAGAAAATCAGAGCTTTGTAGTTCGTGGAACCACGAAAACAAATAAAGATATTGATTGGATTGCCCAGAGATAAAGAAAATTGCTTAACAAGCAAGAGTGTGGCATTAACCAATGATGGTAATCAACCACTGTGAACTTGTGAAGGCATGGTCTGAACCAAGGATGCTACCAGAGTTTGAGACTCTACTAGGTAGGGAAAGATATTTGACAGGGTTTGTAACCCCACAAGGCAGAATGAGAGATAGCCATAGTGTGTAACTCTACAGGGCAAGATAGATGAATGTCATAGTCTGTAACTCAATAAGGCAAGAGCATAAAGATGTTTCATAGTTTGTAACTATACAAGGGCAAGAAATAGATTTCCGGAGTCTGTAACCCCAATGGGCAAGGTGCATAGGTGTGTCATAGTCTGTAACTATACAAGGCCGAAGGAATTGAATGCCAAAGTCTGTAACTGCATAGGGAAAATGAAAAGGTCAAAGTCTGTAACTTACAGTGAAATGCATGTTTGCCAAAGTCTGTAACTGTATAGGAAATGTCAAATGCTAGAGTCTGTACTCCATTGGAAAAAGAGAGATTGCCATTATCTATAACTTTGTAGGGCAAGGAAGCCAAGGTATGCACTTTAGGCAAAATCAAAAGGTTGCCAGAGTCTGTAACTCTATGGGCAAAGATAAGTGATGTCAAAGTCTGTAACTGTATAGGCATGCAAAGGTTTCCAGAGTTTGTACTCCATAGGAAGCATGAATGAATGTCAAAGTCTATAACTGTATATACACAATCAAAGGTTACCAAAGTCTATACTCCATGGGCAGAAAGAAATTGGGATTTGCCAAAGTTTGTAACTGTATAGGCAAAATGAGATGGTGTTTTGCCAAAGTATGTAACTGTATAGGCAAAATTAAAGATTGTCAGAGTCTATAACTCCATGGTCAAAAAAGAGCTAGCCACAGTCTATAACTCTACAAGGCAAGGATGTCAAGGTTTGTACCTTATAGGAAAATGAATAAAGAGTGCCAAAGTTTGCAACTGTATAGGCACAATCAAAGGTCGTCAGAGTATGTACTCCATGGGCAAAAAGATGATTCCAAAGTATGTAATTATATAGGAAATGCATGAGGCAATTAATTAGGAAATGGGTATGTAATCCTAAGGTAATGATCCCAAAAGATGTATGGATATCAAGGGGAAGAGTCTGGTACTTAATCCAAGAGGAAAGTAATGGTGATTCACTATTGAAGAAGGATTGATGTACAATGATGCTTCATTGTATAAGAAGGATGATTGTTGCTTGCTTGAAGAAGACTTGTCAATTATATGATTCAAATTGCACTAAAGTCTATGAACAAATGTGAATACCTTGAGGAACTGGGTCACTCGTCCCGTACCTAAAGATATTCTAGACAAGGATAGGAACGCTCCACTCTCATCATTCTTTGTTACTTAAGGCTCATAGCATACAACTTGAATCAGAATTGATAAGTTGTTGATAGGAGATCCTGGGTGTTGATCCTGATGATGCAATACTTGTTATAGAAGAAGACTTGACAATCATTTGATTTGAATTGTGCTAAAGTCTATGAATAGAGGTGAATACGATGAGCAACTAGGTCATTCGTCTTGTACCCAAAGATATTCAGAATGAATTAATGGAATTCTCCACTCTCATTCTTTCTCTATTTCTTAAGGCTCATGTCGCACAATCTGAATCATGATTGACAAGTGTTGAGACCTTTGTTGTGCTTGAGAAGTAGTCCACTTTGTTAGTTATGCTTGACTGGTATTTGACTTTGAAGTCTTGAACTTGGATTTGAACCTTGAGGTCTTGAGCTCATTAGATTCAACACATCCAATACAACTTGAGCATAATGGACTTGCCCTATCAAGTGATCAAGGGTCTTTTGATAACTTGAATAGACTTGTGGATTTAAGTACAATGCAAAGGATTTGGTTGACCAAAGTGACCTTTGATCAATGATCGTGTTGATTCGCAAGTGCACGAATTACGTCAAAGTAATATAAAAGAATATCGATCCCACAGAGACCAATCATTAATCTATTGATTACTATCGTTACGGTGTTTGTCTAAGACGGTATAAAAGAGATATTGGGTTTGAAAAACAACGGTAAATAATAAATACAGGTAAAGACAGGTTGAATGTAATTCACGTCAGTTAAGTGATGTTTTGATTGTCTAAATAGAACTACTTATGAGGCAATATTTTCTACTCTTGAAAAGAATCCATTTAACAGGAATTTTTGCTTTCGCGTATTCAGAACCGAGTTTACCCTTAAATTAAGGCCTTTTATTGTCACTTATAAAAGGTGCACAGAACGCTAAAGTAGTAAACCTATTTTTAAGAAATGAGACTCGTAAACTTAGTTGAAAAGTGATTTTGATTTAGAAATTTTACCCAAGGAGTTTCCTGATTTTAAATCTATCAACGCGTCCGAAAACAATTTCAAAAATAGTTTTTCCTTAAAGTGATAAAAATTCCTAGTTACTAAGCCAGGGTGCTTTCGTACTCCTTGAATAATTAAAACTAACCAAGTTTGTTTTAGAAAACTCAAGTTAAAAATCAAAACAACCTTTAAAGTATTTCTACATATTCAATATGTGAAACATTACTTTAACCGCGATCCTTACAATCTAACCTTTAAAAGATTTAGCCAGACATGGTAACACAAACAAACACAACGGTGTTAATCATGATGACAAGTTTGTTTTAGAATGTGAGGCATAAAGAGCGAGTAAAGTGCGTAAAATAAATAAAGTAAAATGTGTGTGGAAAATAAATAAAGTAAAGCAAGTGCGGAAAATAAATAAAGTAAAGCGATACGGAAAATAAATAAAGTAAAGCGAGTGCGGAAAATAAATAAAATAAAAGCGATGCTGGAAATAAATAAAATAAAAGCGATGCGGGAAATAAATAAAATAAAAGCGATGCGGGAAATAAATAAATAAAGGGACAAATAAGAACCTGCTCTGAATGGAAGGCTTTAAATCTGGTACAAAAATAAACCTCCGACTCCTGAAGCTAAAGACGACAGCAACTCGAAGTGACCCAACTCAATCTCACTAAGGTGCGATAACCCCCCGATGTGACGGATTACAGCTATTACAAATGATAAATATATGCTTAGTGTTGTAAAACTAAGTTGGATGATTTGAAAGTGAAATGGAACGAACTATTTATAGAGGATTTCAGCAGCTTGCAAAGACCATGGTGCCCTCCAACTTCTCCTTAGTGGGAACGTGATTTCCAAAGGTGGCGCCCGCCATCCCTTCATGGCGCCCGCCATGTGTGTAAATGGGGTGGATCATGGGAACGTGGCGGTTACCTCCTAGTTGAGGGCTGATGACTCATGGCTTCTCCTATAGCGGCCGCCATGTGCAACGCCATGTGTGTAATTTCGCCGAAAAACCCTAATTTTAGGTCTTTTTGCTTCGTTTCTTCCAAAAGAGTCCGAAAGTGCTAAATATCTGAAAACAAGATAAAAGAGAGCATAATACAAACAAAATAATAATAAAGTCCTAATAAACATGTGAAATCCGAGTCAAAAACACGGTGTAATTCAGTGTGATCAAATTCTCCCACACTTAAACCTTTGCTTGTCCTCAAGCAAAACTCTTTATAGTTTATGCAAGAAAAACAGTATCAACTAGAGTTAATTCAAGGCGAAAAGACTTATAAGTTCATTCGAGGAATGTATCGATAGCTACTAATGAATCGAACTAAGGATATTGTAGTGGCACTTCCCGCAAATGTGGTCGTAGGCTTTGTTCCTATACAAATCAATCCACATTACCCCACCATACCTAAGCCTTCTTTTTGTTTTCTTAAAGTCCTTTTCATTCAGGTGCAATCACATTAAGCCCGTTATCCGTACATACTCATAGTAAAGTGACCAGTTAGTGATTATGATCTTAAGCATGGGGCTCTAGTACATAAGTTGGTGTAACCTTTTTATTCAACCCAATTTGCAGTCGTGGGGGATTGGATCGTAATCCACCCTACTAAGTTCAGCACCAGATACCTCCGAACCAACAAGCAAATAGGCTTTATTTTTTTATTTTTCTAAGCATGGGGCTCCGGTACATAAGTTGGTGTAACCCATTTATTTAACCCAATTTGCAGTTGTGGGGGATTGGATCGTAATCCACCCTACCAAGTTCAGCACCGGATACCTCTGAACCAACAAACAAATAGGCTTATTATTATTTATTTTTATTTTTCTTTTGCATGTTCCGCATATGTTTTTATTTTGCCGGGTTAAATAATCGTGTGAGAGTCACCTAGCCCGGATTTTCATGCGATTTGAGAACAAAGCAGGAATTTTTGTGATCATTCACTTATTTTCATCGGTCCCCTGCGTAGAGCATGCTTAAGCCGGAGCTGACTGCTAGGATAAACTACTTAAGGACTTATTTGGAACAAAAACTAGGGCTACAACATATGGGGTATCAGGATCAACTCTTATAATCATGAAGCCTAAGGTGTTAAGACAATACCGATTTTTAGAAAAAGTTTTCCCAAGTCTTTTACATCCTGTTATAAACCTGTCTTATAACCTGAATGTTCAAGATGTATTTTTTTCTTTGCTCAAAAATTTTTTTTGGTAAGGTTAAAGAAATGGGAGAAATACGGATACACTACACAGATGACTCGTCAGACACATTGTCATACGGTGAACTGACTTCGTGTGTTTTTGCTTTGGAAAGCAAATGTCGCGGTTAGCAAGAGTCGCCACCGACTTTTCTTTTATCCAATAAGGAAAGGTGGAAAAGAACAGGAAAGACCTTAATTAGATTTTGGGTTCGGGAGGTACATTATACAAAGGGAAGGTGTTAGCACCCTTTGTATCCATGGTTATCCATGGGCTCTTAATTGCTGGATCACTTATGTTTGTCTGAAAAAGTGTTTGTGAATTGCTTAAAAAATGTTTTGAAGAGAGAGTTTAACTTTGTAATGATTCTTGTGCGAATGTATACAAAGTATTTATCTCGTTTGATTTTGAAAGCGGTTTAGAAAAATATAACTTGGTAATGATTCTAGCATGAATGTATACCAAGTGATGATTTTCTAATAGATGTTTTGCAAAGTGTGAGGTATGAAAAATGTTTTAGGTTGTGAGTCAGCAATCAAGAGTTATACCTACCCAAGGTCTTTATGGGTATTTCCTATCCTTAGGAGGGTAAAACTGTCCTTACTATTGAGAAGTAAGTAGTTCTATCCTTTGGATGTAAAGGGACATCATAGGGTCATCGATTGGTCATTGAAAGCAACATTTGTAAGGATACCTTAGCATTCGAAGGGACGATCATCATTTAACCGTAAGCTACACCGAAGGGTCATCGAGGGACAAAATCATATATTCGAAAGCAACATCCGAGGGACTATGATTTATTTTGTAGGGACATGATGATTTAATCGAAGGGTCTTTGCTAAGTGTATCCCCACGTTCGCGGGACATGACCGTAATACCGTAGTCGTAGGGTAACAAAGAGAGGTCCAAGATCACTTATTTAAAGACAAAGTTTTACAATTAATTAGGTAATTAGGATGAATCTCCACAATGAAATCAATACATTAAAATCAACTAGGTAATTTAGGGTGGGTATCCACATTAAAATTAATACATTGAAATCAGTTAAGTGATTTAGGGTGAATCTTCACAAGGGTATCCCACAAATAAAGTGGAATACCTACCAAGCTATCTTTTCCGGGGATATGTGAACCTTTACAAAACTCAGCAAACATGTCAGAATACCAAATCAGGGTGCAATTGAGGATTACACCGCAAAAGAAACACAGCAGTAAAACAGAATAGAATAGAACAGAAAAATCATAGAACAGAACAGATCCGATAAGCATAGAACAGAACAGAAAAATCAGCGACTGTCACGTTCGCTGCTGCCTCGCCTAGCGACGGCTTAGCGAACGCTCGCTACATGCTCGCTTAGCGATGGGCTAGCGATGGGCTGCGGGTTTTGGTTTTGATAACAGTACAATTTCAGCAAGCTGCACCCCCTATGGCATTCAATTACAGAAATAACATGGTCAAACATTCAGGATATTCAGGCATACTGGAATTCACATGCACAATCTAATTACATATCCAAAAATTCAATCATGATGCATTATGTATTTAGAGATTACAGGTTGGAAGCATAAAACAGTAGTGATACGCAAACCTGTTTGCACTGGAATTATAATGCTGAATTGGCTGATCACTTTTGGTATCGGGTTGAGTTGGGCGGAGGTAACCTTTGTGCCGGTGAATTGCCTTCAGGGTTTCCTTTAGGGTTGCTCTGAATTCTCTTGGTTGACCTCCAAGGTTTGATGGCTAGGGTTCCGATTCCTCTCCTTCTGTCCGTTTTCGTTCTCCCTTGTTCTGACTGAAGTTGGGGTATTTATAATACTCTTTTTGTGACCTAATGGGCTCAGAATGAAGCCCAGAATTTTCTGATATTCGCAAGCTTCGCTAGGCGAGCGACGTAGCGAAGGGTTCGCTAGGCGAAGGATTTGCTCGCCTAGCGAGCAAGCCAGTTTGGGCTATTCTCTGGATTTTGTCACCTGTGAGCTGGGTCTTTGTTCCCTTAAGATCAATGCCTTGAAAAATAAGTCGGAGTGCCTTGAAAAATGCCTTGTAATATTGACGGAGTGCCTTGAAAAATGCCTTGTAATATTGACGGGCAAATTTTGGGGTATGACAGCTGCCCCTGTTTAATATTCTTGAACCGAGAGAGTTAGAATGGTATGTACGTCATTCGTGGTCTGGAGGTGGAAGAATATTAAACACTAGAATGCCCCAAAAATTTGCACTTGTTAATCAGCAGTTATTCTTGATGGAGATGGGTTTAAAGATGCCATCCAGGAAGTTTGATGATGAGAACTTCAGAGTGCGTTGTACATTAGACGATATCTTAAGACATGGGTGTCATACCGGGTCATACGCTAGACCGTATAGTGAGTCATCTATTAGGCTGTCGACTTCGCTGGGGAGTCAGAGTGTGTTATACGCTGCTGGGGGATAAGGGATCAGAATGGATCATACGCTAGATCGTATCTGAATAGCAGAGTGAACCGTTCCTTAGGCTGCATCTGGAGAGGTAAAGATCAGAATGGATCGTACGCTAGGTCGTATCTGAGTAACCGAATGAGTCCTCCATTACGCGGGTGATTTCACTGGGGATAGAAGATCAGACCGGATCGTATGCTAGATCGTATCTGAGTTGCAGAATGAGCCGTATGCCAGGCCGTATCTGATGAAGGTAGCCTCAGAATGGATCGTACGCTAGATCGTATCTGAGTTGAAGATCCAAATGGGTCTTATGCTAGACCGTATTGGAGTTGCAGGATGAGCCGTCCGTTAGGCTGCGTCTGATGATGAAAGGGGGTAGTCGTACGCTAGACTACACTTCAGAAATGTACCGTACGCTAGGTAGCATCTGAGGGAATGAACATCCAAAAAGGTCGTACGCTAGACCGTCTCTGAGCAGAATGAGTCGTCCGTTAGGCTGAATCTGATGACGAAAAGGGGTAGTCACACGCTAGACTACACTTCAGAAATGTACCGTACACTAGGTAGCATCTGAGGACTTGAAGGTCTAACTGGATCGTACGTTAAACCGTATTGGAGTTGTTGAAGGTCAGAATGGAGCGTACGTTAGATCGTATCTGAATTGAAGGAGTCATATGTTGAGCTGAATCAGAATAAACCGTACGCTAGGCTATATATGTTACATTTGCAATGAATATCTGGGGCGGGCTTAAAGATGCCACCATTAGGAGGATATCCGAGTGTTTGTCAGAATGAATGTTCATATGCATTATATCTGAGAGATGTAGATGAATCCTGAATGTAGTTGATAAAGATGTCCGTCTGAATGGACCTTTGTTTTGACTATATCAGGAGGATAATTAACCTGAAAAATAAAGTTAGCTTCATGCCATGTCATGATGCATGAGATGTTTTATGCTTTTGACAATAAATGCGAACAATGTATGCATGCGTATGTTGTGAAATGATGTAATGATGAATTATGCGTCTGAAATAAATGCGAACATTGTATGCATGTATATGATGCGAAATGATGCATGAATGGACTATGTGTCTGAAACTTTTGCCGGGGAAAAATAAATCCCCATATTCTGGTTGGAGATATTTGTATTGATGACCCTTTCTTAGCTGGGGGTACTTGATTTCTGTCTGATGGTGGAAGCATTCAACAGAGCCTGGCTGGGGATAGAAGAGATGACTAGTTCGTCTGGTGATGCCGACCTCTCCTGGGAAATAGCTGGTTTTTGTTGGGGAAAGGATTTGTAACCGGACTTGTTGGAAAGCATGGTTAGACCTTATCCTCGACCCTAAAGTCTTTCGGTAACTGTTATTGCTATTTTATGCATGTATTTTTTTGGTAAACATCAATCATATTCAAACGTATATATTAATTCGAATTAAATCAATGGACGTTTATGCAAACAAAACAGAGAGAGTAAAACAAAATCATCTTTTTGGAAAATAAAATTGTATCGATTTTGAAAGAGGGCCTATAAACAGGCAATTTGTGTACAGGGAGACAGAAATCCTAGTAAGAGGAAGTTGTCAAGGAAACAAAGAGAAAGCTATGCCGAAAAAGTCCCATCGATTTTAATTCCACTACTGTCATTATGTCTTCAAGCCTCTCATCTCCTGCTGTCGGATAAAAGTGATTGGCTTGTTCAGTCCCTTTGATTTGGGTGAAGCTGACCGAGAACGGGACATAGTCATACGCTTTTATCCCTAATTTTTGCCTGGACCGCCTTTTCAGGTTTTCAGTCCACCAGGATACCCTTTTTTGCCCAAGCCGCCTTTTCAGGTTTTCGACTTGCCGGGTGTACATGCGTAGTATTTTTTTACTATGTCCGTGTTCACGGGATGCGGGGACTCTTCGTCATCCATTGTAGCAAGCATCATGGCTCCACCAGAGAATACCTTCTTAACTACAAATGGCCCTTCGTATGTGGGAGTCCATTTGCCTCTAGAATCACCTTGTGGTAGAATGATACGCTTTATTACCAAGTCGCCAATTCAGAATTATGGTGTTTTATTTTGAACTGCGTGTAGAGTTCAGTAATCATCTTGTTATTCAAATTAGCACCATTATCAGTGATAGCTCTTTCAGGAGACAGCAGGTTTCTCAAATAGATGTTTGATAAGATCCATCTTAGAAATCAATAAAGTGGTATGATTCAACATATACTATCTTAGTCGGCGAGCAGCCCAAGCCAAAGCACAGCAAGCTTTCTCGAGCTGTGAGTATCTTGTTTCACAGTCGGTACCTTTTGCTAAGGTAGTATATTGCATGCTCTTTTCGACCAGACTCGTCATGTTGCCCCAGCACACACCCCATTGAATTTTCTAACACGGTCAAATACATGATTAGAGGTCTTCCTTCAACTAGTGGCATCAGAATTGAAGGTTCTTGGAGATACTTCTTGATTTTGTCTCAGTAACTTGGAGACGGATTTGCAAGTAGCGGTCAAATGGGAGCTAAATCGGGCGACGCGGTCCAGATTTATGATTTCGATCGATGCCCCATGCGGCTGAATAGTCTTTTCTTCTTGCAGTAGTCTGGCAAGCTCTCTAGGTACTTCACAATCTTCCTCACTTCCATCCTCGGCTTGGTAGATCGGATTTTCAAAGTCATAATGAACAGTAGTAGAATTGTTATCAACAGGATCCAGAGTGGATATGGGTCTGCGAATTGTTACGTGAGTGTGTGCAAGAAAGCATAGCTTGTTTGAAAAATGACAAGAAAGATAAGGAGCGCAATATTTGAATGCAAAAAGGTCCATTGATTTATTGAATACGAATATGCTTATGAAAATGACAAAACCCTTGAAAAATTAGCTATTGTGCCCCGGGCATAGACACAATGCTTTGAAATACTAAAATAGCAATAACAATTACTCCTGACTAAAGGAAATCAGGATAGTGTCTTCAGCCTTCCAATTATTGAGTCTGTCACCAATTGTTGGGAAAATCCAGCTATCCAGGTTGCAATCGCTATCAGCATCTTCTACAGCATTGACAGTCTCGTCATGATTAGGCAGAGGAGAAGTGATGACATTAGGAGTCTCCGGATGATCAAATTCAAATTCTCCAGCGTCGATCATATCCTGAATCTTATTTTTCAACAACCAACAATCGTTTGTATCATGCCCGGGGCTATCAGAGTGATATGCACACCTGGCGTTGGGATTATAACTAGGAGAGGTAGTGTTGGGTTTTGCAGGAGGAACTCTGAGGGTAATCAAATTTGCCTTTAGCATACCCTGCAGTGCTTGTGCTAAAGTCATATTGATCTTCGTAAACTGCCTTCTTCCCGGGTTAATGTGACTCACAGATTTCTTGTCCTTTTTCTTCTCGAGCAAGAGAGCCTTCAGTTCCTCCTGCCCCTTGGATAAGTTCAAGATCATCCCCTGGAGTTGAGTATTCTGAGCCTGGAGATCCTTGACAATTTGTTCGAGGGCCATTTTCCTGTTTGGAGGAAAACTGTGAGAACACTGATCCCTTAGAATACCTGTTATGCAATGTTATGCTATGCAATGTATGAAATGTTTTCAATGTTTAAAGTCCTTGAAATGGTTAGTACAATGCCACGATGGCATGATGTTATGATGTTATGATGTCATGATATTATGATGTTAAATAAGTAACAAGCACAAACAAGTCACACCACAATCAATCCTAGGTTTTAAGGCTTACATGAGTTCCATAGGTAAGTACCCTCCCCACTGAAGTTTGGTTGGTTCAACCTGTCCTAGAATAGTAACCGGGTTCTAGAAGGATCTCAAATCATTGACCTTCCTTTAAGTCCACTTCAGTGCAACACCAAGTGGTTGACCGAAGCTTCCCTAAAGTCCAATCTCAAAGAGTGTAGTATCGAGTCTCAACCAACCTTAGTCGGAACCGAAGTCAGTTATCTCACTACTTTCTAATGGCTAGGATGAGTCAATTAGGGTTCTAAAGGTCTGGTTAATGCTTTGATGACACCACGCAGAAGCCAAATTTTTCCTCAAGTAAACATGAGGAACATCAGGACATCCAAAGTGACACATTAAACGTAGCCATCATTTTAACCATTCTAGTATACGCCGGATAGTCGCGATGATCTATTGCTACTTACCTAAGGTACACTAGATCCGGGTGTAGGATCTTTCACTCAAAAATACCCAAGCAATCCCTTAAAATTAAATCAGACAATTTGAATAAGTGATCTTGTTTTTTAAGGTAACCTCTCTCTTTAAGTTATTCCCCAGCAGAGTCGCCAGTTCTGTCATACGGTGAACTGACTTCGTGTGTTTTTGCTTTGGAAAGCAAATGTCGCGGTTAGCAAGAGTCGCCACCGACTTTTCTTTTATCCAATAAGGAAAGGTGGAAAAGAACAGGAAAGACCTTAATTAGATTTTGGGTTCGGGAGGTACATTATACAAAGGGAAGGTGTTAGCACCCTTTGTATCCATGGTTATCCATGGGCTCTTAATTGCTGGATCACTTATGTTTGTCTGAAAAAGTGTTTGTGAATTGCTTAAAAAATGTTTTGAAGAGAGAGTTTAACTTTGTAATGATTCTTGTGCGAATGTATACAAAGTATTTATCTCGTTTGATTTTGAAAGCGGTTTAGAAAAATATAACTTGGTAATGATTCTAGCATGAATGTATACCAAGTGATGATTTTCTAATAGATGTTTTGCAAAGTGTGAGGTATGAAAAATGTTTTAGGTTGTGAGTCAGCAATCAAGAGTTATACCTACCCAAGGTCTTTATGGGTATTTCCTATCCTTAGGAGGGTAAAACTGTCCTTACTATTGAGAAGTAAGTAGTTCTATCCTTTGGATGTAAAGGGACATTGTAGGGTCATCGATTGGTCATTGAAAGCAACATTTGTAAGGATACCTTAGCATTCGAAGGGACGATCATCATTTAACCGTAAGCTACACCGAAGGGTCATCGAGGGACAAAATCATATATTCGAAAGCAACATCCGAGGGACTATGATTTATTTTGTAGGGACATGATGATTTAATCGAAGGGTCTTTGCTAAGTGTATCCCCACGTTCGCGGGACATGACCGTAATACCGTAGTCGTAGGGTAACAAAGAGAGGTCCAAGATCACTTATTTAAAGACAAAGTTTTACAATTAATTAGGTAATTAGGATGAATCTCCACAATGAAATCAATACATTAAAATCAACTAGGTAATTTAGGGTGGGTATCCACATTAAAATTAATACATTGAAATCAGTTAAGTGATTTAGGGTGAATCTTCACAAGGGTATCCCACAAATAAAGTGGAATACCTACCAAGCTATCTTTTCCGGGGATATGTGAACCTTTACAAAACTCAGCAAACATGTCAGAATACCAAATCAGGGTGCAATTGAGGATTACACCGCAAAAGAAACACAGCAGTAAAACAGAATAGAATAGAACAGAAAAATCATAGAACAGAACAGATCCGATAAGCATAGAACAGAACAGAAAAATCAGCGACTGTCACGTTCGCTGCTGCCTCGCCTAGCGACGGCTTAGCGAACGCTCGCTACATGCTCGCTTAGCGATGGGCTAGCGAGCGGCTGCGGGTTTTGGTTTTGATAACAGTACAATTTCAGCAAGCTGCACCCCCTATGGCATTCAATTACAGAAATAACATGGTCAAACATTCAGGATATTCAGGCATACTGGAATTCACATGCACAATCTAATTACATATCCAAAAATTCAATCATGATGCATTATGTATTTAGAGATTACAGGTTGGAAGCATAAAACAGTAGTGATACGCAAACTTGTTTGCACTGGAATTATAATGCTGAATTGGCTGATCACTTTTGGTATCGGGTTGAGTTGGGCGGAGGTAACCTTTGTGCCGGTGAATTGCCTTCAGGGTTTCCTTTAGGGTTGCTCTGAATTCTCTTGGTTGACCTCCAAGGTTTGATGGCTAGGGTTCCGATTCCTCTCCTTCTGTCCGTTTTCGTTCTCCCTTGTTCTGACTGAAGTTGGGGTATTTATAATACTCTTTTTGTGACCTAATGGGCTCAGAATGAAGCCCAGAATTTTCTGATATTCGCAAGCTTCGCTAGGCGAGCGGCGTAGCGAAGGGTTCGCTAGGCGAAGGATTTGCTTGCCTAGCGAGCAAGCCAGTTTGGGCTATTCTCTGGATTTTGTCACCTGTGAGCTGGGTCTTTGTTCCCTTAAGATCAATGCCTTGAAAAATAAGTCGGAGTGCCTTGAAAAATGCCTTGTAATATTGACGGAGTGCCTTGAAAAATGCCTTGTAATATTGACGGGCAAATTTTGGGGTATGACACACATGTTATTTTATTGAAAGGAAAAACAAACAACTAAAATAAACAAAACATACTAAAAATAAAAGAAAACGGTAAAAAGCGATAAAAGTAAAGGAAAGCGATAAAAAGCAATAAAAATAAAGGAAAGATGAAAAGCGATAATATCTCCTCCCACCCTTAAACCGAACATTGTCCTCAATGTTTTAATATGAGATAGGGTAGGATTATCCTGAGAGAGAGAGAGAGAGAGAGAGAGAGAGAGAGAGAGAGAGAGAGAGAGAGAGAGAGCTAGGGGTGAGCACCGGTACCGTCATCGTCACCGCCCTGGTCAGGATGCCTGGGTCGACGACGTCTGGTTCGAGTACTAAGTCCTTCCTGCAACTGCTGAGAGCGACCTAGGAGAGATCCTTGGGTGGACTCGATGAGAGCGAAGTTATGCTCATTAGCCTGTCGCTGGCGTTGTTGCTCATTAGTGATCGTAAGCAAGGACTCAATGACAGTCCAATGTGCTTGCTCACTACGCTGATGGGAAGCTACCATAAAACTCATATTATCTTACAGTTGTTGGTTTATGGTGTTCAAGAGGGTTTCACGCCTTTCTTCACGAGCCAATTGCTCGCGCCACATCTCCTCGGCGATGTAGAAACCGGGAACGGTACCTGCAAAAGGGTAAGAGGAAGAAGGTGCGGTGTATGCAGGTGATGCAGTAGGAATATCATGATCAGGTGATTGGTCGCGCCGGTCATACTCATCATCGGTCCCTTTCCCATCGTCCATAGGAACGTTAGATGGAAAAAGATTGGTAAAGGGTGGAGCATCAAGATCGTATGTCCAGTTCCTCGCATATCGCATATCCATACGCTGAGAGCAAGGTAGGACAACACTGGGTACAATTGCACCATGTATCATGAGGTAGAAACCACCTTCTCGCCGCACCTTGCATAATTTCATATCTTTTAAAAAATTCAGGTTAATGGTGCGATGAAGGAGTGGTTCTAAGGTGGCTAACTCAGCGTGTAGATTCAACGCTCTAGCAATGGAGGTAATCAAACCACCGAAAGAGATGGTTCCTCCTTTTTTAAGGATGGAAAACATATGGGCCAACATGAAAGGAACAGGATTGATCCTGCGATTAGTGAGGCAATCCTGTAAACATAGAAACTCTCAGGCATTTACTTTGTTAGAGTTTTCCCGGCCAAATATAGTACATGCCAAGAGGTATCGAAAAATACGTATGGCCGAGTTATGGACATTAGAAGCCAAAATTCCTTCAAAGGAAGTGACATTCACATTAGATAATTTGTTCCAAAAAGTAAATGCCCCGAGTGCCCATTCAGTATCCAAGGGCGTCTCACAGATAGCACCATCACCATAAGGCATTCCGAGAAAACCCGCTAAAGCATCGGTAGTGTACTCGTATTCTACATTAAACATTCTAAAATAGACGGTACCTACCGTGCTAGCAGTGCTAGGGTAAACAGTGTAAATTAGGGGTGGCAAAACGGGTCGGCTCGCTGGGCATGCCCGTTTTGCCCGCACTTTTGTGCGGGGCGGACCAAGGATTTAGGCCCTCACCCTCAAATGTGTTCGCCCCGCCCCGCCCCGTTTTTTTCGTGGGCTTTTGCGGGCACGTGTATTTACATAAAGTTTTGCATTTTTAGGCTTAAATAGTGCAGTGCCCGCGGGCTTTCCCTGTCCCGCCCTCACTTTTTTGCGGGGCGGGTCTAAGTTTTAGGCCCACATCCTCAACTATGACCGCCCCGCCCCGTTTTTTTGCAGGCTTTTGCGGGACGGGCCTAAACGGGGCGGACATGCCCGTTTGCCACGCCTAGTGTAAATTAGGGAACTCAAAAATTCCCTAGTGAGCCTATCGTAGGTGGGTGCTTTACTAGCAAAAATATCGTGTAATCCTAAATTATCAAGCATGTGGAAAACACTATGGTATGTGCCTAGAGTGTACAAACAGTCTTCGTCGACATACCTGGTAGCGAGGATCTCCCGAGTTTGCAATCTTTGCAAAATCTTGTTTTGTCGCTCACCGGGCTTTCCTCCACGAAGAATGATGTCGTTAAACTCCATTCCGACCATTAATGGTGATTGTAGAGAAAAATGAGTATTTATAGAAAAGAAATGAAAAAAAAAATGGAATTTAATGGATTTTTGGTGGAGAAATGGAGAAGTGAAGTTGGGAAATTGTAATGATTTGTAGTGAAAATGAGAAGCTTGAGAATTTTTTATGAACTTTGGTGGAGTTGGGAGAAGAAGAAAATGGGTTTGGAGAGGTTGAAGAATGTATAAATGGTGAAAAAGGGAAACCTGCCTGTTACGTCATGGCGCCCGCCATGAAGTCTATGGCGCCCGCCATGTCTTCGGATTTGGTTGGGCCGGCTATGCTGTTTGCTTCTTGGGCCTCAATCCTCCCGTCTTCATTTTTGTAATGGGGGGTGCATATAGGTATCCATGAATGTTTTTTTTTTGCTTTTGATTTAAGCTTGATAAAACAAAATAAAACGAAATAAAATAAAACAAAATAAAGTAAAACAAAATAAAATAAAACAAAACAAAATAATATAAAACAAAATAAAATAGTAAAGTAAAATAAAACAAAATGGATATAAAAACATAATAATTATAATAATGCATATATATATATATATATATATATATATATATATATATATATATATATATATATATATATATATATGTATATGAAGAGTCAATAATAATTCACGAGTCCAGAGATCTTAGGAAAAATAAAGCACGCATAATGTCAGCGGAAACAATAAAAATAGGCATGAATAATAAGTAACGGGAAAAATAGGGAAATTCAAACGGTATTTCTCGGTTCATAATGGCATCAATGCTCGGGGTATGGTGGAGTCTCTTCGTCTTCGTATCCTCGAAGCTCTGTGATCTGACGTCGGAGGTCGGCGATGTCATCATGCAGCATATCAGTCTTGGTGTCGTGTGAGGCAACTGATACTTCAACCTGCAAGGCAACATTAGCAAGTTCCTGGTGAAGCTGAGCTATCTCCATGCGAAGCTTAACCAATTCGGACTACATGCTCGGAGTCTGGAGATTCGGATTGTTGGTACGGACTTTGATTTTGATCGGTGCAATCTTCGGCGTGTCTACTGTCTCTCCCCGCCCTTCTATGGCGTAGGCCCAGTTGGCCTAATCAATCACACAAGTCACCTAAGGGTCAGGTAAAGTGAAGTAGTGAATGGTCTCACCCTTAATTAACAGCCTGTATTGATTCGGTTAGAAAGAAGATCTCCTCATGAGGCCACGGCCAGACAGAAATCAATATCCATCAAGGTGTATGTCGCAACGCAAAAAACAACCGGTGGGAAAAGACACAAACAGAGCCGCCACCGTGCGTTATTTATCCCAAAGAAGGGAAAGGAAACGCTCGAAGTAAACCTGGAAAGGAAATGGTCTTGCGACCGGAGATTACAAGGTACGGGAGTCGGTTACGCAAGGGGAAGGTATTAGCACCCCTCACGTCCGCCGTACTCGACGGGATCCACGATCAAAAGAATAGAATAAGGTTGCTAAATAACTGCTCAAAGAATGCACACACACTGGAATAAACAGGCGAAAGAAGACGGAGGAAGGGGACTCGGCAGGATGTCGCATCCTGGGCCTACGTAGTTTGTCAAAAACAAACATCAGAGTCGACGTAGTTCGGGGAAATGGGAAACGGGCTCGCTAGGATATCGCATCATATGCCTACGTATCTCATCTGGAATGAGAATCAGAGCTGCCGTAGTTCGGCTAACGCACGCCGAAACAAAACACAACACCAAGATGCTGAGACGTCAAAAGAAACTCGCAAATGGAAACAGACTGCCAATGGCTGGCCTTATGTCCGACTCCGAACAAAAGAAACACAAACAGGAAACCGAATGCCAATCGTTGGGCTTACATCAGACTCCACGAATAAACAACAACAGCAGGAAACGGAATGCCAATCGCTGGGCTTACATCCATCTCCTAACACACACCAAAAGGTTATCAAACAGACAAGCTAATAAGGAGTCTGGAACTCGAGCCTAATAGTTGTCAAGCAAAACACACACAAAAGAAAAAAAGGTTTGCCCAGAGAGATCTCGCACGATCTCCTGCCTACGTACCTCATCTGGTATGAGGATCAGGGCGACGTAGTTCCCCTTAACAGGGGAAAACTTCTCCTAACCAGAGACCAAGGGAATAACGGACTAAAAGGGAGACTGACTCGAGCCTAATAGTCATCATGCAAATTATAACCCTAGGTTGAGGTCTCTAACAAGAGTTTGACTCACACAGGCAGTGAGTCAACTCAAGTCTATCTCTACGTACATTCAACTTCCTCAAAAGTTGATCATACGACTCCTACAGAAAGGAGATGAGAAGCAAAAGCAGATAAACATCAAAAGCAATCATCACACGCTATATACAAACAAGCGGCTCATACAAGGTTGGGCTTTATTCAAGGGGTCATATCAACCTCGACAAACAAGCCAACACTGGAAAGGGTGTCTGAGGCTCTTAACCACTGACATTGACCGTCAGGGTGAGCAGATGAAAGGTAATGAGGGTTGGACCTCATAGCTCTTAACCCGAGCCTGTGTGAGCTTGAAACAATGAAAATGCGGGGATCCAGAATGAGGGACCTTACTCCACTTGACTGACACTGTACAAGATCTGGGGGACGTGTCCAAGAGCATCAGCACGTAGCGCGAGCATAATGGACGACTCAAACAATTAGCAGGGGACTGGCTACTAGCCCCTTCTATCTGCCAATTGCCTCTTCACTTAGGAGGACTTGAAGTACATGGCACAAAAGTAAACAAACACAGTCATTGCCTCTTAAGGAGGACTTCAGTCAAATGCCTGCCAAACAGAAACGATAGGGCTTCCAGACTACATGAAGTTAGAGGATGATTACCTAGGTGGTATGCCAACCACAAGCAAAGCAACTCAAGCAATGAGCTAAAGCAACTAAAGTACCTGTAAGAAAGTCAAATAAGTCAATATTCACATTCAGACAAATCAAACAGACAGTCAACAGTGGTTCTATATGTACACAAGTCATGCTCTATGTGCAAGCATTCAAGGAATTCCACCACACTCAAGGAACCTACACACAACAAGTTTAGTGGACAAAGAATTGGCATCTCAAGCCATAAGATCAACATAAACCATTAGGACTAGAAGCTTGAACCTGAAATGCAAAACTCAAAAGGTGAGTACAAACCACTAGCACCAAGGCTAGGGTCAAAGACAAAGTAAAAAGTCAAAACAACAACCAATATTCAACATGAAGCACATTTATTCACATAAGAACATGTCCTAAAAAGGACCAAACCTAAATCCTAAGGCAAATCCATCTAATGGTCATGCTAAGGCAAAGGCAAATACAAAGCACAAAACTGGACATCAAGAATCAAAATTCCATATTAAAACAGAAATGAATCAAACAATCATGAAATTTTTTATGTGCATACAATATGTCAAACACAAGCATCATGCAAAAAATTGGAATCAGAAGAGCTTAATTGGCATGGAAATGAAAATGAACAAGATCAACATCAAATTGTGTGACACACATTGTCACACCATACATTCATGTGCCTAAAACAGAAACGAAGAATGCTAAAAATGCACAACCAAGCCTCAAAAATCATGCAACATGTTGGGAATCAGCATACCAAATTTCAAATCAATTGGCCAATGTATGAGCATTTCACAAAAGAATGAATGAAGCATGTCACATTTTGCATCATGTTCAAATAGCAGCCCACAATTCAAAATCCAGAAATGATAAAATCAAGAAATCACAACCAAAAAATAATAGACATCCATATGAACATATGAAAAAAATGGCATTCAATTTGGATTAATTTTCAATTTGTTATGAATTTTGGAAGTTGGATAAAAAAAAATATGAATTAATGAAGAAATCACATGATGAAATGGAGGGAAATAGAAATGTTTGGATTTAATTTGAAATAAGTGCTGGAGCGGAGGATCGAAGTGAGGATAGGCGCTTCCCAAAACGACGCCGTTTTATGCCAAGGCTGGGAATTGAAAATGGAAAATATGAAAGTGCGCTCAGGGAGAATCGAAGCGAGGTATGGAGCGTGCATCAAAACGACATCGTTTTGGGACTTTAAAACCCTAGGCGCACCAGACGGTGGCGCTACAGTACAGGGCGGTGGTTTCCACCGTCTCCTACCTTGAGACGGTGGTTGCTGCAGTGCACGTGGATATTTTTTTTTGCAGAATTTCATAAAAACTACACCATTGGAAAGATCTCGTTGTGTACATCATGAATATCACACTAGCTAAGCCTAAAACATCATACATTTCACGAATCAAAGGAAAGAACATTGGATCTACAAACTTTAAATCAACATAACTTCTTCAATTTTCATCCATTTTTAATGAAATTTAGATCAGAATCATCAGCATGGAAAGGCCTATCTAAACATGTGCATAAAGTGGAGAATCATGAGGTTCGAATTCTAACCTCTTTGAAGAACAATCAATGGAAACAGTAGATCCAAGGCCTTGCAAGTGTTCAAATTTGCTCCTCTACTCTTGTTATGAAGTCTTGTGCGTGAATTGATGCTTGAATTATCCTGGATCTAGCTTAATTTGCACTTGCCATTGATGTGTTCATGAGCTTGCATGCTTCAAACCTTGCTCAATTTCCATGAATTATGACTGATTCATGCTCCAAATTCCATGAGGATGATGGATCTATCAAGAAAATGTATGGTTGTGTGGAGAAAATTTGAATTCCAATGAGAGAGAATTTTGGAGGGAAAATGAAATCTAGATCTAGAATTTATGATTATGCCAAATTCTGTTATGATTAAGGCTTTATACTATTCACTAATCATGCTGAAAAATTAATTAGGCAATGGTTAATTAGAAGTTAATGAGAATGAGGTGTTTTAGCAAATTTGGAAAAGTGTGGTGCATGGCCTAATTTGGACGTGAATAGTAGCATGCAATGATCCATTTTCACTCAAAATCACCTAATGAACACAATGGGATTGGAATTAGGCTTGTAGCTTGCACCAAATTTAAATTCCTCAATTTCCCTCCAAAATGCATGTGAATGAGCACATGATCATGTGATTAAATTTCATGCAATGCAATGCTTGAATCGGAAAATATAGGTCATGAGAAGAAATTTGCAAAAAGAGTGGCTTCATTTGGAGTTTTGAGTTAAAAGTTATGGCACTTTGAAGTTTCAAGCACACTTTGCAATCATTAGATCATAACTCCTTAACCATTCATCAGAAATTCATGATCTTGGACTTTTTGGAAATGGGAGAGAAATATCTACAACTTTCATGTTCAACAAAAATTCATTTGAAGCTTCTTTGATGATGTAAAATCAAGTTGAATTTGAACCAAAATCTTTCCATTTTTGGAAACTTCCAATTACAAGTCACTTTCCATTTTTGGAAACTTTTGATCTGACCTCAAATTCTTCAAGATAAGTGTTTGTAATGACAAATGAACCTCTTTGGGACATGAATGGAGTGTCTCAAACCATCTCTCCACCTCCTAGCCCTCAGTTGACTTTCTGTTGACTTTTATGGGGCCCAGATGACTTGAAAATGCACTGTGGACTTTGAGCTTCTACCACCTGAGGAGATGGCTCAGAAATGAACCCCTTGCTCATATAAGCTCTCCATATAACCATGTGATCTTCATCATCAACAAATACCTCATCTCCTTGAAAATCCCTGGTTGGAAGAATGGCACTGATTAGGGTTGACCAGAGGTCAAAACCCTAATCCAGAGGAAACTGGAGCATGCACAATGAGGCCCTGGTAGATGATATAACCATGATATACCCTTGCAAACAAGATAATGCTCAACCTCCTTGAGGAACCAAGAACCCTGATTGAAGCACAAACCCTCAGATGGTTAATCTCCAATTCAATAAGACCCTCAGGCTTGAATCTCTTAACCTCTCTATCTTCTGAGAAAGACTTGGGAGGATGACTTGTTTATTCCACATGATATGCAATATGAAAATGCCTAATGTCTTAAAACATGAAATGCAATATGCTAAACTAGTCCCAAGAAGAGGAGGGCAAATTTTGAGGTGTTACAGTGTAGCTGCAGTAAGACGTCAGGTGAGATGGTCTTCTATCGAGTCCCAGGGCTGAGGCTATATGAGTCACCGTGCTTCCAACATGTATAGGGCTCGTAGAAGAGCGAGCATTAAGATATAGACTCTCGATCAGGAAAGCTCCACAATCTACTGGGCGTGACTGAGTGGTACAGTACATGAAGAAGGTGTGGGCAATGATCATCTGGAAGTATCGGAAAGCAGGGTTGTGAATCTTGTTGGCGATTTGGGTGGAAGGTTCAGGACTACCTCCACACGTAATATCGCTCCAAAAATTATCGACGTCTCGACTCAGAAAGTAGCTCATGGGGAGCTCAGATGAAGCATCATAGGCAGTCTGAAAACCAAGCAAGACGTCGAAACGCTTATGGTTGAAGGTGTATTCTGCCCCAAACAACCTGAAGTTAATATATCCTCCATCACTGGAGTGACCAACATAAGGCTCATAGATAAGCGAGCTCAGGAACTCCAAAGTCAGGTTCTTGTAAGTCACACGCATAGCATCAGTGTATTCATCCCACTGCAACTGATTGCACAAGTGCCTGACACTAGGCTCAATGCCTAATGCCTCCATGCAGCTCGAGTCGGGATATCTGGTGGGCAGCATCGGGCGCTGTGAAAGCATGACGTAGCGCTGCTCTTGAACTGGGTCACGAAAGATTATTCGCATAGTGTCGATATTCTCCATTCCTGAAAAGTTAGATTAGAAATAGAGGACGCCTGAAATCACAAATATTATAACTGTTAGTCTCCACATAGATATACATAAAAACAAATAAAAGTATAAATTTAAAATAGTAAAAGTAAAGGAAAAGAAATCATGGGTTGCCTCCCATGCAGCGCTTGTTTAACGTCGTTAGCTTGACGATTCAAACTTTATATGTTAGAGGTAGGAACTGGAGGGTCGGTCAGAGTTTGGTCATGACATTCTGTGGGTATGTCACCTCCTTGGTATTGCTTCAATCTTTATCCATTTATCACGAATGGATTACAGGAGTTGTTCCGGATTTCAATTGCTCCAGATTTTCGGATTTTGGACACCTCAAAGGGGCCTTTCCATCTCGAACGCAGCTTACCCGGAAAAAGACGTAATCTCGAATTGAAGAGGAGAACATAGTCTCCTATATTAAATTCCTTTTTCACGATCCTTTTGTCGTGCCAAGCTTTGGTTCTCTCTTTGTATATAATGACATTCTCGTAAGCGTTCTGGCGGAGTTCCTCCAATTTGTGAATATCAAGGATTCGCTTCTTGCCAGACGCCAGGTAATCCAAATTTAGGGTCTTGATGGCCCAATATGTTGGTGTAAGCCCTAGAGGCCAATACTTTTGGTACTTGTATCGAATTATTTATTAATAATAAAAGGCATTTTTCTTTATTATGTTTGTTTAATAAAGTCCCTGGAATAGATAGTCCGTTTAATGTATCAAGTATGACTTAATCATGAGATCACATTAAACATAAGGACACTATTCTTAAAGTATCCGTAGTCAAGCTTTATTGTGAAGTGGGATAACATTAAAGCATGAAGACTATTATGTTTGTAGACTGATGATCACGTCTCATGGATCATGGATAAAGAGTTATCAAGTCTTAAACATAGGTATGAATATTAAGAGTAATATTCATACTGGATTGACCCGCTATGAGAATACTATATAGAATGTTATGCAAAGTGTCATAAGTTATTCTCATGGTGATAATGGTGTATACCACTCTTCGACCTGAAACCACTATGGACCCTAGATGTAGAGTCGAGTGCTTTATTGCTGATCCAACGTTGTCCGTAACTGGATAACCATAAAAATAGTTGATGGGTACTCCACGAAGCATGCTAAGGGACATGAGTGACCTAGATGGAATTTGCCCATCCTGCATAACAGGATAAATGTCTATGGGCCCAATATTGAACTGGACAAGGATGACACGGTCTATGCCTTGTGTTCAATATAGACATAAGGGCAAAAGGGTAATTATATACATAATTATTATCACAGAAGGATTTGTCATATCACATGACATTTTCGTGTCTTGGGTAGCAGTGATGTGTTGCTAGATACCGCTCACTGTTTATTATGTTAAATGCGTGATTTAATATAATTGCCAACGTCGCGAAAACCTATAGGGTCACACACAAAGGACAGATTGATGAGAAATATGGTAACTAAGGAACACCGTAAGGTACAGTGTGTAGCGGGGTATTCGTTACCATTAGAGATATTGACTAAATCCAAGGTAAATCATACAAAGTCGAGTCGCCACCGCACTTCTATTTATCCAAAGGATTGGTTAGAAAGCAAACAAAAACCTAATAGTTTTAACAAAACTAGTAAAAGAAACAGAGATCTGGGTAAGGGGGTTGGTTATGCAATGGGAAGGTGTTAGGCACCCAAAACATCCTAGGTACTCCTAGGGAGCCCTTTTCATACTTGTGAAGGTTGTTGTTTTTGTGAAAATTTTGTTTGTGCAAACATGATTGAAGAGATGAGAAGAGAATGTACAATTTATTTACATTTTGTGTTTGAATGGATGAACCCATTGCCTGCGTACCATCTTATAAAAAGATTAGGATTAAAACCTCGTAGTTCGGGATAAAAGTTTCAAAATGAGTTGGTGAATTGATTGGTCCAAAAGCCTTAAGGTCTTTTGTTATCAAAGGGAGAAAACTCAACCAAACCACAAATCCACCATGTGAGGATAGCTTTAACATGCTAGTGAGGGGTTAACCCTATAATAAGCATGGAAGACTCATTGTCCATCACTAAGGATATAGGTGAGTATTACATCTACCACAAGGATAACTCAAACCTAATAGCTAAAGGTTATGAAATTTTTTGATTAAGAAGGTGGCCATTGGAACCACAAAAGACGTTGGAATGGGTTATATTTACCAATTAGGAGTATATACAAAAGTGGTCAAAGTTGATTAAAAGGTTCAATTCAAAGTAAGTATTATGAAAAGAAGGTTTGAAGATCAAAAGCATAAGGCTTAGGTTTCTAATGTTGGAAAACAATAGTTAAGTGTTTGCACAAAAAGTTTTGGTTTGGGTTAGAGTGGGGAGAAGAAGAAGAAGGGCTAAGTCCTAAGGAAAATAAAAGGTGAGGGATAAGAAATCAAAACCACACTAGGAGTTCCTCTCTTGAGATCATATTGATGATCCAAGTAGCTCTCATCCTTTGGAACAAGCAACCACAAAGCAATAAGCAATCAAACAAGTCTCACAAGAGATCCTCAATGTATCTTGTATCTTGTATCTTCCACTTGGATGAACATGGTAATGATCCTCCAATTAAGCTCAAATGGAAACTCATAGCACAAACACACACATATCAAAAGTTCCATGAAGTAAAACAAGAATGGACAAGAGTGAGTTTAGAGATTTGGGTCCTTCTAATCCATCTTCATCATTAAGATCCTTTCACTCCAATTTTGCATAAAGAAGGTCCTAGAATCTAATTCTAATTCTCCATTTCTTTGCATAGGGAAAGTCCTAGAAACTAAGTCCATTTCTTTGCATTTTGGTCCACAACAATCAAAACAAAACACAAGCACAATAATATATACACAATTATGTGCTCAAGTGAGCAAAAGGCAAATGGCATTAACATAAACATGTGCTCAAATGAGCAAAGAGAAAAGCAAATGAATAATATGTGCAAGAATAGTAAATTGCATTAAAGTAAATTGCGTAAAAGTAAATGTTAATTGTCAATAGTTAGTGTTAGTAGTTAGAGTGCCATAAGGCAAATTTAGCGCTATGTTAAGCAATCGTAATTGGACTTATGTAGAAGTCACAACTATCTGAGGCCGGTCAATAATAATGTAGGCAACAAACACAAGTTAGGAGTCTTGATTAGTGAACCAAGTCCCAACAACTTGCCATTCCAGAAAAAGAAAATGAGAATTGATCTTGTATTGGTTTAAGCCTTTTGCATGATTTAAAAGACAACATATCCTTAATGCAAAGTCATTCACTTGATCAATTGATCAAGATGAATTAAATTTGAATCAAGGAATATTAAATCTCCTTAATCAATGCTAACTTATCAACCTTCAACTCATTGATCAAAAGGAAAAAGAAGGAGAAGGATAATGGAGAATGGAAATGACAAAATAAAATGCATTAAATGGAATAAAATATACCAATCCTCATATGTTGACCAATAAAATTGAAAGTCAAGGTCAAACAATCAAAAACAGAGGTAAGATGAAGATTGGAAGTCAAGAAAAGAATAAAATATTTTTGGCATTTTTAATATTAAAAATAAACTTGAATTAAAATAAAATGGAAAGGTCAAACTTCAAAATCACTTCAAATCAACCTTGAAAGGTCCAAGTGATTTATCCTAAGTTCAACAAGGTCAAACAAAGTTTGACAAAAAATTTCAGCATTTTTAAAAGTCAGAAACTATTTTTAATCAATTAAAAATGAATAAAAATAACCTAATTGAACTAAAATCTCAAATAAATCTCAAATCAATTCAAAAATTGATGAGAATATTTTCATAGATCCATCATCATTCAAATAGGTTAGGAAAATATTTTTGTATTTTTTTGAATATCAAAACTATTTAAAATGAATTAAAAATAACCAGAAAAGAAAAAATTCACAAAAAATATCAAATGACAAAATAAAAAATATTAAAAATCAGAAATAGAAACTAGAATTTATTTGGGAAATAATGCAATTGGTCCCATATTTTTTGGATTAAAAATGAGAGAGATATTAATTTTTGAAAATAATTGGAATTAAAGAAAATAAAATGAAAATAAAATACAAAATAGAAACTGGAAAAAGCGTGGACCGTCTGATCTAAGCTCATTAATTGAGCTGGCAAGTCTTGAGGCCAGGAAGCGCGCGCGTATGGTGGATCCAAGTCAATGCGTGCACATGTGAAACAATTAAAAGTCATAACAAACAAGGGACGAGATTCAATCTGGAGAATGGATCAAACGGCAAGGATTTAAACTGGCAATGATGAAGCCACCGGAACCACCGTCTTCTCCGGTGAGCTTCCAGATTCCGGCCAAAATGCAGAACTTCAAAACTCAACCAAATCAAGCGATCTATACATCAATAGAAAGCTATGATGATGTACATCATCTCTATACCATCCATTTTCCTTCTAGATCTCTATGATTTGAGAAATCAGAAGTGGAAAATTCTGGTGTTCATCATGAACTCAATGAATTGCAAAAATTAAAAGCATAAACATGATGCCTCTATTGAGAGGACTTCAGCCAACACAAAATCACAACCAATAGGTCAAAGGATGAAGAGAATCGAAGCAAATACCAGTTGGAGTTCAAGTTTGAGTTTTGGTGATTTGAGCTTGAAACCTTGCTTGCTTTGCTAAAATAGAAGTTCTATGGATCAAGGTGAAGAGGTCTAGGAACTTTTAGATCTAAGAAAACAGTCGAGGAAACTGAATTCTAGATCTGAAATTTTTAGAGAAAAGAGAGAGTTCCTTTGGTGTGAGGGTGGGGATTCAATTCAACAGAGATTCAGGCGCCTTCAGGTTGAAGAATTGAGAGGGCAAGGCATTGTATTTATAGATGGAGGGAGCTGCAAGCATCATCAAACTCGTGTGCATGGGAGAAGAGGGCCTCCATGCATGGGCCTGTACAGGCGCATGGAGGGCCCAATTCTGATTGGAATTGCAAGATATATATCACTAAATATGAATTGGACGTGCAGATTGGATGTTAATAGATCATGCATGGCAATTGGAATGATTTTCATAAAATGCACTATTTCATTGAAGCCTTCGAAAATGCCATGTCCAAAATCAAAATGCAAGCTTATGAGTAATGGTTAGAAAGCTTATTGCATAAGGAACAAATGTCATGTTGATCAAAACTTCATTTGGGCCTTGGAAATTAGTGAAATTTGAGCTTGAAGGGTGATGTGCAAAACATGCCAAGGCAAGGTTTCTAAAATTGGCCAACTTTCAAGCCCTTCTATTTTGATGATTCAAGCTTTAAATGAAAAAGCCTCCAACATGAAAGTTGTATATCTTTTCAAGACAATCAAAATGGAATTAAATTTTGCATCATTTGGATTTTTGATGAAGACGTTATGGGCACTTGAAGTTGGACTTTTTTTGACTTTTAATGCTTTTGACCCAAAAGGACCTATAATGTCTTGCATTATCACATGTATTTCTTTTGAGATTTTGAAATTTTGTTCAACATAACATTTTAATTAGACATCTCAATATTTCCAATGCATTTGATCCCACCTCAAAATCATAACAAATGAGTGAGTTATGTCCTTGGGAAGTTGACCCAAAATTAGAGTTTCAGTCAAAATGACCTATAATGTATTGGAAAGGAAGATGGTTTTCCAAGCTTCAAATCAAAATTTGATGAACATGAAAGTTGTTCATATTGTCCTTAAGAACATGTTTGCTTTTGGAACCATCTCCATTTGACCAACACATGAAAAGTTAGGTCTCTGTGTATTTCAAAATAGTCAGATGGATTGATTGATCAACTTCTCAAGTCCACAACTCATATCTTGATGAATTGATGATTGAGGACACTCAAATAAGTTCAAATATGCATGAAATGATGAACTAAAGAACTTCCCTTGATTGTATTTGACCATGGGCTGAGGTTGCTCAATGAGCAAGGCATTGTGGTGCACATATGATTAGGGTTTCTCTGCAGAACAAGACCTCAAACCCTTTGACTTGTTTTGATCAAAATGATGAATTGAGATGCTAAGGAGGCATATTTGATGGATGAGAGATTTGGGAACCATTACCATGCTTGCCTTCATCTCCTCTTGGCCATGTCTTTGTACCAATGATCTCCTAGAAGCTTTGGACCTTGTGATTGCTCAAACTACAAACAAAAGATGTTAGTGACATATTTTTGTGCTTTTGGTTAGTAAACAAAATGAGAAAAACAATGATATACAATTCAAACATGCTTGGTGATCTCAAACCACTCACAAGCAGTCCCATCCAGAGGCAAAGGGAACCAAGATGCTTAAAGATCCTTGAGGCTATGCAATGCAATGTTATGATGCTGATGAGGGATCTTAGGGACAAAATTGGGGTCTTACAGATGCCCCTATTTAAGTTCATTTTAGCCGGAGAAGTGAAGGTTAAAATCTTCGTCTCGACGAGGTAGAATGGGCTTAAATAATAACAAAGAGACGAATTTTGGTCCCTAAGAGACCTCATGATGCAAATGCATGTATGCAAAGGGATAATACTTTGTGGGGATATGTGTCCACAAAGAAGAAAAGAAATCAGGAAACAATGACAATCCACATGAGCAAAATGTTCCGCGGGACCAAAAATCTTGGGGACTCCTATGGGGATAAGAAAGAAATGCGTGAGCAGGGCACGCCACAAAGTTTGGGGAGCAGAATTCCAGAGGGGATAAACCAATGGAAAGACTCGAGCTGACTCGAAGACGCCCGTATTGAGGAATATGCCAATACAGCGAAACTATCCAATCCGGACGAGAACGATCCACTAAGGGACTTTGCTGGGGAAGTCTAAAAAGACTCTCCTGGGGAAACAACGAGATGAGGTGTTACCGGTTACTGGGTAACAAGCTCAATGAGACATGTGATCTGAACACCGACATAAGGGTCAGAGATACAACATGCTCGGGAAGAAATGAATATCTAAGACCGGTATAAGGGTGAGAGATATCAAAACTCCAAAACATCTGAGGAAGACTTAAAAGGTATATCTCAACTCAGGGAAATCTAACTCCACAGGGGACAAAGAGTCATAACAGGGAGCAGAAAGGGAGGAACACCAAGGATACCGGTTACTGGGCATATAATAGGTGATCGACCGAGGCGTGAATTGGGGAATATTCCCAAGACACTCAGCATCCGAAAGAGGGCTAAAAGCAAACTCGATTATAGGATGGACACTCGACTCCGCAAAGGGGAAACGAATCTTACTCAACTGGGGAAGAACAAATGACTTCGACCGAAGAGTGCATGAGATATACTATCTATTACCGTCAGAACATAGATAATATACTCGCATGGAAGATTATCCACAATCGGTTACTGGGTTAATAAAGGATAAATCGACCGAAAAGAAAAGGCATCGGGATACCGCAACTAGGTATATAATGATGACCAATCCAGGGGAGAAACAATCGTCATCAACAACAGGGTGAATGAGAGATGACTCACTGGGGATAAATTGCGAGCGCAAGGCAATTATCCAGGTAAAAGAGGGAATATCAACATCGAATATTGGATGAAGATAACCATCAAGGAGGGGATTACACCTACCGGATACTAGGTAGGAAACCACTAAAAAGTAACCGTCATCGACTTAGGATGAACAAAAGGTTAACTCTGCAAAGGGGAGAAAATAGGGTTTACAACTACCGGTATCAGGGTAGAAAACCACAGATTCCATCGGGGATAAGATGAATGATTACTAATTACTGAGCAATTATTCATTTATACCGCGGGGAAACAAAGGAGGAAACTTCGAGGGGCCAAATTAGGAATAAACCAAAGAGGCACACTGAATCAAGACTCGTCCTAATAAGGGTATAACTCAATAGGGAAACCCATCCCGATACATGTGTTGGGGGAAACAGAAACAACCATCATCCACGAGGACATAACTCTGTGGGGAATATGGAAAGCAGGATAGACGCTTTCTGCCTATGGAGCTGACTCTATATGGAGAGATCAGACACACACCTCTGCTTGGGGAAATCTATATCACCATTAGCAGGAGACAACAAACAACGATATATGGCAAAGAATGCAACATGGCTATCTGAATGTTATAATTATGCATGTATATGCATGGTTTATGTATGATGAATGCTGACAAACAGACATATCTAACACAAACGTATCCAAGAAGTAAGCACACAAACATCCGGTACTGCATCTCAAGAGAGAAAGCCAAAATCACCAGAGAGTGACCAATCTGTCGGGGATCAGAGATACCAGGAAACAACAAAATCTCTGCAGGGGATGAATCATCAGTCTTAGCTGGGGAAAGGAGTTTAATGCACAAATAGAATCTGCCACATAAGCAACTCTATCGGGGAATCTATCCGAGGGATAAAAGGTTTCTGGGGACTAACCACCAAAAATCGAATCTTCCAGAGAGACACATTTGCTGAGGAGGAAAGATCACTGCTCTGCTGAAGGGAAAAGTGGTGAACATCTCAACAAGCATACCACTCAGGGCTCCGGAGGAAGAAAATACAGTCATGCCAGGAATATGAACAAATGTCTTACCCTGTTGGAGATCATACCATTCTTGGGAGAGCACTGAGGATCTCCTAAGTATCCTTTTCATCATTGTGAATGTTCACCTTGTTTAAAAACAAATTATGAAATATTCATTTTTTCTAAACAATGATATTTTCTCAATTAAAAGCATGCAAAACGTTTGTTGAATAGAGGTAACGATTCTATCACCGATCATGCCCATTCGTAAGGATCACTAAATGGAGAAATTTTTAAATTCCGTTGCGCCTTGGATGGCAATTCTCCTTCAGTGGTATCAGAGCCACTTACAAAACCATGAATCTGATAACTGTTTATTTTTCTGTATTAATACGATTAAAACAGAATGAATCAAAGATTAAATTGAGATCGATCAAATTATATATATGATATAAGTAATCCTGATGCAAAATACATTATATATGATATAGTGTTCTTGTTTCGTTCATTCAAACACTCAATGGTTGTTTTCCTTTGAGCGATCAATGGTCGTTTGCTTCTTGATCCGACATTAGTATGGTGAAGCAATGACGTGTTGATCAATCATACTGAATCAACAATCGAGATGTGTTTGACGGTCTGAAATTGGTGCATCAGGGTTAGTGACGGCACAAGGGTTGTGTTGTCAGAGAGTTATGCGATTGGGGTTGTGACTGCACAAGAGTTGTGATTTCTAACAAATTTTAGTACAATGTTAACCGGTTAACGCATATGGTTAACCGGTTAACGCAAGACGAAATACTGTTTTCTAAAAGATTTTCAAACAGTGTTAACCGGTTAACGTATATGGTTAACCGGTTAACGCAAAACAGAATACAAATTATGAACAGATTTTCAAACAGTGTTAACCGTTAACGCATATGGTTAACCGGTTAACGCAAGGCAAAATTCACCCGTTCGGCTAACTCTGCGTAATGTGATCGGTCGTCGAGATTTAATTTGGTTTTAATTAATTAAAAGAATTAATAATAATAATGTGTTTATTATTGTCTTGTGGTGATCGGTTATGGCCTTAGTTTTCCTTTATTTTGTTTTGGGTTTTAAAATACGACCTGCGTGTCGTGCCTCTCTTTTAATCTCTCAATGTAACTTCTTTTCTCATCTCACTCCCTCGCATGTAAAACGAGTTTCTTTATGTAATGTAATGTTATAAAGAAAGCAAAGAAGTCAGTGCCAAAGGAGGACAACCTTGAAGATCTTGCTTGGAGAAGCTTAGATCGTTATTAGGTTAGCTTAGGTTCTCTCATTGGCTTGGGAGAACAATTGTGCTAGGGGCCATAACTGTTTCATTATATATGTATGTTGATGCATGTGTATGTATGTTGATGCATGTGAGAGACGATTTATATGATAAATAAGTCGGTGAGATCAGAATAATTGCAAATTCTTTCAAATTAAATATTAAGTTTATGCTTTCCAAGTTTTAACACTCATCAAGACTAGTATCAGATAATGTAGGTTTCGCCTACGCGAGGTGCATGTTCTATATTAGTAAGGTGCGATGGGATAATTGTAATATCCAATTGTTAAAATAATGGGTCAAACTTGACTAAATAAATTATAATAAGATTATATATGTTTAGAAGCAAGAGTTGGGAATTATCCATGTGATGGACTGGAATAAGGAGTTATTCACCCAACTAAAATATTCGAGAGTTGTATTAGATACAATTGGAAGGAGTTCCTACCTAAATAACCTAGTTTTGTGTAATCCGCCTACGCGGACTTAGAACGAAGTGAAATATGGATCTCGACCCACTAGAAAATCTTCCAACGGGATTTTCCGAATCAAATGATGAGGGTCATTTGTTTTGAGTAAAATAGTGGGAGCATATTTAATTAAAGGCCTAATTAAATATGTCAATGATACTTATATTTTCATTAATTCTTATGTAAATTACCATGACAACAAACACCTCTAACAACATCTTGCGATCAATCCTTGACAAAGAAAAATTTTTTGGGACAAATTTTTCTGGATTGGCACCGAAACCTGAGGATTATCCTCAAACATGATAAAAAGTTGTATGTCTTGGAGAAACCTGTTCCTGAAGAGGAACCTCCTAGTTCTGCACCTAAGGCAGAAAGAGATGCTTATAAGAAGCATGTCGATGATGCCAATGAAACTGCTTGTCTCGTGCTAGCTACCATGAACTCAGAATTGCAAAAGCAACATGAGAACATGGCAGCGTTCGATATGATCGAACACCTGAAGATGCTCTATCAAGAGCAAGCGAGGCATGAGAGGTTTGAAGTTTCAAAAGCCCTTTTTTAAGGCAAGTTAGCTGAGGGAGCCCCTGTAGGTCCCAATGTGCTCAAGATGATTGGGTATGTGGAAAACCTTGAGAGATTGGGTTTTCCCCTCGGAAAGGAACTTGCGACTGATTTGATCTTGCAATCGTTGCTAGACAGATTCAATCAATTTGTCCTAAATTTCAATATGAATGATATGGACAAATCTCTTCCTGAACTGCTCGCCATGTTAAGAACTGCTGAGCAGAATCTGAAGTCAAAAGGGAAGTCCATTCTGATGATCGGAAATGGAAAGAGACAGAACAAAATGCCCACTAAGCAGGGTGATAAAGGGAAAGGCAAGGAAGTTGCCAAACCCAAACCCACCGTTGCTGCTTTAAAGCCTAGTGGAGGCATAGAAAAAGAAGGCACCTGCTTCCATTGCGGTAAGACCGGACACTGGAAGAGAAACTGCCCAAAGTACTTGGAAGATAAGAAGAATGGAGTAGAGACTTCAACTTCAGGTATTTTTGTTATTGAAATTAATTTATCTACTTCAGCATCATGGGTATTAGATACTGGATGCGGTTCTCACTTTTGTACAAATGTGCAGGGACTAAAAAGGAGTAGAGATTTGGCAAAAGGTGAAGTCGACCTACGAGTTGGAAATGGAGCAAAGGTTGCTGCTTTAGCCGTAGGAACTTATGTATTGACTTTACCTAGTGGTTTAATAATTCAGTTAGAGAACTGTTATTATGTACCTGCAATTAGCAGGAATATTATTTCCATTTCTTGTTTGGACAAGTTTGGTTTTTCATTTATAATAAAGAACAATTGTTGCTCAATTTATTTAAATGATATATTCTATGCTTCTGCACAAATGAACAATGGACTATATGTCCTTGATCTTGAAATGCCTATTTATAACATTAATACTAAAAGGATGAAACCTAATGAGTTAAATCCAACTTACCTTTGGCATTGTCGATTAGGCCACATAAATGAGAAATGCATTTCCAAACTCCATAAAGATGGATTGTTGGACTCTTTTGATTATGAATCATATGAGACATGCAGATCTTGTTTAATTGGAAAGATGACAAAGTCTCCATTCACAGGAAAAGGTGAAAGAGCCAATGATCTTTTGGCCCTCATACATACTGATGTATGTGGACCACTGAACATACTAGCCAGAGGAGGTTTTCAGTACTTCATCACATTTACTGATGATTTCAGTAGATATGGTTATGTGTATTTAATGAAACACAAATCAGAGTCCTTTGAAAAGTTCAAGGAATTCAAGAATGAAGTACAAAACCAACTAGGTAAGAATATTAAAACTCTTCGATCAGATCGAGGTGGTGAGTATTTAAGCTTAGAGTTTGATGACCATCTGAAAGAGTGTGGGATCCTATCCCAACTTACTCCTCCTGGAACACCCCAATGGAATGGTGTATCTGAGAGAAGAAATCGAACCCTGTTAGACATGGTCCGATCCATGATGAGTCACGCCGATCTTCCAAACTCCTTTTGGGGACATGCACTATTGACAACAGCTTACACACTTAACCGTGTTTCATCCAAAAAGGTTGAGAAGACACCATATGAGATATGGAGTGGTAAGAAACCACATATGTCTTACATGAAGATTTGGGGTTGCGAAGTTTATGTGAAACGACAAATTTCAACTAAGCTTGAGCCCAAATCTGACAAATGCTTATTTGTGGGGTATCCTAAAGAAACAAGAGGGTATTACTTCTACAATCCTTCAGAGGCCAAAGTGTTTGTCGCTCGAACTGGAGTTTTCCTAGAAAAGGATTTTATTTCCAAAGGAATCAGTGGGAGGAAAGTAGAGCTTGAAGAAATTCAAGAATCACAAAGCATCGATACACCTATGGAGGAATTAGAGCAGGAAACACAAGTAGTTGTGGAAGAGCAACCTGCTCAAGTAGAACAAGACCAGCGTAGGTCAAGCAGGATACGTCACCTACTTGAGAGATATGGATATCTCATAACAGATCAAGGTGATGTATTACTCATGGATCAAGATGAGCTTGTGACCTACCAAGAGGCCATAACTGGTCCCGAGTCTGAGAAGTGGCTAGAAGCCATGAAATCTGAAATGGATTCCATGTACACAAACCAAGTTTGGACCTTGGTAGAGCCTCCTGTAGGAGTCAACCCTATAGGATGCAAGTGGGTCTTCAAAAGGAAGACTGACATGGATGGTAAGGTACATACCTATAAGGCAAGACTGGTTGCAAAAGGATATAAACAAATTCATGGGGTTGACTATGATGAAACCTTTTCACCAGTTGCAATGCTTAAATTTGTTCGGATTTTACTTGCTATCGCTGCATATCATGATTATGAAATATGGAAGATGGATGTCAAAACTGCTTTCCTTAATGGGAATCTTCTTTAGGATGTGTACATGACACAACCTGAAGGATTTGACATACCAGAAGAAGCCCAAAAGATATGTAAGTTACAAAGGTCAATCTATGGATTGAAGCAAGCTTCCAGAAGCTGGAATCTTCGTTTTGATGAAATAGTAAAACAATATGGATTCATCAAGAACGAAGATGAGCCTTGTGTCTACAAGAAGGTTAGTGGGAGCATGATCATTTTCCTGGTATTATATGTAGATGACATATTACTCATTGGAAACGATATCCCTACCCTGCAACAAGTAAAGTCTTGGTTGGGGAAATGCTTTTCTATGAAGGACCTAGGTGAAGCAGCCTATATATTAGGAATCAGAATCTATAGAGATGGATCACGAAAACTGCTTGGCCTAAGTCAGAGTACGTACATAGACAAAGTGCTGAGACGCTTTAATATGCATGATTCCAAGAAAGGATTCATACCTATGCAACATGGCCTGTGTCTATCAAAAACACAATCCCCTTCAACTGAGGAAGAAAGGGATCGCATGAATAAGATTCCATATGCATCTGCAATAGGATCTATCATGTATGCCATGTTATGTACTCGACCAGATGTCTCGTATGTTTTAAGTGCAACGAGTAGGTACCAATCTGATCCTGGTGATGCCCATTGGGTAGCTGTCAAGAATATCCTTAAGTACTTGAGAAGGACTAAGGACTCATTCTTAATATATGGAGGTCAGGAAGAGTTGGCTGTATTTGGATACACCGATGCTAGCTTCCAGACAGATAAGGATGACTTTAGATCACAATCTGGTTACGTGTTTTGTTTAAACGGTGGCGCTGTGAGCTGGAAAAGTTAAAAGCAAGATACAGTTGCTGATTCTACAACCGAGGCCGAGTATATTGCTGCCTCAAGTGCAGCAAAGGAAGCTGTTTGGATCAAAAAGTTCATTAGTGAACTTGACATAGTTCCTAGCATTGTGGATCCCATTGGTCTCTATTGTGATAACAGTGGTGCTATCGCACAAGCTAAGGAGCCTAGATCTCACCAACGATCCAAACACATACTTGGGCGTTATCACCTCATTCGAGAGATAATAGATAGAGGAAATGTGAAAATATGTAGAGTACCTACACTCGAAAATATTGCTGACCCACTGACAAAGCCTCTTGCGCAGCAGAAGCATGACGGCCATGCTAGATCTATGGGCATTAGGGATATGCCTGATTGGCTCTAGTGCTAGTGGGAGATTGTTGGTGTAAGCCCTAGAGGCCAATACTTTTGGTACTTGTATCGAATTATTTATTAATAATAAAAGGCATTTTTCTTTATTATGTTTGTTTAATAAAGTCCCTGGAATAGATAGTCCGTTTAATGTATCAAGTATGACTTAATCATGAGATCACATTAAACATAAGGACACTATTCTTAAAGTATCCGTAGTCAAGCTTTATTGTGAAGTGGGATAACATTAAAGCATGAAGACTATTATGTTTGTAGACTGATGATCACATCTCATGGATCATGGATAAAGAGTTATCAAGTCTTAAACATAGGTATGAATATTAAGAGTAATATTCATATTGGATTGACCCGCTATGAGAATACTATATAGAATGTTATGCAAAGTGTCATAAGTTATTCTCATGGTGATAATGGTGTATACCACTCTTCGACCTGAAACCACTATGGACCCTAGATGTAGAGTCGAGTGCTTTATTGATGATCCAACATTGTCCGTAACTGGATAACCATAAAGACAGTTGATGGGTACTCCACGAAGCATGCTAAGGGACATGAGTGACCTAGATGGAATTTGCCCATCCTGCGTAACAGGATAAATGTCTATGGGCCCAATATTGAACTGGACAAGGATGACACGGTCTATGCCTTGTGTTCAATATAGACATAAGGGCAAAAGGGTAATTATACACATAATTATTATCACAGAAGGATTTGTCAGATCACATGACATTTTTGTGTCTTGGGTAGCAGTGATGTGTTGCTAGATACCGCTCACTATTTATTATGTTAAATGCGTGATTTAATATAATTGCCAACATCGCGAAAACCTACAGGGTCACACATAAAGGACGGATTGATGAGAAATAGAGTAACTAAGGAACACCGTAAGGTACTGTGCACTTAAGTGGAATACGAAATATGGTAAGGTACCACACGCTTAAGTGATTTTGGGCATATTATAAGAAATGGGCTAAAATACACTTAAGTGGGCTTTTTAGCTTGAAACCCACACAAGTGGTTCTATAAATAGAACCCTTGGGTAGAAGCATTGTCACTCTTGCATTCCGTTTCTCTCTCTCTCAATCAAAGCCTTCATTCGTAGCAGCTAGCACTGAGATTGAAGGAATCCGTTCGTGTGGACTGAGTAGAGACGTTATCATCGTTCAACGTTCGTGATCGCCACAAGAGGTAACGATTCTATCACAGATCATGCCCATTCGTAAGGATCATTAAATGGAGAAATTTTTAAATTCCGGTGCGCCTTGGATGGCAATTCTCCTTCACAATATGCCTTGTGCTTGAGTTCAAAAGGTAAGTGGCATGACTTCCCGTAGACCAACTGGTACGGTGTAGTTCGAATAGGGGTTTTGTAAGTAGTTTTGTAAGCCCACAGTGCTTCTGTTAGCTTTTCAGACCAATCTTTTCTAGATATTGATACAGTTTTCGCCAAGATCTGCTTAATCTCTCTGTTAGAAACTTCCACTTGACCATTAGTCTGGGGGTGATATGGTGTTGTTACTCTTTGTTTCACTCCATATTTCCTTAGGAGTTTAATAAATATCCTGGATATAAAATGTGATCCACCATCGCTTATGACAAGTCGTGGAACTCCAAATCTGGGAAAGATATTATTCTTGAACATCTTGATGACTACTATTGTGTCGTTGGTGGGTGCGGCTATAGCTTCTATCCACTTGGACACATAGTCAACGACTACCAAAATGTACTTGTTTCCCAACGAAGATGGAAAAGGTCCCATGAAATTGATACCCCAAACGTCAAATAATTCTACTTCTTGGATGTTCTTCAAAGGAATTTCGTCACGTCTTGAGATGTTTCCAGCGTGCTGGCACCGGTCACATCAGACAATATAAGCATGGACATCACGCCATAATGTCGGCCAATAAAGACCAGCTTGAAGGATCTTAGTGTATGTCTTGGATGTGCTTGAATGTCCACCATAGGGTGAAGAGTGACAATGTTCTATGATGTTTCTGACTTCTTCTTCCGGGTCACAACGTTGAAATATGTTATCAGTTCCTCTTTTGAAAAGGAGCGGTTCGTCCCAATAGAAGTGTCTTATATCTTTAAAGAACTTCTTTTTCTGTTGATAGTTGAGGTCAGGTGGTATGATATCAGCGGCTAGATAGTTCACAAAATCAGTGTACCATGGTACTCTGCTAATTTTTGAAATCGTCCCAAGGTTGTCTCTATCAGGTTCAAGGGGAGCGGTATCTATCTTAGCTATCAGTCTGTCATAGGTGAAGTCATCATTTATAGGTAAATGATCTGGCTTTAAATGCTCTAATCTGGAAAGATGGTCAGCAACTACGTTTTCTGTTCCTTTTTTGTCTCTAATGTCTAAGTCGAATTCTTGTAGCAAAAGGATCCACCTGAGTAATTTAGGTTTTGCATCCTTTTTGCTCAGAAGGTAACGGATAGTTTCATGGTCTGTATAGACTATAATCTTAGATCCTACAAGGTAAGACCTAAATTTATCGATTCCGAAAACTACAGCTAGGAGTTCCTTCTCTGTTGTTGTATAATTTAATTGAGCGGCATCTAGGGTTCTACTAGCATAATATATTACGTGTAGTTTCTTATCTTTTCTTTGCCCTAAAATAGCTCCTATAGTGAAATCGCTAGCATCACACATTATTTCGAAAGGTTTAGTCCAATCTGGGGTTTGTAGAATGGGTGCTAAAATTAATGCTTGTTTTAACTGATTAAAGGCTTAGATGCATTTTTCATCGAAAATGAATTCAATGTCTTTCATCAGAAGGCCGGTTAGGGGTTTTGTTATTTTAGAGAAGTCTTTTATGAAGCGTCGGTAGAAACCGGTGTGTCCAAGGAAACTAAGGATTTCTCTAATTGTCTTAGGAGGGTTAAGGTTTTCTATAACTTCTATCTCTGCTTTATCGACCTCAATGCCTCTTTCAAATATTATATGTCCTAACATTATGCCTTCTTTAACCATAAAGTGGCATTTCTCCCAGTTTAACACAAGGTTAACTTCTACGCATCTCTCTAGGATTTTCTCAAGGTTAATAAGGCAGTCTTCAAAGTCTAATCCATACACCGAGAAGTCGTCCATGAATACTTCCATAATTCCGTTGAGATAATCTGCAAAGATTGACATCATACAACGTTGGAAAGTAGCTGGCGCATTACAGAGTCCAAACGGCATTCGTCTGTAAGCAAACGTTCCGTAAGGACAGGTAAAGGTTGTTTTCTCTTGATCCTCAGGGTGTATGGGTATTTGGAAAAATCCAGAATATCCATCCAGATAACAAAAGTAGGAGTGTCTGGCAAGACGCTCAAGCATTTGATCTATGAATGGAAGGGGAAAATGGTCTTTCCTAGTTTCCTTATTGAGCTTCCTATAATCTATGCACATACGCCATCCGCCTTCTATGCATTTAGCGACATGCTCTCCCTTTTCGTTTTGCACGACTGTGATGCCTCCCTTCTTGGGTACCACATGTACAGGACTTACCCACTTACTATCAGAAATATGATAGATTATACCAACTTCCAGTAGTTTAAGGACTTCCTTCTTCACCACCTCGCTCATCACAGGGTTGATCCTTCTCTGATGTTTTTTGGAAGGTTTTGAATCCTCCTCTAGAGAGATCCTGTGCATACACACGAATGGGATAATACCTTTTAAATCAGAGATGTTGTACCCTAAGGCAGATGGGTATCTTCTTAAAACATTCAAGAGTCGATTCGTCTCGTCTTGGTTTAAGGTGGCACTAACTATTACTGGGTGGTTCATTTCTTTATCCAAAAACTCATATCTTAGGTTCTTGGGTAGTTCCTTAAGTTCTTGAGCTGGTTTTTGGGAATTTGGTGAAAGGTCTGGAGTAAGATCCAGACATTCGTTAGTGTGAGGTTCTGTTTCCTCTAACTCATTACCCTTTTCATTCGGGTTTGAAAATGGTTCGATCTTAGGTTCTCCTTGATCGAATTCTCTTATGCACTCATCTATGATATCGATCGCATAACATGTGTCTCCTAGAATTGGTGCCATCAAGAATTTCGAAAGAATGAACTCGATCTTTTCATCCCCTACTTCGAAGGTTAATTTCCCTCTTTTAACATCTATTATAGCTCCGGTTGTTGATAAGAATGGTCTACCTAACAGGATAGGGATATCTTCGTCTTCTTTGATATCCATGACTACAAAGTCTGTTGGGATATAAAGTTGACCAATCCTAACTGGGATGTCTTCTAAAATGCCTACAGGATACTTAACAGGCCTATCGGCTAATTGAAGGGACATCTTAGTTGGTTGCAATTCTCTTAGGTTTAACCTTTTACATACAGCTAATGGCATTAAACTTACACTAGCGCCTAAGTCAAGGAAAGCTTTGTTGATCACATGACTCCCTAAAATGCGAGGTATAGAAAAACTACCAGGGTCTTTCTCTTTCTTAGTAAGTTTATCCTCGGAAATAAAGTTGCATTCCAAGGGTTTTGGATCGTCAAGCCTACACTTGTTGGTTAAGATATCTTTGAGAAATTTGGCATAAGACGGAATTTGGGTGATAGCTTCGGTGAAAGGAATCTCTACATGAAGCTTCTCTATTACTTTTATAAATTTTTGGTATTGGTTATTTATTTTGGTTTGTTTAAGTCTTTGCAGATATGGGATTGGTGGTTTGTACGGGGGTGGTGGTTTGTAAGTTTTATCCTTGGCTTCACCTTCTTGATTGGTTTGTTTCTCGGATTCCTCCGGTTCCTCTTCTTGGTTGGTAGGTATATTTTCTTTAGAAGTTTTGGACTCGCTCATCGCTGGGTTATGAGGCCCTTCGTAAGTGGTCCCACTTTGTAACGAGATAGCGTTAGCTTGCCCTCGAGGGTTTGGTTGAGGTTGTCTAGGGAATTGGCCTCCAGGTGTAGTTTGTGGGGCTTGGTTTTGTGTTACCTGTGAGATCTGGGTTTCAAGCATCTTGTTGTGAGTGATTATCTGATCAACCTTGGTTTCTAATTGCATTATAAGTTCGTTTATGTGAATGTTCTGGTTTAGGAATTCTTTATTCTGCTGAGTCTGGCCCGATATAAAGCTCTCCATGATCTTCTCAAGGTTAGACTTCTGGGGCACAACTTGCATAGGTTGGTTTGGTTTTTGGGCTTGATAACCTTGCGGTCTCTGAGGTGCATGATTTTGGATAGGGTTCTGGTTTTTATAGGAGAAATTTGGATGATTCTTCCATCCAGGGTTGTAAGTGTTTGAAAATGGGTTACCTTGGGCGTAATTCACTTGGTTGGTATTCAGTTCGTTCAAAAGGTTACACTCCGCCGATTCGCGTCCTTTAGATCCACAGAGTTCGCACTCTGTGTGGACTACTGCTACGGTGTTAGTGCTTGTAGACATATGTTCGATCCTAAGGGCTAAAGCGTCCACTTTCGCCTGCATCATGTCTAGAGAGCTTACCTCATGTATTCCACCTTGGGTATCCTTTTTCTCTATTGATGCTCGTTCAGTTCCCCATTGGTAATGGTTTTGGGCCATATCCTCAATTAGGTCACAAGCTTCTGGATAAGGTTTGTTCATCAGCGTGCCACCTGCGGCAGCGTCGATGCTCATCTTGGTGTTATAATGGAGTCCATTGTAGAAGGTATGAACGATCAGCCATTGTTCTAGGCCATGGTGTGGACAGACTCTTAATAGCTCTTTATATCTCTCCCAAGCTTCAAAAAGCGATTCTCCTTGGTTTAGAGCAAATCTAGTTATTTGGTTTCGAAGAACAACAGTCTTACTAGGGGGAAATATCTAGCAAGGAATACTCTCCTAAGGTCTCCCTAGGTAGTTATTGAATTAGCTGGAAGTGAATCTAGCCATGAACGTGCTCTATCCCTGAGGGAGAAAGGAAATAATCTTAAACGGATCACATCAGGTGAAATGCCGTTAGATTTAAAGGTGTCGGCTAGTTGGATAAAAACTTTTAAATGTTGATTCGGGTTCTCAGTAGCGAGACTCGCGTATTGGTTCTTTTGCACTAATTGCAACAAAGACGATTTTAGTTCGAAATTGTTAGCAGGAATAAGGGGGTTTACTATACTCGAACTAGGTTTCTCGTCAGAGGGTTGGGCAAATTCCTTAAGAGGTCGTCGATCGCGATTCTCAGCCATAGCTTTCTTAATTCATATGAGTAAGAGGCGTGTACGAGTATAACGTTCGGGTTCCGCTAAAGGATCTACTAAATTTCCGGTACTACGGGTTCTTCGCATTTACCGGCTAATAATGCCTTAGTCTATACGGTGTAACAACAGGGTACGAAATTTGACGAAGTTGGTCCCCAGCAACGGCGTCAAAAACTTGATCGTGTTGATTCGCAAGTGCACGAATTACGTCAAAGTAATATAAAAGAATATTGATCCCACAGAGACCAATCTTCAATCTATCGATTACTATCGTTACGGTGTTTATCTAAGACGGTATAAAAGAGATATTGGGTTTGCAAAACAATGGTAAATAATAAATGCAGGTAAAGACAGGTTGAATGTAATTCACGTCAGTTAAGTGATGTTTCGATTTTCTAAATAGAACTACTTATGAGGCAATATTTTCTACTCTTGAAAATAATCCATTTAACAGGAACTGTCGCTTTCGCGTATTCAGAACCGAGTTTACCCTTAAATTAAGGCTTTTTATTGTCACTAATAAAAGGTGCGCAGAACGCTAAAATAGTAAAACTATTTTTAAGAAATGAGACTCGTAAACTTAGTTGAAAAGTGATTTTGATTTGGAAAGTTTACCCAAGGAGTTTCCTGATTTTAAATCTATCAACGCGTCCGAAAACAGTTTCAAAAATAGTCTTTCCTTAAAGTGATAAAAATTCCTAGTTACTAAGCCAGGGTGCTTTCACACTCCTCGAATAATTAAAACTAACCAAGTTTGTTTTAGAAAACTCAAGTTAAAAATCAAAACAGCCTTTAAAGTATTTCTACATTGATTCCAAGTGCACGAATTACGTCAAAGTAATATAAAAGAATATTGATCCCACAGAGACCAATCGTCAATCTATCGATTACTATCGTTACGGTGTTTATCTAAGACGGTATAAAAGAGATATTGGGTTTGCAAAACAACGGTAAATAATAAATGCAGGTAAAGACAGGTTGAATGTAATTCACGTCAGTTAAGTGATGTTTCGATTGTCTAAATAGAACTACTTATGAGGCAATATTTTCTACTCTTGAAAAGAATCCATTTAACAGGAACTGTCGCTTTCGCGTATTCAGAATCGAGTTTACCCTTAAATTAAGGCCTTTTATTGTCACTTATAAAAGATGCGCAAAACGCTAAAGTAGTAAAACTATTTTTAAGAAATGAGACTCGTAAACTTAGTTGAAAAGTGATTTTGATTTGGAAAGTTTACCCAAGGAGTTTCCTGATTTTAAATCTATCAACGCGTCTGAAAACAGTTTCAAAAATAGTTTTTCCTTAAAGTGATAAAAATTCCTAGTTACTAAGCCAGAGTGCTTTCACACTCCTCGAATAATTAAAACTAACCAAGTTTGTTTTAGAAAACTCAAGTTAAAAATTAAAACAACCTTTAAAGTATTTCTACAGATTCAATATGTGAAACATTACTTTAACCGCGATCCTTACATTCTAACCTTTAAAAGATTTAGCCAGACATGGTAACACAAACAAACACAACGGTGTTAATCATGATGACAAGTTTGTTTTAGAATGTGAGGCGTAAAGAGCGAGTAAAGTGCATAAAATAAATAAAGTAAAGCGAGTGCGGAAAATAAATAAAGTAAAGCGAGTGCGGAAAATAAATAAAGTAAAGCGATGCGGAAAATAAATAAAATAAAGCGAGTGCGGAAAATAAATAAAATAAAAGCGATGTTGGAAATAAATAAAATAAAAGCGATGCAAGAAATAAATAAAATAAAAGTGATGCGGGAAATAAATAAGTAAAGCGATAAATAAGAACCTGCTCCGAATGGAGGGCTTTAAATCTGGTACAAAAATAAACCTCTGACTCCTGAAGCTAAAGACGACAGCAACTCGAAGTGACTCAACTCAATCTCACTAAGGTGCGATAACCCCCCGATGTGACGTATTACCGCTATTACAAATGATAAATATATGCTTAGTGTTGTAAAACTAAGTTGGATGATTTAAAAGTGAAATGGAACGAACTATTTATATAGGATTTCAGCAGCATGCAAAGACCATGGTGCCCTCCAACTTCTCCTTAGTGGGAACGTGATTTCCAAAGATGGCGCCCTCCATCCCTTCATGGCGTCCGCCATGTGTGTAAATGGGGTGGATCATGGGAACATGGCGGCTACCTCCTAGTTGAGGGCTGATGACTCATGGCTTCTCCTATAGCGGCCGTCATGTGCAACGCCATGTGTGTAATTTCGCCGAAAAACCCTAACTTTAGGTCTTTTTGCTTCGTTTCTTCCAAAAGAGTCCGAAAGTGCTAAATATCTGAAAACAAGATAAAAGAGAGCATAATACAAACAAAATGATAATAAAGTCCTAATAAACATGTGAAATCTGAGTAAAAAACACGGTGTAATTCAGTGTGATCAATCAACCATAATCAATGGGATTCAAGGAAGTTAACTGAGTTATGTACAACCACCTAAGGAATAATCAGTTAATGAAATCAATTACTTCTAAGTAACCCTAAGCTAGAGGATCATGCAAAAATCATGATTTTTCTACCTAGGGGCAAAATGGTCAATATGTACAAACTGATTAAATGGACACAAAAATCAAGATTATTTAGAATTAGCTAACCAATTAATTGATTAGAAATAATACATGAATATGTGATGAACATAAACTTAGGCTAAATTCAATTACCTAAATCTAAAATGTCTAAAGTCAACAATTAACCGATTAATCATAATTAATCATAAGAAAATATATTAATCATATTAATCACAATTAACCGTATTTATCTGTTAATCATAATTGCTCACAATTACAATTAATCTAATTAACAAAATAATCATAATTATTTCTAAAGATAATGATTATCCTTATTGTTCTACCTATCACATGATAAAAGCTAACAAATATTAACAAGGAATTACTTATTCATATGCACAAAAAATCATAACAGAAAATTAAATCTGAAAGTCAAATAAACACAATTAAGAGAAATTAAATGAATTTATTGGATTTAAAGTAAATAAAATGAGGGGAGTGCATGAACCTGAAGGAGGTGCAGTTACAGGATTTGGGCCTCAAGCCCAAACTCTACAAGCCAAAAATTGGATCCAAGCCAAAACACAGCATAAAACACCACGGTCTCATAAGCACACTTGAATCTCCTGCTTTAACAACAAGGAGAAAACTCCACAAAATCATATCATTTTTCACTTCCAACATCCAAACGCGAGCATGAACGAAATCGTTTCCAGCTTAATCATCATCAAAATCCGAATTGATTCGAATTCATCATCATCTTCATCGAACTGGAGTTGCAATATCCACATCAATAATTAATTTGCAGCATTGAAAAGAGTTTGTGGGTTGCGTTTAAATCTTATTTCTTCTCCTTCAATAATGGAATTAAGACCGAAAAAAGAAGAACAAGGATCCGAAATCAAATGAATCTCCAAAGTCGACATCCAACACTCGACTCCATTTATCACTGTGCGCGCAAAATCAAACAGAACAGAATCAAAACCAAGAAACTCACTGGATTTGGAGCTTCAATCGCAAACAAGTATGAACTGACTCCGAATTGCTTCTCTTCTTCTTCCTCTATGAGTTACTGAATTGTTGCGAAATTCTGAGATTTGGACGCGTGAGGTTCCAAGAGTGACGAAATCATTGACGTTGTGAGAATCGATTGAGGATTATTTCGGGAATTGTTGTGAGATTCTGAGTGTGACGGAAGATTGAGAGTGAAGAGCTTCTGCATTTCTGTGATTTGTGCATGATGCATGAATTAGGACTTTCAAATCACATGAACAAATATCACAAATGTCGAGTACTTGATTAGGGTTCTCATGGCTTGATTCCAAGACCAAGGTGCAAGTCATACACCCAAAGATCACAAACCAACAATGAGCTTCCAAAGAAAATGGTTCATAATTGACATGTATCCAAGATTAGGGTTAAGCACAAGATTAGCATGTTCACCAAATGTCAACCCCTTTAACTAGGGTTTCAAGCCAAACCACTAGATCCACATACCCAACTATATGGACAATAACCAACAATGATATGAACCAAAAAAATCAAGCCCATAATGAAATTAGGGTGATGCCCCAACAACCAAGAACTAGGGTTATGCCCCAACAATACCAGGAAGCAATCTCTAAGGCTTTAAGCCTTATGGTTTAAAAACTTAATCCAGATGAATGCAAAACCATCCCCTGTAGGGTTTGATCCTCATGCAAAACCGTAACTTTGGTTAGGTGTAAACAACCACAAATATTTGAATATATGAAGATATTTGCAAATGTTACTATGAATATATGATGAACATGTATGAGTACAGATGAATCTCAAGTCAATGATCAAATGAAAAGTGAAAGGGGGGTTGATACGGTGAACAGTGAAATATTATAATAATAAAATAATATTATATATATATATATATATATATATATATATATATATATATATATATTAATTTTTTTTAACTTAAAGAGTACTGTGTGATTAACCAACTTCATAACTTCATTACGCAACATTTCACATTTCATTAACCAACTTTGTTTTACTATTAAAAAATATTTTTATATTTGTGTGTTTATTATTAACCAACTTCATAACTTCTTTAACCTATTTTTTTTTATCTTTTATTAACCTATTTTATTTTACTACTAAAAACTAATTTTAATATATGGACGTTTATTAACTAACTTCATCATTTCATTAATCAATAGTTTACATTTCATTAATCAACTTTGTTTCACTATAAAAATTCACTATTATGCACTGTACACGGGCACTATTCATGGGATATTGTTCATGCACACGTATTATTCACATGACTCTGTCCATGCACTGTCGACGTCACTGTTCATGTATGGTTTCACTGTTCACAATATTGTTCATCGTATTTGTGAATAGTGCAAACGATGTAAGTGTAAGTTTGAGTGTAGGAATAACATTGTTGTATTTCAATTTGTAAGGCTCATTATAAATTTGGGAAAAAATTATAGGATTAATAACTCTTTTATCTTTGGTTATATTGGCGATATTTGAAAATCTCTTTGTAAAGAAATGTTTGAATTTTCTCTATAAGTTATAAAGATTATTCTATTTTGACCTTTATTATACCGTCATAAAAAAGAATGAAATGACAAAAAAATGATTTTTTTTTTCAAAATAACCAATTTTTTCAAAAAAAATCGAAAATAACCAATTATTCAAAAAAAATATAAAAATAACCAAATTTGGTAGAGGATGCGCCAGATGAATTGTCGCATCCCAAAAGCGTAAAGAGGAGGCGCCAATAGCATTGGCACATGCATTGGGCTCCTCATGAGGAGGCGTCAATGCTAGTGGCGCCTTAGTGTGTTTTGATTGGTGGGTGTATGCGCCAATTCATCTGGCGCATACACCATTTCCTATTTTATTTTATTTTAATTTTTTTATTTTTTTTTATTTTTTTAATTTTTAATATTTAATTTTTATTATTTAATAAATAAGAAATAGTAATGAAAAAAAATCCATTGAATATGTAATAATTGGTTACATTGGACTGACAATAAACTAATGACCCGCCCGATTATAACGTCCCCCGGTTCCACATCCCGGTGCGTTAGTTTGTCTCCGAGGTCTCCCACGATTTTCTTGAGGTGTTTGTGGTCTTTGGGTGCTGACCTGATCGAGCGATGGCTGGTTGGAAGGTCCGACGGAAGTTCCAACGGTATTTGACAGATGTGTCATCATTTGCTCCCAATATCCGAAGGGGCTCTGACCAACGGCGCTTCCGTAATGGAGTTTAGTGCCCATGTCATCATAGTTAGGGCGATGGGGTTGGGTGAATTAAGGACGGTATAGTTGCCCAAATCGGACCATTGAGTCGTTTTAGAAACGAAGCAATGGTTCCTGGGGCGTACTATAGTTAAACAATGGTTGGGTGTTCATCGGTGGGGGGCTACGATGAAGTGACCCATATGAATTATCTGGGCTATAGACGGTTGTGGATGCGGGGTTTGATTCTTGGTTTTGTGATTTGGTGGGTGGTATGAACGGGGTGCGACGTTGGATGGTTAGTTGTTGGGTGGGTGGCATGAACAGGTTGCGATGTTGGGTGTTTGGTTGTTGTGTGTATGTGGTCGGTTGATGTTGTGTGGTTGGTTGTTGGATTTGGGTGGGTTCTCATTGGTGTTGGGTGGTGAATTGTTGTGGGGCATACGATGACGAAGCAAGTTGGCGTGGATCCATCAAATACCGCGGCTCAGATACAAATTGATGAGTTGTTACCGACCTAAACCATGCCATATATTGTTGAGTGGGTCTTACACCTTGGATGACTGGTTCGTTCAAGATGTGTTGTCGTCGATTCCTCCATTGACGACGCATGTCTTTTGCAAAGTCTCTCCAGTCAGAATAATCTCATTGTGCATCAACCCTTTTTTGATGCCAATTCCCCAAACACGTGGGAGATTCTGGAATCTATTATAGCATTCCGAACTGCAGTTTGACCCGGTCACTTTGGTGCATTTCCACCGTAGTGAATCGGATAATCGGTGTCTTCGTTGTCCAAACTGCAGCATCATCATGGTTCACATCATGATTCAGACCCAGATATGACCTCCAAACGAACTGTAAAACAATACGAAATGGTTAGATGGAAAATAATTTGAGAAGTATTTTTGAATTAAAATATAGTTCGGTAGGATTATTACATCGTCATGTCCAATGTGGTCTAATAGATTTCGGTAGACTACAATAGCGTGTTTCAGACACCTGTTGTAGTTCATTCCCCTTACTGGCCACCTAAGATAAAAAAGAAGTGAAAAATATTATTTACTGTTAATTATAATAATAAGTATAATTAACTAAATGGTGAATGGTAAAGTGTTATACTTACTTGGTTACAAATGGGAACAGGAATGGGCGCTCATTTATCGGGGCGAGCGACGACATTCTTGACCACCCCCAAGTTTGAAGAAAATACGCACATGAAAAAAAGTACAGGTATTCTTTTTTGCAGTTCTACACATTGCACTATATAGATGGGCCAACACAGTTGAACCCCAACTATAAGTGTTTACCTTATTAATGTTGCGTAATAAAGGTAAATACATTATATTCACATAATTACCTGTACTTTCTGGAAACAAAAAGTTACCAAATAAAATCATAATATAACATCGAGCTTTTATTATTTTCTCATACTCGGTTGAATCGTCGGACAATACTATACTGGCATAATATTGTTTTAGGTATTTTAAATTTATACCTTGCCCCCTTGCTTGACCGGATGTGTCTCCCTCAGTTTCGTCGTCTAACAAAGGGGCACCCAATAATTCATTGCATATATTGTTGTCTTGGTTAACTCGACCATTCACTGCCTTTCCGTCTATACGGAGACCCAACAACATGTACACGTCCTCAAGTGTGATGGTACACTCACCAATCGGAGGGTGAAATGTGTGGGTCTCGGGTCTCCACCTCTCCAACAAAGCCAGAATGAACTTGTAGTCCACCGAGTATGAAACAATGTTTAGTAGATTTCCAAATCCACATCCTCTAATAAATGTTTCTATTAAAGGATCGTGGGGTACATATTCATGTACATGGCATCTAAACCGCTTCGGATCCTAATAACAAAAAAGTAAGAAAATACAATTATAAGAAGAAATACATACTCAACAAACACACATCTATAAGAAGTAAGAAAAACATAGAAAGTAAAAAAAAAAGAGATAACAAAGGTATAACACAAAAAACATAAAAAGTTAAAATAGAGAGATAACATACAAATGCTGAGATATTCTCGAGTGTGCCTCTGTGTTCATCGCCCCTAGTCAATAAAGACATGATTTGATTTTGCAAAGCTTGAGTGTGGTAGATGACAGAAGTGTGGTAGAAGAATATAATTGAGTATTGATAAAGATGATTTGATATTGTTGATATGAGAGACTATTTATAGATGAATGAGTGAGTAGGTTTGCACCCTAAAATGAATGTGATTGGTTGCATGGAATGGCAAGAGGAGACAAGGGAATGACAAAATTCAGAATGTGAGACAAAGCTAGCATGTGAGGAATCTCTTCTTGGCGCATGTGAAGAAAGCACATACAAGGGAAGAGGAGCCCTTCCTCTTGGCGCCTACATGTGATTCCTCACATGCAAGGAAGAGGCGCCCTTCCTCTTGGCGCCTTAGTGTAGAGCAATGGGAAAGGGCGCCCTTCCTAGTGGCGCCTAAGGCAATTTTTTATGAAGAGGCGCCCAACCCTTTGGCGCCTCAGTTACTTTATGGTGCCTAGGTGGGAATCTTAGGGCTCAGGGTTCAGAGATTCTTTGATTCCCTGGCGCATGTGTGTTCTTGTCACTCTTTTCTCTGCATGCTTGATTCTTTCTACTACATGCATGGTCAAGTCTGTACAGACAATGACCAAGTTATCAATGTAACGACCAACTTAGCAATGACCAAGCAATTTATGTTGTGCAAATGAACAACTTAGCAATGCATTCAATTCCATTCAAGCTACCTACATATTTATGTTTCAACAAAATGTCTTCCACACAACATTACATGATCAGTGCCCATGTCGGAGGTGAAATATTTGATCATCAGTTGTTCGGTTTTTATTTTCGAAACACAGACGTAACTCGGTTTACAATAAATCGACGATCAAATTTTTCACATCTGAAACAAAGAATAGAAAAGAAATTGTAGTGCAGTAATGTGGGTCAGATCATTTATAAAAATCCAGTTTGGTTTGCAGAAAACCAAGTATAATTTTATCAAAAGAAGATTCGAGATGATGATGATGTTCAACATATGTTTGTCAGTCACGAACAATCCGGTTACAATGATATAGAGTTGTATATATTATCACATCAACAACAGGTGTCTCAGTATATTGATCAGTCACAAGTGTTTTGTGAGACTGATGACGAACAAGCTGAGGTGAATGTTCTAGACGACGAAGAAGAGGAACCTGAGATCATGGTTGATTCAATGGTGAACGTTGAAGAGGAAGAGGAGCCAATACCAGTAAGTCATGTATACTGTCCACTCCAACACATGACAAGGTTAAATTTAGGTTCAGATGAACCTTCAGCAGATGTATGGTACAATCCTTACGTGTAGATGCAAGGATCTCTGAAACAAGGAAACACATTTCGCACAAAAGAGGAAGGTGTAAAAGCCATTAAGAAATTCCACATGCAACTATCAGCTGATTTTAGAGTTGATAGAATTGACGCGTTGAGGTATAAAGTTTATTGTCCGAATGAACACTTCCTTTTTAGGTTGTCAGCTTCGTATCGAAAGAGAAGCGAGTCTTGGGAGATTGGATCAATGGATCCAGATCACACATGCATACTTGTAAGACCCCAATTTTGGGCCCTAAGATCCCTCATGGCCCATATCATTCATATCATAACCTCAAGGATCATTGCATGCCTTTGTCCCCTCTTAGTGGGTAGATTGCCTTGTAGGTTTGTTTCTTGATCACCAAGCATACTTTGCATTTGTATATCTTTGCTTTCATATGTTTATCATTCAAAAAGTACAAAAATATTGTCAGTCTAACCTTGTTGCTTGCAGTTGAAGCAACTATCAGAAATTAGGTCAAAGTCAGTCATTGATCAGTCAAAGCAATGGATGATGGCCATTCTTGTGGAATTTGGGCATCATGGTCAATAATCAAAAGTTCATACAACTTGAGACATCATTTGAAGACAAGTTCTCAAGGAATTAGGGTTTGGAATTCATCAGAAATGCTCCAGTCATCCAAAACCCTAGAAAAGTCAAACTTGGTCAACTGTGGATTTAATCAGAGATTTGATGGATGGATTTGATTTGAAGGAGTTCATTCATGCTTGTATAAGCCTCATCTATCATGTCAAACCTCATCATGGAAGAAAATCAAGCCAATCAGAAAATTTTCCAGAAATAGAAAGTGGACCTGTAATTTCAACTGCCAAAAATGGAAACTTCTTGATCTTAAACTTACATCATGATACAAGCTTCAAATGAATTTTTGCCCAACATGAAAGTTGAAGATCTTGTCTTCCCATTTTCAAAAAGTCCAAGAACTCTCAAATCCCATGTGTGGTTGTCAAGATATGATCAAATCATTTTCACCAATTTTTGAACTTCAACAAGCCATATCTCCCAAACCATAAGGCCAAATTTGGTGGGGTTTTTTCCTACAAACCACATTTTTCATCCTCTTTCCAAAAATATAAATTTCATGACCTAAAACCTTGCCAATCAAAATGGCATTTTTGGACCTTTTGCATTTAAATTCAAAGTTTGACCAAACTTTGACTTTTTGAGTTTTTGACTTTTTCTTGATTTTGCCAATTGGGAAATGTTCCATATCACATTTGTGACTTGTTCCAATCCCAAAACCATCATCATACCACCATTTTCTCATCATTTTGAATTAAAATGCAAATTTGGCAATTTGGCAAAAGAAGCTTCACAAAAGACAAAACCAGTACAGCATTTCATTTGTACAACCAAAACAGCAATTAGAATGTGGTCTGTACAGCCTGTAGCAGGCCCAAATTTGTGCCAATTCACACCTCCACTTCATTTGTACAAGCTTGGCCAAATATGCAAATGGTTTTCATGAGTGGGAGGCAAGTTAGCAATTCATGAACAAGTAAAAGACAGCAGAGTATTTGGTCTTTAGCAGCCTGTCAAAGCCCAAATCATGGCAGACTTGCACCCTCCATTTCACTTTGGTACAAATTAGCAAAGTTGCAAATCATGTGATAAAACAAAAACCAGCTTAACACATCATTAGTAGACCTTAAACAGCTGATATTTAAGCCTTCATTTTCTGATTCACAACCCTAGAAAACACACTGCAGCCACACGACCCAAAAATTCTCCTTTGCTCTCAATTGATATTTTCACAAAACAGCAAAATTCTGCTAAAACACTCAAAACCCTTGAGTCACCTTCATTGTTCCTCCATCTAAACATCTTGGTGAGCTCCCTTGAACCACCAAATCTTAACTGCAAAGCCATCTTCATGTTCTGTCATTACCAAGTCCAACAATGGCAGTTAGAGCTGTGAGGTTTTCTATGCACCATTGAGCCAAAAGACTTCAAGCCTTCATCATTTTAAGGCATTGTGGACATCTGTATCGGGCTGCAACATCAAAACCAGCACTGCATCTCACTTTGCTTCAAAATCAAGTAAGTAATTGACCCTTTCCTTTCACCAAATCATGCTAGGTTTAGGATAGAACATGGTATGCTAGTGTTATTACGACTGGAATCGTGGCAAACGGTTGTGTATTTCTTGAGATATGCTGATCTGAAGTAGGGTTCATATGGGTTTTTTTTTTTGCTCAATGCTTGGATGTTTATTTTGTTCTGATGAATTTCCTTGCTGGATTTATGATGTATATTGTTTGATGATGCCATTGATGTATTTGACTTGCTGTTCTGGGCATATGGAAATTTTAAGTTGATTTGAAAATGATGAAGTTGGATGCCAAAACCCTGCTGCAGTTTAAAATCTCATAAACATGCTCAGAAACTCCTTTGCATTTTGTCTGTCGTGTTTGGTGGTGTTTGTTCAAAGTCACATGATGCTGTTTGCCAATGCCGTGCTGTCTACTTGATATTGTTTGTCCATGATCAATGCTTGAAATGCCATGAATGCTGCAGTTTTGGAATCCCATAAACATTGTCCTGAAATCCATGAGACATGTTGTTGCTGTTGTTTTGTTTTGTTTGATTACATGATGAACACGAATGCATGCTGCAAATACTCTGCTTGCTGTTATGATGAATTCACCAGAATTATTCATGTTTACTTTTGGTTGGTTGTTTATGATGAGCTTGCATGAAGAGCCTACCAATACCATGCTGCTATACCCTGCTAGTTAAATCCTGCTGTTGTGATTTTTTGCTCGAATGTTGTTTTATGATGATGTATGCATAAAGACAGTAAACACTTGTTGTTCATGATTAATACCTTAAGCTTTGCTCAGTTTTTTTTTCCAGAATCATGTCTAAATTGGCTGTTATTGTTACATGTTGCACATGATATCCGTATGATGATGAATTTGGCTTGAGGATAAATTTTGAATGTTGCTTAACCATGTTGCTGTTGTTTAAACCAGATACTTTGTCCCTAATAATGCTATGCTGTTGCAATTGTTGGTTGAATTTCTGTACTGCTATTGTTGTCTGCTATGTTGTTGTTGGCTGATGATGCATGATACTTGGTGTGCATGAGTCGTGCCCTGTTAATTTGTTAATGCTATGCTGTTTCTGGTTTGGTCGAAATTTTGCATGAAGCTGCAATGCCAATGCCCTGTTAAACCTAAACTCATGTCAAAAATTCCCACGATTCTGCTTGTCTTGTTGATAGCTGATGATGATGATGTTGTTGTTTCATAGTTGAGTTCATTTAAGTGATCATGGCATGCTTGTTTGTTTGGTTGATATTTGAACATTGTTGATGAGCTTGGTTGTATAAGCATGAAAACACGATGCCCTGCTGTTTGAAAAACCTTTAAGCTTGCCTGTAAAGTCCACATGAGTGATGTTTGGTTGTGTTGGTTGTGGATGCTGTTTGTTCATTTTTTGTGGTTGATGCACGATGATGAATGTTGCTGTGAACCTACTGTGCTATACCATGCTGCTAACCATGCTGATAAACCCTGTTACTTTCTCCCAGAAATCCATCTTATGTCAGTTGTTTGCTGTTGTTTGTTTTGGTGTGGATGATGATAACGAATGTATACATCCTGCTGCTGTTAAACATAACCACGCCCATAATTCTCTCATGAATATGCTTATGCTGTGTTGGTTGATAATGCATGAGGTTGGTATGTCATGGTCCTGTTCGATTAGTGCTGTTGTTGTTTTGATAGTTTGATGATGATGAACTTTGAATGGTGAATGAATACTGCTGCTGTTTTGAACTTGTATGAAATGCCTTTGCCATGCTGTTGGTCTTTTTTGCTTGGTTTGATTTTAATGTTGTTGTTTTTTGAACATGATAACATGATGTTGAGCCATGCTGTTAGGAAACCCTAAGGGTTTATGTAAAAAAACCAAAACATGAAGCCCCATTGGTCGTGTACTATTCCATTAGCAGCTGGCCAATCACAACATTTCGTTGTGTAGGCCAAAGCTGTGTCGTTTCATTAAGTTGGTCACGTATTTACCACTTTGCCACGGTTGACTTATGTTTGACCATCATGCCATGCCTTGTGTTCATACTTCACCCATAATTTCACCCAACTTCACAAATTTATTTCTCATTCGATTTTCATCAAAAAATTATGAAATTTTTTCCACATGTTCACAAATGAGTCTAATATTTAATTGTGAATTTTAATTAATTTTTCATGTTCTGGATTTTAAATGATAAATGATTTTCCAACATGTGTGCATAAATGGTACCTTGTGCCATTTCATTTGTGAAATACTCATGTCATATCCTTTGAGCCTGAAATTTTTTGTGGTTAATCTACACACATTGACCTTCATTTCCATATAAAATTTGTGCATTTATCATTTGTGGATTGAGAGTTATGAATTTTTGAAGTCATGTGTTGCATTTGGTGTCACAACATGAACATGCATTTTCCCTAATTTTGTTCACATGCTCCCTCTTATCCAATTGACCCCAAATTTTGCATGAATCATCTATCACATGTCTAGTTTGTGTATGATTTTTCTTGGAATTAATCTTGCTGTTTTCCATTTGATTGAGAATTTTCTTCCATATGTGGTCATTTGTTGACTTTTTGTGCTATGCCTTGCCAAATCCTTTGTGAAATTCTCAAATCTTATTGTATGACCATGAAATTTCATATATGATAACTATACATCTCAAGCTTTGCATTGGTGTTAACCTCATTCATTTCTTTTCTGTTTTCAAATTGATATGATTTTTTGAAGTTGACCCATGTTTGTTGACTTTCACCATGCTTACTTAAACTTGGTTTGACTTCATGATTTTATTTGACTGCCTTCCTCTCATCCAAATGCAATGAAATTTTACATGTATACCATGTTAGATGTTAGGATTGAGTGTGATTTATTTCATAATTTTTGGAATTGTTTGAGTTGACTTTTGATGCAAGTCATTCTGTTGACTTTTGTATGCTTTCCTTTGCCATGTTTTGACTTCAAATATCCATGAAATGACAATGATGCATGATTTGAATGTGGGCCCAATTGTGATTGTTTTCTAATTGGTTGACTTTGACTTTGAGTTGACTTTTCCTTGCTGCCTTGACTTTTTCTTTCATCTTTGACCCTAGGCTAGCCCTAGTGGTCCTTTGGACTTATGTTGAGTTCATTTGTTTCAGGTTGAGCACCAAGGCCCCAAAGACCTTTCAATTTTGATTGAGTTGGTTTGTTTTTCATGTGCTAACATTTTGTTTTGTAGGTGACTCATATGCTTGAGTCTTTGTGCCTTGCACAATTGGTCCCTCTGTGGTTGACTTTTGGTTATTTCCTTTGATTTTGACTGTTGAACTGTTTGCTAATAAGTTTGACTTTTTCAGGTACTTTAGTTGCCTAAGTTCTTTGAACTTACTTGCTTGCTTTGCTATTTAGCATTCGCTTTGAGGTATAATTACTTCTTCTTCATGTAGTCTGGAGACCCGGTCTGTTATTTGACCGGGCAAACTGTCTGAAGTCCTCCTTAAGAGGCAATGCCTGTGTGTGTTTAATTTTGTCCTAAGCAGGAAAAGTCCTTCAAGTAAGGCAATTGGTGGAAGGTAGGGATAAGCAATCTATCCCCCACTATTCAGTGTGTCCTCTCTTTGCTCCCATTACATGGTTGAAGCAATGAGATAAATACCCAAGATCCAATCGAGTCAATAATGTGGAGAGAGTCCCTACCTTCTGAACTCCCACACTTTCTTTGATGCTCTCTCTGATTTGAGATAGAAGCAATGAGGCACACCCCTCATCTCCTTTTCATCTGCTTCACCTGAGCCCCTCAATGGCCAGGTTAAGAGCGACCTTTACCCATTACAGTGGACTTTTAAAGTCAAACCCTCTTGTGTGAGCCCCATTGTTTGGCTATAGAGTGTGCTGTTTGATATTTATTGATTGATTGATTGCTTCATGTGCACTTGCTTGCCTGTATGCTATGCATTTATCATCATATCAATTGCCATTAATGCATGATCATCTCATTTGTTTTGTGATGCTATCATTGTTGTTTGCCCATTGAGGACAACTGTAAGTCCATTGCTTTGGCATTTGCTCCTGTGATATGGAAGGATAGAGTGTAAGACCTCATTGGTCACTCATATCTTCTGTTTATCTGTGTGTATGTGAGGATGCAGTTATAAGTCCCTGTAAGTTGGCATCTGCTTTCCTGTGATCATAGTTTGTTTTATCTGTTTGTATGAGAGGTTGCAATTATAAGTCCCTGTAAGTTGGCATTTGCATTCCTGTGATCATATTGTTGCTTTTGTTCTTGTATGTGAGGATCCATTGTAAGTCCCTGTAATGTGGCATTGGATTTCCTAGGACCATACTGTGGAGTTAACCTAAGTCCAGACAGATTGGCAGTTGACTTCCATTTCTCATTCTTGTTTTCTTTTGAGGAGATTAGTGTAAGACCATTGAGTGGCGTCTGACATCCAGTTTTGTTTTAGGAGATTGGTATAAGACCATTGATTGGCATCCGATATCCGCCTTTTCTTTGTTTTGTTTGTTTGTTATTATCCATTGCTATTCCAAAGGACACACTTGAATCATCTGCTATATGATTTCAAGAAGTGAACCTTCTAAGAAGTTTTACTTTCCATCCTCATCCATTCATCATTCATTATGTCCTAGACTTTTTCACACTTTATCTTTCAAACTTGACATAAGTGTTGTGCAAACATCTTCATGTTTTCTAACTAAAAACCTGGACTCAAGTCCTTGACCTTTTTTTCAAACTTCATTTCATAATACTTATTTGAATTGATCTTAATCATACTTTGACTCCATTTTCATAATCATAATCAATAACTCCACTCATTCACTTGTTTTGGCTTCGTCCATTAATGTTTTCATACATGAGCTATAGGTTTGATTTATCTTAGTGGTTGATGTTAATCTCACCTTCTGTCTTTAGTGATTGAATTGTAAGTCTTCCTCGCCTATTATAGGGTTAACCCCTCCCTGGCCAGTTGAAGCTGTTCTCACATGGTGGACGTTGTTGTTGTCTATAAGTTGAGTTTTCTCCCGTGGATAACGTAAGACCTAGGGTTTGTGTTTAAAATTGAACCTAACCCACTTTTGGAAATCTTTTAGCCGAACTACGGCGTTCTGATCCTTACCTTTGATGGAAGGTACGTAGGCAACGGGTTCATCCGTTCGAACCCAATAATAATAAAACTTGTATATTCTTTTCTCACCATCCCAATCATGTTTGCACAATATTTTTGTCATAACAAATAACAATATTTTACAACAAGTGTGAAAAGGGCTCCCTAGGAGTACCTAGGACGTAGTGGGTGCCTAACACCTTCCCATTGCGTAATTTACCCCTTACCCAGACTCTCTGATCTTTTTATTAGTTTTCTACGTGTAAAACTTCTTAGGCTTTTGTTCGCTTTTTAGCCAGTCCTTTGGATAAATAAAAGTGCGGTGGCGACTCGAAAATTTTCAATGTATCTCATAGCTTATGATTTAACCGATAGATCATATAGCGACGAATACACCGCTACAGAAAAGTGGCGACTCTGCTGGGGATCGAACCCAGAATCTCTGGTTGTATTGCCTACTTTTCACCATTGTTGTATGATATTTATCATTTATTTGTGACATATTTTTGTACAATTTGGGATGAATGTATTGATTGTAATGTGTGAATTGCTTGATATACATTTGCTGTTTGCTTTGGTGATCTGTGAGATGAGTTCTATACCCGAACTCGAGTGCTCTCTAGGATAGGAGAATGGCATAGTCTCGTCGACTGGTGTGGAGTAGTCCTTAGCCAGTTGACTTGCGAGTCCATTCACTTGGTGGAGGTCATGTTGAACTAATAATGTCACACAAGTTATTTGTGGTTAGGCATTATTCTTTCAATCATGTTCCGCAGAAGCCAAGGACCTTAGTTTACCAAACCCATCTTGGCCTATTTTTAGGACCGTAGTGCGGAGGTCGTTCAGATGTCAGTTCTGATACGATTGTCACGCGATACTACACTCATAAGAGTTTCTCTTGAGAATATTCTTGGAATACGAGTATTCGTTCCTCCGATAATATTCGAAAGATGGAACGATGATTATGGGAACCTCTGATAGAACATGTCTGGCAGGTTTAAACCCTAGTACACTCCCTTTGGGTGGTTCTTAACTGAAACTCCATGCTCGTGACTCTCAACAAACCCGTGATTCGTGGTTGAGTCGTTCAAACATTGTTAATATCAATGGATCCCGGATCAGGTGTAAAACCTAAAATCCATCAAAGCGGCTGGTTGATATTAAGAATGTCTGAACCGGTTCATGTACCGTTAATATCAATGGAACTTGGGTGTCGATAAGGTGAAAACCTAAATCCACCAAAATGGATGATTGATATTAGGGATACATAGAGCTTTCCCACGACCTTTGTTTGGTGTGCTTTGCTTGATCCTTGAGTGTGTTTGTTGCATTCATACATTCACGCATTCATCCGCATTCATGTCATCAAAAAAGAGAAAATTTTCAAGGAACTTAAAGGGTTTATTTGCAAAATTTTCAGACATGGAAAGACCGAAAAGGCATACAAAGAAGTACAGCTTCAAGCAGCCCGATGTAAAAGAGTTAAGGAATCTGACATCATATGTATTAGATCCCTTGGGTTTCAAGGCTCGATATGGGAAGCTTCTGCCGTTGCTGACTACTCAAGTGGATGAGGGATTGATGAGCACTCTTGCTCAGTTCTATGATCCGCTCTATCATTGCTTCTTATTCCCGGATTTCCAGTTATTGCCAACCTTGGAAGAATACTCTCACCTTATTGGGATTCCTATTCTGGATCAAGTGCCGTTCAGTGGCCTAGAGAGTATTCCATCTGCTCGAGAGATTTCCAGTCTGTTGCACATAGATGAAGATCTGATTAGAGCTAATCTGACTACCAAAGGCGGAATTCAGGGTTTTCCTTCCGAGTTCCTCATTGCACAAGCTACCTTCTATGGGAAGGCCATGAGTGAGGATGCCTTTGAGGCTCTATTCGTATTGCTCATCTATGGATTGGTGCTGTTTCCCAACTTTGACAAGTTCGTCGACATGAATGCCATTAGGATCTTTTCAGTTCTTAATCCAGTTCCGACCTTGTTGGGTGATGCATATGTTTCCATGCATCTGAGGAATATGAAGAATGGAGGAGTCATTGTCTGCTGTCTACCCCTGCTGTACAAGTGGTTTATTTCGCACTTGCCGCAGACAGTTGCTTTCAAGGAGAACAAGGGATGTCTACGGTGGTCTCAGAGACTCATGTCTCTCACCAATGATGATATCACCTGGTATGATCGCGTGTATGATACCGTCCAGATCATTAATTCTTGTGGTGAATTCCCCAATGTGCCTCTTCTTGGTACATGTGGTGGGATTACCTACAATCCTACGCTTGCACGTCGTCAGCTTGGGTTCCCCCTAAAGGATAAACCCCATAACATTCTGTTAGAAGGTGTATTCTTTCAGGAGGGTAAAGATCCCCAAGGCCTGAAAGCCAGATTTGTCCGCGCTTGGCGCAATATTCGCATGAAGGGTAGGAATGAATTGGGTCCAAAGAACTGCATTGCTTTGGAGCCATACACCTCTTGGGTCAGACAGAGGGCTGCTACCTACCTGATGCCATATGATCATCCAAGACCTACACTGTTGGATGTGGCTGGGCCTTCAACCCTCCCTACCCAACGTGTAGAGGAGTTGAGAGAAGAAGACCTTTCGCGTGCCTGGATCCGCGAGAGAGAGGAATTGCTGCAGCAGCTCAAGGAGAAGGATGATATGATTGAATTTCTCGAGCACCGAGTGATCGACGATCCGAACGACGCTTGGACTTCTCTGCTTCCTCAGTCTTCCAAATTCTGGAAAAGGAAGTATGATCAACTTGCAAAGGAGAAAGCTGATATGGAGGCTGCCTATGAGAGAGAGATCAAGAAGTTGTGCACTTCTCGTCTTCCAGCATCCCGAGCTGTTAGGGATCCATAGGATGTCATTTACCTTTTCTCTTTGTAATAATTGAATTCAAAAATGCTGTACTTCTTTGTCTTAATATTTTGAATGAGATATTTTCCATGAGTAATCAAAATGTTTAAATATTCAAAATATTGCAAACAATACCCTAAGGGTTCCTTGAAAATCAAAGCATTTGCACAAGCATTTCATGCATCATTCTTGCATAAACAGGTACCCATTTTTCTGGTCTTCTGGTTCTAACCCTCTGCTCTTCATTTATTTTGAAGACAAGCTGACTCACCGGTATTATACGAGAGTCAACTCTGCAAGGATTATGGAGCAGTTGGAACAAGAGAACCAGAGTTTGAGAGATGAAGTCGCCAGACTTGGCGCTCTGATGGAGCAACTCCTTGCTGCCCAGAATCAGCCTGCTCCTCAGCCAGCAACTCCGGTTCAGCGGACGGTTATATCTGAGGTAGCTACTTCGTCGGTGCCTGTTAGTGCCCAGCAGCCAAATGCCATGCCTCCCGGTTTTCCTTGGGGGATGCCTCCCGGCTTTATGCCCGATCTGCCAGCTCCAACATTTGCTCAAATGCCGGCATCTAGCCCGGTCCCTATTCCCGTTCCTCCTGTCGTGCATACCATGCCTAGGGTAGACGACACCATCTATCACTCTGAAGCTTCTGAAGGCTCAGATGTTCACGAGAAGATGGATGCGATGAACGATCAATTCCTCGAGCTGAGAAAGGAGTTGAGAACTCTCAGAGGCAAAGATCTCTTCGGCAAGTCAGCAGCCGAACTTTGTCTAGTTCCCGGTGTTAAAATACCTGTTAAATTCAAGGTCCCAGACTTTGAGAAATATAAAGGGAACACTTGTCCTTTGGCACACCTGGTCATGTATGCCAGAAAGATGTCCACGCAGACCGACAACGATCAACTCTTGATCCACTACTTCCAAGACAGTTTGTCTGGTGCTGCCCTCCGTTGGTACATGAGTCTGGACAGCGTCAATATCCGCTCTTTCAATGATCTTGGCGAAGCTTTCGTCAAGCAATACAAATATAATGTTGACATGGCGCCTGACAGAGATCAACTCAGGTCTATGTCACAAAAGGACAAAGAGTCGTTCAAGGAGTACGCCCAGAGATGGCGTGAGCTGGCAGCTCAAATCACTCCACCGTTAGAAGAGAAAGAGATGACCAAGATCTTTCTAAAGACTCTTGGGTCATTTTATTACGAGAGAATGGTGGCCAGCGCTCCCTCTGATTTCACCGAGATGGTGAACATGGGGATGCGTCTTGAAGAAGGCGTCCGTGAAGGACGGTTAGCTAAAGATGATGGTTCTTCCTCTAAGCGATATGGAGCGTTTAAGAGGAAAGAAGGTGAAGCGCATGCTGTGCAGTCGCAGCCCAAACATCGAAGACCCTCTGTTCAGAGGAAGCCTGCACATCGTGCCAGACATCAGCATCAGGTGGCTAGTGTGGCACCTGTATTCAAGGATAATGCTCAGTAGTATCAGCATCAGCAGCAATATCCACAGCCACAATATCAACAGCAACAGCAGCGTCCACAGCAACAGGCTTACCAGCCTCGTGGAAGTACAACCAACCAAGCAAATATGAACCATGATAGGAAGAAGGTCAGCTTCGACCCTATTCCGATGACATATACAGAGCTTTATCCCTCCTTGTTGGAGCGGAAGTTGGTTTCTCCCAGGGATCCTCCTGCAATTCCTGCAAACCCGCAATGGTGGTACAAACCAGACCAGCATTGTGTCTACCATTCCGGTGCTCCGGGCCACAACGTTGAGAACTGTTTCCCGCTGAAGAATAAGGTTCAAGACCTCATGAGAAGCGGAATTCTGAGTTTTGAAGACTCCAACCCTAATGTCACCAGGAACCCATTGCCTTCGCATGGGAAATCTGTGAACATGATTCAGGAAGACCTTGGGAAGTACAAGGTGAAGTATGTCAGTCATATCCGGCAATCGTTGGTTGATTTACATAAGATGCTGTGTCAGCACAGCTATTTGAAGCATAACCATGACCAGTGTCGCGTCTGTTCTGTCAATCGTTTGGGTTGTGACCAAGTTCGCAAGGAATTACAAATGCTGTTGAACGAAGGTACCATTGAGATTCTCCAGAATCGCAATGTGGATGTTGTTGAGCCCGAGGTGAATGTCATTTCCCCGGTGTTCAAATTGCCTGAGCCCGTTGTTATTCGTTACAATAGCAACAAGCCTAAGGCTTCACCTTCTTTGATTATCAAACCAGCCGGTCCTGTGCCGTATTCATCTGATAAGGCTGTACCTTTCAGATACAATCCTGTTGCTGTCCAGGATGGGGTCGAGGTACCTTTGCCGTCTACTTCCGTGACCACTATTGCTGATGTTAGTGGGTTGACCCGAAGTGGTCGCGTCTTTTCCGCACCTGCCAAAGCTCCTGCTGTTTCTTCTGAATCTGTTGAGCGCCCTGTAGGGAATGCTGTGAATGTTCAGAATCCGACACCTGCTGTTGCCCAGCCTTCCTCCTCCGTACAAAAGACTCCTGTTTCTTCAGCTGTTGGCCCGAGTGGCATTGTTGATGAAGAATCTGATGAGATGCTGAGGCTCATCAGAAAGAGCGAGTATAATATTGTAGACCAGCTTCTACACACGCCCTCCAAGATCTCCATTCTTTCTCTATTGCTGAATTCGGAGCCTCATAGGGAGTCTCTGCAGAAAGTCTTGGACCTGGCATATGTCGATCACGACGTCACCCTGGAACAATTCGATAGCATTGTTGCAAACATTACCGCTTGCAACACTCTGAGCTTTTGTGACGCTGATCTCCCTGAGGAGGGAAGAGACCACAACATGGCTTTACACATATCTATGAATTGCAAATCTGATGCAATGTCCAATGTGTTGGTGGACACTGGATCGTCCCTTAATGTATTGCCAAAATCCACACTCTCCAGACTGTCATATCAAGGTCCTCCTATGAGGCAGAGTGGGGTTGTTGTTAAAGCTTTTGATGGGTCGCGCAAGACCGTGATTGGGGAAGTTGACCTCCCGATCAAGATTGGACCAAGTGATTTCCAGATCACTTTTCAAGTAATGGATATTCACCCATCATACAGCTGTCTCTTGGGCAGACCATGGATTCACGAGGCTGGCGCCGTGACATCCACCCTACACCAAAAGTTGAAGTTTGTGAAAAACAAGAAATTGGTTGTAGTAGGGGGAGAAAAGGCTCTCCTGGTCAGTAATTTGTCTTCTTTCTCGTATATTGATGCAGAGGATGAAGTTGGAACTCAATTCCAAGCTTTATCTATTGATAAACCAATCGAGAAGAAGTCTCCTTCATTCACTTCCTACCGTGATGCTAAACTGGCCATTGAATGTGGTGCAGTCGCTGGATTAGGGAAAGTGCTTGAACTCGAAGATAACCGATCCCGGGCTGGCATTGGCTATGGTTCTGGGGCATGCAACGAGCAAGGTCTGTTCACCAGTGGAGGATTCATCCATGCTGATCAACCTGCAGAAGAGGAAGCTGCTGCTATCATTGAAGAAGAAGATGCAGAAGACTTGGACAATTTTGTTATTCCTGGTGGTGTCTGCCACAATTGGGTCGCTGTGGATGTTCCTACAGTTATCCATAGATCAGAGTAATTGTTCATTTTGTTTAAAACCCTTCTCCCATGCCAAAAGGAGAAGTGATGACATTGTTGGCAAAGCATATACAATGATGTTTTCATTCAATTTTTGCATTGTCAAAACATTTGTTTTTCCTTTGTTTTCACTTTTTGCTTTTCTTTATGAAATCAGTGATCACAAAAACCATAAAAAACAAAATAAAAGCTATCAAAGCAACATTTTTCATCTGCATAATGATTTGCTTTTTAAATTCTGAAGTTTTTCTTAACCAAAATCATTATGCAGGTTGATCCTAAAACCATTGAACATAATGATCCAACGCCATCTCCCAATTTTGAATTCCCTGTATTTGAGGCAGAAGAAGATGACGTTGAAGAGATCCCTGATGAGATCACCCGTCTCCTTGAGCACGAAGAGAAGATCATTCAGCCGCATCTCGAAGACTTGGAAACAGTCAACTTGGGGTCTGAAGATTGTGAGCGCCTGGTGAAGATTGGGGCACTTCTTGAAGGGTCTGTTAAGGAAGATTTGATCAGCTTGCTACGAGAATATTCAGATATCTTTGCTTGGTCCTATGAAGACATGCCGGGTTTAGATACAGATATTGTGCAACATTTCCTGCCTTTGAAGCCTGAGTGCGTGCCTGTGAAGCAGAAGCTCAGAAGAACTCATCCAGATATGGCAGTGAAGATCAAAGAGGAAGTTCAGAAGCAAATTGATGCGGGGTTTCTGGTGACTTCGACATATCCTCTATGGGTGGCCAATATTGTGCCTGTTCCTAAGAAGGACGGAAAAGTCCGTATGTGCGTTGATTACAGAGATTTGAATAAAGCTAGCCCAAAAGATGATTTTCCTCTACCACACATTGACATGTTGGTAGACAATACAGCTAAATTCAAAGTCTTTTCCTTTATGGACGGATTTTCCGGATATAATCAAATCAAGATGGCACCAGAGGATATGGAGAAGACAACATTCATCACACCTTGGGGAACATTCTGTTATCGAGTGATGCCCTTCGGTTTGAAGAACGCCGGAGCCACGTATCAACGAGCTATGACTACCTTGTTTCATGATATGATGCACAAGGAGATAGAAGTCTATGTTGATGATATGATTGCTAAGTCCCGAACGGAAGTTGAGCATATGGAGCATTTGTTGAAGCTTTTTCAGCGTTTGAGGAAATTCCAGCTTCGTCTGAATCCAAACAAATGCACTTTTGGAGTCCGTTCCGGCAAGTTGTTGGGTTTTGTGGTAAGTGAAAGAGGTATTGAGGTTGATCCTGCCAAGGTCAAAGCAATACAAGAGATGCCCGCACCCAAAACTGAGAAGCAAGTCCGAGGTTTTCTTGGCCGCTTGAACTACATTTCCAGATTTATATCCCACATGACTGCCACATGTGCGCCGATATTCAAGCTCCTCCGGAAAGATCAGTCTCATGATTGGACCGAGGATTGCCAGAAAGCTTTCGACAGTATCAAAGATTATCTGTCTGAACCTCCGATTTTGTCTCCGCCTGTGGAAGGAAGACCTCTGATTATGTACTTAACAGTTCTTGAAGACTCGATGGGTTGTGTACTCGGTCAACAAGATGAATCAGGGAAGAAGGAGTTTGCTATCTACTACCTCAGTAAGAAGTTTACTGATTGTGAGTCTCGGTACTCTATGCTTGAGAAGACGTGCTGTGCTTTAGCTTGGGCAGCTAAGCGTTTGCGCCAGTACATGATAAATCATACAACTTGGTTGATATCCAGAATGGATCCAATTAAGTATATATTCGAGAAGCCTGCTTTAACTGGGAGGATTGCCCGTTGGCAGATGCTGTTGTCTGAGTATGATATTGAGTATCGAGCTCAGAAGGCTATCAAAGGTAGTATCTTGGCTGACCACCTAGCGCACCAGCCAATTGAAGATCATCAGTCTGTTCAGTATGACTTCCCTGACGAGGAAATTCTGTATTTGAAGATGAAAGATTGCGATGAGCCTACACTTGATGAAGGTCCAGAACCTGGTTCCAGATGGACGATGGTGTTTGATGGCGCTGTTAATCAATATGGAAATGGAATTGGGGCAGTAATGTTAATCCCCAGGGATCGCACATTCCGTTTACAGCAAGGCTAACTTTCAAATGCACGAATAATATGGCGGAGTATGAAGCCTGTATTATGGGACTTGAAGAATGCATTGATTTGAGAATCAAGTATCTTGATGTCTATGGTGATTCAGCTTTGGTTGTCAATCAGATCAAAGGTGAATGGGAGAAAATCAACCAGGTCTCATCCCATACAGAGATTATGCAAGGAGAATTTCAACTTCTTCACAGAAGTTGAATTTTATCATATTCCTCGAGAGGATAATCGGATGGCAGATGCCCTTGCAACGCTTGCTTCCATGATAGTTGTCAGATGGTGGAATGATGTCCCCAATTATTACTGTGATGCGCTTGGATAGACCAGCTCACATATTTGCAATCGAAGACGTGAAAGATAACAAGCCTTGGTATTTTGATATCAAGAATTTCCTCCAGAACCAGGTCTACCCGCCTGGGGCATCTGTGAAAGATAAGAAAACTTTGAGAAGGTTGTCAGGCAGTTTCTACCTCAGTGGTGAAGTGCTGTACAAGAGAAATTTTGATATGGTTTTGCTCAGATGCGTGGATAGACACGAAGCAAACCTATTAATGACTGAGGTCCATGAAGGTTCATTTGGTACTCATTCCAATGGACATGCCATGGCTAAGAAAATGTTGAGAGCAGGCTACTATTGGCTAACAATGGAGTCTGACTGTTGCAAGTATGTGAAGAAATGTCACAAGTGTCAAATTTATGCGGATAAGATTCATATTCCTCCGACACTCCTGAATGTGGTTTCGTCACCGTGGCCTTTCTCTATGTGGGGAATCGACATGATCGGCATGATTGAGCCGAAAGCGTCCAACGGACATCGTTTTATTCTCGTAGCAATTGATTACTTCACCAAATGGGTTGAAGCCGCTTCGTACGCGAATGTAACCAGGCAGGTGGTTGTGAAGTTTATCAAGAATCAGCTTATTTGCCGTTATGGTGTGCCAGAGAGGATCATTACTGATAATGGATCCAACCTGAATAACAAGATGATGGACGAGTTGTGCGCTGAATTCAAGATTGCACACCATAACTCCTCTCCTTACAGACCTAAGATGAATGGGGCTGTTGAAGCTGCTAACAAGAATATCAAGAGGATTATCCAGAAGATGACTGTCACCTACAAAGATTGGCATGAGATGCTGCCATTTGCTTTGCATGGATATCGTACGTCTGTACGCACTTCAACAGGGGCAACCCCTTTCTCTCTTGTTTATGGCATGGAAGCCGTTCTCCCAGTAGAGGTGGAGATCCCATCAATGCGAGTCTTGATGGAAGCCAAGTTGACTGATGCTGAATGGATTCAGAGTCGTTACGACCAGTTGAATTTGATTGAAGAGAAGCGATTGACTGCCATGTGCCATGGTCAGTTGTATCAGCAAAGAATGAAGAAAGCATTCGACAAGAAGGTCAAGCCTCGTGTGTTCCGAGAAGGTGACCTTGTGCTCAAGAAAGTTTTGTCTTTCGCGCCCGATTCCAGGGGCAAGTGGACTCCAAACTACGAGGGTCCATATGTTGTTAAGAGAGCCTTTTCAGGCGGTGCTTTGATGCTTACAACAATGGATGGGGAGGATTTCACTCGTCCTGTGAATTCAGATGCAGTTAAGAGATACTTTGCCTAGAAAAAAAAAGTATATGCAAATGAAAAAAAGAATGAAAAAACAGAATAGCTCGCTAAGTTGAAAACCCGAAAGGGCGACTTAGGCAAAAATGAGCGTCTCGGTGGAGAACCCGCAAGGGTAATCCAGGCAAAAATTAGAGACTTGAAAAAAAAGATATATTTGCATACCCGCTAGATTGAGTACCTCACTCTGAGGCAATCTAGGCAAAAATTAGGGATTTGGCAAGTAACTGCATCCTGACAAGACTTTCTGGTTCATCAGTCGTCATTTCGTCAGAAGATTCTCGATTCGTCGTCAACTGAAGCTTCGGATACATCGAGATTCAAATTGGTAGAGAAAGGATCATTATGTTCAATGTAGCCCTCTTCCAATATACATCACTGATTTCAAATTTGTACAGATCTATGGAGTCTTGCCATTTGCAGACTACCATTCTATCAAATCAATTTGAGATTTTTATCCAATTATTTGCACTCTTATTTGTTTCAATTCAACAAATGTTTTGCATGTTTTAAATTGATAAAAATGTCATTGTTTTAAACAAATCAAATCTTTCAATTTTTTTTGTTTAAACAAAGTGAACATTCACAAGATTGAAAGGATACTCAAGAATATCTCAGTGCTCTCCCGAGGGTGGCATGATTCCCAACAGGTAAGACATTCGTTCATATTCCTGGTTTGGTGATATTTTCTTTCTTCAGATCTTTGTTGAGGTTGTTCCTCAAACAGAGTTGTTGTTTGGGTTGTTCCCCGGTACAGTCACAAACAGAATGATTTGTTGATGAAGACCTCGTTTTTCTCCAGCAGCAGTTTCCCCTAGCATGGGTGTTTTTCTTGAGAAGTTTCGGCGGTTGATGGTTTGTCATCTTGGTGCCCCGTCACTTTCTCCGGTGGGTTGTCTGCTCCAGACTTTATTTGTCTCCTCAGCGCAGTCATGAGTATAACTGATTGATTGGTACTCCCCTCGGAGTCGCGAGTAGAGCTGTTATTAATACCCCCCCACCAGGGTTGCAAGTGGAATTGTTACCTCTTTTCCCTATGCAGTGTGCCAGTAGGATTTGTCTGTTTCCTCAGCACGTTTGTTTTCTTTTGAAGACTTGGTAGGTCAGTGGTTTGATACCCGGTACTTTACCCTTTCCCCGGCGAAGTCGTCTGTGGAAATTGTTGCTATCTCTCCATCAGAGTTTTTCTCTTCAGCAGAGCAGGATTTATTTTCCTACTCCGTGGTTGACTTGGGTTGACATCCCAGTATTGCAACCATCTTTTCCTCAGCTTAGTCTGCAGAATGCTTGTTGTGGCAATTTCGCCTGTTGAATACTCCCTCAATCCCCAGTATGGTTGGATGATGGCTCTAGCTTCCAGTGAACGGGTCTATTTCCTGACTGTTTGTGATCTCCAGTAGAGTGGCTTATATTGCAGAATCTACTTGTTGTGATCAGTTTGCGGTGTATTCTCCCCAAGTGGAGTGGTTCGTTGCAGAATCTACTTGTTTGACCTGTCCTCCCTCAGGGGTCTGTTCCCAAGAGAGTAGCCGACAGTTTTCCCCAGTAGAGTTGCTTATGCAGTTAGATTCTATTTGGATGATATCATTCTCCCTCAGTGGATTATTCCCTAGCGGAGTTATGTGGAGTTGCTTCTACAGCAGTTTGTGCTCGTATGTATGCACCTTTTCGTTTCTCAGTCGACACTGGGATCCCCTGCAGATATACTTTGGGACTTCTCTTGTTCCCCTACAGATTTGTCTTGGTGGCCGTTTCGCCCGTTGTGACTTTCTGTACCCTGATCGGGTTATTTCCTGATATCTCTGATTCTCTGCTTCTTCAGCAGTACCTGCAGATCTTTGCTTTACAGCATGTGGATCTCCGCAGATTGGCTCTCCAGCTGGTTTTTCCCCTGGAAGTATAATACCGGACGTTTTGGTTCCTGGACCTGTTTGTGTTAGAATTGTCTGTTTTGTCAGCATTCATCAAACATAAATCACGCATATTCATGCATATTCATAAAACATTCAGATATTCATGTTGCATTTCTTGCCATATATCCTTTGTTTGTCATGTCTCCTGCTATGGCGATATAGATCTCTTTACAGATCTCCCCAAGCAGATGTTGGGTGTTTAAAATCTCTCCATATAGAGTCAACCCCATAAGCAGAAAAAGTTCGTCTTTCCTTCTGCAGTTCCCCACTGAGATATATCCTCGTGGATGACGGTTTCTTCCGTTTCCTCCCAACACATATATTGGGATGGACTTTCCTATTTGAGTTATATCCTCATTAGGACGTGTCTTTATTCAGTCTGTCTTTTCGGATCATTCCCGAATTGGCTATTTGTCAGATATCTTGTGCTTCCCAGTGGGTTGTTCCCCAGCGGAATGTTTTTGGGCCTCTACCCTCATACCGGTAGTTATAAGTCCTACTTTTTCCTGGCTTTCTTGACAGAATTTGTGGGTATACACCTTTTATTCTCCAGCCAGAATTTTGGTTTTCTACCCGTACCCCGGTAGTCGTAAATCCCATTTTCCTGCTTTTAGCAGTTTGTGGTTTGTTATAAACCCTATTTTGGTTTCCCGTGCGGATTTGTGATTTGTTCTATCCCCACGCGGAGTTGTTGGTCTTCTACCCCGTATTCGGTAGATGTAAACCCTAATTTTGTGGTTATCTTCATTCAATATTTGATGTTGATTTTCCTTTGCTTGTGTAAGTTGCTCAGATCAGCACTTATATCCTTAGCAAGTCTTTTGTGGATAATTGCCGTATGCTAGCAATTTTATCCCCAGTGGGTCTTTTCACCGTATGCTAGTGATTTGTTCCCCGGATCATTGTTTGTTTATCAATGTATCCCCAGCTAGTCTTCTGTCGATAATTGCCGGATGCTTGCAATTTATCCTCAGCAGTTTGCCTTTCATTTACCCTTTTGTTGGTAATGTCTGTTGCTTCTTTGATTGGTTATCATTATATACCTAATTTGGTATCCCGATGCCTTTCTGTTCGGTTGATTTATCCTTTATTAACCCAGTAACCGGTTGCGGATAATCTTCCATGCGAGTATATTATTCACGGTCTGCCGGTAATGAATAGTATATCTCATGCACTCTTCAGTCGAAGCCTTTTGTGTTTCCCCGGTGAGTAAGATTCGTTATTTCCCTTGTGGAATCGAATATTTTGTTGTTGGATAATTGCCGGATGCTTGCAATTTATCCTTTGAGTTGTCTTTCGTTTACCCGTATGCTTGGTATCGATTGTCTCTTTTTTTTGGTTAGTCACCTATTATATACCCAGTAACGGTATCTCTGGTGTCTTTTCCTTTCGAGTATATTATTCACGGTCTGCCGGTAATGAATAATATATCTCATGCGCTCTTTAGTTGGAATCCTTTGTTGATTTTCCCAACTGAGCAAGATTCGTATTCTTTGTAGAATCGAATGTCCATCCTTTAACCAGTTTGTGTTTTGGATGATGAGTGTTTTGGAAGTGAAAACCAATTCACGTTTTCGGTAGATCACCTATTATATACCCAGTAACCGGTATCTCTGGTGTTTCTTACCATGCGAGTTTATTATCTACGTTCTGACGGTAATAGATAATATATCTCATGCGAGTATTCTTATCCACGGTCTGCCGGTAATGGATATTATATCTCATGCACTCTTTGGGTTTGTGTCCCCAGTTGAGTAAGATTCGTTTTCCCGTTGTGGATTCGAATGTCCATCCAGTAAGTTGTTTTGCTTTTTCAAGCCCTCCTTTCGGATGATGAGTGTTTTGGAAGTGAAAACCAATTCACGTCTTCGGATTTTATCCTATAAACACCCAGTAACCGGTTCAGGATAATTTTCCTTTCGAGTATATTATTCACGGTCTGCCGGTAATGAATAATATGTCTCATCTGAGTATTCTATCCACGTTCTGACGGTAATGGATATTATATCTCGTTCACTCTTGAGTCAATCTTTTGATTGTTTTCCCTCAGAGTAAGATTCATTTTCCTTGTGGAATTGAATGTCCATCCTATAAACAGTTTGCTTTTCTAGCTCTCTTCAGGGTGATGAGTGTTTGGAAGTGAAAACCAATTCACGCTTTGGTCGGTCACCTGTGGAATTGAAGCACAAGTAATCGGTATCCTTGGTGTTCCCTCCTTTCTGCTCCCTATTATGACCTCGGTCCCCCTGTGGAGTCAGATTTTCCTGTTTTTTGTTACCTTGCGCCTGGTAACATCTCATTTTGCGTGTTACTTCCCCAGTGGAATTTCTTGTGCTTCTCCCCAGGAGTCAGCTTGTGTCTCTCCAATGGATTTATTTTCCTTTGGAATTCTTTCCCCAGTGTGAGTCCTTCACTCCCCAGTGAGTTCTCCAGGCTGTCTTCTATTATTCCCTAATCAGAGTCGTGTCTTGTTCACGTTATGTCAGTTTTATCTTCCCCAGTTTAGAGTCGTGTATTGTCCACATATTTCTTTTTCTTTTATTATCCCCATAGAGTCTTGTTAGAGTCTCTGTTCCTGGTGAGTGTACTACTCCGATGGATCGTCTTTTCTTCTGTGTGAATCATATTCCCCACAGAATTTGTGTCTTTTGCATACATACATCTGCATCATGAGGTCTCTTAGGGACCAAAATTTGTCTCATTACTGTTATTTAAGTCCATTCTACCGCGTCGAGATGAAGATTTCTAAACTTCACTTCTCCGGCTAGAATGACCTTAAATAGGGGCATCTGTAAGACCCCAATTTTGGGCCCTAAGATCCCTCATGGCCCATATCATTCATATCATAACCTCAAGGATCATTGCATGCCTTTGTCCCCTCTTAGTGGGTAGATTGCCTTGTAGGTTTGTTTCTTGATCACCAAGCATACTTTGCATTTGTATATCTTTGCTTTCATATGTTTATCATTCAAAAAGTACAAAAATATTGTCAGTCTAACCTTGTTGCTTGCAGTTGAAGCAACTATCAGAAATTAGGTCAAAGTCAGTCATTGATCAGTCAAAGCAATGGATGATGGCCATTCTTGTGGAATTTGGGCATCATGGTCAATAATCAAAAGTTCATACAACTTGAGACATCATTTGAAGACAAGTTCTCAAGGAATTAGGGTTTGGAATTCATCAGAAATGCTCCAGTCATCCAAAACCCTAGAAAAGTCAAACTTGGTCAACTGTGGATTTAATCAGAGATTTGATGGATGGATTTGATTTGAAGGAGTTCATTCATGCTTGTATAAGCCTCATCTATCATGTCAAACCTCATCATGGAAGAAAATCAAGCCAATCAGAAAATTTTCCAGAAATAGAAAGTGGACCTGTAATTTCAACTGCCAAAAATGGAAACTTCTTGATCTTAAACTTACATCATGATACAAGCTTCAAATGAATTTTTGCCAACATGAAAGTTGAAGATCTTGTCTTCCATTTTCAAAAAGTCCAAGAACTCTCAAATCCCATGTGTGGTTGTCAAGATATGATCAAATCATTTTCACCAATTTTTGAACTTCAACAAGCCATATCTCCCAAACCATAAGGCCAAATTTGGTGGGGTTTTTTCCTACAAACCACATTTTTCATCCTCTTTCCAAAAATATAAATTTCATGACCTAAAACCTTGCCAATCAAAATGGCATTTTTGGACCTTTTGCATTTAAATTCAAAGTTTGACCAAACTTTGACTTTTTGAGTTTTGACTTTTTCTTGATTTTGCCAATGGGAAATGTTCCATATCACATTTGTGACTTGTTCCAATCCCAAAACATCATCATACCACCATTTTCTCATCATTTTGAATTAAAATGCAAATTTGGCAATTTGGCAAAAGAAGCTTCACAAAAGACAAAACCAGTACAGCATTTCATTTGTACA